>NW_026651600.1:0-1475130 GCF_030265065.1 Corythoichthys intestinalis | reverse complement strand
AAACACCAAAACATAAGACAAGAAAGACAAGAAGGAGAGTTCAAGAATTAACGACAACGGATTCGGACGATTCAGACACAGAAATAGACAAACATTGGACAACAATTTTGGAAGACATTGAATCAAAATTCAATGACGAGACAGAATCAGAAGAGCAAGAATTAAGTGAAGATGAAGAAAACAAAATAGTTTTTTCATTAAAATCATCACCAGAGACATCAAAATTGGACAAACAAATTACAAAAGTGACAAAACATGTAAACACAAAAAGACACATGAAAGATTGGAAACTGGAAGCACAAGAGAGATGTATAATTGTAGGAGATGCCAATTTGGGGGTGATTCCTAAATTTATGAAGAAGGATCTACAAATTGATAGTTACCCAGGTGGCCATTTCAGGCACTGCAAGGAAATTATGGAAAGGGCACATGTCCCTAAAGATTTGATCGTGGAAGATGTTATATTGTCGTTTGGAATTGAAAGCAGGATGAACAAGGCTGAAACAACGATAAAGAATCTACAATCTGCAATCAGAGCAACCAAAAAAGCGTTTCCTGACGCATGCATAAGGGTTCAAAAGATAAACTATTCAAAAGAACTTCCTGAGAAAGAAAAACAAAATCTAAAAATTCTAAATGCATACATTGACAGAAACCTAAACCAGATACTTACCTTGGATGCGGAGAGATTTGAAGTAGAAGAAAATAAAATACAATGGACAAAAAACACGGCAAAAGAAATGTTGATTCATTGGTGTAGAAATTTGAATATCGCCCCCTAGAGAGAAAAAAGACGGAATACAATTAAATTAAATTAAATATTCCCTGAAGTTAAAAACAAAAGAATATACTAAAATACTTACCATACCTTACAATTGGACGATCGCCTCCTAGAGGAAAATGAATAATTAAAATTAAAATAAACAAATCATTGATTTAAAAACTAAAGTAAAATACTTACCAAAACTTGTAAAACTTAGTACCAGTGGAATATCGCCTCCTAAAAAAGAATAAATACAATTATAATTAAAGGAAACACAAAAGAAAAATACAATAATACTTACCAAAACACAATACTTACCATAACTTAAAATACTTACCTGCACCCGAATTCTACATCCTAACCCTAACACATTTCCTAACCCCAAACCACAAACCCTAACCCCAACACACCTCCTAACCCCAAACCACAAACCCTAACCCTAACACACCTCCTAACCCCAAACCCTAAACCCTAACCCTAACTAATCTCTCAAACCTAACCCTAATCCCAAAAACCCTTACCCCAATTCAATCCTAACCCCAAAACCAGTCCTGAACCCCAATCCAGTATCCCAACCCTAGCCCACATCCTAACCCCAACACACTTAGAACTATACTTAACAACAGTAATTAAAACATTAAAAATTACTTTAGGAACGTTTAATAATATAAAAATTAATTAAGAAAAACATTACCATTAAAAATTCATTTATAAAATTTAAATACATGTATAAGAATAAATATATGTTAAAAAGTAGTTAAAATACTTAAAAACATTAATACCACTACATTACAAAATAAGTGAAATAAAATACAAGAATAAAAATACAAGACAATTAGTGAACAAATGGGAAGGCTAGAAAAGACAGAAAACCACTAAAATAAATCAGTTGCAAAGAAGACACTGAAAGGAGAACTTCATTGAAAACAAGTGCAAAACAACAAAAACCTAACAGAAGAACATAATTGAAAGAACTTAACAGAAGTGTGCCATCGACCTGAAGAAGGCAGAGTTTGCCGAAACGTCGTCGGGCACACAAAAATATTTTTTGGCCATTTTTTGATTTTTTATAATTTTTTTTGGATTTTTTGATTTTTTCTTAAAAATAAAGGATAAAAAAAGAACATTAACAACTAAAATAAATACAACAAACTCAAAATGGGGAGAAATGAATGGACACAAGTCCTTTATGGTAAACGTCGCCGGCTGGCACGTTTCCAGACAACTGATGGAGGGATGGACCGTGCACTACCCTCCTCAAATTGGAGGGATCTTTCCCCTCACCTAACCCAATCTAACTTGACTAACCCTAGGCTAACACTAAACCTAACTAGACTAACCCTAGGCTAACACTAAACCTAACTAGACTAACCCTAGAACAAATCTAAACCTAACTACACTAACCCTAGACCTACACTAAATCTAACTAGACTAACCCTAGGATAACTCTAAACCTAACTAGACTAACCCTAGGCTAACTCTAAACTTAACTACATTAACCCTAGGCTAACACTAAACCTAACTAGACTAACCCTAGGATAACCCTAAACCTAACTAGACTAACCCTAGGCTAACTACACTAACCCTAGACTAACTCTAAACTTAACTAGACTAACCTTACAGACCAACTCTAAAACTAAAAATATAACCCTAAGACATAAGAAGACTGTAACAAATAAAGTAACATAAAATACATGTACAATTAACAGACATACATAATAGAAAGCAAATTAAAACATGCACACAAACAAACAGCATTCAGAACAACATTGAACATCGGAAAATAAAGAACTTAAACAGAAGACAGATACAAACCGAATAAGAACATTCACAAAGACAAATTACAGTCAGATGAACATTGAACACAGAAGAGGAAAGAACTCAAACAGAACACATTGAATACAATTAGACAAGACCAAATAGAGGGAAAAGAAGAGAAGACAATCATTTTTTTGGGGAAATACATCTGTGCAACGTCCTGAAGAAGGCTTTAACCAGCCGAAACGTCGACGACAGCACAGACGGGGATTTTTTTGGATTAAATAAAATACCAATTAGGGACAACACAGAAAGAAACTAAAAATAGACAAAGAACAATTTCTCGAAAAAAAGAATAACACAAACGACACATTAAAACACAAACAGTGACACACAAGAATTGACAAAGACAAAGTAAACATAAACCTTGACATACAAGAAAATTGACGAAGACAATGTTCAAAAGAAACATGACAAACAACAGACAGTGTGGAGACCTGTGGGAGGCCAGTGCCTCTCCCCGTTTTGGGAGATTCTCTCCCAAAAGGGGATCGTTTCCCTTACCTAACCCAAAATCTATTTATAGGTGGAAAAGAGCGTTATCTGTATGATAATTCTAAATGCAATAAAATCTATAAGTGGGTGGAAAAGAGCGTTAACTATACGGTAATTCTAAATGTAATAAAATCTGTCTGTAGTCTAACACTAATCTTAATATTTGATCTGTAGGCTAACACTAATTTTAGTAATCCTAATTTTGAAGAAAGTGATAGAAAAGCCAATAGAACTAAGAAAAGAACATAGCAATAGAACAAAGAGGAAAAAGATAGAAAAGCCAATAGAACTAAGAAAAGAAAACAGCAATAGAACAAAGAGGAAAATGATAGAAAAGCCAATAGAACTAAGAAAAGAAAACGGTAATAGAACAAAGAGGAAAATGATAGAAAAGAAAGTAGAAAGACAAAAAGGATAGAAAAGCCAATAGCCTTAAGAGAAGAAATAGAAGAGGAAGATGAAAAGCATGCAGACCATAAAGAAGAATACAAACAGAAAAAGGAAATAAAAGAAAAGCCAATAGACCTAAGAGAAGAAAGCAAATAGAAAAGAAAGATAATACTGTGAGTGTCCTGAGGAAGGCATAAATAAGTGCCGAAACGTCGACAACCTCACAGTAATAAAATAAAACAACTCGAGTATAAACAAAGAACAAATAGAAACAGAATGAAAATTAAATGAACCACACAGACGAAATGACAACACGAAAGAAACACTTGGGGATGAAGGGGCGAGACAAAGATAAAAGAAAAGTAGAAAAACAAATACGGAATACACAAACAACAAAGGAAGATAGTAATGCTGAAACCAAACAAAAGAGCAAATAGAATGAATCAGGATGGTGAGAGGGTGGTCGCAGTCGGTCCCGTGCAACCGCCCCTCTTATATAGAGGGGACCCCTCTCAAATTGGGGGGATCGTTTCCTAACCTAACCCTAACCCTAACCCTTGCCCCTGGTAGGTAGACAGGCCTTCCCAAGCCTATTCTGTAATAGCCCCAGCAAATTACTTGCTTGCCCCTGGTAGGTAGACAGGGCTTCCCAAGCCTATTCTCTCATAGCCCCAGGAAATTACTTGCTTATACCTGGTAGATCGACTGGCCTTCCCGAGCAAATTGTCTTATATCCCAAGCCAATTCTCTGATAGCCCAGGCACATTACTTGCTTGCCCCTGGCAGGTAGGCAGGCCTTTCCAAAGCCTTTTCTCTCATAGCCCCTGCAAATTACTTGCTTGCCCCTGGTAGGTAGATAGGCTTTCCCAAGCCTATTCTGTAATAGTCCCTGCAAATTACTTGCTTGCCCCTGGTAGGTAGACAGGCCTTCCCAAGCCTATTCTGTAATAGCCCCAGCAAATTACTTGCTTGCCCCTGGTAGGTAGACAGGGCTTCCCAAGCCTATTCTCTCATAGCCCCAGGAAATTACTTGCTTATACCTGGTAGATCGACTGGCCTTCCCGAGCAAATTGTCTTATATCCCAAGCCAATTCTCTGATAGCCCAGGCACATTACTTGCTTGCCCCTGGCAGGTAGGCAGGCCTTTCCAAAGCCTTTTCTCTCATAGCCCCTGCAAATTACTTGCTTGCCCCTGGTAGGTAGATAGGCTTTCCCAAGCCTATTCTGTAATAGTCCCAGCAAATTACTTGTTTGTACCTGGTAGGTAGACAGGCCTTCCCAAGCCTATTCTGTAATAGCCCCTGCAAATTACTTGCTTGCCCCTTTTAGGTAGACAGACCTTCCCAAGCCTTTTCTCTCATAGACCCAGCAAATTATTTTCTTGCCCATGGTCGGCAGAACGGCCTTCCCAAGCCTATTCTGTAATAGCCCCAGCAAATTACTTGCTTGCCCCTGGTAGGTAGACAGGGCTCCCCAAGCCTATTCTCTCATAGCCCCAGGAAATTACTTGCTTATACCTGGTAGATCGACTGGCCTTCCCGAGCCAATTCTCTTATATCCCAAGCCAATTCTCTAATAGCCCCTGCACATTACTTGCTTGCCCCTGGTAGGTAGACAAGCCTTCCCAAACCAATTCTCTTATAGCCCAAGCCAATTCTCTAATAGCCCCAGCACATTACTTGCTTGCCCCTGGTAGGTAGACAGGCTTTCCCAAGCCTATTCTGTAATAGCCCCTGCAAATTACTTGCTTGCCCCTGGTAGGTAGACAGGCCGTCCCAAGCCTATTCTGTAATAGCCCCAGCAAATTACTTGCTTGCCCCTGGTAGGTAGACTGCCCTTCCCAAGCCTATTCTCTCATTGCCTCAGCCCATGACTTACTTCTCCCTGGTAGGCAGACAGGCCTTCCCAAGCCTATTCTGTTATAGTCCCTGCAAATTACTTGCTTGCCCCTGGTCGGTAGACAGGCCTTCCCAAGCCTATTCTGTAATAGCCCCAGCAAATTACTTGCTTGCCCCTGGTAGGTAGACAGGCCTTCCCAAGCCTATTCTGTAATAGCCCCAGCAAATTACTTGCTTGCCCCTGGTAGGTAGACAGGCCTTCCCAAGCCTATTCTGTAATAGTCCCAGCAAATTACTTGCTTGCCCCTGGTAGGTAGACAAGCCTTCCCAAGCCAATTCTCGAATAGCCCCAGCACATTACTTGCTTGCCCCTGGTCGGTAGACAGGCCTTCCCAAGCCTATTCTGTAATAGCCCCAGCAAATTACTTGCTTGCCCCTGGTAGGTAGACAGGCCTTCCCAAGCCTATTCTGTAATAGCCCCAGCAAATTACTTGCTTGCCCCTGGTAGGTAGACAGGCCTTCCCAAGCCTATTCTGTAATAGTCCCAGCAAATTACTTGCTTGCCCCTGGTAGGTAGACAAGCCTTCCCAAGCCAATTCTCGAATAGCCCCAGCACATTACTTGCTTGCCCCTGGTAGGTAGACAGGCCTTCCCAAGCCAATTCTGTAATAGCCCCAGCAAATTACTTGCTAGCCCCTGGTCGGTAGACAGGCCTTCCCAAGCCTATTCTGTAATAGCCCCAGCAAATTACTTGCTTGCCCCTGGTAGGTAGACAGGGCTTCCCAAGCCTATTCTCTCATAGCCCCAGGAAATTACTTGCTTATACCTGGTAGATCGACTGGCCTTCCCGAGCAAATTGTCTTATATCCCAAGCCAATTCTCTGATAGCCCAGGCACATTACTTGCTTGCCCCTGGCAGGTAGGCAGGCCTTTCCAAAGCCTTTTCTCTCATAGCCCCTGCAAATTACTTGCTTGCCCCTGGTAGGTAGATAGGCTTTCCCAAGCCTATTCTGTAATAGTCCCAGCAAATTACTTGTTTGTACCTGGTAGGTAGACAGGCCTTCCCAAGCCTATTCTGTAATAGCCCCTGCAAATTACTTGCTTGCCCCTGGTAGGTAGACAGACCTTCCCAAGCCTTTTCTCTCATAGCCCCAGCAAATTATTTTCTTGCCCCTGGTCGGCAGAACGGCCTTCCCAAGCCTATTCTGTAATAGCCCCAGCAAATTACTTGCTTGCCCCTGGTAGGTAGACAGGGCTCCCCAAGCCTATTCTCTCATAGCCCCAGGAAATTACTTGCTTATACCTGGTAGATCGACTGGCCTTCCCGAGCCAATTCTCTTATATCCCAAGCCAATTCTCTAATAGCCCCTGCACATTACTTGCTTGCCCCTGGTAGGTAGACAAGCCTTCCCAAACCAATTCTCTTATAGCCCAAGCCAATTCTCTAATAGCCCCAGCACATTACTTGCTTGCCCCTGGTAGGTAGACAGGCTTTCCCAAGCCTATTCTGTAATAGTCCCAGCAAATTACTTGCTTGCCCCTGGTAGGTAGACAAGCCTTCCCAAGCCAATTCTCGAATAGCCCCAGCACATTACTTACTTGCCCCTGGTAGGTAGACAGGCCTTCCCAAGCCAATTCTGTAATAGCCCCAGCAAATTACTTGCTTGCCCCTGGTCGGTAGACAGGCCTTCCCAAGCCTATTCTGTAATAGCCCCAGCAAATTACTTGCTTGCCCCTGGTAGGTAGACAGGGCTTCCCAAGCCTATTCTCTCATAGCCCCAGGAAATTACTTGCTTATACCTGGTAGATCGACTGGCCTTCCCGAGCAAATTGTCTTATATCCCAAGCCAATTCTCTGATAGCCCAGGCACATTACTTGCTTGCCCCTGGCAGGTAGGCAGGCCTTTCCAAAGCCTTTTCTCTCATAGCCCCTGCAAATTACTTGCTTGCCCCTGGTAGGTAGACAGACCTTCCCAAGCCTTTTCTCTCATAGCCCCAGCAAATTATTTTCTTGCCCCTGGTCGGCAGAACGGCCTTCCCAAGCCTATTCTGTAATAGCCCCAGCAAATTACTTGCTTGCCCCTGGTAGGTAGACAGGGCTCCCCAAGCCTATTCTCTCATAGCCCCAGGAAATTACTTGCTTATACCTGGTAGATCGACTGGCCTTCCCGAGCCAATTCTCTTATATCCCAAGCCAATTCTCTAATAGCCCCTGCACATTACTTGCTTGCCCCTGGTAGGTAGACAAGCCTTCCCAAACCAATTCTCTTATAGCCCAAGCCAATTCTCTAATAGCCCCAGCACATTACTTGCTTGCCCCTGGTAGGTAGACAGGCTTTCCCAAGCCTATTCTGTAATAGCCCCTGCAAATTACTTGCTTGCCCCTGGTAGGTAGACAGGCCTTCCCAAGCCTATTCTGTAATAGCCCCAGCAAATTACTTGCTTGCCCCTGGTAGGTAGACTGCCCTTCCCAAGCCTATTCTCTCATTGCCTCAGCCCATGACTTACTTCTCCCTGGTAGGCAGACAGGCCTTCCCAAGCCTATTCTGTTATAGTCCCTGCAAATTACTTGCTTGCCCCTGGTCGGTAGACAGGCCTTCCCAAGCCTATTCTGTAATAGCCCCAGCAAATTACTTGCTTGCCCCTGGTAGGTAGACAGGCCTTCCCAAGCCTATTCTGTAATAGTCCCAGCAAATTACTTGCTTGCCCCTGGTAGGTAGACAAGCCTTCCCAAGCCAATTCTCGAATAGCCCCAGCACATTACTTGCTTGCCCCTGGTAGGTAGACAGGCCTTCCCAAGCCAATTCTGTAATAGCCCCAGCAAATTACTTGCTTGCCCCTGGTCGGTAGACAGGCCTTCCCAAGCCTATTCTGTAATAGCCCCAGCAAATTACTTGCTTGCCCCTGGTAGGTAGACAGGGCTTCCCAAGCCTATTCTCTCATAGCCCCAGGAAATAACTTGCTTATACCTGGTAGATCGACTGGCCTTCCCGAGCAAATTGTCTTATATCCAAAGCCAATTCTCTGATAGCCCAGGCACATTACTTGCTTGCCCCTGGCAGGTAGGCAGGCCTTTCCAAAGCCTTTTCTCTCATAGCCCCTGCAAATTACTTGCTTGCCCCTGGTAGGTAGATAGGCTTTCCCAAGCCTATTCTGTAATAGTCCCAGCAAATTACTTGTTTGTACCTGGTAGGTAGACAGACCTTCCCAAGCCTATTCTGTAATAGCCCCTGCAAATTACTTGCTTGCCCCTGGTAGGTAGACAGACCTTCCCAAGCCTTTTCTCTCATAGCCCCAGCAAATTACTTGCTTGCCCCTGGTAGGTAGACAGGGCTCCCCAAGCCTATTCTCTCATAGCCCCAGGAAATTACTTGCTTATACCTGGTAGATCGACTGGCCTTCCCGAGCCAATTCTCTTATATCCCAAGCCAATTCTCTAATAGCCCCTGCACATTACTTGCTTGCCCCTGGTAGGTAGACAAGCCTTCCCAAACCAATTCTCTTATAGCCCAAGCCAATTCTCTAATAGCCCCAGCACATTACTTGCTTGCCCCTGGTAGGTAGACAGGCTTTCCCAAGCCTATTCTGTAATAGCCCCTGCAAATTACTTGCTTGCCCCTGGTAGGTAGACAGGCCTTCCCAAGCCTATTCTGTAATAGCCCCAGCAAATTACTTGCTTGCCCCTGGTAGGTAGACAGGGCTTCCCAAGCCTATTCTCTCATAGCCCCAGGAAATTACTTGCTTATACCTGGTAGATCGACTGGCCTTCCCGAGCAAATTGTCTTATATCCCAAGCCAATTCTCTGATAGCCCAGGCACATTACTTGCTTGCCCCTGGCAGGTAGGCAGGCCTTTCCAAAGCCTTTTCTCTCATAGCCCCTGCAAATTACTTGCTTGCCCCTGGTAGGTAGACAAGCCTTCCCAAGCCAATTCTCGAATAGCCCCAGCACATTACTTGCTTGCCCCTGGTCGGTAGACAGACCTTCCCAAGCATTTTTTCTCATAACCCCTGCAAATTACTTGCTTTCCCCTGGTAGGTAGAGAGGCCTTCCCAAGCCTTTTCTCTCATAGCCCCTGAAAATTACTTGCAGGCCCCTGGTCGGCAGACAAGCCTTCCCAAGCCTATTCTGTAATAGCCCCAGCAAATTACTTGCTTGCCCCTGGTAGTAGACAGGCCTTCCCAAGCTTATTCTGTAATAGCCCCAGCAAATTATTTGCTTGCCCCTGGTAGGTAGACAGGCCTTCCCAAGCCTATTCTGTAATAGCCCCTGCAAATTACTTGCTTGCCCCTGGGAGGTAGACAGGCCTTCCCAAGCCAATTCTCGAATAGCCCCAGCAAATTACTTGCTTGCCCCTGGTAGGTAGACAGGCCTTCCCAAGCCTTTTCTCTCATAGCCCCTGAAAATTACTTGCTTGCCCCAGGTAGGTAGACAGGCCTTCCCAAGCTTATTCTGTAATAGCCCTAGCAAATTATTTGCTTGCCCCTGGTAGGTAGACAGGCCTTCCCAAGCCTATTCTGTAATAGCCCCAGCAAATTACTTGCTTGCCCCTGGTAGGTAGACAGGCCTTCCCAAGCCTTTTCTCTCATAGCCCCTGAAAATTACTTGCTTGCCCCTGGTAGGTAGACAGGCCTTCCCAAGCCTATTCTGTAATAGTCCCAGCAAATTACTTGCTTGCCCCTGGTAGGTAGACAAGCCTTCCCAAGCCAATTCTCGAATAGCCCCAGCACATTACTTGCTTGCCCCTGGTAGGTAGACAGGCCTTCCCAAGCCAATTCTGTAATAGCCCCAGCAAATTACTTGCTTGCCCCTGGTCGGTAGACAGGCCTTCCCAAGCCTATTCTGTAATAGCCCCAGCAAATTACTTGCTTGCCCCTGGTAGGTAGACAGGCCTTCCCAAGCCTATTCTCTCATAGCCCCAGGAAATTACTTGCTTATACCTGGTAGATCGACTGGCCTTCCCGAGCAAATTGTCTTATATCCCAAGCCAATTCTCTGATAGCCCAGGAACATTACTTGCTTGCCCCTGGCAGGTCGGCAGGCCTTTCCAAAGCCTTTTCTCTCATAGCCCCTGCAAATTACTTGCTTGCCCCTGGTAGGTAGATAGGCTTTCCCAAGCCTATTCTGTAATAGTCCCAGCAAATTACTTGTTTGTACCTGGTAGGTAGACAGGCCTTCCCAAGCCTATTCTGTAATAGCCCCTGCAAATTACTTGCTTGCCCCTGGTATGTAGACAGGGCTCCCCAAGCCTATTCTCTCATAGCCCCAGGAAATTACTTGCTTATACCAGGTAGATCGACTGGCCTTCCCGAGCCAATTCTCTTATATCCCAAGCCAATTCTCTAATAGCCCCTGCACATTACTTGCTTGCCCCTGATAGGTAGACAAGCCTTCCCAAACCAATTCTCTTATAGCCCAAGCCAATTCTCTAATAGCCCCAGCACATTACTTGCTTGCCCCTGGTAGGTAGACAGGCTTTCCCAAGCCTATTCTGTAATAGTCCAAGCAAATTAATTGCTTGCCCCTGGTAGGTAGACAAGCCTTCCCAAGCCAATTCTCGAATAGCCCCAGCACATTACTTGCTTGCCCCTGGTAGGTAGACAGGCCTTCCCAAGCCAATTCTGTAATAGCCCCAGCAAATTACTTGCTTGCCCCTGGTCGGTAGACAGGCCTTCCCAAGCCTATTCTGTAATAGCCCCAGCAAATTACTTGCTTGCCCCTGGTAGGTAGACAGGGCTTCCCAAGCCTATTCTCTCATAGCCCCAGGAAATTACTTGCTTATACCTGGTAGATCGACTGGCGTTCCAGAGCAAATTGTCTTATATCCCAAGCCAATTCTCTGATAGCCCAGGAACATTACTTGCTTGCCCCTGGCAGGTAGGCAGGCCTTTCCAAAGCCTTTTCTCTCATAGCCCCTGCAAATTACTTGCTTGCCCCTGGTAGGTAGATAGGCTTTCCCAAGCCTATTCTGTAATAGTCCCAGCAAATTACTTGTTTGTACCTGGTAGGTAGACAGGCCTTCCCAAGCCTATTCTGTAATAGCCCCTGCAAATTACTTGCTTGCCCCTGGTATGTAGACAGGGCTCCCCAAGCCTATTCTCTCATAGCCCCAGGAAATTACTTGCTTATACCTGGTAGATCGACTGGCCTTCCCGAGCCAATTCTCTTATATCCCAAGCCAATTCTCTAATAGCCCCTGCACATTACTTGCTTGCCCCTGGTAGGTAGACAAGCCTTCGCAAACCAATTCTCTTATAGCCCAAGCCAATTCTCTAATAGCCCCAGCACATTACTTGCTTGCCCCTGGTAGGTAGACAGGCTTTCCCAAGCCTATTCTGTAATAGTCCCAGCAAATTACTTGCTTGCCCCTGGTAGGTAGACAAGCCTTCCCAAGCCAATTCTCGAATAGCCCCAGCACATTACTTGCTTGCCCCTGGTAGGTAGACAGGCCTTCCCAAGCCAATTCTGTAATAGCCCCAGCAAATTACTTGCTTGCCCCTGGTCGGTAGACAGGCCTTCCCAAGCCTATTCTGTAATAGCCCCAGCAAATTACTTGCTTGCCCCTGGTAGGTAGACAGGGCTTCCCAAGCCTATTCTCTCATAGCCCCAGGAAATTACTTGCTTATACCTGGTAGATCGACTGGCGTTCCCGAGCAAATTGTCTTATATCCCAAGCCAATTCTCTGATAGCCCAGGCACATTACTTGCTTGCCCCTGGCAGGTAGGCAGGCCTTTCCAAAGCCTTTTCTCTCATAGCCCCTGCAAATTACTTGCTTGCCCCTGGTAGGTAGATAGGCTTTCCCAAGCCTATTCTGTAATAGTCCCTGCAAATTACTTGCTTGCCCCTGGTAGGTAGACAGGCCTTCCCAAGCCTATTCTGTAATAGCCCCAGCAAATTACTTGCTTGCCCCTGGTAGGTAGACAGGGCTTCCCAAGCCTATTCTCTCATAGCCCCAGGAAATTACTTGCTTATACCTGGTAGATCGACTGGCCTTCCCGAGCAAATTGTCTTATATCCCAAGCCAATTCTCTGATAGCCCAGGCACATTACTTGCTTGCCCCTGGCAGGTAGGCAGGCCTTTCCAAAGCCTTTTCTCTCATAGCCCCTGCAAATTACTTGCTTGCCCCTGGTAGGTAGATAGGCTTTCCCAAGCCTATTCTGTAATAGTCCCAGCAAATTACTTGTTTGTACCTGGTAGGTAGACAGGCCTTCCCAAGCCTATTCTGTAATAGCACCTGCAAATTACTTGCTTGCCCCTCGTAGGTAGACAGACCTTCCCAAGCCTTTTCTCTCATAGACCCAGCAAATTATTTTCTTGCCCATGGTCGGCAGAACGGCCTTCCCAAGCCTATTCTGTAATAGCCCCAGCAAATTACTTGCTTGCCCCTGGTAGGTAGACAGGGCTCCCCAAGCCTATTCTCTCATAGCCCCAGGAAATTACTTGCTTATACCTGGTAGATCGACTGGCCTTCCCGAGCCAATTCTCTTATATCCCAAGCCAATTCTCTAATAGCCCCTGCACATTACTTGCTTGCCCCTGGTAGGTAGACAAGCCTTCCCAAACCAATTCTCTTATAGCCCAAGCCAATTCTCTAATAGCCCCAGCACATTACTTGCTTGCCCTGGTAGGTAGACAGGCTTTCCCAAGCCTATTCTGTAATAGCCCCTGCAAATTACTTGCTTGCCCCTGGTAGGTAGACAGGCCGTCCCAAGCCTATTCTGTAATAGCCCCAGCAAATTACTTGCTTGCCCCTGGTAGGTAGACTGCCCTTCCCAAGCCTATTCTCTCATTGCCTCAGCCCATGACTTACTTCTCCCTGGTAGGCAGACAGGCCTTCCCAAGCCTATTCTGTTATAGTCCCTGCAAATTACTTGCTTGCCCCTGGTCGGTAGACAGGCCTTCCCAAGCCTATTCTGTAATAGCCCCAGCAAATTACTTGCTTGCCCCTGGTAGGTAGACAGGCCTTCCCAAGCCTATTCTGTAATAGCCCCAGCAAATTACTTGCTTGCCCCTGGTAGGTAGACAGGCCTTCCCAAGCCTATTCTGTAATAGTCCCAGCAAATTACTTGCTTGCCCCTGGTAGGTAGACAAGCCTTCCCAAGCCAATTCTCGAATAGCCCCAGCACATTACTTGCTTGCCCCTGGTCGGTAGACAGGCCTTCCCAAGCCTATTCTGTAATAGCCCCAGCAAATTACTTGCTTGCCCCTGGTAGGTAGACAGGCCTTCCCAAGCCTATTCAGTAATAGCCCCAGCAAATTACTTGCTTGCCCCTGGTAGGTAGACAGGCCTTCCCAAGCCTATTCTGTAATAGTCCCAGCAAATTACTTGCTTGCCCCTGGTAGGTAGACAAGCCTTCCCAAGCCAATTCTCGAATAGCCCCAGCACATTACTTGCTTGCCCCTGGTAGGTAGACAGGCCTTCTCAAGCCAATTCTGTAATAGCCCCAGCAAATTACTTGCTTGCCCCTGGTCGGTAGACAGGCCTTCCCAAGCCTATTCTGTAATAGCCCCAGC
This sequence comes from Corythoichthys intestinalis, assembly GCF_030265065.1. Classification (NCBI taxonomy): domain Eukaryota; kingdom Metazoa; phylum Chordata; class Actinopteri; order Syngnathiformes; family Syngnathidae; genus Corythoichthys; species Corythoichthys intestinalis. Next base: position 1,461,311 of record NW_026651600.1, on the reverse strand, counting down.
AAATTACCTGCTTGCCCCTGGTAGGTAGACAGGCCTTCCCAAGCTTATTCTGTAATAGCCCCAGCAAATTACTTACTTGCCCCTGGTAGGTGGACAGGCCTTCCCGAGCAAATTGTCTTATATCCCAAGCCAATTCTCTGATAGCCCAGGCACATTACTTGCTTGCCCCTGGCAGGTAGGCAGGCCTTTCCAAAGCCTTTTCTCTCATAGCCCCAGCACATTACTTGCTTGCCCCTGGTAGGTAGACAGGCCTTCCCAAGCCTATTCTGTAATAGCCCCAGCAAATTACTTGCTTGCCCCTGGTAGATAGACTGCCCTTCCCAAGACTATTCTCTCATTGCCTCAGCCCATGACTTACTTCTCCCTGGTAGGCAGACAGGCCTTCCCAAGCCTATTCTGTTATAGTCCCTGCAAATTACTTGCTTGCCCCTGGTCGGTAGACAGGCCTTCCCAAGCCTATTCTTTAATAGTCCCAGCAAATTACTTGCTTGCCCCTGGTAGGTAGACAGGCCTTCCCAAGCCTATTCTGTAATAGTCCCAGCAAATTACTTGCTTGTCCCTGGTAGGTAGACAAGCCTTCCCAAGCCAATTCTCGAATAGCCCCAGCACATTACTTGCTTGCCCCTGGTAGGTAGACAGGCCTTCCCAAGCCTTTTCTCTCATAGCCCCTGAAAATTACTTGCTTGCCCCTGGTAGGTAGACAGGCCTTCCCAAGCCTATTCTGTAATAGTCCCAGCAAATTACTTGCTTGCCCCTGGTAGGTAGACAAGCCTTCCCAAGCCAATTCTCGAATAGCCCCAGCACATTACTTGCTTGCCCCTGGTATGTAGACAGGGCTTCCCAAGCCTATTCTCTCATAGCCCCAGGAAATTACTTGCTTATACCTGGTAGATCGACTGGCCTTCCCGAGCAAATTGTCTTATATCCCAAGCCAATTCTCTGATAGCCCAGGAACATTACTTGCTTGCCCCTGGCAGGTAAGCAGGCCTTTCCAAAGCCTTTTCTCTCATAGCCCCTGCAAATTACTTGCTTGCCCCTGGTAGGTAGATAGGCTTTCCCAAGCCTATTCTGTAATAGTCCCAGCAAATTACTTGTTTGTACCTGGTAGGTAGACAGGCCTTCCCAAGCCTATTCTGTAATTGCCCCTGCAAATTACTTGCTTGCCCCTGGTAGGTAGACAGACCTTCCCAAGCCTTTTCTCTCATAGCCCCAGCAAATTATTTTCTTGCCCCTGGTCGGCAGAACGGCCTTCCCAAGCCTATTCCGTAATAGCCCCAGCAAATTACTTGCTTGCCCCTGGTATGTAGACAGGGCTCCCAAGCCTATTCTCTCATAGCCCCAGGAAATTACTTGCTTATACCTGGTAGATCGACTGGCCTTCCCGAGCCAATTCTCTTATATCCCAAGCCAATTCTCTAATAGCCCCTGCACATTACTTGCTTGCCCCTGGTAGGTAGACAAGCCTTCCCAAACCAATTCTCTTATAGCCCAAGCCAATTCTCTAATAGCCCCAGCACATTACTTGCTTGCCCCTGGTAGGTAGACAGGCCTTCCCAAGCCAATTCTGTAATAGCCCCAGCAAATTACTTGCTTGCCCCTGGTCGGTAGACAGGCCTTCCCAAGCCTATTCTGTAATAGCCCCAGCAAATTACTTGCTTGCCCCTGGTAGGTAGACAGGGCTTCCCAAGCCTATTCTCTCATAGCCCCAGGAAATTACTTGCTTATACCTGGTAGATCGACTGGCGTTCCCGAGCAAATTGTCTTATATCCCAAGCCAATTCTCTGATAGCCCAGGCACATTACTTGCTTCCCCCTGGCAGGTAGGCAGGCCTTTCCAAAGCCTTTTCTCTCATAGCCCCTGCAAATTACTTGCTTGCCCCTGGTAGGTAGATAGGCTTTCCCAAGCCTATTCTGTAATAGTCCCTGCAAATTACTTGCTTGCCCCTGGTAGGTAGACAGGCCTTCCCAAGCCTATTCTGTAATAGCCCCAGCAAATTACTTGCTTGCCCCTGGTAGGTAGACAGGGCTTCCCAAGCCTATTCTCTCATAGCCCCAGGAAATTACTTGCTTATACCTGGTAGATCGACTGGCCTTCCCGAGCAAATTGTCTTATATCCCAAGCCAATTCTCTGATAGCCCAGGCACATTACTTGCTTGCCCCTGGCAGGTAGGCAGGCCTTTCCAAAGCCTTTTCTCTCATAGCCCCTGCAAATTACTTGCTTGCCCCTGGTAGGTAGATAGGCTTTCCCAAGCCTATTCTGTAATAGTCCCAGCAAATTACTTGTTTGTACCTGGTAGGTAGACAGGCCTTCCCAAGCCTATTCTGTAATAGCCCCTGCAAATTACTTGCTTGCCCCTTTTAGGTAGACAGACCTTCCCAAGCCTTTTCTCTCATAGACCCAGCAAATTATTTTCTTGCCCATGGTCGGCAGAACGGCCTTCCCAAGCCTATTCTGTAATAGCCCCAGCAAATTACTTGCTTGCCCCTGGTAGGTAGACAGGGCTCCCCAAGCCTATTCTCTCATAGCCCCAGGAAATTACTTGCTTATACCTGGTAGATCGACTGGCCTTCCCGAGCCAATTCTCTTATATCCCAAGCCAATTCTCTAATAGCCCCTGCACATTACTTGCTTGCCCCTGGTAGGTAGACAAGCCTTCCCAAACCAATTCTCTTATAGCCCAAGCCAATTCTCTAATAGCCCCAGCACATTACTTGCTTGCCCCTGGTAGGTAGACAGGCTTTCCCAAGCCTATTCTGTAATAGCCCCTGCAAATTACTTGCTTGCCCCTGGTAGGTAGACAGGCCGTCCTAAGCCTATTCTGTAATAGCCCCAGCAAATTACTTGCTTGCCCCTGGTAGGTAGACAAGCCTTCCCAAGCCTATTCTCTTATAGCCCAAGCCAATTCTCTAATAGCCCCAGCACATTACTTGCTTGCCCCTGGTAGGTAGACAGGCTTTCCCAAGCCTATTCTGTAATAGCCCCTGCAAATTACTTGCTTGCCCCTGGTAGGTAGACAGGCCGTCCTAAGCCTATTCTGTAATAGCCCCAGCAAATTACTTGCTTGCCCCTGGTAGGTAGACTGCCCTTCCCAAGCCTATTCTCTCATTGCCTCAGCCCATGACTTACTTCTCCCTGGTAGGCAGACAGGCCTTCCCAAGCCTATTCTGTTATAGTCCCTGCAAATTACTTGCTTGCCCCTGGTCGGTAGACAGGCCTTCCCAAGCCTATTCTGTAATAGCCCCAGCAAATTACTTGCTTGCCCCTGGTAGGTAGACAGGCCTTCCCAAGCCTATTCTGTAATAGCCCCAGCAAATTACTTGCTTGCCCCTGGTAGGTAGACAGGCCTTCCCAAGCCTATTCTGTAATAGTCCCAGCAAATTACTTGCTTGCCCCTGGTAGGTAGACAAGCCTTCCCAAGCCAATTCTCGAATAGCCCCAGCACATTACTTGCTTGCCCCTGGTCGGTAGACAGGCCTTCCCAAGCCTATTCTGTAATAGCCCCAGCAAATTACTTGCTTGCCCCTGGTAGGTAGACAGGCCTTCCCAAGCCTATTCTGTAATAGCCCCAGCAAATTACTTGCTTGCCCCTGGTAGGTAGACAGGCCTTCCCAAGCCTATTCTGTAATAGTCCCAGCAAATTACTTGCTTGCCCCTGGTAGGTAGACAAGCCTTCCCAAGCCAATTCTCGAATAGCCCCAGCACATTACTTGCTTGCCCCTGGTAGGTAGACAGGCCTTCCCAAGCCAATTCTGTAATAGCCCCAGCAAATTACTTGCTAGCCCCTGGTCGGTAGACAGGCCTTCCCAAGCCTATTCTGTAATAGCCCCAGCAAATTACTTGCTTGCCCCTGGTAGGTAGACAGGGCTTCCCAAGCCTATTCTCTCATAGCCCCAGGAAATTACTTGCTTATACCTGGTAGATCGACTGGCCTTCCCGAGCAAATTGTCTTATATCCCAAGCCAATTCTCTGATAGCCCAGGCACATTACTTGCTTGCCCCTGGCAGGTAGGCAGGCCTTTCCAAAGCCTTTTCTCTCATAGCCCCTGCAAATTACTTGCTTGCCCCTGGTAGGTAGATAGGCTTTCCCAAGCCTATTCTGTAATAGTCCCAGCAAATTACTTGTTTGTACCTGGTAGGTAGACAGGCCTTCCCAAGCCTATTCTGTAATAGCCCCTGCAAATTACTTGCTTGCCCCTGGTAGGTAGACAGACCTTCCCAAGCCTTTTCTCTCATAGCCCCAGCAAATTATTTTCTTGCCCCTGGTCGGCAGAACGGCCTTCCCAAGCCTATTCTGTAATAGCCCCAGCAAATTACTTGCTTGCCCCTGGTAGGTAGACAGGGCTCCCCAAGCCTATTCTCTCATAGCCCCAGGAAATTACTTGCTTATACCTGGTAGATCGACTGGCCTTCCCGAGCCAATTCTCTTATATCCCAAGCCAATTCTCTAATAGCCCCTGCACATTACTTGCTTGCCCCTGGTAGGTAGACAAGCCTTCCCAAACCAATTCTCTTATAGCCCAAGCCAATTCTCTAATAGCCCCAGCACATTACTTGCTTGCCCCTGGTAGGTAGACAGGCTTTCCCAAGCCTATTCTGTAATAGTCCCAGCAAATTACTTGCTTGCCCCTGGTAGGTAGACAAGCCTTCCCAAGCCAATTCTCGAATAGCCCCAGCACATTACTTACTTGCCCCTGGTAGGTAGACAGGCCTTCCCAAGCCAATTCTGTAATAGCCCCAGCAAATTACTTGCTTGCCCCTGGTCGGTAGACAGGCCTTCCCAAGCCTATTCTGTAATAGCCCCAGCAAATTACTTGCTTGCCCCTGGTAGGTAGACAGGGCTTCCCAAGCCTATTCTCTCATAGCCCCAGGAAATTACTTGCTTATACCTGGTAGATCGACTGGCCTTCCCGAGCAAATTGTCTTATATCCCAAGCCAATTCTCTGATAGCCCAGGCACATTACTTGCTTGCCCCTGGCAGGTAGGCAGGCCTTTCCAAAGCCTTTTCTCTCATAGCCCCTGCAAATTACTTGCTTGCCCCTGGTAGGTAGATAGGCTTTCCCAAGCCTATTCTGTAATAGTCCCAGCAAATTACTTGTTTGTACCTGGTAGGTAGACAGGCCTTCCCAAGCCTATTCTGTAATAGCCCCTAACAAATTACTTGCTTGCCCCTTTTAGGTAGACAGACCTTCCCAAGCCTTTTCTCTCATAGACCCAGCAAATTATTTTCTTGCCCATGGTCGGCAGAACGGCCTTCCCAAGCCTATTCTGTAATAGCCCCAGCAAATTACTTGCTTGCCCCTGGTAGGTAGACAGGGCTCCCCAAGCCTATTCTCTCATAGCCCCAGGAAATTACTTGCTTATACCTGGTAGATCGACTGGCCTTCCCGAGCCAATTCTCTTATATCCCAAGCCAATTCTCTAATAGCCCCTGCACATTACTTGCTTGCCCCTGGTAGGTAGACAAGCCTTCCCAAACCAATTCTCTTATAGCCCAAGCCAATTCTCTAATAGCCCCAGCACATTACTTGCTTGCCCCTGGTAGGTAGACAGGCTTTCCCAAGCCTATTCTGTAATAGCCCCTGCAAATTACTTGCTTGCCCCTGGTAGGTAGACAGGCCGTCCCAAGCCTATTCTGTAATAGCCCCAGCAAATTACTTGCTTGCCCCTGGTAGGTAGACTGCCCTTCCCAAGCCTATTCTCTCATTGCCTCAGCCCATGACTTACTTCTCCCTGGTAGGCAGACAGGCCTTCCCAAGCCTATTCTGTTATAGTCCCTGCAAATTACTTGCTTGCCCCTGGTCGGTAGAAAGGCCTTCCCAAGCCTATTCTGTAATAGCCCCAGCAAATTACTTGCTTGCCCCTGGTAGGTAGACAGGCCTTCCCAAGCCTATTCTGTAATAGCCCCAGCAAATTACTTGCTTGCCCCTGGTAGGTAGACAGGCCTTCCCAAGCCTATTCTGTAATAGTCCCAGCAAATTACTTGCTTGCCCCTGGTAGGTAGACAAGCCTTCCCAAGCCAATTCTCGAATAGCCCCAGCACATTACTTGCTTGCCCCTGGTCGGTAGACAGGCCTTCCCAAGCCTATTCTGTAATAGCCCCAGCAAATTACTTGCTTGCCCCTGGTAGGTAGACAGGCCTTCCCAAGCCTATTCTGTAATAGCCCCAGCAAATTACTTGCTTGCCCCTGGTAGGTAGACAGGCCTTCCCAAGCCTATTCTGTAATAGTCCCAGCAAATTACTTGCTTGCCCCTGGTAGGTAGACAAGCCTTCCCAAGCCAATTCTCGAATAGCCCCAGCACATTACTTGCTTGCCCCTGGTAGGTAGACAGGCCTTCCCAAGCCAATTCTGTAATAGCCCCAGCAAATTACTTGCTAGCCCCTGGTCGGTAGACAGGCCTTCCCAAGCCTATTCTGTAATAGCCCCAGCAAATTACTTGCTTGCCCCTGGTAGGTAGACAGGGCTTCCCAAGCCTATTCTCTCATAGCCCCAGGAAATTACTTGCTTATACCTGGTAGATCGACTGGCCTTCCCGAGCAAATTGTCTTATATCCCAAGCCAATTCTCTGATAGCCCAGGCACATTACTTGCTTGCCCCTGGCAGGTAGGCAGGCCTTTCCAAAGCCTTTTCTCTCATAGCCCCTGCAAATTACTTGCTTGCCCCTGGTAGGTAGATAGGCTTTCCCAAGCCTATTCTGTAATAGTCCCAGCAAATTACTTGTTTGTACCTGGTAGGTAGACAGGCCTTCCCAAGCCTATTCTGTAATAGCCCCTGCAAATTACTTGCTTGCCCCTGGTAGGTAGACAGACCTTCCCAAGCCTTTTCTCTCATAGCCCCAGCAAATTATTTTCTTGCCCCTGGTCGGCAGAACGGCCTTCCCAAGCCTATTCTGTAATAGCCCCAGCAAATTACTTGCTTGCCCCTGGTAGGTAGACAGGGCTCCCCAAGCCTATTCTCTCATAGCCCCAGGAAATTACTTGCTTATACCTGGTAGATCGACTGGCCTTCCCGAGCCAATTCTCTTATATCCCAAGCCAATTCTCTAATAGCCCCTGCACATTACTTGCTTGCCCCTGGTAGGTAGACAAGCCTTCCCAAACCAATTCTCTTATAGCCCAAGCCAATTCTCTAATAGCCCCAGCACATTACTTGCTTGCCCCTGGTAGGTAGACAGGCTTTCCCAAGCCTATTCTGTAATAGTCCCAGCAAATTACTTGCTTGCCCCTGGTAGGTAGACAAGCCTTCCCAAGCCAATTCTCGAATAGCCCCAGCACATTACTTACTTGCCCCTGGTAGGTAGACAGGCCTTCCCAAGCCAATTCTGTAATAGCCCCAGCAAATTACTTGCTTGCCCCTGGTCGGTAGACAGGCCTTCCCAAGCCTATTCTGTAATAGCCCCAGCAAATTACTTGCTTGCCCCTGGTAGGTAGACAGGGCTTCCCAAGCCTATTCTCTCATAGCCCCAGGAAATTACTTGCTTATACCTGGTAGATCGACTGGCCTTCCCGAGCAAATTGTCTTATATCCCAAGCCAATTCTCTGATAGCCCAGGCACATTACTTGCTTGCCCCTGGCAGGTAGGCAGGCCTTTCCAAAGCCTTTTCTCTCATAGCCCCTGCAAATTACTTGCTTGCCCCTGGTAGGTAGATAGGCTTTCCCAAGCCTATTCTGTAATAGTCCCAGCAAATTACTTGCTTGCCCCTGGTAGGTAGACAGGCCTTCCCAAGCCTATTCTGTAATAGCCCCTGCAAATTACTTGCTTGCCCCTGGTAGGTAGACAGACCTTCCCAAGCCTTTTCTCTCATAGCCCCAGCAAATTATTTTCTTGCCCCTGGTCGGCAGAACGGCCTTCCCAAGCCTATTCTGTAATAGCCCCAGCAAATTACTTGCTTGCCCCTGGTAGGTAGACAGGGCTCCCCAAGCCTATTCTCTCATAGCCCCAGGAAATTACTTGCTTATACCTGGTAGATCGACTGGCCTTCCCGAGCCAATTCTCTTATATCCCAAGCCAATTCTCTAATAGCCCCTGCACATTACTTGCTTGCCCCTGGTAGGTAGACAAGCCTTCCCAAACCAATTCTCTTATAGCCCAAGCCAATTCTCTAATAGCCCCAGCACATTACTTGCTTGCCCCTGGTAGGTAGACAGGCTTTCCCAAGCCTATTCTGTAATAGTCCCAGCAAATTACTTGCTTGCCCCTGGTAGGTAGACAAGCCTTCCCAAGCCAATTCTCGAATAGCCCCAGCACATTACTTACTTGCCCCTGGTAGGTAGACAGGCCTTCCCAAGCCAATTCTGTAATAGCCCCAGCAAATTACTTGCTTGCCCCTGGTCGGTAGACAGGCCTTCCCAAGCCTATTCTGTAATAGCCCCAGCAAATTACTTGCTTGCCCCTGGTAGGTAGACAGGGCTTCCCAAGCCTATTCTCTCATAGCCCCAGGAAATTACTTGCTTATACCTGGTAGATCGACTGGCCTTCCCGAGCAAATTGTCTTATATCCCAAGCCAATTCTCTGATAGCCCAGGCACATTACTTGCTTGCCCCTGGCAGGTAGGCAGGCCTTTCCAAAGCCTTTTCTCTCATAGCCCCTGCAAATTACTTGCTTGCCCCTGGTAGGTAGATAGGCTTTCCCAAGCCTATTCTGTAATAGTCCCAGCAAATTACTTGCTTGCCCCTGGTAGGTAGACAGGCCTTCCCAAGCCTATTCTGTAATAGCCCCTGCAAATTACTTGCTTGCCCCTGGTAGGTAGACAGACCTTCCCAAGCCTTTTCTCTCATAGCCCCAGCAAATTATTTTCTTGCCCCTGGTCGGCAGAACGGCCTTCCCAAGCCTATTCTGTAATAGCCCCAGCAAATTACTTGCTTGCCCCTGGTAGGTAGACAGGGCTCCCCAAGCCTATTCTCTCATAGCCCCAGGAAATTACTTGCTTATACCTGGTAGATCGACTGTCCTTCCCGAGCCAATTCTCTTATATCCCAAGCCAATTCTCTAATAGCCCCTGCACATTACTTGCTTGCCCCTGGTAGGTAGACAAGCCTTCCCAAACCAATTCTCTTATAGCCCAAGCCAATTCTCTAATAGCCCCAGCACATTACTTGCTTGCCCCTGGTAGGTAGACAGGCTTTCCCAAGCCTATTCTGTAATAGCCCCTGCAAATTACTTGCTTGCCCCTGGTAGGTAGACAGGCCTTCCCAAGCCTATTCTGTAATAGCCCCAGCAAATTACTTGCTTGCCCCTGGTAGGTAGACTGCCCTTCCCAAGCCTATTCTCTCATTGCCTCAGCCCATGACTTACTTCTCCCTGGTAGGCAGACAGGCCTTCCCAAGCCTATTCTGTTATAGTCCCTGCAAATTACTTGCTTGCCCCTGGTCGGTAGACAGGCCTTCCCAAGCCTATTCTGTAATAGCCCCAGCAAATTACTTGCTTGCCCCTGGTAGGTAGACAGGCCTTCCCAAGCCTATTCTGTAATAGTCCCAGCAAATTACTTGCTTGTCCCTGGTAGGTAGACAAGCCTTCCCAAGCCAATTCTCGAATAGCCCCAGCACATTACTTGCTTGCCCCTGGTAGGTAGACAGGCCTTCCCAAACCTTTTCTCTCATAGCCCCTGAAAATTACTTGCTTGCCCCTGGTAGGTAGACAGGCCTTCCCAAGCTTATTCTGTAATAGCCCCAGCAAATTATTTGCTTGCCCCTGGTAGGTAGACAGGCCTTCCCAAGCCTATTCTGTAATAGCCCCAGCAAATTACTTGCTTGCCCCTGGTAGGTAGACAGGCCTTCCCAAGCCTATTCTGTAATAGTCCCAGCAAATTACTTGCTTGCCCCTGGTAGGTAGACAAGCCTTCCCAAGCCAATTCTCGAATAGCCCCAGCACATTACTTGCTTGCCCCTGGTAGGTAGACAGGCCTTCCCAAGCCAATTCTGTAATAGCCCCAGCAAATTACTTGCTTGCCCCTGGTCGGTAGACAGGCCTTCCCAAGCCTATTCTGTAATAGCCCCAGCAAATTACTTGCTTGCCCCTGGTAGGTAGACAGGGCTTCCCAAGCCTATTCTCTCATAGCCCCAGGAAATTACTTGCTTATACCTGGTAGATCGACTGGCCTTCCCGAGCAAATTGTCTTATATCCCAAGCCAATTCTCTGATAGCCCAGGCACATTACTTGCTTGCCCCTGGTAGGTAGATAGGCTTTCCCAAGCCTATTCTGTAATAGTCCCAGCAAATTACTTGCTTGCCCCTGGTAGGTAGACAGGCCTTCCCAAGCCTATTCTGTAATAGCCCCTGCAAATTACTTGCTTGCCCCTGGTAGGTAGACAGACCTTCCCAAGCCTTTTCTCTCATAGCCCCAGCAAATTACTTTCTTGCCCATGGTCGGCAGAACGGCCTTCCCAAGCCTATTCTGTAATAGCCCCAGCAAATTACTTGCTTGCCCCTGGTAGGTAGACAGGGCTCCCCAAGCCTATTCTCTCATAGCCCCAGGAAATTACTTGCTTATACCTGGTAGATCGACTGGCCTTCCCGAGCCAATTCTCTTATATCCCAAGCCAATTCTCTAATAGCCCCTGCACATTACTTGCTTGCCCCTGGTAGGTAGACAAGCCTTCCCAAACCAATTCTCTTATAGCCCAAGCCAATTCTCTAATAGCCCCAGCACATTACTTGCTTGCCCCTGGTAGGTAGACAGGCTTTCCCAAGCCTATTCTGTAATAGCCACTGCAAATTACTTGCTTGCCCCTGGTAGGTAGACAGGCCTTCCCAAGCCTATTCTGTAATAGCCCCAGCAAATTACTTGCTTGCCCCTGGTAGGTAGACTGCCCTTCCCAAGCCTATTCTCTCATTGCCTCAGCCCATGACTTACTTTTCCCTGGTAGGTCGACTGGCCTTCCCGAACCAATTCTCTTATATCCCAAGCCAATTCTCTAATAGCCCCTGCACATTACTTGCTTGCCCCTGGTAGGTAGACAGGCCTTCCCAAGCCTATTCTGTAATAGCCCCTAAAAATTACTTGTTTGCCCCTGGTAGTTAGACAGGCCTTCCCAAACCTATTCTGTAATAGTCCCAGCAAATTACTTGTTTGCCCCTGGTAGTTAGACAGGCCTTCCCAAACCAATTCTCTTATAGCCCAAGCCTATTCTCTCATCGATTCAGCCCATGACTTATTTCTCCCTGGTAGGTAGACAGGCCTTCCCAAGCCTATTCTGTAATAGCCCCTGCAAATTACTTGCTTGCCCCTGGTCGGTAGACAGGCCTTCCCAAGCCTATTCTGTAATAGCCCCAGCAAATTACTTGCTTGCCCCTAGTAGGTAGACAGGCCTTCCCAAGCCTATTCTGTAATAGTCCCAGCAAATTACTTGCTTGCCCCTGGTAGGTAGACAGGCCTTCCCAAGCTTATTCTGTAATAGCCCCAGCAAATTATTTGCATGCCCCTGGTAGGTAGACAGGCCTTCCCAAGCCTATTCTGTAATAGCCCCAGCAAATTACTTGCTTGCCCCTGGTAGGTAGACAGGCCTTCCCAAGCCTATTCTGTAATAGTCCCAGCAAATTACTTGCTTGCCCCTGGTAGGTAGACAAGCCTTCCCAAGCCAATTCTCGAATAGCCCCAGCACATTACTTGCTTGCCCCTGGTAGGTAGACAGGCCTTCCCAAGACAATTCTGTAATAGCCCCAGCAAATTACTTGCTTGCCCCTGGTCGGTAGACAGACCTTCCCAAGCATTTTTTCTCATAACCCCTGCAAATTACTTGCTTTCCCCTGGTAGGTAGACAGGCCTTCCCAAGCCTTTTCTCTCATAGCCCCTGAAAATTACTTGCAGGCCCCTGGTGGGCAGACAGGCCTTCCCAAGCCTATTCTGTAATAGCCCCAGCAAATTACTTGCTTGCCCCTGGTAGTAGACAGGCCTTCCCAAGCTTATTCTGTAATAGCCCCAGCAAATTATTTGCTTGCCCCTGGTAGGTAGACAGGCCTTCCCAAGCCTATTCTGTAATAGCCCCTGCAAATTACTTGCTTGCCCCTGGTAGGTAGACAGACCTTCCCAAGCCTTTTCTCTCATAGCCCCAGCAAATTACTTTCTTGCCCCTGGTCGGCAGAACGGCCTTCCCAAGCCTATTCTGTAATAGCCCCAGCAAATTACTTGCTTGCCCCTGGTAGGTAGACAGGGCTCCCCAAGCCTATTCTCTCATAGCCCCAGGAAATTACTTGCTTATACCTGGTAGATCGACTGGCCTTCCCGAGCCAATTCTCTTATATCCCAAGCCAATTCTCTAATAGCCCCTGCACATTACTTGCTTGCCCCTGGTAGGTAGACAAGCCTTCCCAAACCAATTCTCTTATAGCCCAAGCCAATTCTCTAATAGCCCCAGCACATTACTTGCTTGCCCCTGGTAGGTAGACAGGCTTTCCCAAGCCTATTCTGTAATAGCCCCTGCAAATTACTTGCTTGCCCCTGGTAGGTAGACAGGCCTTCCCAAGCCTATTCTGTAATAGCCCCAGCAAATTACTTGCTTGCCCCTGGTAGGTAGACTGCGCTTCCCAAGCCTATTCTCTCATTGCCTCAGCCCATGACTTACTTCTCCCTGGTAGGCAGACAGGCCTTCCCAAGCCTATTCTGTTATAGTCCCTGCAAATTACTTGCTTGCCCCTGGTCGGTAGACAGGCCTTCCCAAGCCTATTCTGTAATAGCCCCAGCAAATTACTTGCTTGCCCCTGGTAGGTAGACAGGCCTTCCAAAGCCTATTCTGTAATAGTCCCAGCAAATTACTTGCTTGTCCCTGGTAGGTAGACAAGCCTTCCCAAGCCAATTCTCGAATAGCCCCAGCACATTACTTGCTTGCCCCTGGTAGGTAGACAGGCCTTCCCAAGCCTTTTCTCTCATAGCCCCTGAAAATTACTTGTTTGCCCCTGGTAGGTAGACAGGCCTTCCCAAGCCAATTCTGTAATAGCCCCAGCAAATTACTTGTTTGCCCCTGGTCGGTAGACAGACCTTCCCAAGCATTTTTTCTCATAACCCCTGCAAATTACTTGCTTTCCCCTGGTAGGTAGACAGGCCTTCCCAAGCCTTTTCTCTCATAGCCCCTGAAAATTACTTGCAGGCCCCTGGTCGGCAGACAGGCCTTCCCAAGCCTATTCTGTAATAGCCCCAGCAAATTACTTGCTTTCCCCTGGTAGTAGACAGGCCTTCCCAAGCTTATTCTGTAATAGCCCCAGCAAATTATTTGCTTGCCCCTGGTAGGTAGACAGGCCTTCCCAAGCCTATTCTGTAATAGCCCCTGCAAATTACTTGCTTGCCCCTGGTAGGTAGACAAGCCTTCCCAAGCCAATTCTCGAATAGCCCCAGCACATTACTTGCTTGCCCCTGGTAGGTAGACAGGCCTTCCCAAGCCAATTCTGTAATAGCCCCAGCAAATTACTTGCTTGCCCCTGGTCGGTAGACAGGCCTTCCCAAGCCTATTCTTTAATAGCCCCAGCAAATTACTTGCTTGCCCCTGGTAGGTAGACAGGGCTTCCCAAGCCTATTCTCTCATAGCCCCAGGAAATTACTTGCTTATACCTGGTAGATCGACTGGCCTTCCCGAGCAAATTGTCTTATATCCCAAGCCAATTCTCTGATAGCCCAGGCACATTACTTGCTTGCCCCTGGTAGGTAGATAGGCTTTCCCAAGCCTATTCTGTAATAGTCCCAGCAAATTACTTGCTTGCCCCTGGTAGGTAGACAGGCCTTCCCAAGCCTATTCTGTAATAGCCCCTGCAAATTACTTGCTTGCCCCTGGTAGGTAGACAGACCTTCCCAAGCCTTTTCTCTCATAGCCCCAGCAAATTACTTTCTTGCCCCTGGTCGGCAGAACGGCCTTCCCAAGCCTATTCTGTAATAGCCCCAGCAAATTACTTGCTTGCCCCTGGTAGGTAGACAGGGCTCCCCAAGCCTATTCTCTCATAGCCCCAGGAAATTACTTGCTTATACCTGGTAGATCGACTGGCCTTCCCGAGCCAATTCTCTTATATCCCAAGCCAATTCTCTAATAGCCCCTGCACATTACTTGCTTGCCCCTGGTAGGTAGACAAGCCTTCCCAAACCAATTCTCTTATAGCCCAAGCCAATTCTCTAATAGCCCCAGCACATTACTTGCTTGCCCCTGGTAGGTAGACAGGCTTTCCCAAGCCTATTCTGTAATAGTCCCAGCAAATTACTTGTTTGTACCTGGTAGGTAGACAGGCCTTCCCAAGCCTATTCTGTAATAGCCCCTGCAAATTACTTTCTTGCCCCTGGTAGGTAGACAGACCTTCCCAAGCCTTTTCTCTCATAGCCCCAGCAAATTATTTTCTTGCCCCTGGTCGGCAGAACGGCCTTCCCAAGCCTATTCTGTAATAGCCCCAGCAAATTACTTGCTTGCCCCTGGTAGGTAGACAGGGCTCCCCAAGCCTATTCTCTCATAGCCCCAGGAAATTACTTGCTTATACCTGGTAGATCTACTGGCCTTCCCGAGCCAATTCTCTTATATCCCAATCCAATTCTCTAATAGCCCCTGCACATTACTTGCTTGCCCCTGGTAGGTAGACAAGCCTTCCCAAACCAATTCTCTTATAGCCCAAGCCAATTCTCTAATAGCCACAGCACATTACTTGCTTGCCCCTGGTAGGTAGACAGGCTTTCCCAAGCCTATTCTGTAATAGCCACTGCAAATTACTTGCTTGCCCCTGGTAGGTAGACAGGCCTTCCCAAGCCTATTCTGTAATAGCCCCAGCAAATTACTTGCTTGCCCCTGGTAGGTAGACTGCCCTTCCCAAGCCTATTCTCTCATTGCCTCAGCCCATGACTTACTTTTCCCTGGTAGGTCGACTGGCCTTCCCGAACCAATTCTCTTATATCCCAAGCCAATTCTCTAATAGCCCCTGCACATTACTTGCTTGCCCCTGGTAGGTAGACAGGCCTTCCCAAGCCTATTCTGTAATAGCCCCTAAAAATTACTTGTTTGCCCCTGGTAGTTAGACAGGCCTTCCCAAACCTATTCTGTAATAGTCCCAGCAAATTACTTGTTTGCCCCTGGTAGTTAGACAGGCCTTCCCAAACCAATTCTCTTATAGCCCAAGCCTATTCTCTCATCGATTCAGCCCATGACTTATTTCTCCCTGG
This sequence comes from Corythoichthys intestinalis, assembly GCF_030265065.1. Taxonomy (NCBI): domain Eukaryota; kingdom Metazoa; phylum Chordata; class Actinopteri; order Syngnathiformes; family Syngnathidae; genus Corythoichthys; species Corythoichthys intestinalis. The sequence continues at coordinate 1,446,185 of NW_026651600.1, read as the reverse complement.
TAGGTAGACAGGCCTTCCCAAGCCTATTCTGTAATAGCCCCTGCAAATTACTTGCTTGCCCCTGGTCGGTAGACAGGCCTTCCCAAGCCTATTCTGTAATAGCCCCAGCAAATTACTTGCTTGCCCCTAGTAGGTAGACAGGCCTTCCCAAGCCTATTCTGTAATAGTCCCAGCAAATTACTTGCTTGCCCCTGGTAGGTAGACAGGCCTTCCCAAGCTTATTCTGTAATAGCCCCAGCAAATTATTTGCATGCCCCTGGTAGGTAGACAGGCCTTCCCAAGCCTATTCTGTAATAGCCCCAGCAAATTACTTGCTTGCCCCTGGTAGGTAGACAGGCCTTCCCAAGCCTATTCTGTAATAGTCCCAGCAAATTACTTGCTTGCCCCTGGTAGGTAGACAAGCCTTCCCAAGCCAATTCTCGAATAGCCCCAGCACATTACTTGCTTGCCCCTGGTAGGTAGACAGGCCTTCCCAAGACAATTCTGTAATAGCCCCAGCAAATTACTTGCTTGCCCCTGGTCGGTAGACAGACCTTCCCAAGCATTTTTTCTCATAACCCCTGCAAATTACTTGCTTTCCCCTGGTAGGTAGACAGGCCTTCCCAAGCCTTTTCTCTCATAGCCCCTGAAAATTACTTGCAGGCCCCTGGTGGGCAGACAGGCCTTCCCAAGCCTATTCTGTAATAGCCCCAGCAAATTACTTGCTTGCCCCTGGTAGTAGACAGGCCTTCCCAAGCTTATTCTGTAATAGCCCCAGCAAATTATTTGCTTGCCCCTGGTAGGTAGACAGGCCTTCCCAAGCCTATTCTGTAATAGCCCCTGCAAATTACTTGCTTGCCCCTGGTAGGTAGACAGACCTTCCCAAGCCTTTTCTCTCATAGCCCCAGCAAATTACTTTCTTGCCCCTGGTCGGCAGAACGGCTTTCCCAAGCCTATTCTGTAATAGCCCCAGCAAATTACTTGCTTGCCCCTGGTAGGTAGACAGGGCTCCCCAAGCCTATTCTCTCATAGCCCCAGGAAATTACTTGCTTATACCTGGTAGATCGACTGGCCTTCCCGAGCCAATTCTCTTATATCCCAAGCCAATTCTCTAATAGCCCCTGCACATTACTTGCTTGCCCCTGGTAGGTAGACAAGCCTTCCCAAACCAATTCTCTTATAGCCCAAGCCAATTCTCTAATAGCCCCAGCACATTACTTGCTTGCCCCTGGTAGGTAGACAGGCTTTCCCAAGCCTATTCTGTAATAGCCCCTGCAAATTACTTGCTTGCCCCTGGTAGGTAGACAGGCCTTCCCAAGCCTATTCTGTAATAGCCCCAGCAAATTACTTGCTTGCCCCTGGTAGGTAGACTGCGCTTCCCAAGCCTATTCTCTCATTGCCTCAGCCCATGACTTACTTCTCCCTGGTAGGCAGACAGGCCTTCCCAAGCCTATTCTGTTATAGTCCCTGCAAATTACTTGCTTGCCCCTGGTCGGTAGACAGGCCTTCCCAAGCCTATTCTGTAATAGCCCCAGCAAATTACTTGCTTGCCCCTGGTAGGTAGACAGGCCTTCCAAAGCCTATTCTGTAATAGTCCCAGCAAATTACTTGCTTGTCCCTGGTAGGTAGACAAGCCTTCCCAAGCCAATTCTCGAATAGCCCCAGCACATTACTTGCTTGCCCCTGGTAGGTAGACAGGCCTTCCCAAGCCTTTTCTCTCATAGCCCCTGAAAATTACTTGTTTGCCCCTGGTAGGTAGACAGGCCTTCCCAAGCCAATTCTGTAATAGCCCCAGCAAATTACTTGTTTGCCCCTGGTCGGTAGACAGACCTTCCCAAGCATTTTTTCTCATAACCCCTGCAAATTACTTGCTTTCCCCTGGTAGGTAGACAGGCCTTCCCAAGCCTTTTCTCTCATAGCCCCTGAAAATTACTTGCAGGCCCCTGGTCGGCAGACAGGCCTTCCCAAGCCTATTCTGTAATAGCCCCAGCAAATTACTTGCTTTCCCCTGGTAGTAGACAGGCCTTCCCAAGCTTATTCTGTAATAGCCCCAGCAAATTATTTGCTTGCCCCTGGTAGGTAGACAGGCCTTCCCAAGCCTATTCTGTAATAGCCCCTGCAAATTACTTGCTTGCCCCTGTTAGGTAGACAGACCTTCCCAAGCCTTTTCTCTCATAGCCCCAGCAAATTACTTTCTTGCCCCTGGTCGGCAGAACGGCCTTCCCAAGCCTATTCTGTAATAGCCCCAGCAAATTACTTGCTTGCCCCTGGTAGGTAGACAGGGCTCTCCAAGCCTATTCTCTCATAGCCCCAGGAAATTACTTGCTTATACCTGGTAGATCGACTGGCCTTCCCGAGCCAATTCTCTTATATCCCAAGCCAATTCTCTAATAGCCCCTGCACATTACTTGCTTGCCCCTGGTAGGTAGACAAGCCTTCCCAAACCAATTCTCTTATAGCCCAAGCCAATTCTCTAATAGCCCCAGCACATTACTTGCTTGCCCCTGGTAGGTAGACAGGCTTTCCCAAGCCTATTCTGTAATAGCCCCTGCAAATTACTTGCTTGCCCCTGGTAGGTAGACAGGCCTTCCCAAGCCTATTCTGTAATAGCCCCAGCAAATTACTTGCTTGCCCCTGGTAGGTAGACTGCCCTTCCCAAGCCTATTCTCTCATTGCCTCAGCCCATGACTTACTTCTCCCTGGTAGGCAGACAGGCCTTCCCAAGCCTATTCTGTTATAGTCCCTGCAAATTACTTGCTTGCCCCTGGTCGGTAGACAGGCCTTCCCAAGCCTATTCTGTAATAGCCCCAGCAAATTACTTGCTTGCCCCTGGTAGGTAGACAGGCCTTCCCAAGCCTATTCTGTAATAGTCCCAGCAAATTACTTGCTTGTCCCTGGTAGGTAGACAAGCCTTCCCAAGCCAATTCTCGAATAGCCCCAGCACATTACTTGCTTGCCCCTGGTAGGTAGACAGGCCTTCCCAAGCCTTTTCTCTCATAGCCCCTGAAAATTACTTGCTTGCCCCTGGTAAGTAGACAGGCCTTCCCAAGCTTATTCTGTAATAGCCCCAGCAAATTATTTGCTTGCCCCTGGTAGGTAGACAGGCCTTCCCAAGCCTATTCTGTAATAGCCCCAGCAAATTACTTGCTTGCCCCTGGTCGGTAGACAGGCCTTCCCAAGCCTATTCTGTAATAGTCCCAGCAAATTACTTGCTTGCCCCTGGTAGGTAGACAAGCCTTCCCAAGCCAATTCTCGAATAGCCCCAGCACATTACTTGCTTGCCCCTGGTAGGTAGACTGCGCTTCCCAAGCCTATTCTCTCATTGCCTCAGCCCATGACTTACTTCTCCCTGGTAGGCAGACAGGCCTTCCCAAGCCTATTCTGTAATAGCCCCTGCAAATTACTTGCTTGCCCCTGGTAGGTAGACAGGCTTTCCCAAGCCTATTCTGTAATAGCCCCTGCAAATTACTTGCTTGTCCCTGGTAGGTAGACAGGCCTTCCCAAGCCTATTCTGTAATAGCCCCAGCAAATTACTTGCTTGCCCCTGGTAGGTAGACAGGCCTTCCCAAGCCTATTCTGTAATAGTCCCAGCAAATTATTTGCTTGCCCCTGGTAGGTAGACAGGCCTTCCCAAGCCTATTCTGTAATAGCCCCAGCAAATTACTTGCTTGCCCCTGGTAGGTAGACAGGCCTTCCCAAGCCTATTCTGTAATAGTCCCAGCAAATTACTTGCTTGCCCCTGGTAGGTAGACAAGCCTTCCCAAGCCAATTCTCGAATAGCCCCAGCACATTACTTGCTTGCCCCTGGTAGGTAGACAGGCCTTCCCAAGCCAATTCTGTAATAGCCCCAGCAAATTACTTGCTTGCCCCTGGTCGGTAGACAGGCCTTCCCAAGCCTATTCTGTAATAGCCCCAGCTAATTACTTGCTTGCCCCTGGTAGGTAGACAGGGCTTCCCAAGCCTATTCTCTCATAGCCCCAGGAAATTACTTGCTTATACCTGGTAGATCGACTGGCCTTCCCGAGCAAATTGTCTTATATCCCAAGCCAATTCTCTGATAGCCCAGGCACATTACTTGCTTGCCCCTGGCAGGTAGGCAGGCCTTTCCAAAGCCTTTTCTCTCATAGCCCCAGGAAATTACTTGCTTATACCTGGTAGATCGACTGGCCTTCCCGAGCCAATTCTCTTATATCCCAAGCCAATTCTCTAATAGCCCCTGCACATTACTTGCTTGCCCCTGGTAGGTAGACAAGCCTTCCCAAACCAATTCTCTTATAGCCCAAGCCAATTCTCTAATAGCCCCAGCACATTACTTGCTTGCCCCTGGTAGGTAGACAGGCTTTCCCAAGCCTATTCTGTAATAGTCCCAGCAAATTACTTGTTTGTACCTGGTAGGTAGACAGGCCTTCCCAAGCCTATTCTGTAATAGCCCCTGCAAATTACTTTCTTGCCCCTGGTAGGTAGACAGACCTTCCCAAGCCTTTTCTCTCATAGCCCCAGCAAATTATTTTCTTGCTCCTGGTCGGCAGAACGGCCTTCCCAAGCCTATTCTGTAATAGCCCCAGCAAATTACTTGCTTGCCCCTGGTAGGTAGACAGGGCTCCCCAAGCCTATTCTCTCATAGCCCAAGGAAATTACTTGCTGATACCTGGTAGATCGACTGGCCTTCCCGAGCCAATTCTCTTATATCCCAAGCCAATTCTCTAATAGCCCCTGCACATTACTTGCTTGCCCCTGGTAGGTAGACAAGCCTTCCCAAACCAATTCTCTTATAGCCCAAGCCAATTCTCTAATAGCCCCAGCACATTACTTGCTTGCCCCTGGTAGGTAGACAGGCTTTCCCAAGCCTATTCTGTAATAGCCCCTGCAAATTATTTGCTTGCCCCTGGTAGGTAGACAGGACTTCCCAAGCCTATTCTGTAATAGCCCCAGCAAATTACTTGCTTGCCCCTGGTAGGTAGACAGGGCTTCCCAAGCCTATTCTCTAATAGCCCCAGGAAATTACTTGCTTATACCTGGTAGATCGACTGGCCTTCCCGAGCAAATTGTCTTATATCCCAAGCCAATTCTCTGATAGCCCAGGCACACTAATTGCTTGCCCCTGGCAGGTAGGCAGGCCTTTCCAAATCCTTTTCTCTCATAGTCCCTGCAAATTACTTGCTTGCCCCTGGTAGGTAGATAGGCTTTCCCAAGCCTATTCTGTAATAGTCCCAGCAAATTACTTGCTTGCCCCTGGTAGGTAGACAGGCCTTCCCAAGCCTATTCTGTAATAGTCCCAGCAAATTACTTGCTTGCCCCTGGTAGGTAGACTGGCTTTCCCAAGCCTTTTCTCTCATAGCCCCTGCAAATTACTTGCTTGCCCCTTGTAGGTATACAGGCCTTCCCAAGCCTATTCTGTAATAGTCCCAGCAAATTACTTGCTTGTAACTGGTAGGTAGAAAGGCCTTCCCAAGCCTATTCTCTCATCGCCTCAGCCCATGACTTATTTCTCCCTGGTAGGTAGACAGGCTTTCCCAAGCCTATTCTGTAATAGTCCCAGCAAATTACTTGCTTGCCCCTGGTAGGTAGAAAGACCTTCCCAAGCCTTTTCTCTCATAGCCCCTGCAAATTACTTGCATGCCTCTGGTAGGTAGACAGGCCTTCCCAAGCCTATTCGGTAATAGTCCCAGCAAGTTACTTGCTTGCCCCTGGTAGGTAGACCGGTTTTACCAAGCCTATTCTGTAATAGCCCCAGAAAATTAATTGCTTGCCCCTGGTAGGTAGACCAGCCTTCCCAATCCTTTTCTGTAATAGCCCCAGCAAATTACTTTCTTGCCCCAGGTAGGTAGACAGGCCTTCCCAAGCCTTTTCTCTTATAGCCCCTGCAAATTACTTGCTTGCCCCTGGTAGGTAGACAGGCCTTCCCAAACCAATTCTCGAATAGCCCCAGCACATTATTTGCTTGCCCCTGGTAGGTAGACAGGCCTTCCCAAGCCAATTGTCTAATAGTCCCTGCACATTACTTGCTTGCCCCTGGTAGGTGGACAGGCTTTCCCAAGCCTATTCTGTAATAGCCGCTGCAAATTACTTGCTTGCCCCTGCAAGGTAGACATGCCTTCCCAAGCCTATTCTCTCATCGCGTTAGCCCATGACTTATTTCTCCCTGGTAGGTAAACAGGCCCTCCCAAGCCTATTCTGTAATAGCCGCTGCAAATTAGTTGCTTGCCCCTGGAAGGTAGACAGGCCTTCCCAAGCCTATTCTGTAATAGCCCCTGCAAATTACTTGCTTGCCCCTGGAAGGTAGACAGTCCTTCCCAAGCCTATTCTGTAATAGCCCCAGCAAATTACTTGCTTGCCCCTGGTAGGTAGACAGGCCTTCCCAAACCTATTCTGTAATAGTCCCAGCAAATTACTTGCTTGCCCCTGGTAGGTAGACAGGCCTTCCCAAACCAATTCTCGAATAGCCCCAGCACATTATTTGCTTGCCCCTGGTAAGTACACAGACATTCCCAACCCAATTCTATAATAGCCCCTGCACATTACTTGCTTGCCCCTGGTAGGTAGACAGGCTTTCCCAAGCCTATTCTGTAATAGCCGCTGCAAATTACTTGCTTGCCCCTTGAAGGTAGACACGCCTTCCCAAGCCTATTCTCTCATCGCCTCAGCCCATGACTTATTTCTCCCTGGTAGGTAGACAGGCCCTCCCAAGCCTATTCTGTAATAGTCCCAGCAAATTACTTACTTGCTCCTGGTAGGTAGAAAGACCTTCCCAAGCCTTTTCTCTCATAGCCCCTGCAAATTACTTGCTTGGCTCTGGTAGGTAGACAGGCCTTCCCAAGCCTATTCTGTAATAGCCCCAGAAAATTAATTGCTTGCCCCTGGTAGGTAGAGAGGCCTTCCCAAGCCTATTCTGTAATAGCCCCAGCAAATTACTTGCTTGCCCCTGGTAGGTAGACAGGCCTTCCCAAGCCTATTCTGTAATAGTCCCAGCAAATTACTTGCTTGCCCCTGGTAGGTAGACTGGCTTTCCCAAGCCTTTTCTCTCATAGCCCCTGCAAATTACTTGCTTGCCCCTTGTAGGTATACAGGCCTTCCCAAGCCTATTCTGTAATAGTCCCAGCAAATTACTTGCTTGTAACTGGTAGGTAGAAAGGCCTTCCCAAGCCTATTCTCTCATCGCCTCAGCCCATGACTTATTTCTCCCTGGTAGGTAGACAGGCTTTCCCAAGCCTATTCTGTAATAGTCCCAGCAAATTACTTGCTTGCCCCTGGTAGGTAGAAAGACCTTCCCAAGCCTTTTCTCTCATAGCCCCTGCAAATTACTTGCATGCCTCTGGTAGGTAGACAGGCCTTCCCAAGCCTATTCGGTAATAGTCCCAGCAAATTACTTGCTTGCCCCTGGTAGGTAGACCGGTTTTACCAAGCCTATTCTGTAATAGCCCCAGAAAATTAATTGCTTGCCCCTGGTAGGTAGACCAGCCTTCCCAATCCTTTTCTGTAATAGCCCCAGCAAATTACTTTCTTGCCCCAGGTAGGTAGACAGGCCTTCCCAAGCCTTTTCTCTTATAGCCCCTGCAAATTACTTGCTTGCCCCTGGTAGGTAGACAGGCCTTCCCAAACCAATTCTCGAATAGCCCCAGCACATTATTTGCTTGCCCCTGGTAGGTAGACAGGCCTTCCCAAGCCAATTGTCTAATAGTCCCTGCACATTACTTGCTTGCCCCTGGTAGGTGGACAGGCTTTCCCAAGCCTATTCTGTAATAGCCGCTGCAAATTACTTGCTTGCCCCTGCAAGGTAGACACGCCTTCCCAAGCCTATTCTCTCATCGCGTTAGCCCATGACTTATTTCTCCCTGGTAGGTAAACAGGCCCTCCCAAGCCTATTCTGTAATAGCCGCTGCAAATTAGTTGCTTGCCCCTGGAAGGTAGACAGGCCTTCCCAAGCCTATTCTGTAATAGCCCCTGCAAATTACTTGCTTGCCCCTGGTATGTAGACAGGGCTCCCCAAGCCTATTCTCTCATAGCCCCAGGAAATTACTTGCTTATACCTGGTAGATCGACTGGCCTTCCCGAGCCAATTCTCTTATATCCCAAGCCAATTCTCTAATAGCCCCTGCACATTACTTGCTTGCCCCTGGTAGGTAGACAAGCCTTCCCAAACCAATTCTCTTATAGCCCAAGCCAATTCTCTAATAGCCCCAGCACATTACTTGCTTGCCCCTGGTAGGTAGACAGGCTTTCCCAAGCCTATTCTGTAATAGTCCCAGCAAATTACTTGCTTGCCCCTGGTAGGTAGACAAGCCTTCCCAAGCCAATTCTCGAATAGCCCCAGCACATTACTTGCTTGCCCCTGGTAGGTAGACAAGCCTTCCCAAGCCAATTCTCGAATAGCCCCAGCACATTACTTGCTTGCCCCTGGTCGGTAGACAGACCTTCCCAAGCATTTTTTCTCATAACCCCTGCAAATTACTTGCTTTCCCCTGGTAGGTAGACAGGCCTTCCCAAGCCTTTTCTCTCATAGCCCCTGAAAATTACTTGCAGGCCCCTGGTCGGCAGACAAGCCTTCCCAAGCCTATTCTGTAATAGCCCCAGCAAATTACTTGCTTGCCCCTGGTAGTAGACAGGCCTTCCCAAGCCTATTCTGTAATAGCCCCTGCAAATTATTTGCTTGCCCCTGGTAGGTAGACAGGCCTTCCCAAGCCTATTCTGTAATAGCCCCTGCAAATTACTTGCTTGCCCCTGGTAGGTAGACAAGCCTTCCCAAGCCAATTCTCGAATAGCCCCAGCAAATTACTTGCTTGCCCCTGGTAGGTAGACAGGCCTTCCCAAGCCTTTTCTCTCATAGCCCCTGAAAATTACTTGCTTGCCCCAGGTAGGTAGACAGGCCTTCCCAAGCCTATTCTGTAATAGCCCCAGCAAATTATTTGCTTGCCCCTGGTAGGTAGACAGGCCTTCCCAAGCCTATTCTGTAATAGCCCCAGCAAATTATTTGCTTGCCCCTGGTAGGTAGACAGGCCTTCCCAAGCCTATTCTGTAATAGTCCCAGCAAATTACTTGCTTGCCCCTGGTAGGTAGACAAGCCTTCCCAAGCCAATTCTCGAATAGCCCCAGCACATTACTTGCTTGCCCCTGGTAGGTAGACAGGCCTTCCCAAGCCTTTTCTCTCATAGCCCCTGAAAATTACTTGCAGGCCCCTGGTCGGCAGACAGGCCTTCCCAAGCCTATTCTGTAATAGCCCCAGCAAATTACTTGCTTGCCCCTGGTAGTATACAGGCCTTCCCAAGCTTATTCTGTAATAGCCCCAGCAAATTATTTGCTTGCCCCTGGTAGGTAGACAGGCCTTCCCAAGCCTATTCTGTAATAGCCCCTGCAAATTACTTGCTTGCCCCTGGTAGGTAGACAGACCTTCCCAAGCCTTTTCTCTCATAGCCCCAGCAAATTACTTTCTTGCCCCTGGTCGGCAGAACGGCCTTCCCAAGCCTATTCTGTAATAGCCCCAGCAAATTACTTGCTTGCCCCTGGTAGGTAGACAGGGCTCCCCAAGCCTATTCTCTCATAGCCCCAGGAAATTACTTGCTTATACCTGGTAGATCGACTGGCCTTCCCGAGCCAATTCTCTTATATCCCAAGCCAATTCTCTAATAGCCCCTGCACATTACTTGCTTGCCCCTGGTAGGTAGACAAGCCTTCCCAAACCAATTCTCTTATAGCCCAAGCCAATTCTCTAATAGCCCCAGCACATTACTTGCTTGCCCCTGGTAGGTAGACAGGCTTTCCCAAGCCTATTCTGTAATAGCCCCTGCAAATTACTTGCTTGCCCCTGGTAGGTAGACAGGCCTTCCCAAGCCTATTCTGTAATAGCCCCAGCAAATTACTTGCTTGCCCCTGGTAGGTAGACTTCCCTTCCCAAGCCTATTCTCTCATTGCCTCAGCCCATGACTTACTTCTCCCTGGTAGGCAGACAGGCCTTCCCAAGCCTATTCTGTTATAGTCCCTGCAAATTACTTGCTTGCCCCTGGTCGGTAGACAGGCCTTCCCAAGCCTATTCTGTAATAGCCCCAGCAAATTACTTGCTTGCCCCTGGTAGGTAGACAGGCCTTCCCAAGCCTATTCTGTAATAGTCCCAGCAAATTACCTGCTTGTCCCTGGTAGGTAGACAAGCCTTCCCAAGCCAATTCTCGAATAGCCCCAGCACATTACTTGCTTGCCCCTGGTAGGTAGACAGGCCTTCCCAAGCCTTTTCTCTCATAGCCCCTGAAAATTACTTGCTTGCCCCTGGTAGGTAGACAGGCCTTCCCAAGCCTATTCTGTAATAGTCCCAGCAAATTACCTTCTTGCCCCTGGTAGGTAGACAAGCCTTCCCAAGCCAATTCTCGAATAGCCCCAGCACATTACTTGCTTGCCCCTGGTAGGTAGACAGGCCTTCCCAAGCCAATTCTGTAATAGCCCCAGCAAATTACTTGCTTGCCCCTGGTCGGTAGACAGGCCTTCCCAAGCCTATTCTGTAATAGCCCCAGCAAATTACTTGCTTGCCCCTGGTAGGTAGACAGGCCTTCCCAAGCCTATTCTCTCATAGCCCCAGGAAATTACTTGCTTATACCTGGTAGATCGACTGGCCTTCCCGAGCAAATTGTCTTATATCCCAAGCCAATTCTCTGATAGCCCAGGAACATTACTTGCTTGCCCCTGGCAGGTAGGCAGGCCTTTCCAAAGCCTTTTCTCTCATAGCCCCTGCAAATTACTTGCTTGCCCCTGGTAGGTAGATAGGCTTTCCCAAGCCTATTCTGTAATAGTCCCAGCAAATTACTTGTTTGTACCTGGTAGGTAGACAGGCCTTCCCAAGCCTATTCTGTAATAGCCCCTGCAAATTACTTGCTTGCCCCTGGTATGTAGACAGGGCTCCCCAAGCCTATTCTCTCATAGCCCCAGGAAATTACTTGCTTATACCTGGTAGATCGACTGGCCTTCCCGAGCCAATTCTCTTATATCCCAAGCCAATTCTCTAATAGCCCCTGCACATTACTTGCTTGCCCCTGGTAGGTAGACAAGCCTTCCCAAACCAATTCTCTTATAGCCCAAGCCAATTCTCTAATAGCCCCAGCACATTACTTGCTTGCCCCTGGTAGGTAGACAGGCTTTCCCAAGCCTATTCTGTAATAGTCCCAGCAAATTACTTGCTTGCCCCTGGTAGGTAGACAGACCTTCCCAAGCCTTTTCTCTCATAGCCCCAGCAAATTATTTTCTTGCCCCTGGTCGGCAGAACGGCCTTCCCAAGCCTATTCCGTAATAGCCCCAGCAAATTACTTGCTTGCCCCTGGTATGTAGACAGGGCTCCCCAAGCCTATTCTCTCATAGCCCCAGGAAATTACTTGCTTATACCTGGTAGATCGACTGGCCTTCCCGAGCCAATTCTCTTATATCCCAAGCCAATTCTCTAATAGCCCCTGCACATTACTTGCTTGCCCCTGGTAGGTAGACAAGCCTTCCCAAACCAATTCTCTTATAGCCCAAGCCAATTCTCTAATAGCCCCAGCACATTACTTGCTTGCCCCTGGTAGGTAGACAGGCTTTCCCAAACCAATTCTCTTATAGCCCAAGCCAATTCTCTAATAGCCCCAGCAAATTACTTGCTTGCCCCTGGTCGGTAGACAGACCTTCCCAAGCATTTTTTCTCATAACCCCTGCAAATTACTTGCTTGCCCCTGGTAGGTAGACAGGCCTTCCCAAGCCTATTCTGTAATAGCCCCAGCAAATTACTTGCTTGCCCCTGGTAGGTAGACTGCCCTTCCCAAGCCTATTCTCTCATTGCCTCAGCCCATGACTTACTTCTCCCTGGTAGGCAGACAGGCCTTCCCAAGCCTATTCTGTTATAGTCCCTGCAAATTACTTGCTTGCCCCTGGTCGGTAGACAGGCCTTCCCAAGCCTATTCTGTAATAGCCCCAGCAAATTACTTGCTTGCCCCTGGTAGGTAGACAGGCCTTCCCAAGCCAATTCTCGAATAGCCCCAGCACATTACTTGCTTGCCCCTGGTAGGTAGACAAGCCTTCCCAAGCCAATTCTCGAATAGCCCCAGCACATTACTTGCTTGCCCCTGGTAGGTAGACAGGCCTTCCCAAGCCAATTCTGTAATAGCCCCAGCAAATTACTTGCTTGCCCCTGGTCGGTAGACAGGCCTTCCCAAGCCTATTCTGTAATAGCCCCAGCAAATTACTTGCTTGCCCCTGGTAGGTAGACAGGGCTTCCCAAGCCTATTCTCTCATAGCCCCAGGAAATTACTTGCTTATACCTGGTAGATCGACTGGCGTTCCCGAGCAAATTGTCTTATATCCCAAGCCAATTCTCTGATAGCCCAGGCACATTACTTGCTTGCCCCTGGCAGGTAGGCAGGCCTTTCCAAAGCCTTTTCTCTCATAGCCCCTGCAAATTACTTGCTTGCCCCTGGTAGGTAGATAGGCTTTCCCAAGCCTATTCTGTAATAGTCCCTGCAAATTACTTGCTTGCCCCTGGTAGGTAGACAGGCCTTCCCAAGCCTATTCTGTAATAGCCCCAGCAAATTACTTGCTTGCCCCTGGTAGGTAGACAGGGCTTCCCAAGCCTATTCTCTCATAGCCCCAGGAAATTACTTGCTTATACCTGGTAGATCGACTGGCCTTCCCGAGCAAATTGTCTTATATCCCAAGCCAATTCTCTGATAGCCCAGGCACATTACTTGCTTGCCCCTGGCAGGTAGGCAGGCCTTTCCAAAGCCTTTTCTCTCATAGCCCCTGCAAATTACTTGCTTGCCCCTGGTAGGTAGATAGGCTTTCCCAAGCCTATTCTGTAATAGTCCCTGCAAATTACTTGCTTGCCCCTGGTAGGTAGACAGGCCTTCCCAAGCCTATTCTGTAATAGCCCCAGCAAATTACTTGCTTGCCCCTGGTAGGTAGACAGGGCTTCCCAAGCCTATTCTCTCATAGCCCCAGGAAATTACTTGCTTATACCTGGTAGATCGACTGGCCTTCCCGAGCAAATTGTCTTATATCCCAAGCCAATTCTCTGATAGCCCAGGCACATTACTTGCTTGCCCCTGGCAGGTAGGCAGGCCTTTCCAAAGCCTTTTCTCTCATAGCCCCTGCAAATTACTTGCTTGCCCCTGGTAGGTAGATAGGCTTTCCCGAGCCAATTCTCTTATATCCCAAGCCAATTCTCTAATAGCCCCTGCACATTACTTGCCTGCCCCTGGTAGGTAGACAAGCCTTCCCAAACCAATTCTCTTATAGCCCAAGCCAATTCTCTAATAGCCCCAGCACATTACTTGCTTGCCCCTGGTAGGTAGACAGGCTTTCCCAAGCCTATTCTGTAATAGTCCCAGCAAATTACTTGCTTGCCCCTGGTAGGTAGATAGGCTTTCCCAAGCCTATTCTGTAATAGTCCCAGCAAATTACTTGCTTGCCCCTGGTAGGTAGACAGGCCTTCCCAAGCCTATTCTGTAATAGCCCCTGCAAATTACTTGCTTGCCCCTGGTAGGTAGACAGACCTTCCCAAGCCTATTCTCTCATAGCCCCAGGAAATTACTTGCTTATACCTGGTAGATCGACTGGCCTTCCCGAGCAAATTGTCTTATATCCCAAGCCAATTCTCTGATAGCCCAGGCACATTACTTGTTTGTACCTGGTAGGTAGACAGGCCTTCCCAAGCCTATTCTGTAATAGCGCCTGCAAATTACTTGCTTGCCCCTGGTAGGTAGACAGACCTTCCCAAGCCTTTTCTCTCATAGCCCCAGCAAATTATTTTCTTGCCCCTGGTCGGCAGAACGGCCTTCCCAAGCCTATTCTGTAATAGCCCCAGCAAATTACTTGCTTGCCCCTGGTATGTAGACAGGGCTCCCCAAGCCTATTCTCTCATAGCCCCAGGAAATTACTTGCTTATACCTGGTAGATCGACTGGCCTTCCCGAGCCAATTCTCTTATATCCCAAGCCAATTCTCTAATAGCCCCTGCACATTACTTGCTTGCCCCTGGTAGGTAGACAAGCCTTCCCAAACCAATTCTCTTATAGCCCAAGCCAATTCTCGAATAGCCCCAGCACATTACTTGCTTGCCCCTGGCAGGTAGGCAGGCCTTTCCAAAGCCTTTTCTCTCATAGCCCCTGCAAATTACTTGCTTGCCCCTGGTAGGTAGATAGGCTTTCCCAAGCCTATTCTGTAATAGTCCCTGCAAATTACTTGCTTGCCCCTGGTAGGTAGACAGGCCTTCCCAAGCCTATTCTGTAATAGCCCCAGCAAATTACTTGCTTGCCCCTGGTAGGTAGACAGGGCTTCCCAAGCCTATTCTGTAATAGTCCCAGCAAATTACTTGCTTGTCCCTGGTAGGTAGACAGGCCTTCCCAAGCCTATTCTGTAATAGTCCCAGCAAATTACTTGCTTGCCCCTGGTAGGTAGACAAGCCTTCCCAAGCCAATTCTCGAATAGCCCCAGCACATTACTTGCTTGCCCCTGGTAGGTAGACAGGCCTTCCCAAGCCAATTCTGTAATAGCCCCAGCAAATTACTTGCTTGCCCCTGGTCGGTAGACAGGCCTTCCCAAGCCTATTCTGTAATAGCCCCAGCAAATTACTTGCTTGCCCCTGGTAGGTAGACAGGGCTTCCCAAGCCTATTCTCTCATAGCCCCAGGAAATAACTTGCTTATACCTGGTAGATCGACTGGCCTTCCCGAGCAAATTGTCTTATATCCAAAGCCAATTCTCTGATAGCCCAGGCACATTACTTGCTTGCCCCTGGCAGGTAGGCAGGCCTTTCCAAAGCCTTTTCTCTCATAGCCCCTGCAAATTACTTGCTTGCCCCTGGTAGGTAGATAGGCTTTCCCAAGCCTATTCTGTAATAGTCCCAGCAAATTACTTGTTTGTACCTGGTAGGTAGACAGACCTTCCCAAGCCAATTCTCGAATAGCCCCAGCACATTACTTGCTTGCCCCTGGTAGGTAGACAGGCCTTCCCAAGCCTTTTCTCTCATAGCCCCAGAAAATTACTTGCTTGCCCCTGGTAGGTAGACAGGCCTTCCCAAGCTCTTTCTGTAATAGCCCCAGCAAATTAATTGCTTGCCCCTGGTAGGTAGACAGGCCTTCCCAAGCCTATTCTGTAATAGCCCCAGCAAATTACTTGCTTGCCCCTGGTAGGTAGACAGGCCTTCCCAAGCCTATTCTGTAATAGTCCCAGCAAATTACTTGCTTGCCCCTGGTAGGTAGACAAGCCTTCCCAAGCCAATTCTCGAATAGCCCCAGCACATTACTTGCTTGCCCCTGGTAGGTAGACAGGCCTTCCCAAGCCAATTCTGTAATAGCCCCAGCAAATTACTTGCTTGCCCCTGGTCGGTAGACAGGCCTTCCCAAGCCTATTCTGTAATAGCCCCAGCAAATTACTTGCTTGCCCCTGGTAGGTAGACAGGCCTTCCCAAGCCTATTCTCTCATAGCCCCAGGAAATTACTTGCTTATACCTGGTAGATCGACTGGCCTTCCCGAGCAAATTGTCTTATATCCCAAGCCAATTCTCTGATAGCCCAGGAACATTACTTGCTTGCCCCTGGCAGGTAGGCAGGCCTTTCCAAAGCCTTTTCTCTCATAGCCCCTGCAAATTACTTGCTTGCCCCTGGTAGGTAGATAGGCTTTCCCAAGCCTATTCTGTAATAGTCCCAGCAAATTACTTGTTTGTACCTGGTAGGTAGACAGGCCTTCCCAAGCCTATTCTGTAATAGCCCCTGCAAATTACTTGCTTGCCCCTGGTATGTAGACAGGGCTCCCCAAGCCTATTCTCTCATAGCCCCAGGAAATTACTTGCTTATACCTGGTAGATCGACTGGCCTTCCCGAGCCAATTCTCTTATATCCCAAGCCAATTCTCTAATAGCCCCTGCACATTACTTGCTTGCCCCTGGTAGGTAGACAAGCCTTCCCAAACCAATTCTCTTATAGCCCAAGCCAATTCTCTAATAGCCCCAGCACATTACTTGCTTGCCCCTGGTAGGTAGACAGGCTTTCCCAAGCCTATTCTGTAATAGCCCCTGCAAATTACTTGCTTGCCCCTGGTAGGTAGACAGGCCTTCCCAAGCCTATTCTGTAATAGCCCCAGCAAATTACTTGCTTGCCCCTGGTAGGTAGACAGGGCTTCCCAAGCCTATTCTCTCATAGCCCCAGGAAATTACTTGCTTATACCTGGTAGATCGACTGGCCTTCCCGAGCAAATTGTCTTATATCCCAAGCCAATTCTCTGATAGCCCAGGCACATTACTTGCTTGCCCCTGGCAGGTAGGCAGGCCTTTCCAAAGCCTTTTCTCTCATAGCCCCTGCAAATTACTTGCTTGCCCCTGGTAGGTAGACAAGCCTTCCCAAGCCAATTCTCGAATAGCCCCAGCACATTACTTGCTTGCCCCTGGTCGGTAGACAGACCTTCCCAAGCATTTTTTCTCATAACCCCTGCAAATTACTTGCTTTCCCCTGGTAGGTAGAGAGGCCTTCCCAAGCCTTTTCTCTCATAGCCCCTGAAAATTACTTGCAGGCCCCTGGTCGGCAGACAAGCCTTCCCAAGCCTATTCTGTAATAGCCCCAGCAAATTACTTGCTTGCCCCTGGTAGTAGACAGGCCTTCCCAAGCTTATTCTGTAATAGCCCCAGCAAATTATTTGCTTGCCCCTGGTAGGTAGACAGGCCTTCCCAAGCCTATTCTGTAATAGCCCCTGCAAATTACTTGCTTGCCCCTGGTAGGTAGACAAGCCTTCCCAAGCCAATTCTCGAATAGCCCCAGCAAATTACTTGCTTGCCCCTGGTAGATAGACAGGCCTTCCCAAGCCTTTTCTCTCATAGCCCCTGAAAATTACTTGCTTGCCCCAGGTAGGTAGACAGGCCTTCCCAAGCTTATTCTGTAATAGCCCCAGCAAATTATTTGCTTGCCCCTGGTAGGTAGACAGGCCTTCCCAAGCCTATTCTGTAATAGCCCCAGCAAATTACTTGCTTGCCCCTCGTAGGTAGACAGGCCTTCCCAAGCCTATTCTGTAATAGTCCCAGCAAATTACTTGCTTGCCCCTGGTAGGTAGACAAGCCTTCCCAAGCCAATTCTCGAATAGCCCCAGCACATTACTTGCTTGCCCCTGGTAGGTAGACAGGCCTTCCCAAGCCTTTTCTCTCATAGCCCCTGAAAATTACTTGCAGGCCCCTGGTCGGCAGACAGGCCTTCCCAAGCCTATTCTGTAATAGCCCCAGCAAATTACTTGCTTGCCCCTGGTAGTATACAGGCCTTCCCAAGCTTATTCTGTAATAGCCCCAGCAAATTATTTGCTTGCCCCTGGTAGGTAGACAGGCCTTCTCAAGCCTATTCTGTAATAGCCCCTGCAAATTACTTGCTTGCCCCTGGTAGGTAGACAGACCTTCCCAAGCCTTTTCTCTCATAGCCCCAGCAAATTACTTTCTTGCCCCTGGTCGGCAGAACGGCCTTCCCAAGCCTATTCTGTAATAGCCCCAGCAAATTACTTGCTTGCCCCTGGTAGGTAGACAGGGCTCCCCAAGCCTATTCTCTCATAGCCCCAGGAAATTACTTGCTTATACCTGGTAGATCGACTGGCCTTCCCGAGCCAATTCTCTTATATCCCAAGCCAATTCTCTAATAGCCCCTGCACATTACTTGCTTGCCCCTGGTAGGTAGACAAGCCTTCCCAAACCAATTCTCTTATAGCCCAAGCCAATTCTCTAATAGCCCCAGCACATTACTTGCTTGCCCCTGGTAGGTAGACAGGCTTTCCCAAGCCTATTCTGTAATAGCCCCTGCAAATTACTTGCTTGCCCCTGGTAGGTAGACAGGCCTTCCCAAGCCTATTCTGTAATAGCCCCAGCAAATTACTTGCTTGCCCCTGGTAGGTAGACTGCCCTTCCCAAGCCTATTCTCTCATTGCCTCAGCCCATGACTTACTTCTCCCTGGTAGGCAGACAGGCCTTCCCAAGCCTATTCTGTTATAGTCCCTGCAAATTACTTGCTTGCCCCTGGTCGGTAGACAGGCCTTCCCAAGCCTATTCTGTAATAGCCCCAGCAAATTACTTGCTTGCCCCTGGTAGGTAGACAGGCCTTCCCAAGCCTATTCTGTAATAGTCCCAGCAAATTACCTGCTTGTCCCTGGTAGGTAGACAAGCCTTCCCAAGCCAATTCTCGAATAGCCCCAGCACATTACTTGCTTGCCCCTGGTAGGTAGACAGGCCTTCCCAAGCCTTTTCTCTCATAGCCCCTGAAAATTACTTGCTTGCCCCTGGTAGGTAGACAGGCCTTCCCAAGCCTATTCTGTAATAGTCCCAGCAAATTACTTGCTTGCCCCTGGTAGGTAGACAAGCCTTCCCAAGCCAATTCTCGAATAGCCCCAGCACATTACTTGCTTGCCCCTGGTAGGTAGACAGGCCTTCCCAAGCCAATTCTGTAATAGCCCCAGCAAATTACTTGCTTGCCCCTGGTCGGTAGACAGGCCTTCCCAAGCCTATTCTGTAATAGCCCCAGCAAATTACTTGCTTGCCCCTGGTAGGTAGACAGGCCTTCCCAAGCCTATTCTCTCATAGCCCCAGGAAATTACTTGCTTATACCTGGTAGATCGACTGGCCTTCCCGAGCCAATTCTCTTATATCCCAAGCCAAATCTCTAATAGCCCCTGCACATTACTTGCTTGCCCCTGGTAGGTAGACAAGCCTTCCCAAACCAATTCTCTTATAGCCCAAGCCAATTCTCTAATAGCCCCAGCACATTACTTGCTTGCCCCTGGTAGGTAGACAGGCTTTCCCAAGCCTATTCTGTAATAGTCCCAGCAAATTACTTGCTTGCCCCTGGTAGGTAGACAAGCCTTCCCAAGCCAATTCTCGAATAGCCCCAGCACATTACTTGCTTGCCCCTGGTAGGTAGACAGGCCTTCCCAAGCCAATTCTGTAATAGCCCCAGCAAATTACTTGCTTGCCCCTGGTCGGTAGACAGGCCTTCCCAAGCCTATTCTGTAATAGCCCCAGCAAATTACTTGCTTGCCCCTGGTAGGTAGACAGGCCTTCCCAAGCCTATTCTCTCATAGCAACAGGAAATTACTTGCTTATACCTGGTAGATCGACTGGCCTTCCCGAGCAAATTGTCTTATATCCCAAGCCAATTCTCTGATAGCCCAGGAACATTACTTGCTTGCCCCTGGCAGGTAGGCAGGCCTTTCCAAAGCCTTTTCTCTCATAGCCCCTGCAAATTACTTGCTTGCCCCTGGTAGGTAGATAGGCTTTCCCAAGCCTATTCTGTAATAGTCCCAGCAAATTACTTGTTTGTACCTGGTAGGTAGACAGGCCTTCCCAAGCCTATTCTGTAATAGCCCCTGCAAATTACTTGCTTGCCCCTGGTAGGTAGACAGGCCTTCCCAAGCCAATTCTGTAATAGCCCCAGCAAATTACTTGCTTGCCCCTGGTCGGTAGACAGGCCTTCCCAAGCCTATTCTGTAATAGCCCCAGCAAATTACTTGCTTGCCCCTGGTAGGTAGACAGGGCTTCCCAAGCCTATTCTCTCATAGCCCAAGGAAATTACTTGCTTATACCTGGTAGATCGACTGGCGTTCCCGAGCAAATTGTCTTATATCCCAAGCCAATTCTCTGATAGCCCAGGCACATTACTTGCTTGCCCCTGGCAGGTAGGCAGGCCTTTCCAAAGCCTTTTCTCTCATAGCCCCTGCAAATTACTTGCTTGCCCCTGGTAGGTAGATAGGCTTTCCCAAGCCTATTCTGTAATAGTCCCTGCAAATTACTTGCTTGCCCCTGGTAGGTAGACAGGCCTTCCCAAGCCTATTCTGTAATAGCCCCAGCAAATTACTTGCTTGCCCCTGGTAGGTAGACAGGGCTTCCCAAGCCTATTCTCTCATAGCCCCAGGAAATTACTTGCTTATACCTGGTAGATCGACTGGCCTTCCCGAGCAAATTGTCTTATATCCCAAGCCAATTCTCTGATAGCCCAGGCACATTACTTGCTTGCCCCTGGCAGGTAGGCAGGCCTTTCCAAAGCCTTTTCTCTCATAGCCCATGCAAATTACTTGCTTGCCCCTGGTAGGTAGATAGGCTTTCCCAAGCCTATTCTGTAATAGTCCCAGCAAATTACTTGTTTGTACCTGGTAGGTAGACAGGCCTTCCCAAGCCTATTCTGTAATAGCACCTGCAAATTACTTGCTTGCCCCTCGTAGGTAGACAGACCTTCCCAAGCCTTTTCTCTCATAGACCCAGCAAATTATTTTCTTGCCCATGGTCGGCAGAACGGCCTTCCCAAGCCTATTCTGTAATAGCCCCAGCAAATTACTTGCTTGCCCCTGGTAGGTAGACAGGGCTCCCCAAGCCTATTCTCTCATAGCCCCAGGAAATTACTTGCTTATACCTGGTAGATCGACTGGCCTTCCCGAGCCAATTCTCTTATATCCCAAGCCAATTCTCTAATAGCCCCTGCACATTACTTGCTTGCCCCTGGTAGGTAGACAAGCCTTCCCAAACCAATTCTCTTATAGCCCAAGCCAATTCTCTAATAGCCCCAGCACATTACTTGCTTGCCCCTGGTAGGTAGACAGGCTTTCCCAAGCCTATTCTGTAATAGCCCCTGCAAATTACTTGCTTGCCCCTGGTAGGTAGACAGGCCGTCCCAAGCCTATTCTGTAATAGCCCCAGCAAATTACTTGCTTGCCCCTGGTAGGTAGACTGCCCTTCCCAAGCCTATTCTCTCATTGCCTCAGCCCATGACTTACTTCTCCCTGGTAGGCAGACAGGCCTTCCCAAGCCTATTCTGTTATAGTCCCTGCAAATTACTTGCTTGCCCCTGGTCGGTAGACAGGCCTTCCCAAGCCTATTCTGTAATAGCCCCAGCAAATTACTTGCTTGCCCCTGGTAGGTAGACAGGCCTTCCCAAGCCTATTCTGTAATAGCCCCAGCAAATTACTTGCTTGCCCCTGGTAGGTAGACAGGCCTTCCCAAGCCTATTCTGTAATAGTCCCAGCAAATTACTTGCTTGCCCCTGGTAGGTAGACAAGCCTTCCCAAGCCAATTCTCGAATAGCCCCAGCACATTACTTGCTTGCCCCTGGTCGGTAGACAGGCCTTCCCAAGCCTATTCTGTAATAGCCCCAGCAAATTACTTGCTTGCCCCTGGTAGGTAGACAGGCCTTCCCAAGCCTATTCTGTAATAGCCCCAGCAAATTACTTGCTTGCCCCTGGTAGGTAGACAGGCCTTCCCAAGCCTATTCTGTAATAGTCCCAGCAAATTACTTGCTTGCCCCTGGTAGGTAGACAAGCCTTCCCAAGCCAATTCTCGAATAGCCCCAGCACATTACTTGCTTGCCCCTGGTAGGTAGACAGGCCTTCCCAAGCCAATTCTGTAATAGCCCCAGCAAATTACTTGCTTGCCCCTGGTAGGTAGACAGGCCTTCCCAAACCAATTCTCTTATAGCCCAAGCCAATTCTTGAATAGCCCCAGCACATTACTTGCTTGCCCCTGATAGGTAGACAGGCCTTCCCAAGCCTATTCTGTAATAGCCCCGACAAATTACTTGCTTGCCCCTGTTAGGTCGATAGGCCTCCCCAAGCCTATTCTCTCATCGCCTCAGCCCATGACTTATTTCTCCCTGTTAGGTAGACAGGCCTTCCCAAGCCTATTCTGTAATAGCCCCAGCAAATTACTTGCTTGTCCCTGGTAGGTAGACTGGCCTTCCCAAGCCTATTCTGTAATAGCCCCAGCAAATTACTTGCTTGCCCCTGGTAGGTAGACAGGCCTTCCCAAACCAATTCTCTTAAAGCCCAAGCCAATTCTCGAATAGCCCCAGCACATTACTTGCTTGCCCCTGGTAGGTAGACAGGCTTTCCCAAGCCTATTCTGTAATAGCCCCAGCAAATTACTTGCTTGCCCCTGGTAGGTAGACAAGTCTTCCCATGCCTATTCTGTAATAGTCCCAGCAAATTACTTGCTTGCCCCTGGTAGGTAGAAAGAAATTCCCAAGCCTTTTATCTCATAGCCCCTGCAAATGACTTGCTTGCCTCTGGTAGGTAGACAGGCCTTCCCAAGCATATTCTGTAATAGTCCTAGCAAATTACTTGCTTGCCCCTGGTAGGTAGACAGGCCTTCCCAAACCAATTCTTTTATAGCACAAGCCAATTCTCGAATTGCCCCAGCACATTACTTGCTTGCCCCTGGTAGGTAGACAGGCCTTCCCAAGCCTATTCTGTAATAGCCCCAGCAAATTACTTGCTTGCCCCTGGTAGGTAGACAGGCCTTCCCAAACCAATTCTCTTATAGCCCAACCCAATTCTCTAATAGCCCCTGCAATTACTTGCCTGCCCCTGGTAGGTAGAAAGGCCTTCCCAAGCCAATTCTCTAATAGCCCGTGCACATTACTTGCTTGCCCCTGGTAAGTAGACAGGCTTTCCCAAGCCTATTCTGTAATAGTCCCAGCAAATTACTTGCTTGCCCCTGGTAGGTAGACAGGCTTTCCCAAGCCTATTCTGTAATAGTCCCAGCAAATTACTTGCTTGCCCCTGGTAGGTAGATAGGCCTTCCCAAGCCTATTCTCTCATCGCTTCAGCCCATGACTTATTTCTCCCTGGTAGGTAGACAGGCCTTCCCAAGCCTATTCTGTAATAGTCCCAGCAAATTACTTGCTTGCCCCTGGTAGGTAGATAGGCCTTCCCAAGCCTATTCTCTCATCGCCTCAGCCCATGACTTATTTCTCCCTGGTAGGTAGACAGGCCTTCCCAAGCCTATTCTGTAATAGCCCCAGCAAATTACTTGCTTGTCCCTGGTAGGTAGACTGGCCTTCCCAAGCCTATTCTGTAATAGCCCCAGCAAATTACTTGCTTGCCCCTGGTAGGTAGACAGGCCTTCCCAAACCAATTCTCTTAAAGCCCAAGCCAATTCTCGAATAGCCCCAGCACATTACTTGCTTGCCCCTGGTAGGTAGACAGGCTTTCCCAAGCCTATTCTGTAATAGCCCCAGCAAATTACTTGCTTGCCCCTGGTAGGTAGACAAGTCTTCCCATGCCTATTCTGTAATAGTCCCAGCAAATTACTTGCTTGCCCCTGGTAGGTAGAAAGAAATTCCCAAGCCTTTTCTCTCATAGCCCCTGCAAATTACTTGCTTGCCTCTGGTAGGTAGACAGGTCTTCCCAAGCCTATTCTGTAATAGTCCTAGCAAATTACTTGCTTGCCCCTGGTAGGTAGACATGCCTTCCCAAGCCTATTCTCTCATCGCCTCAGCCCATGACTTATTTCTCCCTGGTAGGTAGACAGGCTTTCCCAAGCCTATTCTGAAATAGTCCCAGCAAATTACTTGCTTGCCCCTGGTAGGTAGACAGGCCTTCCCAAACCAATTCTCTTATAGCACAAGCCAATTCTCGAATTGCCCCAGCACATTACTTGCTTGCCCCTGGTAGGTAGACAGGCCTTCCCAAGCCTATTCTGTAATAGCCCCAGCAAATTACTTGCTTGCCCCTGGTAGGTAGACAGGCCTTCCCAAACCAATTCTCTTATAGCCCAACCCAATTCTCTAATAGCCCCTGCACATTACTTGCCTGCCCCTGGTAGGTAGACAGGCCTTCCCAAGCAAATTCTCTAATAGCCCGTGCACATTTCTTGCTTGCCCCTGGTAAGTAGACAGGCTTTCCCAAGCCTATTCTGTAATAGTCCCAGCAAATTACTTGCTTGCCCCTGGTAGGTAGACAGGCTTTCCCAAGCCTATTCTGTAATAGTCCCAGCAAATTACTTGCTTGCCCCTGGTAGGTAGATAGGCCTTCCCAAGCCTATTCTCTCATCGCTTCAGCCCATGACTTATTTCTCCCTGGTAGGTAGACAGGCCTTCCCAAGCCTATTCTGTAATAGTCCCAGCAAATTACTTGCTTGCCCCTGGTAGGTAGATAGGCCTTCCCAAGCCTATTCTCTCATCGCCTCAGCCCATGACTTATTTCTCCCTGGTAGGTAGACAGGCCTTCCCAAGCCTATTCTGTAATAGTCCCAGCAAATTACTTGCTTGTCCCTGGTAGGTAGACAGGCCTTCCCAAGCCTATTCTCTCATCGCCTCAGCCCATGACTTATTTCTCCCTGGTAGGTAGACAGGCCTTCCCAAGCCTATTCTGTAATAGTCCCAGCAAATTACTTGCTTGTCCCTGGTAGGTAGACAGGCCTTCCCAAGCCTATTCTGTAATAGTCCCAGCAAATTACTTGCTTGTCCCTGGTAGGTAGACAGGCCTTCCCAAGCCTATTCTCTCATCGCCTCAGCCCATGACTTATTTCTCCCTGGTAGGTAGACAGGCCTTCCCAAGCCTATTCTGTAATAGTCCCAGCAAATTACTTGCTTGCCCCTGGTAGGTAGACTGGCTTTCCCAAGCCTATTCTGTAATAGTCCCAGCAAATTACTTGCTTGCCCCTGGTAGGTAGACTGGCCTTCCCAAGCCTATTCTGTAATAGCCCCAGCAAATTACTTGCTTGCCCCTGGTAGGTAGACAGGCCTTCCCAAACCAATTCTCTTATAGCCCATGCCAATTCTAGAATAGCCCCATCACATTACTTGCTTGCCCCTGGTAGGTAGACAGGCCTTCCCAAACCAATTCTCTTATAGCCCAAGCCAATTCTTGAATAGCCCCAGCACATTACTTGCTTGCCCCTGATAGGTAGACAGGCCTTCCCAAGCCTATTCTGTAATAGCCCCTGCAATTACTTGCCTGCCCCTGGTAGGTAGAAAGGCCTTCCCAAGCCAATTCTCTAATAGCCCTTGCACATTACTTGCTTGCCCCTGGTAAGTAGACAGGCTTTCCCAAGCCTATTCTGTAATAGTCCCAGCAAATTACTTGCTTGCCCCTGGTAGGTAGACAGGCTTTCCCAAGCCTATTCTGTAATAGTCCCAGCAAATTACTTGCTTGCCCCTGGTAGGTAGATAGGCCTTCCCAAGCCTATTCTCTCATCGCTTCAGCCCATGACTTATTTCTCCCTGGTAGGTAGACAGGCCTTCCCAAGCCTATTCTGTAATAGTCCCAGCAAATTACTTGCTTGCCCCTGGTAGGTAGATAGGCCTTCCCAAGCCTATTCTCTCATCGCCTCAGCCCATGACTTATTTCTCCCTGGTAGGTAGACAGGCCTTCCCAAGCCTATTCTGTAATAGCCCCAGCAAATTACTTGCTTGTCCCTGGTAGGTAGACTGGCCTTCCCAAGCCTATTCTGTAATAGCCCCAGCAAATTACTTGCTTGCCCCTGGTAGGTAGACAGGCCTTCCCAAACCAATTCTCTTAAAGCCCAAGCCAATTCTCGAATAGCCCCAGCACATTACTTGCTTGCCCCTGGTAGGTAGACAGGCTTTCCCAAGCCTATTCTGTAATAGCCCCAGCAAATTACTTGCTTGCCCCTGGTAGGTAGACAAGTCTTCCCATGCCTATTCTGTAATAGTCCCAGCAAATTACTTGCTTGCCCCTGGTAGGTAGAAAGAAATTCCCAAGCCTTTTCTCTCATAGCCCCTGCAAATTACTTGCTTGCCTCTGGTAGGTAGACAGGTCTTCCCAAGCCTATTCTGTAATAGTCCTAGCAAATTACTTGCTTGCCCCTGGTAGGTAGACATGCCTTCCCAAGCCTATTCTCTCATCGCCTCAGCCCATGACTTATTTCTCCCTGGTAGGTAGACAGGCTTTCCCAAGCCTATTCTGAAATAGTCCCAGCAAATTACTTGCTTGCCCCTGGTAGGTAGACAGGCCTTCCCAAACCAATTCTCTTATAGCACAAGCAAATTCTCGAATTGCCCCAGCACATTACTTGCTTGCCCCTGGTAGGTAGACAGGCCTTCCCAAGCCTATTCTGTAATAGCCCCAGCAAATTACTTGCTTGCCCCTGGTAGGTAGACAGGCCTTCCCAAACCAATTCTCTTATAGCCCAACCCAATTCTCTAATAGCCCCTGCACATTACTTGCCTGCCCCTGGTAGGTAGACAGGCCTTCCCAAGCAAATTCTCTAATAGCCCGTGCACATTTCTTGCTTGCCCCTGGTAAGTAGACAGGCTTTCCCAAGACTATTCTGTAATAGTCCCAGCAAATTACTTGCTTGCCCCTGGTAGGTAGATAAGCCTTCCCAAGCCTATTCTCTCATCGCTTCTGCCCATGACTTATTTCTCCCTGGTAGGTAGACAGGCCTTCCCAAGCCATTCTGTAATAGTCCCAGCAAATTACTTGCTTGCCCCTGGTAGGTAGACAGGCTTTCCCAAGCCTATTCTGTAATAGTCCCAGCCAATAACTTGCTTGCCCCTGTTAGGTCGATAGGCCTCCCCAAGCCTATTCTCTCATCGCCTCAGCCCATGACTTATTTCTCCCTGTTAGGTAGACAGGCCTTCCCAAGCCTAATCTGTAATAGCCCCAGCAAATTACTTGCTTGTCCCTGGTAGGTAGACTGGCCTTCCCAAGCCTATTCTGTAATAGCCCCAGCAAATTACTTGCTTGCCCCTGGTAGGTAGACAGGCCTTCCCAAACCAATTCTCTTAAAGCCCAAGCCAATTCTCTAATAGCCCCAGCACATTACTTGCTTGCCCCTGGTAGGTAGACAGGCCTTCCCAAGCCTATTCTGTAATAGCCCCAGCAAATTACTTGCTTGCCCCTGGTAGGTAGACAAGTCTTCCCATGCCTATTCTGTAATAGTCCCAGCAAATTACTTGCTTGCCCCTGGTAGGTAGAAAGAAATTCCCAAGCCTTTTCTCTCATAGCCCCTGCAAATTACTTGCTTGCCTCTGGTAGGTAGACAGGCCTTCCCAAGCCTATTCTGTAATAGTCCTAGCAAATTACTTGCTTTCCCCTGGTAGGTAGACATGCCTTCCCAAGCCTATTCTCTCATCGCCTCAGCCCATGACTTATTTCTCCCTGGTAGTTAGACAGGCTTTCCCAAGCCTATTCTGAAATAGTCCCAGCAAATTACTTGCTTGCCCCTGGTAGGTAGACAGGCCTTCCCAAACCAATTCTCTTGTAGCACAAGCCAATTCTCGAATTGCCCCAGCACATTACCTGCTTGCCCCTGGTAGGTAGACAGGCCTTCCCAAGCCTATTCTGTAATAGCCCCAGCAAATTACTTGCTTGCCCCTGGTAGGTAGACAGGCCTTCCCAAACCAATTCTCTTATAGCCCAACCCAATTCTCTAATAGCCCCTGCACATTACTTGCTTGCCCCTGGTAAGTAGACAGGCTTTCCCAAGCCTATTCTGTAATAGCCCGTGCACATTACTTGCTTGCCCCTGGTAAGTAGACAGGCTTTCCCAAGCCTATTCTGTATTAGTCCCAGCAAATTACTTGCTTGCCCCTGGTCGGTAGACAGGCCTTCCCAAGCCTATTCTGTAATAGCCCCAGCAAATTACTTGCATGCCCCTGGTAGGTAGACTGCCCTTCCCAAGCCTATTCTCTCATTGCATCAGCCCATGACTTACTTCTCCCTGGTAGGTCCACTGGCCTTCCCGAGCCTATACTTTCATAGCCCCAGCAAATTACTTGCTTGTTCCTGGTAGGTAGACTGGCCTTCCCAAGCCTATTCTCTCATAGCCCCAGGAAATTACTTGCTTATACCTGGTAGATGGACTGGCCTTCCCGAGCCAATTCTCTTATATACCAAGCCAATTCTCTAATAGCCCCTGCACATTACTTGCTTACCCCTGGTAGACAAGCTTTCCCGAGCCTATTCTGTAATAGTTCCAGCAAATTACTTGCTTGTCCCTGGTAGGTAGACAGGCCTTCCCAATCCTATTCTGTAATAGCCCCAGCAAATTACTTGCTTGCCCCTGGTAGGTAGATAGGCCTTCCCAAGCCTATTCTCTCATCGCCTCAGCCCATGAATTATTTCTCCCTGGTAGGTAGACAGGCCTTCCCAAGCCTATTCTGTAATAGCCCCAGCAAATTACTTGCTTGTCCCTGGTAGGTAGACTGGCCTTCCCAAGCCTATTCTGTAATAGCCCCAGCAAATTACTTGCTTGCCCCTGGTATTTAGACAGGCCTTCCCAAACCAATTCTCTTAAAGCCCAAGCCAATTCTCGAATAGCCCCAGCACATTACTTGCTTGCCCCTGGTAGGTAGACATGCCTTCCCAAGCCTATTCTCTCATCGCCTCAGCCCATGACTTATTTCTCCCTGGTAGTTAGACAGGCTTTCCCAAGCCTATTCTGAAATAGTCCCAGCAAATTACTTGCTTGCCCCTGGTAGGTAGACAGGCCTTCCCAAACCAATTCTCTTGTAGCACAAGCCAATTCTCGAATTGCCCCAGCACATTACCTGCTTGCCCCTGGTAGGTAGACAGGCCTTCCCAAGCCTATTCTGTAATAGCCCCAGCAAATTACTTGCTTGCCCCTGGTAGGTAGACAGGCCTTCCCAAACCAATTCTCTTATAGCCCAACCCAATTCTCTAATAGCCCCTGCACATTACTTGCTTGCCCCTGGTAAGTAGACAGGCTTTCCCAAGCCTATTCTGTAATAGCCCGTGCACATTACTTGCTTGCCCCTGGTAAGTAGACAGGCTTTCCCAAGCCTATTCTGTAATAGTCCCAGCAAATTACTTGCTTGCCCCTGGTCGGTAGACAGGCCTTCCCAAGCCTATTCTGTAATAGCCCCAGCAAATTACTTGCATGCCCCTGGTAGGTAGACTGCCCTTCCCAAGCCTATTCTCTCATTGCATCAGCCCATGACTTACTTCTCCCTGGTAGGTCCACTGGCCTTCCCGAGCCTATACTTTCATAGCCCCAGCAAATTACTTGCTTGTTCCTGGTAGGTAGACTGGCCTTCCCAAGCCTATTCTCTCATAGCCCCAGGAAATTACTTGCTTATACCTGGTAGATGGACTGGCCTTCCCGAGCCAATTCTCTTATATACCAAGCCAATTCTCTAATAGCCCCTGCACATTACTTGCTTACCCCTGGTAGACAAGCTTTCCCGAGCCTATTCTGTAATAGTTCCAGCAAATTACTTGCTTGTCCCTGGTAGGTAGACAGGCCTTCCCAATCCTATTCTGTAATAGCCCCAGCAAATTACTTGCTTGCCCCTGGTAGGTAGATAGGCCTTCCCAAGCCTATTCTCTCATCGCCTCAGCCCATGACTTATTTCTCCCTGGTAGGTAGACAGGCCTTCCCAAGCCTATTCTGTAATAGCCCCAGCAAATTACTTGCTTGTCCCTGGTAGGTAGACTGGCCTTCCCAAGCCTATTCTGTAATAGCCCCAGCAAATTACTTGCTTGCCCCTGGTAGGTAGACAGGCCTTCCCAAACCAATTCTCTTAAAGCCCAAGCCAATTCTCGAATAGCCCCAGCACATTACTTGCTTGCCCCTGGTAGGTAGACAGGCTTTCCCAAGCCTATTCTGTAATAGCCCCAGCAAATTACTTGCTTGCCCCTGGTAGGTAGACAAGTCTTCCCATGCCTATTCTGTAATAGTCCCAGCAAATTACTTGCTTGCCCCTGGTAGGTAGAAAGAAATTCCCAAGCCTTTTCTCTCATAGCCCCTGCAAATTACTTGCTTGCCTCTGGTAGGTAGACAGGTCTTCCCAAGCCTATTCTGTAATAGTCCTAGCAAATTACTTGCTTGCCCCTGGTAGGTAGACATGCCTTCCCAAGCCTATTCTCTCATCGCCTCAGCCCATGACTTATTTCTCCCTGGTAGGTAGACAGGCTTTCCCAAGCCTATTCTGAAATAGTCCCAGCAAATTACTTGCTTGCCCCTGGTAGGTAGATAAGCCTTCCCAAGCCTATTCTCTCATCGCTTCTGCCCATGACTTATTTCTCCCTGGTAGGTAGACAGGCCTTCCCAAGCCATTCTGTAATAGTCCCAGCAAATTACTTGCTTGCCCCCAGTAGGTAGACAGGCCTTCCCAAACCAATTCTCTTATAGCACAAGCCAATTCTCGAATTGCCCCAGCACATTACTTGCTTGCCCCTGGTAGGTAGACAGGCCTTCCCAAGCCTATTCTGTAATAGCCCCAGCAAATTACTTGCTTGCCCCTGGTAGGTAGACAGGCCTTCCCAAACCAATTCTCTTATAGCCCAACCCAATTCTCTAATAGCCCCTGCACATTACTTGCCTGCCCCTGGTAGGTAGACAGGCCTTCCCAAGCAAATTCTCTAATAGCCCGTGCACATTTCTTGCTTGCCCCTGGTAAGTAGACAGGCTTTCCCAAGACTATTCTGTAATAGTCCCAGCAAATTACTTGCTTGCCCCTGGTAGGTAGATAAGCCTTCCCAAGCCTATTCTCTCATCGCTTCTGCCCATGACTTATTTCTCCCTGGTAGGTAGACAGGCCTTCCCAAGCCATTCTGTAATAGTCCCAGCAAATTACTTGCTTGCCCCTGGTAGGTAGAAAGAAATTCCCAAGCCTTTTCTCTCATAGCCCCTGCAAATTACTTGCTTGCCTCTGGTAGGTAGACAGGTCTTCCCAAGCCTATTCTGTAATAGTCCTAGCAAATTACTTGCTTGCCCCTGGTAGGTAGACATGCCTTCCCAAGCCTATTCTCTCATCGCCTCAGCCCATGACTTATTTCTCCCTGGTAGGTAGACAGGCCTTCCCAAGCCATTCTGTAATAGTCCCAGCAAATTACTTGCTTGCCCCTGGTAGGTAGACAGGCTTTCCCAAGCCTATTCTGTAATAGTCCCAGCAAATAACTTGCTTGCCCCTGTTAGGTCGATAGGCCTCCCCAAGCCTATTCTCTCATCGCCTCAGCCCATGACTTATTTCTCCCTGTTAGGTAGACAGGCCTTCCCAAGCCTATTCTGTAATAGCCCCAGCAAATTACTTGCTTGTCCCTGGTAGGTAGACTGGCCTTCCCAAGCCTATTCTGTAATAGCCCCAGCAAATTACTTGCTTGCCCCTGGTAGGTAGACAGGCCTTCCCAAACCAATTCTCTTAAAGCCCAAGCCAATTCTCGAATAGCCCCAGCACATTACTTGCTTGCCCCTGGTAGGTAGACAGGCTTTCCCAAGCCTATTCTGTAATAGCCCCAGCAAATTACTTGCTTGCCCCTGGTAGGTAGACAAGTCTTCCCATGCCTATTCTGTAATAGTCCCAGCAAATTACTTGCTTGCCCCTGGTAGGTAGAAAGAAATTCCCAAGCCTTTTCTCTCATAGCCCCTGCAAATTACTTGCTTGCCTCTGGTAGGTAGACAGGCCTTCCCAAGCCTATTCTATAATAGTCCTAGCAAATTACTTGCTTTCCCCTGGTAGGTAGACATGCCTTCCCAAGCCTATTCTCTCATCGCCTCAGCCCATGACTTATTTCTCCCTGGTAGTTAGACAGGCTTTCCCAAGCCTATTCTGAAATAGTCCCAGCAAATTACTTGCTTGCCCCTGGTAGGTAGACAGGCCTTCCCAAACCAATTCTCTTATATCCCAAGCCAAATCTCGAATAGCCCCAGCACATTATTTGCTTGCACCTGGTAGGTTGAAAAGGCCTTCCCAAGCCAATTCTCTAATAGCTTCTGCACATTACTTGCTTGCCCCTGGTAGGTAGACAGACTTTCCCAAGCCTATTCTGTAATAGCCCCAGCAAATTACTTGCTTGCCCCTGGTAGGTAGACAGGCCTTCCCAAACCAATTCTGTAATTGCCCAAGCAAATTACTTGCTTTCCACTGGTAGGTAGACAGGCCTTCCCAAACCTATTTTGTAATAGCCCCAGCAAATTACTTGCTTGCCCCTGGTAGGTAGACAGGCCTTCCCAAACCAATTCTCTTATAGCCCAACCCAATTCTCTAATAGCCCCTGCACATTACTTGCTTGCCCCTGGTAGGTAGACAGGCCTTCCCAAGCCAATTCTCTAATAGCCCGTGCACATTACTTGCTTGCCCCTGGTAGGTAGACAGGCCTTCCCAAACCAATTCTCTTATAGCCCAAGCCAATTCTAGAATAGCCCCATCACATTACTTGCTTGCCCCTGGTAGGTAGAAAGAAATTCCCAAGCCTTTTCTCTCATAGCCCCTGCAAATTACTTGCTTGCCTCTGGTAGGTAGACAGGCCTTCCCAAGCCTATTCTGTAATAGTCCTAGCAAATTACTTGCTTGCCGCTGGTAGGTAGACATGCCTTCCCAGCCAATTCTAGAATAGCCCCATCACATTACTTGCTTGCCCCTGGTAGGTAGACAGGCCTTCCCAAGCCTATTCTGTAATAGTCCTAGCAAATTACTTGCTTGCCGCTGGTAGGTAGACATGCCTTCCCAGCCAATTCTAGAATAGCCCCATCACATTACTTGCTTGCCCCTGGTAGGTAGAAAGAAATTCCCAAGCCTTTTCTCTCATAGCCCCTGCAAATTACTTGCTTGCCTCTGGTAGGTAGACAGGCCTTCCCAAGCCTATTCTGTAATAGTCCTAGCAAATTACTTGCTTGCCGCTGGTAGGTAGACATGCCTTCCCAAGCCTATTCTTTAATAGCCCCAGCAAATTACTTGCTTGCCCCTGGTAGGTAGACAAGTCTTCCCATGCCTATTCTGTAATAGTCCCAGCAAATTACTTGCTTGCCCCTGGTAGGTAGAAAGAAATTCCCAAGCCTTTTCTCTCATAGCCCCTGCAAATTACTTGCTTGCCTCTGGTAGGTAGACAGGCCTTCCCAAGCCTATTCTGTAATAGTCCTAGCAAATTACTTGCTTTCCCCTGGTAGGTAGACATGCCTTCCCAAGCCTATTCTCTCATCGCCTCAGCCCATGACTTATTTCTCCCTGGTAGTTAGACAGGCTTTCCCAAGCCTATTCTGAAATAGTCCCAGCAAATTACTTGCTTGCCCCTGGTAGGTAGACAGGCCTTCCCAAACCAATTCTCTTGTAGCACAAGCCAATTCTCGAATTGCCCCAGCACATTACCTGCTTGCCCCTGGTAGGTAGACAGGCCTTCCCAAGCCTATTCTGTAATAGCCCCAGCAAATTACTTGCTTGCCCCTGGTAGGTAGACAGGCCTTCCCAAACCAATTCTCTTATAGCCCAACCCAATTCTCTAATAGCCCCTGCACATTACTTGCTTGCCCCTGGTAAGTAGACAGGCTTTCCCAAGCCTATTCTGTAATAGCCCGTGCACATTACTTGCTTGCCCCTGGTAAGTAGACAGGCTTTCCCAAGCCTATTCTGTAATAGTCCCAGCAAATTACTTGCTTGCCCCTGGTCGGTAGACAGGCCTTCCCAAGCCTATTCTGTAATAGCCCCAGCAAATTACTTGCATGCCCCTGGTAGGTAGACTGCCCTTCCCAAGCCTATTCTCTCATTGCATCAGCCCATGACTTACTTCTCCCTGGTAGGTCCACTGGCCTTCCCGAGCCTATACTTTCATAGCCCCAGCAAATTACTTGCTTGTTCCTGGTAGGTAGACTGGCCTTCCCAAGCCTATTCTCTCATAGCCCCAGGAAATTACTTGCTTATACCTGGTAGATGGACTGGCCTTCCCGAGCCAATTCTCTTATATACCAAGCCAATTCTCTAATAGCCCCTGCACATTACTTGCTTACCCCTGGTAGACAAGCTTTCCCGAGCCTATTCTGTAATAGTTCCAGCAAATTACTTGCTTGTCCCTGGTAGGTAGACAGGCCTTCCCAATCCTATTCTGTAATAGCCCCAGCAAATTACTTGCTTGCCCCTGGTAGGTAGATAGGCCTTCCCAAGCCTATTCTCTCATCGCCTCAGCCCATGACTTATTTCTCCCTGGTAGGTAGACAGGCCTTCCCAAGCCTATTCTGTAATAGCCCCAGCAAATTACTTGCTTGTCCCTGGTAGGTAGACTGGCCTTCCCAAGCCTATTCTGTAATAGCCCCAGCAAATTACTTGCTTGCCCCTGGTAGGTAGACAGGCCTTCCCAAACCAATTCTCTTAAAGCCCAAGCCAATTCTCGAATAGCCCCAGCACATTACTTGCTTGCCCCTGGTAGGTAGACAGGCTTTCCCAAGCCTATTCTGTAATAGCCCCAGCAAATTACTTGCTTGCCCCTGGTAGGTAGACAAGTCTTCCCATGCCTATTCTGTAATAGTCCCAGCAAATTACTTGCTTGCCCCTGGTAGGTAGAAAGAAATTCCCAAGCCTTTTCTCTCATAGCCCCTGCAAATTACTTGCTTGCCTCTGGTAGGTAGACAGGTCTTCCCAAGCCTATTCTGTAATAGTCCTAGCAAATTACTTGCTTGCCCCTGGTAGGTAGACATGCCTTCCCAAGCCTATTCTCTCATCGCCTCAGCCCATGACTTATTTCTCCCTGGTAGGTAGACAGGCTTTCCCAAGCCTATTCTGAAATAGTCCCAGCAAATTACTTGCTTGCCCCTGGTAGGTAGATAAGCCTTCCCAAGCCTATTCTCTCATCGCTTCTGCCCATGACTTATTTCTCCCTGGTAGGTAGACAGGCCTTCCCAAGCCATTCTGTAATAGTCCCAGCAAATTACTTGCTTGCCCCCAGTAGGTAGACAGGCCTTCCCAAACCAATTCTCTTATAGCACAAGCCAATTCTCGAATTGCCCCAGCACATTACTTGCTTGCCCCTGGTAGGTAGACAGGCCTTCCCAAGCCTATTCTGTAATAGCCCCAGCAAATTACTTGCTTGCCCCTGGTAGGTAGACAGGCCTTCCCAAACCAATTCTCTTATAGCCCAACCCAATTCTCTAATAGCCCCTGCACATTACTTGCCTGCCCCTGGTAGGTAGACAGGCCTTCCCAAGCAAATTCTCTAATAGCCCGTGCACATTTCTTGCTTGCCCCTGGTAAGTAGACAGGCTTTCCCAAGACTATTCTGTAATAGTCCCAGCAAATTACTTGCTTGCCCCTGGTAGGTAGATAAGCCTTCCCAAGCCTATTCTCTCATCGCTTCTGCCCATGACTTATTTCTCCCTGGTAGGTAGACAGGCCTTCCCAAGCCATTCTGTAATAGTCCCAGCAAATTACTTGCTTGCCCCTGGTAGGTAGACAGGCTTTCCCAAGCCTATTCTGTAATAGTCCCAGCAAATAACTTGCTTGCCCCTGTTAGGTCGATAGGCCTCCCCAAGCCTATTCTCTCATCGCCTCAGCCCATGACTTATTTCTCCCTGTTAGGTAGACAGGCCTTCCCAAGCCTATTCTGTAATAGCCCCAGCAAATTACTTGCTTGTCCCTGGTAGGTAGACTGGCCTTCCCAAGCCTATTCTGTAATAGCCCCAGCAAATTACTTGCTTGCCCCTGGTAGGTAGACAGGCCTTCCCAAACCAATTCTCTTAAAGCCCAAGCCAATTCTCGAATAGCCCCAGCACATTACTTGCTTGCCCCTGGTAGGTAGACAGGCTTTCCCAAGCCTATTCTGTAATAGCCCCAGCAAATTACTTGCTTGCCCCTGGTAGGTAGACAAGTCTTCCCATGCCTATTCTGTAATAGTCCCAGCAAATTACTTGCTTGCCCCTGGTAGGTAGAAAGAAATTCCCAAGCCTTTTCTCTCATAGCCCCTGCAAATTACTTGCTTGCCTCTGGTAGGTAGACAGGCCTTCCCAAGCCTATTCTATAATAGTCCTAGCAAATTACTTGCTTTCCCCTGGTAGGTAGACATGCCTTCCCAAGCCTATTCTCTCATCGCCTCAGCCCATGACTTATTTCTCCCTGGTAGTTAGACAGGCTTTCCCAAGCCTATTCTGAAATAGTCCCAGCAAATTACTTGCTTGCCCCTGGTAGGTAGACAGGCCTTCCCAAACCAATTCTCTTGTAGCACAAGCCAATTCTCGAATTGCCCCAGCACATTACCTGCTTGCCCCTGGTAGGTAGACAGGCCTTCCCAAGCCTATTCTGTAATAGCCCCAGCAAATTACTTGCTTGCCCCTGGTAGGTAGACAGGCCTTCCCAAACCAATTCTCTTATAGCCCAACCCAATTCTCTAATAGCCCCTGCACATTACTTGCTTGCCCCTGGTAAGTAGACAGGCTTTCCCAAGCCTATTCTGTAATAGCCCGTGCACATTACTTGCTTGCCCCTGGTAAGTAGACAGGCTTTCCCAAGCCTATTCTGTAATAGTCCCAGCAAATTACTTGCTTGCCCCTGGTCGGTAGACAGGCCTTCCCAAGCCTATTCTGTAATAGCCCCAGCAAATTACTTGCATGCCCCTGGTAGGTAGACTGCCCTTCCCAAGCCTATTCTCTCATTGCATCAGCCCATGACTTACTTCTCCCTGGTAGGTCCACTGGCCTTCCCGAGCCTATACTTTCATAGCCCCAGCAAATTACTTGCTTGTTCCTGGTAGGTAGACTGGCCTTCCCAAGCCTATTCTCTCATAGCCCCAGGAAATTACTTGCTTATACCTGGTAGATGGACTGGCCTTCCCGAGCCAATTCTCTTATATACCAAGCCAATTCTCTAATAGCCCCTGCACATTACTTGCTTACCCCTGGTAGACAAGCTTTCCCGAGCCTATTCTGTAATAGTTCCAGCAAATTACTTGCTTGTCCCTGGTAGGTAGACAGGCCTTCCCAATCCTATTCTGTAATAGCCCCAGCAAATTACTTGCTTGCCCCTGGTAGCTAGATAGGCCTTCCCAAGCCTATTCGTTCATCGCCTCAGCCCATGACTTATTTCTCCTTGGTAGGTAGACAGGCCTTCCCAAGCCTATTCTTTAATAGCCCCAGCAAATTACGTGCTTGCCCCTGGTAGGTAGACAGGCCTTCCCAAGCCTATTCTGTAATAGTCCCAGCAAATTACTTGCTTGCCCCTGGTAGGTAGACAGGCCTTCCCAAACCAATTCTCTTATATCCCAAGCCAAATCTCGAATAGCCCCAGCACATTATTTGCTTGCACCTGGTAGGTAGACAGGCCTTCCCAAGCCAATTCTCTAATAGCTTCTGCACATTACTTGCTTGCCCCTGGTAAGTAGACAGGCTTTCCCAAGCCTATTCTGTAATAGTCCCAGCAAATTACTTGCTTGCCCCTGGTAGGTAGACAGGCTTTCCCAAGCCTATTCTGTAATAGTCCCAGCAAATTACTTGCTTGTCCCTGATAGGTAGACAGGCCTTCCCAAGCCTATTCTGTTATAGCCCCTGCAAATTACTTGCTTGCCCATGGTAGGTAGACAGGCTTTCCCAAGCCTATTCTGTAATTGCCCAAGCAAATTACTTGCTTTCCACTGGTAGGTAGACAGGCCTTCCCAAACCTATTTTGTAATAGCCCCAGCAAATTACTTGCTTGCCCCTGGTAGGTAGACAGGCCTTCCCAAACCAATTCTCTTATAGCCCAACCCAATTCTCTAATAGCCCCTGCACATTACTTGCTTGCCCCTGGTAGGTAGACAGGCCTTCCCAAGCCAATTCTCTAATAGCCCGTGCACATTACTTGCTTGCCCCTGGTAGGTAGACAGGCCTTCCCAAACCAATTCTCTTATAGCCCAAGCCAATTCTAGAATAGCCCCATCACATTACTTGCTTGCCCCTGGTAGGTAGAAAGAAATTCCCAAGCCTTTTCTCTCATAGCCCCTGCAAATTACTTGCTTGACTCTGGTAGGTAGACAGGCCTTCCCAAGCCTATTCTGTAATAGTCCTAGCAAATTACTTGCTTGCCGCTGGTAGGTAGACATGCCTTCCCAAGCCTATTCTTTAATAGCCCCAGCAAATTACTTGCTTGCCCCTGGTAGGTAGAAAGACCTTCCCAAGCCTATTCTGTAATAGCCCCAGCAAATTACCTGCTTTCCCCAGGTAGGTAGACCGGCCTTCCCAAGCCTTTTCTCTCATAGCCCCTGCAAATTACTTGCTTGCCTCTGGTAGGTAGACAGGCCTTCCCAAGCCTATTCTGTAATAGTCCTAGCAAATTCCTTGCTTGCCGCTGATAGGTAGACATGCCTTCCCAAGCCTATTCTCTCATCGCCTCAGCCCATGACTTATTTCTCCCTGGTAGGTAGACAGGCTTTCCCAAGCCTATTCTGTAATAGTCCCAGCAAATTACTTGCTTGCCCCTGGTAGGTAGACAGGCCTTCCCAAACCAATTCTCTTATAGCACAAGCCAATTCTCGAATAGCCCCAGCAAATTACTTGCTTTCCCCTGGTAGGTAGACAGGCCTTCCCAAACCAATTCTCTTATAGCCCAAGCCAATTCTAGAATAGCCCCATCACATTACTTGCTTGCCCCTGGTAGGTAGACAGGCCTTCCCAAACCAATTCTCTTATAGCCCAAGCCAATTCTCGAATAGCCCCAGCACATTACTTGCTTGCCCCTGATAGGTAGACAAGCCTTCCCAAGCCTATTCTGTAATAGCCCCGACAAATTACTTGCTTGCCCCTGTTAGGTCGATAGGCCTCCCCAAGCCTATTCTCTCATCGCCTCAGCCCATGACTTATTTCTCCCTGTTAGGTAGACAGGCCTTCCCAAGCCTATTCTGTAATAGCCCCAGCAAATTACTTGCTTGTCCCTGGTAGGTAGACTGGCCTTCCCAAGCCTATTCTGTAATAGCCCCAGCAAATTACTTGCTTGCCCGTGGTAGGTAGACAGGCCTTCCCAAACCAATTCTCTTAAAGCCCAAGCCAATTCTCGAATAGCCCCAGCACATTACTTGCTTGCCACTGGTAGGTAGACAGGCCTTCCCAAGCCTATTTTGTAATAGCCCCAGCAAATTACTTGCTTGCCCCTGGTAGGTAGACAGGCCTTCCCAAACCAATTCTCTTATAGCCCAACCCAATTCTCTAATAGCCCCTGCACATTACTTGCTTGCCCCTAGTAGGTAGACAGGCCTTCCTAAGCCAATTCTCTAATAGCCCGTGCACATTACTTGCTTGCCCCTGGTAGGTAGACAGGCTTTCCCAAGCCTATTCTGTAATAGTCCCAGCAAATTACTTGCTTGCCCCTGGTAGGTAGACAGGCTTTCCCAAGCCTATTCTGTAATAGTCCCAGCAAATTACTTGCTTGCCCCTGGTAGGTAGATAGGCCTTCCCAAGCCTAGTCTCTCATCGCTTCAGCCCATGACTTATTTCTCCCTGGTAGGTAGACAGGACTTCCCAAGCCTATTCTGTAATAGTCCCAGCAAATTACTTGATTGCCCCTGGTAGGTAGACAGGCTTTCCCAAGCCTATTCTGTAATAGTCCCAGCAAATTACTTGCTTGTCCCTGATAGGTAGACAGGCCTTCCCAAGCCTATTCTGTTATAGCCCCTGCAAATTACTTGCTTGCCCATGGTAGGTAGACAGGCTTTCCCAAGCCTATTCTGTAATTGCCCAAGCAAATTACTTGCTTTCCACTGGTAGGTAGACAGGCCTTCCCAAACCTATTTTGTAATAGCCCCAGCAAATTACTTGCTTGCCCCTGGTAGGTAGACAGGCCTTCCCAAACCAATTCTCTTATAGCCCAACCCAATTCTCTAATAGCCCCTGCACATTACTTGCTTGCCCCTGGTAGGTAGACAGGCCTTCCCAAGCCAATTCTCTAATAGCCCGTGCACATTACTTGCTTGCCCCTGGTAGGTAGACAGGCCTTCCCAAACCAATTCTCTTATAGCCCAAGCCAATTCTAGAATAGCCCCATCACATTACTTGCTTGCCCCTGGTAGGTAGAAAGAAATTCCCAAGCCTTTTCTCTCATAGCCCCTGCAAATTACTTGCTTGCCTCTGGTAGGTAGACAGGCCTTCCCAAGCCTATTCTGTAATAGTCCTAGCAAATTACTTGCTTGCCGCTGGTAGGTAGACATGCCTTCCCAGCCTATTCTGTAATAGTCCCAGCAAATTACTTGCTTGCCCCTGGTAGGTAGAAAGAAATTCCCAAGCCTTTTCTCTCATAGCCCCTGCAAATTACTTGCTTGCCTCTGGTAGGTAGACAGGCCTTCCCAAGCCTATTCTGTAATAGTCCTAGCAAATTACTTGCTTGCCGCTGGTAGGTAGACATGCCTTCCCAAGCCTATTCTTTAATAGCCCCAGCAAATTACTTGCTTGCCCCTGGTAGGTAGAAAGACCTTCCCAAGCCTATTCTGTAATAGCCCCAGCAAATTACCTGCTTTCCCCAGGTAGGTAGACCGGCCTTCCCAAGCCTTTTCTCTCATAGCCCCTGCAAATTACTTGCTTGCCTCTGGTAGGTAGACAGGCCTTCCCAAGCCTATTCTGTAATAGTCCTAGCAAATTCCTTGCTTGCCGCTGGTAGGTAGACATGCCTTCCCAAGCCTATTCTCTCATCGCCTCAGCCCATGACTTATTTCTCCCTGGTAGGTAGACAGGCTTTCCCAAGCCTATTCTGTAATAGTCCCAGCAAATTACTTGCTTGCCCCTGGTAGGTAGACAGGCCTTCCCAAACCAATTCTCTTATAGCACAAGCCAATTCTCGAATAGCCCCAGCAAATTACTTGCTTTCCCCTGGTAGGTAGACAGGCCTTCCCAAACCAATTCTCTTATAGCCCAAGCCAATTCTAGAATAGCCCCATCACATTACTTGCTTGCCCCTGGTAGGTAGACAGGCCTTCCCAAACAAATTCTCTTATAGCCCAAGCCAATTCTCGAATAGCCCCAGCACATTACTTGCTTGCCCCTGATAGGTAGACAAGCCTTCCCAAGCCTATTCTGTAATAGCCCCGACAAATTACTTGCTTGCCCCTGTTAGGTCGATAGGCCTCCCCAAGCCTATTCTCTCATCGCCTCAGCCCATGACTTATTTCTCCCTGTTAGGTAGACAGGCCTTCCCAAGCCTATTCTGTAATAGCCCCAGCAAATTACTTGCTTGTCCCTGGTAGGTAGACTGGCCTTCCCAAGCCTATTCTGTAATAGCCCCAGCAAATTACTTGCTTGCCCGTGGTAGGTAGACAGGCCTTCCCAAACCAATTCTCTTAAAGCCCAAGCCAATTCTCGAATAGCCCCAGCACATTACTTGCTTGCCACTGGTAGGTAGACAGGCCTTCCCAAGCCTATTTTGTAATAGCCCCAGCAAATTACTTGCTTGCCCCTGGTAGGTAGACAGGCCTTCCCAAACCAATTCTCTTATAGCCCAACCCAATTCTCTAATAGCCCCTGCACATTACTTGCTTGCCCCTAGTAGGTAGACAGGCCTTCCTAAGCCAATTCTCTAATAGCCCGTGCACATTACTTGCTTGCCCCTGGTAGGTAGACAGGCTTTCCCAAGCCTATTCTGTAATAGTCCCAGCAAATTACTTGCTTGCCCCTGGTAGGTAGACAGGCTTTCCCAAGCCTATTCTGTAATAGTCCCAGCAAATTACTTGCTTGCCCCTGGTAGGTAGATAGGCCTTCCCAAGCCTAGTCTCTCATCGCTTCAGCCCATGACTTATTTCTCCCTGGTAGGTAGACAGGACTTCCCAAGCCTATTCTGTAATAGTCCCAGCAAATTACTTGATTGCCCCTGGTAGGTAGATAGGCCTTCCCAAGCCTATTCTGTAATAGTCCCAGCAAATTACTTGCTTGCCCCTGGTAGGTAGACAGGCTTTCCCAAGCCTATTCTGTAATAGTCCCAGCAAATTACTTGCTTGCCCCTGGTAGGTAGATAGGCCTTCCCAAGCCTATTCTCTCATCGCTTCAGCCCATGACTTATTTCTCCCTGGTAGGTAGACAGGACTTCCCAAGCCTATTCTGTAATAGTCCCAGCAAATTACTTGATTGCCACTGGTAGGTAGATAGGCCTTCCCAAGCCTATTCTGTAATAGTCCCAGCAAATTACTTGCTTGCCCCTGGTAGGTAGACAGGACTTCCCAAGCCTATTCTGTAATAGTCCCAGCAAATTACTTGATTGCCCCTGGTAGGTAGATAGGCCTTCCCAAGCCTATTCTGTAATAGTCCCAGCAAATTACTTGCTTGCCCCTGGTAGGTAGGAAGGCCTTCCCAAACCTTTTCTCTCATAGCCCCAGCAAATTACTTGCTTGCCCCTGGTAGGCAGACAGGCCTTCCCAAGCCAATTCTCTAATAGTCCCAGCAAATTACTTGCTTGTCTATGGTTGGTAGACAGGCCTTCCCAAGCCTATTCTGTAATAGCCCCAGCAAATTACTTGCTTACCCCTGGTAGGTAGACAGAACTTCCCAAGCCAATTCTCGAATAGCCCCAGCACATTACTTGCTTGCCCCTGGTAGGTAGACAGGCCTTCCCAAGCCTTTTCTCTCATAGCCCCAGCAAATTACTTGCTTGCCACTGGTCAGCAGACAGGCCTTCCCAAGCCTATTCTGTAATAGACCCAGCAAATTACTTGCTTTCCCCTGGTAGGTAGACTGCCCTTCCCAAGCCTATTCTCTCATTGCCTCAGCCCATGACTTACTTCTCACTGGTAGGTCGACTGGCCTTCCCGAACCAATTCTCTTATATCCCAAGCCAATTCTTTAATAGCCCCTGCATATTACTTGCTTGCCCCTGGTAGGTAGACAGGCCTTCTCAAGCCTATTCTGTAATCGTCCCAGCAAATTACTTGCTTACCCCTGGTAGGTAGATAGGCCTTCCCAAGCCTATTCTCTCATCGCCTCAGCCCATGACTTATTCCTCCCTGGTAGCTAGACAGGCCTTCCCAAACCTATTCTGTAATAGCCCCAGCAAATTACTTGCTTGCCCCTGGTAGGCAGACAGGCCTTCCCAAGCCTATTCTGTAATAGCCCCTGCAAATTACTTGCTTGCCCCTGGTCGGTAGACAGGCCTTCCCAAGCCTATTCTGTAATAGCCCCAGCAAATTACTTGCATGCCCCTGGTAGGTAGACTGCCCTTCCCAAGCCTATTCTCTCATTGCATCAGCCCATGACTTACTTCTCCCTGGTAGGTCCACTGGCCTTCCCGAGCCTATACTTTCATAGCCCCAGCAAATTACTTGCTTGTTCCTGGTAGGTAGACAGGCCTTCCCAATCCTATTCTGTAATAGCCCCAGCAAATTACTTGCTTGCCCCTGGTAGCTAGATAGGCCTTCCCAAGCCTATTCGTTCATCGCCTCAGCCCATGACTTATTTCTCCTTGGTAGGTAGACAGGCCTTCCCAAGCCTATTCTTTAATAGCCCCAGCAAATTACGTGCTTGCCCCTGGTAGGTAGACAGGCCTTCCCAAGCCTATTCTGTAATAGTCCCAGCAAATTACTTGCTTGCCCCTGGTAGGTAGACAGGCCTTCCCAAACCAATTCTCTTATATCCCAAGCCAAATCTCGAATAGCCCCAGCACATTATTTGCTTGCACCTGGTAGGTTGAAAAGGCCTTCCCAAGCCAATTCTCTAATAGCTTCTGCACATTACTTGCTTGCCCCTGGTAGGTAGACAGACTTTCCCAAGCCTATTCTGTAATAGCCCCAGCAAATTACTTGCTTGCCCCTGGTAGGTAGACAGGCCTTCCCAAGCCTATTCTGAAATAGTCCCAGCAAATTACTTGCTTGCCCCTGGTAGGTAGACAGGCCTTCCCAAACCAATTCTCTTATATCCCAAGCCAAATCTCGAATAGCCCCAGCATATTATTTGCTTGCACCTGGTAGGTAGACAGGCCTTCCCAAGCCAATTCTCTAATAGCTTCTGCACATTACTTGCTTGCCCCTGGTAGGTAGACAGACTTTCCCAAGCCTATTCTGTAATAGTCCCAGCAAATTACTTGCTTGCCCCTGGTAGGTAGATAGGCCTTCCCAAGCCTATTCTCTCATCGCCTCAGCCCATGACTTATTTCTCCCTGGTAGGTAGACAGGCCTTCCCAAGCCTATTCTGTAATAGTCCCAGCAAATTACTTGCTTGTCCCTGGTAGGTAGACAGGCCTTCCCAAGCCTATTTTCTCATCGCCTCAGCCCATGACTTATTTCTCCCTGGTAGGTAGACAGGCCTTCCCAAGCCTATTCTGTAATAGCCGCTGCAAATTACTTGCTTGCCCCTGGTAGGTAGACAGGCCTTCCCAAGCCAATTCTCTAATAGCCCCTGCACATTACTTGCTTGCCCCTGGTAGGTAGACAGGCTTTCCCAAGCCTATTCTGTAATAGCCGCTGCAAATTACTTGCTTGCCCCTGGTAGGTAGACACGCCTTCCCAAGCCTATTCTCTCATCGCCTCAGCCCATGACTTATTTCTCCCTGGTAGGTAGACAGGCCTTCCCAAGCCTATTCTGTAATAGCCGCTGCAAATTACTTGCTTGCCCCTGGTAGGTAGACAGGTCTTCCCAAGCCTATTCTGTAATAGCCCCAGCAAATTCCTTGCTTGCACCTGGTAGGTAGACAAGCCTTCCCAAGCCTATTCTGTAATAGTCCCAGCAAATTACTTGCTTGCCCCTGGTAGGTAGACTGCCCTTCCCAAGCCTATTCTCTCATTGCCTCAGCCCATGACTTACTTCTCCCTGGTAGGTCGACTGGCCTTCCCGAGCCAATTATTTTATATCCCAAGCCAATTCTCTAATAGCCCCGGCAAATTACTTGCTTGCCCCTAATAGGTAGACTGGCCTTCCCAAGCCTATTCTCTCATAGTCCCAGCAAATTACTTGCTTAAACCTGGTAGGTCGAAAGACCTTTCCGAAACAATTCTCTTATATTCCAAGCCAATTCTCTAAAAGCCCCAGTATATTACTTGCTTGCCCCTGGTAGGTCGACAGGCTTTCCCGAGCCAATTCTCTTATATCCCATGCCAATTCTCTTGTAGCCCCAGCATATTACTTGCTTGCCCCTGATAGGTAGACAGGCCTTCCCAAGCCTATTCTCTTATAGCCCCAGCAAATTACTTGCTTATACCTAGTAGATCGACTGGCCTTCCCGAGCAAATTTTCTTATATTCCAAGCCAATTCTCTTATAGCCCAATACAATTACTTGCTTGCCCCTGGAAGTTAGACTGGCCTTCCCGAGCCTATTCTTTCATAGCCCCAGCAAATTACTTGCTTGCCTCTGGTAGGTAGACTGGCCTTCCCAAGCCTATACTTTCATAGCCCCAGCAAATTACTTGCTTGTTCCTGGTATGTAGACTGGC
Source organism: Corythoichthys intestinalis (assembly GCF_030265065.1). Taxonomy (NCBI): domain Eukaryota; kingdom Metazoa; phylum Chordata; class Actinopteri; order Syngnathiformes; family Syngnathidae; genus Corythoichthys; species Corythoichthys intestinalis. The sequence goes on along the minus strand of NW_026651600.1, from coordinate 1,401,429 downwards.
CTTCCCAAGCCTATTCTCTCATAGCCCCAGGAAATTACTTGCTTATACCTGGTAGATGGACTGGCCTTCCCGAGCAAATTGTCTTTTATCCCAAGCCAATTCACTCATAGCCTGTGACCATTACTTGCTTGCCCCTGGTAGGAAGGCCTTCCCAAGCCTTTTCTCTCATAGCCCCAGCACATTACTTGCTTGCCCCTGGTAGGTAGACAGGCCTTCCCAAGCCTTTTCTCTCATAGCCCCAGCAAATTACTTGCTTGCCACTGGTCAGCAGACAGGTCTTCCCAAGCCTATTCTGTAATAGTCCCAGCAAATTACTTGCTTGCCCCTGGTAGGTAGACAGGCCTTCCCAAGCCTATTCTCTCATCGCCTCAGCCCATGACTTATTTCTCCCTGGTAGGTAGACAGGCCTTCCCAAGCCAATTCTCTAATAGCCCCTGCACATTACTTGCTTGCCCCTGGTAGGTAGACAGGCTTTCCCAAGCCTATTCTGTAATAGCCGCTGCAAATTACTTGCTTGCCCCTGGTAGGTAGACACGCCTTCCCAAGCCTATTCTCTCATCGCCTCAGCCCATGACTTATTTCTCCCTGGTAGGTAGACAGGCCTTCCCAAGGCTATTCTGTAATAGCCGCTGCAAATTACTTGCTTGCCCCTGGTAGGTAGACAGGTCTTCCCAAGCCTATTCTGTAATAGCCCCAGCAAATTCCTTGCTTGCCCCTGGTAGGTAGACAGGCCTTCCCAAGCCAATTCTCTAATAGTCCCTGCACATTACTTGCTTGCACCTGGTAGGTAGACAAGCCTTCCCAAGCCTATTCTGTAATAGTCCCAGCAAATTACTTGCTTGCCCCTGGTAGGTAGACTGCCCTTCCCAAGCCTATTCTCTCATTGCCTCAGCCCATGACTTACTTCTCCCTGGTAGGTCGACTGGCCTTCCCGAGCCAATTATTTTATATCCCAAGCCAATTCTCTAATAGCCCCGGCAAATTACTTGCTTGCCCCTGATAGGTAGACTGGCCTTCCCAAGCCTATTCTCTCATAGTCCCAGCAAATTACTTGCTTAAACCTGGTAGGTCGACAGACCTTTCCGAAACAATTCTCTTATATTCCAAGCCAATTCTCTAACACTAGAAAACCCAACATTTTTTTAGCCTACTGGAAAGCCCAGAAGGGGATCAGATGATCCCCACAACTCTGGGTATCCACAATTAGCATCTGTATATGTGCAAATGAGTGTGTCATTGTCTCTCAAATAGGCCACTCAAGCACACAAGCAAACAACCTTACTCTAACCCACAAGGGTTGGTCAGTTTACACTTACTCTTGCCATGATAGTTTCAGTTATTATTTGAGAGTTTTATTTTTGAATATGGTTTTATTTTATTCATTCACTGCTCTGCCCATTTTTTCTTCTTCTCCTATAGCACACACAGGCAACTTTATGTATAAATTTCTGCAATGAAATGAAACAAACGCACAGACCATTGCAACGTGCATAAAGTTATAATGAATGAAATAATCAATACATTTGTGACGACAAAAAAATCTCAAATGTTTTGGTCTCACAACCCAACCCAAGTGTGATCAGCTCTGCCATGTGGCTTTCTGAATGCAAAGTGCTAACTACGTCAAGGGGCGGGGGATGTGCTTATCTTGATGACCGAGCTAGTGTGAGCGAACGACAGTCGACTGGCGGGGTGGATTTGAACAGGAGCAGGAAATTATGGTGGCTGAGAGGTGTCAGGCGAAATGCAAAGTCTCAACACTTTGCAAATAAAAAAAAGCATGAACCCCAATTGCAAACGCTTTGCAAAAGAAAAAAAGCATGAATGCAAACCGCCACAACACGATCCCCAGTTCCTAAAGCGCGATTGCAAATTGGCAAAAGCACGAACCCTAATTGCCACAACACAACAGCAAATGGTTCGCAGCACGAATGGCTCAGAAGGCAAATGCAAAGACACAGCAGCAAAAATCCCGCAACAGAACAGCAAAATCCCACAACACGACGGCAAGAGGATGACCTGGAAGTACAAAAAAATTAAGATAAAAAAAAAAAAGGACGACATATTGTATATTGCTGTATGTGCTATCTGACCATCACTACGGACCTCTGTGAAGTTGGCCCCCTCCCCCCCATCAGACATATTTATATCAAAATGATGTCAATCGTTTGTACTGTAAAAGCTTTGTTAGTGCTGCTTTCGTTCTAGAGATATTTACAATTCTTTTTGGGTAAATCTGAGGTCAGCTAGCCCCCCATTTCAATTCAGAATTGTGTCTGTCATTTGTGCTAGTTTGTGCTGCAACGGTTTTGTAGATCAGTATTATGCTTTTATTGAGATATTAATTTTAAGTGGTGACGTCACTCGTAGCTTTTCCTTAGCTTAGCTCCCGTGGCTCATAGAGCATACCAATGGCAGCACTTCAGGACCATTTTGCAGTAAATGAGGGGCTTAGAGTGATGTCATCACTCAAAATTAATATCTAAAGCCCCCCAATTTACTGCGAAACGGACCCGAATTTGTTTGTGTTATGATCGTGCTTGTTAGGTAGGTAGCTAGGACACCCCTCTGTTATTGGGAGTTGGTATGCTGCATTAGCCACGGGAGCTAAGCTAAGGAAAAGCTACGAGTGACGTAACCACTCGAAATTAATATCTGAATAAAAGCATAATACTGATCTACAAAACCATTGCAGCACAAACGACTGACACAATTGTTAATTGAAATGGGGGGCTAGCTGACCTCATTTACCTATATAAAAATTGTAAGTATCTCTACAACGAAAGCAGCTCAAACAAAACTTTTACAGCACAAACGATTGACATCATTTCTATATAAATTTGCGTCTGATGGGGGGGGGGGGACTTCACAGAGGTCCTTACAGATAGTCACAAAGCACATATAGCAATATAAAAAGTGTCGTCCTTTTTTTTTTTTTAACTTCCGGTCATCCTTTTGCCGAGTCCTTGCTGAGTGAGGCTGCTTTCTCTTTCGCTACTACTACTAGTCAGGCTACTTTCAGACACTTATTTCTTACTTGCCTACTGTAGGTTGATAAATTTGTAGGCTGATTTGTTTTTTTCTTGGTCAAGCCAAAAAAAGTTCTTTCAATCAAAATATATATTTTCAATCGAGAAAAAAAAGTCACTTGAATGAAAGCAAAATGTGTTTGAACAAGTCAGGCTGCTGTTTCTTTACTTGCAACCAGCCATGAGCTGTGGAAGGGGGTTGGGCGTCAGGCTACTCTCAGACACTTTTTACTTGACAATAAACTGCTAAACTTCTGAGGATATTTTGACAGTATTTTAATACTTCTAATTTATTCGGATGTATTTGTTTGAATACCCTCTACATGTTAAAAAACAATTTTGAAAAGATCAGTTAACAATTTACTGTGGATATACATTGATATACATAGATATTCAGAAATACTACAACAAAGCACACCAAGCAACAGTGGTAACAAGAAAAACACCTCACATGAAATGGCTGGAAAAAAATATGCAAAACTAGTAAATACCACTCTTGGTTCAGAAACAAGCTATCATTCAGGCAACTTTTGCATTCAAACACAGTTTGCTTTCATTCAAGTGACTTTTATTTTCTATTGAAAATATATACTTTGATTGAAGGAACCTTTTTTTGGATTGACTAAGACATACAAAAATCTACCTACAAATTTATCAACCTACAGTAGGCAAGTAAGAAATAAGTGTCTGAAAGTAGCCTGACTAGTCGTAGTAGCGAAAGAGAAAGCAGCCTCTCTCAGCAAGGTTTTCGCCCATCCCTCTCCTCAGCTAAAGTAGCCTGACTGAGCCTGTTTCGCCCCAACCCCCTCTTCAGCTAAAGTAGCCTGACTGTCAGACACTTATTTCTTACTTGACACTAAACTGCTAAACTTCTGAGAATATTTTGATAACAGTATTTTAATAATTCTAATTCATTCGGATGTATTTGTTTGAATACCCTCTACATGTTAAAAAAACATTTTTGAAAAGATCAGTTATCAATTTACTGTGGATATACATTTATATTCATAGATATTTAGAAATACTACAACTAAGCACACCAAGCAACAGTGGTAACAAGAAAAACACCTCACATGAAATGGCTGGGAAAAAATATGCAAAACTAGTAAATACCACTCTTGGTTCAGAAACAAGCTATCATTCAGGCAACTTTTGCATTCAAAAACATTTTGCTTTCATTCAAGTGACTTTTATTTTCTATTGAAAATATATACTTTGATTGAAGGAACCTTTTTTTGGGATTGACTAAGACATAGACAGATCTACCTACAAATTTATCAACCTACAGTAGGCAAGTAAGAAATAAGTGTCTGAAAGTAGCCTAATAGTAGTAGCGAAAGAGAAAGCAGCCTCACTCAGCAAGGTTTTGCCTAAACCCCCCTCAGGTAAAGTAGCCTGACTGAGCCTGTTTCGCCCATCCCCCTCCTCAGCTAAACTAGCCTGACTGAGCCTGTTTCGCCCCAACCCCCTCTTCAGCTGAAGTAGCTTGACTATCAGACACTTATTTCTTACTTGACACTAACTGCTAAACTTCTGAGAATATTTTGATAACAGTATTTTAATAATTCTAATTCATTCGGATGTATTTGTTTGAATACCCTCTACATGTTAAAAAAACATTTTTGAAAAGAATAGTTAACAATTTACTGTGGATATACATTTATATTCATAGATATTTAGAAATACTACAACTAAGCACACCAAGCAACAGTGGTAACAAGAAAAACACCTCGCATGAAATGGCTGGGAAAAAACATATGCAAAACTAGTAAATACCACTCTTGGTTCAGAAACAAGCTATCATTCAGGCAACTTTTGCATTCAAACACATTTTGCTTTCATTCAAGTGACTTTTATTTTCTATTGAAAATATATACTTTGATTGAAGGAACCTTTTTTTGGGATTGACTAAGACATACACAAATCTACCTACAAATTTATCAACCTACAGCAGGCAAGTAAGAAATAAGTGTCTGAAAGTAGCCTGACTAGTAGTAGCGAAAGAGAAAGCAGCCTCACTCAGCAAGGTTTTGCCCAACCCCCCCTCAGGTAAAGTAGCCTGACTGAGCCCGTTTCGCCCATCCCCCTCCTCAGCTAAAGTAGCCTGACTGAGCCTGTTTCGCCCCAACCCCCTCTTCAGCTAAAGTAGCCTATCAGACACTTATTTCTTACTTGACACTAAACTGCTAAACTTCTGAGAATATTTTGATAAAAGTATTTTAATAATTCTAATTCATTTGGATGTATTTGCTTGAATACCCTCTACATGTTAAAAAAACATTTTTGAAAAGATCAGTCAACAATTTGCTGTGGATATACATTGATATACATAGATATTCAGAAATACTACAACTAAGCACACCAAGCAACAGCGGTAACAAGAAAAGCACCTCACATGAAATGGCTGGGAAGAAAATATGCAAGACTAGTAAATACCACTCTTGGTTCAGAAACAAACTATCATTCAGGTTTCATACAATGGTGTAAATATTACATTGAATTTGAAACCATATTTGAATTTGAAACAAAACAAAATTAAACTGAACTAGTGCTCCACATCTGTGTGCATGTGTTGTGGACCCTTCCGTTTGTTACAAGTGTTTGTTTTGTTTGCTTTGCTTAAATTCAATGAAACAAGCTTGATACATCCAAATAATACTCTAACAGCTGATGACCAGTATTATCTACTCTCAATGTGTTTTCTTCAGTCAGAAAAGTGATAGTTAAAAAAAATTAATCACGATAAAAAGTGCACTATTTAGGGGTGTACTAAATTAAAAATCGACACCACTTATTGTAATGCTTGTTCATTGTGTTTCTTCATTTGTAATGTTTGTTTTGTTTTTCAGTTTTGCTAAACACACAAGTGCACTTAGTGCACTTTTTATCGTCGCTTTTGGTTACGTAACAACTGTTCGAATGGACTTATGACGTACGCGAGTGTAAAGAGGTGTCCCAATTCTTAGGGTGATGTTTCAAGCCCTACACCTTACCCCTACCCCTTATTGCTTCATTTGAAGGGCCAAGGGGTGGGCCGAGGGGTGGGCCGAGGGGTAGAGATGAGATGGGCTCGGCTTGGGGGCGGATCCCAGGGTGTCCCAAAATGGGACACCCTTGGTAGTTTTAGGAAGCACCAAAACCCCTGGTGGTTCTAGTGTAAAGCAACATAGGATAACAATGACAAAACAACCCAAATTTAATTTCTGAAAGATTTATTTGTTCCCATGACACACAGTCCACCAGCAAAAAGGAGGCGCTGCCAAATAAAAAAGTGTACGGGGGGGAAAAAAATGTCTCATGTGTGTCAGAAATGTGGCCGATTGACTTGTGGCTCATGCTGTACGCCTTACCCAGTGATGTGTCAGGATTGTATACAGTACACTGTACAGTTTTTTGTTTTGCTCTAAATAAATCTTTCAGAGATTGAAATTCGGTTATTTTGTCTTTGTTATCCTACATTGGTTTAGGCTTAGAGTCTACATTATAAGCCTGCTGGAAATGGATTCAAGATGAAAAAAAAAAAAAAAAAAAAAAAAAAAAGGATTGCTAAAATATAGTTCAATATACTATGAAAGTCAACCTGTTCAGCTACACATCCACATTAGGTCTGTGGCATATTTACTGTAGCTAAATGCTTCATTCCCACATACATACACATTTGCTTTTTTTTTTTCTTTCTTTCTCTATGTAGAGATAGAAAAAGACTCCGGTTTCCTCCCACATTCCTAAGACGTGCATGCTAGGCTGATTGATCATTCCAAATTGTCCGTAGGCGTGAGTAACAAACGACCACCATCAACGACCACAATAGATGTGCAAATTAGGATCAGATGATCCCTCTCTGGGCACAAAAGGTATATTCATCAACTGATCCCTCCTTGGGTTTTCTAGTGCTAAAAGCCCCAGTATATTACTTGCTTGCCCCTGGTAGGTCGACAGGCTTTCCCGAGCCAATTCTCTTATATCCCATGCCAATTCTCTTGTAGCTCCAGCATATTACTTGCTTGCCCCTGATAGGTAGACAGGCCTTCCCAAGCCTATTCTCTTATAGCCCCAGCAAATTACTTGCTTATACCTGGTAGATCGACTGGCCTTCCCGAGCAAATTTTCTTATATTCCAAGCCAATTCTCTTATAGCCCATTACAATTACTTGCTTGCCCCTGGAAGTTAGACTGGCCTTCCCGAGCCTATTCTTTCATAGCCCCAGCAAATTACTTGCTTGCCTCTGGTAGGTAGACTGGCCTTCCCAAGCCTATACTTTCATAGCCCCAGCAAATTACTTGCTTGTTCCTGGTATGTAGACTGGCCTTCCCAAGCCGATTCTCTCATAGCCCCAGGAAATTACTTGCTTATACCTGGTAGATGGACTGGCCTTCCCGAGCAAATTGTCTTATATCCCAAGCCAATTCACTCATAGCCTGTGACCATTACTTGCTTGCCCCTGGTAGGAAGGCCTTCCCAAGCCTTTTCTCTCATAGCCCCAGCAAATTACTTGCTTGCCCCTGGTAGGCAGACAGGCCTTCCCAAGCCAATTCTCTAATAGTCCCAGCAAATTACTTGCTTGTCTCTGGTTGGTAGACAGGCCTTCCCAAGCCTATTCTGTAATAGCCCCAGCAAATTACTTGCTTGCCCCTGGTAGGTAGACAGAATTTCCCAAGCCAATTCTCGAATAGCCCCAGCACATTACTTGCTTGCCCCTGGTAGGTAGACAGGCCTTCCCAAGCCTTTTCTCTCATAGCCCCAGCAAATTACTTGCTTGCCACTGGTCAGCAGACAGGTCTTCCCAAGCCTATTCTGTAATAGACCCAGCAAATTACTTGCTTTCCCCTGGTAGGTAGACTGCCCTTCCCAAGCCTATTCTCTCATTGCCTCAGCCCATGACTTACTTCTCACTGGTAGGTCGACTGGCCTTCCCGAACCAATTCTCTTATATCCCAAGCCAATTCTTTAATAGCCCCTGCACATTACTTGCTTGCCCCTGGTAGGTAGACAGGCCTTCTCAAGCCTATTCTGTAATCGTCCCAGCAAATTACTTGCTTACCCCTGGTAGGTAGATAGGCCTTCCCAAGCCTATTCTCTCATCGCCTCAGCCCATGACTTATTCCTCCCTGGTAGCTAGACAGGCCTTCCCAAACCTATTCTGTAATAGCCCCAGCAAATTACTTGCTTGCCCCTGGTAGGCAGACAGGCCTTCCCAAGCCTATTCTGTAATAGCCCCTGCAAATTACTTGCTTGCCCCTGGTCGGTAGACAGGCCTTCCCAAGCCTATTCAGTAATAGCCCCAGCAAATTACTTGCATGCCCCTGGTAGGTAGACTGCCCTTCCCAAGCCTATTCTCTCATTGCATCAGCCCATGACTTACTTCTCCCTGGTAGGTCCACTGGCCTTCCCGAGCCAATTCTCTAATATCCCAAGCCAATTCTCTAATAGCCCCTACACATTACTTGTTTGCCCCTGGTAGGTAGACAGGCTTTCCCAAGCCTATTCTGTAATAGTCCCAGCAAATTAATTGCTTGTCCCTGGTAGGTAGACAGGCCTTCCCAATCCTATTCTGTAATAGCCCCAGCACATTACTTGCTTGCCCCTGGTAGGTAGACAGGCTTTCCCAAGCCTATTCTGTAATAGTCCCAGCAAATTAATTGCTTGTCCCTGGTAGGTAGACAGGCCTTCCCAATCCTATTCTGTAATAGCCCCAGCACATTACTTGCTTGCCCCTGGTAGGTAGACAGGCTTTCCCAAGCCTATTCTGTAATAGTCCCAGCAAATTACTTGCTTGCCCCTGGTAGGTAGACAGGCCTTCCCAAACCAATTCCCTTATATCCCAAGCCAAATCTCGAATAGCCCCAGCACATTATTTGCTTGCACCTGGTAGGTAGACAGGCCTTCCCAAGCCAATTCTCTAATAGCTTCTGCACATTACTTGCTTGCCCCTGGTAGGTAGACAGACTTTCCCAAGCCTATTCTGTAATAGTCCCAGCAAATTACTTGCTTGCCCCTGGTAGGTAGATAGGCCTTCCCAAGCCTATTCTCTCATCGCCTCAGCCCATGACTTATTTCTCCCTGGTAGGTAGACAGGCCTTCCCAAGCCTATTCTGTAATAGTCCCAGCAAATTACTTGCTTGTCCCTGGTAGGTAGACAGGCCTTCCCAAGCCTATTTTCTCATCGCCTCAGCCCATGACTTATTTCTCCCTGGTAGGTAGACAGGCCTTCCCAAGCCTATTCTGTAATAGCCGCTGCAAATTACTTGCTTGCCCCTCGTAGGTAGACAGGCCTTCCCAAGCCAATTCTCTAATAGCCCCTGCACATTACTTGCTTGCCCCTGGTAGGTAGACAGGCTTTCCCAAGCCTATTCTGTAATAGCCGCTGAAAATTACTTGCTTGCCCCTGGTAGGTAGACACGCCTTCCCAAGCCTATTCGCTCATCGCCTCAGCCCATGACTTATTTCTCCCTGGTAGGTAGACAGGCCTTATCAAGCCTATTCTTTAATAGTTTCAGCAAATTACTTGCTTGTCCCTGATAGGTAGACAGGCCTTCCCAAGCCTATTCTGTTATAGCCCCTGCAAATTACTTGCTTGCCCTTGGTAGGTAGACAGGCTTTCCCAAGCCTATTCTGTAATAGCCGCTGCAAATTACTTGCTTGCCCCTGGTAGGTAGACACGCCTTCCCAAGCCTATTCTCTCATCGCCTCAGCCCATGACTTATTTCTCCCTGGTAGGTAGACAGGCCTTATCAAGCCTATTCTGTAATAGTCCCAGCAAATTACTTGCTTGCCCCTGGTCGGTAGACAGGCCTTCCCAAGCCTTTTCTGTAATAGTCCCAGCAAATTACTTGCTTGTCTCTGGTTAGTAGACAGGCCTTCCCAAGCCTATTCTGTAATAGCCCCAGCAAATTACTTGCTTGCCCCTGGTAGGTAGACAGAACTTCCCAAGCCAATTCTCGAATAGCCCCAGCACATTACTTGCTTGCCCCTGGTAGGTAGACAGGTCTTGCCAAGCCTTTTCTCTCATAGCCCCAGCAAATTACTTGCTTGCCACTGGTCAGCAGACAGGTCTTCCCAAGCCTATTCTGTAATAGACCCAGCAAATTACTTGCTTTCCCCTGGTAGGTAGACTGCCCTTCCCAAGCCTATTCTCTCATTGCCTCAGCCCATGACTTACTTCTCACTGGTAGGTCGACTGGCCTTCCCGAACCAATTCTCTTATATCCCAAGCCAATTCTTTAATAGCCCCTGCACATTACTTGCTTGCCCCTGGTAGGTAGACAGGCCTTCTCAAGCCTATTCTGTAATCGTCCCAGCAAATTACTTTCTTACCCCTGGTAGGTAGATAGGCCTTCCCAAGCCTATTCTCTCATCGCCTCAGCCCATGACTTATTCCTCCCTGGTAGCTAGACAGGCCTTCCCAAACCTATTCTGTAATAGCCCCAGCAAATTACTTGCTTGCCCCTGGTAGGCAGACAGGCCTTCCCAAGCCTATTCTGTAATAGCCCCTGCAAATTACTTGCTTGCCCCTGGTCGGTAGACAGGCCTTCCCAAGCCTATTCAGTAATAGCCCCAGCAAATTACTTGCATGCCCCTGGTAGGTAGACTGCCCTTCCCAAGCCTATTCTCTCATTGCATCAGCCCATGACTTACTTCTCCCTGGTAGGTCCACTGGCCTTCCCGAGCCAATTCTCTAATATCCCAAGCCAATTCTCTAATAGCCCCTACACATTACTTGTTTGCCCCTGGTAGGTAGACAGGCTTTCCCAAGCCTATTCTGTAATAGTCCCAGCAAATTAATTGCTTGTCCCTGGTAGGTAGACAGGCCTTCCCAATCCTATTCTGTAATAGCCCCAGCACATTACTTGCTTGCCCCTGGTAGGTAGACAGGCTTTCCCAAGCCTATTCTGTAATAGTCCCAACAAATTACTTGCTTGTCCCTGGTAGGTAGAGAGGCCTTCCCAAGCCTATTCTGTAATAGCCCCAGCAAATTACTTGCTTGCCCCTGGTAGGTAGACAGGCCTTCCCAAGCCTATTCTGCAATAGTCCCAGCAAATTACTTGCTTGCCCCTGGTAGGTAGACAGGCCTTCCCAAACCAATTCTCTTATATCCCAAGCCAAATCTCGAATAGCCCCAGCACATTATTTGCTTGCACCTGGTAGGTAGACAGGCCTTCCCAAGAGAATTCTCTAATAGCTTCTGCACATTACTTGCTTGCCCCTGGTAGGTAGACAGACTTTCCCAAGCCTATTCTGTAATAGTCCCAGCAAATTACTTGCTTGCCCCTGGTAGGTAGACAGGCCTTCCCAAGCCTATTCGCTCATCGCCTCAGCCCATGACTTATTTCTCCCTGGTAGATAGACAGGCCTTATCAAGCCTATTCTTTAATAGTTTCAGCAAATTACTTGCTTGTCTCTGATAGGTAGACAGGCCTTCCCAAGCCTATTCTGTTATAGCCCCTGCAAATTACTTGCTTGCCCTTGGTAGGTAGACAGGCTTTCCCAAGCCTATTCTGTTATAGCCCCTGCAAATTACTTGCTTGCCCTTGGTAGGTAGACAGGCCTTCCCAAGCCTATTCTGTAATAGCCCCAGCAAATTACTTGCTTGCCCCTGGTAGGTAGACAGAACTTCCCAAGCCAATTCTCGAATAGCCCCAGCACATTACTTGCTTGCCCCTGGTAGGTAGACAGGCCTTCCCAAACCTTTTCTCTCATAGCCCCAGCAAATTACTTGCTCTGCACTGGTCAGCAGACAGGTCTTCCCAAGCCTATTCTGTAATAGACCCAGCAAATTACTTGCTTTCCCCTGGTAGGTAGACTGCCCTTCCCAAGCCTATTCTCTCATTGCCTCAGCCCATGACTTACTTCTCACTGGTAGGTCGACTGGCCTTCCCGAACCAAATCTTTTATATCCCAAGCCAATTCTTTAATAGCCCCTGCACATTACTTGCTTGCCCCTGGTAGGTAGACAGGCCTTCTTAAGCCTATTCTGTAATCGTCCCAGCAAATTACTTGCTTACCCCTGGTAGGTAGATAGGCCTTCCCAAGCCTATTCTCTCATCGCCTCAGCCCATGACTTATTCCTCCCTGGTAGCTAGACAGGCCTTCCCAAACCTATTCTGTAATAGCCCCAGCAAATTACTTGCTTGCCCCTCGTAGGCAGACAGGCCTTCCCAAGCCTATTCTGTAATAACCCCTGCAAATTACTTGCTTGCCCCTGGTCGGTAGACAGGCCTTCCCAAGCCTATTCAGTAATAGCCCCAGCAAATTACTTGCATGCCCCTGGTAGGTAGACTGCCCTTCCCAAGCCTATTCTCTCATTGCATCAGCCCATGACTTACTTCTCCCTGGTAGGTCCACTGGCCTTCCCGAGCCAATTCTCTAATATCCCAAGCCAATTCTCTAATAGCCCCTACACATTACTTGTTTGCCCCTGGTAGGTAGACAGGTCTTCCCAAGCCTATTCTGTAATAGACCCAGCAAATTACTTGCTTTCCCCTGGTAGGTAGACTGCCCTTCCCAAGCCTATTCTCTCATCGCCTCAGCCCATGACTTATTTCTCCCTGGTAGGTAGACAGGCCTTCCCAAGCCTATTCTGTAATAGTCCCAGCAAATTACTTGCTTGTCCCTGGTAGGTAGACAGGCCTTCCCAAGCCTATTTTCTCATCGCCTCAGCCCATGACTTATTTCTCCCTGGTAGGTAGACAGGCCTTCCCAAGCCTATTCTGTAATAGCCGCTGCAAATTACTTGCTTGCCCCTGGTAGGTAGACAGGCCTTCCCAAGCCAATTCTCTAATAGCCCCTGCACATTACTTGCTTGCCCCTGGTAGGTAGACAGGCTTTCCCAAGCCTATTCTGTAATAGCCGCTGAAAATTACTTGCTAGCCCCTGGTAGGTAGACACGCCTTCCCAAGCCTATTCGCTCATCGCCTCAGCCCATGACTTATTTCTCCCTGGTAGGTAGACAGGCCTTATCAAGCCTATTCTTTAATAGTTTCAGCAAATTACTTGCTTGTCCCTGATAGGTAGACAGGCCTTCCCAAGCCTATTCTGTTATAGCCCCTGCAAATTACTTGCTTGCCCTTGGTAGGTAGACAGGCTTTCCCAAGCCTATTCTGTTATAGCCCCTGCAAATTACTTGCTTGCCCTTGGTAGGTAGACAGGCTTTCCCAAGCCTATTCTGTAATAGCCGCTGCAAATTACTTGCTTGCCCCTGGTAGGTAGACACGCCTTCCCAAGCCTATTCTCTCATCGCCTCAGCCCATGACTTATTTCTCCCTGATAGGTAGACAGGCCTTATCAAGCCTATTCTGTAATAGTCCCAGCAAATTACTTGCTTGCCCCTGGTCGGTAGACAGGCCTTCCCAAGCCTTTTCTGTAATAGTCCCAGCAAATTACTTGCTTGCCCCTGGTAGGTAGACAGAACTTCCCAAGCCAATTCTCGAATAGCCCCAGCAAATTACTTGCTTGCCCCTGGTAGGTAGACAGAACTTCCCAAGCCAATTCTCGAATAGCCCCAGCACATTACTTGCTTGCCCCTGGTAGGTAGACAGGCCTTCCCAAGCCTATTCTGTAATAGCCCCTGCAAATTACTTGCTTGACCCTGGTCGGTAGACAGGCCTTCCCAAGCCTATTCAGTAATAGCCCCAGCAAATTACTTGCATGCCCCTGGTAGGTAGACTGCCCTTCCCAAGCCTATTCTCTCATTGCATCAGCCCATGACTTACTTCTCCCTGGTAGGTCCACTGGCCTTCCCGAGCCAATTCTCTAATATCCCAAGCCAATTCTCTAATAGCCCCTACACATTACTTGTTTGCCCCTGGTAGGTAGACAGGCTTTCCCAAGCCTATTCTGTAATAGTCCCAGCAAATTAATTGCTTGTCCCTGGTAGGTAGACAGGCCTTCCCAATCCTATTCTGTAATAGCCCCAGCACATTACTTGCTTGCCCCTGGTAGGTAGACAGGCTTTCCCAAGCCTATTCTGTAATAGTCCCAACAAATTACTTGCTTGTCCCTGGTAGGCAGACAGGCCTTCCCAAGCCAATTCTCTAATAGTCCCAGCAAATTACTTGCTTGTCTCTGGTTGGTAGACAGGCCTTCCCAAGCCTATTCTGTAATAGCCCCAGCAAATTACTTGCTTGCCCCTGGTAGGTAGACAGAATTTCCCAAGCCAATTCTCGAATAGCCCCAGCACATTACTTGCTTGCCCCTGGTAGGTAGACAGGCCTTCCCAAGCCTTTTCTCTCATAGCCCCAGCAAATTACTTGCTTGCCACTGGTCAGCAGACAGGTCTTCCCAAGCCTATTCTGTAATAGACCCAGCAAATTACTTGCTTTCCCCTGGTAGGTAGACTGCCCTTCCCAAGCCTATTCTCTCATTGCCTCAGCCCATGACTTACTTCTCACTGGTAGGTCGACTGGCCTTCCCGAACCAATTCTCTTATATCCCAAGCCAATTCTTTAATAGCCCCTGCACATTACTTGCTTGCCCCTGGTAGGTAGACAGGCCTTCTCAAGCCTATTCTGTAATCGTCCCAGCAAATTACTTGCTTACCCCTGGTAGGTAGATAGGCCTTCCCAAGCCTATTCTCTCATCGCCTCAGCCCATGACTTATTCCTCCCTGGTAGCTAGACAGGCCTTCCCAAACCTATTCTGTAATAGCCCCAGCAAATTACTTGCTTGCCCCTGGTAGGCAGACAGGCCTTCCCAAGCCTATTCTGTAATAGCCCCTGCAAATTACTTGCTTGCCCCTGGTCGGTAGACAGGCCTTCCCAAGCCTATTCTTTAATAGCCCCTGCAAATTACTTGCTTGCCCCTGGTCGGTAGACAGGCCTTCCCAAGCCTATTCAGTAATAGCCCCAGCAAATTACTTGCATGCCCCTGGTAGGTAGACTGCCCTTCCCAAGCCTATTCTCTCATTGCATCAGCCCATGACTTACTTCTCCCTGGTAGGTCCACTGGCCTTCCCGAGCCAATTCTCTAATATCCCAAGCCAATTCTCTAATAGCCCCTACACATTACTTGTTTGCCCCTGGTAGGTAGACAGGCTTTCCCAAGCCTATTCTGTAATAGTCCCAGCAAATTAATTGCTTGTCCCTGGTAGGTAGACAGGCCTTCCCAATCCTATTCTGTAATAGCCCCAGCACATTACTTGCTTGCCCCTGGTAGGTAGACAGAGTTTCCCAAGCCTATTCTGTAATAGTCCCAGCAAATTAATTGCTTGTCCCTGGTAGGTAGACAGGCCTTCCCAATCCTATTCTGTAATAGCCCCAGCACATTACTTGCTTGCCCCTGGTAGGTAGACAGGCTTTCCCAAGCCTATTCTGTAATAGTCCCAACAAATTACTTGCTTTTCCCTGGTAGGTAGAGAGGCCTTCCCAAGCCTATTCTGTAATAGCCCCAGCAAATTACTTGCTTGCCCCTGGTAGGTAGACAGGCCTTCCCAAGCCTATTCTGTAATAGTCCCAGCAAATTACTTGCTTGCCCCTGGTAGGTAGACAGGCCTTCCCAAACCAATTCCCTTATATCCCAAGCCAAATCTCGAATAGCCCCAGCACATTATTTGCTTGCACCTGGTAGGTAGACAGGCCTTCCCAAGCCAATTCTCTAATAGCTTCTGCACATTACTTGCTTGCCCCTGGTAGGTAGACAGACTTTCCCAAGCCTATTCTGTAATAGTCCCAGCAAATTACTTGCTTGCCCCTGGTAGGTAGATAGGCCTTCCCAAGCTTATTCTCTCATCGCCTCAGCCCATGACTTATTTCTCCCTGGTAGGTAGACAGGCCTTCCCAAGCCTATTCTGTAATAGTCCCAGCAAATTACTTGCTTGTCCCAGGTAGGTAGACAGGCCTTCCCAAGCCTATTTTCTCATCGCCTCAGCCCATGACTTATTTCTCCCTGGTAGGTAGACAGGCCTTCCCAAGCCTATTCTGTAATAGCCGCTGCAAATTACTTGCTTGCCCCTCGTAGGTAGACAGGCCTTCCCAAGCCAATTCTCTAATAGCCCCTGCACATTACGTGCTTGCCCCTGGTAGGTAGACAGGCTTTCCCAAGCCTATTCTGTAATAGCCGCTGAAAATTACTTGCTTGCCCCTGGTAGGTAGACACGCCTTCCCAAGCCTATTCGCTCATCGCCTCAGCCCATGACTTATTTCTCCCTGGTAGGTAGACAGGCCTTATCAAGCCTATTCTTTAATAGCCCCAGCAAATTACTTGCTTGCCCCTGGTAGGCAGACAGGCCTTCCCAAGCCTATTCTGTAATAGCCCCTGCAAATTACTTGCTTGACCCTGGTCGGTAGACAGGCCTTCCCAAGCCTATTCAGTAATAGCCCCAGCAAATTACTTGCATGCCCCTGGTAGGTAGACTGCCCTTCCCAAGCCTATTCTCTCATTGCATCAGCCCATGACTTACTTCTCCCTGGTAGGTCCACTGGCCTTCCCGAGCCAATTCTCTAATATCCCAAGCCAATTCTCTAATAGCCCCTACACATTACTTGTTTGCCCCTGGTAGGTAGACAGGCTTTCCCAAGCCTATTCTGTAATAGTCCCAGCAAATTAATTGCTTGTCCCTGGTAGGTAGACAGGCCTTCCCAATCCTATTCTGTAATAGCCCCAGCACATTACTTGCTTGCCCCTGGTAGGTAGACAGGCTTTCCCAAGCCTATTCTGTAATAGTCCCAACAAATTACTTGCTTGTCCCTGGTAGGTAGAGAGGCCTTCCCAAGCCTATTCTGTAATAGCCCCAGCAAATTACTTGCTTGCCCCTGGTAGGTAGACAGGCCTTCCCAAGCCTATTCTGTAATAGTCCCAGCAAATTACTTGCTTGCCCCTGGTAGGTAGACAGGCCTTCCCAAACCAATTCTCTTATATCCCAAGCCAAATCTCGAATAGCCCCAGCACATTATTTGCTTGCACCTGGTAGGTAGACAGGCCTTCCCAAGAGAATTCTCTAATAGCTTCTGCACATTACTTGCTTGCCCCTGGTAGGTAGACAGACTTTCCCAAGCCTATTCTGTAATAGTCCCAGCAAATTACTTGCTTGCCCCTGGTAGGTAGATAGGCCTTCCCAAGCCTATTCTCTGATCGCCTCAGCCCATGACTTATTTCTCCCTGGTAGGTAGACAGGCCTTCCCAAGCCTATTCTGTAATAGTCCCAGCAAATTACTTGCTTGTCCCTGGTAGGTAGACAGGCCTTCCCAAGCCTATTCGCTCATCGCCTCAGCCCATGACTTATTTCTCCCTGGTAGATAGACAGGCCTTATCAAGCCTATTCTTTAATAGTTTCAGCAAATTACTTGCTTGTCTCTGATAGGTAGACAGGCCTTCCCAAGCCTATTCTGTTATAGCCCCTGCAAATTACTTGCTTGCCCTTGGTAGGTAGACAGGCTTTCCCAAGCCTATTCTGTTATAGCCCCTGCAAATTACTTGCTTGCCCTTGGTAGGTAGACAGGCTTTCCCAAGCCTATTCTGTAATAGCCCCAGCAAATTACTTGCTTGCCCCTGGTAGGTAGACAGAACTTCCCAAGCCAATTCTCGAATAGCCCCAGCACATTACTTGCTTGCCCCTGGTAGGTAGACAGGCCTTCCCAAACCTTTTCTCTCATAGCCCCAGCAAATTACTTGCTCTGCACTGGTCAGCAGACAGGTCTTCCCAAGCCTATTCTGTAATAGACCCAGCAAATTACTTGCTTTCCCCTGGTAGGTAGACTGCCCTTCCCAAGCCTATTCTCTCATTGCCTCAGCCCATGACTTACTTCTCACTGGTAGGTCGACTGGCCTTCCCGAACCAAATCTTTTATATCCCAAGCCAATTCTTTAATAGCCCCTGCACATTACTTGCTTGCCCCTGGTAGGTAGACAGGCCTTCTTAAGCCTATTCTGTAATCGTCCCAGCAAATTACTTGCTTACCCCTGGTAGGTAGATAGGCCTTCCCAAGCCTATTCTCTCATCGCCTCAGCCCATGACTTATTCCTCCCTGGTAGCTAGACAGGCCTTCCCAAACCTATTCTCTTATATCCCAAGCCAAATCTCGAATAGCCCCAGCACATTATTTGCTTGCACCTGGTAGGTAGACAGGCCTTCCCAAGAGAATTCTCTAATAGCTTCTGCACATTACTTGCTTGCCCCTGGTAGGTAGACAGACTTTCCCAAGCCTATTCTGTAATAGTCCCAGCAAATTACTTGCTTGCCCCTGGTAGGTAGATAGGCCTTCCCAAGCCTATTCTCTGATCGCCTCAGCCCATGACTTATTTCTCCCTGGTAGGTAGACAGGCCTTCCCAAGCCTATTCTGTAATAGTCCCAGCAAATTACTTGCTTGTCCCTGGTAGGTAGACAGGCCTTCCCAAGCCTATTCGCTCATCGCCTCAGCCCATGACTTATTTCTCCCTGGTAGATAGACAGGCCTTATCAAGCCTATTCTTTAATAGTTTCAGCAAATTACTTGCTTGTCTCTGATAGGTAGACAGGCCTTCCCAAGCCTATTCTGTTATAGCCCCTGCAAATTACTTGCTTGCCCTTGGTAGGTAGACAGGCTTTCCCAAGCCTATTCTGTTATAGCCCCTGCAAATTACTTGCTTGCCCTTGGTAGGTAGACAGGCCTTCCCAAGCCTATTCTGTAATAGCCCCAGCAAATTACTTGCTTGCCCCTGGTAGGTAGACAGAACTTCCCAAGCCAATTCTCGAATAGCCCCAGCACATTACTTGCTTGCCCCTGGTAGGTAGACAGGCCTTCCCAAACCTTTTCTCTCATAGCCCCAGCAAATTACTTGCTCTGCACTGGTCAGCAGACAGGTCTTCCCAAGCCTATTCTGTAATAGACCCAGCAAATTACTTGCTTTCCCCTGGTAGGTAGACTGCCCTTCCCAAGCCTATTCTCTCATTGCCTCAGCCCATGACTTACTTCTCACTGGTAGGTCGACTGGCCTTCCCGAACCAAATCTTTTATATCCCAAGCCAATTCTTTAATAGCCCCTGCACATTACTTGCTTGCCCCTGGTAGGTAGACAGGCCTTCTTAAGCCTATTCTGTAATCGTCCCAGCAAATTACTTGCTTACCCCTGGTAGGTAGATAGGCCTTCCCAAGCCTATTCTCTCATCGCCTCAGCCCATGACTTATTCCTCCCTGGTAGCTAGACAGGCCTTCCCAAACCTATTCTGTAATAGCCCCAGCAAATTACTTGCTTGCCCCTCGTAGGCAGACAGGCCTTCCCAAGCCTATTCTGTAATAACCCCTGCAAATTACTTGCTTGCCCCTGGTCGGTAGACAGGCCTTCCCAAGCCTATTCAGTAATAGCCCCAGCAAATTACTTGCATGCCCCTGGTAGGTAGACTGCCCTTCCCAAGCCTATTCTCTCATTGCATCAGCCCATGACTTACTTCTCCCTGGTAGGTCCACTGGCCTTCCCGAGCCAATTCTCTAATATCCCAAGCCAATTCTCTAATAGCCCCTACACATTACTTGTTTGCCCCTGGTAGGTAGACAGGTCTTCCCAAGCCTATTCTGTAATAGACCCAGCAAATTACTTGCTTTCCCCTGGTAGGTAGACTGCCCTTCCCAAGCCTATTCTCTCATCGCCTCAGCCCATGACTTATTTCTCCCTGGTAGGTAGACAGGCCTTCCCAAGCCTATTCTGTAATAGTCCCAGCAAATTACTTGCTTGTCCCTGGTAGGTAGACAGGCCTTCCCAAGCCTATTTTCTCATCGCCTCAGCCCATGACTTATTTCTCCCTGGTAGGTAGACAGGCCTTCCCAAGCCTATTCTGTAATAGCCGCTGCAAATTACTTGCTTGCCCCTGGTAGGTAGACAGGCCTTCCCAAGCCAATTCTCTAATAGCCCCTGCACATTACTTGCTTGCCCCTGGTAGGTAGACAGGCTTTCCCAAGCCTATTCTGTAATAGCCGCTGAAAATTACTTGCTAGCCCCTGGTAGGTAGACACGCCTTCCCAAGCCTATTCGCTCATCGCCTCAGCCCATGACTTATTTCTCCCTGGTAGGTAGACAGGCCTTATCAAGCCTATTCTTTAATAGTTTCAGCAAATTACTTGCTTGTCCCTGATAGGTAGACAGGCCTTCCCAAGCCTATTCTGTTATAGCCCCTGCAAATTACTTGCTTGCCCTTGGTAGGTAGACAGGCTTTCCCAAGCCTATTCTGTTATAGCCCCTGCAAATTACTTGCTTGCCCTTGGTAGGTAGACAGGCTTTCCCAAGCCTATTCTGTAATAGCCGCTGCAAATTACTTGCTTGCCCCTGGTAGGTAGACACGCCTTCCCAAGCCTATTCTCTCATCGCCTCAGCCCATGACTTATTTCTCCCTGATAGGTAGACAGGCCTTATCAAGCCTATTCTGTAATAGTCCCAGCAAATTACTTGCTTGCCCCTGGTCGGTAGACAGGCCTTCCCAAGCCTTTTCTGTAATAGTCCCAGCAAATTACTTGCTTGCCCCTGGTAGGTAGACAGAACTTCCCAAGCCAATTCTCGAATAGCCCCAGCAAATTACTTGCTTGCCCCTGGTAGGTAGACAGAACTTCCCAAGCCAATTCTCGAATAGCCCCAGCACATTACTTGCTTGCCCCTGGTAGGTAGACAGGCCTTCCCAAGCCTATTCTGTAATAGCCCCTGCAAATTACTTGCTTGACCCTGGTCGGTAGACAGGCCTTCCCAAGCCTATTCAGTAATAGCCCCAGCAAATTACTTGCATGCCCCTGGTAGGTAGACTGCCCTTCCCAAGCCTATTCTCTCATTGCATCAGCCCATGACTTACTTCTCCCTGGTAGGTCCACTGGCCTTCCCGAGCCAATTCTCTAATATCCCAAGCCAATTCTCTAATAGCCCCTACACATTACTTGTTTGCCCCTGGTAGGTAGACAGGCTTTCCCAAGCCTATTCTGTAATAGTCCCAGCAAATTAATTGCTTGTCCCTGGTAGGTAGACAGGCCTTCCCAATCCTATTCTGTAATAGCCCCAGCACATTACTTGCTTGCCCCTGGTAGGTAGACAGGCTTTCCCAAGCCTATTCTGTAATAGTCCCAACAAATTACTTGCTTGTCCCTGGTAGGCAGACAGGCCTTCCCAAGCCAATTCTCTAATAGTCCCAGCAAATTACTTGCTTGTCTCTGGTTGGTAGACAGGCCTTCCCAAGCCTATTCTGTAATAGCCCCAGCAAATTACTTGCTTGCCCCTGGTAGGTAGACAGAATTTCCCAAGCCAATTCTCGAATAGCCCCAGCACATTACTTGCTTGCCCCTGGTAGGTAGACAGGCCTTCCCAAGCCTTTTCTCTCATAGCCCCAGCAAATTACTTGCTTGCCACTGGTCAGCAGACAGGTCTTCCCAAGCCTATTCTGTAATAGACCCAGCAAATTACTTGCTTTCCCCTGGTAGGTAGACTGCCCTTCCCAAGCCTATTCTCTCATTGCCTCAGCCCATGACTTACTTCTCACTGGTAGGTCGACTGGCCTTCCCGAACCAATTCTCTTATATCCCAAGCCAATTCTTTAATAGCCCCTGCACATTACTTGCTTGCCCCTGGTAGGTAGACAGGCCTTCTCAAGCCTATTCTGTAATCGTCCCAGCAAATTACTTGCTTACCCCTGGTAGGTAGATAGGCCTTCCCAAGCCTATTCTCTCATCGCCTCAGCCCATGACTTATTCCTCCCTGGTAGCTAGACAGGCCTTCCCAAACCTATTCTGTAATAGCCCCAGCAAATTACTTGCTTGCCCCTGGTAGGCAGACAGGCCTTCCCAAGCCTATTCTGTAATAGCCCCTGCAAATTACTTGCTTGCCCCTGGTCGGTAGACAGGCCTTCCCAAGCCTATTCTGTAATAGCCCCTGCAAATTACTTGCTTGCCCCTGGTCGGTAGACAGGCCTTCCCAAGCCTATTCAGTAATAGCCCCAGCAAATTACTTGCATGCCCCTGGTAGGTAGACTGCCCTTCCCAAGCCTATTCTCTCATTGCATCAGCCCATGACTTACTTCTCCCTGGTAGGTCCACTGGCCTTCCCGAGCCAATTCTCTAATATCCCAAGCCAATTCTCTAATAGCCCCTACACATTACTTGTTTGCCCCTGGTAGGTAGACAGGCTTTCCCAAGCCTATTCTGTAATAGTCCCAGCAAATTAATTGCTTGTCCCTGGTAGGTAGACAGGCCTTCCCAATCCTATTCTGTAATAGCCCCAGCACATTACTTGCTTGCCCCTGGTAGGTAGACAGAGTTTCCCAAGCCTATTCTGTAATAGTCCCAGCAAATTAATTGCTTGTCCCTGGTAGGTAGACAGGCCTTCCCAATCCTATTCTGTAATAGCCCCAGCACATTACTTGCTTGCCCCTGGTAGGTAGACAGGCTTTCCCAAGCCTATTCTGTAATAGTCCCAACAAATTACTTGCTTTTCCCTGGTAGGTAGAGAGGCCTTCCCAAGCCTATTCTGTAATAGCCCCAGCAAATTACTTGCTTGCCCCTGGTAGGTAGACAGGCCTTCCCAAGCCTATTCTGTAATAGTCCCAGCAAATTACTTGCTTGCCCCTGGTAGGTAGACAGGCCTTCCCAAACCAATTCCCTTATATCCCAAGCCAAATCTCGAATAGCCCCAGCACATTATTTGCTTGCACCTGGTAGGTAGACAGGCCTTCCCAAGCCAATTCTCTAATAGCTTCTGCACATTACTTGCTTGCCCCTGGTAGGTAGACAGACTTTCCCAAGCCTATTCTGTAATAGTCCCAGCAAATTACTTGCTTGCCCCTGGTAGGTAGATAGGCCTTCCCAAGCTTATTCTCTCATCGCCTCAGCCCATGACTTATTTCTCCCTGGTAGGTAGACAGGCCTTCCCAAGCCTATTCTGTAATAGTCCCAGCAAATTACTTGCTTGTCCCAGGTAGGTAGACAGGCCTTCCCAAGCCTATTTTCTCATCGCCTCAGCCCATGACTTATTTCTCCCTGGTAGGTAGACAGGCCTTCCCAAGCCTATTCTGTAATAGCCGCTGCAAATTACTTGCTTGCCCCTCGTAGGTAGACAGGCCTTCCCAAGCCAATTCTCTAATAGCCCCTGCACATTACGTGCTTGCCCCTGGTAGGTAGACAGGCTTTCCCAAGCCTATTCTGTAATAGCCGCTGAAAATTACTTGCTTGCCCCTGGTAGGTAGACACGCCTTCCCAAGCCTATTCGCTCATCGCCTCAGCCCATGACTTATTTCTCCCTGGTAGGTAGACAGGCCTTATCAAGCCTATTCTTTAATAGCCCCAGCAAATTACTTGCTTGCCCCTGGTAGGCAGACAGGCCTTCCCAAGCCTATTCTGTAATAGCCCCTGCAAATTACTTGCTTGACCCTGGTCGGTAGACAGGCCTTCCCAAGCCTATTCAGTAATAGCCCCAGCAAATTACTTGCATGCCCCTGGTAGGTAGACTGCCCTTCCCAAGCCTATTCTCTCATTGCATCAGCCCATGACTTACTTCTCCCTGGTAGGTCCACTGGCCTTCCCGAGCCAATTCTCTAATATCCCAAGCCAATTCTCTAATAGCCCCTACACATTACTTGTTTGCCCCTGGTAGGTAGACAGGCTTTCCCAAGCCTATTCTGTAATAGTCCCAGCAAATTAATTGCTTGTCCCTGGTAGGTAGACAGGCCTTCCCAATCCTATTCTGTAATAGCCCCAGCACATTACTTGCTTGCCCCTGGTAGGTAGACAGGCTTTCCCAAGCCTATTCTGTAATAGTCCCAACAAATTACTTGCTTGTCCCTGGTAGGTAGAGAGGCCTTCCCAAGCCTATTCTGTAATAGCCCCAGCAAATTACTTGCTTGCCCCTGGTAGGTAGACAGGCCTTCCCAAGCCTATTCTGTAATAGTCCCAGCAAATTACTTGCTTGCCCCTGGTAGGTAGACAGGCCTTCCCAAACCAATTCTCTTATATCCCAAGCCAAATCTCGAATAGCCCCAGCACATTATTTGCTTGCACCTGGTAGGTAGACAGGCCTTCCCAAGAGAATTCTCTAATAGCTTCTGCACATTACTTGCTTGCCCCTGGTAGGTAGACAGACTTTCCCAAGCCTATTCTGTAATAGTCCCAGCAAATTACTTGCTTGCCCCTGGTAGGTAGATAGGCCTTCCCAAGCCTATTCTCTGATCGCCTCAGCCCATGACTTATTTCTCCCTGGTAGGTAGACAGGCCTTCCCAAGCCTATTCTGTAATAGTCCCAGCAAATTACTTGCTTGTCCCTGGTAGGTAGACAGGCCTTCCCAAGCCTATTCGCTCATCGCCTCAGCCCATGACTTATTTCTCCCTGGTAGATAGACAGGCCTTATCAAGCCTATTCTTTAATAGTTTCAGCAAATTACTTGCTTGTCTCTGATAGGTAGACAGGCCTTCCCAAGCCTATTCTGTTATAGCCCCTGCAAATTACTTGCT
The DNA here is from genome assembly GCF_030265065.1 of Corythoichthys intestinalis. Classification (NCBI taxonomy): domain Eukaryota; kingdom Metazoa; phylum Chordata; class Actinopteri; order Syngnathiformes; family Syngnathidae; genus Corythoichthys; species Corythoichthys intestinalis. The sequence continues at coordinate 1,377,018 of NW_026651600.1, read as the reverse complement.
TGCCCTTGGTAGGTAGACAGGCTTTCCCAAGCCTATTCTGTTATAGCCCCTGCAAATTACTTGCTTGCCCTTGGTAGGTAGACAGGCTTTCCCAAGCCTATTCTGTAATAGCCCCAGCAAATTACTTGCTTGCCCCTGGTAGGTAGACAGAACTTCCCAAGCCAATTCTCGAATAGCCCCAGCACATTACTTGCTTGCCCCTGGTAGGTAGACAGGCCTTCCCAAACCTTTTCTCTCATAGCCCCAGCAAATTACTTGCTCTGCACTGGTCAGCAGACAGGTCTTCCCAAGCCTATTCTGTAATAGACCCAGCAAATTACTTGCTTTCCCCTGGTAGGTAGACTGCCCTTCCCAAGCCTATTCTCTCATTGCCTCAGCCCATGACTTACTTCTCACTGGTAGGTCGACTGGCCTTCCCGAACCAAATCTTTTATATCCCAAGCCAATTCTTTAATAGCCCCTGCACATTACTTGCTTGCCCCTGGTAGGTAGACAGGCCTTCTTAAGCCTATTCTGTAATCGTCCCAGCAAATTACTTGCTTACCCCTGGTAGGTAGATAGGCCTTCCCAAGCCTATTCTCTCATCGCCTCAGCCCATGACTTATTCCTCCCTGGTAGCTAGACAGGCCTTCCCAAACCTATTCTCTTATATCCCAAGCCAAATCTCGAATAGCCCCAGCACATTATTTGCTTGCACCTGGTAGGTAGACAGGCCTTCCCAAGAGAATTCTCTAATAGCTTCTGCACATTACTTGCTTGCCCCTGGTAGGTAGACAGACTTTCCCAAGCCTATTCTGTAATAGTCCCAGCAAATTACTTGCTTGCCCCTGGTAGGTAGATAGGCCTTCCCAAGCCTATTCTCTGATCGCCTCAGCCCATGACTTATTTCTCCCTGGTAGGTAGACAGGCCTTCCCAAGCCTATTCTGTAATAGTCCCAGCAAATTACTTGCTTGTCCCTGGTAGGTAGACAGGCCTTCCCAAGCCTATTCGCTCATCGCCTCAGCCCATGACTTATTTCTCCCTGGTAGATAGACAGGCCTTATCAAGCCTATTCTTTAATAGTTTCAGCAAATTACTTGCTTGTCTCTGATAGGTAGACAGGCCTTCCCAAGCCTATTCTGTTATAGCCCCTGCAAATTACTTGCTTGCCCTTGGTAGGTAGACAGGCTTTCCCAAGCCTATTCTGTTATAGCCCCTGCAAATTACTTGCTTGCCCTTGGTAGGTAGACAGGCCTTCCCAAGCCTATTCTGTAATAGCCCCAGCAAATTACTTGCTTGCCCCTGGTAGGTAGACAGAACTTCCCAAGCCAATTCTCGAATAGCCCCAGCACATTACTTGCTTGCCCCTGGTAGGTAGACAGGCCTTCCCAAACCTTTTCTCTCATAGCCCCAGCAAATTACTTGCTCTGCACTGGTCAGCAGACAGGTCTTCCCAAGCCTATTCTGTAATAGACCCAGCAAATTACTTGCTTTCCCCTGGTAGGTAGACTGCCCTTCCCAAGCCTATTCTCTCATTGCCTCAGCCCATGACTTACTTCTCACTGGTAGGTCGACTGGCCTTCCCGAACCAAATCTTTTATATCCCAAGCCAATTCTTTAATAGCCCCTGCACATTACTTGCTTGCCCCTGGTAGGTAGACAGGCCTTCTTAAGCCTATTCTGTAATCGTCCCAGCAAATTACTTGCTTACCCCTGGTAGGTAGATAGGCCTTCCCAAGCCTATTCTCTCATCGCCTCAGCCCATGACTTATTCCTCCCTGGTAGCTAGACAGGCCTTCCCAAACCTATTCTGTAATAGCCCCAGCAAATTACTTGCTTGCCCCTCGTAGGCAGACAGGCCTTCCCAAGCCTATTCTGTAATAACCCCTGCAAATTACTTGCTTGCCCCTGGTCGGTAGACAGGCCTTCCCAAGCCTATTCAGTAATAGCCCCAGCAAATTACTTGCATGCCCCTGGTAGGTAGACTGCCCTTCCCAAGCCTATTCTCTCATTGCATCAGCCCATGACTTACTTCTCCCTGGTAGGTCCACTGGCCTTCCCGAGCCAATTCTCTAATATCCCAAGCCAATTCTCTAATAGCCCCTACACATTACTTGTTTGCCCCTGGTAGGTAGACAGGTCTTCCCAAGCCTATTCTGTAATAGACCCAGCAAATTACTTGCTTTCCCCTGGTAGGTAGACTGCCCTTCCCAAGCCTATTCTCTCATCGCCTCAGCCCATGACTTATTTCTCCCTGGTAGGTAGACAGGCCTTCCCAAGCCTATTCTGTAATAGTCCCAGCAAATTACTTGCTTGTCCCTGGTAGGTAGACAGGCCTTCCCAAGCCTATTTTCTCATCGCCTCAGCCCATGACTTATTTCTCCCTGGTAGGTAGACAGGCCTTCCCAAGCCTATTCTGTAATAGCCGCTGCAAATTACTTGCTTGCCCCTGGTAGGTAGACAGGCCTTCCCAAGCCAATTCTCTAATAGCCCCTGCACATTACTTGCTTGCCCCTGGTAGGTAGACAGGCTTTCCCAAGCCTATTCTGTAATAGCCGCTGAAAATTACTTGCTAGCCCCTGGTAGGTAGACACGCCTTCCCAAGCCTATTCGCTCATCGCCTCAGCCCATGACTTATTTCTCCCTGGTAGGTAGACAGGCCTTATCAAGCCTATTCTTTAATAGTTTCAGCAAATTACTTGCTTGTCCCTGATAGGTAGACAGGCCTTCCCAAGCCTATTCTGTTATAGCCCCTGCAAATTACTTGCTTGCCCTTGGTAGGTAGACAGGCTTTCCCAAGCCTATTCTGTTATAGCCCCTGCAAATTACTTGCTTGCCCTTGGTAGGTAGACAGGCTTTCCCAAGCCTATTCTGTAATAGCCGCTGCAAATTACTTGCTTGCCCCTGGTAGGTAGACACGCCTTCCCAAGCCTATTCTCTCATCGCCTCAGCCCATGACTTATTTCTCCCTGATAGGTAGACAGGCCTTATCAAGCCTATTCTGTAATAGTCCCAGCAAATTACTTGCTTGCCCCTGGTCGGTAGACAGGCCTTCCCAAGCCTTTTCTGTAATAGTCCCAGCAAATTACTTGCTTGCCCCTGGTAGGTAGACAGAACTTCCCAAGCCAATTCTCGAATAGCCCCAGCAAATTACTTGCTTGCCCCTGGTAGGTAGACAGAACTTCCCAAGCCAATTCTCGAATAGCCCCAGCACATTACTTGCTTGCCCCTGGTAGGTAGACAGGCCTTCCCAAGCCTATTCTGTAATAGCCCCTGCAAATTACTTGCTTGACCCTGGTCGGTAGACAGGCCTTCCCAAGCCTATTCAGTAATAGCCCCAGCAAATTACTTGCATGCCCCTGGTAGGTAGACTGCCCTTCCCAAGCCTATTCTCTCATTGCATCAGCCCATGACTTACTTCTCCCTGGTAGGTCCACTGGCCTTCCCGAGCCAATTCTCTAATATCCCAAGCCAATTCTCTAATAGCCCCTACACATTACTTGTTTGCCCCTGGTAGGTAGACAGGCTTTCCCAAGCCTATTCTGTAATAGTCCCAGCAAATTAATTGCTTGTCCCTGGTAGGTAGACAGGCCTTCCCAATCCTATTCTGTAATAGCCCCAGCACATTACTTGCTTGCCCCTGGTAGGTAGACAGGCTTTCCCAAGCCTATTCTGTAATAGTCCCAACAAATTACTTGCTTGTCCCTGGTAGGCAGACAGGCCTTCCCAAGCCAATTCTCTAATAGTCCCAGCAAATTACTTGCTTGTCTCTGGTTGGTAGACAGGCCTTCCCAAGCCTATTCTGTAATAGCCCCAGCAAATTACTTGCTTGCCCCTGGTAGGTAGACAGAATTTCCCAAGCCAATTCTCGAATAGCCCCAGCACATTACTTGCTTGCCCCTGGTAGGTAGACAGGCCTTCCCAAGCCTTTTCTCTCATAGCCCCAGCAAATTACTTGCTTGCCACTGGTCAGCAGACAGGTCTTCCCAAGCCTATTCTGTAATAGACCCAGCAAATTACTTGCTTTCCCCTGGTAGGTAGACTGCCCTTCCCAAGCCTATTCTCTCATTGCCTCAGCCCATGACTTACTTCTCACTGGTAGGTCGACTGGCCTTCCCGAACCAATTCTCTTATATCCCAAGCCAATTCTTTAATAGCCCCTGCACATTACTTGCTTGCCCCTGGTAGGTAGACAGGCCTTCTCAAGCCTATTCTGTAATCGTCCCAGCAAATTACTTGCTTACCCCTGGTAGGTAGATAGGCCTTCCCAAGCCTATTCTCTCATCGCCTCAGCCCATGACTTATTCCTCCCTGGTAGCTAGACAGGCCTTCCCAAACCTATTCTGTAATAGCCCCAGCAAATTACTTGCTTGCCCCTGGTAGGCAGACAGGCCTTCCCAAGCCTATTCTGTAATAGCCCCTGCAAATTACTTGCTTGCCCCTGGTCGGTAGACAGGCCTTCCCAAGCCTATTCAGTAATAGCCCCAGCAAATTACTTGCATGCCCCTGGTAGGTAGACTGCCCTTCCCAAGCCTATTCTCTCATTGCATCAGCCCATGACTTACTTCTCCCTGGTAGGTCCACTGGCCTTCCCGAGCCAATTCTCTAATATCCCAAGCCAATTCTCTAATAGCCCCTACACATTATTTGTTTGCCCCTGGTAGGTAGACAGGCTTTCCCAAGCCTATTCTGTAATAGTCCCAGCAAATTAATTGCTTGTCCCTGGTAGGTAGACAGGCCTTCCCAATCCTATTCTGTAATAGCCCCAGCACATTACTTGCTTGCCCCTGGTAGGTAGACAGAGTTTCCCAAGCCTATTCTGTAATAGTCCCAGCAAATTAATTGCTTGTCCCTGGTAGGTAGACAGGCCTTCCCAATCCTATTCTGTAATAGCCCCAGCACATTACTTGCTTGCCCCTGGTAGGTAGACAGGCTTTCCCAAGCCTATTCTGTAATAGTCCCAACAAATTACTTGCTTGTCCCTGGTAGGTAGAGAGGCCTTCCCAAGCCTATTCTGTAATAGCCCCAGCAAATTACTTGCTTGCCCCTGGTAGGTAGACAGGCCTTCCCAAGCCTATTCTGTAATAGTCCCAGCAAATTACTTGCTTGCCCCTGGTAGGTAGACAGGCCTTCCCAAACCAATTCCCTTATATCCCAAGCCAAATCTCGAATAGCCCCAGCACATTATTTGCTTGCACCTGGTAGGTAGACAGGCCTTCCCAAGCCAATTCTCTAATAGCTTCTGCACATTACTTGCTTGCCCCTGGTAGGTAGACAGACTTTCCCAAGCCTATTCTGTAATAGTCCCAGCAAATTACTTGCTTGCCCCTGGTAGGTAGATAGGCCTTCCCAAGCTTATTCTCTCATCGCCTCAGCCCATGACTTATTTCTCCCTGGTAGGTAGACAGGCCTTCCCAAGCCTATTCTGTAATAGTCCCAGCAAATTACTTGCTTGTCCCTGGTAGGTAGACAGGCCTTCCCAAGCCTATTTTCTCATCGCCTCAGCCCATGACTTATTTCTCCCTGGTAGGTAGACAGGCCTTCCCAAGCCTATTCTGTAATAGCCGCTGCAAATTACTTGCTTGCCCCTCGTAGGTAGACAGGCCTTCCCAAGCCAATTCTCTAATAGCCCCTGCACATTACGTGCTTGCCCCTGGTAGGTAGACAGGCTTTCCCAAGCCTATTCTGTAATAGCCGCTGAAAATTACTTGCTTGCCCCTGGTAGGTAGACACGCCTTCCCAAGCCTATTCGCTCATCGCCTCAGCCCATGACTTATTTCTCCCTGGTAGGTAGACAGGCCTTATCAAGCCTATTCTTTAATAGTTTCAGCAAATTACTTGCTTGTCCCTGATAGGTAGACAGGCCTTCCCAAGCCTATTCTGTTATAGCCCCTGCAAATTACTTGCTTGCCCTTGGTAGGTAGACAGGCTTTCCCAAGCCTATTCTGTAATAGCCGCTGCAAATTACTTGCTTGCCCCTGGTAGGTAGACGCGCCTTCCCAAGCCTATTCTCTCATCGCCTCAGCCCATGACTTATTTCTCCCTGGTAGGTAGACAGGCCTTATCAAGCCTATTCTGTAATAGTCCCAGCAAATTACTTGCTTGCCCCTGGTCGGTAGACAGGCCTTCCCAAGCCTTTTCTGTAATAGTCCCAGCAAATTACTTGCTTGTCTCTGGTTAGTAGACAGGCCTTCCCAAGCCTATTCTGTAATAGCCCCAGCAAATTACTTGCTTGCCCCTGGTAGGTAGACAGAACTTCCCAAGCCAATTCTCGAATAGCCCCAGCACATTACTTGCTCGCCCCTGGTAGGTAGACAGGTCTTCCCAAGCCTTTTCTCTCATAGCCCCAGCAAATTACTTGCTTGCCACTGGTCAGCAGACAGGTCTTCCCAAGCCTATTCTGTAATAGACCCAGCAAATTACTTGCTTTCCCCTGGTAGGTAGACTGCCCTTCCCAAGCCTATTCTCTCATTGCCTCAGCCCATGACTTACTTCTCACTGGTAGGTCGACTGGCCTTCCCGAACCAATACTCTTATATCCCAAGCCAATTCTTTAATAGCCCCTGCACATTACTTGCTTGCCCCTGGTAGGTAGACAGGCCTTCTCAAGCCTATTCTGTAATCGTCCCAGCAAATTACTTTCTTACCCCTGGTAGGTAGATAGGCCTTCCCAAGCCTATTCTCTCATCGCCTCAGCCCATGACTTATTCCTCCCTGGTAGCTAGACAGGCCTTCCCAAACCTATTCTGTAATAGCCCCAGCAAATTACTTGCTTGCCCCTGGTAGGCAGACAGGCCTTCCCAAGCCTATTCTGTAATAGCCCCTGCAAATTACTTGCTTGACCCTGGTCGGTAGACAGGCCTTCCCAAGCCTATTCAGTAATAGCCCCAGCAAATTACTTGCATGCCCCTGGTAGGTAGACTGCCCTTCCCAAGCCTATTCTCTCATTGCATCAGCCCATGACTTACTTCTCCCTGGTAGGTCCACTGGCCTTCCCGAGCCAATTCTCTAATATCCCAAGCCAATTCTCTAATAGCCCCTACACATTACTTGTTTGCCCCTGGTAGGTAGACAGGCTTTCCCAAGCCTATTCTGTAATAGTCCCAGCAAATTAATTGCTTGTCCCTGGTAGGTAGACAGGCCTTCCCAATCCTATTCTGTAATAGCCCCAGCACATTACTTGCTTGCCCCTGGTAGGTAGACAGGCTTTCCCAAGCCTATTCTGTAATAGTCCCAACAAATTACTTGCTTGTCCCTGGTAGGTAGAGAGGCCTTCCCAAGCCTATTCTGTAATAGCCCCAGCAAATTACTTGCTTGCCCCTGGTAGGTAGACAGGCCTTCCCAAGCCTATTCTGTAATAGTCCCAGCAATTTACTTGCTTGCCCCTGGTAGGTAGACAGGCCTTCCCAAACCAATTCTCTTATATCCCAAGCCAAATCTCGAATAGCCCCAGCACATTATTTGCTTGCACCTGGTAGGTAGACAGGCCTTCCCAAGAGAATTCTCTAATAGCTTCTGCACATTACTTGCTTGCCCCTGGTAGGTAGACAGACTTTCCCAAGCCTATTCTGTAATAGTCCCAGCAAATTACTTGCTTGCCCCTGGTAGGTAGATAGGCCTTCCCAAGCCTATTCTCTGATCGCCTCAGCCCATGACTTATTTCTCCCTGGTAGGTAGACAGGCCTTCCCAAGCCTATTCTGTAATAGTCCCAGCAAATTACTTGCTTGTCCCTGGTAGGTAGACAGGCCTTCCCAAGCCTATTCGCTCATCGCCTCAGCCCATGACTTATTTCTCCCTGGTAGATAGACAGGCCTTATCAAGCCTATTCTTTAATAGTTTCAGCAAATTACTTGCTTGTCTCTGATAGGTAGACAGGCCTTCCCAAGCCTATTCTGTTATAGCCCCTGCAAATTACTTGCTTGCCCTTGGTAGGTAGACAGGCTTTCCCAAGCCTATTCTGTTATAGCCCCTGCAAATTACTTGCTTGCCCTTGGTAGGTAGACAGGCCTTCCCAAGCCTATTCTGTAATAGCCCCAGCAAATTACTTGCTTGCCCCTGGTAGGTAGACAGAACTTCCCAAGCCAATTCTCGAATAGCCCCAGCACATTACTAGCTTGCCCCTGGTAGGTAGACAGGCCTTCCCAAACCTTTTCTCTCATAGCCCCAGCAAATTACTTGCTCTGCACTGGTCAGCAGACAGGTCTTCCCAAGCCTATTCTGTAATAGACCCAGCAAATTACTTGCTTTCCCCTGGTAGGTAGACTGCCCTTCCCAAGCCTATTCTCTCATTGCCTCAGCCCATGACTTACTTCTCACTGGTAGGTCGACTGGCCTTCCCGAACCAAATCTTTTATATCCCAAGCCAATTCTTTAATAGCCCCTGCACATTACTTGCTTGCCCCTGGTAGGTAGACAGGCCTTCTCAAGCCTATTCTGTAATCGTCCCAGCAAATTACTTGCTTACCCCTGGTAGGTAGATAGGCCTTCCCAAGCCTATTCTCTCATCGCCTCAGCCCATGACTTATTCCTCCATGGTAGCTAGACAGGCCTTCCCAAACCTATTCTGTAATAGCCCCAGCAAATTACTTGCTTGCCCCTCGTAGGCAGACAGGCCTTCCCAAGCCTATTCTGTAATAGCCCCTGCAAATTACTTGCTTGCCCCTGGTCGGTAGACAGGCCTTCCCAAGCCTATTCAGTAATAGCCCCAGCAAATTACTTGCATGCCCCTGGTAGGTAGACTGCCCTTCCCAAGCCTATTCTCTCATTGCATCAGCCCATGACTTACTTCTCCCTGGTAGGTCCACTGGCCTTCCCGAGCCAATTCTCTAATATCCCAAGCCAATTCTCTAATAGCCCCTACACATTACTTGTTTGCCCCTGGTAGGTAGACAGGTCTTCCCAAGCCTATTCTGTAATAGACCCAGCAAATTACTTGCTTTCCCCTGGTAGGTAGACTGCCCTTCCCAAGCCTATTCTCTCATCGCCTCAGCCCATGACTTATTTCTCCCTGGTAGGTAGACAGGCCTTCCCAAGCCTATTCTGTAATAGTCCCAGCAAATTACTTGCTTGTCCCTGGTAGGTAGACAGGCCTTCCCAAGCCTATTTTCTCATCGCCTCAGCCCATGACTTATTTCTCCCTGGTAGGTAGACAGGCCTTCCCAAGCCTATTCTGTAATAGCCGCTGCAAATTACTTGCTTGCCCCTGGTAGGTAGACAGGCCTTCCCAAGCCAATTCTCTAATAGCCCCTGCACATTACTTGCTTGCCCCTGGTAGGTAGACAGGCTTTCCCAAGCCTATTCTGTAATAGCCGCTGAAAATTACTTGCTAGCCCCTGGTAGGTAGACACGCCTTCCCAAGCCTATTCGCTCATCGCCTCAGCCCATGACTTATTTCTCCCTGGTAGGTAGACAGGCCTTATCAAGCCTATTCTTTAATAGTTTCAGCAAATTACTTGCTTGTCCCTGATAGGTAGACAGGCCTTCCCAAGCCTATTCTGTTATAGCCCCTGCAAATTACTTGCTTGCCCTTGGTAGGTAGACAGGCTTTCCCAAGCCTATTCTGTTATAGCCCCTGCAAATTACTTGCTTGCCCTTGGTAGGTAGACAGGCTTTCCCAAGCCTATTCTGTAATAGCCGCTGCAAATTACTTGCTTGCCCCTGGTAGGTAGACACGCCTTCCCAAGCCTATTCTCTCATCGCCTCAGCCCATGACTTATTTCTCCCTGATAGGTAGACAGGCCTTATCAAGCCTATTCTGTAATAGTCCCAGCAAATTACTTGCTTGCCCCTGGTCGGTAGACAGGCCTTCCCAAGCCTTTTCTGTAATAGTCCCAGCAAATTACTTGCTTGCCCCTGGTAGGTAGACAGAACTTCCCAAGCCAATTCTCGAATAGCCCCAGCAAATTACTTGCTTGCCCCTGGTAGGTAGACAGAACTTCCCAAGCCAATTCTCGAATAGCCCCAGCACATTACTTGCTTGCCCCTGGTAGGTAGACAGGCCTTCCCAAGCCTATTCTGTAATAGCCCCTGCAAATTACTTGCTTGTCCCTGGTCGGTAGACAGGCCTTCCCAAGCCTATTCAGTAATAGCCCCAGCAAATTACTTGCATGCCCCTGGTAGGTAGACTGCCCTTCCCAAGCCTATTCTCTCATTGCATCAGCCCATGACTTACTTCTCCCTGGTAGGTCCACTGGCCTTCCCGAGCCAATTCTCTAATATCCCAAGCCAATTCTCTAATAGCCCCTACACATTACTTGTTTGCCCCTGGTAGGTAGACAGGCTTTCCCAAGCCTATTCTGTAATAGTCCCAGCAAATTAATTGCTTGTCCCTGGTAGGTAGACAGGCCTTCCCAATCCTATTCTGTAATAGCCCCAGCACATTACTTGCTTGCCCCTGGTAGGTAGACAGGCTTTCCCAAGCCTATTCTGTAATAGTCCCAACAAATTACTTGCTTGTCCCTGGTAGGTAGAGAGGCCTTCCCAAGCCTATTCTGTAATAGCCCCAGCAAATTACTTGCTTGCCCCTGGTAGGTAGACAGGCCTTCCCAAGCCTATTCTGTAATAGTCCCAGCAAATTACTTGCTTGCCCCTGGTAGGTAGACAGGCCTTCCCAAACCAATTCTCTTATATCCCAAGCCAAATCTCGAATAGCCCCAGCACATTATTTGCTTGCACCTGGTAGGTAGACAGGCCTTCCCAAGAGAATTCTCTAATAGCTTCTGCACATTACTTGCTTGCCCCTGGTAGGTAGACAGACTTTCCCAAGCCTATTCTGTAATAGTCCCAGCAAATTACTTGCTTGCCCCTGGTAGGTAGATAGGCCTTCCCAAGCCTATTCTCTGATCGCCTCAGCCCATGACTTATTTCTCCCTGGTAGGTAGACAGGCCTTCCCAAGCCTATTCTGTAATAGTCCCAGCAAATTACTTGCTTGTCCCTGGTAGGTAGACAGGCCTTCCCAAGCCTATTCACTCATCGCCTCAGCCCATGACTTATTTCTCCCTGGTAGATAGACAGGCCTTATCAAGCCTATTCTTTAATAGTTTCAGCAAATTACTTGCTTGTCTCTGATAGGTAGACAGGCCTTCCCAAGCCTATTCTGTTATAGCCCCTGCAAATTACTTGCTTGCCCTTGGTAGGTAGACAGGCTTTCCCAAGCCTATTCTGTTATAGCCCCTGCAAATTACTTGCTTGCCCTTGGTAGGTAGACAGGCCTTCCCAAGCCTATTCTGTAATAGCCCCAGCAAATTACTTGCTTGCCCCTGGTAGGTAGACAGAACTTCCCAAGCCAATTCTCGAATAGCCCCAGCACATTACTTGCTTGCCCCTGGTAGGTAGACAGGCCTTCCCAAACCTTTTCTCTCATAGCCCCAGCAAATTACTTGCTCTGCACTGGTCAGCAGACAGGTCTTCCCAAGCCTATTCTGTAATAGACCCAGCAAATTACTTGCTTTCCCCTGGTAGGTAGACTGCCCTTCCCAAGCCTATTCTCTCATTGCCTCAGCCCATGACTTACTTCTCACTGGTAGGTCGACTGGCCTTCCCGAACCAAATCTTTTATATCCCAAGCCAATTCTTTAATAGCCCCTGCACATTACTTGCTTGCCCCTGGTAGGTAGACAGGCCTTCTCAAGCCTATTCTGTAATCGTCCCAGCAAATTACTTGCTTACCCCTGGTAGGTAGATAGGCCTTCCCAAGCCTATTCTCTCATCGCCTCAGCCCATGACTTATTCCTCCCTGGTAGCTAGACAGGCCTTCCCAAACCTATTCTGTAATAGCCCCAGCAAATTACTTGCTTGCCCCTGGTAGGCAGACAGGCCTTCCCAAGCCTATTCTGTAATAGCCCCTGCAAATTACTTGCTTGCCCCTGGTCGGTAGACAGGCCTTCCCAAGCCTATTCAGTAATAGCCCCAGCAAATTACTTGCATGCCCCTGGTAGGTAGACTGCCCTTCCCAAGCCTATTCTCTCATTGCATCAGCCCATGACTTACTTCTCCCTGGTAGGTCCACTGGCCTTCCCGAGCCAATTCTCTAATATCCCAAGCCAATTCTCTAATAGCCCCTACACATTACTTGTTTGCCCCTGGTAGGTAGACAGGTCTTCCCAAGCCTATTCTGTAATAGACCCAGCAAATTACTTGCTTTCCCCTGGTAGGTAGACTGCCCTTCCCAAGCCTATTCTCTCATCGCCTCAGCCCATGACTTATTTCTCCCTGGTAGGTAGACAGGCCTTCCCAAGCCTATTCTGTAATAGTCCCAGCAAATTACTTGCTCGTCCCTGGTAGGTAGACAGGCCTTCCCAAGCCTATTTTCTCATCGCCTCAGCCCATGACTTATTTCTCCCTGGTAGGTAGACAGGCCTTCCCAAGCCTATTCTGTAATAGCCGCTGCAAATTACTTGCTTGCCCCTGGTAGGTAGACAGGCCTTCCCAAGCCAATTCTCTAATAGCCCCTGCACATTACTTGCTTGCCCCTGGTAGGTAGACAGGCTTTCCTAAGCCTATTCTGTAATAGCCGCTGAAAATTACTTGCTAGCCCCTGGTAGGTAGACACGCCTTCCCAAGCCTATTCGCTCATCGCCTCAGCCCATGACTTATTTCTCCCTGGTAGGTAGACAGGCCTTATCAAGCCTATTCTTTAATAGTTTCAGCAAATTACTTGCTTGTCCCTGATAGGTAGACAGGCCTTCCCAAGCCTATTCTGTTATAGCCCCTGCAAATTACTTGCTTGCCCTTGGTAGGTAGACAGGCTTTCCCAAGCCTATTCTGTTATAGCCCCTGCAAATTACTTGCTTGCCCTTGGTAGGTAGACAGGCTTTCCCAAGCCTATTCTGTAATAGCCGCTGCAAATTACTTGCTTGCCCCTGGTAGGTAGACACGCCTTCCCAAGCCTATTCTCTCATCGCCTCAGCCCATGACTTATTTCTCCCTGATAGGTAGACAGGCCTTATCAAGCCTATTCTGTAATAGTCCCAGCAAATTACTTGCTTGCCCCTGGTCGGTAGACAGGCCTTCCCAAGCCTTTTCTGTAATAGTCCCAGCAAATTACTTGCTTGCCCCTGGTAGGTAGACAGAACTTCCCAAGCCAATTCTCGAATAGCCCCAGCAAATTACTTGCTTGCCCCTGGTAGGTAGACAGAACTTCCCAAGCCAATTCTCGAATAGCCCCAGCACATTACTTGCTTGCCCCTGGTAGGTAGACAGGCCTTCCCAAGCCTATTCTGTAATAGCCCCTGCAAATTACTTGCTTGACCCTGGTCGGTAGACAGGCCTTCCCAAGCCTATTCAGTAATAGCCCCAGCAAATTAATTGCATGCCCCTGGTAGGTAGACTGCCCTTCCCAAGCCTATTCTCTCATTGCATCAGCCCATGACTTACTTCTCCCTGGTAGGTCCACTGGCCTTCCAGAGCCAATTCTCTAATATCCCAAGCCAATTCTCTAATAGCCCCTACACATTACTTGTTTGCCCCTGGTAGGTAGACAGGCTTTCCCAAGCCTATTCTGTAATAGTCCCAGCAAATTAATTGCTTGTCCCTGGTAGGTAGACAGGCCTTCCCAATCCTATTCTGTAATAGCCCCAGCACATTACTTGCTTGCCCCTGGTAGGTAGACAGGCTTTCCCAAGCCTATTCTGTAATAGTCCCAACAAATTACTTGCTTGTCCCTGGTAGGTAGAGAGGCCTTCCCAAGCCTATTCTGTAATAGCCCCAGCAAATTACTTGCTTGCCCCTGGTAGGTAGACAGGCCTTCCCAAGCCTATTCTGTAATAGTCCCAGCAAATTACTTGCTTGCCCCTGGTAGGTAGACAGGCCTTCCCAAACCAATTCTCTTCTATCCCAAGCCAAATCTCGAATAGCCCCAGCACATTATTTGCTTGCACCTGGTAGGTAGACAGGCCTTCCCAAGAGAATTCTCTAATAGCTTCTGCACATTACTTGCTTGCCCCTGGTAGGTAGACAGACTTTCCCAAGCCTATTCTGTAATAGTCCCAGCAAATTACTTGCTTGCCCCTGGTAGGTAGATAGGCCTTCCCAAGCCTATTCTCTGATCGCCTCAGCCCATGACTTATTTCTCCCTGGTAGGTAGACAGGCCTTCCCAAGCCTATTCTGTAATAGTCCCAGCAAATTACTTGCTTGTCCCTGGTAGGTAGACAGGCCTTCCCAAGCCTATTCGCTCATCGCCTCAGCCCATGACTTATTTCTCCCTGGTAGATAGACAGGCCTTATCAAGCCTAATCTTTAATAGTTTCAGCAAATTACTTGCTTGTCTCTGATAGGTAGACAGGCCTTCCCAAGCCTATTCTGTTATAGCCCCTGCAAATTACTTGCTTGCCCTTGGAAGGTAGACAGGCTTTCCCAAGCCTATTCTGTTATAGCCCCTGCAAATTACTTGCTTGCCCTTGGTAGGTAGACAGGCCTTCCCAAGCCTATTCTGTAATAGCCCCAGCAAATTACTTGCTTGCCCCTGGTAGGTAGACAGAACTTCCCAAGCCAATTCTCGAATAGCCCCAGCACATTACTTGCTTGCCCCTGGTAGGTAGACAGGCCTTCCCAAACCTTTTCTCTCATAGCCCCAGCAAATTACTTGCTCTGCACTGGTCAGCAGACAGGGCTTCCCAAGCCTATTCTGTAATAGACCCAGCAAATTACTTGCTTTCCCCTGGTAGGTAGACTGCCCTTCCCAAGCCTATTCTCTCATTGCCTCAGCCCATGACTTACTTCTCACTGGTAGGTCGATTGGCCTTCCCGAACCAAATCTTTTATATCCCAAGTCAATTCTTTAATAGCCCCTGCACATTACTTGCTTGCCCCTGGTAGGTAGACAGGCCTTCTCAAGCCTATTCTGTAATCGTCCCAGCAAATTACTTGCTTACCCCTGGTAGGTAGATAGGCCTTCCCAAGCCTATTCTCTCATCGCCTCAGCCCATGACTTATTCCTCCCTGGTAGCTAGACAGGCCTTCCCAAACCTATTCTGTAATAGCCCCAGCAAATTACTTGCTTGCCCCTGGTAGGCAGACAGGCCTTCCCAAGCCTATTCTGTAATAGCCCCTGCAAATTACTTGCTTGCCCCTGGTCGGTAGACAGGCCTTCCCAAGCCTATTCAGTAATAGCCCCAGCAAATTACTTGCATGCCCCTGGTAGGTAGACTGCCCTTCCCAAGCCTATTCTCTCATTGCATCAGCCCATGACTTACTTCTCCCTGGTAGGTCCACTGGCCTTCCCGAGCCAATTCTCTAATATCCCAAGCCAATTCTCTAATAGCCCCTACACATTACTTGTTTGCCCCTGGTAGGTAGACAGGTCTTCCCAAGCCTATTCTGTAATAGACCCAGCAAATTACTTGCTTTCCCCTGGTAGGTAGACTGCCCTTCCCAAGCCTATTCTCTCATCGCCTCAGCCCATGACTTATTTCTCCCTGGTAGGTAGACAGGCCTTCCCAAGCCTATTCTGTAATAGTCCCAGCAAATTACTTGCTTGTCCCTGGTAGGTAGACAGGCCTTCCCAAGCCTATTTTCTCATCGCCTCAGCCCATGACTTATTTCTCCCTGGTAGGTAGACAGGCCTTCCCAAGCCTATTCTGTAATAGCCGCTGCAAATTACTTGCTTGCCCCTGGTAGGTAGACAGGCCTTCCCAAGCCAATTCTCTAATAGCCCCTGCACATTACTTGCTTGCCCCTGGTAGGTAGACAGGCTTTCCCAAGCCTATTCTGTAATAGCCGCTGAAAATTACTTGCTAGCCCCTGGTAGGTAGACACGCCCTCCCAAGCCTATTCGCTTATCGCCTCAGCCCATGACTTATTTCTCCCTGGTAGGTAGACAGGCCTTATCAAGCCTATTCTTTAATAGTTTCAGCAAATTACTTGCTTGTCCCTGATAGGTAGACAGGCCTTCCCAAGCCTATTCTGTTATAGCCCCTGCAAATTACTTGCTTGCCATTGGTAGGTAGACAGGCTTTCCAAAGCCTATTCTGTTATAGCCCCTGCAAATTACTTGCTTGCCCTTGGTAGGTAGACAGGCTTTCCCAAGCCTATTCTGTAATAGCCGCTGCAAATTACTTGCTTGCCCCTGGTAGGTAGACACGCCTTCCCAAGCCTATTCTCTCATCGCCTCAGCCCATGACTTATTTCTCCCTGATAGGTAGACAGGCCTTATCAAGCCTATTCTGTAATAGTCCCAGCAAATTACTTGCTTGCCCCTGGTCGGTAGACAGGCCTTCCCAAGCCTTTTCTGTAATAGTCCCAGCAAATTACTTGCTTGCCCCTGGTAGGTAGACAGAACTTCCCAAGCCAATTCTCGAATAGCCCCAGCAAATTACTTGCTTGCCCCTGGTAGGTAGACAGAACTTCCCAAGCCAATTCTCGAATAGCCCCAGCACATTACTTGCTTGCCCCTGGTAGGTAGACAGGCCTTCCCAAGCCTATTCTGTAATAGCCCCTGCAAATTACTTGCTTGACCCTGGTCGGTAGACAGGCCTTCCCAAGCCTATTCAGTAATAGCCCCAGCAAATTACTTGCATGCCCCTGGTAGGTAGACTGCCCTTCCCAAGCCTATTCTCTCATTGCATCAGCCCATGACTTACTTCTCCCTGGTAGGTCCACTGGCCTTCCCGAGCCAATTCTCTAATATCCCAAGCCAATTCTCTAATAGCCCCTACACATTACTTGTTTGCCCCTGGTAGGTAGACAGGCTTTCCCAAGCCTATTCTGTAATAGTCCCAGCAAATTAATTGCTTGTCCCTGGTAGGTAGACAGGCCTTCCCAATCCTATTCTGTAATAGCCCCAGCACATTACTTGCTTGCCCCTGGTAGGTAGACAGGCTTTCCCAAGCCTATTCTGTAATAGTCCCAACAAATTACTTGCTTGTCCCTGGTAGGTAGAGAGGCCTTCCCAAGCCTATTCTGTAATAGCCCCAGCAAATTACTTGCTTGCCCCTGGTAGGTAGACAGGCCTTCCCAAGCCTATTCTGTAATAGTCCCAGCAAATTACTTGCTTGCCCCTGGTAGGTAGACAGGCCTTCCCAAACCAATTCTCTTCTATCCCAAGCCAAATCTCGAATAGCCCCAGCACATTATTTGCTTGCACCTGGTAGGTAGACAGGCCTTCCCAAGCCAATTCTCTAATAGCTTCTGCACATTACTTGCTTGCCCCTGGTAGGTAGACAGACTTTCCCAAGCCTATTCTGTAATAGTCCCAGCAAATTACTATCTTGCCCCTGGTAGGTAGATAGGCCTTCCCAAGCCTATTCTCTCATCGCCTCAGCCCATGACTTATTTCTCCCTGGTAGGTAGACAGGCCTTCCCAAGCCTATTCTGTAATAGCCGCTGCAAATTACTTGCTTGCCCCTGGTAGTTAGACAGGCCTTCCCAAGCCAATTCTCTAATAGCCCCTGCACATTACTTGCTTGCCCCTGGTAGGTAGACAGGCTTTCCCAAGCCTATTCTGTAATAGCCGCTGCAAATTACTTGCTTGCCCCTGGTAGGTAGACACGCCTTCCCAAGCCTATTCGCTCATCGCCTCAGCCCATGACTTATTTCTCCCTGGTAGGTAGACAGGCCTTATCAAGCCTATTCTTTAATAGTTTCAGCAAATTACTTGCTTGTCTCTGATAGGTAGACAGGCCTTCCCAAGCCTATTCTGTTATAGCCCCTGCAAATTACTTGCTTGCCCTTGGTAGGTAGACAGGCTTTCCCAAGCCTATTCTGTTATAGCCCCTGCAAATTACTTGCTTGCCCTTGGTAGGTAGACAGGCTTTCCCAAGCCTATTCTGTAATAGCCGCTGCAAATTACTTGCTTGCCCCTGGTAGGTAGACACGCCTTCCCAAGCCTATTCTCTCATCGCCTCAGCCCATGACTTATTTCTCCCTGGTAGGTAGACAGGCCTTATCAAGCCTATTCTGTAATAGTCCCAGCAAATTACTTGCTTGCCCCTGGTCGGTAGAAAGGCCTTCCCAAGCCTTTTCTGTAATAGTCCCAGCAAATTACTTGCTTGTCTCTGGTTGGTAGACAGGCCTTCCCAAGCCTATTCTGTAATAGCCCCAGCAAATTACTTGCTTGCCCCTGGTAGGTAGACAGAACTTCCCAAGCCAATTCTCGAATAGCCCCAGCACATTACTTGCTTGCCCCTGGTAGGTAGACAGGCCTTCCCAAACCTTTTCTCTCATAGCCCCAGCAAATTACTTGCTTGGCACTGGTCAGCAGACAGGTCTTCCCAAGCCTATTCTGTAATAGACCCAGCAAATTACTTGCTTTCCCCTGGTAGGTAGACTGCCCTTCCCAAGCCTATTCTCTCATTGCCTCAGCCCATGACTTACTTCTCACTGGTAGGTCGACTGGCCTTCCCGAACCAATTTTCTTATATCCCAAGCCAATTCTTTAATAGCCCCTGCACATTACTTGCTTGTCCCTGGTAGGTAGAGAGGCCTTCCCAAGCCTATTCTGTAATAGCCCCAGCAAATTACTTGCTTGCCCCTGGTAGGTAGACAGGCCTTCCCAAGCCTATTCTGTTATAGCCCCTGCAAATTACTTGCTTGCCCTTGGTAGGTAGACAGGCTTTCCCAAGCCTATTCTGTTATAGCCCCTGCAAATTACTTGCTTGCCCTTGGTAGGTAGACAGGCTTTCCCAAGCCTATTCTGTAATAGCCGCTGCAAATTACTTGCTTGCCCCTGGTAGGTAGACACGCCTTCCCAAGCCTATTCTCTCATCGCCTCAGCCCATGACTTATTTCTCCCTGATAGGTAGACAGGCCTTATCAAGCCTATTCTGTAATAGTCCCAGCAAATTACTTGCTTGCCCCTGGTCGGTAGACAGGCCTTCCCAAGCCTTTTCTGTAATAGTCCCAGCAAATTACTTGCTTGCCCCTGGTAGGTAGACAGAACTTCCCAAGCCAATTCTCGAATAGCCCCAGCAAATTACTTGCTTGCCCCTGGTAGGTAGACAGAACTTCCCAAGCCAATTCTCGAATAGCCCCAGCACATTACTTGCTTGCCCCTGGTCGGTAGACAGGCCTTCCCAAGCCTATTCAGTAATAGCCCCAGCAAATTACTTGCATGCCCCTGGTAGGTAGACTGCCCTTCCCAAGCCTATTCTCTCATTGCATCAGCCCATGACTTACTTCTCCCTGGTAGGTCCACTGGCCTTCCCGAGCCAATTCTCTAATATCCCAAGCCAATTCTCTAATAGCCCCTACACATTACTTGTTTGCCCCTGGTAGGTAGACAGGCTTTCCCAAGCCTATTCTGTAATAGTCCCAGCAAATTAATTGCTTGTCCCTGGTAGGTAGACAGGCCTTCCCAATAATATTCTGTAATAGCCCCAGCACATTACTTGCTTGCCCCTGGTAGGTAGACAGGCTTTCCCAAGCCTATTCTGTAATAGTCCCAACAAATTACTTGCTTGTCCCTGGTAGGTAGAGAGGCCTTCCCAAGCCTATTCTGTAATAGCCCCAGCAAATTACTTGCTTGCCCCTGGTAGGTAGACAGGCCTTCCCAAGCCTATTCTGTAATAGTCCCAGCAAATTACTTGCTTGCCCCTGGTAGGTAGACAGGCCTTCCCAAACCAATTCTCTTATATCCCAAGCCAAATCTCGAATAGCCCCAGCACATTATTTGCTTGCACCTGGTAGGTAGACAGGCCTTCCCAAGAGAATTCTCTAATAGCTTCTGCACATTACTTGCTTGCCCCTGGTAGGTAGACAGACTTTCCCAAGCCTATTCTGTAATAGTCCCAGCAAATTACTTGCTTGCCCCTGGTAGGTAGATAGGCCTTCCCAAGCCTATTCTCTGATCGCCTCAGCCCATGACTTATTTCTCCCTGGTAGGTAGACAGGCCTTCCCAAGCCTATTCTGTAATAGTCCCAGCAAATTACTTGCTTGTCCCTGGTAGGTAGACAGGCCTTCCCAAGCCTATTCGCTCATCGCCTCAGCCCATGACTTATTTCTCCCTGGTAGATAGACAGGCCTTATCAAGCCTATTCTTTAATAGTTTCAGCAAATTACTTGCTTGTCTCTGATAGGTAGACAGGCCTTCCCAAGCCTATTCTGTTATAGCCCCTGCAAATTACTTGCTTGCCCTTGGTAGGTAGACAGGCTTTCCCAAGCCTATTCTGTTATAGCCCCTGCAAATTACTTGCTTGACCTTGGTAGGTAGACAGGCCTTCCCAAGCCTATTCTGTAATAGCCCCAGCAAATTACTTGCTTGCCCCTGGTAGGTAGACTGCCCTTCCCAAGCCTATTCTCTCATTGCCTCAGCCCATGACTTACTTCTCACTGGTAGGTCGACTGGCCTTCCCGAACCAAATCTTTTATATCCCAAGCCAATTCTTTAATAGCCCCTGCACATTACTTGCTTGCCCCTGGTAGGTAGACAGGCCTTCTCAAGCCTATTCTGTAATCGTCCCAGCAAATTACTTGCTTACCCCTGGTAGGTAGATAGGCCTTCCCAAGCCTATTCTCTCATCGCCTCAGCCCATGACTTATTCCTCCCTGGTAGCTAGACAGGCCTTCCCAAACCTATTCTGTAATAGCCCCAGCAAATTACTTGCTTGCCCCTGGTAGGCAGACAGGCCTTCCCAAGCCTATTCTGTAATAGCCCCTGCAAATTACTTGCTTGCCCCTGGTCGGTAGACAGGCCTTCCCAAGCCTATTCAGTAATAGCCCCAGCAAATTACTTGCATGCCCCTGGTAGGTAGACTGCCCTTCCCAAGCCTATTCTCTCATTGCATCAGCCCATGACTTACTTCTCCCTGGTAGGTCCACTGGCCTTCCCGAGCCAATTCTCTAATATCCCAAGCCAATTCTCTAATAGCCCCTACACATTACTTGTTTGCCCCTGGTAGGTAGACAGGTCTTCCCAAGCCTATTTTGTAATAGACCCAGCAAATTACTTGCTTTCCCCTGGTAGGTAGACTGCCCTTCCCAAGCCTATTCTCTCATCGCCTCAGCCCATGACTTATTTCTCCCTGGTAGGTAGACAGGCCTTCCCAAGCCTATTCTGTAATAGTCCCAGCAAATTACTTGCTCGTCCCTGGTAGGTAGACAGGCCTTCCCAAGCCTATTTTCTCATCGCCTCAGCCCATGACTTATTTCTCCCTGGTAGGTAGACAGGCCTTCCCAAGCCTATTCTGTAATAGCCGCTGCAAATTACTTGCTTGCCCCTGGTAGGTAGACAGGCCTTCCCAAGCCAATTCTCTAATAGCCCCTGCACATTACTTGCTTGCCCCTGGTAGGTAGACAGGCTTTCCCAAGCCTATTCTGTAATAGCCGCTGAAAATTACTTGCTAGCCCCTGGTAGGTAGACACGCCTTCCCAAGCCTATTCGCTCATCGCCTCAGCCCATGACTTATTTCTCCCTGGTAGGTAGACAGGCCTTATCAAGCCTATTCTTTAATAGTTTCAGCAAATTACTTGCTTGTCCCTGATAGGTAGACAGGCCTTCCCAAGCCTATTCTGTTATAGCCCCTGCAAATTACTTGCTTGCCCTTGGTAGGTAGACAGGCTTTCCCAAGCCTATTCTGTTATAGCCCCTGCAAATTACTTGCTTGCCCTTGGTAGGTAGACAGGCTTTCCCAAGCCTATTCTGTAATAGCCGCTGCAAATTACTTGCTTGCCCCTGGTAGGTAGACACGCCTTCCCAAGCCTATTCTCTCATCGCCTCAGCCCATGACTTATTTCTCCCTGATAGGTAGACAGGTCTTATCAAGCCTATTCTGTAATAGTCCCAGCAAATTACTTGCTTGCCCCTGGTCGGTAGACAGGCCTTCCCAAGCCTTTTCTGTAATAGTCCCAGCAAATTACTTGCTTGCCCCTGGTAGGTAGACAGAACTTCCCAAGCCAATTCTCGAATAGCCCCAGCAAATTACTTGCTTGCCCCTGGTAGGTAGATAGGCCTTCCCAAGCCTATTCTCTCATCGCCTCAGCCCATGACTTATTCCTCCCTGGTAGCTAGACAGGCCTTCCCAAACCTATTCTGTAATAGCCCCAGCAAATTACTTGCTTGCCCCTGGTAGGCAGACAGGCCTTCCCAAGCCTATTCTGTAATAGCCCCTGCAAATTACTTGCTTGCCCCTGGTCGGTAGACAGGCCTTCCCAAGCCTATTCAGTAATAGCCCCAGCAAATTACTTGCATGCCCCTGGTAGGTAGACTGCCCTTCCCAAGCCTATTCTCTCATTGCATCAGCCCATGACTTACTTCTCCCTGGTAGGTCCACTGGCCTTCCCGAGCCAATTCTCTAATATCCCAAGCCAATTCTCTAATAGCCCCTACACATTACTTGTTTGCCCCTGGTAGGTAGACAGGTCTTCCCAAGCCTATTCTGTAATAGACCCAGCAAATTACTTGCTTTCCCCTGGTAGGTAGACTGCCCTTCCCAAGCCTATTCTCTCATCGCCTCAGCCCATGACTTATTTCTCCCTGGTAGGTAGACAGGCCTTCCCAAGCCTATTCTGTAATAGTCCCAGCAAATTACTTGCTTGTCCCTGGTAGGTAGACAGGCCTTCCCAAGCCTATTTTCTCATCGCCTCAGCCCATGACTTATTTCTCCCTGGTAGGTAGACAGGCCTTCCCAAGCCTATTCTGTAATAGCCGCTGCAAATTACTTGCTTGCCCCTGGTAGGTAGACAGGCCTTCCCAAGCCAATTCTCTAATAGCCCCTGCACATTACTTGCTTGCCCCTGGTAGGTAGACAGGCTTTCCCAAGCCTATTCTGTAATAGCCGCTGAAAATTACTTGCTAGCCCCTGGTAGGTAGACACGCCCTCCCAAGCCTATTCGCTTATCGCCTCAGCCCATGACTTATTTCTCCCTGGTAGGTAGACAGGCCTTATCAAGCCTATTCTTTAATAGTTTCAGCAAATTACTTGCTTGTCCCTGATAGGTAGACAGGCCTTCCCAAGCCTATTCTGTTATAGCCCCTGCAAATTACTTGCTTGCCATTGGTAGGTAGACAGGCTTTCCAAAGCCTATTCTGTTATAGCCCCTGCAAATTACTTGCTTGCCCTTGGTAGGTAGACAGGCTTTCCCAAGCCTATTCTGTAATAGCCGCTGCAAATTACTTGCTTGCCCCTGGTAGGTAGACACGCCTTCCCAAGCCTATTCTCTCATCGCCTCAGCCCATGACTTATTTCTCCCTGATAGGTAGACAGGCCTTATCAAGCCTATTCTGTAATAGTCCCAGCAAATTACTTGCTTGCCCCTGGTCGGTAGACAGGCCTTCCCAAGCCTTTTCTGTAATAGTCCCAGCAAATTACTTGCTTGCCCCTGGTAGGTAGACAGAACTTCCCAAGCCAATTCTCGAATAGCCCCAGCAAATTACTTGCTTGCCCCTGGTAGGTAGACAGAACTTCCCAAGCCAATTCTCGAATAGCCCCAGCACATTACTTGCTTGCCCCTGGTAGGTAGACAGGCCTTCCCAAGCCTATTCTGTAATAGCCCCTGCAAATTACTTGCTTGACCCTGGTCGGTAGACAGGCCTTCCCAAGCCTATTCAGTAATAGCCCCAGCAAATTACTTGCATGCCCCTGGTAGGTAGACTGCCCTTCCCAAGCCTATTCTCTCATTGCATCAGCCCATGACTTACTTCTCCCTGGTAGGTCCACTGGCCTTCCCGAGCCAATTCTCTAATATCCCAAGCCAATTCTCTAATAGCCCCTACACATTACTTGTTTGCCCCTGGTAGGTAGACAGGCTTTCCCAAGCCTATTCTGTAATAGTCCCAGCAAATTAATTGCTTGTCCCTGGTAGGTAGACAGGCCTTCCCAATCCTATTCTGTAATAGCCCCAGCACATTACTTGCTTGCCCCTGGTAGGTAGACAGGCTTTCCCAAGCCTATTCTGTAATAGTCCCAACAAATTACTTGCTTGTCCCTGGTAGGTAGAGAGGCCTTCCCAAGCCTATTCTGTAATAGCCCCAGCAAATTACTTGCTTGCCCCTGGTAGGTAGACAGGCCTTCCCAAGCCTATTCTGTAATAGTCCCAGCAAATTACTTGCTTGCCCCTGGTAGGTAGACAGGCCTTCCCAAACCAATTCTCTTCTATCCCAAGCCAAATCTCGAATAGCCCCAGCACATTATTTGCTTGCACCTGGTAGGTAGACAGGCCTTCCCAAGCCAATTCTCTAATAGCTTCTGCACATTACTTGCTTGCCCCTGGTAGGTAGACAGACTTTCCCAAGCCTATTCTGTAATAGTCCCAGCAAATTACTATCTTGCCCCTGGTAGGTAGATAGGCCTTCCCAAGCCTATTCTCTCATCGCCTCAGCCCATGACTTATTTCTCCCTGGTAGGTAGACAGGCCTTCCCAAGCCTATTCTGTAATAGCCGCTGCAAATTACTTGCTTGCCCCTGGTAGTTAGACAGGCCTTCCCAAGCCAATTCTCTAATAGCCCCTGCACATTACTTGCTTGCCCCTGGTAGGTAGACAGGCTTTCCCAAGCCTATTCTGTTATAGCCCCTGCAAATTACTTGCTTGACCTTGGTAGGTAGACAGGCCTTCCCAAGCCTATTCTGTAATAGCCCCAGCAAATTACTTGCTTGCCCCTGGTAGGTAGACTGCCCTTCCCAAGCCTATTCTCTCATTGCCTCAGCCCATGACTTACTTCTCACTGGTAGGTCGACTGGCCTTCCCGAACCAAATCTTTTATATCCCAAGCCAATTCTTTAATAGCCCCTGCACATTACTTGCTTGCCCCTGGTAGGTAGACAGGCCTTCTCAAGCCTATTCTGTAATCGTCCCAGCAAATTACTTGCTTACCCCTGGTAGGTAGATAGGCCTTCCCAAGCCTATTCTCTCATCGCCTCAGCCCATGACTTATTCCTCCCTGGTAGCTAGACAGGCCTTCCCAAACCTATTCTGTAATAGCCCCAGCAAATTACTTGCTTGCCCCTGGTAGGCAGACAGGCCTTCCCAAGCCTATTCTGTAATAGCCCCTGCAAATTACTTGCTTGCCCCTGGTCGGTAGACAGGCCTTCCCAAGCCTATTCAGTAATAGCCCCAGCAAATTACTTGCATGCCCCTGGTAGGTAGACTGCCCTTCCCAAGCCTATTCTCTCATTGCATCAGCCCATGACTTACTTCTCCCTGGTAGGTCCACTGGCCTTCCCGAGCCAATTCTCTAATATCCCAAGCCAATTCTCTAATAGCCCCTACACATTACTTGTTTGCCCCTGGTAGGTAGACAGGTCTTCCCAAGCCTATTTTGTAATAGACCCAGCAAATTACTTGCTTTCCCCTGGTAGGTAGACTGCCCTTCCCAAGCCTATTCTCTCATCGCCTCAGCCCATGACTTATTTCTCCCTGGTAGGTAGACAGGCCTTCCCAAGCCTATTCTGTAATAGTCCCAGCAAATTACTTGCTCGTCCCTGGTAGGTAGACAGGCCTTCCCAAGCCTATTTTCTCATCGCCTCAGCCCATGACTTATTTCTCCCTGGTAGGTAGACAGGCCTTCCCAAGCCTATTCTGTAATAGCCGCTGCAAATTACTTGCTTGCCCCTGGTAGGTAGACAGGCCTTCCCAAGCCAATTCTCTAATAGCCCCTGCACATTACTTGCTTGCCCCTGGTAGGTAGACAGGCTTTCCCAAGCCTATTCTGTAATAGCCGCTGAAAATTACTTGCTAGCCCCTGGTAGGTAGACACGCCTTCCCAAGCCTATTCGCTCATCGCCTCAGCCCATGACTTATTTCTCCCTGGTAGGTAGACAGGCCTTATCAAGCCTATTCTTTAATAGTTTCAGCAAATTACTTGCTTGTCCCTGATAGGTAGACAGGCCTTCCCAAGCCTATTCTGTTATAGCCCCTGCAAATTACTTGCTTGCCCTTGGTAGGTAGACAGGCTTTCCCAAGCCTATTCTGTTATAGCCCCTGCAAATTACTTGCTTGCCCTTGGTAGGTAGACAGGCTTTCCCAAGCCTATTCTGTAATAGCCGCTGCAAATTACTTGCTTGCCCCTGGTAGGTAGACACGCCTTCCCAAGCCTATTCTCTCATCGCCTCAGCCCATGACTTATTTCTCCCTGATAGGTAGACAGGTCTTATCAAGCCTATTCTGTAATAGTCCCAGCAAATTACTTGCTTGCCCCTGGTCGGTAGACAGGCCTTCCCAAGCCAATTCTCTAATAGCCCCTGCACATTACTTGCTTGCCCCTGGTAGGTAGACAGGCTTTCCCAAGCCTATTCTGTAATAGCCGCTGAAAATTACTTGCTAGCCCCTGGTAGGTAGACACGCCTTCCCAAGCCTATTCTCTCATCGCCTCAGCCCATGACTTATTCCTCCCTGGTAGCTAGACAGGCCTTCCCAAACCTATTCTGTAATAGCCCCAGCAAATTACTTGCTTGCCCCTGGTAGGCAGACAGGCCTTCCCAAGCCTATTCTGTAATAGCCCCTGCAAATTACTTGCTTGCCCCTGGTCGGTAGACAGGCCTTCCCAAGCCTATTCAGTAATAGCCCCAGCAAATTACTTGCATGCCCCTGGTAGGTAGACTGCCCTTCCCAAGCCTATTCTCTCATTGCATCAGCCCATGACTTACTTCTCCCTGGTAGGTCCACTGGCCTTCCCGAGCCAATTCTCTAATATCCCAAGCCAATTCTCTAATAGCCCCTACACATTACTTGTTTGCCCCTGGTAGGTAGACAGGTCTTCCCAAGCCTATTCTGTAATAGACCCAGCAAATTACTTGCTTTCCCCTGGTAGGTAGACTGCCCTTCCCAAGCCTATTCTCTCATCGCCTCAGCCCATGACTTATTTCTCCCTGGTAGGTAGACAGGCCTTCCCAAGCCTATTCTGTAATAGTCCCAGCAAATTACTTGCTTGTCCCTGGTAGGTAGACAGGCCTTCCCAAGCCTATTTTCTCATCGCCTCAGCCCATGACTTATTTCTCCCTGGTAGGTAGACAGGCCTTCCCAAGCCTATTCTGTAATAGCCGCTGCAAATTACTTGCTTGCCCCTGGTAGGTAGACAGGCCTTCCCAAGCCAATTCTCTAATAGCCCCTGCACATTACTTGCTTGCCCCTGGTAGGTAGACAGGCTTTCCCAAGCCTATTCTGTAATAGCCGCTGAAAATTACTTGCTAGCCCCTGGTAGGTAGACACGCCCTCCCAAGCCTATTCGCTTATCGCCTCAGCCCATGACTTATTTCTCCCTGGTAGGTAGACAGGCCTTATCAAGCCTATTCTTTAATAGTTTCAGCAAATTACTTGCTTGTCCCTGATAGGTAGACAGGCCTTCCCAAGCCTATTCTGTTATAGCCCCTGCAAATTACTTGCTTGCCATTGGTAGGTAGACAGGCTTTCCAAAGCCTATTCTGTTATAGCCCCTGCAAATTACTTGCTTGCCCTTGGTAGGTAGACAGGCTTTCCCAAGCCTATTCTGTAATAGCCGCTGCAAATTACTTGCTTGCCCCTGGTAGGTAGACACGCCTTCCCAAGCCTATTCTCTCATCGCCTCAGCCCATGACTTATTTCTCCCTGATAGGTAGACAGGCCTTATCAAGCCTATTCTGTAATAGTCCCAGCAAATTACTTGCTTGCCCCTGGTCGGTAGACAGGCCTTCCCAAGCCTTTTCTGTAATAGTCCCAGCAAATTACTTGCTTGCCCCTGGTAGGTAGACAGAACTTCCCAAGCCAATTCTCGAATAGCCCCAGCAAATTACTTGCTTGCCCCTGGTAGGTAGACAGAACTTCCCAAGCCAATTCTCGAATAGCCCCAGCACATTACTTGCTTGCCCCTGGTAGGTAGACAGGCCTTCCCAAGCCTATTCTGTAATAGCCCCTGCAAATTACTTGCTTGACCCTGGTCGGTAGACAGGCCTTCCCAAGCCTATTCAGTAATAGCCCCAGCAAATTACTTGCATGCCCCTGGTAGGTAGACTGCCCTTCCCAAGCCTATTCTCTCATTGCATCAGCCCATGACTTACTTCTCCCTGGTAGGTCCACTGGCCTTCCCGAGCCAATTCTCTAATATCCCAAGCCAATTCTCTAATAGCCCCTACACATTACTTGTTTGCCCCTGGTAGGTAGACAGGCTTTCCCAAGCCTATTCTGTAATAGTCCCAGCAAATTAATTGCTTGTCCCTGGTAGGTAGACAGGCCTTCCCAATCCTATTCTGTAATAGCCCCAGCACATTACTTGCTTGCCCCTGGTAGGTAGACAGGCTTTCCCAAGCCTATTCTGTAATAGTCCCAACAAATTACTTGCTTGTCCCTGGTAGGTAGAGAGGCCTTCCCAAGCCTATTCTGTAATAGCCCCAGCAAATTACTTGCTTGCCCCTGGTAGGTAGACAGGCCTTCCCAAGCCTATTCTGTAATAGTCCCAGCAAATTACTTGCTTGCCCCTGGTAGGTAGACAGGCCTTCCCAAACCAATTCTCTTCTATCCCAAGCCAAATCTCGAATAGCCCCAGCACATTATTTGCTTGCACCTGGTAGGTAGACAGGCCTTCCCAAGCCAATTCTCTAATAGCTTCTGCACATTACTTGCTTGCCCCTGGTAGGTAGACAGACTTTCCCAAGCCTATTCTGTAATAGTCCCAGCAAATTACTATCTTGCCCCTGGTAGGTAGATAGGCCTTCCCAAGCCTATTCTCTCATCGCCTCAGCCCATGACTTATTTCTCCCTGGTAGGTAGACAGGCCTTCCCAAGCCTATTCTGTAATAGCCGCTGCAAATTACTTGCTTGCCCCTGGTAGTTAGACAGGCCTTCCCAAGCCAATTCTCTAATAGCCCCTGCACATTACTTGCTTGCCCCTGGTAGGTAGACAGGCTTTCCCAAGCCTATTCTGTAATAGCCGCTGCAAATTACTTGCTTGCCCCTGGTAGGTAGACACGCCTTCCCAAGCCTATTCGCTCATCGCCTCAGCCCATGACTTATTTCTCCCTGGTAGGTAAACAGGCCTTATCAAGCCTATTCTTTAATAGTTTCAGCAAATTACTTGCTTGTCTCTGATAGGTAGACAGGCCTTCCCAAGCCTATTCTGTTATAGCCCCTGCAAATTACTTGCTTGCCCTTGGTAGGTAGACAGGCTTTCCCAAGCCTATTCTGTTATAGCCCCTGCAAATTACTTGCTTGCCCTTGGTAGGTAGACAGGCTTTCCCAAGCCTATTCTGTAATAGCCGCTGCAAATTACTTGCTTGCCCCTGGTAGGTAGACACGCCTTCCCAAGCCTATTCTCTCATCGCCTCAGCCCATGACTTATTTCTCCCTGGTAGGTAGACAGGCCTTATCAAGCCTATTCTGTAATAGTCCCAGCAAATTACTTGCTTGCCCCTGGTCGGTAGAAAGGCCTTCCCAAGCCTTTTCTGTAATAGTCCCAGCAAATTTCTTGCTTGTCTCTGGTTGGTAGACAGGC
The DNA here is from genome assembly GCF_030265065.1 of Corythoichthys intestinalis. Taxonomy (NCBI): domain Eukaryota; kingdom Metazoa; phylum Chordata; class Actinopteri; order Syngnathiformes; family Syngnathidae; genus Corythoichthys; species Corythoichthys intestinalis. The sequence continues at coordinate 1,347,705 of NW_026651600.1, read as the reverse complement.
CTTCCCAAGCCTATTCTGTAATAGCCCCAGCAAATTACTTGCTTGCCCCTGGTAGGTAGACAGAACTTCCCAAGCCAATTCTCGAATAGCCCCAGCACATTACTTGCTTGCCCCTGGTAGGTAGACAGGCCTTCCCAAACCTTTTCTCTCATAGCCCCAGCAAATTACTTGCTTGGCACTGGTCAGCAGACAGGTCTTCCCAAGCCTATTCTGTAATAGACCCAGCAAATTACTTGCTTTCCCCTGGTAGGTAGACTGCCCTTCCCAAGCCTATTCTCTCATTGCCTCAGCCCATGACTTACTTCTCACTGGTAGGTCGACTGGCCTTCCCGAACCAATTTTCTTATATCCCAAGCCAATTCTTTAATAGCCCCTGCACATTACTTGCTTGTCCCTGGTAGGTAGAGAGGCCTTCCCAAGCCTATTCTGTAATAGCCCCAGCAAATTACTTGCTTGCCCCTGGTAGGTAGACAGGCCTTCCCAAGCCTATTCTGTTATAGCCCCTGCAAATTACTTGCTTGCCCTTGGTAGGTAGACAGGCTTTCCCAAGCCTATTCTGTTATAGCCCCTGCAAATTACTTGCTTGCCCTTGGTAGGTAGACAGGCTTTCCCAAGCCTATTCTGTAATAGCCGCTGCAAATTACTTGCTTGCCCCTGGTAGGTAGACACGCCTTCCCAAGCCTATTCTCTCATCGCCTCAGCCCATGACTTATTTCTCCCTGATAGGTAGACAGGCCTTATCAAGCCTATTCTGTAATAGTCCCAGCAAATTACTTGCTTGCCCCTGGTCGGTAGACAGGCCTTCCCAAGCCTTTTCTGTAATAGTCCCAGCAAATTACTTGCTTGCCCCTGGTAGGTAGACAGAACTTCCCAAGCCAATTCTCGAATAGCCCCAGCAAATTACTTGCTTGCCCCTGGTAGGTAGACAGAACTTCCCAAGCCAATTCTCGAATAGCCCCAGCACATTACTTGCTTGCCCCTGGTAGGTAGACAGGCCTTCCCAAGCCTATTCTGTAATAGCCCCTGCAAATTACTTGCTTGTCCCTGGTCGGTAGACAGGCCTTCCCAAGCCTATTCAGTAATAGCCCCAGCAAATTACTTGCATGCCCCTGGTAGGTAGACTGCCCTTCCCAAGCCTATTCTCTCATTGCATCAGCCCATGACTTACTTCTCCCTGGTAGGTCCACTGGCCTTCCCGAGCCAATTCTCTAATATCCCAAGCCAATTCTCTAATAGCCCCTACACATTACTTGTTTGCCCCTGGTAGGTAGACAGGCTTTCCCAAGCCTATTCTGTAATAGTCCCAGCAAATTAATTGCTTGTCCCTGGTAGGTAGACAGGCCTTCCCAATAATATTCTGTAATAGCCCCAGCACATTACTTGCTTGCCCCTGGTAGGTAGACAGGCTTTCCCAAGCCTATTCTGTAATAGTCCCAACAAATTACTTGCTTGTCCCTGGTAGGTAGAGAGGCCTTCCCAAGCCTATTCTGTAATAGCCCCAGCAAATTACTTGCTTGCCCCTGGTAGGTAGACAGGCCTTCCCAAGCCTATTCTGTAATAGTCCCAGCAAATTACTTGCTTGCCCCTGGTAGGTAGACAGGCCTTCCCAAACCAATTCTCTTATATCCCAAGCCAAATCTCGAATAGCCCCAGCACATTATTTGCTTGCACCTGGTAGGTAGACAGGCCTTCCCAAGAGAATTCTCTAATAGCTTCTGCACATTACTTGCTTGCCCCTGGTAGGTAGACAGACTTTCCCAAGCCTATTCTGTAATAGTCCCAGCAAATTACTTGCTTGCCCCTGGTAGGTAGATAGGCCTTCCCAAGCCTATTCTCTGATCGCCTCAGCCCATGACTTATTTCTCCCTGGTAGGTAGACAGGCCTTCCCAAGCCTATTCTGTAATAGTCCCAGCAAATTACTTGCTTGTCCCTGGTAGGTAGACAGGCCTTCCCAAGCCTATTCGCTCATCGCCTCAGCCCATGACTTATTTCTCCCTGGTAGATAGACAGGCCTTATCAAGCCTATTCTTTAATAGTTTCAGCAAATTACTTGCTTGTCTCTGATAGGTAGACAGGCCTTCCCAAGCCTATTCTGTTATAGCCCCTGCAAATTACTTGCTTGCCCTTGGTAGGTAGACAGGCTTTCCCAAGCCTATTCTGTTATAGCCCCTGCAAATTACTTGCTTGCCCTTGGTAGGTAGACAGGCCTTCCCAAGCCTATTCTGTAATAGCCCCAGCAAATTACTTGCTTGCCCCTGGTAGGTAGACTGCCCTTCCCAAGCCTATTCTCTCATTGCCTCAGCCCATGACTTACTTCTCACTGGTAGGTCGACTGGCCTTCCCGAACCAAATCTTTTATATCCCAAGCCAATTCTTTAATAGCCCCTGCACATTACTTGCTTGCCCCTGGTAGGTAGACAGGCCTTCTCAAGCCTATTCTGTAATCGTCCCAGCAAATTACTTGCTTACCCCTGGTAGGTAGATAGGCCTTCCCAAGCCTATTCTCTCATCGCCTCAGCCCATGACTTATTCCTCCCTGGTAGCTAGACAGGCCTTCCCAAACCTATTCTGTAATAGCCCCAGCAAATTACTTGCTTGCCCCTGGTAGGCAGACAGGCCTTCCCAAGCCTATTCTGTAATAGCCCCTGCAAATTACTTGCTTGCCCCTGGTCGGTAGACAGGCCTTCCCAAGCCTATTCAGTAATAGCCCCAGCAAATTACTTGCATGCCCCTGGTAGGTAGACTGCCCTTCCCAAGCCTATTCTCTCATTGCATCAGCCCATGACTTACTTCTCCCTGGTAGGTCCACTGGCCTTCCCGAGCCAATTCTCTAATATCCCAAGCCAATTCTCTAATAGCCCCTACACATTACTTGTTTGCCCCTGGTAGGTAGACAGGTCTTCCCAAGCCTATTTTGTAATAGACCCAGCAAATTACTTGCTTTCCCCTGGTAGGTAGACTGCCCTTCCCAAGCCTATTCTCTCATCGCCTCAGCCCATGACTTATTTCTCCCTGGTAGGTAGACAGGCCTTCCCAAGCCTATTCTGTAATAGTCCCAGCAAATTACTTGCTCGTCCCTGGTAGGTAGACAGGCCTTCCCAAGCCTATTTTCTCATCGCCTCAGCCCATGACTTATTTCTCCCTGGTAGGTAGACAGGCCTTCCCAAGCCTATTCTGTAATAGCCGCTGCAAATTACTTGCTTGCCCCTGGTAGGTAGACAGGCCTTCCCAAGCCAATTCTCTAATAGCCCCTGCACATTACTTGCTTGCCCCTGGTAGGTAGACAGGCTTTCCCAAGCCTATTCTGTAATAGCCGCTGAAAATTACTTGCTAGCCCCTGGTAGGTAGACACGCCCTCCCAAGCCTATTCGCTTATCGCCTCAGCCCATGACTTATTTCTCCCTGGTAGGTAGACAGGCCTTATCAAGCCTATTCTTTAATAGTTTCAGCAAATTACTTGCTTGTCCCTGATAGGTAGACAGGCCTTCCCAAGCCTATTCTGTTATAGCCCCTGCAAATTACTTGCTTGCCATTGGTAGGTAGACAGGCTTTCCAAAGCCTATTCTGTTATAGCCCCTGCAAATTACTTGCTTGCCCTTGGTAGGTAGACAGGCTTTCCCAAGCCTATTCTGTAATAGCCGCTGCAAATTACTTGCTTGCCCCTGGTAGGTAGACACGCCTTCCCAAGCCTATTCTCTCATCGCCTCAGCCCATGACTTATTTCTCCCTGATAGGTAGACAGGCCTTATCAAGCCTATTCTGTAATAGTCCCAGCAAATTACTTGCTTGCCCCTGGTCGGTAGACAGGCCTTCCCAAGCCTTTTCTGTAATAGTCCCAGCAAATTACTTGCTTGCCCCTGGTAGGTAGACAGAACTTCCCAAGCCAATTCTCGAATAGCCCCAGCAAATTACTTGCTTGCCCCTGGTAGGTAGACAGAACTTCCCAAGCCAATTCTCGAATAGCCCCAGCACATTACTTGCTTGCCCCTGGTAGGTAGACAGGCCTTCCCAAGCCTATTCTGTAATAGCCCCTGCAAATTACTTGCTTGACCCTGGTCGGTAGACAGGCCTTCCCAAGCCTATTCAGTAATAGCCCCAGCAAATTACTTGCATGCCCCTGGTAGGTAGACTGCCCTTCCCAAGCCTATTCTCTCATTGCATCAGCCCATGACTTACTTCTCCCTGGTAGGTCCACTGGCCTTCCCGAGCCAATTCTCTAATATCCCAAGCCAATTCTCTAATAGCCCCTACACATTACTTGTTTGCCCCTGGTAGGTAGACAGGCTTTCCCAAGCCTATTCTGTAATAGTCCCAGCAAATTAATTGCTTGTCCCTGGTAGGTAGACAGGCCTTCCCAATCCTATTCTGTAATAGCCCCAGCACATTACTTGCTTGCCCCTGGTAGGTAGACAGGCTTTCCCAAGCCTATTCTGTAATAGTCCCAACAAATTACTTGCTTGTCCCTGGTAGGTAGAGAGGCCTTCCCAAGCCTATTCTGTAATAGCCCCAGCAAATTACTTGCTTGCCCCTGGTAGGTAGACAGGCCTTCCCAAGCCTATTCTGTAATAGTCCCAGCAAATTACTTGCTTGCCCCTGGTAGGTAGACAGGCCTTCCCAAACCAATTCTCTTCTATCCCAAGCCAAATCTCGAATAGCCCCAGCACATTATTTGCTTGCACCTGGTAGGTAGACAGGCCTTCCCAAGCCAATTCTCTAATAGCTTCTGCACATTACTTGCTTGCCCCTGGTAGGTAGACAGACTTTCCCAAGCCTATTCTGTAATAGTCCCAGCAAATTACTATCTTGCCCCTGGTAGGTAGATAGGCCTTCCCAAGCCTATTCTCTCATCGCCTCAGCCCATGACTTATTTCTCCCTGGTAGGTAGACAGGCCTTCCCAAGCCTATTCTGTAATAGCCGCTGCAAATTACTTGCTTGCCCCTGGTAGTTAGACAGGCCTTCCCAAGCCAATTCTCTAATAGCCCCTGCACATTACTTGCTTGCCCCTGGTAGGTAGACAGGCTTTCCCAAGCCTATTCTGTAATAGCCGCTGCAAATTACTTGCTTGCCCCTGGTAGGTAGACACGCCTTCCCAAGCCTATTCGCTCATCGCCTCAGCCCATGACTTATTTCTCCCTGGTAGGTAGACAGGCCTTATCAAGCCTATTCTTTAATAGTTTCAGCAAATTACTTGCTTGTCTCTGATAGGTAGACAGGCCTTCCCAAGCCTATTCTGTTATAGCCCCTGCAAATTACTTGCTTGCCCTTGGTAGGTAGACAGGCTTTCCCAAGCCTATTCTGTTATAGCCCCTGCAAATTACTTGCTTGCCCTTGGTAGGTAGACAGGCTTTCCCAAGCCTATTCTGTAATAGCCGCTGCAAATTACTTGCTTGCCCCTGGTAGGTAGACACGCCTTCCCAAGCCTATTCTCTCATCGCCTCAGCCCATGACTTATTTCTCCCTGGTAGGTAGACAGGCCTTATCAAGCCTATTCTGTAATAGTCCCAGCAAATTACTTGCTTGCCCCTGGTCGGTAGAAAGGCCTTCCCAAGCCTTTTCTGTAATAGTCCCAGCAAATTACTTGCTTGTCTCTGGTTGGTAGACAGGCCTTCCCAAGCCTATTCTGTAATAGCCCCAGCAAATTACTTGCTTGCCCCTGGTAGGTAGACAGAACTTCCCAAGCCAATTCTCGAATAGCCCCAGCACATTACTTGCTTGCCCCTGGTAGGTAGACAGGCCTTCCCAAACCTTTTCTCTCATAGCCCCAGCAAATTACTTGCTTGGCACTGGTCAGCAGACAGGTCTTCCCAAGCCTATTCTGTAATAGACCCAGCAAATTACTTGCTTTCCCCTGGTAGGTAGACTGCCCTTCCCAAGCCTATTCTCTCATTGCCTCAGCCCATGACTTACTTCTCACTGGTAGGTCGACTGGCCTTCCCGAACCAATTTTCTTATATCCCAAGCCAATTCTTTAATAGCCCCTGCACATTACTTGCTTGTCCCTGGTAGGTAGAGAGGCCTTCCCAAGCCTATTCTGTAATAGCCCCAGCAAATTACTTGCTTGCCCCTGGTAGGTAGACAGGCCTTCCCAAGCCTATTCTGTTATAGCCCCTGCAAATTACTTGCTTGCCCTTGGTAGGTAGACAGGCTTTCCCAAGCCTATTCTGTTATAGCCCCTGCAAATTACTTGCTTGCCCTTGGTAGGTAGACAGGCTTTCCCAAGCCTATTCTGTAATAGCCGCTGCAAATTACTTGCTTGCCCCTGGTAGGTAGACACGCCTTCCCAAGCCTATTCTCTCATCGCCTCAGCCCATGACTTATTTCTCCCTGATAGGTAGACAGGCCTTATCAAGCCTATTCTGTAATAGTCCCAGCAAATTACTTGCTTGCCCCTGGTCGGTAGACAGGCCTTCCCAAGCCTTTTCTGTAATAGTCCCAGCAAATTACTTGCTTGCCCCTGGTAGGTAGACAGAACTTCCCAAGCCAATTCTCGAATAGCCCCAGCAAATTACTTGCTTGCCCCTGGTAGGTAGACAGAACTTCCCAAGCCAATTCTCGAATAGCCCCAGCACATTACTTGCTTGCCCCTGGTAGGTAGACAGGCCTTCCCAAGCCTATTCTGTAATAGCCCCAGCAAATTACTTGCTTGCCCCTGGTAGGTAGACAGAACTTCCCAAGCCAATTCTCGAATAGCCCCAGCACATTACTTGCTTGCCCCTGGTAGGTAGACAGGCCTTCCCAAGCCTATTCTGTAATAGCCCCTGCAAATTACTTGCTTGTCCCTGGTCGGTAGACAGGCCTTCCCAAGCCTATTCAGTAATAGCCCCAGCAAATTACTTGCATGCCCCTGGTAGGTAGACTGCCCTTCCCAAGCCTATTCTCTCATTGCATCAGCCCATGACTTACTTCTCCCTGGTAGGTCCACTGGCCTTCCCGAGCCAATTCTCTAATATCCCAAGCCAATTCTCTAATAGCCCCTACACATTACTTGTTTGCCCCTGGTAGGTAGACAGGCTTTCCCAAGCCTATTCTGTAATAGTCCCAGCAAATTAATTGCTTGTCCCTGGTAGGTAGACAGGCCTTCCCAATAATATTCTGTAATAGCCCCAGCACATTACTTGCTTGCCCCTGGTAGGTAGACAGGCTTTCCCAAGCCTATTCTGTAATAGTCCCAACAAATTACTTGCTTGTCCCTGGTAGGTAGAGAGGCCTTCCCAAGCCTATTCTGTAATAGCCCCAGCAAATTACTTGCTTGCCCCTGGTAGGTAGACAGGCCTTCCCAAGCCTATTCTGTAATAGTCCCAGCAAATTACTTGCTTGCCCCTGGTAGGTAGACAGGCCTTCCCAAACCAATTCTCTTATATCCCAAGCCAAATCTCGAATAGCCCCAGCACATTATTTGCTTGCACCTGGTAGGTAGACAGGCCTTCCCAAGAGAATTCTCTAATAGCTTCTGCACATTACTTGCTTGCCCCTGGTAGGTAGACAGACTTTCCCAAGCCTATTCTGTAATAGTCCCAGCAAATTACTTGCTTGCCCCTGGTAGGTAGATAGGCCTTCCCAAGCCTATTCTCTGATCGCCTCAGCCCATGACTTATTTCTCCCTGGTAGGTAGACAGGCCTTCCCAAGCCTATTCTGTAATAGTCCCAGCAAATTACTTGCTTGTCCCTGGTAGGTAGACAGGCCTTCCCAAGCCTATTCGCTCATCGCCTCAGCCCATGACTTATTTCTCCCTGGTAGATAGACAGGCCTTATCAAGCCTATTCTTTAATAGTTTCAGCAAATTACTTGCTTGTCTCTGATAGGTAGACAGGCCTTCCCAAGCCTATTCTGTTATAGCCCCTGCAAATTACTTGCTTGCCCTTGGTAGGTAGACAGGCTTTCCCAAGCCTATTCTGTTATAGCCCCTGCAAATTACTTGCTTGCCCTTGGTAGGTAGACAGGCCTTCCCAAGCCTATTCTGTAATAGCCCCAGCAAATTACTTGCTTGCCCCTGGTAGGTAGACTGCCCTTCCCAAGCCTATTCTCTCATTGCCTCAGCCCATGACTTACTTCTCACTGGTAGGTCGACTGGCCTTCCCGAACCAAATCTTTTATATCCCAAGCCAATTCTTTAATAGCCCCTGCACATTACTTGCTTGCCCCTGGTAGGTAGACAGGCCTTCTCAAGCCTATTCTGTAATCGTCCCAGCAAATTACTTGCTTACCCCTGGTAGGTAGATAGGCCTTCCCAAGCCTATTCTCTCATCGCCTCAGCCCATGACTTATTCCTCCCTGGTAGCTAGACAGGCCTTCCCAAACCTATTCTGTAATAGCCCCAGCAAATTACTTGCTTGCCCCTGGTAGGCAGACAGGCCTTCCCAAGCCTATTCTGTAATAGCCCCTGCAAATTACTTGCTTGCCCCTGGTCGGTAGACAGGCCTTCCCAAGCCTATTCAGTAATAGCCCCAGCAAATTACTTGCATGCCCCTGGTAGGTAGACTGCCCTTCCCAAGCCTATTCTCTCATTGCATCAGCCCATGACTTACTTCTCCCTGGTAGGTCCACTGGCCTTCCCGAGCCAATTCTCTAATATCCCAAGCCAATTCTCTAATAGCCCCTACACATTACTTGTTTGCCCCTGGTAGGTAGACAGGTCTTCCCAAGATTATTTTGTAATAGACCCAGCAAATTACTTGCTTTCCCCTGGTAGGTAGACTGCCCTTCCCAAGCCTATTCTCTCATCGCCTCAGCCCATGACTTATTTCTCCCTGGTAGGTAGACAGGCCTTCCCAAGCCTATTCTGTAATAGTCCCAGCAAATTACTTGCTCGTCCCTGGTAGGTAGACAGGCCTTCCCAAGCCTATTTTCTCATCGCCTCAGCCCATGACTTATTTCTCCCTGGTAGGTAGACAGGCCTTCCCAAGCCTATTCTGTAATAGCCGCTGCAAATTACTTGCTTGCCCCTGGTAGGTAGACAGGCCTTCCCAAGCCAATTCTCTAATAGCCCCTGCACATTACTTGCTTGCCCCTGGTAGGTAGACAGGCTTTCCCAAGCCTATTCTGTAATAGCCGCTGAAAATTACTTGCTAGCCCCTGGTAGGTAGACACGCCCTCCCAAGCCTATTCGCTTATCGCCTCAGCCCATGACTTATTTCTCCCTGGTAGGTAGACAGGCCTTATCAAGCCTATTCTTTAATAGTTTCAGCAAATTACTTGCTTGTCCCTGATAGGTAGACAGGCCTTCCCAAGCCTATTCTGTTATAGCCCCTGCAAATTACTTGCTTGCCATTGGTAGGTAGACAGGCTTTCCAAAGCCTATTCTGTTATAGCCCCTGCAAATTACTTGCTTGCCCTTGGTAGGTAGACAGGCTTTCCCAAGCCTATTCTGTAATAGCCGCTGCAAATTACTTGCTTGCCCCTGGTAGGTAGACACGCCTTCCCAAGCCTATTCTCTCATCGCCTCAGCCCATGACTTATTTCTCCCTGATAGGTAGACAGGCCTTATCAAGCCTATTCTGTAATAGTCCCAGCAAATTACTTGCTTGCCCCTGGTCGGTAGACAGGCCTTCCCAAGCCTTTTCTGTAATAGTCCCAGCAAATTACTTGCTTGCCCCTGGTAGGTAGACAGAACTTCCCAAGCCAATTCTCGAATAGCCCCAGCAAATTACTTGCTTGCCCCTGGTAGGTAGACAGAACTTCCCAAGCCAATTCTCGAATAGCCCCAGCACATTACTTGCTTGCCCCTGGTAGGTAGACAGGCCTTCCCAAGCCTATTCTGTAATAGCCCCTGCAAATTACTTGCTTGACCCTGGTCGGTAGACAGGCCTTCCCAAGCCTATTCAGTAATAGCCCCAGCAAATTACTTGCATGCCCCTGGTAGGTAGACTGCCCTTCCCAAGCCTATTCTCTCATTGCATCAGCCCATGACTTACTTCTCCCTGGTAGGTCCACTGGCCTTCCCGAGCCAATTCTCTAATATCCCAAGCCAATTCTCTAATAGCCCCTACACATTACTTGTTTGCCCCTGGTAGGTAGACAGGCTTTCCCAAGCCTATTCTGTAATAGTCCCAGCAAATTAATTGCTTGTCCCTGGTAGGTAGACAGGCCTTCCCAATCCTATTCTGTAATAGCCCCAGCACATTACTTGCTTGCCCCTGGTAGGTAGACAGGCTTTCCCAAGCCTATTCTGTAATAGTCCCAACAAATTACTTGCTTGTCCCTGGTAGGTAGAGAGGCCTTCCCAAGCCTATTCTGTAATAGCCCCAGCAAATTACTTGCTTGCCCCTGGTAGGTAGACAGGCCTTCCCAAGCCTATTCTGTAATAGTCCCAGCAAATTACTTGCTTGCCCCTGGTAGGTAGACAGGCCTTCCCAAACCAATTCTCTTCTATCCCAAGCCAAATCTCGAATAGCCCCAGCACATTATTTGCTTGCACCTGGTAGGTAGACAGGCCTTCCCAAGCCAATTCTCTAATAGCTTCTGCACATTACTTGCTTGCCCCTGGTAGGTAGACAGACTTTCCCAAGCCTATTCTGTAATAGTCCCAGCAAATTACTATCTTGCCCCTGGTAGGTAGATAGGCCTTCCCAAGCCTATTCTCTCATCGCCTCAGCCCATGACTTATTTCTCCCTGGTAGGTAGACAGGCCTTCCCAAGCCTATTCTGTAATAGCCGCTGCAAATTACTTGCTTGCCCCTGGTAGTTAGACAGGCCTTCCCAAGCCAATTCTCTAATAGCCCCTGCACATTACTTGCTTGCCCCTGGTAGGTAGACAGGCTTTCCCAAGCCTATTCTGTAATAGCCGCTGCAAATTACTTGCTTGCCCCTGGTAGGTAGACACGCCTTCCCAAGCCTATTCGCTCATCGCCTCAGCCCATGACTTATTTCTCCCTGGTAGGTAGACAGGCCTTATCAAGCCTATTCTTTAATAGTTTCAGCAAATTACTTGCTTGTCTCTGATAGGTAGACAGGCCTTCCCAAGCCTATTCTGTTATAGCCCCTGCAAATTACTTGCTTGCCCTTGGTAGGTAGACAGGCTTTCCCAAGCCTATTCTGTTATAGCCCCTGCAAATTACTTGCTTGCCCTTGGTAGGTAGACAGGCTTTCCCAAGCCTATTCTGTAATAGCCGCTGCAAATTACTTGCTTGCCCCTGGTAGGTAGACACGCCTTCCCAAGCCTATTCTCTCATCGCCTCAGCCCATGACTTATTTCTCCCTGGTAGGTAGACAGGCCTTATCAAGCCTATTCTGTAATAGTCCCAGCAAATTACTTGCTTGCCCCTGGTCGGTAGAAAGGCCTTCCCAAGCCTTTTCTGTAATAGTCCCAGCAAATTACTTGCTTGTCTCTGGTTGGTAGACAGGCCTTCCCAAGCCTATTCTGTAATAGCCCCAGCAAATTACTTGCTTGCCCCTGGTAGGTAGACAGAACTTCCCAAGCCAATTCTCGAATAGCCCCAGCACATTACTTGCTTGCCCCTGGTAGGTAGACAGGCCTTCCCAAACCTTTTCTCTCATAGCCCCAGCAAATTACTTGCTTGGCACTGGTCAGCAGACAGGTCTTCCCAAGCCTATTCTGTAATAGACCCAGCAAATTACTTGCTTTCCCCTGGTAGGTAGACTGCCCTTCCCAAGCCTATTCTCTCATTGCCTCAGCCCATGACTTACTTCTCACTGGTAGGTCGACTGGCCTTCCCGAACCAATTTTCTTATATCCCAAGCCAATTCTTTAATAGCCCCTGCACATTACTTGCTTGTCCCTGGTAGGTAGAGAGGCCTTCCCAAGCCTATTCTGTAATAGCCCCAGCAAATTACTTGCTTGCCCCTGGTAGGTAGACAGGCCTTCCCAAGCCTATTCTGTTATAGCCCCTGCAAATTACTTGCTTGCCCTTGGTAGGTAGACAGGCTTTCCCAAGCCTATTCTGTTATAGCCCCTGCAAATTACTTGCTTGCCCTTGGTAGGTAGACAGGCTTTCCCAAGCCTATTCTGTAATAGCCGCTGCAAATTACTTGCTTGCCCCTGGTAGGTAGACACGCCTTCCCAAGCCTATTCTCTCATCGCCTCAGCCCATGACTTATTTCTCCCTGATAGGTAGACAGGCCTTATCAAGCCTATTCTGTAATAGTCCCAGCAAATTACTTGCTTGCCCCTGGTCGGTAGACAGGCCTTCCCAAGCCTTTTCTGTAATAGTCCCAGCAAATTACTTGCTTGCCCCTGGTAGGTAGACAGAACTTCCCAAGCCAATTCTCGAATAGCCCCAGCAAATTACTTGCTTGCCCCTGGTAGGTAGACAGAACTTCCCAAGCCAATTCTCGAATAGCCCCAGCACATTACTTGCTTGCCCCTGGTAGGTAGACAGGCCTTCCCAAGCCTATTCTGTAATAGCCCCTGCAAATTACTTGCTTGTCCCTGGTCGGTAGACAGGCCTTCCCAAGCCTATTCAGTAATAGCCCCAGCAAATTACTTGCATGCCCCTGGTAGGTAGACTGCCCTTCCCAAGCCTATTCTCTCATTGCATCAGCCCATGACTTACTTCTCCCTGGTAGGTCCACTGGCCTTCCCGAGCCAATTCTCTAATATCCCAAGCCAATTCTCTAATAGCCCCTACACATTACTTGTTTGCCCCTGGTAGGTAGACAGGCTTTCCCAAGCCTATTCTGTAATAGTCCCAGCAAATTAATTGCTTGTCCCTGGTAGGTAGACAGGCCTTCCCAATAATATTCTGTAATAGCCCCAGCACATTACTTGCTTGCCCCTGGTAGGTAGACAGGCTTTCCCAAGCCTATTCTGTAATAGTCCCAACAAATTACTTGCTTGTCCCTGGTAGGTAGAGAGGCCTTCCCAAGCCTATTCTGTAATAGCCCCAGCAAATTACTTGCTTGCCCCTGGTAGGTAGACAGGCCTTCCCAAGCCTATTCTGTAATAGTCCCAGCAAATTACTTGCTTGCCCCTGGTAGGTAGACAGGCCTTCCCAAACCAATTCTCTTATATCCCAAGCCAAATCTCGAATAGCCCCAGCACATTATTTGCTTGCACCTGGTAGGTAGACAGGCCTTCCCAAGAGAATTCTCTAATAGCTTCTGCACATTACTTGCTTGCCCCTGGTAGGTAGACAGACTTTCCCAAGCCTATTCTGTAATAGTCCCAGCAAATTACTTGCTTGCCCCTGGTAGGTAGATAGGCCTTCCCAAGCCTATTCTCTGATCGCCTCAGCCCATGACTTATTTCTCCCTGGTAGGTAGACAGGCCTTCCCAAGCCTATTCTGTAATAGTCCCAGCAAATTACTTGCTTGTCCCTGGTAGGTAGACAGGCCTTCCCAAGCCTATTCGCTCATCGCCTCAGCCCATGACTTATTTCTCCCTGGTAGATAGACAGGCCTTATCAAGCCTATTCTTTAATAGTTTCAGCAAATTACTTGCTTGTCTCTGATAGGTAGACAGGCCTTCCCAAGCCTATTCTGTTATAGCCCCTGCAAATTACTTGCTTGCCCTTGGTAGGTAGACAGGCTTTCCCAAGCCTATTCTGTTATAGCCCCTGCAAATTACTTGCTTGCCCTTGGTAGGTAGACAGGCCTTCCCAAGCCTATTCTGTAATAGCCCCAGCAAATTACTTGCTTGCCCCTGGTAGGTAGACTGCCCTTCCCAAGCCTATTCTCTCATTGCCTCAGCCCATGACTTACTTCTCACTGGTAGGTCGACTGGCCTTCCCGAACCAAATCTTTTATATCCCAAGCCAATTCTTTAATAGCCCCTGCACATTACTTGCTTGCCCCTGGTAGGTAGACAGGCCTTCTCAAGCCTATTCTGTAATCGTCCCAGCAAATTACTTGCTTACCCCTGGTAGGTAGATAGGCCTTCCCAAGCCTATTCTCTCATCGCCTCAGCCCATGACTTATTCCTCCCTGGTAGCTAGACAGGCCTTCCCAAACCTATTCTGTAATAGCCCCAGCAAATTACTTGCTTGCCCCTGGTAGGCAGACAGGCCTTCCCAAGCCTATTCTGTAATAGCCCCTGCAAATTACTTGCTTGCCCCTGGTCGGTAGACAGGCCTTCCCAAGCCTATTCAGTAATAGCCCCAGCAAATTACTTGCATGCCCCTGGTAGGTAGACTGCCCTTCCCAAGCCTATTCTCTCATTGCATCAGCCCATGACTTACTTCTCCCTGGTAGGTCCACTGGCCTTCCCGAGCCAATTCTCTAATATCCCAAGCCAATTCTCTAATAGCCCCTACACATTACTTGTTTGCCCCTGGTAGGTAGACAGGTCTTCCCAAGCCTATTTTGTAATAGACCCAGCAAATTACTTGCTTTCCCCTGGTAGGTAGACTGCCCTTCCCAAGCCTATTCTCTCATCGCCTCAGCCCATGACTTATTTCTCCCTGGTAGGTAGACAGGCCTTCCCAAGCCTATTCTGTAATAGTCCCAGCAAATTACTTGCTCGTCCCTGGTAGGTAGACAGGCCTTCCCAAGCCTATTTTCTCATCGCCTCAGCCCATGACTTATTTCTCCCTGGTAGGTAGACAGGCCTTCCCAAGCCTATTCTGTAATAGCCGCTGCAAATTACTTGCTTGCCCCTGGTAGGTAGACAGGCCTTCCCAAGCCAATTCTCTAATAGCCCCTGCACATTACTTGCTTGCCCCTGGTAGGTAGACAGGCTTTCCCAAGCCTATTCTGTAATAGCCGCTGAAAATTACTTGCTAGCCCCTGGTAGGTAGACACGCCTTCCCAAGCCTATTCGCTCATCGCCTCAGCCCATGACTTATTTCTCCCTGGTAGGTAGACAGGCCTTATCAAGCCTATTCTTTAATAGTTTCAGCAAATTACTTGCTTGTCCCTGATAGGTAGACAGGCCTTCCCAAGCCTATTCTGTTATAGCCCCTGCAAATTACTTGCTTGCCCTTGGTAGGTAGACAGGCTTTCCCAAGCCTATTCTGTTATAGCCCCTGCAAATTACTTGCTTGCCCTTGGTAGGTAGACAGGCTTTCCCAAGCCTATTCTGTAATAGCCGCTGCAAATTACTTGCTTGCCCCTGGTAGGTAGACACGCCTTCCCAAGCCTATTCTCTCATCGCCTCAGCCCATGACTTATTTCTCCCTGATAGGTAGACAGGTCTTATCAAGCCTATTCTGTAATAGTCCCAGCAAATTACTTGCTTGCCCCTGGTCGGTAGACAGGCCTTCCCAAGCCTTTTCTGTAATAGTCCCAGCAAATTACTTGCTTGCCCCTGGTAGGTAGACAGAACTTCCCAAGCCAATTCTCGAATAGCCCCAGCAAATTACTTGCTTGCCCCTGGTAGGTAGACAGAACTTCCCAAGCCAATTCTCGAATAGCCCCAGCACATTACTTGCTTGCCCCTGGTAGGTAGACAGGCCTTCCCAAGCCTATTCTGTAATAGCCCCTGCAAATTACTTGCTTGACCCTGGTCGGTAGACAGGCCTTCCCAATCCTATTCTGTAATAGCCCCAGCACATTACTTGCTTGCCCCTGGTAGGTAGACAGGCTTTCCCAAGCCTATTCTGTAATAGTCCCAACAAATTACTTGCTTGTCCCTGGTAGGTAGACAGGCTTTCCCAAGCCTATTCTGTAATAGCCGCTGAAAATTACTTGCTAGCCCCTGGTAGGTAGACACGCCTTCCCAAGCCTATTCGCTCATCGCCTCAGCCCATGACTTATTTCTCCCTGGTAGGTAGACAGGCCTTATCAAGCCTATTCTTTAATAGTTTCAGCAAATTACTTGCTTGTCCCTGATAGGTAGACAGGCCTTCCCAAGCCTATTCTGTTATAGCCCCTGCAAATTACTTGCTTGCCCTTGGTAGGTAGACAGGCTTTCCCAAGCCTATTCTGTTATAGCCCCTGCAAATTACTTGCTTGCCCTTGGTAGGTAGACAGGCTTTCCCAAGCCTATTCTGTAATAGCCGCTGCAAATTACTTGCTTGCCCCTGGTAGGTAGACACGCCTTCCCAAGCCTATTCTCTCATCGCCTCAGCCCATGACTTATTTCTCCCTGATAGGTAGACAGGTCTTATCAAGCCTATTCTGTAATAGTCCCAGCAAATTACTTGCTTGCCCCTGGTCGGTAGACAGGCCTTCCCAAGCCTTTTCTGTAATAGTCCCAGCAAATTACTTGCTTGCCCCTGGTAGGTAGACAGAACTTCCCAAGCCAATTCTCGAATAGCCCCAGCAAATTACTTGCTTGCCCCTGGTAGGTAGACAGAACTTCCCAAGCCAATTCTCGAATAGCCCCAGCACATTACTTGCTTGCCCCTGGTAGGTAGACAGGCCTTCCCAAGCCTATTCTGTAATAGCCCCTGCAAATTACTTGCTTGACCCTGGTCGGTAGACAGGCCTTCCCAATCCTATTCTGTAATAGCCCCAGCACATTACTTGCTTGCCCCTGGTAGGTAGACAGGCTTTCCCAAGCCTATTCTGTAATAGTCCCAACAAATTACTTGCTTGTCCCTGGTAGGTAGACAGGCTTTCCCAAGCCTATTCTGTAATAGCCGCTGAAAATTACTTGCTAGCCCCTGGTAGGTAGACACGCCTTCCCAAGCCTATTCGCTCATCGCCTCAGCCCATGACTTATTTCTCCCTGGTAGGTAGACAGGCCTTATCAAGCCTATTCTTTAATAGTTTCAGCAAATTACTTGCTTGTCCCTGATAGGTAGACAGGCCTTCCCAAGCCTATTCTGTTATAGCCCCTGCAAATTACTTGCTTGCCCTTGGTAGGTAGACAGGCTTTCCCAAGCCTATTCTGTTATAGCCCCTGCAAATTACTTGCTTTCCCCTGGTAGGTAGACTGCCCTTCCCAAGCCTATTCTCTCATTGCATCAGCCCATGACTTACTTCTCCCTGGTAGGTCCACTGGCCTTCCAGAGCCAATTCTCTAATATCCCAAGCCAATTCTCTAATAGCCCCTACACATTACTTGTTTGCCCCTGGTAGGTAGACAGGCTTTCCCAAGCCTATTCTGTAATAGTCCCAGCAAATTAATTGCTTGTCCCTGGTAGGTAGACAGGCCTTCCCAATCCTATTCTGTAATAGCCCCAGCACATTACTTGCTTGCCCCTGGTAGGTAGACAGGCTTTCCCAAGCCTATTCTGTAATAGTCCCAACAAATTACTTGCTTGTCCCTGGTAGGTAGAGAGGCCTTCCCAAGCCTATTCTGTAATAGCCCCAGCAAATTACTTGCTTGCCCCTGGTAGGTAGACAGGCCTTATCAAGCCTATTCTGTAATAGTCCCAGCAAATTACTTGCTTGCCCCTGGTCGGTAGACAGGCCTTCCCAAGCCTTTTCTGTAATAGTCCCAGCAAATTACTTGCTTGCCCCTGGTAGGTAGACAGAACTTCCCAAGCCAATTCTCGAATAGCCCCAGCAAATTACTTGCTTGCCCCTGGTAGGTAGACAGAACTTCCCAAGCCAATTCTCGAATAGCCCCAGCACATTACTTGCTTGCCCCTGGTAGGTAGACAGGCCTTCCCAAGCCTATTCTGTAATAGCCCCTGCAAATTACTTGCTTGTCCCTGGTCGGTAGACAGGCCTTCCCAAGCCTATTCAGTAATAGCCCCAGCAAATTACTTGCATGCCCCTGGTAGGTAGACTGCCCTTCCCAAGCCTATTCTCTCATTGCATCAGCCCATGACTTACTTCTCCCTGGTAGGTCCACTGGCCTTCCCGAGCCAATTCTCTAATATCCCAAGCCAATTCTCTAATAGCCCCTACACATTACTTGTTTGCCCCTGGTAGGTAGACAGGCTTTCCCAAGCCTATTCTGTAATAGTCCCAGCAAATTAATTGCTTGTCCCTGGTAGGTAGACAGGCCTTCCCAATCCTATTCTGTAATAGCCCCAGCACATTACTTGCTTGCCCCTGGTAGGTAGACAGGCTTTCCCAAGCCTATTCTGTAATAGTCCCAACAAATTACTTGCTTGTCCCTGGTAGGTAGAGAGGCCTTCCCAAGCCTATTCTGTAATAGCCCCAGCAAATTACATGCTTGCCCCTGGTAGGTAGACAGGCCTTCCCAAGCCTATTCTGTAATAGTCCCAGCAAATTACTTGCTTGCCCCTGGTAGGTAGACAGGCCTTCCCAAACCAATTCTCTTATATCCCAAGCCAAATCTCGAATAGCCCCAGCACATTATTTGCTTGCACCTGGTAGGTAGACAGGCCTTCCCAAGAGAATTCTCTAATAGCTTCTGCACATTACTTGCTTGCCCCTGGTAGGTAGACAGACTTTCCCAAGCCTATTCTGTAATAGTCCCAGCAAATTACTTGCTTGCCCCTGGTAGGTAGATAGGCCTTCCCAAGCCTATTCTCTGATCGCCTCAGCCCATGACTTATTTCTCCCTGGTAGGTAGACAGGCCTTCCCAAGCCTATTCTGTAATAGTCCCAGCAAATTACTTGCTTGTCCCTGGTAGGTAGACAGGCCTTCCCAAGCCTATTCGCTCATCGCCTCAGCCCATGACTTATTTCTCCCTGGTAGATAGACAGGCCTTATCAAGCCTATTCTTTAATAGTTTCAGCAAATTACTTGCTTGTCTCTGATAGGTAGACAGGCCTTCCCAAGCCTATTCTGTTATAGCCCCTGCAAATTACTTGCTTGCCCTTGGTAGGTAGACAGGCTTTCCCAAGCCTATTCTGTTATAGCCCCTGCAAATTACTTGCTTGCCCTTGGTAGGTAGACAGGCCTTCCCAAGCCTATTCTGTAATAGCCCCAGCAAATTACTTGCTTGCCCCTGGTAGGTAGACAGAACTTCCCAAGCCAATTCTCGAATAGCCCCAGCACATTACTTGCTTGCCCCTGGTAGGTAGACAGGCCTTCCCAAACCTTTTCTCTCATAGCCCCAGCAAATTACTTGCTCTGCACTGGTCAGCAGACAGGTCTTCCCAAGCCTATTCTGTAATAGACCCAGCAAATTACTTGCTTTCCCCTGGTAGGTAGACTGCCCTTCCCAAGCCTATTCTCTCATTGCCTCAGCCCATGACTTACTTCTCACTGGTAGGTCGACTGGCCTTCCCGAACCAAATCTTTTATATCCCAAGCCAATTCTTTAATAGCCCCTGCACATTACTTGCTTGCCCCTGGTAGGTAGACAGGCCTTCTCAAGCCTATTCTGTAATCGTCCCAGCAAATTACTTGCTTACCCCTGGTAGGTAGATAGGCCTTCCCAAGCCTATTCTCTCATCGCCTCAGCCCATGACTTATTCCTCCCTGGTAGCTAGACAGGCCTTCCCAAACCTATTCTGTAATAGCCCCAGCAAATTACTTGCTTGCCCCTGGTAGGCAGACAGGCCTTCCCAAGCCTATTCTGTAATAGCCCCTGCAAATTACTTGCTTGCCCCTGGTCGGTAGACAGGCCTTCCCAAGCCTATTCAGTAATAGCCCCAGCAAATTACTTGCATGCCCCTGGTAGGTAGACTGCCCTTCCCAAGCCTATTCTCTCATTGCATCAGCCCATGACTTACTTCTCCCTGGTAGGTCCACTGGCCTTCCCGAGCCAATTCTCTAATATCCCAAGCCAATTCTCTAATAGCCCCTACACATTACTTGTTTGCCCCTGGTAGGTAGACAGGTCTTCCCAAGCCTATTCTGTAATAGACCCAGCAAATTACTTGCTTTCCCCTGGTAGGTAGACTGCCCTTCCCAAGCCTATTCTCTCATCGCCTCAGCCCATGACTTATTTCTCCCTGGTAGGTAGACAGGCCTTCCCAAGCCTATTCTGTAATAGTCCCAGCAAATTACTTGCTCGTCCCTGGTAGGTAGACAGGCCTTCCCAAGCCTATTTTCTCATCGCCTCAGCCCATGACTTATTTCTCCCTGGTAGGTAGACAGGCCTTCCCAAGCCTATTCTGTAATAGCCGCTGCAAATTACTTGCTTGCCCCTGGTAGGTAGACAGGCCTTCCCAAGCCAATTCTCTAATAGCCCCTGCACATTACTTGCTTGCCCCTGGTAGGTAGACAGGCTTTCCCAAGCCTATTCTGTAATAGCCGCTGAAAATTACTTGCTAGCCCCTGGTAGGTAGACACGCCTTCCCAAGCCTATTCGCTCATCGCCTCAGCCCATGACTTATTTCTCCCTGGTAGGTAGACAGGCCTTATCAAGCCTATTCTTTAATAGTTTCAGCAAATTACTTGCTTGTCCCTGATAGGTAGACAGGCCTTCCCAAGCCTATTCTGTTATAGCCCCTGCAAATTACTTGCTTGCCCTTGGTAGGTAGACAGGCTTTCCCAAGCCTATTCTGTTATAGCCCCTGCAAATTACTTGCTTGCCCTTGGTAGGTAGACAGGCTTTCCCAAGCCTATTCTGTAATAGCCGCTGCAAATTACTTGCTTGCCCCTGGTAGGTAGACACGCCTTCCCAAGCCTATTCTCTCATCGCCTCAGCCCATGACTTATTTCTCCCTGATAGGTAGACAGGCCTTATCAAGCCTATTCTGTAATAGTCCCAGCAAATTACTTGCTTGCCCCTGGTCGGTAGACAGGCCTTCCCAAGCCTTTTCTGTAATAGTCCCAGCAAATTACTTGCTTGCCCCTGGTAGGTAGACAGAACTTCCCAAGCCAATTCTCGAATAGCCCCAGCAAATTACTTGCTTGCCCCTGGTAGGTAGACAGAACTTCCCAAGCCAATTCTCGAATAGCCCCAGCACATTACTTGCTTGCCCCTGGTAGGTAGACAGGCCTTCCCAAGCCTATTCTGTAATAGCCCCTGCAAATTACTTGCTTGACCCTGGTCGGTAGACAGGCCTTCCCAAGCCTATTCAGTAATAGCCCCAGCAAATTACTTGCATGCCCCTGGTAGGTAGACTGCCCTTCCCAAGCCTATTCTCTCATTGCATCAGCCCATGACTTACTTCTCCCTGGTAGGTCCACTGGCCTTCCAGAGCCAATTCTCTAATATCCCAAGCCAATTCTCTAATAGCCCCTACACATTACTTGTTTGCCCCTGGTAGGTAGACAGGCTTTCCCAAGCCTATTCTGTAATAGTCCCAGCAAATTAATTGCTTGTCCCTGGTAGGTAGACAGGCCTTCCCAATCCTATTCTGTAATAGCCCCAGCACATTACTTGCTTGCCCCTGGTAGGTAGACAGGCTTTCCCAAGCCTATTCTGTAATAGTCCCAACAAATTACTTGCTTGTCCCTGGTAGGTAGAGAGGCCTTCCCAAGCCTATTCTGTAATAGCCCCAGCAAATTACTTGCTTGCCCCTGGTAGGTAGACAGGCCTTCCCAAGCCTATTCTGTAATAGTCCCAGCAAATTACTTGCTTGCCCCTGGTAGGTAGACAGGCCTTCCCAAACCAATTCTCTTCTATCCCAAGCCAAATCTCGAATAGCCCCAGCACATTATTTGCTTGCACCTGGTAGGTAGACAGGCCTTCCCAAGAGAATTCTCTAATAGCTTCTGCACATTACTTGCTTGCCCCTGGTAGGTAGACAGACTTTCCCAAGCCTATTCTGTAATAGTCCCAGCAAATTACTTGCTTGCCCCTGGTAGGTAGATAGGCCTTCCCAAGCCTATTCTCTGATCGCCTCAGCCCATGACTTATTTCTCCCTGGTAGGTAGACAGGCCTTCCCAAGCCTATTCTGTAATAGTCCCAGCAAATTACTTGCTTGTCCCTGGTAGGTAGACAGGCCTTCCCAAGCCTATTCGCTCATCGCCTCAGCCCATGACTTATTTCTCCCTGGTAGATAGACAGGCCTTATCAAGCCTAATCTTTAATAGTTTCAGCAAATTACTTGCTTGTCTCTGATAGGTAGACAGGCCTTCCCAAGCCTATTCTGTTATAGCCCCTGCAAATTACTTGCTTGCCCTTGGTAGGTAGACAGGCTTTCCCAAGCCTATTCTGTTATAGCCCCTGCAAATTACTTGCTTGCCCTTGGTAGGTAGACAGGCCTTCCCAAGCCTATTCTGTAATAGCCCCAGCAAATTACTTGCTTGCCCCTGGTAGGTAGACAGAACTTCCCAAGCCAATTCTCGAATAGCCCCAGCACATTACTTGCTTGCCCCTGGTAGGTAGACAGGCCTTCCCAAACCTTTTCTCTCATAGCCCCAGCAAATTACTTGCTCTGCACTGGTCAGCAGACAGGGCTTCCCAAGCCTATTCTGTAATAGACCCAGCAAATTACTTGCTTTCCCCTGGTAGGTAGACTGCCCTTCCCAAGCCTATTCTCTCATTGCCTCAGCCCATGACTTACTTCTCACTGGTAGGTCGATTGGCCTTCCCGAACCAAATCTTTTATATCCCAAGTCAATTCTTTAATAGCCCCTGCACATTACTTGCTTGCCCCTGGTAGGTAGACAGGCCTTCTCAAGCCTATTCTGTAATCGTCCCAGCAAATTACTTGCTTACCCCTGGTAGGTAGATAGGCCTTCCCAAGCCTATTCTCTCATCGCCTCAGCCCATGACTTATTCCTCCCTGGTAGCTAGACAGGCCTTCCCAAACCTATTCTGTAATAGCCCCAGCAAATTACTTGCTTGCCCCTGGTAGGCAGACAGGCCTTCCCAAGCCTATTCTGTAATAGCCCCTGCAAATTACTTGCTTGCCCCTGGTCGGTAGACAGGCCTTCCCAAGCCTATTCAGTAATAGCCCCAGCAAATTACTTGCATGCCTCTGGTAGGTAGACTGCCCTTCCCAAGCCTATTCTCTCATTGCATCAGCCCATGACTTACTTCTCCCTGGTAGGTCCACTGGCCTTCCCGAGCCAATTCTCTAATATCCCAAGCCAATTCTCTAATAGCCCCTACACATTACTTGTTTGCCCCTGGTAGGTAGACAGGTCTTCCCAAGCCTATTCTGTAATAGACCCAGCAAATTACTTGCTTTCCCCTGGTAGGTAGACTGCCCTTCCCAAGCCTATTCTCTCATCGCCTCAGCCCATGACTTATTTCTCCCTGGTAGGTAGACAGGCCTTCCCAAGCCTATTCTGTAATAGTCCCAGCAAATTACTTGCTTGTCCCTGGTAGGTAGACAGGCCTTCCCAAGCCTATTTTCTCATCGCCTCAGCCCATGACTTATTTCTCCCTGGTAGGTAGACAGGCCTTCCCAAGCCTATTCTGTAATAGCCGCTGCAAATTACTTGCTTGCCCCTGGTAGGTAGACAGGCCTTCCCAAGCCAATTCTCTAATAGCCCCTGCACATTACTTGCTTGCCCCTGGTAGGTAGACAGGCTTTCCCAAGCCTATTCTGTAATAGCCGCTGAAAATTACTTGCTAGCCCCTGGTAGGTAGACACGCCCTCCCAAGCCTATTCGCTCATCGCCTCAGCCCATGACTTATTTCTCCCTGGTAGGTAGACAGGCCTTATCAAGCCTATTCTTTAATAGTTTCAGCAAATTACTTGCTTGTCCCTGATAGGTAGACAGGCCTTCCCAAGCCTATTCTGTTATAGCCCCTGCAAATTACTTGCTTGCCATTGGTAGGTAGACAGGCTTTCCAAAGCCTATTCTGTTATAGCCCCTGCAAATTACTTGCTTGCCCTTGGTAGGTAGACAGGCTTTCCCAAGCCTATTCTGTAATAGCCGCTGCAAATTACTTGCTTGCCCCTGGTAGGTAGACACGCCTTCCCAAGCCTATTCTCTCATCGCCTCAGCCCATGACTTATTTCTCCCTGATAGGTAGACAGGCCTTATCAAGCCTATTCTGTAATAGTCCCAGCAAATTACTTGCTTGCCCCTGGTCGGTAGACAGGCCTTCCCAAGCCTTTTCTGTAATAGTCCCAGCAAATTACTTGCTTGCCCCTGGTAGGTAGACAGAACTTCCCAAGCCAATTCTCGAATAGCCCCAGCAAATTACTTGCTTGCCCCTGGTAGGTAGACAGAACTTCCCAAGCCAATTCTCGAATAGCCCCAGCACATTACTTGCTTGCCCCTGGTAGGTAGACAGGCCTTCCCAAGCCTATTCTGGAATAGCCCCTGCAAATTACTTGCTTGACCCTGGTCGGTAGACAGGCCTTCCCAAGCCTATTCAGTAATAGCCCCAGCAAATTACTTGCATGCCCCTGGTAGGTAGACTGCCCTTCCCAAGCCTATTCTCTCATTGCATCAGCCCATGACTTACTTCTCCCTGGTAGGTCCACTGGCCTTCCCGAGCCAATTCTCTAATATCCCAAGCCAATTCTCTAATAGCCCCTACACATTACTTGTTTGCCCCTGGTAGGTAGACAGGCTTTCCCAAGCCTATTCTGTAATAGTCCCAGCAAATTAATTGCTTGTCCCTGGTAGGTAGACAGGCCTTCCCAATCCTATTCTGTAATAGCCCCAGCACATTACTTGCTTGCCCCTGGTAGGTAGACAGGCTTTCCCAAGCCTATTCTGTAATAGTCCCAACAAATTACTTGCTTGTCCCTGGTAGGTAGAGAGGCCTTCCCAAGCCTATTCTGTAATAGCCCCAGCAAATTACTTGCTTGCCCCTGGTAGGTAGACAGGCCTTCCCAAGCCTATTCTGTAATAGTCCCAGCAAATTACTTGCTTGCCCCTGGTAGGTAGACAGGCCTTCCCAAACCAATTCTCTTCTATCCCAAGCCAAATCTCGAATAGCCCCAGCACATTATTTGCTTGCACCTGGTAGGTAGACAGGCCTTCCCAAGCCAATTCTCTAATAGCTTCTGCACATTACTTGCTTGCCCCTGGTAGGTAGACAGACTTTCCCAAGCCTATTCTGTAATAGTCCCAGCAAATTACTATCTTGCCCCTGGTAGGTAGATAGGCCTTCCCAAGCCTATTCTCTCATCGCCTCAGCCCATGACTTATTTCTCCCTGGTAGGTAGACAGGCCTTCCCAAGCCTATTCTGTAATAGCCGCTGCAAATTACTTGCTTGCCCCTGGTAGTTAGACAGGCCTTCCCAAGCCAATTCTCTAATAGCCCCTGCACATTACTTGCTTGCCCCTGGTAGGTAGACAGGCTTTCCCAAGCCTATTCTGTAATAGCCGCTGCAAATTACTTGCTTGCCCCTGGTAGGTAGACACGCCTTCCAAGCCTATTCGCTCATCGCCTCAGCCCATGACTTATTTCTCCCTGGTAGGTAGACAGGCCTTATCAAGCCTATTCTTTAATAGTTTCAGCAAATTACTTGCTTGTCTCTGATAGGTAGACAGGCCTTCCCAAGCCTATTCTGTTATAGCCCCTGCAAATTACTTGCTTGCCCTTGGTAGGTAGACAGGCTTTCCCAAGCCTATTCTGTTATAGCCCCTGCAAATTACTTGCTTGCCCTTGGTAGGTAGACAGGCTTTCCCAAGCCTATTCTGTAATAGCCGCTGCAAATTACTTGCTTGCCCCTGGTAGGTAGACACGCCTTCCCAAGCCTATTCTCTCATCGCCTCAGCCCATGACTTATTTCTCCCTGGTAGGTAGACAGGCCTTATCAAGCCTATTCTGTAATAGTCCCAGCAAATTACTTGCTTGCCCCTGGTCGGTAGAAAGGCCTTCCCAAGCCTTTTCTGTAATAGTCCCAGCAAATTACTTGCTTGTCTCTGGTTGGTAGACAGGCCTTCCCAAGCCTATTCTGTAATAGCCCCAGCAAATTACTTGCTTGCCCCTGGTAGGTAGACAGAACTTCCCAAGCCAATTCTCGAATAGCCCCAGCACATTACTTGCTTGCCCCTGGTAGGTAGACAGGCCTTCCCAAACCTTTTCTCTCATAGCCCCAGCAAATTACTTGCTTGGCACTGGTCAGCAGACAGGTCTTCCCAAGCCTATTCTGTAATAGACCCAGCAAATTACTTGCTTTCCCCTGGTAGGTAGACTGCCCTTCCCAAGCCTATTCTCTCATTGCCTCAGCCCATGACTTACTTCTCACTGGTAGGTCGACTGGCCTTCCCGAACCAATTTTCTTATATCCCAAGCCAATTCTTTAATAGCCCCTGCACATTACTTGCTTGTCCCTGGTAGGTAGAGAGGCCTTCCCAAGCCTATTCTGTAATAGCCCCAGCAAATTACTTGCTTGCCCCTGGTAGGTAGACAGGCCTTCCCAAGCCTATTCTGTAATAGTCCCAGCAAATTACTTGCTTGCCCCTGGTAGGTAGACAGGCCTTCCCAAACCAATTCTCTTATATCCCAAGCCAAATCTCGAATAGCCCCAGCACATTATTTGCTTGCACCTGGTAGGTAGACAGGCCTTCCCAAGAGAATTCTCTAATAGCTTCTGCACATTACTTGCTTGCCCCTGGTAGGTAGACAGACTTTCCCAAGCCTATTCTGTAATAGTCCCAGCAAATTACTTGCTTGCCCCTGGTAGGTAGATAGGCCTTCCCAAGCCTATTCTCTGATCGCCTCAGCCCATGACTTATTTCTCCCTGGTAGGTAGACAGGCCTTCCCAAGCCTATTCTGTAATAGTCCCAGCAAATTACTTGCTTGTCCCTGGTAGGTAGACAGGCCTTCCCAAGCCTATTCGCTCATCGCCTCAGCCCATGACTTATTTCTCCCTGGTAGATAGACAGGCCTTATCAAGCCTATTCTTTAATAGTTTCAGCAAATTACTTGCTTGTCTCTGATAGGTAGACAGGCCTTCCCAAGCCTATTCTGTTATAGCCCCTGCAAATTACTTGCTTGCCCTTGGTAGGTAGACAGGCTTTCCCAAGCCTATTCTGTTATAGCCCCTGCAAATTACTTGCTTGCCCTTGGTAGGTAGACAGGCTTTCCCAAGCCTATTCTGTAATAGCCGCTGCAAATTACTTGCTTGCCCCTGGTAGGTAGACACGCCTTCCCAAGCCTATTCTCTCATCGCCTCAGCCCATGACTTATTTCTCCCTGGTAGGTAGACAGGCCTTATCAAGCCTATTCTGTAATAGTCCCAGCAAATTACTTGCTTGCCCCTGGTCGGTAGACAGGCCTTCCCAAGCCTTTTCTGTAATAGTCCCAGCAAATTACTTGCTTGTCTCTGGTTGGTAGACAGGCCTTCCCAAGCCTATTCTGTAATAGCCCCAGCAAATTACTTGCTTGCCCCTGGTAGGTAGACAGAACTTCCCAAGCCAATTCTCGAATAGCCCCAGCACATTACTTGCTTGCCCCTGGTAGGTAGACAGGCCTTCCCAAACCTTTTCTCTCATAGCCCCAGCAAATTACTTGCTCTGCACTGGTCAGCAGACAGGTCTTCCCAAGCCTATTCTGTAATAGACCCAGCAAATTACTTGCTTTCCCCTGGTAGGTAGACTGCCCTTCCCAAGCCTATTCTCTCATTGCCTCAGCCCATGACTTACTTCTCACTGGTAGGTCGACTGGCCTTCCCGAACCAAATCTTTTATATCCCAAGCCAATTCTTTAATAGCCCCTGCACATTACTTGCTTGCCCCTGGTAGGTAGACAGGCCTTCTCAAGCCTATTCTGTAATCGTCCCAGCAAATTACTTGCTTACCCCTGGTAGGTAGATAGGCCTTCCCAAGCCTATTCTCTCATCGCCTCAGCCCATGACTTATTCCTCCCTGGTAGCTAGACAGGCCTTCCCAAACCTATTCTGTAATAGCCCCAGCAAATTACTTGCTTGCCCCTGGTAGGCAGACAGGCCTTCCCAAGCCTATTCTGTAATAGCCCCTGCAAATTACTTGCTTGCCCCTGGTCGGTAGACAGGCCTTCCCAAGCCTATTCAGTAATAGCCCCAGCAAATTACTTGCATGCCCCTGGTAGGTAGACTGCCCTTCCCAAGCCTATTCTCTCATTGCATCAGCCCATGACTTACTTCTCCCTGGTAGGTCCACTGGCCTTCCCGAGCCAATTCTCTAATATCCCAAGCCAATTCTCTAATAGCCCCTACACATTACTTGTTTGCCCCTGGTCGGTAGACAGGTCTTCCCAAGCCTATTCTGTAATAGACCCAGCAAATTACTTGCTTTCCCCTGGTAGGTAGACTGCCCTTCCCAAGCCTATTCTCTCATCGCCTCAGCCCATGACTTATTTCTCCCTGGTAGGTAGACAGGCCTTCCCAAGCCTATTCTGTAATAGTCCCAGCAAATTACTTGCTTGTCCCTGGTAGGTAGACAGGCCTTCCCAAGCCTATTTTCTCATCGCCTCAGCCCATGACTTATTTCTCCCTGGTAGGTAGACAGGCCTTCCCAAGCCTATTCTGTAATAGCCGCTGCAAATTACTTGCTTGCCCCTGGTAGGTAGACAGGCCTTCCCAAGCCAATTCTCTAATAGCCCCTGCACATTACTTGCTTGCCCCTGGTAGGTAGACAGGCTTTCCCAAGCCTATTCTGTAATAGCCGCTGAAAATTACTTGCTAGCCCCTGGTAGGTAGACACGCCTTCCCAAGCCTATTCGCTCATCGCCTCAGCCCATGACTTATTTCTCCCTGGTAGGTAGACAGGCCTTATCAAGCCTATTCTTTAATAGTTTCAGCAAATTACTTGCTTGTCCCTGATAGGTAGACAGGCCTTCCCAAGCCTATTCTGTTATAGCCCCTGCAAATTACTTGCTTGCCCTTGGTAGGTAGACAGGCTTTCCCAAGCCTATTCTGTTATAGCCCCTGCAAATTACTTGCTTGCCCTTGGTAGGTAGACAGGCTTTCCCAAGCCTATTCTGTAATAGCCGCTGCAAATTACTTGCTTGCCCCTGGTAGGTAGACACGCCTTCCCAAGCCTAATCTCTCATCGCCTCAGCCCATGACTTATTTCTCCCTGATAGGTAGACAGGCCTTATCAAGCCTATTCTGTAATAGTCCCAGCAAATTACTTGCTTGCCCCTGGTCGGTAGACAGGCCTTCCCAAGCCTTTTCTGTAATAGTCCCAGCAAATTACTTGCTTGCCCCTGGTAGGTAGACAGAACTTCCCAAGCCAATTCTCGAATAGCCCCAGCAAATTACTTGCTTGCCCCTGGTAGGTAGACAGAACTTCCCAAGCCAATTCTCGAATAGCCCCAGCACATTACTTGCTTGCCCCTGGTAGGTAGACAGGCCTTCCCAAGCCTATTCTGTAATAGCCCCTGCAAATTACTTGCTTGACCCTGGTCGGTAGACAGGCCTTCCCAAGCCTATTCAGTAATAGCCCCAGCAAATTACTTGCATGCCCCTGGTAGGTAGACTGCCCTTCCCAAGCCTATTCTCTCATTGCATCAGCCCATGACTTACTTCTCCCTGGTAGGTCCACTGGCCTTCCCGAGCCAATTCTCTAATATCCCAAGCCAATTCTCTAATAGCCCCTACACATTACTTATTTGCCCCTGGTAGGTAGACAGGCTTTCCCAAGCCTATTCTGTAATAGTCCCAGCAAATTAATTGCTTGTCCCTGGTAGGTAGACAGGCCTTCCCAATCCTATTCTGTAATAGCCCCAGCACATTACTTGCTTGCCCCTGGTAGGTAGACAGACTTTCCCAAGCCTATTCTGTAATAGTCCCAGCAAATTACTATCTTGCCCCTGGTAGGTAGATAGGCCTTCCCAAGCCTATTCTCTCATCGCCTCAGCCCATGACTTATTTCTCCCTGGTAGGTAGACAGGCCTTCCCAAGCCTATTCTGTAATAGCCGCTGCAAATTACTTGCTTGCCCCTGGTAGTTAGACAGGCCTTCCCAAGCCAATTCTCTAATAGCCCCTGCACATTACTTGCTTGCCCCTGGTAGGTAGACAGGCTTTCCCAAGCCTATTCTGTAATAGCCGCTGCAAATTACTTGCTTGCCCCTGGTAGGTAGACACGCCTTCCCAAGCCTATTCGCTCATCGCCTCAGCCCATGACTTATTTCTCCCTGGTAGGTAGACAGGCCTTATCAAGCCTATTCTTTAATAGTTTCAGCAAATTACTTGCTTGTCTCTGATAGGTAGACAGGCCTTCCCAAGCCTATTCTGTTATAGCCCCTGCAAATTACTTGCTTGCCCTTGGTAGGTAGACAGGCTTTCCCAAGCCTATTCTGTTATAGCCCCTGCAAATTACTTGCTTGCCCTTGGTAGGTAGACAGGCTTTCCCAAGCCTATTCTGTAATAGCCGCTGCAAATTACTTGCTTGCCCCTGGTAGGTAGACACGCCTTCCCAAGCCTATTCTCTCATCGCCTCAGCCCATGACTTATTTCTCCCTGGTAGGTAGACAGGCCTTATCAAGCCTATTCTGTAATAGTCCCAGCAAATTACTTGCTTGCCCCTGGTCGGTAGAAAGGCCTTCCCAAGCCTTTTCTGTAATAGTCCCAGCAAATTACTTGCTTGTCTCTGGTTGGTAGACAGGCCTTCCCAAGCCTATTCTGTAATAGCCCCAGCAAATTACTTGCTTGCCCCTGGTAGGTAGACAGAACTTCCCAAGCCAATTCTCGAATAGCCCCAGCACATTACTTGCTTGCCCCTGGTAGGTAGACAGGCCTTCCCAAACCTTTTCTCTCATAGCCCCAGCAAATTACTTGCTTGGCACTGGTCAGCAGACAGGTCTTCCCAAGCCTATTCTGTAATAGACCCAGCAAATTACTTGCTTTCCCCTGGTAGGTAGACTGCCCTTCCCAAGCCTATTCTCTCATTGCCTCAGCCCATGACTTACTTCTCACTGGTAGGTCGACTGGCCTTCCCGAACCAATTTTCTTATATCCCAAGCCAATTCTTTAATAGCCCCTGCACATTACTTGCTTGTCCCTGGTAGGTAGAGAGGCCTTCCCAAGCCTATTCTGTAATAGCCCCAGCAAATTACTTGCTTGCCCCTGGTAGGTAGACAGGCCTTCCCAAGCCTATTCTGTAATAGTCCCAGCAAATTACTTGCTTGCCCCTGGTAGGTAGACAGGCCTTCCCAAACCAATTCTCTTATATCCCAAGCCAAATCTCGAATAGCCCCAGCACATTATTTGCTTGCACCTGGTAGGTAGACAGGCCTTCCCAAGAGAATTCTCTAATAGCTTCTGCACATTACTTGCTTGCCCCTGGTAGGTAGACAGACTTTCCCAAGCCTATTCTGTAATAGTCCCAGCAAATTACTTGCTTGCCCCTGGTAGGTAGATAGGCCTTCCCAAGCCTATTCTCTGATCGCCTCAGCCCATGACTTATTTCTCCCTGGTAGATAGACAGGCCTTATCAAGCCTATTCTTTAATAGTTTCAGCAAATTACTTGCTTGTCTCTGATAGGTAGACAGGCCTTCCCAAGCCTATTCTGTTATAGCCCCTGCAAATTACTTGCTTGCCCTTGGTAGGTAGACAGTCTTTCCCAAGCCTATTCTGTTATAGCCCCTGCAAATTACTTGCTTGCCCTTGGTAGGTAGACAGGCTTTCCCAAGCCTATTCTGTAATAGCCGCTGCAAATTACTTGCTTGCCCCTGGTAGGTAGACACGCCTTCCCAAGCCTATTCTCTCATCGCCTCAGCCCATGACTTATTTCTCCCTGGTAGGTAGACAGGCCTTATCAAGCCTATTCTGTAATAGTCCCAGCAAATTACTTGCTTGCCCCTGGTCGGTAGACAGGCCTTCCCAAGCCTTTTCTGTAATAGTCCCAGCAAATTACTTGCTTGTCTCTGGTTGGTAGACAGGCCTTCCCAAGCCTATTCTGTAATAGCCCCAGCAAATTACTTGCTTGCCCCTGGTAGGTAGACAGAACTTCCCAAGCCAATTCTCGAATAGCCCCAGCACATTACTTGCTTGCCCCTGGTAGGTAGACAGGCCTTCCCAAACCTTTTCTCTCATAGCCCCAGCAAATTACTTGCTCTGCACTGGTCAGCAGACAGGTCTTCCCAAGCCTATTCTGTAATAGACCCAGCAAATTACTTGCTTTCCCCTGGTAGGTAGACTGCCCTTCCCAAGCCTATTCTCTCATTGCCTCAGCCCATGACTTACTTCTCACTGGTAGGTCGACTGGCCTTCCCGAACCAAATCTTTTATATCCCAAGCCAATTCTTTAATAGCCCCTGCACATTACTTGCTTGCCCCTGGTAGGTAGACAGGCCTTCTCAAGCCTATTCTGTAATCGTCCCAGCAAATTACTTGCTTACCCCTGGTAGGTAGATAGGCCTTCCCAAGCCTATTCTCTCATCGCCTCAGCCCATGACTTATTCCTCCCTGGTAGCTAGACAGGCCTTCCCAAACCTATTCTGTAATAGCCCCAGCAAATTACTTGCTTGCCCCTGGTAGGCAGACAGGCCTTCCCAAGCCTATTCTGTAATAGCCCCTGCAAATTACTTGCTTGCCCCTGGTCGGTAGACAGGCCTTCCCAAGCCTATTCAGTAATAGCCCCAGCAAATTACTTGCATGCCCCTGGTAGGTAGACTGCCCTTCCCAAGCCTATTCTCTCATTGCATCAGCCCATGACTTACTTCTCCCTGGTAGGTCCACTGGCCTTCCCGAGCCAATTCTCTAATATCCCAAGCCAATTCTCTAATAGCCCCTACACATTACTTGTTTGCCCCTGGTAGGTAGACAGGTCTTCCCAAGCCTATTCTGTAATAGACCCAGCAAATTACTTGCTTTCCCCTGGTAGGTAGACTGCCCTTCCCAAGCCTATTCTCTCATCGCCTCAGCCCATGACTTATTTCTCCCTGGTAGGTAGACAGGCCTTCCCAAGCCTATTCTGTAATAGTCCCAGCAAATTACTTGCTTGTCCCTGGTAGGTAGACAGGCCTTCCCAAGCCTATTTTCTCATCGCCTCAGCCCATGACTTATTTCTCCCTGGTAGGTAGACAGGCCTTCCCAAGCCTATTCTGTAATAGCCGCTGCAAATTACTTGCTTGCCCCTGGTAGGTAGACAGGCCTTCCCAAGCCAATTCTCTAATAGCCCCTGCACATTACTTGCTTGCCCCTGGTAGGTAGACAGGCTTTCCCAAGCCTATTCTGTAATAGCCGCTGAAAATTACTTGCTAGCCCCTGGTAGGTAGACACGCCTTCCCAAGCCTATTCGCTCATCGCCTCAGCCCATGACTTATTTCTCCCTGGTAGGTAGACAGGCCTTATCAAGCCTATTCTTTAATAGTTTCAGCAAATTACTTGCTTGTCCCTGATAGGTAGACAGGCCTTCCCAAGCCTATTCTGTTATAGCCCCTGCAAATTACTTGCTTGCCCTTGGTAGGTAGACAGGCTTTCCCAAGCCTATTCTGTTATAGCCCCTGCAAATTACTTGCTTGCCCTTGGTAGGTAGACAGGCTTTCCCAAGCCTATTCTGTAATAGCCGCTGCAAATTACTTGCTTGCCCCTGGTAGGTAGACACGCCTTCCCAAGCCTATTCTCTCATCGCCTCAGCCCATGACTTATTTCTCCCTGATAGGTAGACAGGCCTTATCAAGCCTATTCTGTTAAAGCCCAAGCCAATTCTCGAATAGCCCCAGCACATTATTTGCTTGCACCTGGTAGGTAGACAGGCCTTCCCAAGAGAATTCTCTAATAGCTTCTGCACATTACTTGCTTGCCCCTGGTAGGTAGACAGACTTTCCCAAGCCTATTCTGTAATAGTCCCAGCAAATTACTTGCTTGCCCCTGGTAGGTAGATAGGCCTTCCCAAGCCTATTCTCTGATCGCCTCAGCCCATGACTTATTTCTCCCTGGTAGGTAGACAGGCCTTCCCAAGCCTATTCTGTAATAGTCCCAGCAAATTACTTGCTTGTCCCTGGTAGGTAGACAGGCCTTCCCAAGCCTATTCGCTCATCGCCTCAGCCCATGACTTATTTCTCCCTGGTAGATAGACAGGCCTTATCAAGCCTATTCTTTAATAGTTTCAGCAAATTACTTGCTTGTCTCTGATAGGTAGACAGGCCTTCCCAAGCCTATTCTGTTATAGCCCCTGCAAATTACTTGCTTGCCCTTGGTAGGTAGACAGGCTTTCCCAAGCCTATTCTGTTATAGCCCCTGCAAATTACTTGCTTGCCCTTGGTAGGTAGACAGGCTTTCCCAAGCCTATTCTGTAATAGCCGCTGCAAATTACTTGCTTGCCCCTGGTAGGTAGACACGCCTTCCCAAGCCTATTCTCTCATCGCCTCAGCCCATGACTTATTTCTCCCTGATAGGTAGACAGGCCTTATCAAGCCTATTCTGTAATAGTCCCAGCAAATTACTTGCTTGCCCCTGGTCGGTAGACAGGCCTTCCCAAGCCTTTTCTGTAATAGTCCCAGCAAATTACTTGCTTGCCCCTGGTAGGTAGACAGAACTTCCCAAGCCAATTCTCGAATAGCCCCAGCAAATTACTTGCTTGCCCCTGGTAGGTAGACAGAACTTCCCAAGCCAATTCTCGAATAGCCCCAGCACATTACTTGCTTGCCCCTGGTAGGTAGACAGGCCTTCCCAAGCCTATTCTGTAATAGCCCCTGCAAATTACTTGCTTGACCCTGGTCGGTAGACAGGCCTTCCCAAGCCTATTCAGTAATAGCCCCAGCAAATTACTTGCATGCCCCTGGTAGGTAGACTGCCCTTCCCAAGCCTATTCTCTCATTGCATCAGCCCATGACTTACTTCTCCCTGGTAGGTCCACTGGCCTTCCCGAGCCAATTCTCTAATATCCCAAGCCAATTCTCTAATAGCCCCTACACATTACTTATTTGCCCCTGGTAGGTAGACAGGCTTTCCCAAGCCTATTCTGTAATAGTCCCAGCAAATTAATTGCTTGTCCCTGGTAGGTAGACAGGCCTTCCCAATCCTATTCTGTAATAGCCCCAGCACATTACTTGCTTGCCCCTGGTAGGTAGACAGACTTTCCCAAGCCTATTCTGTAATAGTCCCAGCAAATTACTATCTTGCCCCTGGTAGGTAGATAGGCCTTCCCAAGCCTATTCTCTCATCGCCTCAGCCCATGACTTATTTCTCCCTGGTAGGTAGACAGGCCTTCCCAAGCCTATTCTGTAATAGCCGCTGCAAATTACTTGCTTGCCCCTGGTAGTTAGACAGGCCTTCCCAAGCCAATTCTCTAATAGCCCCTGCACATTACTTGCTTGCCCCTGGTAGGTAGACAGGCTTTCCCAAGCCTATTCTGTAATAGCCGCTGCAAATTACTTGCTTGCCCCTGGTAGGTAGACACGCCTTCCCAAGCCTATTCGCTCATCGCCTCAGCCCATGACTTATTTCTCCCTGGTAGGTAGACAGGCCTTATCAAGCCTATTCTTTAATAGTTTCAGCAAATTACTTGCTTGTCTCTGATAGGTAGACAGGCCTTCCCAAGCCTATTCTGTTATAGCCCCTGCAAATTACTTGCTTGCCCTTGGTAGGTAGACAGGCTTTCCCAAGCCTATTCTGTTATAGCCCCTGCAAATTACTTGCTTGCCCTTGGTAGGTAGACAGGCTTTCCCAAGCCTATTCTGTAATAGCCGCTGCAAATTACTTGCTTGCCCCTGGTAGGTAGACACGCCTTCCCAAGCCTATTCTCTCATCGCCTCAGCCCATGACTTATTTCTCCCTGGTAGGTAGACAGGCCTTATCAAGCCTATTCTGTAATAGTCCCAGCAAATTACTTGCTTGCCCCTGGTCGGTAGAAAGGCCTTCCCAAGCCTTTTCTGTAATAGTCCCAGCAAATTACTTGCTTGTCTCTGGTTGGTAGACAGGCCTTCCCAAGCCTATTCTGTAATAGCCCCAGCAAATTACTTGCTTGCCCCTGGTAGGTAGACAGAACTTCCCAAGCCAATTCTCGAATAGCCCCAGCACATTACTTGCTTGCCCCTGGTAGGTAGACAGGCCTTCCCAAACCTTTTCTCTCATAGCCCCAGCAAATTACTTGCTTGGCACTGGTCAGCAGACAGGTCTTCCCAAGCCTATTCTGTAATAGACCCAGCAAATTACTTGCTTTCCCCTGGTAGGTAGACTGCCCTTCCCAAGCCTATTCTCTCATTGCCTCAGCCCATGACTTACTTCTCACTGGTAGGTCGACTGGCCTTCCCGAACCAATTTTCTTATATCCCAAGCCAATTCTTTAATAGCCCCTGCACATTACTTGCTTGTCCCTGGTAGGTAGAGAGGCCTTCCCAAGCCTATTCTGTAATAGCCCCAGCAAATTACTTGCTTGCCCCTGGTAGGTAGACAGGCCTTCCCAAGCCCATTCTGTAATAGTCCCAGCAAATTACTTGCTTGCCCCTGGTAGGTAGACAGGCCTTCCCAAACCAATTCTCTTATATCCCAAGCCAAATCTCGAATAGCCCCAGCACATTATTTGCTTGCACCTGGTAGGTAGACAGGCCTTCCCAAGAGAATTCTCTAATAGCTTCTGCACATTACTTGCTTGCCCCTGGTAGGTAGACAGACTTTCCCAAGCCTATTCTGTAATAGTCCCAGCAAATTACTTGCTTGCCCCTGGTAGGTAGATAGGCCTTCCCAAGCCTATTCTCTGATCGCCTCAGCCCATGACTTATTTCTCCCTGGTAGGTAGACAGGCCTTCCCAAGCCTATTCTGTAATAGTCCCAGCAAATTACTTGCTTGCCCCTGGTCGGTAGACAGGCCTTCCCAAGCCTTTTCTGTAATAGTCCCAGCAAATTACTTGCTTGTCTCTGGTTGGTAGACAGGCCTTCCCAAGCCTATTCTGTAATAGCCCCAGCAAATTACTTGCTTGCCCCTGGTAGGTAGACAGAACTTCCCAAGCCAATTCTCGAATAGCCCCAGCACATTACTTGCTTGCCCCTGGTAGGTAGACAGGCCTTCCCAAACCTTTTCTCTCATAGCCCCAGCAAATTACTTGCTCTGCACTGGTCAGCAGACAGGTCTTCCCAAGCCTATTCTGTAATAGACCCAGCAAATTACTTGCTTTCCCCTGGTAGGTAGACTGCCCTTCCCAAGCCTATTCTCTCATTGCCTCAGCCCATGACTTACTTCTCACTGGTAGGTCGACTGGCCTTCCCGAACCAAATCTTTTATATCCCAAGCCAATTCTTTAATAGCCCCTGCACATTACTTGCTTGCCCCTGGTAGGTAGACAGGCCTTCTCAAGCCTATTCTGTAATCGTCCCAGCAAATTACTTGCTTACCCCTGGTAGGTAGATAGGCCTTCCCAAGCCTATTCTCTCATCGCCTCAGCCCATGACTTATTCCTCCCTGGTAGCTAGACAGGCCTTCCCAAACCTATTCTGTAATAGCCCCAGCAAATTACTTGCTTGCCCCTGGTAGGCAGACAGGCCATCCCAAGCCTATTCTGTAATAGCCCCTGCAAATTACTTGCTTGCCCCTGGTCGGTAGACAGGCCTTCCCAAGCCTATTCAGTAATAGCCCCAGCAAATTACTTGCATGCCCCTGGTAGGTAGACTGCCCTTCCCAAGCCTATTCTCTCATTGCATCAGCCCATGACTTACTTCTCCCTGGTAGGTCCACTGGCCTTCCCGAGCCAATTCTCTAATATCCCAAGCCAATTCTCTAATAGCCCCTACACATTACTTGTTTGCCCCTGTTAGGTAGACAGGTCTTCCCAAGCCTATTCTGTAATAGACCCAGCAAATTACTTGCTTTCCCCTGGTAGGTAGACTGCCCTTCCCAAGCCTATTCTCTCATCGCCTCAGCCCATGACTTATTTCTCCCTGGTAGGTAGACAGGCCTTCCCAAGCCTATTCTGTAATAGTCCCAGCAAATTACTTGCTTGTCCCTGGTAGGTAGACAGGCCTTCCCAAGCCTATTTTCTCATCGCCTCAGCCCATGACTTATTTCTCCCTGGTAGGTAGACAGGCCTTCCCAAGCCTATTCTGTAATAGCCGCTGCAAATTACTTGCTTGCCCCTGGTAGGTAGACAGGCCTTCCCAAGCCAATTCTCTAATAGCCCCTGCACATTACTTGCTTGCCCCTGGTAGGTAGACAGGCTTTCCCAAGCCTATTCTGTAATAGCCGCTGAAAATTACTTGCTAGCCCCTGGTAGGTAGACACGCCTTCCCAAGCCTATTCGCTCATCGCCTCAGCCCATGACTTATTTCTCCCTGGTAGGTAGACAGGCCTTATCAAGCCTATTCTTTAATAGTTTCAGCAAATTACTTGCTTGTCCCTGATAGGTAGACAGGCCTTCCCAAGCCTATTCTGTTATAGCCCCTGCAAATTACTTGCTTGCCCTTGGTAGGTAGACAGGCTTTCCCAAGCCTATTCTGTTATAGCCCCTGCAAATTACTTGCTTGCCCTTGGTAGGTAGACAGGCTTTCCCAAGCCTATTCTGTAATAGCCGCTGCAAATTACTTGCTTGCCCCTGGTAGGTAGACACGCCTTCCCAAGCCTATTCTCTCATCGCCTCAGCCCATGACTTATTTCTCCCTGATAGGTAGACAGGCCTTATCAAGCCTATTCTGTAATAGTCCCAGCAAATTACTTGCTTGCCCCTGGTCGGTAGACAGGCCTTCCCAAGCCTTTTCTGTAATAGTCCCAGCAAATTACTTGCTTGCCCCTGGTAGGTAGACAGAACTTCCCAAGCCAATTCTCGAATAGCCCCAGCAAATTACTTGCTTGCCCCTGGTAGGTAGACAGAACTTCCCAAGCCAATTCTCGAATAGCCCCAGCACATTACTTGCTTGCCCCTGGTAGGTAGACAGGCCTTCCCAAGCCTATTCTGTAATAGCCCCTGCAAATTACTTGCTTGACCCTGGTCGGTAGACAGGCCTTCCCAAGCCTATTCAGTAATAGCCCCAGCAAATTACTTGCATGCCCCTGGTAGGTAGACTGCCCTTCCCAAGCCTATTCTCTCATTGCATCAGCCCATGACTTACTTCTCCCTGGTAGGTCCACTGGCCTTCCCGAGCCAATTCTCTAATATCCCAAGCCAATTCTCTAATAGCCCCTACACATTACTTATTTGCCCCTGGTAGGTAGACAGGCTTTCCCAAGCCTATTCTGTAATAGTCCCAGCAAATTAATTGCTTGTCCCTGGTAGGTAGACAGGCCTTCCCAATCCTATTCTGTAATAGCCCCAGCACATTACTTGCTTGCCCCTGGTAGGTAGACAGGCTTTCCCAAGCCTATTCTGTAATAGTCCCAACAAATTACTTGCTTGTCCCTGGTAGGTAGAGAGGCCTTCCCAAGCCTATTCTGTAATAGCCCCTACACATTACTTATTTGCCCCTGGTAGGTAGACAGGCTTTCCCAAGCCTATTCTGTAATAGTCCCAGCAAATTAATTGCTTGTCCCTGGTAGGTAGACAGGCCTTCCCAATCCTATTCTGTAATAGCCCCAGCACATTACTTGCTTGCCCCTGGTAGGTAGACAGACTTTCCCAAGCCTATTCTGTAATAGTCCCAGCAAATTACTTGCTTGCCCCTGGTAGGTAGATAGGCCTTCCCAAGCCTATTCTCTCATCGCCTCAGCCCATGACTTATTTCTCCCTGGTAGGTAGACAGGCCTTCCCAAGCCTATTCTGTAATAGCCGCTGCAAATTACTTGCTTGCCCCTGGTAGTTAGACAGGCCTTCCCAAGCCAATTCTCTAATAGCCCCTGCACATTACTTGCTCCCCCCTGGTAGGTAGACAGGCTTTCCCAAGCCTATTCTGTAATAGCCGCTGCAAATTACTTGCTTGCCCCTGGTAGGTAGACACGCCTTCCCAAGCCTATTCGCTCATCGCCTCAGCCCATGACTTATTTCTCCCTGGTAGGTAGACAGGCCTTATCAAGCCTATTCTTTAATAGTTTCAGCAAATTACTTGCTTGTCTCTGATAGGTAGACAGGCCTTCCCAAGCCTATTCTGTTATAGCCCCTGCAAATTACTTGCTTGCCCTTGGTAGGTAGACAGGATTTCCCAAGCCTATTCTGTTATAGCCCCTGCAAATTACTTGCTTGCCCTTGGTAGGTAGACAGGCTTTCCCAAGCCTATTCTGTAATAGCCGCTGCAAATTACTTGCTTGCCCCTGGTAGGTAGACACGCCTTCCCAAGCCTATTCTCTCATCGCCTCAGCCCATGACTTATTTCTCCCTGGTAGGTAGACAGGCCTTATCAAGCCTATTCTGTAATAGTCCCAGCAAATTACTTGCTTGCCCCTGGTCGGTAGAAAGGCCTTCCCAAGCCTTTTCTGTAATAGTCCCAGCAAATTACTTGCTTGTCTCTGGTTGGTAGACAGGCCTTCCCAAGCCTATTCTGTAATAGCCCCAGCAAATTACTTGCTTGCCCCTGGTAGGTAGACAGAACTTCCCAAGCCAATTCTCGAATAGCCCCAGCACATTACTTGCTTGCCCCTGGTAGGTAGACAGGCCTTCCCAAACCTTTTCTCTCATAGCCCCAGCAAATTACTTGCTTGGCACTGGTCAGCAGACAGGTCTTCCCAAGCCTATTCTGTAATAGACCCAGCAAATTACTTGCTTTCCCCTGGTAGGTAGACTGCCCTTCCCAAGCCTATTCTCTCATTGCCTCAGCCCATGACTTACTTCTCACTGGTAGGTCGACTGGCCTTCCCGAACCAATTTTCTTATATCCCAAGCCAATTCTTTAATAGCCCCTGCACATTACTTGCTTGCCCCTGGTAGGTAGACAGGCCTTCTCAAGCCTATTCTGTAATCGTCCCAGCAAATTACTTGCTTACCCCTGGTAGGTAGATAGGCCTTCTCAAGCCTATTCTCTCATCGCCTCAGCCCATGACTTATTCCTCCCTGGTAGCTAGACAGGCCTTCCCAAACCTATTCTGTAATAGCCCCAGCAAATTACTTGCTTGCCCCTGGTAGGCAGACAGGCCTTCCCAAGCCTATTCTGTAATAGCCCCTGCAAATTACTTGCTTGCCCCTGGTCGGTAGACAGGCCTTCCCAAGCCTATTCAGTAATAGCCCCAGCAAATTACTTGCATGCCCCTGGTAGGTAGACTGCCCTTCCCAAGCCTTTTCTCTCATTGCATCAGCCCATGACTTACTTCTCCTTGGTAGGTCCACTGGCCTTCCCGAGCCAATTCTCTAATATCCCAAGCCAATTCTCTAATAGCCCCTACACATTACTTGTTTGCCCCTGGTAGGTAGACAGGTCTTCCCAAGCCTATTCTGTAATAGACCCAGCAAATTACTTGCTTTCCCCTGGTAGGTAGACTGCCCTTCCCAAGCCTATTCTCTCATCGCCTCAGCCCATGACTTATTTCTCCCTGGTAGGTAGACAGGCCTTCCCAAGCCTATTCTGTAATAGTCCCAGCAAATTACTTGCTTGTCCCTGGTAGGTAGACAGGCCTTCCCAAGCCTATTTTCTCATCGCCTCAGCCCATGACTTATTTCTCCCTGGTAGGTAGACAGGCTTTCCCAAGCCTATTCTGTAATAGCCGCTGCAAATTACTTGCTTGCCCCTGGTAGGTAGACAGGCCTTCCCAAGCCAATTCTCTAATAGCCCCTGCACATTACTTGCTTGCCCCTGGTAGGTAGACAGGCTTTCCCAAGCCTATTCTGTAATAGCCGCTGAAAATTACTTGCTAGCCCCTGGTAGGTAGACACGCCTTCCCAAGCCTATTCGCTCATCGCCTCAGCCCATGACTTATTTCTCCCTGGTAGGTAGACAGGCCTTATCAAGCCTATTCTTTAATAGTTTCAGCAAATTACTTGCTTGTCCCTGATAGGTAGACAGGCCTTCCCAAGCCTATTCTGTTATAGCCCCTGCAAATTACTTGCTTGCCCTTGGTAGGTAGACAGGCTTTCCCAAGCCTATTCTGTTATAGCCCCTGCAAATTACTTGCTTGCCCTTGGTAGGTAGACAGGCTTTCCCAAGCCTATTCTGTAATAGCCGCTGCAAATTACTTGCTTGCCCCTGGTAGGTAGACACGCCTTCCCAAGCCTATTCTCTCATCGCCTCAGCCCATGACTTATTTCTCCCTGATAGGTAGACAGGCCTTATCAAGCCTATTCTGTAATAGTCCCAGCAAATTACTTGCTTGCCCCTGGTCGGTAGACAGGCCTTCCCAAGCCTTTTCTGTAATAGTCCCAGCAAATTACTTGCTTGCCCCTGGTAGGTAGACAGAACTTCCCAAGCCAATTCTCGAATAGCCCCAGCAAATTACTTGCTTGCCCCTGGTAGGTAGACAGAACTTCCCAAGCCAATTCTCGAATAGCCCCAGCACATTACTTGCTTGCCCCTGGTAGGTAGACAGGCCTTCCCAAGCCTATTCTGTAATAGCCCCTGCAAATTACTTGCTTGACCCTGGTCGGTAGACAGGCCTTCCCAAGCCTATTCAGTAATAGCCCCAGCAAATTACTTGCATGCCCCTGGTAGGTAGACTGCCCTTCCCAAGCCTATTCTCTAATTGCATCAGCCCATGACTTACTTCTCCCTGGTAGGTCCACTGGCCTTCCCGAGCCAATTCTCTAATATCCCAAGCCAATTCTCTAATAGCCCCTACACATTACTTGTTTGCCCCTGGTAGGTAGACAGGCTTTCCCAAGCCTATTCTGTAATAGTCCCAGCAAATTAATTGCTTGTCCCTGGTAGGTAGACAGGCCTTCCCAATCCTATTCTGTAATAGCCCCAGCACATTACTTGCTTGCCCCTGGTAGGTAGACAGGCTTTCCCAAGCCTATTCTGTAATAGACCCAGCAAATTACTTGCTTTCCCCTGGTAGGTAGACTGCCCTTCCCAAGCCTATTCTCTCATTGCCTCAGCCCATGACTTACTTCTCACTGGTAGGTCGATTGGCCTTCCCGAACCAAATCTTTTATATCCCAAGTCAATTCTTTAATAGCCCCTGCACATTACTT
The DNA here is from genome assembly GCF_030265065.1 of Corythoichthys intestinalis. NCBI lineage: Eukaryota > Metazoa > Chordata > Actinopteri > Syngnathiformes > Syngnathidae > Corythoichthys > Corythoichthys intestinalis. Next base: position 1,305,276 of record NW_026651600.1, on the reverse strand, counting down.
GCTTGCCCCTGGTAGGTAGACAGGCCTTCTCAAGCCTATTCTGTAATCGTCCCAGCAAATTACTTGCTTACCCCTGGTAGGTAGATAGGCCTTCCCAAGACTATTCTCTCATCGCCTCAGCCCATGACTTATTCCTCCCTGGTAGCTAGACAGGCCTTCCCAAACCTATTCTGTAATAGCCCCAGCAAATTACTTGCTTGCCCCTGGTAGGCAGACAGGCCTTCCCAAGCCTATTCTGTAATAGCCCCTGCAAATTACTTGCTTGCCCCTGGTCGGTAGACAGGCCTTCCCAAGCCTATTCAGTAATAGCCCCAGCAAATTACTTGCATGCCCCTGGTAGGTAGACTGCCCTTCCCAAGCCTATTCTCTCATTGCATCAGCCCATGACTTACTTCTCCCTGGTAGGTCCACTGGCCTTCCCGAGCCAATTCTCTAATATCCCAAGCCAATTCTCTAATAGCCCCTACACATTACTTGTTTGCCCCTGGTAGGTAGACAGGTCTTCCCAAGCCTATTCTGTAATAGACCCAGCAAATTACTTGCTTTCCCCTGGTAGGTAGACTGCCCTTCCCAAGCCTATTCTCTCATCGCCTCAGCCCATGACTTATTTCTCCCTGGTAGGTAGACAGGCCTTCCCAAGCCTATTCTGTAATAGTCCCAGCAAATTACTTGCTTGTCCCTGGTAGGTAGACAGGCCTTCCCAAGCCTATTTTCTCATCGCCTCAGCCCATGACTTATTTCTCCCTGGTAGGTAGACAGGCCTTCCCAAGCCTATTCTGTAATAGCCGCTGCAAATTACTTGCTTGCCCCTGGTAGGTAGACAGGCCTTCCCAAGCCAATTCTCTAATAGCCCCTGCACATTACTTGCTTGCCCCTGGTAGGTAGACAGGCTTTCCCAAGCCTATTCTGTAATAGCCGCTGAAAATTACTTGCTAGCCCCTGGTAGGTAGACACGCCCTCCCAAGCCTATTCGCTCATCGCCTCAGCCCATGACTTATTTCTCCCTGGTAGGTAGACAGGCCTTATCAAGCCTATTCTTTAATAGTTTCAGCAAATTACTTGCTTGTCCCTGATAGGTAGACAGGCCTTCCCAAGCCTATTCTGTTATAGCCCCTGCAAATTACTTGCTTGCCATTGGTAGGTAGACAGGCTTTCCAAAGCCTATTCTGTTATAGCCCCTGCAAATTACTTGCTTGCCCTTGGTAGGTAGACAGGCTTTCCCAAGCCTATTCTGTAATAGCCGCTGCAAATTACTTGCTTGCCCCTGGTAGGTAGACACGCCTTCCCAAGCCTATTCTCTCATCGCCTCAGCCCATGACTTATTTCTCCCTGATAGGTAGACAGGCCTTATCAAGCCTATTCTGTAATAGTCCCAGCAAATTACTTGCTTGCCCCTGGTCGGTAGACAGGCCTTCCCAAGCCTTTTCTGTAATAGTCCCAGCAAATTACTTGCTTGCCCCTGGTAGGTAGACAGAACTTCCCAAGCCAATTCTCGAATAGCCCCAGCAAATTACTTGCTTGCCCCTGGTAGGTAGACAGAACTTCCCAAGCCAATTCTCGAATAGCCCCTACACATTACTTGTTTGCCCCTGGTAGGTAGACAGGCTTTCCCAAGCCTATTCTGTAATAGTCCCAGCAAATTAATTGCTTGTCCCTGGTAGGTAGACAGGCCTTCCCAATCCTATTCTGTAATAGCCCCAGCACATTACTTGCTTGCCCCTGGTAGGTAGACAGGCTTTCCCAAGCCTATTCTGTAATAGTCCCAACAAATTACTTGCTTGTCCCTGGTAGGTAGAGAGGCCTTCCCAAGCCTATTCTGTAATAGCCCCAGCAAATTACTTGCTTGCCCCTGGTAGGTAGACAGGCCTTCCCAAGCCTATTCTGTAATAGTCCCAGCAAATTACTTGCTTGCCCCTGGTAGGTAGACAGGCCTTCCCAAACCAATTCTCTTCTATCCCAAGCCAAATCTCGAATAGCCCCAGCACATTATTTGCTTGCACCTGGTAGGTAGACAGGCCTTCCCAAGCCAATTCTCTAATAGCTTCTGCACATTACTTGCTTGCCCCTGGTAGGTAGACAGACTTTCCCAAGCCTATTCTGTAATAGTCCCAGCAAATTACTATCTTGCCCCTGGTAGGTAGATAGGCCTTCCCAAGCCTATTCTCTCATCGCCTCAGCCCATGACTTATTTCTCCCTGGTAGGTAGACAGGCCTTCCCAAGCCTATTCTGTAATAGCCGCTGCAAATTACTTGCTTGCCCCTGGTAGTTAGACAGGCCTTCCCAAGCCAATTCTCTAATAGCCCCTGCACATTACTTGCTTGCCCCTGGTAGGTAGACAGGCTTTCCCAAGCCTATTCTGTAATAGCCGCTGCAAATTACTTGCTTGCCCCTGGTAGGTAGACACGCCTTCCCAAGCCTATTCGCTCATCGCCTCAGCCCATGACTTATTTCTCCCTGGTAGGTAGACAGGCCTTATCAAGCCTATTCTTTAATAGTTTCAGCAAATTACTTGCTTGTCTCTGATAGGTAGACAGGCCTTCCCAAGCCTATTCTGTTATAGCCCCTGCAAATTACTTGCTTGCCCTTGGTAGGTAGACAGGCTTTCCCAAGCCTATTCTGTTATAGCCCCTGCAAATTACTTGCTTGCCCTTGGTAGGTAGACAGGCTTTCCCAAGCCTATTCTGTAATAGCCGCTGCAAATTATTTGCTTGCCCCTGGTAGGTAGACACGCCTTCCCAAGCCTATTCTCTCATCGCCTCAGCCCATGACTTATTTCTCCCTGGTAGGTAGACAGGCCTTATCAAGCCTATTCTGTAATAGTCCCAGCAAATTACTTGCTTGCCCCTGGTCGGTAGAAAGGCCTTCCCAAGCCTTTTCTGTAATAGTCCCAGCAAATTACTTGCTTGTCTCTGGTTGGTAGACAGGCCTTCCCAAGCCTATTCTGTAATAGCCCCAGCAAATTACTTGCTTGCCCCTGGTAGGTAGACAGAACTTCCCAAGCCAATTCTCGAATAGCCCCAGCACATTACTTGCTTGCCCCTGGTAGGTAGACAGGCCTTCCCAAACCTTTTCTCTCATAGCCCCAGCAAATTACTTGCTTGGCACTGGTCAGCAGACAGGTCTTCCCAAGCCTATTCTGTAATAGACCCAGCAAATTACTTGCTTTCCCCTGGTAGGTAGACTGCCCTTCCCAAGCCTATTCTCTCATTGCCTCAGCCCATGACTTACTTCTCACTGGTAGGTCGACTGGCCTTCCCGAACCAATTTTCTTATATCCCAAGCCAATTCTTTAATAGCCCCTGCACATTACTTGCTTGTCCCTGGTAGGTAGAGAGGCCTTCCCAAGCCTATTCTGTAATAGCCCCAGCAAATTACTTGCTTGCCCCTGGTAGGTAGACAGGCCTTCCCAAGCCTATTCTGTAATAGTCCCAGCAAATTACTTGCTTGCCCCTGGTAGGTAGACAGGCCTTCCCAAACCAATTCTCTTATATCCCAAGCCAAATCTCGAATAGCCCCAGCACATTATTTGCTTGCACCTGGTAGGTAGACAGGCCTTCCCAAGAGAATTCTCTAATAGCTTCTGCACATTACTTGCTTGCCCCTGGTAGGTAGACAGACTTTCCCAAGCCTATTCTGTAATAGTCCCAGCAAATTACTTGCTTGCCCCTGGTAGGTAGATAGGCCTTCCCAAGCCTATTCTCTGATCGCCTCAGCCCATGACTTATTTCTCCCTGGTAGGTAGACAGGCCTTCCCAAGCCTATTCTGTAATAGTCCCAGCAAATTACTTGCTTGTCCCTGGTAGGTAGACAGGCCTTCCCAAGCCTATTCGCTCATCGCCTCAGCCCATGACTTATTTCTCCCTGGTAGATAGACAGGCCTTATCAAGCCTATTCTTTAATAGTTTCAGCAAATTACTTGCTTGTCTCTGATAGGTAGACAGGCCTTCCCAAGCCTATTCTGTTATAGCCCCTGCAAATTACTTGCTTGCCCTTGGTAGGTAGACAGGCTTTCCCAAGCCTATTCTGTAATAGCCGCTGCAAATTACTTGCTTGCCCCTGGTAGGTAGACACGCCTTCCCAAGCCTATTCTCTCATCGCCTCAGCCCATGACTTATTTCTCCCTGGTAGGTAGACAGGCCTTATCAAGCCTATTCTGTAATAGTCCCAGCAAATTACTTGCTTGCCCCTGGTCGGTAGACAGGCCTTCCCAAGCCTTTTCTGTAATAGTCCCAGCAAATTACTTGCTTGTCTCTGGTTGGTAGACAGGCCTTCCCAAGCCTATTCTGTAATAGCCCCAGCAAATTACTTGCTTGCCCCTGGTAGGTAGACAGAACTTCCCAAGCCAATTCTCGAATAGCCCCAGCACATTACTTGCTTGCCCCTGGTAGGTAGACAGGCCTTCCCAAACCTTTTCTCTCATAGCCCCAGCAAATTACTTGCTCTGCACTGGTCAGCAGACAGGTCTTCCCAAGCCTATTCTGTAATAGACCCAGCAAATTACTTGCTTTCCCCTGGTAGGTAGACTGCCCTTCCCAAGCCTATTCTCTCATTGCCTCAGCCCATGACTTACTTCTCACTGGTAGGTCGACTGGCCTTCCCGAACCAAATCTTTTATATCCCAAGCCAATTCTTTAATAGCCCCTGCACATTACTTGCTTGCCCCTGGTAGGTAGACAGGCCTTCTCAAGCCTATTCTGTAATCGTCCCAGCAAATTACTTGCTTACCCCTGGTAGGTAGATAGGCCTTCCCAAGCCTATTCTCTCATCGCCTCAGCCCATGACTTATTCCTCCCTGGTAGCTAGACAGGCCTTCCCAAACCTATTCTGTAATAGCCCCAGCAAATTACTTGCTTGCCCCTGGTAGGCAGACAGGCCTTCCCAAGCCTATTCTGTAATAGCCCCTGCAAATTACTTGCTTGCCCCTGGTCGGTAGACAGGCCTTCCCAAGCCTATTCAGTAATAGCCCCAGCAAATTACTTGCATGCCCCTGGTAGGTAGACTGCCCTTCCCAAGCCTATTCTCTCATTGCATCAGCCCATGACTTACTTCTCCCTGGTAGGTCCACTGGCCTTCCCGAGCCAATTCTCTAATATCCCAAGCCAATTCTCTAATAGCCCCTACACATTACTTGTTTGCCCCTGGTAGGTAGACAGGTCTTCCCAAGCCTATTCTGTAATAGACCCAGCAAATTACTTGCTTTCCCCTGGTAGGTAGACTGCCCTTCCCAAGCCTATTCTCTCATCGCCTCAGCCCATGACTTATTTCTCCCTGGTAGGTAGACAGGCCTTCCCAAGCCTATTCTGTAATAGTCCCAGCAAATTACTTGCTTGTCCCTGGTAGGTAGACAGGCCTTCCCAAGCCTATTTTCTCATCGCCTCAGCCCATGACTTATTTCTCCCTGGTAGGTAGACAGGCCTTCCCAAGCCTATTCTGTAATAGCCGCTGCAAATTACTTGCTTGCCCCTGGTAGGTAGACAGGCCTTCCCAAGCCAATTCTCTAATAGCCCCTGCACATTACTTGCTTGCCCCTGGTAGGTAGACAGGCTTTCCCAAGCCTATTCTGTAATAGCCGCTGAAAATTACTTGCTAGCCCCTGGTAGGTAGACACGCCTTCCCAAGCCTATTCGCTCATCGCCTCAGCCCATGACTTATTTCTCCCTGGTAGGTAGACAGGCCTTATCAAGCCTATTCTTTAATAGTTTCAGCAAATTACTTGCTTGTCCCTGATAGGTAGACAGGCCTTCCCAAGCCTATTCTGTTATAGCCCCTGCAAATTACTTGCTTGCCCTTGGTAGGTAGACAGGCTTTCCCAAGCCTATTCTGTTATAGCCCCTGCAAATTACTTGCTTGCCCTTGGTAGGTAGACAGGCTTTCCCAAGCCTATTCTGTAATAGCCGCTGCAAATTACTTGCTTGCCCCTGGTAGGTAGACACGCCTTCCCAAGCCTATTCTCTCATCGCCTCAGCCCATGACTTATTTCTCCCTGATAGGTAGACAGGCCTTATCAAGCCTATTCTGTAATAGTCCCAGCAAATTACTTGCTTGCCCCTGGTCGGTAGACAGGCCTTCCCAAGCCTTTTCTGTAATAGTCCCAGCAAATTACTTGCTTGCCCCTGGTAGGTAGACAGAACTTCCCAAGCCAATTCTCGAATAGCCCCAGCAAATTACTTGCTTGCCCCTGGTAGGTAGACAGAACTTCCCAAGCCAATTCTCGAATAGCCCCAGCACATTACTTGCTTGCCCCTGGTAGGTAGACAGGCCTTCCCAAGCCTATTCTGTAATAGCCCCTGCAAATTACTTGCTTGACCCTGGTCGGTAGACAGGCCTTCCCAAGCCTATTCAGTAATAGCCCCAGCAAATTACTTGCATGCCCCTGGTAGGTAGACTGCCCTTCCCAAGCCTATTCTCTCATTGCATCAGCCCATGACTTACTTCTCCCTGGTAGGTCCACTGGCCTTCCCGAGCCAATTCTCTAATATCCCAAGCCAATTCTCTAATAGCCCCTACACATTACTTATTTGCCCCTGGTAGGTAGACAGGCTTTCCCAAGCCTATTCTGTAATAGTCCCAGCAAATTAATTGCTTGTCCCTGGTAGGTAGACAGGCCTTCCCAATCCTATTCTGTAATAGCCCCAGCACATTACTTGCTTGCCCCTGGTAGGTAGACAGGCTTTCCCAAGCCTATTCTGTAATAGTCCCAACAAATTACTTGCTTGTCCCTGGTAGGTAGAGAGGCCTTCCCAAGCCTATTCTGTAATAGCCCCTACACATTACTTATTTGCCCCTGGTAGGTAGACAGGCTTTCCCAAGCCTATTCTGTAATAGTCCCAGCAAATTAATTGCTTGTCCCTGGTAGGTAGACAGGCCTTCCCAATCCTATTCTGTAATAGCCCCAGCACATTACTTGCTTGCCCCTGGTAGGTAGACAGGCTTTCCCAAGCCTATTCTGTAATAGTCCCAACAAATTACTTGCTTGTCCCTGGTAGGTAGAGAGGCCTTCCCAAGCCTATTCTGTAATAGCCCCAGCAAATTACTTGCTTGCCCCTGGTAGGTAGACAGGCCTTCCCAAGCCTATTCTGTAATAGTCCCAGCAAATTACTTGCTTGCCCCTGGTAGGTAGACAGGCCTTCCCAAACCAATTCTCTTCTATCCCAAGCCAAATCTCGAATAGCCCCAGCACATTATTTGCTTGCACCTGGTAGGTAGACAGGCCTTCCCAAGCCAATTCTCTAATAGCTTCTGCACATTACTTGCTTGCCCCTGGTAGGTAGACAGACTTTCCCAAGCCTATTCTGTAATAGTCCCAGCAAATTACTTGCTTGCCCCTGGTAGGTAGATAGGCCTTCCCAAGCCTATTCTCTCATCGCCTCAGCCCATGACTTATTTCTCCCTGGTAGGTAGACAGGCCTTCCCAAGCCTATTCTGTAATAGCCGCTGCAAATTACTTGCTTGCCCCTGGTAGTTAGACAGGCCTTCCCAAGCCAATTCTCTAATAGCCCCTGCACATTACTTGCTTGCCCCTGGTAGGTAGACAGGCTTTCCCAAGCCTATTCTGTAATAGCCGCTGCAAATTACTTGCTTGCCCCTGGTAGGTAGACACGCCTTCCCAAGCCTATTCGCTCATCGCCTCAGCCCATGACTTATTTCTCCCTGGTAGGTAGACAGGCCTTATCAAGCCTATTCTTTAATAGTTTCAGCAAATTGTTTGCTTGTCTCTGATAGGTAGACAGGCCTTCCCAAGCCTATTCTGTTATAGCCCCTGCAAATTACTTGCTTGCCCTTGGTAGGTAGACAGGCTTTCCCAAGCCTATTCTGTTATAGCCCCTGCAAATTACTTGCTTGCCCTTGGTAGGTAGACAGGCTTTCCCAAGCCTATTCTGTAATAGCCGCTGCAAATTACTTGCTTGCCCCTGGTAGGTAGACACGCCTTCCCAAGCCTATTCTCTCATCGCCTCAGCCCATGACTTATTTCTCCCTGGTAGGTAGACAGGCCTTATCAAGCCTATTCTGTAATAGTCCCAGCAAATTACTTGCTTGCCCCTGGTCGGTAGAAAGGCCTTCCCAAGCCTTTTCTGTAATAGTCCCAGCAAATTACTTGCTTGTCTCTGGTTGGTAGACAGGCCTTCCCAAGCCTATTCTGTAATAGCCCCAGCAAATTACTTGCTTGCCCCTGGTAGGTAGACAGAACTTCCCAAGCCAATTCTCGAATAGCCCCAGCACATTACTTGCTTGCCCCTGGTAGGTAGACAGGCCTTCCCAAACCTTTTCTCTCATAGCCCCAGCAAATTACTTGCTTGGCACTGGTCAGCAGACAGGTCTTCCCAAGCCTATTCTGTAATAGACCCAGCAAATTACTTGCTTTCCCCTGGTAGGTAGACTGCCCTTCCCAAGCCTATTCTCTCATTGCCTCAGCCCATGACTTACTTCTCACTGGTAGGTCGACTGGCCTTCCCGAACCAATTTTCTTATATCCCAAGCCAATTCTTTAATAGCCCCTGCACATTACTTGCTTGCCCCTGGTAGGTAGACAGGCCTTCTCAAGCCTATTCTGTAATCGTCCCAGCAAATTACTTGCTTACCCCTGGTAGGTAGATAGGCCTTCCCAAGCCTATTCTCTCATCGCCTCAGCCCATGACTTATTCCTCCCTGGTAGCTAGACAGGCCTTCCCAAACCTATTCTGTAATAGCCCCAGCAAATTACTTGCTTGCCCCTGGTAGGCAGACAGGCCTTCCCAAGCCTATTCTGTAATAGCCCCTGCAAATTACTTGCTTGCCCCTGGTCGGTAGACAGGCCTTCCCAAGCCTATTCAGTAATAGCCCCAGCAAATTACTTGCATGCCCCTGGTAGGTAGACTGCCCTTCCCAAGCCTTTTCTCTCATTGCATCAGCCCATGACTTACTTCTCCTTGGTAGGTCCACTGGCCTTCCCGAGCCAATTCTCTAATATCCCAAGCCAATTCTCTAATAGCCCCTACACATTACTTGTTTGCCCCTGGTAGGTAGACAGGTCTTCCCAAGCCTATTCTGTAATAGACCCAGCAAATTACTTGCTTTCCCCTGGTAGGTAGACTGCCCTTCCCAAGCCTATTCTCTCATCGCCTCAGCCCATGACTTATTTCTCCCTGGTAGGTAGACAGGCCTTCCCAAGCCTATTCTGTAATAGTCCCAGCAAATTACTTGCTTGTCCCTGGTAGGTAGACAGGCCTTCCCAAGCCTATTTTCTCATCGCCTCAGCCCATGACTTATTTCTCCCTGGTAGGTAGACAGGCCTTCCCAAGCCTATTCTGTAATAGCCGCTGCAAATTACTTGCTTGCCCCTGGTAGGTAGACAGGCCTTCCCAAGCCAATTCTCTAATAGCCCCTGCACATTACTTGCTTGCCCCTGGTAGGTAGACAGGTCTTCCCAAGCCTATTCTGCAATAGACCCAGCAAATTACTTGCTTTCCCCTGGTAGGTAGACTGCCCTTCCCAAGCCTATTCTCTCATCGCCTCAGCCCATGACTTATTTCTCCCTGGTAGGTAGACAGGCCTTCCCAAGCCTATTCTGTAATAGTCCCAGCAAATTACTTGCTTGTCCCTGGTAGGTAGACAGGCCTTCCCAAGCCTATTTTCTCATCGCCTCAGCCCATGACTTATTTCTCCCTGGTAGGTAGACAGGCCTTCCCAAGCCTATTCTGTAATAGCCGCTGCAAATTACTTGCTTGCCCCTGGTAGGTAGACAGGCCTTCCCAAGCCAATTCTCTAATAGCCCCTGCACATTACTTGCTTGCCCCTGGTAGGTAGACAGGCTTTCCCAAGCCTATTCTGTAATAGCCGCTGAAAATTACTTGCTAGCCCCTGGTAGGTAGACACGCCTTCCCAAGCCTATTCGCTCATCGCCTCAGCCCATGACTTATTTCTCCCTGGTAGGTAGACAGGCCTTATCAAGCCTATTCTTTAATAGTTTCAGCAAATTACTTGCTTGTCCCTGATAGGTAGACAGGCCTTCCCAAGCCTATTCTGTTATAGCCCCTGCAAATTACTTGCTTGCCCTTGGTAGGTAGACAGGCTTTCCCAAGCCTATTCTGTTATAGCCCCTGCAAATTACTTGCTTGCCCTTGGTAGGTAGACAGGCTTTCCCAAGCCTATTCTGTAATAGCCGCTGCAAATTACTTGCTTGCCCCTGGTAGGTAGACACGCCTTCCCAAGCCTATTCTCTCATCGCCTCAGCCCATGACTTATTTCTCCCTGATAGGTAGACAGGCCTTATCAAGCCTATTCTGTAATAGTCCCAGCAAATTACTTGCTTGCCCCTGGTCGGTAGACAGGCCTTCCCAAGCCTTTTCTGTAATAGTCCCAGCAAATTACTTGCTTGCCCCTGGTAGGTAGACAGAACTTCCCAAGCCAATTCTCGAATAGCCCCAGCAAATTACTTGCTTGCCCCTGGTAGGTAGACAGAACTTCCCAAGCCAATTCTCGAATAGCCCCAGCACATTACTTGCTTGCCCCTGGTAGGTAGACAGGCCTTCCCAAGCCTATTCTGTAATAGCCCCTGCAAATTACTTGCTTGACCCTGGTCGGTAGACAGGCCTTCCCAAGCCTATTCAGTAATAGCCCCAGCAAATTACTTGCATGCCCCTGGTAGGTAGACTGCCCTTCCCAAGCCTATTCTCTCATTGCATCAGCCCATGACTTACTTCTCCCTGGTAGGTCCACTGGCCTTCCCGAGCCAATTCTCTAATATCCCAAGCCAATTCTCTAATAGCCCCTACACATTACTTATTTGCCCCTGGTAGGTAGACAGGCTTTCCCAAGCCTATTCTGTAATAGTCCCAGCAAATTAATTGCTTGTCCCTGGTAGGTAGACAGGCCTTCCCAATCCTATTCTGTAATAGCCCCAGCACATTACTTGCTTGCCCCTGGTAGGTAGACAGGCTTTCCCAAGCCTATTCTGTAATAGTCCCAACAAATTACTTGCTTGTCCCTGGTAGGTAGAGAGGCCTTCCCAAGCCTATTCTGTAATAGCCCCTACACATTACTTATTTGCCCCTGGTAGGTAGACAGGCTTTCCCAAGCCTATTCTGTAATAGTCCCAGCAAATTAATTGCTTGTCCCTGGTAGGTAGACAGGCCTTCCCAATCCTATTCTGTAATAGCCCCAGCACATTACTTGCTTGCCCCTGGTAGGTAGACAGGTCTTCCCAAGCCTATTCTGTAATAGACCCAGCAAATTACTTGCTTTCCCCTGGTAGGTAGACTGCCCTTCCCAAGCCTATTCTCTCATCGCCTCAGCCCATGACTTATTTCTCCCTGGTAGGTAGACAGGCCTTCCCAAGCCTATTCTGTAATAGTCCCAGCAAATTACTTGCTTGTCCCTGGTAGGTAGACAGGCCTTCCCAAGCCTATTTTCTCATCGCCTCAGCCCATGACTTATTTCTCCCTGGTAGGTAGACAGGCCTTCCCAAGCCTATTCTGTAATAGCCGCTGCAAATTACTTGCTTGCCCCTGGTAGGTAGACAGGCCTTCCCAAGCCAATTCTCTAATAGCCCCTGCACATTACTTGCTTGCCCCTGGTAGGTAGACAGGCTTTCCCAAGCCTATTCTGTAATAGCCGCTGAAAATTACTTGCTAGCCCCTGGTAGGTAGACACGCCTTCCCAAGCCTATTCGCTCATCGCCTCAGCCCATGACTTATTTCTCCCTGGTAGGTAGACAGGCCTTATCAAGCCTATTCTTTAATAGTTTCAGCAAATTACTTGCTTGTCCCTGATAGGTAGACAGGCCTTCCCAAGCCTATTCTGTTATAGCCCCTGCAAATTACTTGCTTGCCCTTGGTAGGTAGACAGGCTTTCCCAAGCCTATTCTGTTATAGCCCCTGCAAATTACTTGCTTGCCCTTGGTAGGTAGACAGGCTTTCCCAAGCCTATTCTGTAATAGCCGCTGCAAATTACTTGCTTGCCCCTGGTAGGTAGACACGCCTTCCCAAGCCTATTCTCTCATCGCCTCAGCCCATGACTTATTTCTCCCTGATAGGTAGACAGGCCTTATCAAGCCTATTCTGTAATAGTCCCAGCAAATTACTTGCTTGCCCCTGGTCGGTAGACAGGCCTTCCCAAGCCTTTTCTGTAATAGTCCCAGCAAATTACTTGCTTGCCCCTGGTAGGTAGACAGAACTTCCCAAGCCAATTCTCGAATAGCCCCAGCAAATTACTTGCTTGCCCCTGGTAGGTAGACAGAACTTCCCAAGCCAATTCTCGAATAGCCCCAGCACATTACTTGCTTGCCCCTGGTAGGTAGACAGGCCTTCCCAAGCCTATTCTGTAATAGCCCCTGCAAATTACTTGCTTGACCCTGGTCGGTAGACAGGCCTTCCCAAGCCTATTCAGTAATAGCCCCAGCAAATTACTTGCATGCCCCTGGTAGGTAGACTGCCCTTCCCAAGCCTATTCTCTCATTGCATCAGCCCATGACTTACTTCTCCCTGGTAGGTCCACTGGCCTTCCCGAGCCAATTCTCTAATATCCCAAGCCAATTCTCTAATATCCCAAGCCAATTCTCTAATAGCCCCTACACATTACTTATTTGCCCCTGGTAGGTAGACAGGCTTTCCCAAGCCTATTCTGTAATAGTCCCAGCAAATTAATTGCTTGTCCCTGGTAGGTAGACAGGCCTTCCCAATCCTATTCTGTAATAGCCCCAGCACATTACTTGCTTGCCCCTGGTAGGTAGACAGGCTTTCCCAAGCCTATTCTGTAATAGTCCCAACAAATTACTTGCTTGTCCCTGGTAGGTAGAGAGGCCTTCCCAAGCCTATTCTGTAATAGCCCCTACACATTACTTATTTGCCCCTGGTAGGTAGACAGGCTTTCCCAAGCCTATTCTGTAATAGTCCCAGCAAATTAATTGCTTGTCCCTGGTAGGTAGACAGGCCTTCCCAATCCTATTCTGTAATAGCCCCAGCACATTACTTGCTTGCCCCTGGTAGGTAGACAGGCTTTCCCAAGCCTATTCTGTAATAGTCCCAACAAATTACTTGCTTGTCCCTGGTAGGTAGAGAGGCCTTCCCAAGCCTATTCTGTAATAGCCCCAGCAAATTACTTGCTTGCCCCTGGTAGGTAGACAGGCCTTCCCAAGCCTATTCTGTAATAGTCCCAGCAAATTACTTGCTTGCCCCTGGTAGGTAGACAGGCCTTCCCAAACCAATTCTCTTCTATCCCAAGCCAAATCTCGAATAGCCCCAGCACATTATTTGCTTGCACCTGGTAGGTAGACAGGCCTTCCCAAGCCAATTCTCTAATAGCTTCTGCACATTACTTGCTTGCCCCTGGTAGGTAGACAGACTTTCCCAAGCCTATTCTGTAATAGTCCCAGCAAATTACTTGCTTGCCCCTGGTAGGTAGATAGGCCTTCCCAAGCCTATTCTCTCATCGCCTCAGCCCATGACTTATTTCTCCCTGGTAGGTAGACAGGCCTTCCCAAGCCTATTCTGTAATAGCCGCTGCAAATTACTTGCTTGCCCCTGGTAGTTAGACAGGCCTTCCCAAGCCAATTCTCTAATAGCCCCTGCACATTACTTGCTTGCCCCTGGTAGGTAGACAGGCTTTCCCAAGCCTATTCTGTAATAGCCGCTGCAAATTACTTGCTTGCCCCTGGTAGGTAGACACGCCTTCCCAAGCCTATTCGCTCATCGCCTCAGCCCATGACTTATTTCTCCCTGGTAGGTAGACAGGCCTTATCAAGCCTATTCTTTAATAGTTTCAGCAAATTGTTTGCTTGTCTCTGATAGGTAGACAGGCCTTCCCAAGCCTATTCTGTTATAGCCCCTGCAAATTACTTGCTTGCCCTTGGTAGGTAGACAGGCTTTCCCAAGCCTATTCTGTTATAGCCCCTGCAAATTACTTGCTTGCCCTTGGTAGGTAGACAGGCTTTCCCAAGCCTATTCTGTAATAGCCGCTGCAAATTACTTGCTTGCCCCTGGTAGGTAGACACGCCTTCCCAAGCCTATTCTCTCATCGCCTCAGCCCATGACTTATTTCTCCCTGGTAGGTAGACAGGCCTTATCAAGCCTATTCTGTAATAGTCCCAGCAAATTACTTGCTTGCCCCTGGTCGGTAGAAAGGCCTTCCCAAGCCTTTTCTGTAATAGTCCCAGCAAATTACTTGCTTGTCTCTGGTTGGTAGACAGGCCTTCCCAAGCCTATTCTGTAATAGCCCCAGCAAATTACTTGCTTGCCCCTGGTAGGTAGACAGAACTTCCCAAGCCAATTCTCGAATAGCCCCAGCACATTACTTGCTTGCCCCTGGTAGGTAGACAGGCCTTCCCAAACCTTTTCTCTCATAGCCCCAGCAAATTACTTGCTTGGCACTGGTCAGCAGACAGGTCTTCCCAAGCCTATTCTGTAATAGACCCAGCAAATTACTTGCTTTCCCCTGGTAGGTAGACTGCCCTTCCCAAGCCTATTCTCTCATTGCCTCAGCCCATGACTTACTTCTCACTGGTAGGTCGACTGGCCTTCCCGAACCAATTTTCTTATATCCCAAGCCAATTCTTTAATAGCCCCTGCACATTACTTGCTTGCCCCTGGTAGGTAGACAGGCCTTCTCAAGCCTATTCTGTAATCGTCCCAGCAAATTACTTGCTTACCCCTGGTAGGTAGATAGGCCTTCCCAAGCCTATTCTCTCATCGCCTCAGCCCATGACTTATTCCTCCCTGGTAGCTAGACAGGCCTTCCCAAACCTATTCTGTAATAGCCCCAGCAAATTACTTGCTTGCCCCTGGTAGGCAGACAGGCCTTCCCAAGCCTATTCTGTAATAGCCCCTGCAAATTACTTGCTTGCCCCTGGTCGGTAGACAGGCCTTCCCAAGCCTATTCAGTAATAGCCCCAGCAAATTACTTGCATGCCCCTGGTAGGTAGACTGCCCTTCCCAAGCCTTTTCTCTCATTGCATCAGCCCATGACTTACTTCTCCTTGGTAGGTCCACTGGCCTTCCCGAGCCAATTCTCTAATATCCCAAGCCAATTCTCTAATAGCCCCTACACATTACTTGTTTGCCCCTGGTAGGTAGACAGGTCTTCCCAAGCCTATTCTGTAATAGACCCAGCAAATTACTTGCTTTCCCCTGGTAGGTAGACTGCCCTTCCCAAGCCTATTCTCTCATCGCCTCAGCCCATGACTTATTTCTCCCTGGTAGGTAGACAGGCCTTCCCAAGCCTATTCTGTAATAGTCCCAGCAAATTACTTGCTTGTCCCTGGTAGGTAGACAGGCCTTCCCAAGCCTATTTTCTCATCGCCTCAGCCCATGACTTATTTCTCCCTGGTAGGTAGACAGGCCTTCCCAAGCCTATTCTGTAATAGCCGCTGCAAATTACTTGCTTGCCCCTGGTAGGTAGACAGGCCTTCCCAAGCCAATTCTCTAATAGCCCCTGCACATTACTTGCTTGCCCCTGGTAGGTAGACAGGCTTTCCCAAGCCTATTCTGTAATAGCCGCTGAAAATTACTTGCTAGCCCCTGGTAGGTAGACACGCCTTCCCAAGCCTATTCGCTCATCGCCTCAGCCCATGACTTATTTCTCCCTGGTAGGTAGACAGGCCTTATCAAGCCTATTCTTTAATAGTTTCAGCAAATTACTTGCTTGTCCCTGATAGGTAGACAGGCCTTCCCAAGCCTATTCTGTTATAGCCCCTGCAAATTACTTGCTTGCCCTTGGTAGGTAGACAGGCTTTCCCAAGCCTATTCTGTTATAGCCCCTGCAAATTACTTGCTTGCCCTTGGTAGGTAGACAGGCTTTCCCAAGCCTATTCTGTAATAGCCGCTGCAAATTACTTGCTTGCCCCTGGTAGGTAGACACGCCTTCCCAAGCCTATTCTCTCATCGCCTCAGCCCATGACTTATTTCTCCCTGATAGGTAGACAGGCCTTATCAAGCCTATTCTGTAATAGTCCCAGGAAATTACTTGCTTGCCCCTGGTCGGTAGACAGGCCTTCCCAAGCCTTTTCTGTAATAGTCCCAGCAAATTACTTGCTTGCCCCTGGTAGGTAGACAGAACTTCCCAAGCCAATTCTCGAATAGCCCCAGCAAATTACTTGCTTGCCCCTGGTAGGTAGACAGAACTTCCCAAGCCAATTCTCGAATAGCCCCAGCACATTACTTGCTTGCCCCTGGTAGGTAGACAGGCCTTCCCAAGCCTATTCTGTAATAGCCCCTGCAAATTACTTGCTTGACCCTGGTCGGTAGACAGGCCTTCCCAAGCCTATTCAGTAATAGCCCCAGCAAATTACTTGCATGCCCCTGGTAGGTAGACTGCCTTTCCCAAGCCTATTCTCTAATTGCATCAGCCCATGACTTACTTCTCCCTGGTAGGTCCACTGGCCTTCCCGAGCCAATTCTCTAATATCCCAAGCCAATTCTCTAATAGCCCCTACACATTACTTGTTTGCCCCTGGTAGGTAGACAGGCTTTCCCAAGCCTATTCTGTAATAGTCCCAGCAAATTAATTGCTTGTCCCTGGTAGGTAGACAGGCCTTCCCAATCCTATTCTGTAATAGCCCCAGCACATTACTTGCTTGCCCCTGGTAGGTAGACAGGCTTTCCCAAGCCTATTCTGTAATAGTCCCAACAAATTACTTGCTTGTCCCTGGTAGGTAGAGAGGCCTTCCCAAGCCTATTCTGTAATAGCCCCAGCAAATTACTTGCTTGCCCCTGGTAGGTAGACAGGCCTTCCCAAGCCTATTCTGTAATAGTCCCAGCAAATTACTTGCTTGCCCCTGGTAGGTAGACAGGCCTTCCCAAACCAATTCTCTTCTATCCCAAGCCAAATCTCGAATAGCCCCAGCACATTATTTGCTTGCACCTGGTAGGTAGACAGGCCTTCCCAAGCCAATTCTCTAATAGCTTCTGCACATTACTTGCTTTGCCCCTGGTAGGTAGACAGACTTTCCCAAGCCTATTCTGTAATAGTCCCAGCAAATTACTTGCTTGCCCCTGGTAGGTAGATAGGCCTTCCCAAGCCTATTCTCTCATCGCCTCAGCCCATGACTTATTTCTCCCTGGTAGGTAGACAGGCCTTCCCAAGCCTATTCTGTAATAGCCGCTGCAAATTACTTGCTTGCCCCTGGTAGTTAGACAGGCCTTCCCAAGCCAATTCTCTAATAGCCCCTGCACATTACTTGCTTGCCCCTGGTAGGTAGACAGGCTTTCCCAAGCCTATTCTGTAATAGCCGCTGCAAATTACTTGCTTGCCCCTGGTAGGTAGACACGCCTTCCCAAGCCTATTCGCTCATCGCCTCAGCCCATGACTTATTTCTCCCTGGTAGGTAGACAGGCCTTATCAAGCCTATTCTTTAATAGTTTCAGCAAATTACTTGCTTGTCTCTGATAGGTAGACAGGCCTTCCCAAGCCTATTCTGTTATAGCCCCTGCAAATTACTTGCTTGCCCTTGGTAGGTAGACAGGCTTTCCCAAGCCTATTCTGTTATAGCCCCTGCAAATTACTTGCTTGCCCTTGGTAGGTAGACAGGCTTTCCCAAGCCTATTCTGTAATAGCCGCTGCAAATTACTTGCTTGCCCCTGGTAGGTAGACACGCCTTCCCAAGCCTATTCTCTCATCGCCTCAGCCCATGACTTATTTCTCCCTGGTAGGTATACAGGCCTTATCAAGCCTATTCTGTAATAGTCCCAGCAAATTACTTGCTTGCCCCTGGTCGGTAGAAAGGCCTTCCCAAGCCTTTTCTGTAATAGTCCCAGCAAATTACTTGCTTGTCTCTGGTTGGTAGACAGGCCTTCCCAAGCCTATTCTGTAATAGCCCCAGCAAATTACTTGCTTGCCCCTGGTAGGTAGACAGAACTTCCCAAGCCAATTCTCGAATAGCCCCAGCACATTACTTGCTTGCCCCTGGTAGGTAGACAGGCCTTCCCAAACCTTTTCTCTCATAGCCCCAGCAAATTACTTGCTTGGCACTGGTCAGCAGACAGGTCTTCCCAAGCCTATTCTGTAATAGACCCAGCAAATTACTTGCTTTCCCCTGGTAGGTAGACTGCCCTTCCCAAGCCTATTCTCTCATTGCCTCAGCCCATGACTTACTTCTCACTGGTAGGTCGACTGGCCTTCCCGAACCAATTTTCTTATATCCCAAGCCAATTCTTTAATAGCCCCTGCACATTACTTGCTTGTCCCTGGTAGGTAGAGAGGCCTTCCCAAGCCTATTCTGTAATAGCCCCAGCAAATTACTTGCTTGCCCCTGGTAGGTAGACAGGCCTTCCCAAGCCTATTCTGTAATAGTCCCAGCAAATTACTTGCTTGCCCCTGGTAGGTAGACAGGCCTTCCCAAACCAATTCTCTTATATCCCAAGCCAAATCTCGAATAGCCCCAGCACATTATTTGCTTGCACCTGGTAGGTAGACAGGCCTTCCCAAGAGAATTCTCTAATAGCTTCTGCACATTACTTGCTTGCCCCTGGTAGGTAGACAGACTTTCCCAAGCCTATTCTGTAATAGTCCCAGCAAATTACTTGCTTGCCCCTGGTAGGTAGATAGGCCTTCCCAAGCCTATTCTCTGATCGCCTCAGCCCATGACTTATTTCTCCCTGGTAGGTAGACAGGCCTTCCCAAGCCTATTCTGTAATAGTCCCAGCAAATTACTTGCTTGTCCCTGGTAGGTAGACAGGCCTTCCCAAGCCTATTCGCTCATCGCCTCAGCCCATGACTTATTTCTCCCTGGTAGATAGACAGGCCTTATCAAGCCTATTCTTTAATAGTTTCAGCAAATTACTTGCTTGTCTCTGATAGGTAGACAGGCCTTCCCAAGCCTATTCTGTTATAGCCCCTGCAAATTACTTGCTTGCCCTTGGTAGGTAGACAGGCTTTCCCAAGCCTATTCTGTTATAGCCCCTGCAAATTACTTGCTTGCCCTTGGTAGGTAGACAGGCTTTCCCAAGCCTATTCTGTAATAGCCGCTGCAAATTACTTGCTTGCCCCTGGTAGGTAGACACGCCTTCCCAAGCCTATTCTCTCATCGCCTCAGCCCATGACTTATTTCTCCCTGGTAGGTAGACAGGCCTTATCAAGCCTATTCTGTAATAGTCCCAGCAAATTACTTGCTTGCCCCTGGTCGGTAGACAGGCCTTCCCAAGCCTTTTCTGTAATAGTCCCAGCAAATTACTTGCTTGTCTCTGGTTGGTAGACAGGCCTTCCCAAGCCTATTCTGTAATAGCCCCAGCAAATTACTTGCTTGCCCCTGGTAGGTAGACAGAACTTCCCAAGCCAATTCTCGAATAGCCCCAGCACATTACTTGCTTGCCCCTGGTAGGTAGACAGGCCTTCCCAAACCTTTTCTCTCATAGCCCCAGCAAATTACTTGCTCTGCACTGGTCAGCAGACAGGTCTTCCCAAGCCTATTCTGTAATAGACCCAGCAAATTACTTGCTTTCCCCTGGTAGGTAGACTGCCCTTCCCAAGCCTATTCTCTCATTGCCTCAGCCCATGACTTACTTCTCACTGGTAGGTCGACTGGCCTTCCCGAACCAAATCTTTTATATCCCAAGCCAATTCTTTAATAGCCCCTGCACATTACTTGCTTGCCCCTGGTAGGTAGACAGGCCTTCTCAAGCCTATTCTGTAATCGTCCCAGCAAATTACTTGCTTACCCCTGGTAGGTAGATAGGCCTTCCCAAGCCTATTCTCTCATCGCCTCAGCCCATGACTTATTCCTCCCTGGTAGCTAGACAGGCCTTCCCAAACCTATTCTGTAATAGCCCCAGCAAATTACTTGCTTGCCCCTGGTAGGCAGACAGGCCTTCCCAAGCCTATTCTGTAATAGCCCCTGCAAATTACTTGCTTGCCCCTGGTCGGTAGACAGGCCTTCCCAAGCCTATTCAGTAATAGCCCCAGCAAATTACTTGCATGCCCCTGGTAGGTAGACTGCCCTTCCCAAGCCTATTCTCTCATTGCATCAGCCCATGACTTACTTCTCCCTGGTAGGTCCACTGGCCTTCCCGAGCCAATTCTCTAATATCCCAAGCCAATTCTCTAATAGCCCCTACACATTACTTGTTTGCCCCTGGTAGGTAGACAGGTCTTCCCAAGCCTATTCTGTAATAGACCCAGCAAATTACTTGCTTTCCCCTGGTAGGTAGACTGCCCTTCCCAAGCCTATTCTCTCATAGCCTCAGCCCATGACTTATTTCTCCCTGGTAGGTAGACAGGCCTTCCCAAGCCTATTCTGTAATAGCCGCTGCAAATTACTTGCTTGCCCCTGGTAGGTAGACACGCCTTCCCAAGCCTATTCGCTCATCGCCTCAGCCCATGACTTATTTCTCCCTGGTAGGTAGACAGGCCTTATCAAGCCTATTCTTTAATAGTTTCAGCAAATTACTTGCTTGTCTCTGATAGGTAGACAGGCCTTCCCAAGCCTATTCTGTTATAGCCCCTGCAAATTACTTGCTTGCCCTTGGTAGGTAGACAGGCTTTCCCAAGCCTATTCTGTTATAGCCCCTGCAAATTACTTGCTTGCCCTTGGTAGGTAGACAGGCTTTCCCAAGCCTATTCTGTAATAGCCGCTGCAAATTACTTGCTTGCCCCTGGTAGGTAGACACGCCTTCCCAAGCCTATTCTCTCATCGCCTCAGCCCATGACTTATTTCTCCCTGGTAGGTAGACAGGCCTTATCAAGCCTATTCTGTAATAGTCCCAGCAAATTACTTGCTTGCCCCTGGTCGGTAGAAAGGCCTTCCCAAGCCTTTTCTGTAATAGTCCCAGCAAATTACTTGCTTGTCTCTGGTTGGTAGACAGGCCTTCCCAAGCCTATTCTGTAATAGCCCCAGCAAATTACTTGCTTGCCCCTGGTAGGTAGACAGGTCTTCCCAAGCCTATTCTGTAATAGACCCAGCAAATTACTTGCTTTCCCCTGGTAGGTAGACTGCCCTTCCCAAGCCTATTCTCTCATAGCCTCAGCCCATGACTTATTTCTCCCTGGTAGGTAGACAGGCCTTCCCAAGCCTATTCTTTAATAGTTTCAGCAAATTACTTGCTTGTCCCTGATAGGTAGACAGGCCTTCCCAAGCCTATTCTGTTATAGCCCCTGCAAATTACTTGCTTGCCCTTGGTAGGTAGACAGGCTTTCCCAAGCCTATTCTGTTATAGCCCCTGCAAATTACTTGCTTGCCCTTGGTAGGTAGACAGGCTTTCCCAAGCCTATTCTGTAATAGCCGCTGCAAATTACTTGCTTGCCCCTGGTAGGTAGACACGCCTTCCCAAGCCTATTCTCTCATCGCCTCAGCCCATGACTTATTTCTCCCTGATAGGTAGACAGGCCTTATCAAGCCTATTCTGTAATAGTCCCAGCAAATTACTTGCTTGCCCCTGGTCGGTAGACAGGCCTTCCCAAGCCTTTTCTGTAATAGTCCCAGCAAATTACTTGCTTGCCCCTGGTAGGTAGACAGAACTTCCCAAGCCAATTCTCGAATAGCCCCAGCAAATTACTTGCTTGCCCCTGGTAGGTAGACAGAACTTCCCAAGCCAATTCTCGAATAGCCCCAGCACATTACTTGCTTGCCCCTGGTAGGTAGACAGGCCTTCCCAAGCCTATTCTGTAATAGCCCCTGCAAATTACTTGCTTGACCCTGGTCGGTAGACAGGCCTTCCCAAGCCTATTCAGTAATAGCCCCAGCAAATTACTTGCATGCCCCTGGTAGGTAGACTGCCCTTCCCAAGCCTATTCTCTCATTGCATCAGCCCATGACTTACTTCTCCCTGGTAGGTCCACTGGCCTTCCCGAGCCAATTCTCTAATATCCCAAGCCAATTCTCTAATAGCCCCTAGACATTACTTATTTGCCCCTGGTAGGTAGACAGGCTTTCCCAAGCCTATTCTGTAATAGTCCCAGCAAATTAATTGCTTGTCCCTGGTAGGTAGACAGGCCTTCCCAATCCTATTCTGTAATAGCCCCAGCACATTACTTGCTTGCCCCTGGTAGGTAGACAGGCTTTCCCAAGCCTATTCTGTAATAGTCCCAACAAATTACTTGCTTGTCCCTGGTAGGTAGAGAGGCCTTCCCAAGCCTATTCTGTAATAGCCCCAGCAAATTACTTGCTTGCCCCTGGTAGGTAGACAGGCCTTCCCAAGCCTATTCTGTAATAGTCCCAGCAAATTACTTGCTTGCCCCTGGTAGGTAGACAGGCCTTCCCAAACCAATTCTCTTCTATCCCAAGCCAAATCTCGAATAGCCCCAGCACATTATTTGCTTGCACCTGGTAGGTAGACAGGCCTTCCCAAGCCAATTCTCTAATAGCTTCTGCACATTACTTGCTTGCCCCTGGTAGGTAGACAGACTTTCCCAAGCCTATTCTGTAATAGTCCCAGCAAATTACTTGCTTGCCCCTGGTAGGTAGATAGGCCTTCCCAAGCCTATTCTCTCATCGCCTCAGCCCATGACTTATTTCTCCCTGGTAGGTAGACAGGCCTTCCCAAGCCTATTCTGTAATAGCCGCTGCAAATTACTTGCTTGTCCCTGGTAGTTAGACAGGCCTTCCCAAGCCAATTCTCTAATAGCCCCTGCACATTACTTGCTTGCCCCTGGTAGGTAGACAGGCTTTCCCAAGCCTATTCTGTAATAGCCGCTGCAAATTACTTGCTTGCCCCTGGTAGGTAGACACGCCTTCCCAAGCCTATTCGCTCATCGCCTCAGCCCATGACTTATTTCTCCCTGGTAGGTAGACAGGCCTTATCAAGCCTATTCTTTAATAGTTTCAGCAAATTACTTGCTTGTCTCTGATAGGTAGACAGGCCTTCCCAAGCCTATTCTGTTATAGCCCCTGCAAATTACTTGCTTGCCCTTGGTAGGTAGACAGGCTTTCCCAAGCCTATTCTGTTATAGCCCCTGCAAATTACTTGCTTGCCCTTGGTAGGTAGACAGGCTTTCCCAAGCCTATTCTGTAATAGCCGCTGCAAATTACTTGCTTGCCCCTGGTAGGTAGACACGCCTTCCCAAGCCTATTCTCTCATCGCCTCAGCCCATGACTTATTTCTCCCTGGTAGGTAGACAGGCCTTATCAAGCCTATTCTGTAATAGTCCCAGCAAATTACTTGCTTGCCCCTGGTCGGTAGAAAGGCCTTCCCAAGCCTTTTCTGTAATAGTCCCAGCAAATTACTTGCTTGTCTCTGGTTGGTAGACAGGCCTTCCCAAGCCTATTCTGTAATAGCCCCAGCAAATTACTTGCTTGCCCCTGGTAGGTAGACAGAACTTCCCAAGCCAATTCTCGAATAGCCCCAGCACATTACTTGCTTGCCCCTGGTAGGTAGACAGGCCTTCCCAAACCTTTTCTCTCATAGCCCCAGCAAATTACTTGCTTGGCACTGGTCAGCAGACAGGTCTTCCCAAGCCTATTCTGTAATAGACCCAGCAAATTACTTGCTTTCCCCTGGTAGGTAGACTGCCCTTCCCAAGCCTATTCTCTCATTGCCTCAGCCCATGACTTACTTCTCACTGGTAGGTCGACTGGCCTTCCCGAACCAATTTTCTTATATCCCAAGCCAATTCTTTAATAGCCCCTGCACATTACTTGCTTGCCCCTGGTAGGTAGACAGGCCTTCTCAAGCCTATTCTGTAATCGTCCCAGCAAATTACTTGCTTACCCCTGGTAGGTAGATAGGCCTTCCCAAGCCTATTCTCTCATCGCCTCAGCCCATGACTTATTCCTCCCTGGTAGCTAGACAGGCCTTCCCAAACCTATTCTGTAATAGCCCCAGCAAATTACTTGCTTGCCCCTGGTAGGCAGACAGGCCTTCCCAAGCCTATTCTGTAATAGCCCCTGCAAATTACTTGATTGCCCCTGGTCGGTAGACAGGCCTTCCCAAGCCTATTCAGTAATAGCCCCAGCAAATTACTTGCATGCCCCTGGTAGGTAGACTGCCCTTCCCAAGCCTTTTCTCTCATTGCATCAGCCCATGACTTACTTCTCCTTGGTAGGTCCACTGGCCTTCCCGAGCCAATTCTCTAATATCCCAAGCCAATTCTCTAATAGCCCCTACACATTACTTGTTTGCCCCTGGTAGGTAGACAGGTCTTCCCAAGCCTATTCTGTAATAGACCCAGCAAATTACTTGCTTTCCCCTGGTAGGTAGACTGCCCTTCCCAAGCCTATTCTCTCATCGCCTCAGCCCATGACTTATTTCTCCCTGGTAGGTAGACAGGCCTTCCCAAGCCTATTCTGTAATAGTCCCAGCAAATTACTTGCTTGTCCCTTGTAGGTAGACAGGCCTTCCCAAGCCTATTTTCTCATCGCCTCAGCCCATGACTTATTTCTCCCTGGTAGGTAGACAGGCCTTCCCAAGCCTATTCTGTAATAGCCGCTGCAAATTACTTGCTTGCCCCTGGTAGGTAGACAGGCTTTCCCAAGCCTATTCTGTTATAGCCCCTGCAAATTACTTGCTTGCCCTTGGTAGGTAGACAGGCTTTCCCAAGCCTATTCTGTAATAGCCGCTGCAAATTACTTGCTTGCCCCTGGTAGGTAGACACGCCTTCCCAAGCCTATTCTCTCATCGCCTCAGCCCATGACTTATTTCTCCCTGATAGGTAGACAGGCCTTATCAAGCCTATTCTGTAATAGTCCCAGCAAATTACTTGCTTGCCCCTGGTCGGTAGACAGGCCTTCCCAAGCCTTTTCTGTAATAGTCCCAGCAAATTACTTGCTTGCCCCTGGTAGGCAGACAGGCCTTCCCAAGCCTATTCTGTAATAGCCCCTGCAAATTACTTGCTTGCCCCTGGTCGGTAGACAGGCCTTCCCAAGCCTATTCAGTAATAGCCCCAGCAAATTACTTGCATGCCCCTGGTAGGTAGACTGCCCTTCCCAAGCCTATTCTCTCATTGCATCAGCCCATGACTTACTTCTCCCTGGTAGGTCCACAGGCCTTCCCAAGCCAATTCTCTTATAGCCCAAGCCAATTCTCGAATAGCCCCAGCAAATTACTTGCTTGCCCCTGGTAGGTAGACAGGCTTTCCCAAGCCTTTTCTCTCATAGCCCCCGCAAATTACTTGCTTGCCCCTGGTAGGTAGACAGGCCTTCCCAAACCAATTCTTTTATAGGCCAAGCCAATTCTCGAATAGCCCCAGCAAATTACTTGCTTGTTCCTGGTAGGTAGACTGGCCTTCCCGAGCCTATTCTTTCATAGCCCGAGCAAATTACTTGCTTGCCTCTGGTAGGTAGACTGGCCTTCCCAAGCCTATACTTTCATAGCCCCAGCAAATTACTTGCTTGTTCCTGGTAGGTAGACTGGCCTTCCCAAGCCTATTCTCTCATAGCCCCAGGAAATTACTTGCTTTTACCTGGTAGGTAGACAGGCCTTCCCAAGACTATTCTGTAATAGCCGCTGCAAATTACTTGCTTGCCCCTGGTACGTAGACTGGCCTTCTCAAGCCAATTCTCTAATAGCCCCTGCACATTACTTGCTTGCCCCTGGTAGGTAGACAGGCTTTCCCAAGCCTATTCTGTAATAGCCCCTGCAAATTACTTGCTTGACCCTGGTCGGTAGACAGGCCTTCCCAAGCCTATTCAGTAATAGCCCCAGCAAATTACTTGCATGCCCCTGGTAGGTAGACTGCCCTTCCCAAGCCTATTCTCTCATTGCATCAGCCCATGACTTACTTCTCCCTGGTAGGTCCACTGGCCTTCCCGAGCCAATTCTCTATTATCCCAAGCCAATTCTCTAATAGCCCCTAGACATTACTTATTTGCCCCTGGTAGGTAGACAGGCTTTCCCAAGCCTATTCTGTAATAGTCCCAGCAAATTAATTGCTTGTCCCTGGTAGGTAGACAGGCCTTCCCAATCCTATTCTGTAATAGCCCCAGCACATTACTTGCTTGCCCCTGGTAGGTAGACAGGCTTTCCCAAGCCTATTCTGTAATAGTCCCAACAAATTACTTGCTTGTCCCTGGTAGGTAGAGAGGCCTTCCCAAGCCTATTCTGTAATAGCCCCAGCAAATTACTTGCTTGCCCCTGGTAGGTAGACAGGCCTTCCCAAGCCTATTCTGTAATAGTCCCAGCAAATTACTTGCTTGCCCCTGGTAGGTAGACAGGCCTTCCCAAACCAATTCTCTTCTATCCCAAGCCAAATCTCGAATAGCCCCAGCACATTATTTGCTTGCACCTGGTAGGTAGACAGGCCTTCCCAAGCCAATTCTCTAATAGCTTCTGCACATTACTTGCTTGCCCCTGGTAGGTAGACAGACTTTCCCAAGCCTATTCTGTAATAGTCCCAGCAAATTACTTGCTTGCCCCTGGTAGGTAGATAGGCCTTCCCAAGCCTATTCTCTCATCGCCTCAGCCCATGACTTATTTCTCCCTGGTAGGTAGACAGGCCTTCCCAAGCCTATTCTGTAATAGCCGCTGCAAATTACTTGCTTGTCCCTGGTAGTTAGACAGGCCTTCCCAAGCCAATTCTCTAATAGCCCCTGCACATTACTTGCTTGCCCCTGGTAGGTAGACAGGCTTTCCCAAGCCTATTCTGTAATAGCCGCTGCAAATTACTTGCTTGCCCCTGGTAGGTAGACACGCCTTCCCAAGCCTATTCGCTCATCGCCTCAGCCCATGACTTATTTCTCCCTGGTAGGTAGACAGGCCTTATCAAGCCTATTCTTTAATAGTTTCAGCAAATTACTTGCTTGTCTCTGATAGGTAGACAGGCCTTCCCAAGCCTATTCTGTTATAGCCCCTGCAAATTACTTGCTTGCCCTTGGTAGGTAGACAGGCTTTCCCAAGCCTATTCTGTTATAGCCCCTGCAAATTACTTGCTTGCCCTTGGTAGGTAGACAGGCTTTCCCAAGCCTATTCTGTAATAGCCGCTGCAAATTACTTGCTTGCCCCTGGTAGGTAGACACGCCTTCCCAAGCCTATTCTCTCATCGCCTCAGCCCATGACTTATTTCTCCCTGGTAGGTAGACAGGCCTTATCAAGCCTATTCTGTAATAGTCCCAGCAAATTACTTGCTTGCCCCTGGTCGGTAGAAAGGCCTTCCCAAGCCTTTTCTGTAATAGTCCCAGCAAATTACTTGCTTGTCTCTGGTTGGTAGACAGGCCTTCCCAAGCCTATTCTGTAATAGCCCCAGCAAATTACTTGCTTGCCCCTGGTAGGTAGACAGAACTTCCCAAGCCAATTCTCGAATAGCCCCAGCACATTACTTGCTTGCCCCTGGTAGGTAGACAGGCCTTCCCAAACCTTTTCTCTCATAGCCCCAGCAAATTACTTGCTTGGCACTGGTCAGCAGACAGGTCTTCCCAAGCCTATTCTGTAATAGACCCAGCAAATTACTTGCTTTCCCCTGGTAGGTAGACTGCCCTTCCCAAGCCTATTCTCTCATTGCCTCAGCCCATGACTTACTTCTCACTGGTAGGTCGACTGGCCTTCCCGAACCAATTTTCTTATATCCCAAGCCAATTCTTTAATAGCCCCTGCACATTACT
This sequence comes from Corythoichthys intestinalis, assembly GCF_030265065.1. Lineage (NCBI taxonomy): Eukaryota > Metazoa > Chordata > Actinopteri > Syngnathiformes > Syngnathidae > Corythoichthys > Corythoichthys intestinalis. The sequence continues at coordinate 1,277,845 of NW_026651600.1, read as the reverse complement.
TGCTTGCCCCTGGTAGGTAGACAGGCCTTCTCAAGCCTATTCTGTAATCGTCCCAGCAAATTACTTGCTTACCCCTGGTAGGTAGATAGGCCTTCCCAAGCCTATTCTCTCATCGCCTCAGCCCATGACTTATTCCTCCCTGGTAGCTAGACAGGCCTTCCCAAACCTATTCTGTAATAGCCCCAGCAAATTACTTGCTTGCCCCTGGTAGGCAGACAGGCCTTCCCAAGCCTATTCTGTAATAGCCCCTGCAAATTACTTGATTGCCCCTGGTCGGTAGACAGGCCTTCCCAAGCCTATTCAGTAATAGCCCCAGCAAATTACTTGCATGCCCCTGGTAGGTAGACTGCCCTTCCCAAGCCTTTTCTCTCATTGCATCAGCCCATGACTTACTTCTCCTTGGTAGGTCCACTGGCCTTCCCGAGCCAATTCTCTAATATCCCAAGCCAATTCTCTAATAGCCCCTACACATTACTTGTTTGCCCCTGGTAGGTAGACAGGTCTTCCCAAGCCTATTCTGTAATAGACCCAGCAAATTACTTGCTTTCCCCTGGTAGGTAGACTGCCCTTCCCAAGCCTATTCTCTCATCGCCTCAGCCCATGACTTATTTCTCCCTGGTAGGTAGACAGGCCTTCCCAAGCCTATTCTGTAATAGTCCCAGCAAATTACTTGCTTGTCCCTTGTAGGTAGACAGGCCTTCCCAAGCCTATTTTCTCATCGCCTCAGCCCATGACTTATTTCTCCCTGGTAGGTAGACAGGCCTTCCCAAGCCTATTCTGTAATAGCCGCTGCAAATTACTTGCTTGCCCCTGGTAGGTAGACAGGCCTTCCCAAGCCAATTCTCTAATAGCCCCTGCACATTACTTGCTTGCCCCTGGTAGGTAGACAGGCTTTCCCAAGCCTATTCTGTAATAGCCGCTGAAAATTACTTGCTAGCCCCTGGTAGGTAGACACGCCTTCCCAAGCCTATTCGCTCATCGCCTCAGCCCATGACTTATTTCTCCCTGGTAGGTAGACAGGCCTTATCAAGCCTATTCTTTAATAGTTTCAGCAAATTACTTGCTTGTCCCTGATAGGTAGACAGGCCTTCCCAAGCCTATTCTGTTATAGCCCCTGCAAATTACTTGCTTGCCCTTGGTAGGTAGACAGGCTTTCCCAAGCCTATTCTGTTATAGCCCCTGCAAATTACTTGCTTGCCCTTGGTAGGTAGACAGGCTTTCCCAAGCCTATTCTGTAATAGCCGCTGCAAATTACTTGCTTGCCCCTGGTAGGTAGACACGCCTTCCCAAGCCTATTCTCTCATCGCCTCAGCCCATGACTTATTTCTCCCTGATAGGTAGACAGGCCTTATCAAGCCTATTCTGTAATAGTCCCAGCAAATTACTTGCTTGCCCCTGGTCGGTAGACAGGCCTTCCCAAGCCTTTTCTGTAATAGTCCCAGCAAATTACTTGCTTGCCCCTGGTAGGTAGACAGAACTTCCCAAGCCAATTCTCGAATAGCCCCAGCAAATTACTTGCTTGCCCCTGGTAGGTAGACAGAACTTCCCAAGCCAATTCTCGAATAGCCCCAGCACATTACTTGCTTGCCCCTGGTAGGTAGACAGGCCTTCCCAAGCCTATTCTGTAATAGCCCCTGCAAATTACTTGCTTGACCCTGGTCGGTAGACAGGCCTTCCCAAGCCTATTCAGTAATAGCCCCAGCAAATTACTTGCATGCCCCTGGTAGGTAGACTGCCCTTCCCAAGCCTATTCTCTAATTGCATCAGCCCATGACTTACTTCTCCCTGGTAGGTCCACTGGCCTTCCCGAGCCAATTCTCTAATATCCCAAGCCAATTCTCTAATAGCCCCTACACATTACTTGTTTGCCCCTGGTAGGTAGACAGGCTTTCCCAAGCCTATTCTGTAATAGTCCCAGCAAATTAATTGCTTGTCCCTGGTAGGTAGACAGGCCTTCCCAATCCTATTCTGTAATAGCCCCAGCACATTACTTGCTTGCCCCTGGTAGGTAGAGAGGCCTTCCCAAGCCTATTCTGTAATAGCCCCAGCAAATTACTTGCTTGCCCCTGGTAGGTAGACAGGCCTTCCCAAGCCTATTCTGTAATAGTCCCAGCAAATTACTTGCTTGCCCCTGGTAGGTAGACAGGCCTTCCCAAACCAATTCTCTTATATCCCAAGCCAAATCTCGAATAGCCCCAGCACATTATTTGCTTGCACCTGGTAGGTAGACAGGCCTTCCCAAGCCAATTCTCTAATAGCTTCTGCACATTACTTGCTTGCCCCTGGTAGGTAGACAGACTTTCCCAAGCCTATTCTGTAATAGTCCCAGCAAATTACTTGCTTGCCCCTGGTAGGTAGATAGGCCATCCCAAGCCTATTCTCTCATCGCCTCAGCCCATGACTTATTTCTCCCTGGTAGGTAGACAGGCCTTCCCAAGCCTATTCTGTAATAGCCGCTGCAAATTACTTGCTTGCCCCTGGTAGTTAGACAGGCCTTCCCAAGCCAATTCTCTAATAGCCCCTGCACATTACTTGCTTGCCCCTGGTAGGTAGACAGGCTTTCCCAAGCCTATTCTGTAATAGCCGCTGCAAATTACTTGCTTGCCCCTGGTAGGTAGACACGCCTTCCCAAGCCTATTCGCTCATCGCCTCAGCCCATGACTTATTTCTCCCTGGTAGGTAGACAGGCCTTATCAAGCCTATTCTTTAATAGTTTCAGCAAATTACTTGCTTGTCTCTGATAGATAGACAGGCCTTCCCAAGCCTATTCTGTTATAGCCCCTGCAAATTACTTGCTTGCCCTTGGTAGGTAGACAGGCTTTCCCAAGCCTATTCTGTTATAGCCCCTGCAAATTACTTGCTTGCCCTTGGTAGGTAGACAGGCTTTCCCAAGCCTATTCTGTAATAGCCGCTGAAAATTACTTGCTAGCCCTTGGTAGGTAGACACGCCTTCCCAAGCCTATTCTCTCATCGCCTCAGCCCATGACTTATTTCTCCCTGGTAGGTAGACAGGCCTTATCAAGCCTATTCTGTAATAGTCCCAGCAAATTACTTGCTTGTCTCTGGTTGGTAGACAGGCCTTCCCAAGCCTATTCTGTAATAGCCCCAGCAAATTACTTGCTTGCCCCTGGTAGGTAGACAGAACTTCCCAAGCCAATTCTCGAATAGCCCCAGCACATTACTTGCTTGCCCCTGGTAGGTAGACAGGCCTTCCCAAACCTTTTCTCTCATAGCCCCAGCAAATTACTTGCTTGGCACTGGTTAGCAGACAGGTCTTCCCAAGCCTATTCTGTAATAGACCCAGCAAATTACTTGCTTTCCCCTGGTAGGTAGACTGCCCTTCCCAAGCCTATTCTCTCATTGCCTCAGCCCATGACTTACTTCTCACTGGTAGGTCGACTGGCCTTCCCGAACCAATTCTCTTATATCCCAAGCCAATTCTTTAATAGCCCCTGCACATTACTTGCTTGCGCCTGGTAGGTAGACAGGCCTTCTCAAGCCTATTCTGTAATCGTCCCAGCAAATTACTTGCTTACCCCTGGTAGGTAGATAGGCCTTCCCAAGCCTATTCTCTCATCGCCTCAGCCCATGACTTATTCCTCCCTGGTAGCTAGACAGGCCTTCCCAAACCTATTCTGTAATAGCCCCAGCAAATTACTAGCTTGCCCCTGGTAGGCAGACAGGCCTTCCCAAGCCTATTCTGTAATAGCCCCTGCAAATTACTTGCTTGCCCCTGGTCGGTAGACAGGCCTTCCCAAGCCTATTCAGTAATAGCCCCAGCAAATTACTTGCATGCCCCTGGTAGGTAGACTGCCCTTCCCAAGCCTATTCTCTCATTGCATCAGCCCATGACTTACTTCTCCCTGGTAGGTCCACAGGCCTTCCCAAGCCAATTCTCTTATAGCCCAAGCCAATTCTCGAATAGCCCCAGCAAATTACTTGCTTGCCCCTGGTAGGTAGACAGGCTTTCCCAAGCCTTTTCTCTCATAGCCCCCGCAAATTACTTGCTTGCCCCTGGTAGGTAGACAGGCCTTCCCAAACCAATTCTTTTATAGGCCAAGCCAATTCTCGAATAGCCCCAGCAAATTACTTGCTTGTTCCTGGTAGGTAGACTGGCCTTCCCGAGCCTATTCTTTCATAGCCCCAGCAAATTACTTGCTTGCCTCTGGTAGGTAGACTGGCCTTCCCAAGCCTATACTTTCATAGCCCCAGCAAATTACTTGCTTGTTCCTGGTAGGTAGACTGGCCTTCCCAAGCCTATTCTCTCATAGCCCCAGGAAATTACTTGCTTTTACCTGGTAGGTAGACAGGCCTTCCCAAGACTATTCTGTAATAGCCGCTGCAAATTACTTGCTTGCCCCTGGTACGTAGACTGGCCTTCCCAAGCCAATTCTCTAATAGCCCCTGCACATTACTTGCTTGCCCCTGGTAGGTAGACAGGCTTTCCCAAGCCTATTCTGTAATAGCCGCTGCAAATTACTTGCTTGCCCCTGGTACGTAGACTGGCCTTCCCAAGCCAATTCTCTAATAGCCCCTGCACATTACTTGCATGCCCCTGGTAGGTAGACTGCCCTTCCCAAGCCTATTCTCTCATTGCATCAGCCCATGACTTACTTCTCCTTGGTAGGTCCACTGGCCTTCCCGAGCCAATTCTCTAATATCCCAAGCCAATTCTCTAATAGCCCCTACACATTACTTGTTTGCCCCTGGTAGGTAGACAGGTCTTCCCAAGCCTATTCTGTAATAGACCCAGCAAATTACTTGCTTTCCCCTGGTAGGTAGACTGCCCTTCCCAAGCCTATTCTCTCATCGCCTCAGCCCATGACTTATTTCTCCCTGGTAGGTAGACAGGCCTTCCCAAGCCTATTCTGTAATAGTCCCAGCAAATTACTTGCTTGTCCCTGGTAGGTAGACAGGCCTTCCCAAGCCTATTTTCTCATCGCCTCAGCCCATGACTTATTTCTCCCTGGTAGGTAGACAGGCCTTCCCAAGCCTATTCTGTAATAGCCGCTGCAAATTACTTGCTTGCCCCTGGTAGGTAGACAGGCCTTCCCAAGCCAATTCTCTAATAGCCCCTGCACATTACTTGCTTGCCCCTGGTAGGTAGACAGGCTTTCCCAAGCCTATTCTGTAATAGCCGCTGAAAATTACTTGCTAGCCCTTGGTAGGTAGACACGCCTTCCCAAGCCTATTCTCTCATCGCCTCAGCCCATGACTTATTTCTCCCTGATAGGTAGACAGGCCTTATCAAGCCTATTCTGTAATAGTCCCAGCAAATTACTTGCTTGCCCCTGGTCGGTAGACAGGCCTTCCCAAGCCTTTTCTGTAATAGTCCCAGCAAATTACTTGCTTGCCCCTGGTAGGTAGACAGAACTTCCCAAGCCAATTCTCGAATAGCCCCAGCAAATTACTTGCTTGCCCCTGGTAGGTAGACAGAACTTCCCAAGCCAATTCTCGAATAGCCCCAGCACATTACTTGCTTGCCCCTGGTAGGTAGACAGGCCTTCCCAAGCCTATTCTGTAATAGCCCCTGCAAATTACTTGCTTGACCCTGGTCGGTAGACAGGCCTTCCCAAGCCTATTCAGTAATAGCCCCAGCAAATTACTTGCATGCCCCTGGTAGGTAGACTGCCCTTCCCAAGCCTATTCTCTCATTGCATCAGCCCATGACTTACTTCTCCCTGGTAGGTCCACTGGCCTTCCCGAGCCAATTCTCTAATATCCCAAGCCAATTCTCTAATAGCCCCTACACATTACTTGTTTGCCCCTGGTAGGTAGACAGGCTTTCCCAAGCCTATTCTGTAATAGTCCCAGCAAATTAATTGCTTGTCCCTGGTAGGTAGACAGGCCTTCCCAATCCTATTCTGTAATAGCCCCAGCACATTACTTGCTTGCCCCTGGTAGGTAGACAGGCTTTCCCAAGCCTATTCTGTAATAGTCCCAACAAATTACTTGCTTGTCCCTGGTAGGTAGAGAGGCCTTCCCAAGCCTATTCTGTAATAGCCCCAGCAAATTACTTGCTTGCCCCTGGTAGGTAGACAGGCCTTCCCAAGCCTATTCTGTAATAGTCCCAGCAAATTACTTGCTTGCCCCTGGTAGGTAGACAGGCCTTCCCAAACCAATTCTCTTATATCCCAAGCCAAATCTCGAATAGCCCCAGCACATTATTTGCTTGCACCTGGTAGGTAGACAGGCCTTCCCAAGCCAATTCTCTAATAGCTTCTGCACATTACTTGCTTGCCCCTGGTAGGTAGACAGACTTTCCCAAGCCTATTCTGTAATAGTCCCAGCAAATTACTTGCTTGCCCCTGGTAGGTAGATAGGCCTTCCCAAGCCTATTCTCTCATCGCCTCAGCCCATGACTTATTTCTCCCTGGTAGGTAGACAGGCCTTCCCAAGCCTATTCTGTAATAGCCGCTGCAAATTACTTGCTTGCCCCTGGTAGTTAGACAGAACTTCCCAAGCCAATTCTCTAATAGCCCCTGCACATTACTTGCTTGCCCCTGGTAGGTAGACAGGCTTTCCCAAGCCTATTCTGTAATAGCCGCTGCAAATTACTTGCTTGCCCCTGGTAGGTAGACACGCCTTCCCAAGCCTATTCGCTCATCGCCTCAGCCCATGACTTATTTCTCCCTGGTAGGTAGACAGGCCTTATCAAGCCTATTCTTTAATAGTTTCAGCAAATTACTTGCTTGTCTCTGATAGGTAGACAGGCCTTCCCAAGCCTATTCTGTAATAGTCCCAGCAAATTACTTGCTTGCCCGTGGTCGGTAGAAAGGCCTTCCCAAGCCTTTTCTGTAATAGTCCCAGCAAATTACTTGCTTGTCTCTGGTTGGTAGACAGGCCTTCCCAAGCCTATTCTGTAATAGCCCCAGCAAATTACTTGCTTGCCCCTGGTAGGTAGACAGAACTTCCCAAGCCAATTCTCGAATAGCCTTAGCACATTACTTGCTTGCCCCTGGTAGGTAGACAGGCCATCCCAAACCTTTTCTCTCATAGCCCCAGCAAATTACTTGCTTGGCACTGGTCAGCAGACAGGTCTTCCCAAGCCTATTCTGTAATAGACCCAGCAAATTACTTGCTTTCCCCTGGTAGGTAGACTGCCCTTCCCAAGCCTATTCTCTCATTGCCTCAGCCCATGACTTACTTCTCACTGGTAGGTCGACTGGCCTTCCCGAACCAATTCTCTTATATGCCAAGCCAATTCTTTAATAGCCCCTGCACATTACTTGCTTGCCCCTGGTAGGTAGACAGGCCTTCTCAAGCCTATTCTGTAATCGTCCCAGCAAATTACTTGCTTACCCCTGGTAGGTAGATAGGCCTTCCCAAGCCTATTCTCTCATCGCCTCAGCCCATGACTTATTCCTCCCTGGTAGCTAGACAGGCCTTCCCAAACCTATTCTGTAATAGCCCCAGCAAATTACTTGCTTGCCCCTGGTAGGCAGACAGGCCTTCCCAAGCCTATTCTGTAATAGCCCCTGCAAATTACTTGCTTGCCCCTGGTCGGTAGACAGGCCTTCCCAAGCCTATTCAGTAATAGCCCCAGCAAATTACTTGCATGCCCCTGGTAGGTAGACTGCCCTTCCCAAGCCTATTCTCTCATTGCATCAGCCCATGACTTACTTCTCCCTGGTAGGTCCACAGGCCTTCCCAAGCCAATTCTCTTATAGCCCAAGCCAATTCTCGAATAGCCCCAGCAAATTACTTGCTTGCCCCTGGTAGGTAGACAGGCTTTCCCAAGCCTTTTCTCTCATAGCCCCCGCAAATTACTTGCTTGCCCCTGGTAGGTAGACAGGCCTTCCCAAACCAATTCTTTTATAGGCCAAGCCAATTCTCGAATAGCCCCGGCAAATTACTTGCTTGTTCCTGGTAGGTAGACTGGCCTTCCCGAGCCTATTCTTTCATAGCCCCAGCAAATTACTTGCTTGCCTCTGGTAGGTAGACTGGCCTTCCCAAGCCTATACTTTCATAGCCCCAGCAAATTACTTGCTTGTTCCTGGTAGGTAGACTGGCCTTCCCAAGCCTATTCTCTCATAGCCCCAGGAAATTACTTGCTTTTACCTGGTAGGTAGACAGGCCTTCCCAAGCCTATTCTGTAATAGCCGCTGCAAATTACTTGCTTGCCCCTGGTACGTAGACTGGCCTTCCCAAGCCAATTCTCTAATAGCCCCTGCACATTACTTGCTTGCCCCTGGTAGGTAGACAGGCTTTCCCAAGCCTATTCTGTAATAGCCGCTGCAAATTACTTGCTTGCCCCTGGTACGTAGACTGGCCTTCCCAAGCCAATTCTCTAATAGCCCCTGCACATTACTTGCATGCCCCTGGTAGGTAGACTGCCCTTCCCAAGCCTATTCTCTCATTGCATCAGCCCATGACTTACTTCTCCTTGGTAGGTCCACTGGCCTTCCCGAGCCAATTCTCTAATATCCCAAGCCAATTCTCTAATAGCCCCTACACATTACTTGTTTGCCCCTGGTAGGTAGACAGGTCTTCCCAAGCCTATTCTGTAATAGACCCAGCAAATTACTTGCTTTCCCCTGGTAGGTAGACTGCCCTTCCCAAGCCTATTCTCTCATCGCCTCAGCCCATGACTTATTTCTCCCTGGTAGGTAGACAGGCCTTCCCAAGCCTATTCTGTAATAGTCCCAGCAAATTACTTGCTTGTCCCTGGTAGGTAGACAGGCCTTCCCAAGCCAATTCTCTAATAGCCCCTGCACATTACTTGCTTGCCCCTGGTAGGTAGACAGGCTTTCCCAAGCCTATTCTGTAATAGCCGCTGAAAATTACTTGCTAGCCCCTGGTAGGTAGACACGCCTTCCCAAGCCTATTCGCTCATCGCCTCAGCCCATGACTTATTTCTCCCTGGTAGGTAGACAGGCCTTATCAAGCCTATTCTTTAATAGTTTCAGCAAATTACTTGCTTGTCCCTGATAGGTAGACAGGCCTTCCCAAGCCTATTCTGTTATAGCCCCTGCAAATTACTTGCTTGCCCTTGGTAGGTAGACAGGCTTTCCCAAGCCTATTCTGTTATAGCCCCTGCAAATTACTTGCTTGCCCTTGGTAGGTCGACAGGCTTTCCCAAGCCTATTCTGTAATAGCCGCTGCAAATTACTTGCTTGCCCCTGGTAGGTAGACACGCCTTCCCAAGCCTATTCTCTCATCGCCTCAGCCCATGACTTATTTCTCCCTGATAGGTAGACAGGCCTTATCAAGCCTATTCTGTAATAGTCCCAGCAAATTACTTGCTTGCCCCTGGTCGGTAGACAGGCCTTCCCAAGCCTTTTCTGTAATAGTCCCAGCAAATTACTTGCTTGCCCCTGGTAGGTAGACAGAACTTCCCAAGCCAATTCTCGAATAGCCCCAGCAAATTACTTGCTTGCCCCTGGTAGGTAGACAGAACTTCCCAAGCCAATTCTCGAATAGCCCCAGCACATTACTTGCTTGCCCCTGGTAGGTAGACAGGCCTTCCCAAGCCTATTCTGTAATAGCCCCTGCAAATTACTTGCTTGACCCTGGTCGGTACACAGGCCTTCCCAAGCCTATTCAGTAATAGCCCCAGCAAATTACTTGCATGCCCCTGGTAGGTAGACTGCCCTTCCCAAGCCTATTCTCCCATTGCATCAGCCCATGACTTACTTCTCCCTGGTAGGTCCACTGGCCTTCCCGAGCCAATTCTCTAATATCCCAAGCCAATTCTCTAATAGCCCCTACACATTACTTGTTTGCCCCTGGTAGGTAGACAGGCTTTCCCAAGCCTATTCTGTAATAGTCCCAGCAAATTAATTGCTTGTCCCTGGTAGGTAGACAGGCCTTCCCAATCCTATTCTGTAATAGCCCCAGCACATTACTTGCTTGCCCCTGGTAGGTAGACAGGCTTTCCCAAGCCTATTCTGTAATAGTCCCAACAAATTACTTGCTTGTCCCTGGTAGGTAGAGAGGCCTTCCCAAGCCTATTCTGTAATAGCCCCAGCAAATTACTTGCTTGCCCCTGGTAGGTAGACAGGCCTTCCCAAGCCTATTCTGTAATAGTCCCAGCAAATTACTTGCTTGCCCCTGGTAGGTAGACAGGCCTTCCCAAACCAATTCTCTTATATCCCAAGCCAAATCTCGAATAGCCCCAGCACATTATTTGCTTGCACCTGGTAGGTAGACAGGCCTTCCCAAGCCAATTCTCTAATAGCTTCTGCACATTACTTGCTTGCCCCTGGTAGGTAGACAGACTTTCCCAAGCCTATTCTGTAATAGTCCCAGCAAATTACTTGCTTGCCCCTGGTAGGTAGATAGGCCTTCCCAAGCCTATTCTCTCATCGCCTCAGCCCATGACTTATTTCTCCCTGGTAGGTAGACAGGCCTTCCCAAGCCTATTCTGTAATAGCCGCTGCAAATTACTTGCTTGCCCCTGGTAGTTAGACAGGCCTTCCCAAGCCAATTCTCTAATAGCCCCTGCACATTACTTGCTTGCCCCTGGTAGGTAGACAGGCTTTCCCAAGCCTATTCTGTAATAGCCGCTGCAAATTACTTGCTTGCCCCTGGTAGGTAGACACGCCTTCCCAAGCCTATTCGCTCATCGCCTCAGCCCATGACTTATTTCTCCCTGGTAGGTAGACAGGCCTTATCAAGCCTATTCTTTAATAGTTTCAGCAAATTACTTGCTTGTCTCTGATAGGTAGACAGGCCTTCCCAAGCCTATTCTGTAATAGTCCCAGCAAATTACTTGCTTGCCCCTGGTCGGTAGAAAGGCCTTCCCAAGCCTTTTATGTAATAGTCCCAGCAAATTACTTGCTTGTCTCTGGTTGGTAGACAGGCCTTCCCAAGCCTATTCTGTAATAGCCCCAGCAAATTACTTGCTTGCCCCTGGTAGGTAGACAGAACTTCCCAAGCCAATTCTCGAATAGCCCCAGCACATTACTTGCTTGCCCCTGGTAGGTAGACAGGCCTTCCCAAACCTTTTCTCTCATAGCCCCAGCAAATTACTTGCTCTGCACTGGTCAGCAGACAGGTCTTCCCAAGCCTATTCTGTAATAGACCCAGCAAATTACTTGCTTTCCCCTGGTAGGTAGACTGCCCTTCCCAAGCCTATTCTCTCATTGCCTCAGCCCATGACTTACTTCTCACTGGTAGGTCGACTGGCCTTCCCGAACCAATTCTCTTATATCCCAAGCCAATTCTTTAATAGCCCCTGCACATTACTTGCTTGCCCCTGGTAGGTAGACAGGCCTTCTCAAGCCTATTCTGTAATCGTCCCAGCAAATTACTTGCTTACCCCTGGTAGGTAGATAGGCCTTCCCAAGCCTATTCTCTCATCGCCTCAGCCCATGACTTATTCCTCCCTGGTAGCTAGACAGGCCTTCCCAAACCTATTCTGTAATAGCCCCAGCAAATTACTTGCTTGCCCCTGGTAGGCAGACAGGCCTTCCCAAGCCTATTCTGTAATAGCCCCTGCAAATTACTTGCTTGCCCCTGGTCGGTAGACAGGCCTTACCAAGCCTATTCAGTAATAGCCCCAGCAAATTACTTGCATGCCCCTGGTAGGTAGACTGCCCTTCCCAAGCCTATTCTCTCATTGCATCAGCCCATGACTTACTTCTCCCTGGTAGGTCCACAGGCCTTCCCAAGCCAATTCTCTTATAGCCCAAGCCAATTCTCGAATAGCCCCAGCAAATTACTTGCTTGCCCCTGGTAGGTAGACAGGCTTTCCCAAGCCTTTTCTCTCATAGCCCCCGCAAATTACTTGCTTGCCCCTGGTAGGTAGACAGGCCTTCCCAAACCAATTCTTTTATAGGCCAAGCCAATTCTCGAATAGCCCCAGCAAATTACTTGCTTGTTCCTGGTAGGTAGACTGGCCTTCCCGAGCCTATTCTTTCATAGCCCCAGCAAATTACTTGCTTGCCTCTGGTAGGTAGACTGGCCTTCCCAAGCCTATACTTTCATAGCCCCAGCAAATTACTTGCTTGTTCCTGGTAGGTAGACTGGCCTTCCCAAGCCTATTCTCTCATAGCCCCAGGAAATTACTTGCTTTTACCTGGTAGGTAGACAGGCCTTCCCAAGCCTATTCTGTAATAGCCGCTGCAAATTACTTGCTTGCCCCTGGTACGTAGACTGGCCTTCCCAAGCCAATTCTCTAATAGCCCCTGCACATTACTTGCTTGCCCCTGGTAGGTAGACAGGCTTTCCCAAGCCTATTCTGTAATAGCCGCTGCAAATTACTTGCTTGCCCCTGGTACGTAGACTGGCCTTCCCAAGCCAATTCTCTAATAGCCCCTGCACATTACTTGCATGCCCCTGGTAGGTAGACTGCCCTTCCCAAGCCTATTCTCTCATTGCATCAGCCCATGACTTACTTCTCCTTGGTAGGTCCACTGGCCTTCCCGAGCCAATTCTCTAATATCCCAAGCCAATTCTCTAATAGCCCCTACACATTACTTGTTTGCCCCTGGTAGGTAGACAGGTCTTCCCAGGCCTATTCTGTAATAGACCCAGCAAATTACTTGCTTTCCCCTGGTAGGTAGACTGCCCTTCCCAAGCCTATTCTCTCATCGCCTCAGCCCATGACTTATTTCTCCCTGGTAGGTAGACAGGCCTTCCCAAGCCTATTCTGTAATAGTCCCAGCAAATTACTTGCTTGTCCCTGGTAGGTAGACAGGCCTTCCCAAGCCTATTTTCTCATCGCCTCAGCCCATGACTTATTTCTCCCTGGTAGGTAGACAGGCCTTCCCAAGCCTATTCTGTAATAGCCGCTGCAAATTACTTGCTTGCCCCTGGTAGGTAGACAGGCCTTCCCAAGCCAATTCTCTAATAGCCCCTGCACATTACTTGCTTGCCCCTGGTAGGTAGACAGGCTTTCCCAAGCCTATTCTGTAATAGCCGCTGAAAATTACTTGCTAGCCCCTGGTAGGTAGACACGCCTTCCCAAGCCTATTCGCTCATCGCCTCAGCCCATGACTTATTTCTCCCTGGTAGGTAGACAGGCCTTCCCAATCCTATTCTGTAATAGCCCCAGCACATTACTTGCTTGCCCCTGGTAGGTAGACAGGCTTTCCCAAGCCTATTCTGTAATAGTCCCAACAAATTACTTGCTTGTCCCTGGTAGGTAGAGAGGCCTTCCCAAGCCTATTCTGTAATAGCCCCAGCAAATTACTTGCTTGCCCCTGGTAGGTAGACAGGCCTTCCCAAGCCTATTCTGTAATAGCCCCAGCAAATTACTTGCTTGCCCCTGGTAGGTAGACAGGCCTTCCCAAGCCTATTCTGTAATAGTCCCAGCAAATTACTTGCTTGCCCCTGGTAGGTAGACAGGCCTTCCCAAACCAATTCTCTTATATCCCAAGCCAAATCTCGAATAGCCCCAGCACATTATTTGCTTGCACCTGGTAGGTAGACAGGCCTTCCCAAGCCAATTCTCTAATAGCTTCTGCACATTACTTGCTTGCCCCTGGTAGGTAGACAGACTTTCCCAAGCCTATTCTGTAATAGTCCCAGCAAATTACTTGCTTGCCCCTGGTAGGTAGATAGGCCTTCCCAAGCCTATTCTCTCATCGCCTCAGCCCATGACTTATTTCTCCCTGGTAGGTAGACAGGCCTTCCCAAGCCTATTCTGTAATAGCCGCTGCAAATTACTTGCTTGCCCCTGGTAGTTAGACAGGCCTTCCCAAGCCAATTCTCTAATAGCCCCTGCACATTACTTGCTTGCCCCTGGTAGGTAGACAGGCTTTCCCAAGCCTATTCTGTAATAGCCGCTGCAAATTACTTGCTTGCCCCTGGTAGGTAGACACGCCTTCCCAAGCCTATTCGCTCATCGCCTCAGCCCATGACTTATTTCTCCCTGGTAGGTAGACAGGCCTTATCAAGCCTATTCTTTAATAGTTTCAGCAAATTACTTGCTTGTCTCTGATAGGTGTACAGGCCTTCCCAAGCCTATTCTGTTATAGCCCCTGCAAATTACTTGCTTGCCCTTGGTAGGTAGACAGGCTTTCCCAAGCCTATTCTGTAATAGCCGCTGCAAATTACTTGCTTGCCCCTGGTAGGTAGACACGCCTTCCCAAGCCTATTCTCTCATCGCCTCAGCCCATGACTTATTTCTCCCTGGTAGGTAGACAGGCCTTATCAAGCCTATTCTGTAATAGTCCCAGCAAATTACTTGCTTGCCCCTGGTCGGTAGAAAGGCCTTCCCAAGCCTTTTCTGTAATAGTCCCAGCAAATTACTTGCTTGTCTCTGGTTGGTAGACAGGCCTTCCCAAGCCTATTCTGTAATAGCCCCAGCAAATTACTTGCTTGCCCCTGGTAGGTAGACAGAACTTCCCAAGCCAATTCTCGAATAGCCCCAGCACATTACTTGCTTGCCCCTGGTAGGTAGACAGGCCTTCCCAAACCTTTTCTCTCATAGCCCCAGCAAATTACTTGCTTGGCACTGGTCAGCAGACAGGTCTTCCCAAGCCTATTCTGTAATAGACCCAGCAAATTACTTGCTTTCCCCTGGTAGGTAGACTGCCCTTCCCAAGCCTATTCTCTCATTGCCTCAGCCCATGACTTACTTCTCACTGGTAGGTCGACTGGCCTTCCCGAACCAATTCTCTTATATCCCAAGCCAATTCTTTAATAGCCCCTGCACATTACTTGCTTGCCCCTGGTAGGTAGACAGGCCTTCTCAAGCCTATTCTGTAATCGTCCCAGCAAATTACTTGCTTACCCCTGGTAGGTAGATAGGCCTTCCCAAGCCTATTCTCTCATCGCCTCAGCCCATGACTTATTCCTCCCTGGTAGCTAGACAGGCCTTCCCAAACCTATTCTGTAATAGCCCCAGCAAATTACTTGCTTGCCCCTGGTAGGCAGACAGGCCTTCCCAAGCCTATTCTGTAATAGCCCCTGCAAATTACTTGCTTGCCCCTGGTCGGTAGACAGGCCTTCCCAAGCCTATTCAGTAATAGCCCCAGCAAATTACTTGCATGCCCCTGGTAGGTAGACTGCCCTTCCCAAGCCTATTCTCTCATTGCATCAGCCCATGGCTTACTTCTCCCTGGTAGGTCCACAGGCCTTCCCAAGCCAATTCTCTTATAGCCCAAGCCAATTCTCGAATAGCCCCAGCAAATTACTTGCTTGCCCCTGGTAGGTAGACAGGCTTTCCCAAGCCTTTTCTCTCATAGCCCCCGCAAATTACTTGCTTGCCCCTGGTAGGTAGACAGGCCTTCCCAAATCAATTCTTTTATAGGCCAAGCCAATTCTCGAATAGCCCCAGCAAATTACTTGCTTGTTCCTGGTAGGTAGACTGGCCTTCCCGAGCCTATTCTTTCATAGCCCCAACAAATTACTTGCTTGCCTCTGGTAGGTAGACTGGCCTTCCCAAGCCTATACTTTCATAGCCGCTGCAAATTACTTGCTTGCCCCTGGTACGTAGACTGGCCTTCCCAAGCCAATTCTCTAATAGCCCCTGCACATTACTTGCTTGCCCCTGGTAGGTAGACAGGCTTTCCCAAGCCTATTCTGTAATAGCCGCTGCAAATTACTTGCTTGCCCCTGGTACGTAGACTGGCCTTCCCAAGCCAATTCTCTAATAGCCCCTGCACATTACTTGCATGCCCCTGGTAGGTAGACTGCCCTTCCCAAGCCTATTCTCTCATTGCATCAGCCCATGACTTACTTCTCCTTGGTAGGTCCACTGGCCTTCCCGAGCCAATTCTCTAATATCCCAAGCCAATTCTCTAATAGCCCCTACACATTACTTGTTTGTCCCTGGTAGGTAGACAGGTCTTCCCAAGCCTATTCTGTAATAGACCCAGCAAATTACTTGCTTTCCCCTGGTAGGTAGACTGCCCTTCCCAAGCCTATTCTCTCATCGCCTCAGCCCATGACTTATTTCTCCCTGGTAGGTAGACAGGCCTTCCCAAGCCTATTCTGTAATAGTCCCAGCAAATTACTTGCTTGTCCCTGGTAGGTAGACAGGCCTTCCCAAGCCTATTTTCTCATCGCCTCAGCCCATGACTTATTTCTCCCTGGTAGGTAGACAGGCCTTCCCAAGCCTATTCTGTAATAGCCGCTGCAAATTACTTGCTTGCCCCTGGTAGGTAGACAGGCTTTCCCAAGCCTATTCTGTAATAGCCGCTGAAAATTACTTGCTAGCCCCTGGTAGGTAGACACGCCTTCCCAAGCCTATTCGCTCATCGCCTCAGCCCATGACTTATTTCTCCTTGGTAGGTAGACAGGCCTTATCAAGCCTATTCTTTAATAGTTTCAGCAAATTACTTGCTTGTCCCTGATAGGTAAACAGGCCTTCCCAAGCCTATTCTGTTATAGCCCCTGCAAATTACTTGCTTGCCCTTGGTAGGTAGACAGGCTTTCCCAAGCCTATTCTGTTATAGCCCCTGCAAATTACTTGCTTGCCCTTGGTAGGTAGACAGGCTTTCCCAAGCCTATTCTGTAATAGCCGCTGCAAATTACTTGCTTGCCCTTGGTAGGTAGACACGCCTTCCCAAGCCTATTCTCTCATCGCCTCAGCCCATGACTTATTTCTCCCTGATAGGTAGACAGGCCTTATCAAGCCTATTCTTTAATAGTCCCAGCAAATTACTTGCTTGCCCCTGGTCGGTAGACAGGCCTTCCCAAGCCTTTTCTGTAATAGTCCCAGCAAATTACTTGCTTGCCCCTGGTAGGTAGACAGAACTTCCCAAGCCAATTCTCGAATAGCCCCAGCAAATTACTTGCTTGCCCCTGGTAGGTAGACAGAACTTCCCAAGCCAATTCTCGAATAGCCCCAGCACATTACTTGCTTGCCCCTGGTAGGTAGACAGGCCTTCCCAAGCCTATTCTGTAATAGCCCCTGCAAATTACTTGCTTGACCCTGGTCTGTAGACAGGCCTTCCCAAGCCTATTCAGTAATAGCCCCAGCAAATTACTTGCATGCCCCTGGTAGGTAGACTGCCCTTCCCAAGCCTATTCTCTAATTGCATCAGCCCATGACTTACTTCTCCCTGGTAGGTCCACTGGCCTTCCCGAGCCAATTCTCTAATATCCCAAGCCAATTCTCTAATAGCCCCTACACATTACTTGTTTGCCCCTGGTAGGTAGACAGGCTTTCCCAAGCCTATTCTGTAATAGTCCCAGCAAATTAATTGCTTGTCCCTGGTAGGTAGACAGGCCTTCCCAATCCTATTCTGTAATAGCCCCAGCACATTACTTGCTTGCCCCTGGTAGGTAGACAGGCTTTCCCAAGCCTATTCTGTAATAGTCCCAACAAATTACTTGCTTGTCCCTGGTAGGTAGAGAGGCCTTCCCAAGCCTATTCTGTAATAGCCCCAGCAAATTACTTGCTTGCCCCTGGTAGGTAGACAGGCCTTCCCAAGCCTATTCTGTAATAGTCCCAGCAAATTACTTGCTTGCCCCTGGTAGGTAGACAGGCCTTCCCAAACCAATTCTCTTATATCCCAAGCCAAATCTCGAATAGCCCCAGCACATTATTTGCTTGCACCTGGTAGGTAGACAGGCCTTCCCAAGCCAATTCTCTAATAGCTTCTGCACATTACTTGTTTGCCCCTGGTAGGTAGACAGACTTTCCCAAGCCTATTCTGTAATAGTCCCAGCAAATTACTTGCTTGCCCCTGGTAGGTAGATAGGCCTTCCCAAGCCTATTCTCTCATCGCCTCAGCCCATGACTTATTTCTCCCTGGTAGGTAGACAGGCCTTCCCAAGCCTATTCTGTAATAGCCGCTGCAAATTACTTGCTTGCCCCTGGTAGTTAGACAGGCCTTCCCAAGCCAATTCTCTAATAGCCCCTGCACATTACTTGCTTGCCCCTGGTAGGTAGACAGGCTTTCCCAAGCCTATTCTGTAATAGCCGCTGCAAATTACTTGCTTGCCCCTGGTAGGTAGACACGCCTTCCCAAGCCTATTCGCTCATCGCCTCAGCCCATGACTTATTTCTCCCTGGTAGGTAGACAGGCCTTATCAAGCCTATTCTTTAATAGTTTCAGCAAATTACTTGCTTGTCTCTGATAGGTAGACAGGCCTTCCCAAGCCTATTCTGTTATAGCCCCTGCAAATTACTTGCTTGCCCTTGGTAGGTAGACAGGCTTTCCCAAGCCTATTCTGTTATAGCCCCTGCAAATTACTTGCTTGCCCTTGGTAGGTAGACAGGCTTTCCCAAGCCTATTCTGTAATAGCCGCTGCAAATTACTTGCTTGCCCCTGGTAGGTAGACACGCCTTCCCAAGCCTATTCTCTCATCGCCTCAGCCCATGACTTATTTCTCCCTGGTAGGTAGACAGGCCTTATCAAGCCTATTCTGTAATAGTCCCAGCAAATTACTTGCTTGCCCCTGGTCGGTAGAAAGGCCTTCCCAAGCCTTTTCTGTAATAGTCCCAGCAAATTACTTGCTTGTCTCTGGTTGGTAGACAGGCCTTCCCAAGCCTATTCTGTAATAGCCCCAGCAAATTACTTGCTTGCCCCTGGTAGGTAGACAGAACTTCCCAAGCCAATTCTCGAATAGCCCCAGCACATTACTTGCTTGCCCCTGGTAGGTAGACAGGCCTTCCCAAACCTTTTCTCTCATAGCCCCAGCAAATTACTTGCTTGGCACTGGTCAGCAGACAGGTCTTCCCAAGCCTGTTCTGTAATAGACCCAGCAAATTACTTGCTTTCCCCTGGTAGGTAGACTGCCCTTCCCAAGCCTATTCTCTCATTGCCTCAGCCCATGACTTACTTCTCACTGGTAGGTCGACTGGCCTTCCCGAACCAATTCTCTTATATCCCAAGCCAATTCTTTAATAGCCCCTGCACATTACTTGCTTGCCCCTGGTAGGTAGACAGGCCTTCTTAAGCCTATTCTGTAATCGTCCCAGCAAATTACTTGCTTACCCCTGGTAGGTAGATAGGCCTTCCCAAGCCTATTCTCACATCGCCTCAGCCCATGACTTATTCCTCCCTGGTAGCTAGACAGGCCTTCCCAAACCTATTCTGTAATAGCCCCAGCAAATTACTTGCTTGCCCCTGGTAGGCAGACAGGCCTTCCCAAGCCTATTCTGTAATAGCCC
Organism: Corythoichthys intestinalis; assembly: GCF_030265065.1. NCBI lineage: Eukaryota > Metazoa > Chordata > Actinopteri > Syngnathiformes > Syngnathidae > Corythoichthys > Corythoichthys intestinalis. The sequence goes on along the minus strand of NW_026651600.1, from coordinate 1,258,830 downwards.
CTGCAAATTACTTGCTTGCCCCTGGTCGGTAGACAGGCCTTCCCAAGCCTATTCAGTAATAGCCCCAGCAAATTACTTGCATGCCCCTGGTAGGTAGACTGCCCTTCCCAAGCCTATTCTCTCATTGCATCAGCCCATGACTTACTTCTCCCTGGTAGGTCCACAGGCCTTCCCAAGCCAATTCTCTTATAGCCCAAGCCAATTCTCGAATAGCCCCAGCAAATTACTTGCTTGCCCCTGGTAGGTAGACAGGCTTTCCCAAGCCTTTTCTCTCATAGCCCCCGCAAATTACTTGCTTGCCCCTGGTAGGTAGACAGGCCTTCCCAAACCAATTCTTTTATAGGCCAAGCCAATTCTCGAATAGCCCCAGCAAATTACTTGCTTGTTCCTGGTAGGTAGACTGGCCTTCCCGAGCCTATTCTTTCATAGCCCCAGCAAATTACTTGCTTGCCTCTGGTAGGTAGACTGGCCTTCCCAAGCCTATACTTTCATAGCCCCAGCAAATTACTTGCTTGTTCCTGGTAGGTAGACTGGCCTTCCCAAGCCTATTCTCTCATAGCCCCAGGAAATTACTTGCTTTTACCTGGTAGGTAGACAGGCCTTCCCAAGCCTATTCTGTAATAGCCGCTGCAAATTACTTGCTTGCCCCTGGTACGTAGACTGGCCTTCCCAAGCCAATTCTCTAATAGCCCCTGCACATTACTTGCTTGCCCCTGGTAGGTAGACAGGCTTTCCCAAGCCTATTCTGTAATAGCCGCTGCAAATTACTTGCTTGCCCCTGGTAGGTAGACACGCCTTCCCAAGCCTATTCGCTCATCGCCTCAGCCCATGACTTATTTCTCCCTGGTAGGTAGACAGGCCTTATCAAGCCTATTCTGTAATAGTCCCAGCAAATTACTTGCTTGCCCCTGGTCGGTAGACAGGCCTTCCCAAGCCTTTTCTGTAATAGTCCCAGCAAATTACTTGCTTGTCCCTGATAGGTAGAAAGGACTTCCGATGCCTATTCTGTTATAGCCCCTGCAAATTACTTGCTTGCCCTTGGTAGGTAGACAGGCTTTCCCAAGCCTATTCTGTAATTGCCCAAGCAAATTACTTGCTTTCCACTGGTAGGTAGACAGGCCTTCCCAAGCCAATTCTCTTATAGCCCAAGCCAATTCTCGAATAGCCCCAGCAAATTACTTGCTTGCCCCTGGTAGGTAGACAGGCCTTCCCGAGCCTATTCTTTCATAGCCCCAGCAAATTACTTGCTTGCCTCTGGTAGGTAGGCTGGCCTTCCCAAGCCTATACTTTCATAGCCCCAGCAAATTACTTGCTTATTCCTGGTAGGTAGACTGGCCTTCCCAAGCCTATTCTCTCATAGCCCCAGGAAATTACTTGCTTATACCTGGTAGATGGACTGGCCTTCCCGAGCCAATTCTCTTATATACCAGCCAATTCTCTAATAGCCCCTGCACATTACTTGCTTACCCCTGGTAGACAGGCTTTCCCGAGCCTATTCTGTAATAGTTCCAGCAAATTACTTGCTTGTCCCTGGTAGGTAGACAGGCCTTCCCAATCCTATTCTGTAATAGCCCCAGCAAATTACTTCCTTGCCCCTGGTAGGTAGATAGGCCTTCCCAAGCCTATACGTTCATCGCCTCAGCCCATGACTTATTTCTCCTTGGTAGGTAGACAGGCCTTCCCAAGCCTATTCTGTAATAGCCCCAGCAAATTACTTGCTTGCCCCTGGTAGGTAGACAGGCCTTCCCAAGCCTATTCTGTAATAGTCCCAGCAAATTACTTGCTTGCCCCTGGTAGGTAGACAGGCCTTCCCAAACCAATTCTCTTATATCCCAAGCCAAATCTCGAATAGCCCCAGCACATTATTTGCTTGCACCTGGTAGGTAGACAGGCCTTCCCAAGCCAATTCTCTAATAGCTTCTGCACATTACTTGCTTGCCCCTGGTAGGTAGACAGACTTTCCCAAGCCTATTCTGTAATAGCCGCTGCAAATTACTTGCTTGCCCCTGGTAGGTAGACAGGCTTTCCCAAGCCTATTCTCTTATAGCCCCAGAAAATTACGTGCTTATACCTGGTAGATCGACTGGCCTTCCCGAGCAAATTTTCTTATATCCCAAGCCAATTCTCTCATAGCCCAATACAATTACTTGCTTGCCCCTGGAAGTTAGACTGGCCTTCCCAAGCCAATTCTCTAATAGCCCCTGCACATTACTTGCTTGCCCCTGGTAGGTAGACAGGCTTTCCCAAGCCTATTCTGTAATAGCCGCTGCAAATTACTTGCTTGCCCCTGGTAGGTAGACACGCCTTCCCAAGCCTATTCTCTCATCGCCTCAGCCCATGATTTATTTCTCCCTGGTAGGTAGACAGGCCTTATCAAGCCTATTCTGTAATAGTTTCAGCAAATTACTTGCTTGCCCCTGGTAGGTAGACACGCCTTCCCAAGCCTATTCTCTCATCGCCTCAGCCCATGACTTATTTCTCCCTGGTAGGTAGACAGGCCTTCCCAAGCCTATTCTGTAATAGCCGCTGCAAATTAATTGCTTGCCCCTGGTAGGTAGACAGGTCTTCCCAAGCCTATTCTGTAATAGCCCCAGCAAATTCCTTGCTTGCCCCTGGTAGGTAGACAGGCCTTCCCAACCCAATTCTCTAATAGCCCCTGCACATTACTTGCTTGCACCTGGTAGGTAGACAAGCCTTCCCAAGCCTATTCTGTAATAGTTCCAGCAAATTACTTGCTTGTCCCTGGTAGGTAGACAGGCCTTCCCAATCCTATTCTGTAATAGCCCCAGCAAATTACTTGCTTGCCCCTGGTAGGTAGATAGGCCTTCCCAAGCCTATTCGTTCATCGCCTCAGCCCATGACTTATTTCTCCTTGGTAGGTAAACAGGCCTTCCCAAGCCTATTCTGTAATAGCCGCTGCAAATTACTTGCTTGCCCCTGGTAGGTAGACAGGTCTTCCCAAGCCTATTCTGTAATAGCCCCAGCAAATTCCTTGCTTGCCCCTGGTAGGTAGACAGGCCTTCCCAACCCAATTCTCTAATAGCCCCTGCACATTACTTGCTTGCACTGGTAGGTAGACAAGCCTTCCCAAGCCTATTCTGTAATAGTTCCAGCAAATTACTTGCTTGTCCCTGGTAGGTAGACAGGCCTTCCCAATCCTATTCTGTAATAGCCCCAGCAAATTACTTGCTTGCCCCTGGTAGGTAGATAGGCCTTCCCAAGCCTATTCGTTCATCGCCTCAGCCCATGACTTATTTCTCCTTGGTAGGTAAACAGGCCTTCCCAAGCCTATTCTGTAATAGCTTCTGCACATTACTTGCTTGCCCCTGGTAGGTAGACAGACTTTCCCAAGCCTATTCTGTAATAGTCCCAGCAAATTACTTGCTTGCCCCTGGTAGGTAGACAGACTTTCCCAAGCCTATTCTGTAATAGTCCCAGCAAATTACTTGCTTGCCCCTGGTAGGTAGATAGGCCTTCCCAAGCCTATTCTCTCATCGCCTCAGCCCATGACTTATTTCTCCCTGGTAGGTAGACAGGCCTTCCCAAGCCTATTCTGTAATAGCCGCTGCAAATTACTTGCTTGCCCCTGGTAGGTAGACAGGCCTTCCCAAGCCAATTCTCTAATAGCCCCTGCACATTACTTGCTTGCCCCTGGTAGGTAGACAGGCTTTCCCAAGCCTATTCTGTAATAGCCGCTGCAAATTACTTGCTTGCCCCTGGTAGGTAGACACGCCTTCCCAAGCCTATTCTCTCATCGCCTCAGCCCATGACTTATTTCTCCCTGGTAGGTAGACAGGCCTTATCAAGCCTATTCTGTAATAGTTTCAGCAAATTACTTGCTTGTCCCTGATAGGTAGACAGGCCTTCCCAAGCCTATTCTGTTATAGCCCCTGCAAATTACTTGCTTGCCCTTGGTAGGTAGACAGGCTTTCCCAAGCCTATTCTGTTATAGCCCCTGCAAATTACTTGCTTGCCCTTGGTAGGTAGACAGGCTTTCCCAAGCCTATTCTGTAATAGCCGCTGCAAATTACTTGCTTGCCCCTGGTAGGTAGACACGCCTTCCCAAGCCTATTCTCTCATCGCCTCAGCCCATGACTTATTTCTCCCTGGTAGGTAGACAGGCCTTCCCAAGCCTATTCTGTAATAGCCGCTGCAAATTACTTGCTTGCCCCTGGTAGGTAGACAGGTCTTCCCAAGCCAATTCTCTAATAGCCCCAGCAAATTCCTTGCTTGCCCCTGGTAGGTAGACACGCCTTCCCAAGCCTATTCTCTCATCGCCTCAGCCCATGACTTATTTCTCCCTGATAGGTAGACAGGCCTTATCAAGCCTATTCTGTAATAGTCCCAGCAAATTACTTGCTTGCCCCTGGTCGGTAGACAGGCCTTCCCAAGCCTTTTCTGTAATAGTCCCAGCAAATTACTTGCTTGCCCCTGGTAGGTAGACAGAACTTCCCAAGCCAATTCTCGAATAGCCCCAGCAAATTACTTGCTTGCCCCTGGTAGGTAGACAGAACTTCCCAAGCCAATTCTCGAATAGCCCCAGCACATTACTTGCTTGCCCCTGGTAGGTAGACAGGCCTTCCCAAGCCTATTCTGTAATAGCCCCTGCAAATTACTTGCTTGACCCTGGTCGGTAGACAGGCCTTCCCAAGCCTATTCAGTAATAGCCCCAGCAAATTACTTGCATGCCCCTGGTAGGTAGACTGCCCTTCCCAAGCCTATTCTCTCATTGCATCAGCCCATGACTTACTTCTCCCTGGTAGGTCCACAGGCCTTCCCAAGCCAATTCTCTTATAGCCCAAGCCAATTCTCGAATAGCCCCAGCAAATTACTTGCTTGCCCCTGGTAGGTAGACAGGCTTTCCCAAGCCTTTTCTCTCATAGCCCCCGCAAATTACTTGCTTGCCCCTGGTAGGTAGACAGGCCTTCCCAAACCAATTCTTTTATAGGCCAAGCCAATTCTCGAATAGCCCCAGCAAATTACTTGCTTGTTCCTGGTAGGTAGACTGGCCTTCCCGAGCCTATTCTTTCATAGCCCCAGCAAATTACTTGCTTGCCTCTGGTAGGTAGACTGGCCTTCCCAAGCCTATACTTTCATAGCCCCAGCAAATTACTTGCTTGTTCCTGGTAGGTAGACTGGCCTTCCCAAGCCTATTCTCTCATAGCCCCAGGAAATTACTTGCTTTTACCTGGTAGGTAGACAGGCCTTCCCAAGCCTATTCTGTAATAGCCGCTGCAAATTACTTGCTTGCCCCTGGTACGTAGACTGGCCTTCCCAAGCCAATTCTCTAATAGCCCCTGCACATTACTTGCTTGCCCCTGGTAGGTAGACAGGCTTTCCCAAGCCTATTCTGTAATAGCCGCTGCAAATTACTTGCTTGCCCCTGGTAGGTAGACACGCCTTCCCAAGCCTATTCGCTCATCGCCTCAGCCCATGACTTATTTCTCCCTGGTAGGTAGACAGGCCTTATCAAGCCTATTCTGTAATAGTCCCAGCAAATTACTTGCTTGCCCCTGGTCGGTAGACAGGCCTTCCCAAGCCTTTTCTGTAATAGTCCCAGCAAATTACTTGCTTGTCCCTGATAGGTAGAAAGGACTTCCGATGCCTATTCTGTTATAGCCCCTGCAAATTACTTGCTTGCCCTTGGTAGGTAGACAGGCTTTCCCAAGCCTATTCTGTAATTGCCCAAGCAAATTACTTGCTTTCCACTGGTAGGTAGACAGGCCTTCCCAAGCCAATTCTCTTATAGCCCAAGCCAATTCTCGAATAGCCCCAGCAAATTACTTGCTTGCCCCTGGTAGGTAGACAGGCCTTCCCGAGCCTATTCTTTCATAGCCCCAGCAAATTACTTGCTTGCCTCTGGTAGGTAGGCTGGCCTTCCCAAGCCTATACTTTCATAGCCCCAGCAAATTACTTGCTTATTCCTGGTAGGTAGACTGGCCTTCCCAAGCCTATTCTCTCATAGCCCCAGGAAATTACTTGCTTATACCTGGTAGATGGACTGGCCTTCCCGAGCCAATTCTCTTATATACCAAGCCAATTCTCTAATAGCCCCTGCACATTACTTGCTTACCCCTGGTAGACAGGCTTTCCCGAGCCTATTCTGTAATAGTTCCAGCAAATTACTTGCTTGTCCCTGGTAGGTAGACAGGCCTTCCCAATCCTATTCTGTAATAGCCCCAGCAAATTACTTGCTTGCCCCTGGTAGGTAGATAGGCCTTCCCAAGCCTATACGTTCATCGCCTCAGCCCATGACTTATTTCTCCTTGGTAGGTAGACAGGCCTTCCCAAGCCTATTCTGTAATAGCCCCAGCAAATTACTTGCTTGCCCCTGGTAGGTAGACAGGCCTTCCCAAGCCTATTCTGTAATAGTCCCAGCAAATTACTTGCTTGCCCCTGGTAGGTAGACAGGCCTTCCCAAACCAATTCTCTTATATCCCAAGCCAAATCTCGAATAGCCCCAGCACATTATTTGCTTGCACCTGGTAGGTAGACAGGCCTTCCCAAGCCAATTCTCTAATAGCTTCTGCACATTACTTGCTTGCCCCTGGTAGGTAGACAGACTTTCCCAAGCCTATTCTGTAATAGCCGCTGCAAATTACTTGCTTGCCCCTGGTAGGTAGACAGGCTTTCCCAAGCCTATTCTCTTATAGCCCCAGAAAATTACGTGCTTATACCTGGTAGATCGACTGGCCTTCCCGAGCAAATTTTCTTATATCCCAAGCCAATTCTCTCATAGCCCAATACAATTACTTGCTTGCCCCTGGAAGTTAGACTGGCCTTCCCAAGCCAATTCTCTAATAGCCCCTGCACATTACTTGCTTGCCCCTGGTAGGTAGACAGGCTTTCCCAAGCCTATTCTGTAATAGCCGCTGCAAATTACTTGCTTGCCCCTGGTAGGTAGACACGCCTTCCCAAGCCTATTCTCTCATCGCCTCAGCCCATGATTTATTTCTCCCTGGTAGGTAGACAGGCCTTATCAAGCCTATTCTGTAATAGTTTCAGCAAATTACTTGCTTGCCCCTGGTAGGTAGACACGCCTTCCCAAGCCTATTCTCTCATCGCCTCAGCCCATGACTTATTTCTCCCTGGTAGGTAGACAGGCCTTCCCAAGCCTATTCTGTAATAGCCGCTGCAAATTACTTGCTTGCCCCTGGTAGGTAGACAGGTCTTCCCAAGCCTATTCTGTAATAGCCCCAGCAAATTCCTTGCTTGCCCCTGGTAGGTAGACAGGCCTTCCCAACCCAATTCTCTAATAGCCCCTGCACATTACTTGCTTGCACCTGGTAGGTAGACAAGCCTTCCCAAGCCTATTCTGTAATAGTTCCAGCAAATTACTTGCTTGTCCCTGGTAGGTAGACAGGCCTTCCCAATCCTATTCTGTAATAGCCCCAGCAAATTACTTGCTTGCCCCTGGTAGGTAGATAGGCCTTCCCAAGCCTATTCGTTCATCGCCTCAGCCCATGACTTATTTCTCCTTGGTAGGTAAACAGGCCTTCCCAAGCCTATTCTGTAATAGCCGCTGCAAATTACTTGCTTGCCCCTGGTAGGTAGACAGGTCTTCCCAAGCCTATTCTCTAATAGCCCCAGCAAATTCCTTGCTTGCCCCTGGTAGGTAGACAGGCCTTCCCAACCCAATTCTCTAATAGCCCCTGCACATTACTTGCTTGCACCTGGTAGGTAGACAAGCCTTCCCAAGCCTATTCTGTAATAGTTCCAGCAAATTACTTGCTTGTCCCTGGTAGGTAGACAGGCCTTCCCAATCCTATTCTGTAATAGCCCCAGCAAATTACTTGCTTGCCCCTGGTAGGTAGATAGGCCTTCCCAAGCCTATTCGTTCATCGCCTCAGCCCATGACTTATTTCTCCTTGGTAGGTAAACAGGCCTTCCCAAGCCTATTCTGTAATAGCTTCTGCACATTACTTGCTTGCCCCTGGTAGGTAGACAGACTTTCCCAAGCCTATTCTGTAATAGTCCCAGCAAATTACTTGCTTGCCCCTGGTAGGTAGACAGACTTTCCCAAGCCTATTCTGTAATAGTCCCAGCAAATTACTTGCTTGCCCCTGGTAGGTAGATAGGCCTTCCCAAGCCTATTCTCTCATCGCCTCAGCCCATGACTTATTTCTCCCTGGTAGGTAGACAGGCCTTCCCAAGCCTATTCTGTAATAGCCGCTGCAAATTACTTGCTTGCCCCTGGTAGGTAGACAGGCCTTCCCAAGCCAATTCTCTAATAGCCCCTGCACATTACTTGCTTGCCCCTGGTAGGTAGACAGGCTTTCCCAAGCCTATTCTGTAATAGCCGCTGCAAATTACTTGCTTGCCCCTGGTAGGTAGACACGCCTTCCCAAGCCTATTCTCTCATCGCCTCAGCCCATGACTTATTTCTCCCTGGTAGGTAGACAGGCCTTATCAAGCCTATTCTGTAATAGTTTCAGCAAATTACTTGCTTGTCCCTGATAGGTAGACAGGCCTTCCCAAGCCTATTCTGTTATAGCCCCTGCAAATTACTTGCTTGCCCTTGGTAGGTAGACAGGCTTTCCCAAGCCTATTCTGTTATAGCCCCTGCAAATTACTTGCTTGCCCTTGGTAGGTAGACAGGCTTTCCCAAGCCTATTCTGTAATAGCCGCTGCAAATTACTTGCTTGCCCCTGGTAGGTAGACACGCCTTCCCAAGCCTATTCTCTCATCGCCTCAGCCCATGACTTATTTCTCCCTGGTAGGTAGACAGGCCTTCCCAAGCCTATTCTGTAATAGCCGCTGCAAATTACTTGCTTGCCCCTGGTAGGTAGACAGGTCTTCCCAAGCCAATTCTCTAATAGCCCCAGCAAATTCCTTGCTTGCCCCTGGTAGGTAGACACGCCTTCCCAAGCCTATTCTCTCATCGCCTCAGCCCATGACTTATTTCTCCCTGATAGGTAGACAGGCCTTATCAAGCCTATTCTGTAATAGTCCCAGCAAATTACTTGCTTGCCCCTGGTCGGTAGACAGGCCTTCCCAAGCCTTTTCTGTAATAGTCCCAGCAAATTACTTGCTTGCCCCTGGTAGGTAGACAGAACTTCCCAAGCCAATTCTCGAATAGCCCCAGCAAATTACTTGCTTGCCCCTGGTAGGTAGACAGAACTTCCCAAGCCAATTCTCGAATAGCCCCAGCACATTACTTGCTTGCCCCTGGTAGGTAGACAGGCCTTCCCAAGCCTATTCTGTAATAGCCCCTGCAAATTACTTGCTTGACCCTGGTCGGTAGACAGGCCTTCCCAAGCCTATTCAGTAATAGCCCCAGCAAATTACTTGCATGCCCCTGGTAGGTAGACTGCCCTTCCCAAGCCTATTCTCTCATTGCATCAGCCCATGACTTACTTCTCCCTGGTAGGTCCACAGGCCTTCCCAAGCCAATTCTCTTATAGCCCAAGCCAATTCTCGAATAGCCCCAGCAAATTACTTGCTTGCCCCTGGTAGGTAGACAGGCTTTCCCAAGCCTTTTCTCTCATAGCCCCCGCAAATTACTTGCTTGCCCCTGGTAGGTAGACAGGCCTTCCCAAACCAATTCTTTTATAGGCCAAGCCAATTCTCGAATAGCCCCAGCAAATTACTTGCTTGTTCCTGGTAGGTAGACTGGCCTTCCCGAGCCTATTCTTTCATAGCCCCAGCAAATTACTTGCTTGCCTCTGGTAGGTAGACTGGCCTTCCCAAGCCTATACTTTCATAGCCCCAGCAAATTACTTGCTTGTTCCTGGTAGGTAGACTGGCCTTCCCAAGCCTATTCTCTCATAGCCCCAGGAAATTACTTGCTTTTACCTGGTAGGTAGACAGGCCTTCCCAAGCCTATTCTGTAATAGCCGCTGCAAATTACTTGCTTGCCCCTGGTACGTAGACTGGCCTTCCCAAGCCAATTCTCTAATAGCCCCTGCACATTACTTGCTTGCCCCTGGTAGGTAGACAGGCTTTCCCAAGCCTATTCTGTAATAGCCGCTGCAAATTACTTGCTTGCCCCTGGTAGGTAGACACGCCTTCCCAAGCCTATTCGCTCATCGCCTCAGCCCATGACTTATTTCTCCCTGGTAGGTAGACAGGCCTTATCAAGCCTATTCTGTAATAGTCCCAGCAAATTACTTGCTTGCCCCTGGTCGGTAGACAGGCCTTCCCAAGCCTTTTCTGTAATAGTCCCAGCAAATTACTTGCTTGTCCCTGATAGGTAGAAAGGACTTCCGATGCCTATTCTGTTATAGCCCCTGCAAATTACTTGCTTGCCCTTGGTAGGTAGACAGGCTTTCCCAAGCCTATTCTGTAATTGCCCAAGCAAATTACTTGCTTTCCACTGGTAGGTAGACAGGCCTTCCCAAGCCAATTCTCTTATAGCCCAAGCCAATTCTCGAATAGCCCCAGCAAATTACTTGCTTGCCCCTGGTAGGTAGACAGGCCTTCCCGAGCCTATTCTTTCATAGCCCCAGCAAATTACTTGCTTGCCTCTGGTAGGTAGGCTGGCCTTCCCAAGCCTATACTTTCATAGCCCCAGCAAATTACTTGCTTATTCCTGGTAGGTAGACTGGCCTTCCCAAGCCTATTCTCTCATAGCCCCAGGAAATTACTTGCTTATACCTGGTAGATGGACTGGCCTTCCCGAGCCAATTCTCTTATATACCAAGCCAATTCTCTAATAGCCCCTGCACATTACTTGCTTACCCCTGGTAGACAGGCTTTCCCGAGCCTATTCTGTAATAGTTCCAGCAAATTACTTGCTTGTCCCTGGTAGGTAGACAGGCCTTCCCAATCCTATTCTGTAATAGCCCCAGCAAATTACTTGCTTGCCCCTGGTAGGTAGATAGGCCTTCCCAAGCCTATACGTTCATCGCCTCAGCCCATGACTTATTTCTCCTTGGTAGGTAGACAGGCCTTCCCAAGCCTATTCTGTAATAGCCCCAGCAAATTACTTGCTTGCCCCTGGTAGGTAGACAGGCCTTCCCAAGCCTATTCTGTAATAGTCCCAGCAAATTACTTGCTTGCCCCTGGTAGGTAGACAGGCCTTCCCAAACCAATTCTCTTATATCCCAAGCCAAATCTCGAATAGCCCCAGCACATTATTTGCTTGCACCTGGTAGGTAGACAGGCCTTCCCAAGCCAATTCTCTAATAGCTTCTGCACATTACTTGCTTGCCCCTGGTAGGTAGACAGACTTTCCCAAGCCTATTCTGTAATAGCCGCTGCAAATTACTTGCTTGCCCCTGGTAGGTAGACAGGCTTTCCCAAGCCTATTCTCGTATAGCCCCAGAAAATTACGTGCTTATACCTGGTAGATCGACTGGCCTTCCCGAGCAAATTTTCTTATATCCCAAGCCAATTCTCTCATAGCCCAATACAATTACTTGCTTGCCCCTGGAAGTTAGACTGGCCTTCCCAAGCCAATTCTCTAATAGCCCCTGCACATTACTTGCTTGCCCCTGGTAGGTAGACAGGCTTTCCCAAGCCTATTCTGTAATAGCCGCTGCAAATTACTTGCTTGCCCCTGGTAGGTAGACACGCCTTCCCAAGCCTATTCTCTCATCGCCTCAGCCCATGATTTATTTCTCCCTGGTAGGTAGACAGGCCTTATCAAGCCTATTCTGTAATAGTTTCAGCAAATTACTTGCTTGCCCCTGGTAGGTAGACACGCCTTCCCAAGCCTATTCTCTCATCGCCTCAGCCCATGACTTATTTCTCCCTGGTAGGTAGACAGGCCTTCCCAAGCCTATTCTGTAATAGCCGCTGCAAATTACTTGCTTGCCCCTGGTAGGTAGACAGGTCTTCCCAAGCCTATTCTGTAATAGCCCCAGCAAATTCCTTGCTTGCCCCTGGTAGGTAGACAGGCCTTCCCAACCCAATTCTCTAATAGCCCCTGCACATTACTTGCTTGCACCTGGTAGGTAGACAAGCCTTCCCAAGCCTATTCTGTAATAGTTCCAGCAAATTACTTGCTTGTCCCTGGTAGGTAGACAGGCCTTCCCAATCCTATTCTGTAATAGCCCCAGCAAATTACTTGCTTGCCCCTGGTAGGTAGATAGGCCTTCCCAAGCCTATTCGTTCATCGCCTCAGCCCATGACTTATTTCTCCTTGGTAGGTAAACAGGCCTTCCCAAGCCTATTCTGTAATAGCCGCTGCAAATTACTTGCTTGCCCCTGGTAGGTAGACAGGTCTTCCCAAGCCTATTCTGTAATAGCCCCAGCAAATTCCTTGCTTGCCCCTGGTAGGTAGACAGGCCTTCCCAACCCAATTCTCTAATAGCCCCTGCACATTACTTGCTTGCACCTGGTAGGTAGACAAGCCTTCCCAAGCCTATTCTGTAATAGTTCCAGCAAATTACTTGCTTGTCCCTGGTAGGTAGACAGGCCTTCCCAATCCTATTCTGTAATAGCCCCAGCAAATTACTTGCTTGCCCCTGGTAGGTAGATAGGCCTTCCCAAGCCTATTCGTTCATCGCCTCAGCCCATGACTTATTTCTCCTTGGTAGGTAAACAGGCCTTCCCAAGCCTATTCTGTAATAGCTTCTGCACATTACTTGCTTGCCCCTGGTAGGTAGACAGACTTTCCCAAGCCTATTCTGTAATAGTCCCAGCAAATTACTTGCTTGCCCCTGGTAGGTAGACAGACTTTCCCAAGCCTATTCTGTAATAGTCCCAGCAAATTACTTGCTTGCCCCTGGTAGGTAGATAGGCCTTCCCAAGCCTATTCTCTCATCGCCTCAGCCCATGACTTATTTCTCCCTGGTAGGTAGACAGGCCTTCCCAAGCCTATTCTGTAATAGCCGCTGCAAATTACTTGCTTGCCCCTGGTAGGTAGACAGGCCTTCCCAAGCCAATTCTCTAATAGCCCCTGCACATTACTTGCTTGCCCCTGGTAGGTAGACAGGCTTTCCCAAGCCTATTCTGTAATAGCCGCTGCAAATTACTTGCTTGCCCCTGGTAGGTAGACACGCCTTCCCAAGCCTATTCTCTCATCGCCTCAGCCCATGACTTATTTCTCCCTGGTAGGTAGACAGGCCTTATCAAGCCTATTCTGTAATAGTTTCAGCAAATTACTTGCTTGTCCCTGATAGGTAGACAGGCCTTCCCAAGCCTATTCTGTTATAGCCCCTGCAAATTACTTGCTTGCCCTTGGTAGGTAGACAGGCTTTCCCAAGCCTATTCTGTTATAGCCCCTGCAAATTACTTGCTTGCCCTTGGTAGGTAGACAGGCTTTCCCAAGCCTATTCTGTAATAGCCGCTGCAAATTACTTGCTTGCCCCTGGTAGGTAGACACGCCTTCCCAAGCCTATTCTCTCATCGCCTCAGCCCATGACTTATTTCTCCCTGGTAGGTAGACAGGCCTTCCCAAGCCTATTCTGTAATAGCCGCTGCAAATTACTTGCTTGCCCCTGGTAGGTAGACAGGTCTTCCCAAGCCAATTCTCTAATAGCCCCAGCAAATTCCTTGCTTGCCCCTGGTAGGTAGACACGCCTTCCCAAGCCTATTCTCTCATCGCCTCAGCCCATGACTTATTTCTCCCTGATAGGTAGACAGGCCTTATCAAGCCTATTCTGTAATAGTCCCAGCAAATTACTTGCTTGCCCCTGGTCGGTAGACAGGCCTTCCCAAGCCTTTTCTGTAATAGTCCCAGCAAATTACTTGCTTGCCCCTGGTAGGTAGACAGAACTTCCCAAGCCAATTCTCGAATAGCCCCAGCAAATTACTTGCTTGCCCCTGGTAGGTAGACAGAACTTCCCAAGCCAATTCTCGAATAGCCCCAGCACATTACTTGCTTGCCCCTGGTAGGTAGACAGGCCTTCCCAAGCCTATTCTGTAATAGCCCCTGCAAATTACTTGCTTGACCCTGGTCGGTAGACAGGCCTTCCCAAGCCTATTCAGTAATAGCCCCAGCAAATTACTTGCATGCCCCTGGTAGGTAGACTGCCCTTCCCAAGCCTATTCTCTCATTGCATCAGCCCATGACTTACTTCTCCCTGGTAGGTCCACTGGCCTTCCCGAGCCAATTCTCTAATATCCCAAGCCAATTCTCTAATAGCCCCTACACATTACTTGTTTGCCCCTGGTAGGTAGACAGGCTTTCCCAAGCCTATTCTGTAATAGTCCCAGCAAATTAATTGCTTGTCCCTGGTAGGTAGACAGGCCTTCCCAATCCTATTCTGTAATAGCCCCAGCACATTACTTGCTTGCCCCTGGTAGGTAGACAGGCTTTCCCAAGCCTATTCTGTAATAGTCCCAACAAATTACTTGCTTGTCCCTGGTAGGTAGAGAGGCCTTCCCAAGCCTATTCTGTAATAGCCCCAGCAAATTACTTGCTTGCCCCTGGTAGGTAGACAGGCCTTCCCAAGCCTATTCTGTAATAGTCCCAGCAAATTACTTGCTTGCCCCTGGTAGGTAGACAGGCCTTCCCAAACCAATTCTCTTATATCCCAAGCCAAATCTCGAATAGCCCCAGCACATTATTTGCTTGCACCTGGTAGGTAGACAGGCCTTCCCAAGCCAATTCTCTAATAGCTTCTGCACATTACTTGCTTGCCCCTGGTAGGTAGACAGACTTTCCCAAGCCTATTCTGTAATAGTCCCAGCAAATTACTTGCTTGCCCCTGGTAGGTAGATAGGCCTTCCCAAGCCTATTCTCTCATCGCCTCAGCCCATGACTTATTTCTCCCTGGTAGGTAGACAGGCCTTCCCAAGCCTATTCTGTAATAGCCGCTGCAAATTACTTGCTTGCCCCTGGTAGTTAGACAGGCCTTCCCAAGCCAATTCTCTAATAGCCCCTGCACATTACTTGCTTGCCCCTGGTAGGTAGACAGGCTTTCCCAAGCCTATTCTGTAATAGCCGCTGCAAATTACTTGCTTGCCCCTGGTAGGTAGACACGCCTTCCCAAGCCTATTCGCTCATCGCCTCAGCCCATGACTTATTTCTCCCTGGTAGGTAGACAGGCCTTATCAAGCCTATTCTTTAATAGTTTCAGCAAATTACTTGCTTGTCTCTGATAGGTAGACAGGCCTTCCCAAGCCTATTCTGTAATAGTCCCAGCAAATTACTTGCTTGCCCCTGGTCGGTAGAAAGGCCTTCCCAAGCCTTTTCTGTAATAGTCCCAGCAAATTACTTGCTTGTCTCTGGTTGGTAGACAGGCCTTCCCAAGCCTATTCTGTAATAGCCCCAGCAAATTACTTGCTTGCCCCTGGTAGGTAGACAGAACTTCCCAAGCCAATTCTCGAATAGCCCCAGCACATTACTTGCTTGCCCCTGGTAGGTAGACAGGCCTTCCCAAACCTTTTCTCTCATAGCCCCAGCAAATTACTTGCTTGGCACTGGTCAGCAGACAGGTCTTCCCAAGCCTATTCTGTAATAGACCCAGCAAATTACTTGCTTTCCCCTGGTAGGTAGACTGCCCTTCCCAAGCCTATTCTCTCATTGCCTCAGCCCATGACTTACTTCTCACTGGTAGGTCGACTGGCCTTCCCGAACCAATTCTCTTATATCCCAAGCCAATTCTTTAATAGCCCCTGCACATTACTTGCTTGCCCCTGGTAGGTAGACAGGCCTTCTCAAGCCTATTCTGTAATCGTCCCAGCAAATTACTTGCTTACCCCTGGTAGGTAGATAGGCCTTCCCAAGCCTATTCTCTCATCGCCTCAGCCCATGACTTATTCCTCCCTGGTAGCTAGACAGGCCTTCCCAAACCTATTCTGTAATAGCCCCAGCAAATTACTTGCTTGCCCCTGGTAGGCAGACAGGCCTTCCCAAGCCTATTCTGTAATAGCCCCTGCAAATTACTTGCTTGCCCCTGGTCGGTAGATAGGCCTTCCCAAGCCTATTCTCTCATCGCCTCAGCCCATGACTTATTCCTCCCTGGTAGGTAGACAGGCTTTCCCAAGCCTATTCTGTAATAGCCGCTGCAAATTACTTGCTTGCCCCTGGTAGGTAGACACGCCTTCCCAAGCCTATTCTCTCATCGCCTCAGCCCATGACTTATTTCTCCCTGGTAGGTAGACAGGCCTTATCAAGCCTATTCTGTAATAGTCCCAGCAAATTACTTGCTTGCCCCTGGTCGGTAGAAAGGCCTTCCCAAGCCTTTTCTGTAATAGTCCCAGCAAATTACTTGCTTGTCTCTGGTTGGTAGACAGGCCTTCCCAAGCCTATTCTGTAATAGCCCCAGCAAATTACTTGCTTGCCCCTGGTAGGTAGACAGAACTTCCCAAGCCAATTCTCGAATAGCCCCAGCACATTACTTGCTTGCCCCTGGTAGGTAGACAGGCCTTCCCAAACCTTTTCTCTCATAGCCCCAGCAAATTACTTGCTTGGCACTGGTCAGCAGACAGGTCTTCCCAAGCCTATTCTGTAATAGACCCAGCAAATTACTTGCTTTCCCCTGGTCGGTAGACAGGCCTTCCCAAGCCTATTCAGTAATAGCCCCAGCAAATTACTTGCATGCCCCTGGTAGGTAGACTGCCCTTCCCAAGCCTATTCTCTCATTGCATCAGCCCATGACTTACTTCTCCCTGGTAGGTCCACAGGCCTTCCCAAGCCAATTCTCTTATAGCCCAAGCCAATTCTCGAATAGCCCCAGCAAATTACTTGCTTGCCCCTGGTAGGTAGACAGGCTTTCCCAAGCCTTTTCTCTCATAGCCCCCGCAAATTACTTGCTTGCCCCTGGTAGGTAGACAGGCCTTCCCAAACCAATTCTTTTATAGGCCAAGCCAATTCTCGAATAGCCCCAGCAAATTACTTGCTTGTTCCTGGTAGGTAGACTGGCCTTCCCGAGCCTATTCTTTCATAGCCCCAGCAAATTACTTGCTTGCCTCTGGTAGGTAGACTGGCCTTCCCAAGCCTATACTTTCATAGCCCCAGCAAATTACTTGCTTGTTCCTGGTAGGTAGACTGGCCTTCCCAAGCCTATTCTCTCATAGCCCCAGGAAATTACTTGCTTTTACCTGGTAGGTAGACAGGCCTTCCCAAGCCTATTCTGTAATAGCCGCTGCAAATTACTTGCTTGCCCCTGGTACGTAGACTGGCCTTCCCAAGCCAATTCTCTAATAGCCCCTGCACATTACTTGCTTGCCCCTGGTAGGTAGACAGGCTTTCCCAAGCCTATTCTGTAATAGCCGCTGCAAATTACTTGCTTGCCCCTGGTACGTAGACTGGCCTTCCCAAGCCAATTCTCTAATAGCCCCTGCACATTACTTGCATGCCCCTGGTAGGTAGACTGCCCTTCCCAAGCCTATTCTCTCATTGCATCAGCCCATGACTTACTTCTCCTTGGTAGGTCCACTGGCCTTCCCGAGCCAATTCTCTAATATCCCAAGCCAATTCTCTAATAGCCCCTACACATTACTTGTTTGCCCCTGGTAGGTAGACAGGTCTTCCCAAGCCTATTCTGTAATAGACCCAGCAAATTACTTGCTTTCCCCTGGTAGGTAGACTGCCCTTCCCAAGCCTATTCTCTCATCGCCTCAGCCCATGACTTATTTCTCCCTGGTAGGTAGACAGGCCTTCCCAAGCCTATTCTGTAATAGTCCCAGCAAATTACTTGCTTGTCCCTGGTAGGTAGACAGGCCTTCCCAAGCCTATTTTCTCATCGCCTCAGCCCATGACTTATTTCTCCCTGGTAGGTAGACAGGTCTTCCCAAGCCTATTCTGTAATAGCCGCTGCAAATTACTTGCTTGCCCCTGGTAGGTAGACAGGCCTTCCCAAGCCAATTCTCTAATAGCCCCTGCACATTACTTGCTTGCCCCTGGTAGGTAGACAGGCTTTCCCAAGCCTATTCTGTAATAGCCGCTGAAAATTACTTGCTAGCCCCTGGTAGGTAGACACGCCTTCCCAAGCCTATTCGCTCATCGCCTCAGCCCATGACTTATTTCTCCCTGGTAGGTAGACAGGCCTTATCAAGCCTATTCTTTAATAGTTTCAGCAAATTACTTGCTTGTCCCTGATAGGTAGACAGGCCTTCCCAAGCCTATTCTGTTATAGCCCCTGCAAATTACTTGCTTGCCCTTGGTAGGTAGACAGGCTTTCGCAAGCCTATTCTGTTATAGTCCCAGCAAATTACTTGCTTGCCCCTGGTAGGTAGACAGACTTTCCCAAGCCTATTCTGTAATAGTCCCAGCAAATTACTTGCTTGCCCCTGGTAGGTAGATAGGCCTTCCCAAGCCTATTCTCTCATCGCCTCAGCCCATGACTTATTTCTCCCTGGTAGGTAGACAGGCCTTCCCAAGCCTATTCTGTAATAGCCGCTGCAAATTACTTGCTTGCCCCTGGTAGGTAGACAGGCCTTCCCAAGCCAATTCTCTAATAGCCCCTGCACATTACTTGCTTGCCCCTGGTAGGTAGACAGGCTTTCCCAAGCCTATTCTGTAATAGCCGCTGCAAATTACTTGCTTGCCCCTGGTAGGTAGACACGCCTTCCCAAGCCTATTCTCTCATCGCCTCAGCCCATGACTTATTTCTCCCTGGTAGGTAGACAGGCCTTATCAAGCCTATTCTGTAATAGTTTCAGCAAATTACTTGCTTGTCCCTGATAGGTAGACAGGCCTTCCCAAGCCTATTCTGTTATAGCCCCTGCAAATTACTTGCTTGCCCCTGGTCGGTAGACAGGCCTTCCCAAGCCTATTCAGTAATAGCCCCAGCAAATTACTTGCATGCCCCTGGTAGGTAGACTGCCCTTCCCAAGCCTATTCTCTCATTGCATCAGCCCATGACTTACTTCTCCCTGGTAGGTCCACAGGCCTTCCCAAGCCTATTCTCTCATCGCCTCAGCCCATGACTTATTTCTCCCTGGTAGGTAGACAGGCCTTCCCAAGCCTATTCTGTAATAGCCGCTGCAAATTACTTGCTTGCCCCTGGTAGGTAGACAGATCTTCCCAAGCCAATTCTCTAATAGCCCCAGCAAATTCCTTGCTTGCCCCTGGTAGGTAGACACGCCTTCCCAAGCCTATTCTCTCATCGCCTCAGCCCATGACTTATTTCTCCCTGATAGGTAGACAGGCCTTATCAAGCCTATTCTGTAATAGTCCCAGCAAATTACTTGCTTGCCCCTGGTCGGTAGACAGGCCTTCCCAAGCCTTTTCTGTAATAGTCCCAGCAAATTACTTGCTTGCCCCTGGTAGGTAGACAGAACTTCCCAAGCCAATTCTCGAATAGCCCCAGCAAATTACTTGCTTGCCCCTGGTAGGTAGACAGAACTTCCCAAGCCAATTCTCGAATAGCCCCAGCACATTACTTGCTTGCCCCTGGTAGGTAGACAGGCCTTCCCAAGCCTATTCTGTAATAGCCCCTGCAAATTACTTGCTTGACCCTGGTCGGTAGACAGGCCTTCCCAAGCCTATTCAGTAATAGCCCCAGCAAATTACTTGCATGCCCCTGGTAGGTAGACTGCCCTTCCCAAGCCTATTCTCTCATTGCATCAGCCCATGACTTACTTCTCCCTGGTAGGTCCACTGGCCTTCCCGAGCCAATTCTCTAATATCCCAAGCCAATTCTCTAATAGCCCCTACACATTACTTGTTTGCCCCTGGTAGGTAGACAGGCTTTCCCAAGCCTATTCTGTAATAGTCCCAGCAAATTAATTGCTTGTCCCTGGTAGGTAGACAGGCCTTCCCAATCCTATTCTGTAATAGCCCCAGCACATTACTTGCTTGCCCCTGGTAGGTAGACAGGCTTTCCCAAGCCTATTCTGTAATAGTCCCAACAAATTACTTGCTTGTCCCTGGTAGGTAGAGAGGCCTTCCCAAGCCTATTCTGTAATAGCCCCAGCAAATTACTTGCTTGCCCCTGGTAGGTAGACAGGCCTTCCCAAGCCTATTCTGTAATAGTCCCAGCAAATTACTTGCTTGCCCCTGGTAGGTAGACAGGCCTTCCCAAACCAATTCTCTTATATCCCAAGCCAAATCTCGAATAGCCCCAGCACATTATTTGCTTGCACCTGGTAGGTAGACAGGCCTTCCCAAGCCAATTCTCTAATAGCTTCTGCACATTACTTGCTTGCCCCTGGTAGGTAGACAGACTTTCCCAAGCCTATTCTGTAATAGTCCCAGCAAATTACTTGCTTGCCCCTGGTAGGTAGATAGGCCTTCCCAAGCCTATTCTCTCATCGCCTCAGCCCATGACTTATTTCTCCCTGGTAGGTAGACAGGCCTTCCCAAGCCTATTCTGTAATAGCCGCTGCAAATTACTTGCTTGCCCCTGGTAGTTAGACAGGCCTTCCCAAGCCAATTCTCTAATAGCCCCTGCACATTACTTGCTTGCCCCTGGTAGGTAGACAGGCTTTCCCAAGCCTATTCTGTAATAGCCGCTGCAAATTACTTGCTTGCCCCTGGTAGGTAGACACGCCTTCCCAAGCCTATTCGCTCATCGCCTCAGCCCATGACTTATTTCTCCCTGGTAGGTAGACAGGCCTTATCAAGCCTATTCTTTAATAGTTTCAGCAAATTACTTGCTTGTCTCTGATAGGTAGACAGGCCTTCCCAAGCCTATTCTGTAATAGTCCCAGCAAATTACTTGCTTGCCCCTGGTCGGTAGAAAGGCCTTCCCAAGCCTTTTCTGTAATAGTCCCAGCAAATTACTTGCTTGTCTCTGGTTGGTAGACAGGCCTTCCCAAGCCTATTCTGTAATAGCCCCAGCAAATTACTTGCTTGCCCCTGGTAGGTAGACAGAACTTCCCAAGCCAATTCTCGAATAGCCCCAGCACATTACTTGCTTGCCCCTGGTAGGTAGACAGGCCTTCCCAAACCTTTTCTCTCATAGCCCCAGCAAATTACTTGCTTGGCACTGGTCAGCAGACAGGTCTTCCCAAGCCTATTCTGTAATAGACCCAGCAAATTAATTGCTTTCCCCTGGTAGGTAGACTGCCCTTCCCAAGCCTATTCTCTCATTGCCTCAGCCCATGACTTACTTCTCACTGGTAGGTCGACTGGCCTTCCCGAACCAATTCTCTTATATCCCAAGCCAATTCTTTAATAGCCCCTGCACATTACTTGCTTGCCCCTGGTAGGTAGACAGGCCTTCTCAAGCCTATTCTGTAATCGTCCCAGCAAATTACTTGCTTACCCCTGGTAGGTAGATAGGCCTTCCCAAGCCTATTCTCTCATCGCCTCAGCCCATGACTTATTCCTCCCTGGTAGCTAGACAGGCCTTCCCAAACCTATTCTGTAATAGCCCCAGCAAATTACTTGCTTGCCCCTGGTAGGCAGACAGGCCTTCCCAAGCCTATTCTGTAATAGCCCCTGCAAATTACTTGCTTGCCCCTGGTCGGTAGACAGGCCTTCCCAAGCCTATTCAGTAATAGCCCCAGCAAATTACTTGCATGCCCCTGGTAGGTAGACTGCCCTTCCCAAGCCTATTCTCTCATTGCATCAGCCCATGACTTACTTCTCCCTGGTAGGTCCACAGGCCTTCCCAAGCCAATTCTCTTATAGCCCAAGCCAATTCTCGAATAGCCCCAGCAAATTACTTGCTTGCCCCTGGTAGGTAGACAGGCTTTCCCAAGCCTTTTCTCTCATAGCCCCCGCAAATTACTTGCTTGCCCCTGGTAGGTAGACAGGCCTTCCCAAACCAATTCTTTTATAGGCCAAGCCAATTCTCGAATAGCCCCAGCAAATTACTTGCTTGTTCCTGGTAGGTAGACTGGCCTTCCCGAGCCTATTCTTTCATAGCCCCAGCAAATTACTTGCTTGCCTCTGGTAGGTAGACTGGCCTTCCCAAGCCTATACTTTCATAGCCCCAGCAAATTACTTGCTTGTTCCTGGTAGGTAGACTGGCCTTCCCAAGCCTATTCTCTCATAGCCCCAGGAAATTACTTGCTTTTACCTGGTAGGTAGACAGGCCTTCCCAAGCCTATTCTGTAATAGCCGCTGCAAATTACTTGCTTGCCCCTGGTACGTAGACTGGCCTTCCCAAGCCAATTCTCTAATAGCCCCTGCACATTACTTGCTTGCCCCTGGTAGGTAGACAGGCTTTCCCAAGCCTATTCTGTAATAGCCGCTGCAAATTACTTGCTTGCCCCTGGTACGTAGACTGGCCTTCCCAAGCCAATTCTCTAATAGCCCCTGCACATTACTTGCATGCCCCTGGTAGGTAGACTGCCCTTCCCAAGCCTATTCTCTCATTGCATCAGCCCATGACTTACTTCTCCTTGGTAGGTCCACTGGCCTTCCCGAGCCAATTCTCTAATATCCCAAGCCAATTCTCTAATAGCCCCTACACATTACTTGTTTGCCCCTGGTAGGTAGACAGGTCTTCCCAAGCCTATTCTGTAATAGACCCAGCAAATTACTTGCTTTCCCCTGGTAGGTAGACTGCCCTTCCCAAGCCTATTCTCTCATCGCCTCAGCCCATGACTTATTTCTCCCTGGTAGGTAGACAGGCCTTCCCAAGCCTATTCTGTAATAGTCCCAGCAAATTACTTGCTTGTCCCTGGTAGGTAGACAGGCCTTCCCAAGCCTATTTTCTCATCGCCTCAGCCCATGACTTATTTCTCCCTGGTAGGTAGACAGGCCTTCCCAAGCCTATTCTGTAATAGCCGCTGCAAATTACTTGCTTGCCCCTGGTAGGTAGACAGGCCTTCCCAAGCAAATTCTCTAATAGCCCCTGCACATTACTTGCTTGCCCCTGGTAGGTAGACAGGCTTTCCCAAGCCTATTCTGTAATAGCCGCTGAAAATTACTTGCTAGCCCCTGGTAGGTAGACACGCCTTCCCAAGCCTATTCGCTCATCGCCTCAGCCCATGACTTATTTCTCCCTGGTAGGTAGACAGGCCTTATCAAGCCTATTCTTTAATAGTTTCAGCAAATTACTTGCTTGTCCCTGATAGGTAGACAGGCCTTCCCAAGCCTATTCTGTTATAGCCCCTGCAAATTACTTGCTTGCCCTTGGTAGGTAGACAGGCTTTCGCAAGCCTATTCTGTTATAGCCCCTGCAAATTACTTGCTTGCCCTTGGTAGGTAGACAGGCTTTCCCAAGCCTATTCTGTAATAGCCGCTGCAAATTACTTGCTTGCCCCTGGTAGGTAGACACGCCTTCCCAAGCCTATTCTCTCATCGCCTCAGCCCATGACTTATTTCTCCCTGATAGGTAGACAGGCCTTATCAAGCCTATTCTGTAATAGTCCCAGCAAATTACTTGCTTGCCCCTGGTCGGTAGACAGGCCTTCCCAAGCCTTTTCTGTAATAGTCCCAGCAAATTACTTGCTTGCCCCTGGTAGGTAGACAGAACTTCCCAAGCCAATTCTCGAATAGCCCCAGCAAATTACTTGCTTGCCCCTGGTAGGTAGACAGAACTTCCCAAGCCAATTCTCGAATAGCCCCAGCACATTACTTGCTTGCCCCTGGTAGGTAGACAGGCCTTCCCAAGCCTATTCTGTAATAGCCCCTGCAAATTACTTGCTTGACCCTGGTCGGTAGACAGGCCTTCCCAAGCCTATTCAGTAATAGCCCCAGCAAATTACTTGCATGCCCCTGGTAGGTAGACTGCCCTTCCCAAGCCTATTCTCTAATTGCATCAGCCCATGACTTACTTCTCCCTGGTAGGTCCACTGGCCTTCCCGAGCCAATTCTCTAATATCCCAAGCCAATTCTCTAATAGCCCCTACACATTACTTGTTTGCCCCTGGTAGGTAGACAGGCTTTCCCAAGCCTATTCTGTAATAGTCCCAGCAAATTACTTGCTTGTCTCTGGTTGGTAGACAGGCCTTCCCAAGCCTATTCTGTAATAGACCCAGCAAATTACTTGCTTTCCCCTGGTAGGTAGACTGCCCTTCCCAAGCCTATTCTCTCATTGCCTCAGCCCATGACTTACTTCTCACTGGTAGGTCGACTGGCCTTCCCGAACCAATTCTCTTATATCCCAAGCCAATTCTTTAATAGCCCCTGCACATTACTTGCTTGCCCCTGGTAGGTAGACAGGCCTTCTCAAGCCTATTCTGTAATCGTCCCAGCAAATTACTTGCTTACCCCTGGTAGGTAGATAGGCCTTCCCAAGCCTATTCTCTCATCGCCTCAGCCCATGACTTATTCCTCCCTGGTAGCTAGACAGGCCTTCCCAAACCTATTCTGTAATAGCCCCAGCAAATTACTTGCTTGCCCCTGGTAGGCAGACAGGCCTTCCCAAGCCTATTCTGTAATAGCCCCTGCAAATTACTTGCTTGCCCCTGGTCGGTAGACAGGCCTTCCCAAGCCTATTCAGTAATAGCCCCAGCAAATTACTTGCATGCCCCTGGTAGGTAGACTGCCCTTCCCAAGCCTATTCTCTCATTGCATCAGCCCATGACTTACTTCTCCCTGGTAGGTCCACAGGCCTTCCCAAGCCAATTCTCTTATAGCCCAAGCCAATTCTCGAATAGCCCCAGCAAATTACTTGCTTGCCCCTGGTAGGTAGACAGGCTTTCCCAAGCCTTTTCTCTCATAGCCCCCGCAAATTACTTGCTTGCCCCTGGTAGGTAGACAGGCCTTCCCAAACCAATTCTTTTATAGGCCAAGCCAATTCTCGAATAGCCCCAGCAAATTACTTGCTTGTTCCTGGTAGGTAGACTGGCCTTCCCGAGCCTATTCTTTCATAGCCCCAGCAAATTACTTGCTTGCCTCTGGTAGGTAGACTGGCCTTCCCAAGCCTATACTTTCATAGCCCCAGCAAATTACTTGCTTGTTCCTGGTAGGTAGACTGGCCTTCCCAAGCCTATTCTCTCATAGCCCCAGGAAATTACTTGCTTTTACCTGGTAGGTAGACAGGCCTTCCCAAGCCTATTCTGTAATAGCCGCTGCAAATTACTTGCTTGCCCCTGGTACGTAGACTGGCCTTCCCAAGCCAATTCTCTAATAGCCCCTGCACATTACTTGCTTGCCCCTGGTAGGTAGACAGGCTTTCCCAAGCCTATTCTGTAATAGCCGCTGCAAATTACTTGCTTGCCCCTGGTACGTAGACTGGCCTTCCCAAGCCAATTCTCTAATAGCCCCTGCACATTACTTGCATGCCCCTGGTAGGTAGACTGCCCTTCCCAAGCCTATTCTCTCATTGCATCAGCCCATGACTTACTTCTCCTTGGTAGGTCCACTGGCCTTCCCGAGCCAATTCTCTAATATCCCAAGCCAATTCTCTAATAGCCCCTACACATTACTTGTTTGCCCCTGGTAGGTAGACAGGTCTTCCCAAGCCTATTCTGTAATAGACCCAGCAAATTACTTGCTTTCCCCTGGTAGGTAGACTGCCCTTCCCAAGCCTATTCTCTCATCGCCTCAGCCCATGACTTATTTCTCCCTGGTAGGTAGACAGGCCTTCCCAAGCCTATTCTGTAATAGTCCCAGCAAATTACTTGCTTGTCCCTGGTAGGTAGACAGGCCTTCCCAAGCCTATTTTCTCATCGCCTCAGCCCATGACTTATTTCTCCCTGGTAGGTAGACAGGCCTTCCCAAGCCTATTCTGTAATAGCCGCTGCAAATTACTTGCTTGCCCCTGGTAGGTAGACAGGCCTTCCCAAGCCAATTCTCTAATAGCCCCTGCACATTACTTGCTTGCCCCTGGTAGGTAGACAGGCTTTCCCAAGCCTATTCTGTAATAGCCGCTGAAAATTACTTGCTAGCCCCTGGTAGGTAGACACGCCTTCCCAAGCCTATTCGCTCATCGCCTCAGCCCATGACTTATTTCTCCCTGGTAGGTAGACAGGCCTTATCAAGCCTATTCTTTAATAGTTTCAGCAAATTACTTGCTTGTCCCTGATAGGTAGACAGGCCTTCCCAAGCCTATTCTGTTATAGCCCCTGCAAATTACTTGCTTGCCCTTGGTAGGTAGACAGGCTTTCGCAAGCCTATTCTGTTATAGCCCCTGCAAATTACTTGCTTGCCCTTGGTAGGTAGACAGGCTTTCCCAAGCCTATTCTGTAATAGCCGCTGCAAATTACTTGCTTGCCCCTGGTAGGTAGACACGCCTTCCCAAGCCTATTCTCTCATCGCCTCAGCCCATGACTTATTTCTCCCTGATAGGTAGACAGGCCTTATCAAGCCTATTCTGTAATAGTCCCAGCAAATTACTTGCTTGCCCCTGGTCGGTAGACAGGCCTTCCCAAGCCTTTTCTGTAATAGTCCCAGCAAATTACTTGCTTGCCCCTGGTAGGTAGACAGAACTTCCCAAGCCAATTCTCGAATAGCCCCAGCAAATTACTTGCTTGCCCCTGGTAGGTAGACAGAACTTCCCAAGCCAATTCTCGAATAGCCCCAGCACATTACTTGCTTGCCCCTGGTAGGTAGACAGGCCTTCCCAAGCCTATTCTGTAATAGCCCCTGCAAATTACTTGCTTGACCCTGGTCGGTAGACAGGCCTTCCCAAGCCTATTCAGTAATAGCCCCAGCAAATTACTTGCATGCCCCTGGTAGGTAGACTGCCCTTCCCAAGCCTATTCTCTAATTGCATCAGCCCATGACTTACTTCTCCCTGGTAGGTACACTGGCCTTCCCGAGCCAATTCTCTAATATCCCAAGCCAATTCTCTAATAGCCCCTACACATTACTTGTTTGCCCCTGGTAGGTAGACAGGCTTTCCCAAGCCTATTCTGTAATAGTCCCAGCAAATTAATTGCTTGTCCCTGGTAGGTAGACAGGCCTTCCCAATCCTATTCTGTAATAGCCCCAGCACATTACTTGCTTGCCCCTGGTAGGTAGACAGGCTTTCCCAAGCCTATTCTGTAATAGTCCCAACAAATTACTTGCTTGTCCCTGGTAGGTAGAGAGGCCTTCCCAAGCCTATTCTGTAATAGCCCCAGCAAATTACTTGCTTGCCCCTGGTAGGTAGACAGGCCTTCCCAAGCCTATTCTGTAATAGTCCCAGCAAATTACTTGCTTGCCCCTGGTAGGTAGACAGGCCTTCCCAAACCAATTCTCTTATATCCCAAGCCAAATCTCGAATAGCCCCAGCACATTATTTGCTTGCACCTGGTAGGTAGACAGGCCTTCCCAAGCCAATTCTCTAATAGCTTCTGCACATTACTTGCTTGCCCCTGGTAGGTAGACAGACTTTCCCAAGCCTATTCTGTAATAGTCCCAGCAAATTACTTGCTTGCCCCTGGTAGGTAGATAGGCCTTCCCAAGCCTATTCTCTCATCGCCTCAGCCCATGACTTATTTCTCCCTGGTAGGTAGACAGGCCTTCCCAAGCCTATTCTGTAATAGCCGCTGCAAATTACTTGCTTGCCCCTGGTAGTTAGACAGGCCTTCCCAAGCCAATTCTCTAATAGCCCCTGCACATTACTTGCTTGCCCCTGGTAGGTAGACAGGCTTTCCCAAGCCTATTCTGTAATAGCCGCTGCAAATTACTTGCTTGCCCCTGGTAGGTAGACACGCCTTCCCAAGCCTATTCGCTCATCGCCTCAGCCCATGACTTATTTCTCCCTGGTAGGTAGACAGGCCTTATCAAGCCTATTCTTTAATAGTTTCAGCAAATTACTTGCTTGTCTCTGATAGGTGTACAGGCCTTCCCAAGCCTATTCTGTTATAGCCCCTGCAAATTACTTGCTTGCCCTTGGTAGGTAGACAGGCTTTCCCAAGCCTATTCTGTTATAGCCCCTGCAAATTACTTGCTTGCCCTTGGTAGGTAGACAGGCTTTCCCAAGCCTATTCTGTAATAGCCGCTGCAAATTACTTGCTTGCCCCTGGTAGGTAGACACGCCTTCCCAAGCCTATTCTCTCATCGCCTCAGCCCATGACTTATTTCTCCCTGGTAGGTAGACAGGCCTTATCAAGCCTATTCTGTAATAGTCCCAGCAAATTACTTGCTTGCCCCTGGTCGGTAGAAAGGCCTTCCCAAGCCTTTTCTGTAATAGTCCCAGCAAATTACTTGCTTGTCTCTGGTTGGTAGACAGGCCTTCCCAAGCCTATTCTGTAATAGCCCCAGCAAATTACTTGCTTGCCCCTGGTAGGTAGACAGAACTTCCCAAGCCAATTCTCGAATAGCCCCAGCACATTACTTGCTTGCCCCTGGTAGGTAGACAGGCCTTCCCAAACCTTTTCTCTCATAGCCCCAGCAAATTACTTGCTTGGCACTGGTCAGCAGACAGGTCTTCCCAAGCCTATTCTGTAATAGACCCAGCAAATTACTTGCTTTCCCCTGGTAGGTAGACTGCCCTTCCCAAGCCTATTCTCTCATTGCCTCAGCCCATGACTTACTTCTCACTGGTAGGTCGACTGGCCTTCCCGAACCAATTCTCTTGTATCCCAAGCCAATTCTTTAATAGCCCCTGCACATTACTTGCTTGCCCCTGGTAGGTAGACAGGCCTTCTCAAGCCTATTCTGTAATCGTCCCAGCAAATTACTTGCTTACCCCTGGTAGGTAGATAGGCCTTCCCAAGCCTATTCTCTCATCGCCTCAGCCCATGACTTATTCCTCCCTGGTAGCTAGACAGGCCTTCCCAAACCTATTCTGTAATAGCCCCAGCAAATTACTTGCTTGCCCCTGGTAGGCAGACAGGCCTTCCCAAGCCTATTCTGTAATAGCCCCTGCAAATTACTTGCTTGCCCCTGGTCGGTAGACAGGCCTTCCCAAGCCTATTCAGTAATAGCCCCAGCAAATTACTTGCATGCCCCTGGTAGGTAGACTGCCCTTCCCAAGCCTATTCTCTCATTGCATCAGCCCATGACTTACTTCTCCCTGGTAGGTCCACAGGCCTTCCCAAGCCAATTCTCTTATAGCCCAAGCCAATTCTCGAATAGCCCCAGCAAATTACTTGCTTGCCCCTGGTAGGTAGACAGGCTTTCCCAAGCCTTTTCTCTCATAGCCCCCGCAAATTACTTGCTTGCCCCTGGTAGGTAGACAGGCCTTCCCAAACCAATTCTTTTATAGGCCAAGCCAATTCTCGAATAGCCCCAGCAAATTACTTGCTTGTTCCTGGTAGGTAGACTGGCCTTCCCGAGCCTATTCTTTCATAGCCCCAGCAAATTACTTGCTTGCCTCTGGTAGGTAGACTGGCCTTCCCAAGCCTATACTTTCATAGCCCCAGCAAATTACTTGCTTGTTCCTGGTAGGTAGACTGGCCTTCCCAAGCCTATTCTCTCATAGCCCCAGGAAGTTACTTGCTTTTACCTGGTAGGTAGACAGGCCTTCCCAAGCCTATTCTGTAATAGCCGCTGCAAATTACTTGCTTGCCCCTGGTACGTAGACTGGCCTTCCCAAGCCAATTCTCTAATAGCCCCTGCACATTACTTGCTTGCCCCTGGTAGGTAGACAGGCTTTCCCAAGCCTATTCTGTAATAGCCGCTGCAAATTACTTGCTTGCCCCTGGTACGTAGACTGGCCTTCCCAAGCCAATTCTCTAATAGCCCCTGCACATTACTTGCATGCCCCTGGTAGGTAGACTGCCCTTCCCAAGCCT
The DNA here is from genome assembly GCF_030265065.1 of Corythoichthys intestinalis. Classification (NCBI taxonomy): domain Eukaryota; kingdom Metazoa; phylum Chordata; class Actinopteri; order Syngnathiformes; family Syngnathidae; genus Corythoichthys; species Corythoichthys intestinalis. The sequence goes on along the minus strand of NW_026651600.1, from coordinate 1,229,484 downwards.
ATTCTCTCATTGCATCAGCCCATGACTTACTTCTCCTTGGTAGGTCCACTGGCCTTCCCGAGCCAATTCTCTAATATCCCAAGCCAATTCTCTAATAGCCCCTACACATTACTTGTTTGCCCCTGGTAGGTAGACAGGTCTTCCCAAGCCTATTCTGTAATAGACCCAGCAAATTACTTGCTTTCCCCTGGTAGGTAGACTGCCCTTCCCAAGCCTATTCTCTCATCGCCTCAGCCCATGACTTATTTCTCCCTGGTAGGTAGACAGGCCTTCCCAAGCCTATTCTGTAATAGTCGCAGCAAATTACTTGCTTGTCCCTGGTAGGTAGACAGGCCTTCCCAAGCCTATTTTCTCATCGCCTCAGCCCATGACTTATTTCTCCCTGGTAGGTAGACAGGCCTTCCCAAGCCTATTCTGTAATAGCCGCTGCAAATTACTTGCTTGCCCCTGGTAGGTAGACAGGCCTTCCCAAGCCAATTCTCTAATAGCCCCTGCACATTACTTGCTTGCCCCTGGTAGGTAGACAGGCTTTCCCAAGCCTATTCTGTAATAGCCGCTGAAAATTACTTGCTAGCCCCTGGTAGGTAGACACGCCTTCCCAAGCCTATTCGCTCATCGCCTCAGCCCATGACTTATTTCTCCCTGGTAGGTAGACAGGCCTTATCAAGCCTATTCTTTAATAGTTTCAGCAAATTACTTGCTTGTCCCTGATAGGTAGACAGGCCTTCCCAAGCCTATTCTGTTATAGCCCCTGCAAATTACTTGCTTGCCCTTGGTAGGTAGACAGGCTTTCCCAAGCCTATTCTGTTATAGCCCCTGCAAATTACTTGCTTGCCCTTGGTAGGTAGACAGGCTTTCCCAAGCCTATTCTGTAATAGCCGCTGCAAATTACTTGCTTGCCCCTGGTTGGTAGACACGCCTTCCCAAGCCTATTCTCTCATCGCCTCAGCCCATGACTTATTTCTCCCTGATAGGTAGACAGGCCTTATCAAGCCTATTCTGTAATAGTCCCAGCAAATTACTTGCTTGCCCCTGGTCGGTAGACAGGCCTTCCCAAGCCTTTTCTGTAATAGTCCCAGCAAATTACTTGCTTGCCCCTGGTAGGTAGACAGAACTTCCCAAGCCAATTCTCGAATAGCCCCAGCAAATTACTTGCTTGCCCCTGGTAGGTAGACAGAACTTCCCAAGCCAATTCTCGAATAGCCCCAGCACATTACTTGCTTGCCCCTGGTAGGTAGACAGGCCTTCCCAAGCCTATTCTGTAATAGCCCCTGCAAATTACTTGCTTGACCCTGGTCTGTAGACAGGCCTTCCCAAGCCTATTCAGTAATAGCCCCAGCAAATTACTTGCATGCCCCTGGTAGGTAGACTGCCCTTCCCAAGCCTATTCTCTAATTGCATCAGCCCATGACTTACTTCTCCCTGGTAGGTCCACTGGCCTTCCCGAGCCAATTCTCTAATATCCCAAGCCAATTCTCTAATAGCCCCTACACATTACTTGTTTGCCCCTGGTAGGTAGACAGGTCTTCCCAAGCCTATTCTGTAATAGACCCAGCAAATTACTTGCTTTCCCCTGGTAGGTAGACTGCCCTTCCCAAGCCTATTCTCTAATTGCATCAGCCCATGACTTACTTCTCCCTGGTAGGTCCACTGGCCTTCCCGAGCCAATTCTCTAATATCCCAAGCCAATTCTCTAATAGCCCCTACACATTACTTGTTTGCCCCTGGTAGGTAGACAGGCTTTCCCAAGCCTATTCTGTAATAGTCCCAGCAAATTAATTGCTTGTCCCTGGTAGTTAGACAGGCCTTCCCAAGCCAATTCTCTAATAGCCCCTGCACATTACTTGCTTGCCCCTGGTAGGTAGACAGGCTTTCCCAAGCCTATTCTGTAATAGCCGCTGCAAATTACTTGCTTGCCCCTGGTAGGTAGACACGCCTTCCCAAGCCTATTCGCTCATCGCCTCAGCCCATGACTTATTTCTCCCTGGTAGGTAGACAGGCCTTATCAAGCCTATTCTTTAATAGTTTCAGCAAATTACTTGCTTGTCTCTGATAGGTAGACAGGCCTTCCCAAGCCTATTCTGTAATAGTCCCAGCAAATTACTTGCTTGCCCCTGGTCGGTAGAAAGGCCTTCCCAAGCCTTTTCTGTAATAGTCCCAGCAAATTACTTGCTTGTCTCTGGTTGGTAGACAGGCCTTCCCAAGCCTATTCTGTAATAGCCCCAGCAAATTACTTGCTTGCCCCTGGTAGGTAGACAGAACTTCCCAAGCCAATTCTCGAATAGCCCCAGCACATTACTTGCTTGCCCCTGGTAGGTAGACAGGCCTTCCCAAACCTTTTCTCTCATAGCCCCAGCAAATTACTTGCTTGGCACTGGTCAGCAGACAGGTCTTCCCAAGCCTATTCTGTAATAGACCCAGCAAATTACTTGCTTTCCCCTGGTAGGTATACTGCCCTTCCCAAGCCTATTCTCTCATTGCCTCAGCCCATGACTTACTTCTCACTGGTAGGTCGACTGGCCTTCCCGAACCAATTCTCTTATATCCCAAGCCAATTCTTTAATAGCCCCTGCACATTACTTGCTTGCCCCTGGTAGGTAGACAGGCCTTCTCAAGCCTATTCTGTAATCGTCCCAGCAAATTACTTGCTTACCCCTGGTAGGTAGATAGGCCTTCCCAAGCCTATTCTCTCATCGCCTCAGCCCATGACTTATTCCTCCCTGGTAGCTAGACAGGCCTTCCCAAACCTATTCTGTAATAGCCCCAGCAAATTACTTGCTTGCCCCTGGTAGGCAGACAGGCCTTCCCAAGCCTATTCTGTAATAGCCCCTGCAAATTACTTGCTTGCCCCTGGTCGGTAGACAGGCCTTCCCAAGCCTATTCAGTAATAGCCCCAGCAAATTACTTTCATGCCCCTGGTAGGTAGACTGCCCTTCCCAAGCCTATTCTCTCATTGCATCAGCCCATGACTTACTTCTCCCTGGTAGGTCCACAGGCCTTCCCAAGCCAATTCTCTTATAGCCCAAGCCAATTCTCGAATAGCCCCAGCAAATTACTTGCTTGCCCCTGGTAGGTAGACAGGCTTTCCCAAGCCTTTTCTCTCATAGCCCCCGCAAATTACTTGCTTGCCCCTGGTAGGTAGACAGGCCTTCCCAAACCAATTCTTTTATAGGCCAAGCCAATTCTCGAATAGCCCCAGCAAATTACTTGCTTGTTCCTGGTAGGTAGACTGGCCTTCCCGAGCCTATTCTTTCATAGCCCCAGCAAATTACTTGCTTGCCTCTGGTAGGTAGACTGGCCTTCCCAAGCCTATACTTTCATAGCCCCAGCAAATTACTTGCTTGTTCCTGGTAGGTAGACTGGCCTTCCCAAGCCTATTCTCTCATAGCCCCAGGAAATTACTTGCTTTTACCTGGTAGGTAGACAGGCCTTCCCAAGCCTATTCTGTAATAGCCGCTGCAAATTACTTGCTTGCCCCTGGTACGTAGACTGGCCTTCCCAAGCCAATTCTCTAATAGCCCCTGCACATTACTTGCTTGCCCCTGGTAGGTAGACAGGCTTTCCCAAGCCTATTCTGTAATAGCCGCTGCAAATTACTTGCTTGCCCCTGGTACGTAGACTGGCCTTCCCAAGCCAATTCTCTAATAGCCCCTGCACATTACTTGCATGCCCCTGGTAGGTAGACTGCCCTTCCCAAGCCTATTCTCTCATTGCATCAGCCCATGACTTACTTCTCCTTGGTAGGTCCACTGGCCTTCCCGAGCCAATTCTCTAATATCCCAAGCCAATTCTCTAATAGCCCCTACACATTACTTGTTTGCCCCTGGTAGGTAGACAGGTCTTCCCAAGCCTATTCTGTAATAGACCCAGCAAATTACTTGCTTTCCCCTGGTAGGTAGACTGCCCTTCCCAAGCCTATTCTCTCATCGCCTCAGCCCATGACTTATTTCTCCCTGGTAGGTAGACAGGCCTTCCCAAGCCTATTCTGTAATAGTCCCAGCAAATTACTTGCTTGTCCCTGGTAGGTAGACAGGCATTCCCAAGCCTATTTTCTCATCGCCTCAGCCCATGACTTATTTCTCCCTGGTAGGTAGACAGGCCTTCCCAAGCCTATTCTGTAATAGCCGCTGCAAATTACTTGCTTGCCCCTGGTAGGTAGACAGGCCTTCCCAAGCCAATTCTCTAATAGCCCCTGCACATTACTTGCTTGCCCCTGGTAGGTAGACAGGCTTTCCCAAGCCTATTCTGTAATAGCCGCTGAAAATTACTTGCTAGCCCCTGGTAGGTAGACACGCCTTCCCAAGCCTATTCGCTCATCGCCTCAGCCCATGACTTATTTCTCCCTGGTAGGTAGACAGGCCTTATCAAGCCTATTCTTTAATAGTTTCAGCAAATTACTTGCTTGTCCCTGATAGGTAGACAGGCCTTCCCAAGCCTATTCTGTTATAGCCCCTGCAAATTACTTGCTTGCCCTTGGTAGGTAGACAGGCTTTCCCAAGCCTATTCTGTTATAGCCCCTGCAAATTACTTGCTTGCCCTTGGTAGGTAGACAGGCTTTCCCAAGCCTATTCTGTAATAGCCGCTGCAAATTACTTGCTTGCCCCTGGTAGGTAGACACGCCTTCCCAAGCCTATTCTCTCATCGCCTCAGCCCATGACTTATTTCTCCCTGATAGGTAGACAGGCCTTATCAAGCCTATTCTGTAATAGTCCCAGCAAATTACTTGCTTGCCCCTGGTCGGTAGACAGGCCTTCCCAAGCCTTTTCTGTAATAGTCCCAGCAAATTACTTGCTTGCCCCTGGTAGGTAGACAGAACTTCCCAAGCCAATTCTCGAATAGCCCCAGCAAATTACTTGCTTGCCCCTGGTAGGTAGACAGAACTTCCCAAGCCAATTCTCGAATAGCCCCAGCACATTACTTGCTTGCCCCTGGTAGGTAGACAGGCCTTCCCAAGCCTATTCTGTAATAGCCCCTGCAAATTACTTGCTTGACCCTGGTCGGTAGACAGGCCTTCCCAAGCCTATTCAGTAATAGCCCCAGCAAATTACTTGCATGCCCCTGGTAGGTAGACTGCCCTTCCCAAGCCTATTCTCTAATTGCATCAGCCCATGACTTACTTCTCCCTGGTAGGTCCACTGGCCTTCCCGAGCCAATTCTCTAATATCCCAAGCCAATTCTCTAATAGCCCCTACACATTACTTGTTTGCCCCTAATAGGTAGACAGGCTTTCCCAAGCCTATTCTCTCATCGCCTCAGCCCATGACTTATTTCTCCCTGGTAGGTAGACAGGCCTTCCCAAGCCTATTCTGTAATAGCCGCTGCAAATTACTTGCTTGCCCCTGGTAGTTAGACAGGCCTTCCCAAGCCAATTCTCTAATAGCCCCTGCACATTACTTGCTTGCCCCTGGTAGGTAGACAGGCTTTCCCAAGCCTATTCTGTAATAGCCGCTGCAAATTACTTGCTTGCCCCTGGTAGGTAGACACGCCTTCCCAAGCCTATTCGCTCATCGCCTCAGCCCATGACTTATTTCTCCCTGGTAGGTAGACAGGCCTTATCAAGCCTATTCTTTAATAGTTTCAGCAAATTACTTGCTTGTCTCTGATAGGTGTACAGGCCTTCCCAAGCCTATTCTGTTATAGCCCCTGCAAATTACTTGCTTGCCCTTGGTAGGTAGACAGGCTTTCCCAAGCCTATTCTGTTATAGCCCCTGCAAATTACTTGCTTGCCCTTGGTAGGTAGACAGGCTTTCCCAAGCCTATTCTGTAATAGCCGCTGCAAATTACTTGCTTGCCCCTGGTAGGTAGACACGCCTTCCCAAGCCTATTCTCTCATCGCCTCAGCCCATGACTTATTTCTCCCTGGTAGGTAGACAGGCCTTATCAAGCCTATTCTGTAATAGTCCCAGCAAATTACTTGCTTGCCCCTGGTCGGTAGAAAGGCCTTCCCAAGCCTTTTCTGTAATAGTCCCAGCAAATTACTTGCTTGTCTCTGGTTGGTAGACAGGCCTTCCCAAGCCTATTCTGTAATAGCCCCAGCAAATTACTTGCTTGCCCCTGGTAGGTAGACAGAACTTCCCAAGCCAATTCTCGAATAGCCCCAGCACATTACTTGCTTGCCCCTGGTAGGTAGACAGGCCTTCCCAAACCTTTTCTCTCATAGCCCCAGCAAATTACTTGCTTGGCACTGGTCAGCAGACAGGTCTTCCCAAGCCTATTCTGTAATAGACCCAGCAAATTACTTGCTTTCCCCTGGTCGGTAGACAGGCCTTCCCAAGCCTATTCAGTAATAGCCCCAGCAAATTACTTGCATGCCCCTGGTAGGTAGACTGCCCTTCCCAAGCCTATTCTCTCATTGCATCAGCCCATGACTTACTTCTCCCTGGTAGGTCCACAGGCCTTCCCAAGCCAATTCTCTTATAGCCCAAGCCAATTCTCGAATAGCCCCAGCAAATTACTTGCTTGCCCCTGGTAGGTAGACAGGCTTTCCCAAGCCTTTTCTCTCATAGCCCCCGCAAATTACTTGCTTGCCCCTGGTAGGTAGACAGGCCTTCCCAAACCAATTCTTTTATAGGCCAAGCCAATTCTCGAATAGCCCCAGCAAATTACTTGCTTGTTCCTGGTAGGTAGACTGGCCTTCCCGAGCCTATTCTTTCATAGCCCCAGCAAATTACTTGCTTGCCTCTGGTAGGTAGACTGGCCTTCCCAAGCCTATACTTTCATAGCCCCAGCAAATTACTTGCTTGTTCCTGGTAGGTAGACTGGCCTTCCCAAGCCTATTCTCTCATAGCCCCAGGAAATTACTTGCTTTTACCTGGTAGGTAGACAGGCCTTCCCAAGCCTATTCTGTAATAGCCGCTGCAAATTACTTGCTTGCCCCTGGTACGTAGACTGGCCTTCCCAAGCCAATTCTCTAATAGCCCCTGCACATTACTTGCTTGCCCCTGGTAGGTAGACAGGCTTTCCCAAGCCTATTCTGTAATAGCCGCTGCAAATTACTTGCTTGCCCCTGGTACGTAGACTGGCCTTCCCAAGCCAATTCTCTAATAGCCCCTGCACATTACTTGCATGCCCCTGGTAGGTAGACTGCCCTTCCCAAGCCTATTCTCTCATTGCATCAGCCCATGACTTACTTCTCCTTGGTAGGTCCACTGGCCTTCCCGAGCCAATTCTCTAATATCCCAAGCCAATTCTCTAATAGCCCCTACACATTACTTGTTTGCCCCTGGTAGGTAGACAGGTCTTCCCAAGCCTATTCTGTAATAGACCCAGCAAATTACTTGCTTTCCCCTGGTAGGTAGACTGCCCTTCCCAAGCCTATTCTCTCATCGCCTCAGCCCATGACTTATTTCTCCCTGGTAGGTAGACAGGCCTTCCCAAGCCTATTCTGTAATAGTCCCAGCAAATTACTTGCTTGTCCCTGGTAGGTAGACAGGCCTTCCCAAGCCTATTTTCTCATCGCCTCAGCCCATGACTTATTTCTCCCTGGTAGGTAGACAGGCCTTCCCAAGCCTATTCTGTAATAGCCGCTGCAAATTACTTGCTTGCCCCTGGTAGGTAGACAGGCCTTCCCAAGCCAATTCTCTAATAGCCCCTGCACATTACTTGCTTGCCCCTGGTAGGTAGACAGGCTTTCCCAAGCCTATTCTGTAATAGCCGCTGAAAATTACTTGCTAGCCCCTGGTAGGTAGACACGCCTTCCCAAGCCTATTCGCTCATCGCCTCAGCCCATGACTTATTTCTCCCTGGTAGGTAGACAGGCCTTATCAAGCCTATTCTTTAATAGTTTCAGCAAATTACTTGCTTGTCCCTGATAGGTAGACAGGCCTTCCCAAGCCTATTCTGTTATAGCCCCTGCAAATTACTTGCTTGCCCTTGGTAGGTAGACAGGCTTTCCCAAGCCTATTCTGTTATAGCCCCTGCAAATTACTTGCTTGCCCTTGGTAGGTAGACAGGCTTTCCCAAGCCTATTCTGTAATAGCCGCTGCAAATTACTTGCTTGCCCCTGGTAGGTAGACACGCCTTCCCAAGCCTATTCTCTCATCGCCTCAGCCCATGACTTATTTCTCCCTGATAGGTAGACAGGCCTTATCAAGCCTATTCTGTAATAGTCCCAGCAAATTACTTGCTTGCCCCTGGTCGGTAGACAGGCCTTCCCAAGCCTTTTCTGTAATAGTCCCAGCAAATTACTTGCTTGCCCCTGGTAGGTAGACAGAACTTCCCAAGCCAATTCTCGAATAGCCCCAGCAAATTACTTGCTTGCCCCTGGTAGGTAGACAGAACTTCCCAAGCCAATTCTCGAATAGCCCCAGCACATTACTTGCTTGCCCCTGGTAGGTAGACAGGCCTTCCCAAGCCTATTCTGTAATAGCCCCTGCAAATTACTTGCTTGACCCTGGTCTGTAGACAGGCCTTCCCAAGCCTATTCAGTAATAGCCCCAGCAAATTACTTGCATGCCCCTGGTAGGTAGACTGCCCTTCCCAAGCCTATTCTCTAATTGCATCAGCCCATGACTTACTTCTCCCTGGTAGGTCCACTGGCCTTCCCGAGCCAATTCTCTAATATCCCAAGCCAATTCTCTAATAGCCCCTACACATTACTTGTTTGCCCCTGGTAGGTAGACAGGTCTTCCCAAGCCTATTCTGTAATAGACCCAGCAAATTACTTGCTTTCCCCTGGTAGGTAGACTGCCCTTCCCAAGCCTATTCTCTAATTGCATCAGCCCATGACTTACTTCTCCCTGGTAGGTCCACTGGCCTTCCCGAGCCAATTCTCTAATATCCCAAGCCAATTCTCTAATAGCCCCTACACATTACTTGTTTGCCCCTGGTAGGTAGACAGGCTTTCCCAAGCCTATTCTGTAATAGTCCCAGCAAATTAATTGCTTGTCCCTGGTAGGTAGACAGGCCTTCCCAATCCTATTCTGTAATAGCCCCAGCACATTACTTGCTTGCCCCTGGTAGGTAGACAGGCTTTCCCAAGCCTATTCTGTAATAGTCCCAACAAATTACTTGCTTGTCCCTGGTAGGTAGAGAGGCCTTCCCAAGCCTATTCTGTAATAGCCCCAGCAAATTACTTGCTTGCCCCTGGTAGGTAGACAGGCCTTCCCAAGCCTATTCTGTAATAGTCCCAGCAAATTACTTGCTTGCCCCTGGTAGGTAGACAGGCCTTCCCAAACCAATTCTCTTATATCCCAAGCCAAATCTCGAATAGCCCCAGCACATTATTTGCTTGCACCTGGTAGGTAGACAGGCCTTCCCAAGCCAATTCTCTAATAGCTTCTGCACATTACTTGCTTGCCCCTGGTAGGTAGACAGACTTTCCCAAGCCTATTCTGTAATAGTCCCAGCAAATTACTTGCTTGCCCCTGGTAGGTAGATAGGCCTTCCCAAGCCTATTCTCTCATCGCCTCAGCCCATGACTTATTTCTCCCTGGTAGGTAGACAGGCCTTCCCAAGCCTATTCTGTAATAGCCGCTGCAAATTACTTGCTTGCCCCTGGTAGTTAGACAGGCCTTCCCAAGCCAATTCTCTAATAGCCCCTGCACATTACTTGCTTGCCCCTGGTAGGTAGACAGGCTTTCCCAAGCCTATTCTGTAATAGCCGCTGCAAATTACTTGCTTGCCCCTGGTAGGTAGACACGCCTTCCCAAGCCTATTCGCTCATCGCCTCAGCCCATGACTTATTTCTCCCTGGTAGGTAGACAGGCCTTATCAAGCCTATTCTTTAATAGTTTCAGCAAATTACTTGCTTGTCTCTGATAGGTAGACAGGCCTTCCCAAGCCTATTCTGTTATAGCCCCTGCAAATTACTTGCTTGCCCTTGGTAGGTAGACAGGCTTTCCCAAGCCTATTCTGTTATAGCCCCTGCAAATTACTTGCTTGCCCTTGGTAGGTAGACAGGCTTTCCCAAGCCTATTCTGTAATAGCCGCTGCAAATTACTTGCTTGCCCCTGGTAGGTAGACACGCCTTCCCAAGCCTATTCTCTCATCGCCTCAGCCCATGACTTATTTCTCCCTGGTAGGTAGACAGGCCTTATCAAGCCTATTCTGTAATAGTCCCAGCAAATTACTTGCTTGCCCCTGGTCGGTAGAAAGGCCTTCCCAAGCCTTTTCTGTAATAGTCCCAGCAAATTACTTGCTTGTCTCTGGTTGGTAGACAGGCCTTCCCAAGCCTATTCTGTAATAGCCCCAGCAAATTACTTGCTTGCCCCTGGTAGGTAGACAGAACTTCCCAGGCCAATTCTCGAATAGCCCCAGCACATTACTTGCTTGCCCCTGGTAGGTAGACAGGCCTTCCCAAACCTTTTCTCTCATAGCCCCAGCAAATTACTTGCTTGGCACTGGTCAGCAGACAGGTCTTCCCAAGCCTATTCTGTAATAGACCCAGCAAATTACTTGCTTTCCCCTGGTCGGTAGACAGGCCTTCCCAAGCCTATTCAGTAATAGCCCCAGCAAATTACTTGCATGCCCCTGGTAGGTAGACTGCCCTTCCCAAGCCTATTCTCTCATTGCATCAGCCCATGACTTACTTCTCCCTGGTAGGTCCACAGGCCTTCCCAAGCCAATTCTCTTATAGCCCAAGCCAATTCTCGAATAGCCCCAGCAAATTACTTGCTTGCCCCTGGTAGGTAGACAGGCTTTCCCAAGCCTTTTCTCTCATAGCCCCCGCAAATTACTTGCTTGCCCCTGGTAGGTAGACAGGCCTTCCCAAACCAATTCTTTTATAGGCCAAGCCAATTCTCGAATAGCCCCAGCAAATTACTTGCTTGTTCCTGGTAGGTAGACTGGCCTTCCCGAGCCTATTCTTTCATAGCCCCAGCAAATTACTTGCTTGCCTCTGGTAGGTAGACTGGCCTTCCCAAGCCTATACTTTCATAGCCCCAGCAAATTACTTGCTTGTTCCTGGTAGGTAGACTGGCCTTCCCAAGCCTATTCTCTCATAGCCCCAGGAAATTACTTGCTTTTACCTGGTAGGTAGACAGGCCTTCCCAAGCCTATTCTGTAATAGCCGCTGCAAATTACTTGCTTGCCCCTGGTACGTAGACTGGCCTTCCCAAGCCAATTCTCTAATAGCCCCTGCACATTACTTGCTTGCCCCTGGTAGGTAGACAGGCTTTCCCAAGCCTATTCTGTAATAGCCGCTGCAAATTACTTGCTTGCCCCTGGTACGTAGACTGGCCTTCCCAAGCCAATTCTCTAATAGCCCCTGCACATTACTTGCATGCCCCTGGTAGGTAGACAGGCTTTCCCAAGCCTATTCTGTAATAGCCGCTGCAAATTACTTGCTTTCCCCTGGTAGGTAGACTGCCCTTCCCAAGCCTATTCTCTCATCGCCTCAGCCCATGACTTATTTCTCCCTGGTAGGTAGACAGGCCTTCCCAAGCCTATTCTGTAATAGTCCCAGCAAATTACTTGCTTGTCCCTGGTAGGTAGACAGGCCTTCCCAAGCCTATTTTCTCATCGCCTCAGCCCATGACTTATTTCTCCCTGGTAGGTAGACAGGCCTTCCCAAGCCTATTCTGTAATAGCCGCTGCAAATTACTTGCTTGCCCCTGGTAGGTAGACAGGCCTTCCCAAGCCAATTCTCTAATAGCCCCTGCACATTACTTGCTTGCCCCTGGTAGGTAGACAGGCTTTCCCAAGCCTATTCTGTAATAGCCGCTGAAAATTACTTGCTAGCCCCTGGTAGGTAGACACGCCTTCCCAAGCCTATTCGCTCATCGCCTCAGCCCATGACTTATTTCTCCCTGGTAGGTAGACAGGCCTTATCAAGCCTATTCTTTAATAGTTTCAGCAAATTACTTGCTTGTCCCTGATAGGTAGACAGGCCTTCCCAAGCCTATTCTGTTATAGCCCCTGCAAATTACTTGCTTGCCCTTGGTAGGTAGACAGGCTTTCCCAAGCCTATTCTGTTATAGCCCCTGCAAATTACTTGCTTGCCCTTGGTAGGTAGACAGGCTTTCCCAAGCCTATTCTGTAATAGCCGCTGCAAATTACTTGCTTGCCCCTAGTAGGTAGACACGCCTTCCCAAGCCTATTCTCTCATCGCCTCAGCCCATGACTTATTTCTCCCTGATAGGTAGACAGGCCTTATCAAGCCTATTCTGTAATAGTCCCAGCAAATTACTTGCTTGCCCCTGGTCGGTAGACAGGCCTTCCCAAGCCTTTTCTGTAATAGTCCCAGCAAATTACTTGCTTGCCCCTGGTAGGTAGACAGAACTTCCCAAGCCAATTCTCGAATAGCCCCAGCAAATTACTTGCTTGCCCCTGGTAGGTAGACAGAACTTCCCAAGCCAATTCTCGAATAGCCCCAGCACATTACTTGCTTGCCCCTGGTAGGTAGACAGGCCTTCCCAAGCCTATTCTGTAATAGCCCCTGCAAATTACTTGCTTGACCCTGGTCTGTAGACAGGCCTTCCCAAGCCTATTCAGTAATAGCCCCAGCAAATTACTTGCATGCCCCTGGTAGGTAGACTGCCCTTCCCAAGCCTATTCTCTAATTGCATCAGCCCATGACTTACTTCTCCCTGGTAGGTCCACTGGCCTTCCCGAGCCAATTCTCTAATATCCCAAGCCAATTCTCTAATAGCCCCTACACATTACTTGTTTGCCCCTGGTAGGTAGACAGGTCTTCCCAAGCCTATTCTGTAATAGACCCAGCAAATTACTTGCTTTCCCCTGGTAGGTAGACTGCCCTTCCCAAGCCTATTCTCTAATTGCATCAGCCCATGACTTACTTCTCCCTGGTAGGTCCACTGGCCTTCCCGAGCCAATTCTCTAATATCCCAAGCCAATTCTCTAATAGCCCCTACACATTACTTGTTTGCCCCTGGTAGGTAGACAGGCTTTCCCAAGCCTATTCTGTAATAGTCCCAGCAAATTAATTGCTTGTCCCTGGTAGGTAGACAGGCCTTCCCAATCCTATTCTGTAATAGCCCCAGCACATTACTTGCTTGCCCCTGGTAGGTAGACAGGCTTTCCCAAGCCTATTCTGTAATAGTCCCAACAAATTACTTGCTTGTCCCTGGTAGGTAGAGAGGCCTTCCCAAGCCTATTCTGTAATAGCCCCAGCAAATTACTTGCTTGCCCCTGGTAGGTAGACAGGCCTTCCCAAGCCTATTCTGTAATAGTCCCAGCAAATTACTTGCTTGCCCCTGGTAGGTAGACAGGCCTTCCCAAACCAATTCTCTTATATCCCAAGCCAAATCTCGAATAGCCCCAGCACATTATTTGCTTGCACCTGGTAGGTAGACAGGCCTTCCCAAGCCAATTCTCTAATAGCTTCTGCACATTACTTGCTTGCCCCTGGTAGGTAGACAGACTTTCCCAAGCCTATTCTGTAATAGTCCCAGCAAATTACTTGCTTGCCCCTGGTAGGTAGATAGGCCTTCCCAAGCCTATTCTCTCATCGCCTCAGCCCATGACTTATTTCTCCCTGGTAGGTAGACAGGCCTTCCCAAGCCTATTCTGTAATAGCCGCTGCAAATTACTTGCTTGCCCCTGGTAGTTAGACAGGCCTTCCCAAGCCAATTCTCTAATAGCCCCTGCACATTACTTGCTTGCCCCTGGTAGGTAGACAGGCTTTCCCAAGCCTATTCTGTAATAGCCGCTGCAAATTACTTGCTTGCCCCTGGTAGGTAGACACGCCTTCCCAAGCCTATTCGCTCATCGCCTCAGCCCATGACTTATTTCTCCCTGGTAGGTAGACAGGCCTTATCAAGCCTATTCTTTAATAGTTTCAGCAAATTACTTGCTTGTCTCTGATAGGTAGACAGGCCTTCCCAAGCCTATTCTGTTATAGCCCCTGCAAATTACTTGCTTGCCCTTGGTAGGTAGACAGGCTTTCCCAAGCCTATTCTGTTATAGCCCCTGCAAATTACTTGCTTGCCCTTGGTAGGTAGACAGGCTTTCCCAAGCCTATTCTGTAATAGCCGCTGCAAATTACTTGCTTGCCCCTGGTAGGTAGACACGCCTTCCCAAGCCTATTCTCTCATCGCCTCAGCCCATGACTTATTTCTCCCTGGTAGGTAGACAGGCCTTATCAAGCCTATTCTGTAATAGTCCCAGCAAATTACTTGCTTGCCCCTGGTCGGTAGAAAGGCCTTCCCAAGCCTTTTCTGTAATAGTCCCAGCAAATTACTTGCTTGTCTCTGGTTGGTAGACAGGCCTTCCCAAGCCTATTCTGTAATAGCCCCAGCAAATTACTTGCTTGCCCCTGGTAGGTAGACAGAACTTCCCAGGCCAATTCTCGAATAGCCCCAGCACATTACTTGCTTGCCCCTGGTAGGTAGACAGGCCTTCCCAAACCTTTTCTCTCATAGCCCCAGCAAATTACTTGCTTGGCACTGGTCAGCAGACAGGTCTTCCCAAGCCTATTCTGTAATAGACCCAGCAAATTACTTGCTTTCCCCTGGTAGGTAGACTGCCCTTCCCAAGCCTATTCTCTCATTGCCTCAGCCCATGACTTACTTCTCACTGGTAGGTCGACTGGCCTTCCCGAACCAATTCTCTTATATCCCAAGCCAATTCTTTAATAGCCCCTGCACATTACTTGCTTGCCCCTGGTAGGTAGACAGGCCTTCTCAAGCCTATTCTGTAATCGTCCCAGCAAATTACTTGCTTACCCCTGGTAGGTAGATAGGCCTTCCCAAGCCTATTCTCACATCGCCTCAGCCCATGACTTATTCCTCCCTGGTAGCTAGACAGGCCTTCCCAAACCTATTCTGTAATAGCCCCAGCAAATTACTTGCTTGCCCCTGGTAGGCAGACAGGCCTTCCCAAGCCTATTCTGTAATAGCCCCTGCAAATTACTTGCTTGCCCCTGGTCGGTAGACAGGCCTTCCCAAGCCTATTCAGTAATAGCCCCAGCAAATTACTTGCATGCCCCTGGTAGGTAGACTGCCCTTCCCAAGCCTATTCTCTCATTGCATCAGCCCATGACTTACTTCTCCCTGGTAGGTCCACAGGCCTTCCCAAGCCAATTCTCTTATAGCCCAAGCCAATTCTCGAATAGCCCCAGCAAATTACTTGCTTGCCCCTGGTAGGTAGACAGGCTTTCCCAAGCCTTTTCTCTCATAGCCCCCGCAAATTACTTGCTTGCCCCTGGTAGGTAGACAGGCCTTCCCAAACCAATTCTTTTATAGGCCAAGCCAATTCTCGAATAGCCCCAGCAAATTACTTGCTTGTTCCTGGTAGGTAGACTGGCCTTCCCGAGCCTATTCTTTCATAGCCCCAGCAAATTACTTGCTTGCCTCTGGTAGGTAGACTGGCCTTCCCAAGCCTATACTTTCATAGCCCCAGCAAATTACTTGCTTGTTCCTGGTAGGTAGACTGGCCTTCCCAAGCCTATTCTCTCATAGCCCCAGGAAATTACTTGCTTTTACCTGGTAGGTAGACAGGCCTTCCCAAGCCTATTCTGTAATAGCCGCTGCAAATTACTTGCTTGCCCCTGGTACGTAGACTGGCCTTCCCAAGCCAATTCTCTAATAGCCCCTGCACATTACTTGCTTGCCCCTGGTAGGTAGACAGGCTTTCCCAAGCCTATTCTGTAATAGCCGCTGCAAATTACTTGCTTGCCCCTGGTAGGTAGACACGCCTTCCCAAGCCTATTCGCTCATCGCCTCAGCCCATGACTTATTTCTCCCTGGTAGGTAGACAGGCCTTATCAAGCCTATTCTGTAATAGTCCCAGCAAATTACTTGCTTGCCCCTGGTCGGTAGACAGGCCTTCCCAAGCCTTTTCTGTAATAGTCCCAGCAAATTACTTGCTTGTCCCTGATAGGTAGAAAGGACTTCCGATGCCTATTCTGTTATAGCCCCTGCAAATTACTTGCTTGCCCTTGGTAGGTAGACAGGCTTTCGCAAGCCTATTCTGTAATTGCCCAAGCAAATTACTTGCTTTCCACTGGTAGGTAGACAGGCCTTCCCAAGCCAATTCTCTTATAGCCCAAGCCAATTCTCGAATAGCCCCAGCAAATTACTTGCTTGCCCCTGGTAGGTAGACAGGCCTTCCCGAGCCTATTCTTTCATAGCCCCAGCAAATTACTTGCTTGCCTCTGGTAGGTAGGCTGGCCTTCCCAAGCCTATACTTTCATAGCCCCAGCAAATTACTTGCTTATTCCTGGTAGGTAGACTGGCCTTCCCAAGCCTATTCTCTCATAGCCCCAGGAAATTACTTGCTTATACCTGGTAGATGGACTGGCCTTCCCGAGCCAATTCTCTTATATACCAAGCCAATTCTCTAATAGCCCCTGCACATTACTTGCTTACCCCTGGTAGACAGGCTTTCCCGAGCCTATTCTGTAATAGTTCCAGCAAATTACTTGCTTGTCCCTGGTAGGTAGACAGGCCTTCCCAATCCTATTCTGTAATAGCCCCAGCAAATTACTTGCTTGCCCCTGGTAGGTAGATAGGCCTTCCCAAGCCTATACGTTCATCGCCTCAGCCCATGACTTATTTCTCCTTGGTAGGTAGACAGGCCTTCCCAAGCCTATTCTGTAATAGCCCCAGCAAATTACTTGCTTGCCCCTGGTAGGTAGACAGGCCTTCCCAAGCCTATTCTGTAATAGTCCCAGCAAATTACTTGCTTGCCCCTGGTAGGTAGACAGGCCTTCCCAAACCAATTCTCTTATATCCCAAGCCAAATCTCGAATAGCCCCAGCACATTATTTGCTTGCACCTGGTAGGTAGACAGGCCTTCCCAAGCCAATTCTCTAATAGCTTCTGCACATTACTTGCTTGCCCCTGGTAGGTAGACAGACTTTCCCAAGCCTATTCTGTAATAGCCGCTGCAAATTACTTGCTTGCCCCTGGTAGGTAGACAGGCTTTCCCAAGCCTATTCTCTTATAGCCCCAGAAAATTACGTGCTTATACCTGGTAGATCGACTGGCCTTCCCGAGCAAATTTTCTTATATCCCAAGCCAATTCTCTCATAGCCCAATACAATTACTTGCTTGCCCCTGGAAGTTAGACTGGCCTTCCCAAGCCAATTCTCTAATAGCCCCTGCACATTACTTGCTTGCCCCTGGTAGGTAGACAGGCTTTCCCAAGCCTATTCTGTAATAGCCGCTGCAAATTACTTGCTTGCCCCTGGTAGGTAGACACGCCTTCCCAAGCCTATTCTCTCATCGCCTCAGCCCATGATTTATTTCTCCCTGGTAGGTAGACAGGCCTTATCAAGCCTATTCTGTAATAGTTTCAGCAAATTACTTGCTTGCCCCTGGTAGGTAGACACGCCTTCCCAAGCCTATTCTCTCATCGCCTCAGCCCATGACTTATTTCTCCCTGGTAGGTAGACAGGCCTTCCCAAGCCTATTCTGTAATAGCCGCTGCAAATTACTTGCTTGCCCCTGGTAGGTAGACAGGTCTTCCCAAGCCTATTCTGTAATAGCCCCAGCAAATTCCTTGCTTGCCCCTGGTAGGTAGACAGGCCTTCCCAACCCAATTCTCTAATAGCCCCTGCACATTACTTGCTTGCACCTGGTAGGTAGACAAGCCTTCCCAAGCCTATTCTGTAATAGTTCCAGCAAATTACTTGCTTGTCCCTGGTAGGTAGACAGGCCTTCCCAATCCTATTCTGTAATAGCCCCAGCAAATTACTTGCTTGCCCCTGGTAGGTAGATAGGCCTTCCCAAGCCTATTCGTTCATCGCCTCAGCCCATGACTTATTTCTCCTTGGTAGGTAAACAGGCCTTCCCAAGCCTATTCTGTAATAGCCGCTGCAAATTACTTGCTTGCCCCTGGTAGGTAGACAGGTCTTCCCAAGCCTATTCTGTAATAGCCCCAGCAAATTCCTTGCTTGCCCCTGGTAGGTAGACAGGCCTTCCCAACCCAATTCTCTAATAGCCCCTGCACATTACTTGCTTGCACCTGGTAGGTAGACAAGCCTTCCCAAGCCTATTCTGTAATAGTTCCAGCAAATTACTTGCTTGTCCCTGGTAGGTAGACAGGCCTTCCCAATCCTATTCTGTAATAGCCCCAGCAAATTACTTGCTTGCCCCTGGTAGGTAGATAGGCCTTCCCAAGCCTATTCGTTCATCGCCTCAGCCCATGACTTATTTCTCCTTGGTAGGTAAACAGGCCTTCCCAAGCCTATTCTGTAATAGCTTCTGCACATTACTTGCTTGCCCCTGGTAGGTAGACAGACTTTCCCAAGCCTATTCTGTAATAGTCCCAGCAAATTACTTGCTTGCCCCTGGTAGGTAGACAGACTTTCCCAAGCCTATTCTGTAATAGTCCCAGCAAATTACTTGCTTGCCCCTGGTAGGTAGATAGGCCTTCCCAAGCCTATTCTCTCATCGCCTCAGCCCATGACTTATTTCTCCCTGGTAGGTAGACAGGCCTTCCCAAGCCTATTCTGTAATAGCCGCTGCAAATTACTTGCTTGCCCCTGGTAGGTAGACAGGCCTTCCCAAGCCAATTCTCTAATAGCCCCTGCACATTACTTGCTTGCCCCTGGTAGGTAGACAGGCTTTCCCAAGCCTATTCTGTAATAGCCGCTGCAAATTACTTGCTTGCCCCTGGTAGGTAGACACGCCTTCCCAAGCCTATTCTCTCATCGCCTCAGCCCATGACTTATTTCTCCCTGGTAGGTAGACAGGCCTTATCAAGCCTATTCTGTAATAGTTTCAGCAAATTACTTGCTTGTCCCTGATAGGTAGACAGGCCTTCCCAAGCCTATTCTGTTATAGCCCCTGCAAATTACTTGCTTGCCCTTGGTAGGTAGACAGGCTTTCCCAAGCCTATTCTGTTATAGCCCCTGCAAATTACTTGCTTGCCCTTGGTAGGTAGACAGGCTTTCCCAAGCCTATTCTGTAATAGCCGCTGCAAATTACTTGCTTGCCCCTGGTAGGTAGACACGCCTTCCCAAGCCTATTCTCTCATCGCCTCAGCCCATGACTTATTTCTCCCTGGTAGGTAGACAGGCCTTCCCAAGCCTATTCTGTAATAGCCGCTGCAAATTACTTGCTTGCCCCTGGTAGGTAGACAGGTCTTCCCAAGCCAATTCTCTAATAGCCCCAGCAAATTCCTTGCTTGCCCCTGGTAGGTAGACAGGCCTTCCCAAGCCAATTCTCTAATAGCCCCTGCACATTACTTGCTTGCACCTGGTAGGTAGACAAGCCTTCCCAAGCCTATTCTGTAATAGTCCCAGCAAATTACTTGCTTGCCCCTGGTAGGTAGACTGCCCTTCCCAAGCCTATTCTCTCATTGCCTCAGCCCATGACTTACTTCTCCCTGGTAGGTCGACTGGCCTTCCCGAGCCAATTATTTTATATCCCAAGCCAATTCTCTAATAGCCCTGGCAAATTACTTGCTTGCCCCTGGTAGGTAGACTGGCCTTCCCAAGCCTATTCTCTCATAGTCCCAGCAAATTACTTGCTTAAACCTGGTAGGTCGACAGACCTTTCCGAAACAATTCTCTTATATTCCAAGCCAATTCTCTAAAAGCCCCAGTATATTACTTGCTTGCCCCTGGTAGGTCGACAGGCCTTCCCGAGCCAATTCTCTTATATCCCATGCCAATTCTCTTGTAGCCCCAGCATATTACTTGCTTGCCCCTGATAGGTAGACAGGCCTTCCCAAGCCTATTCTCTTATAGCCCCAGAAAATTACTTGCTTATACCTGGTAGATAGACTGGCCTTCCCGAGCAAATTTTCTTATATCCCAAGCCAATTCTCTCATAGCCCAATACAATTACTTGCTTGCCCCTGGAAGTTAGACTGGCCTTCCCGAGCCTATTCTTTCATAGCCCCAGCAAATTACTTGCTTGCCCCTGGTAGGTAGACACGCCTTCCCAAGCCTATTCTCTCATCGCCTCAGCCCATGACTTATTTCTCCCTGGTAGGTAGACAGGCCTTCCCAAGCCTATTCTGTAATAGCCGCTGCAAATTACTTGCTTGCCCCTGGTAGGTAGACAGGCCTTCCCAACCCAATTCTCTAATAGCCCCTGCACATTACTTGCTTGCACCTGGTAGGTAGACAAGCCATCCCAAGCCTATTCTGTAATAGTTCCAGCAAATTACTTGCTTGTCCCTGGTAGGTAGACAGGCCTTCCTAATCCTATTCTGTAATAGCCCCAGCAAATTACTTGCTTGCCCCTGGTAGGTAGATAGGCCTTCCCAAGCCTATTCGTTCATCGCCTCAGCCCATGACTTATTTCTCCTTGGTAGGTAGACAGGCCTTCCCAAGCCTATTCTGTAATAGCTTCTGCACATTACTTGCTTGCCCCTGGTAGGTAGACAGACTTTCCCAAGCCTATTCTGTAATAGTCCCAGCAAATTACTTGCTTGCCCCTGGTAGGTAGACAGACTTTCCCAAGCCTATTCTGTAATAGTCCCAGCAAATTACTTGCTTGCCCCTGGTAGGTAGATAGGCCTTCCCAAGCCTATTCTCTCATCGCCTCAGCCCATGACTTATTTCTCCCTGGTAGGTAGACAGGCCTTCCCAAGCCTATTCTGTAATAGCCGCTGCAAATTACTTGCTTGCCCCTGGTAGGTAGACAGGCCTTCCCAAGCCAATTCTCTAATAGCCCCTGCACATTACTTGCTTGCCCCTGGTAGGTAGACAGGCTTTCCCAAGCCTATTCTGTAATAGCCGCTGCAAATTACTTGCTTGCCCCTGGTAGGTAGACACGCCTTCCCAAGCCTATTCTCTCATCGCCTCAGCCCATGACTTATTTCTCCCTGGTAGGTAGACAGGCCTTATCAAGCCTATTCTGTAATAGTTTCAGCAAATTACTTGCTTGTCCCTGATAGGTAGACAGGCCTTCCCAAGCCTATTCTCTCATCGCCTCAGCCCATGACTTATTTCTCCCTGGTAGGTAGACAGGCCTTCCCAAGCCAATTCTGTAATAGCCCCAGCAAATTCCTTGCTTGCCCCTGGTAGGTAGACAGGCCTTCCCAAGCCAATTCTCTAATAGCCCCTGCACATTAATTGCTTGCACCTGGTAGGTAGACAAGCCTTCCCAAGCCTATTCTGTAATAGTCCCAGCAAATTACTTGCTTGCCCCTGGTAGGTAGACTGCCCTTCCCAAGCCTATTCTCTCATAGCCCCAGGAAATTACTTGCTTATACCTGGTAGATGGACTGGCCTTCCCGAGCAAATTGTCTTATATCCCAAGCCAATTCACTCATAGCCTGTGACCATTACTTGCTTGCCCCTGGTAGGAAGGCCTTCCGAAGCCTTTTCTCTCATAGCCCCAGCAAATTACTTGCTTGCCCCTGGTAGGCAGACAGGCCTTCCCAAGCCAATTCTCTAATAGTCCCAGCAAATTACTTGCTTGTCTATGGTTGGTAGACAGGCCTTCCCAAGCCTATTCTGTAATAGCCCCAGCAAATTACTTGCTTGCCCCTGGTAGGTAGACAGAACTTCCCAAGCCAATTCTCGAATAGCCCCAGCACATTACTTGCTTGCCCCTGGTAGGTAGACAGGCCTTCCCAAGCCTTTTCTCTCATAGCCCCAGCAAATTACTTGCTTGCCACTGGTCAGCAGACAGGCCTTCCCAAGCCTATTCTGTAATAGACCCAGCAAATTACTTGCTTTCCCCTGGTAGGTAGACTGCCCTTCCCAAGCCTATTCTCTCATTGCCTCAGCCCATGACTTACTTCTCACTGGTAGGTCTACTGGCCTTCCCGAACCAATTCTCTTATATCCCAAGCGAATTCTTTAATAGCCCCTGCACATTACTTGCTTGCCCCTGGTAGGTAGACAGGCCTTCTCAAGCCTATTCTGTAATCGTCCCAGCAAATTACTTGCTTACCCCTGGTAGGTAGATAGGCCTTCCCAAGCCTATTCTCTCATTGCCTCAGCCCATGACTTACTTCTCACTGGTAGGTCGACTGGCCTTCCCGAACCAATTCTCTTATATCCCAAGCGAATTCTTTAATAGCCCCTGCACATTACTTGCTTGCCCCTGGTAGGTAGACAGGCCTTCTCAAGCCTATTCTGTAATCGTCCCAGCAAATTACTTGCTTACCCCTGGTAGGTAGATAGGCCTTCCCAAGCCTATTCTCTCATCGCCTCAACCCATGACTTATTCCTCCCTGGTAGCTAGACAGGCCTTCCCAAACCTATTCTGTAATAGCCCCAGCAAATTACTTGCTTGCCCCTGGTAGGCAGACAGGCCTTCCCAAGCCTATTCTGTAATAGCCCCTGCAAATTACTTGCTTGCCCCTGGTCGGTAGACAGGCCTTCCCAAGCCTATTCTGTAATAGCCCCAGCAAATTACTTGCATGCCCCTGGTAGGTAGACTGCCCTTCCCAAGCCTATTCTCTCATTGCATCAGCCCATGACTTTCTTCTCCCTGGTAGGTCCACTGGCCTTCCCGAGCCAATTCTCTAATATCCCAAGCCAATTCTCTAATAGCCCCTACACATTACTTGTTTGCCCCTGGTAGGTAGACAGGCTTTCCCAAGTCTATTCTGTAATAGTCCCAGCAAATTAATTGCTTGCCCCTGGTAGGTAGATAGGCCTTCCCAAGCCTATTCTCTCATCGCCTCAGCCCATGACTTATTTCTCCCTGGTAGGTAGACAGGCCTTATCAAGCCTATTCTATAATAGTTTCAGCAAATTACTTGCTTGTCCCTGATAGGTAGACAGGCCTTCCCAAGCCTATTCTGTTATAGCCCCAGGAAATTACTTGCTTGTCCCTGATAGGTAGACAGGCCTTCCCAAGCCTATTCTGTAATAGCCCCTGCAAATTACTTGCTTGCCTTTGGTAGGTAGACAGGCTTTCCCAAGCCTATTCTGTAATAGCCCAAGCAAATTACTTGCTTTCCACTGGTAGATAGACAGGCCTTCCCAAGCCTATTCTATAATAGCCCCTGTAAATTACTTGCTTGCCCCTGGTAGGAAGACAGGCCTTCCCAAGCCTACACTGTAAATGCTAACATTCAAATTAATTAAATGTGATAAGTGAACAAACTCAATTTTCATCAACCTGTTGTGAACACTTCTTTTAAATAAGTAAGTAGTAATTTGGGGTTGGAGAACTTGCTTAACCTGATATATCCGAGTTAAGTCATATTAGAAAAAATAATTTATTGTACCCAGTGTCCTTTGGGCGTTCTATCAGACATGCGCAGATCTGCCCTGCCCACTTTCGCGCTCTTTCCAACACCTTTCTCAGTTATTTTCACCATTGTGGGTTTACTTGTCCTCAGCACACTGATTTGGTAAGTAAATATTTTACTCTTTTGTAAACCGTCGATTTGTAGTAGCGTAGTAGCCTGTGTGCTGCCAGGGAGGAGAAGTGTCAATTACATCAAATATCACCGCTAGCAAGCATGCTATATGACCGTGACAGTAACCTCATCATTTTCAGAAACAAATGTCGACTACATTTTATGGTAGACTACCATTTTATGCCGGCGTTTTGAATTCTTGGCAATTAAGTTGACAGACGGGGCTCGTTAACGTTTTTAGGCGATGGGAGAGGTTTTCAAAACAGTTACCGAGTGATTTTAAGTTAGCTAGACCGAGGGGGGGTTCGCTTCCTGTGTTACCGAGCGGTTTTAAGTTAGCTAGACCGAGGGGAGGTTCGCTTCCTGTTTTAAAAATAAAAACACTAATTCTATCGTTAGCGGGTGTTTTATTTTGTGAAACTAACAGGAAGTGCCTTAGTCACTACGGCTAGCTTGAGTAGCGCCGAATTTGCACGTTGTGGAGCTAAACGGCTACTTTCTCACGTAAAAATGTTAGAAATGTCGATAAAGTGATTTATTTACAGAGTTAGTGCTAGAATTAAGTCAGCTTCAGCCTGTATATTTCGGCTCAGGTAAGCGCTAAATGCACAGTCAGACTTTATGTGCGCCAACGTAATCGGTTCTTGCGTTGGAGCAGGGGTCCCCAAACTACGGCCCGCGGGCCGAATACGGCCCGCCTCCACATTTGGTCCGGCCCCCTGAACCCCCCCCCCCCCCCCCCAATAGTGTTATTATTTCCTGGCTTTTTTCTGTGAAGAACCCAGACAGGGTTATTTGTTTATTATCTGTTTAATTAATTGTGTTATTATTATTCATTATTATATGATATTATATTATGTTATTATTATTTTTATTTTATTTTGTTCCGTGAAGAATCCAGAAAGGGTTATTTAATTGTGGCTTTCTGAAAAACAATAAATTTTTACATTTAGGCACTGCTGCAATCGTCACACTTTTTCTGTTACAAACTGACCCGGCCCCTCATCAGAGAAGGGAAAAGTCATGTGGCCTTCACAGGAAAAGGTTTGGGGACCCCTGCTTTAGAGTGTTTGTCATCTGCCCTTCCATTTGCTTTTCTTCATGTGCAGTGCTCCCCCTCCATGTTTGATCAAACTGCACTGATAATTTGAAATTTGTTTTAAAATGCATTAATCGCAAAAATCTGAGGACTAGATCACATTTCTCCCTGTTATTTCACCACTTTAACATTGGTCTAACCTAATATAGGAATATAGATAGAAAGAGTGCAGAGATCACACTCGATGCTATAACAACCTGGTGTGTTGAAGGTTGTTCATATATGTGCCTATATTTTGAAATATTTGTCTTAATTTTGTGTTCTTTTTCACCATCCCCCAATCAGGCTGAAGCAAATGGTCAAAAGTCCACACATACCTCAGTCTCAGCAATTACAGGTATGTTTCATACACTGATCAATGAATCATTTAATATTTGTATTTGTTTCATGGGTTGGGATAACAAACATGCATTAATGTTTTTACAGATGGATTAAGAAATTAATTGTACATCTCAATTTGAATTTTCAAAAATA
This sequence comes from Corythoichthys intestinalis, assembly GCF_030265065.1. NCBI lineage: Eukaryota > Metazoa > Chordata > Actinopteri > Syngnathiformes > Syngnathidae > Corythoichthys > Corythoichthys intestinalis. Next base: position 1,204,730 of record NW_026651600.1, on the reverse strand, counting down.
ATCAATTACGTTAATTTAAAAACTCATTATTACACATTTGAGTTTGTGCATATTAAAATAATTCATTGCAGATTTTAATTTGTGATTAAAAATAATTGGACATTTTAATTTGTGACTGTTAAGAAAAAATGTAACTTTTTTTTTTCTAACAAGTTCTCAATGCTGAAATTATCGTGTCTTTTCAGGTCAACCAGAGCAGTATTCTCTAATGCAGTGGACTTGCAAGTACTGCACATTTTCTGCTGAAAAGAGGCTACTTGCTTAAGCATTACGGCTTAAAACATGGATACCACACTCGGACATCCCTACTCCCATGTCTTCATAAGGACTGCCTCTGCACATTTAAATCTTTTAATGCACTCAAAGTACACCTGTCGACATGGCACTCTCAAAAAGATGCAGGCAAAAGTGGAGAAACTGCATTTGACCGTCAGTTGTGCAACTTTGTGGAGCCTTGCTCAGAAGCAGACTTCTTCACCCATTTGCAAAGACATCTTAAGCTGAGGCAAATGGTTACTTGCCCATATCAAGACTAACTTTCAGAGTAGTGTTTATTCTACTTTCACTGCACACAAAAGCAAAGAAATGTGAAATGTGTTTGAGCCATAGTATAGGTAGGACATTTGTGTCTAAATCATTCAATCCCAATAAAAGTTGCTTTAATAAAAAAAAAAAAAACAAATTTTTAATCAAAGAAAAAGAACCTTTTGCAAAAATATATTTTTTGAAAAAAAAAAAATATATATATATATATATATATATATATATATTTTTTTTTTAAATGGAAAAAGTTTTGAAGGCACTTTTTTTCGATTGAATCATTTTGACACAAAGATACGACTTCAACGCTACTTCCGACATGTTTGAGTGGCAGGTGACTACACCAATGGCATAAAAGAATGACTAGTGGCCACCAGGGCTCCATCGAGCCATCGGACTCTGCTCGAGTCCAAGCCGGAAATAGGGCACAGGTACGGGGGGGTGACATCGGCATCTCACCGGAGTGCCCGCGATGGTATGGTGCGCTGCTGCTTAATGTGATTCAAGAGGGGAACTTCACCTGCTGCCCTGACGTGACGGTTGGCAATCGGGGTCCAACCGCAGTGTCGCGACGCGCCGGTATGGGAGTGGCCCGACACTAGCCTGCCCAGTAAGCGAGTCCGCGCCGGGAGCCCCGTCGGGAGCCCCGTCGCTTCAGCTTTGAATGAGTGTCGTGTCACTCGCGGGCCGTCCACTCAACAGCCGGCCTCCGCGCCGGGGGGGTGATAATGGGGTCCGCCAGTGCGCCGCGACAGGGCACCGTACCATCGCCGGCACTCCGGTGAGATGCCGATGTCACACCCCCGCACCGATGCCCTATTTTTGGCTTGGACTCGAGCAGAGTCCGATGACTGGATGGAGCCCTGGTGGCCATTATTCTTGCTTCCTGCTTTTATGCCATTGGCGTAATCACCTACCACTCAAACATGTCGGAAGTAGCGTTGAATTTGGATCTTCGTGTCGAAATGATTCAACCAAAAAAAAGTCCCTTCAAAACTTTTTCCACCTTAGAAAAAAAAAAAAAAGTGACAAGTCAATTTAAAAAAATATTTAAAATAAAAAAAATATTTTCAAAAAAATGTTTTTGCAAAAGTTTTTTTTTCTTTTATTAAAAATAGTATTTTCTATTGAAGCAACTTTTATTGGGATTGATTAATTTGGACACAAATGTCCTACTCATAATATGGCTTGAAAACAAAAAGGATTGCTTTGATCAAAGAAAACAGTTTCAATGAAAAGTGTAAATTTCTGAGTCTCAAATATTTTTTCACATTCAAACCTTTTTTCTACGTTTTTTTTTTTTTTTTTTTTTTTTGATTGAAGTGATTTTCTTTTGAAAATATAATTTTTTTTGTTTGAAGCAACTTATTTTTTGATTGAATAATAAAGACACAAATGTCCTAGCCAAAATGTGGTCCAAACGCAGAATTACATCAATCAAAAAAGTTGTTTCAATAAAAAAAAAAAAAAAAAACTTGACTTAAATAAAAAAAATTTAAAAATTCAAAGAAAAATAGTTTTCAAATAAATTTTTTGGACTTACAAATTTATTTTTGCATTCAAACAAATTTTTTTGATTGACATGACTTTTTTTTTTAATTGAAAAAAAAAATATATATACATACTAATGACATATTTTTGACTAGAAATTAGACTTTTTTAGAGGAAAAAGCTTAATATGAAATTAGAATTTGAATAAAAATAAGACACATATTCTTGGTAAGATTTTAGGTTTCTCAAGTGTATAACTCCAGTACACGTTTTGCATTTACTCTTTTAGTGATTTGAAAAAAACAAGGTATCTTGTTTACTGTATCAGGTGTTAAAGTGAAATTTGAATTTGAACTGAGTTGTGTGTTTTAAAAAGAGTTCTGTATTTTTATGTTTATTTTATCACTGCTGCGCAGTTTAAACCACGGCACAATGTTGATTGTAGTTCCAGTTTTGATCACTAATATTGTTGGAGAAATCAGAACTGTTAGCTTTACCATAGCTCAAGCTCATGTTGTAATGGGAAACTAGTTTGACGCCATGTCTTCAATGCTCGAGTTAATGTCCTGAAATAATGAGAAAAGGATCTCGCCTGTTAGTCTTTGGAAATCGCAGGATAGGAGTGGACATTGATGCAGTTCAGGTATTATTCAGTAATTTCTGTAGCAAAAGGTTATTTTCGGTACTTATACTTTGTATGAGGTGCAAAATGTTTGCAAAAGTTGGTTTACAATAATCCACTTCATTGATACTGAGCATTAACCAAACACTGTTCAGCCTGCCAGGAGCCAGTGTCTCCCATTAAATGCACTTTTGAGCATTTTAAAGTAAATTTTAATTCCACTGAATTAATCCATTGAGTCTTCTCCTTTTATTGTGTTTTGGGGGTCATTACTGTTAGAAAATGTGTTTTAATGAAATTAGTATGTGCAGTTGTAATTTCTATTGTGGAATTCTTTTAGGTCAAGAAAATTAAGTTGACCTGAATATGATGGATGAAATGGAAAACTAAAGATAATTAATACACAATTATCACTTGAATACTGCAAAATCAAACAAGTTACTACAATCCAATTATTTGAGTTAATTTGAGTACTGTACACTCAAAATAAGTTACTGGAATCCAGTTATTTAAGTTAGTTTGAGTACTGCCAACTCAAAAGAAACAAGTGACTATAACCCAAAATTTTTAAGTTAATTTGAGTACTGCCAACTCACAATAAACAAGTGACTATAATTCATTTTTTTAAAGTTAATTTGAGTACTGCCAACTCACAATAATTAAGTTAATCAAATCTAATTCATCTAAGTCAACATAAATTAAATTTTTTAAGGCAGCAAGTTTGCATATTTTTTTTTTAGTAAAGTCAACTTATAATATTTTACAGTGTATTCTCTCATCGCCTCAGCCCATGACTTATTTCTCCTTGGTAGGTAGACAGGCCTTTCCAAGCCTATTCTTTAATAGTCCCAGCAAATTACTTGCTTGCCCCTGGTAGGTAGACAGGCCTTCCCAAGCCTTTTCTTTCATAGCCCCTGCAAATTACTTGCTTGCCTCTGGTAGGTAGACAGGCCTTTTGACAGTGAGATCTACGCGAATCGGCCGAGAAATGTAATTTTGATGTTAACTCCCAAACCGCTGCGCAGAAGTCAACCAAACTTCACCCAATAGTGTATTGTATCACAATCTAGTAGTTACATTTGGAAATTTGGTTCTAGGACATTTGGTTTGAGCGAAATCCTCAAACTTAGTTAAAAAAAAGTCATTTAAGCCTTTTCACAGTGAGATCTACGCGATATGGCCGAAAAATGTAATTTTGATGTTAACTCCCGAACCGCTGCGCAGAAGTCAACCAAACTTCACCCAATAGTGTATTGTATCACAATCTAGTAGTTACATTTGGAAATTTGGTTCTAGGACATTTGGTTTGAGCGCAATCCTCAAACTTAGTTAAAAAAAGTCATTTAAGCCTTTTCTCAGTGAGATCTACGCGATATGGCCGAGAAATGTAATTTTGATGTTAACTCCCATACCGCTGCGCAGAAGTCAACCAAACTTCACCCAATAGTGTATTGTATCACAATCTAGTAGTTACTTTTGGAAATTTGGTTCTAGGACATTTGGTTTGAGCGCAATCCTCAAACTTAGTTAAAAAAAAGTCATTTAAGCCTTTTCACAGTGAGATCTACGCGATATGGCCGAGAAATGTAATTTTGATGTTAACTCCCAAACCGCTGCGTAGAAGTCAACCAAACTTCACCCAATAGTGTATTGTATCACAATCTAGTAGTTACATTTGGAAATTTGGTTCTAGGACATTTGGTTTGAGCGCAATCCTCAAACTTAGTTAAAAAAAAGTCATTTAAGCCTTTTCACAGTGAGATCTACGCGATATGGCCGAGAAATGTAATTTCGATGTTAACTCCCAAACCGCTGCGTAGAAGTCAACCAAACTTCACCCAATAGTGTATTGTATCACAATCTAGTAGTTACATTTGGAAATTTGGTTCTAGGACATTTGGTTTGAGCGCAATCCTCAAACTTAGTTAAAAAAAAGTCATTTAAGCCTTTTCACAGTGAGATCTACGCGATATGGCCGAGAAATGTAATTTTGATGTTAACTCCCGAACCGCTGCGCAGAAGTCAACCAAACTTTACCCAATAGTGTATTGTATCACAATCTAGTAGTTACATTTGGAAATTTGGTTCTAGGACATTTGGTTTGAGCGCAATCCTCAAACTTAGTTAAAAAAAAGTCATTTAAGCCTTTTCACAGTGAGATCTACGCGATATGGCCGAGAAATGTAATTTTGATGTTAACTCCCAAACCTCTGCGCAGAAGTCAACCAAACTTCACCCAATAGTGTATTGTATCACAATGTAGTAGTTACATTTGGAAATTTGGTTCTAGGACATTTGGTTTGAGCGCAATCATCAAACTTAATTAAAAAAGTTATTTAAGCCTTTTCACAGTGAGATCTACGCGATATGGCCGAGAAATGTAATTTTGATGTTAACTCCCAAACCGCTGCGCAGAAGTCAACCAAACTTCACCCAATAGTGTATTGTATCACAATCTAGTAGTTACATTTGGAAATTTGGTTCTAGTACATTTGGTTTGAGTGCAATCATTAAACTTAGTTAAAAAAAGTCATTTAAGCCTTTTCACACTGAGATCTAGGCGATATGGCCGAGAAATGTAATTTTGATGTTAACTCCCAAACGTCTGCGCAGAAGTCAACCAAACTTCACCCATTAGTGTATTGTATCACAATCTAGTAGTTACATGTGGAAATTTGTTTCTAGGACATTTGATTTGAGCGCAATCCTCAAACTTAAGTCAAAAAAGCCATTTAAGCGTTTTCACAGTGAGATCTATGCGATATGGCCGAGAAATGTAATTTTGATGTTAACTCCCAAACCGCTGCGCAGAAGTCAACCAAACTTCACCCAATAGTGTATTTTATCATAATCTAGTAGTTACATTTGGAAATTTAGTTCTAGGACATTTGGTTTGAGCGCAATCTTCAAACTTAATTAAAAAAAGTCATTTAAGCCTTTTCACAGTGAGATCTATGCGATATGGCCAAGAAATGTAATTTTGATGTTCACTCCCAGACCGCTGCGCAGAAGTCAACCAAACTTCACCCAATAGTGTATTGTATCACAATCTAGTAGTTACATGTGGAAATTTGGTTCTAGGACATTTGATTTGAGCGCAATCCTCAAACTTAGGTCAAAAAAGCCATTTAAGCCTTTTCACAGTGAGATCTATGCGATATGGCCGAGAAATGCAATTTTGATGTTCACTCCCAAACCGCAGCGCAGAAGTCAACCAAACTTCACCCATTAGTGTATTGTATCACAATCTAGTAGTTACATGTGGAAATTTGGTTCTAGGACATTTGATTTGAGCGCAATCCTCAAACTTAGGTCAAAAAAGCCATTTAAGCCTTTTCACAGTGAGATCTACGCGATATGGCCGAGAAATGTAATTTTGATGTTAACTCCAAAACCACTGCGCAAAAGTCACCCAAACTTCACCCAATAGTGTATTGTATCATAATCTAGTAGTTACATTTGGAAATTTGGTTCTAGGACATTTGGTTTGAGCGCAATCCTCAAACTTAGTTAAAAAATAGTCATTTAAGCCTTTTCTCAGTGAGATCTAGGCGATATGGCCGAGAAATGTAATTTTGATGTTAACTCCCAAACCGCTGCGCAGAAGTCACCCAAACTTCACCCAATAGTGTATTGTATCACAATCTAGTAGTTACATTTGGAAATTTGGTTCTAGGACATTTGGTTTGAGCGCAATCCTCAAACTTAGTTAAAAAATAGTCATTTAAGCCTTTTCTCAGTGAGATCTAGGCGATATGGCCGAGAAATGTAATTTTGATGTTAACTCCCAAACCGCTGCACAGAAGTCACCCAAACTTCACCCAATAGTGTATTGTATCACAATCTAGTAGTTACATTTGGAAATTTGGTTCTAGGACATTTGGTTTGAGCGCAATCCTCAAACTTAGTTAAAAAAAAGTCATTTAAGCCTTTTCGCAGTGAGATCTACGCGATATGGCCGAGAAATGTAATTTTGATGTTAACTCCCAAACCGCTGCGCAGAAGTCAACCAACTTCACCCAATAGTGTATTGTATCACAATCTAGTAGTTACATTTGGAAATTTGGTTCTAGGACATTTGGTTTGAGCGCAATCCTCAAACTTAGTTAAAAAATAGTCATTTAAGCCTTTTCTCAGTGAGATCTACGCGATATGGCCGAGAAATGTAATTTTGATGTTAACTCCCAAACCGCTGCGCAGAAGTCACCCAAACTTCACCCAATAGTGTATTGTATCACAATCTAGTAGTTACATTTGGAAATTTGGTTCTAGGACATTTGGTTTGAGCGCAATCCTCAAACTTAGTTAAAAAAAGTCATTTAAGCCTTTTCGCAGTGAGATCTACGCGATATGGCCGAGAAATGTAATTTTGATGTTAACTCCCAAACCGCTGCGCAGAAGTCAACCAACTTCACCCAATAGTGTATTGTATCACAATCTAGTAGTTACATTTGGAAATTTGGTTCTAGGACATTTGGTTTGAGCGCAATCCTCAAACTTAGTTAAAAAAGTCATTTAAGCCTTTTCGCAGTGAGATCTACGCGATATGGCCGAGAAATGTAATTTTGATGTTAACTCCCAAACCGCTGTGCAGAAGTCAACCAACTTCACCCAATAGTGTATTGTATCACAATCTAGTAGTTACATTTGGAAATTTGGTTCTAGGACATTTGGTTTGAGCGCAATCCTCAAACTTAGTTAAAAAAGTCATTTAAGCCTTTTCGCAGTGAGATCTACGCGATATGGCCGAGAAATGTAATTTTGATGTTAACTCCCAAACCGCTGCGCAGAAGTCAACCAAACTTAACTCAATAGTGTATTTTATCACAATCTAGTAGTTACATTTGGAAATTTGGTTCTAGGATATTTGGTTTGAGCGCAATACTCAAACTTAGTTAAAAAAAGTCATTTAAGCCTTTTCTCAGTGAGATCTAGGCGATATGGCCGAGAAATGTAATTTTGATGTTAACTCCCAAACCGCTGTGCAGAAGTCAACCAACTTCACCCAATAGTGTATTGTATCATAATCTAGTAGTTACATTTGGAAATTTGGTTCTAGGACATTTGGTTTGAGCGCAATCCTCAAACTTAGTTAAAAAATAGTCATTTAAGCCTTTTCTCAGTGAGATCTAGGCGATATGGCCGAGAAATGTAATTTTGATGTTAACTCCCAAACCGCTGCACAGAAGTCACCCAAACTTCACCCAATAGTGTATTGTATCACAATCTAGTAGTTACATTTGGAAATTTGGTTCTAGGACATTTGGTTTGAGCGCAATCCTCAAACTTAGTTAAAAAAAAGTCATTTAAGCCTTTTCGCAGTGAGATCTACGCGATATGGCCGAGAAATGTAATTTTGATGTTAACTCCAAAACCGCTGCGCAGAAGTCACCCAAACTTCACCCAATAGTGTATTGTATCATAATCTAGTAGTTACATTTGGAAATTTGGTTCTAGGACATTTGGTTTGAGCGCAATACTCAAACTTAGTTAAAAAAAGTCATTTAAGCCTTTTCTCAGTGAGATCTAGGCGATATGGCCGAGAAATGTAATTTTGATGTTAACTCCCAAACCGCTGCGCAGAAGTCACCCAAACTTCACCCAATAGTGTATTGTATCACAATCTAGTAGTTACATTTGGAAATTTGGTTCTAGGACATTTGGTTTGAGCGCAATCCTCAAACTTAGTTAAAAAATAGTCATTTAAGCCTTTTCTCAGTGAGATCTAGGCGATATGGCCGAGAAATGTAATTTTGATGTTAACTCCCAAACCGCTGCACAGAAGTCACCCAAACTTCACCCAATAGTGTATTGTATCACAATCTAGTAGTTACATTTGGAAATTTGGTTCTAGGACATTTGGTTTGAGCGCAATCCTCAAACTTAGTTAAAAAAAAGTCATTTAAGCCTTTTCGCAGTGAGATCTACGCGATATGGCCGAGAAATGTAATTTTGATGTTAACTCCCAAACCGCTGCGCAGAAGTCAACCAAACTTCACCCAATAGTGTATTGTATCACAATCTAGTAGTTACATTTGAAAATTTTGTTCTAGGACATTTTGTTTGAACGCAATCATCAAACTTAATTAAAAAAGTCATTTAAGCCTTTTCACAGTGAGATCTATGCGATATGGCCGAGAAATGTAATTTTGATGTTAACTCCCAAACCGCTGCGCAGAAGTCAACCAAACTTCACCCATTAGTGTATTGTATCACAATCTAGTAGTTACATGTGGAAATTTGGTTCTAGGACATTTGATTTGAGCGCAATCCTCAAACTTAGGTCAAAAAAGCCATTTAAGCATTTTCACAGTTAGATCTATGCGATATGGCCGAGAAATGTAATTTTGATGTTAACTCCCAAACCGCTGCGCAGAAGTCAACCAAACTTCACCCAATAGTGTATTGTATCACATTCTAGTAGTTACATTTGAAAATTTCGTTCTAGGACATTTGGTTTGAGCGCAATCATTAAACTTAGGTCAAAAAAGCCATTTAAGCCTTTTCACAGTGAGATCTATGCGATATGGCCGAGAAATGTAATTTTGATGTTAGCTCCCCAACCGCTGCGCAGAAGTCAACTAAACTTCACCCAATAGTGTATTGTATCACATTCTAGTAGTTACATTTGAAAATTTCGTTCTAGGACATTTGGTTTGAGCGCAATCATTAACCCCTTAACGCCGAATGTCGCGATTCGGCATCATACCGTTCCCGCTTTAAAAGCGGCCAAAATATCGTCTGCCTTTGTTCACTGCCGGTACATTAATGTCAAACACATGCCTAGGAACCTTTTTCAAGCATTAGTTTCAGTCGTGTCCGACCAGAGACAACACCGCTTCCTTTTCCGGACCGTGATATTCAAGATGAAAGCCACGTCGAAGTCCTGCGCACCAACTTGACTAATTCATTCAATTCAAGGTAAGTCAGCTAAAATAAAAAAATATGTACCGTCTTATTGTGTACTTGTGTTGCTAACACTATGAGATAGAGTTTCTATGATGAGTATTTTTGAAGCTCTATGACGATTTTGGTTTGTAGCGCTATCGCTACAGCCGGCATCATCGGAAAAGCACCTCCCCCCTCCCCCGCCACCCCGCAAACGTAAATGCGTTGTTTGTCGAAGGTTTGCAACACTCGCACGCGTTTTATCTATAAACTATCACTCTCGTTATCATCTGTAAACATTACAAAAGTAATGTGTTGCATAAAAAAGGGCATTTGTGGTTACTATTTTTCTGTAGAACAAATAAATGAACGCATCCTTTATATGCAACGGTGCACACGGGTGCCTCCATGTCGTTCCACTTTTAGACACGTTTTATTCAGACATTGCCACACTTCTTGTCATCTGTAGACATAATAAACATAACGTGTTGCATAAACAATGTCATTGCTATTGATTTATTTTTCTTATTTCTATATAATGAAAAATGAACACAGCATGAGCTGATAACTACCAAACAGAAGCAAATGTATGTATGTTGATGGTTTTCAACACATTTTGTTTTGAAATTATAACAGTAATTTCTTTACCTTATTTTTCTGCAGAAATACAAATGAATGCAGCAGCTTTTTACGCAAAGCTAGCACACCGGGCCAAACCACCTCCTGTTGAGAGTGCTCTCAGTGAGAGTGAGGGCAGCGATGAGGAGTACAATCCTAATAAAGCAAGTGAAGGTGATTTTGTGTCAAGTTTGAGCTTGTTTGACATCTATGGATGTAACTACGTGAACACACTGAAAAGATAAAAATGTTTGGTGTTTCCTAAAGTGATTTATTATTTTCTGCTCCAGGTGATGAAAGCAGCAGCAATGACTCTACAGTGGACATTAGCAGCAGTGAGGAAGATGATGATGATCCGCCTCATCCACCTCCAACCACCAGTGCTGCACCTGCAAGACCTTCAAGAGCTACATCAAGGGCAGATCGAGCCTAAAGCAATATATCCAAAAAAAAGCCATACGAATTGGGATACAAGATTTTTGTACTGTGCGACATAAGAGGTCTGGTGCACTCATTTGACATATTCACAGGGAAAATAGATCCGGTACCAGGCCAACCAGACATAGGAGCCAGTGGTAACATTGTGCTCAAGCTTGCACAAGTCATTCATCCTGCTGTTCTTTGATAACTGGTTCTCATCTGTAGATCTGTTTGTTGCTCTTGCAAAAAAGGGCATACCTGCACTTGGGACCGTGCAGCACAATCGCCTGCGTGGGTGCTGTTTCAGTGCAGACTCATAGATGAAGAAGAAGCGAAGAGGGACATTTGAAGAGCAAGAGGCTCTTGTGGACAATGTCTGCATAAGAGCAGTCAAATGGTTTGACAATAGAGGGGTGATTGTTGCCAGCACATTTGCCAGTGCCCTGTCTGTTATGATAAAAATCATCTTTTATTTATTTATCTACATCATATGTCTTCTAGTCTGATTAAAAATGTGATGTACATCTGTGTTTAAACAAAAACAATAATTGTTTTTCAGAATTTCACAAGCAGTGAAAAAAGATGTTGCGATAAAAGTGTGTTCAGACCTGAGATGGGTATGTGCCTTTTTTGCCATTTGTTTTCCTTTATTGCCTGTTGTCGCTAATCGGCATCATACCTAAATGTATGACTATTATATGGGCTATATTCAAATTAACACTTTCAATTTAATTTAGCATCTATTTGAAAGTAAAAACAAACCCCAATTATTTTTTTTATTATTGGAAAAAAATTTAGGCATTAAGGGGTTAAACTTAATTAAAAAAGTCATTTAAGCCTTTTCACAGTGAGATCTATGCGATATGGCCGAGAAATGTAATTTTGATGTTAACTCCCAAACCGCTGCGCAGAAGTCAACCAAACTTCACCCATTAGTGTATTGTATCACAATCTAGTAATTACATGTGGAAATTTGGTTCTAGGACATTTGATTTGAGCGCAATCCTCAAACTTAGGTCAAAAAAGCCATTTAAGCCTTTTCACAGTGAGATCTATGCGATATGGCCGAGAAATGTAATTTTGATGTTAACTCCCAAACCGCTGCGCAGAAGTCAACCAAACTTCACCCAATAGTGTATTGTATCACAATCTAGTAGTTACATGTGGAAATTTGGTTCTAGGACATTTGATTTGAGCGCAATCCTCAAACTTAGGTCAAAAAAGCCATTTAAGCCTTTTCACAGTGAGATCTATGCGATATGGCAGAGAAATGTAATTTTGATATTAACTCCCAAACCGCTGCGCAGAAGTCAACCAAACTTCACCCAATAGTGTATTGTATCACATTCTAGTAGTTACATTTAAAAATTTCGTTCTAGGACATTTGGTTTGAGCGCAATTATTAAACTTAGGTCAAAAAAGCCATTTAAGCCTTTTCACAGTGAGATCTATGCGATATGGCCGAGAAATGTAATTTTGATGTTAACTCCCAAACCGCTGCGCAGAAGTAAACCAAACTTCACTCATTAGTGTATTGTATCACAATCTAGTAGTTACATGTGGAAATTTGGTTCTAGGACATTTGATTTGAGCGCAATCCTCAAACTTAGGTCAAAAAAGCCATTTAAGCCTTTTCACAGTGAGATCTATGCGATATGGCCGAGAAATGTAATTTTGATGTTAACTCCCAAACCGCTGCGCAGAAGTCAACCAAACTTCACCCAATAGTGTATTGTATCACAATCTAATAGTTACATTTGAAAATTTTGTTCTAGGACATTTTGTTTGAACGCAATCATCAAACTTAATTAAAAAAGTCATTTAAGCCTTTTCACAGTGAGATCTATGCGATATGGCCGAGAAATGTAATTTTGATGTTAACTCCCAAACCGCTGCGCAGATGTCAACCAAACTTCACCCAATAGTGTATTGTATCACAATCTAGTAGTTACATGTGGAAATTTGGTTCTAGGACATTTGATTTGAGCGCAATCCTCAAACTTAGGTCAAAAAAGCCATTTAAGCCTTTTCACAGTGAGATCTATGCGATATGGCCGAGAAATGTAATTTTGATGTTAACTCCCAAACCGCTGCGCAGAAGTCAACCAAACTTCACTCATTAGTGTATTGTATCACAATCTAGTAGTTACATGTGGAAATTTGGTTCTAGGACATTTGATTTGAGCGCAATCCTCAAACTTAGGTCAAAAAAGCCATTTAAGCCTTTTCACAGTGAGATCTATGCGATATGGCCGAGAAATGTAATTTTGATGTTAACTCCCAAACCGCTGCGCAGAAGTCAACCAAACTTCACCCAATAGTGTATTGTATCACAATCTAATAGTTACATTTGAAAATTTTGTTCTAGGACATTTTGTTTGAACGCAATCATCAAACTTAATTAAAAAAGTCATTTGAGCCTTTTCACAGTGAGATCTATGCGATATGGCCGAGAAATGTAATTTTGATGTTAACTCCCAAACCGCTGCGCAGATGTCAACCAAACTTCACCCAATAGTGTATTGTATCACAATCTAGTAGTTACATGTGGAAATTTGGTTCTAGGACATTTGATTTGAGCGCAATCCTCAAACTTAGGTCAAAAAAGCCATTTAAGCCTTTTCACAGTGAGATCTATGCGATATGGCCGAGAAATGTAATTTTGATGTTAACTCCCAAACCGCTGCGCAGAAGTCAACCAAACTTCACCCAATAGTGTATTGTATCACAATCTAGTAGTTACATTTGAAAATTTTGTTCTAGGACATTTTGTTTGAGCGCAATCATCAAACTTAATTAAAAAAGTCATTTAAGCCTTTTCACAGTGAGATCTATGCGATATGGCCGAGAAATGTAATTTTGATGTTAACTCCCAAACCGCTGCGCAGAAGTCAACCAAACTTCACCCATTAGTGTATTGTATCACAATCTAGTAGTTTCATGTGGAAATTTGGTTCTAGGACATTTGATTTGAGCGCAATCCTCAAACTTAGGTCAAAAAAGCCATTTAAGCCTTTTCACAGTGAGATCTATGCGATATGGCCGAGAAATGTAATTTTGATGTTAACTCCCAAACCGCTGCGCAGAAGTTAATCAAACTTCAAACTTCACCCAATAGTGTATTGTATCACATTCTAGTAGTTACATTTGAAAATTTCGTTCTAGGACATTTGGTTTGAGCGCAATCATTAAACTTAATTAAAAAAGTCATTTAAACCTTTTCACAGTGAGATCTATGCGATATGGCCGAGAAATGTAATTTTGATGTTAACTCCCAAACCGCTGCGCAGAAGTCAACCAAACTTCACCCAATAGTGTATTGTATCACATTCTAGTAGTTACATTTGAAAATTTCGTTCTAGGACATTTGATTTGAGCGCAATCTTCAAACTTAATTAAAAAAAGTCATTTAAGCCTTTTCACAGTGAGATCTATGCGATATGGCCGAGAAATGTAATTTTGATGTTCACTCCCAAACCGCTGCGCAGAAGTCAACCAAACTTCAACCATTAGTGTATTGTATCACAATCTAGTAGTTACATGTGGAAATTTGGTTCTAGGACATTTGATTTGAGCGCAATCCTCAAACTTAGGTCAAAAAAGCCATTTAAGCCTTTTCACAGTGAGATCTATGCGATATGGCCGAGAAATGTAATTTTGATGTTAACTCCCAAACCGCTGCGCAGAAGTCAACCAAACTTCACCCAATAGTGTATTGTATCACAATCTAGTAGTTACATTTGAAAATTTTGTTCTAGGACATTTTGTTTGAGCGCAATCATCAAACTTAATTAAAAAAGTCATTTAAGCCTTTTCACAGTGAGATCTATGCGATATGGCCGAGAAATGTAATTTTGATGTTAACTCCCAAACCGCTGCGCAGAAGTCAACCAAACTTCACCCATTAGTGTATTGTATCACATTCTAGTAGTTACATTTGAAAATTTCGTTCTAGGACATTTGGTTTGAGCGCAATTATTAAACTTAGGTCAAAAAAGTCATTTAAGCCTTTTCACAGTGAGATCTATGCGATATGGCCGAGAAATGTAATTTTGATGTTAACTCCCAAACCGCTGCGCAGAAGTCAACCAAACTTCACCCAATAGTGTATTGTATCACAATCTAGTAGTTACATTTGAAAATTTTGTTCTAGGACATTTTGTTTGAACGCAATCATCAAACTTAATTAAAAAAGTCATTTAAGCCTTTTCACAGTGAGATCTATGCGATATGGCCGAGAAATGTAATTTTGATGTTAACTCCCAAACCGCTGCGCAGAAGTCAACCAAACTTCACCCATTAGTGTATTGTATCACAATCTAGTAGTTACATGTGGAAATTTGGTTCTAGGACATTTGATTTGAGCGCAATCCTCAAACTTAGATCAAAAAAGCCATTTAAGCCTTTTCACAGTGAGATCTATGCGATATGGCCGAGAAATGTAATTTTGATGTTAACTCCCAAACCGCTGCGCAGAAGTCAACCAAACTTCACCCAATAGTGTATTGTATCACATTCTAGTAGTTACATTTGAAAATTTCGTTCTAGGACATTTGATTTGAGCGCAATCTTCAAACTTAATTAAAAAAAGTCATTTAAGCCTTTTCACAGTGAGATCTATGCGATATGGCCGAGAAATGTAATTTTGATGTTCACTCCCAAACCGCTGCGCAGAAGTCAACCAAACTTCAACCATTAGTGTATTGTATCACAATCTAGTAGTTACATGTGGAAATTTGGTTCTAGGACATTTGATTTGAGCGCAATCCTCAAACTTAGGTCAAAAAAGCCATTTAAGCCTTTTCACAGTGAGATCTATGCGATATGGCCGAGAAATGTAATTTTGATGTTAACTCCCAAACCGCTGCGCAGAAGTCAACCAAACTTCACCCAATAGTGTATTGTATCACAATCTAGTAGTTACATTTGAAAATTTTGTTCTAGGACATTTTGTTTGAGCGCAATCATCAAACTTAATTAAAAAAGTCATTTAAGCCTTTTCACAGTGAGATCTATGCGATATGGCCGAGAAATGTAATTTTGATGTTAACTCCCAAACCGCTGCGCAGAAGTCAACCAAACTTCACCCATTAGTGTATTGTATCACATTCTAGTAGTTACATTTGAAAATTTCGTTCTAGGACATTTGGTTTGAGCGCAATTATTAAACTTAGGTCAAAAAAGTCATTTAAGCCTTTTCACAGTGAGATCTATGCGATATGGCCGAGAAATGTAATTTTGATGTTAACTCCCAAACCGCTGCGCAGAAGTCAACCAAACTTCACCCAATAGTGTATTGTATCACAATCTAGTAGTTACATTTGAAAATTTTGTTCTAGGACATTTTGTTTGAACGCAATCATCAAACTTAATTAAAAAAGTCATTTAAGCCTTTTCACAGTGAGATCTATGCGATATGGCCGAGAAATGTAATTTTGATGTTAACTCCCAAACCGCTGCGCAGAAGTCAACCAAACTTCACCCATTAGTGTATTGTATCACAATCTAGTAGTTACATGTGGAAATTTGGTTCTAGGACATTTGATTTGAGCGCAATCCTCAAACTTAGATCAAAAAAGCCATTTAAGCCTTTTCACAGTGAGATCTATGCGATATGGCCGAGAAATGTAATTTTGATGTCAACTCCCAAACCGCTGCGCAGAAGTCAACCAAACTTCACCCAATAGTGTATTGTATCACATTCTAGTAGTTACATTTTAAAATTTCGTTCTAGGACATTTGGTTTGAGCGCAATTATTAAACTTAGGTCAAAAAAGCCATTTAAGCCTTTTCACAGTGAGATCTATGCGATATGGCCGAGAAATGTAATTTTGATGTTAACTCCCAAACCGCTGCGCAGAAGTCAACCAAACTTCACCCATTAGTGTATTGTATCACAATCTAGTAGTTACATGTGGAAATTTGGTTCTAGGACATTTGATTTGAGCGCAATCCTCAAACTTAGATCAAAAAAGCCATTTAAGCCTTTTCACAGTGAGATCTATGCGATATGGCCGAGAAATGTAATTTTGATGTCAACTCCCAAACCGCTGCGCAGAAGTCAACCAAACTTCACCCAATAGTGTATTGTATCACAATCTAGTAGTTACATGTGGAAATTTGGTTCTAGGACATTTGATTTGAGCGCAATTATTAAACTTAGGTCAAAAAAGCCATTTAAGCCTTTTCACAGTGAGATCTATGCGATATGGCCGAGAAATGTAATTTTGATGTTAACTCCCAAACCGCTGCGCAGAAGTAAACCAAACTTCACCCATTAGTGTATTGTATCACAATGTAGTAGTTACATGTGGAAATTTGGTTCTAGGACATTTGATCTGAGCGCAATCCTCAAACTTAGGTCAAAAAAGCCAATTAGGCCTTTTCACAGTGAGATCTATGCGATATGGCCGAGAAATGTAATTTTGATGTTAACTCCCAAACCGCTGCGCAGAAGTCAACCAAACTTCACCCAATAGTGTATTGTATCACAATCTAGTAGTTACATTTGAAAATTTTGTTCTAGGACATTTTGTTTGAACGCAATCATCAAACTTAATTAAAAAAGTCATTTAAGCCTTTTCACAGTGAGATCTATGCGATATGGCCGAGAAATGTAATTTTGATGTTAACTCCCAAACCGCTGCGCAGAAGTCAACCAAACTTCACCCAATAGTGTATTGTATCACAATCTAGTAGTTACATTTGAAAATTTTGTTCTAGGACATTTTGTTTGAGCGCAATCATCAAACTTAATTAAAAAAGTCATTTAAGCCTTTTCACAGTGAGATCTATGCGATATGGCCGAGAAATGTAATTTTGATGTTAACTCCCAAACCGCTGCGCAGAAGTCAACCAAACTTCACCCAATAGTGTATTTTATCACAATCTAGTAGTTACATTTGGAAATTTAGTTCTAGGACATTTGGTTTGAGCGCAATCATTAAACTTAGGTCAAAAAAGCCATTTAAGCCTTTTCACAGTGAGATCTATGCGATATGGCCGAGAAATGTAATTTTGATGTTAACTCCCAAACCGCTGCGCAGAAGTCAACCAAACTTCACCCAATAGTGTATTGTATCACAATCTAGTAGTTACATTTGAAAATTTTGTTCTAGGACATTTTGTTTGAACGCAATCATCAAACTTAATTAAAAAAGTCATTTAAGCCTTTTCACAGTGAGATCTATGCGATATGGCCGAGAAATGTAATTTTGATGTTAACTCCCAAACCGCTGCGCAGAAGTCAACCAAACTTCACCCAATAGTGTATTTTATCACAATCTAGTAGTTACATGTAGAAATTTGGTTCTAGGACATTTGATTTGAGCGCAATCCTCAAACTTAGGTCAAAAAAGCCATTTAAGCCTTTTCACAGTGAGATCTATGCGATATGGCCGAGAAATGTAATTTTGATGTTAACTCCCAAACCGTTGCGCAGAAGTCAACCAAACTTCACCCAATAGTGTATTTTATCACAATCTAGTAGTTACATTTGGAAATTTAGTTCTAGGACATTTGGTTTGAGCGCAATCCTCAAACTTAGGTCAAAAAAGCCATTTAAGCCTTTTCACAGTGAGATCTATGCGATATGGCCGAGAAATGTAATTTTGATGTTAACTCCCAAACCGCTGCGCAGAAGTCAACCAAACTTCACCCATTAGTGTATTGTATCACAATCTAGTAGTTACATGTGGAAATTTGGTTCTAGGACATTTGATTTGAGCGCAATCCTCAAACTTAGGTCAAAAAAGCCATTTAAGCCTTTTCACAGTGAGATCTATGCGATATGGCCGAGAAATGTAATTTTGATGTTAACTCCCAAACCGCTGCGCAGAAGTCAACCAAACTTCACCCATTAGTGTATTGTATCACAATCTAGTAGTTACATGTGGAAATTTGGTTCTAGGACATTTGATTTGAGCGCAATCCTCAAACTTAGGTCAAAAAAGCCATTTAAGCCTTTTCACAGTGAGATCTATGCGATATGGCCGAGAAATGTAATTTTGATGTTAACTCCCAAACCGCTGCGCAGAAGTCAACCAAACTTCACCCAATAGTGTATTGTATCACATTCTAGTAGTTACATGTGGAAATTTGGTTCTAGGACATTTGATTTGAGCGCAATCCTCAAACTTAGGTCAAAAAAGCCATTTAAGCCTTTTCACAGTGAGATCTATGCGATATGGCCGAGAAATGTAATTTTGATGTTAACTCCCAAACCGCTGGGCAGAAGTAAACCAAACTTCACCCAATAGTGTATTGTATCACAATCTAGTAGTTACATGTGGAAATTTGGTTCTAGGACATTTGATTTGAGCGCAATCCTCAAACTTAGGTCAAAAAAGCCATTTAAGCCTTTTCACAGTGAGATCTATGCGATATGGCCGAGAAATGTAATTTTGATGTTAACTCCCAAACCGCTGCGCAGAAGTCAACCAAACTTCACCCAATAGTGTATTGTATCACAATCTAGTAGTTACATTTGAAAATTTTGTTCTAGGACATTTTGTTTGAACGCAATTATCAAACTTAATTAAAGAAAGTCATTTAAGCCTTTTCACAGTGAGATCTATGCCATATGGCCGAGAAATGTAATTTTGATGTTAACTCCCAAACCGCTGCGCAGAAGTCAACCAAACTTCACCCAATAGTGTATTTTATCACAATCTAGTAGTTACATTTGGAAATTTAGTTCTAGGACATTTGGTTTGAGCGCAATCTTCAAACTTAATTAAAAAAAGTCATTTAAGCCTTTTCACAATGAGATCTATGCGATATGGCCGAGAAATGTAATTTTGATGTTCACTCCCAAACCGCTGCGGAGAAGTCAACCAAACTTCACCCAATAGTGTATTTTATCACAATCTAGTAGTTACATGTGGAAATTTTGTTCTAGGACATTTGATTTGAGCGCAATCCTCAAACTTAGGTCAAAAAAGCCATTTAAGCCTTTTCACAGTGAGATCTATGCGATATGGCCGAGAAATGTAATTTTGATGTTAACTCCCAAACCGCTGCGCAGAAGTCAACCAAACTTCACCCAATAGTGTATTTTATCACAATCTAGTAGTTACATTTGGAAATTTAGTTCTAGGACATTTGTTTTGAGCGCAATCTTCAAACTTAATTAAAAAAAGTCATTTAAGCCTTTTCACAGTGAGATCTATGCGATATGGCCGAGAAATGTAATTTTGATGTTCACTCCCAAACCGCTGCGCAGAAGTCAACCAAACTTCACCCATTAGTGTATTGTATCACAATCTAGTAGTTACATGTGGAAATTTGGTTCTAGGACATTTGATTTGAGCGCAATCCTCAAACTTAGGTCAAAAAAGCCATTTAAGCCTTTTCACAGTGAGATCTATGCGATATGGCCGAGAAATGTAATTTTGATGTTAACTCCCAAACCGCTGCGCAGAAGTAAACCAAACTTCACCCAATAGTGTATTGTATCACAATCTAGTAGTTACATTTAAAAATTTTGTTCTAGGACATTTTGTTTGAGCGCAATCATCAAACTTAATTAAAAAAGTCATTTAAGCCTTTTCACAGTGAGATCTATGCGATATGGCCGAGAAATGTAATTTTGATGTTAACTCCCAAACCGCTGCGCAGAAGTAAACCAAACTTCACCCAATAGTGTATTGTATCACAATCTAGTAGTTACATTTAAAAATTTTGTTCTAGGACATTTTGTTTGAGCGCAATCATCAAACTTAATTAAAAAAGTCATTTAAGCCTTTTCACAGTGAGATCTATGCGATATGGCCGAGAAATGTAAATTTCATGTTAACTCCCAAACCGCTCCACAGAAGTCAACCAAACTTCACCCAATAGTGTATTTTATCACAATCTAGTAGTTACATGTGGAAAATATTGTTCTAGGACATTTGATTTGAGCGCAATCCTCAAACTTAGGTCAAAAAAGCCATTTAAGCCTTTTCACAGTGAGATC
This sequence comes from Corythoichthys intestinalis, assembly GCF_030265065.1. NCBI lineage: Eukaryota > Metazoa > Chordata > Actinopteri > Syngnathiformes > Syngnathidae > Corythoichthys > Corythoichthys intestinalis. The sequence continues at coordinate 1,184,193 of NW_026651600.1, read as the reverse complement.
TATGCGATATGGCCGAGAAATGTAATTTTGATGTTAACTCCCAAACCGCTGCGCAGAAGTCAACCAAACTTCACCCATTAGTGTATTGTATCACAATCTAGTAGTTACATGTGGAAATTTGGTTCTAGGACATTTGATTTGAGCGCAATCCTCAAACTTAGGTCAAAAAAGCCATTTAAGCCTTTTCACAGTGAGATCTATGCGATATGGCCGAGAAATGTAATTTTGATGTTAACTCCCAAACCGCTGCGCAGAAGTAAACCAAACTTCACCCAGTAGTGTATTTTATCACAATCTAGTAGTTACATTTGGAAATTTGGTTCTAGGACATTTGATTTGAGCGCAATCCTCAAACTTAGGTCAAAAAAGCCATTTAAGCCTTTTCACAGTGAGATCTATGCGATATGGCAGAGAAATGTAATTTTTATGTTAACTCCCAAACCGCTGCGCAGAAGTCAACCAAACTTCACCCAATAGTGTATTTTATCACAATCTAGTAGTTACATTTGGAAATTTAGTTCTAGGACATTTGGTTTGAGCGCAATCTTCAAAATTAATTAAAAAAAGTCATTTAAGCGTTTTCACAGTGAGATCTATGCGATATGGCCGAGAAATGTAATTTTGATGTTAACTCCCAAACCGCTGCGCAGAAGTCAACCAAACTTCACCCAATAGTGTATTTTATCACAATCTAGTAGTTACATTTAGAAATTTAGTTCTAGGACATTTGGTTTGAGCGCAATCTTCAAACTTAATTAAAAAAAGTCATTTAAGCCTTTTCACAGTGAGATCTATGCGATATGGCCGAGAAATGTAATTTTGATGTTCACTCCCAAACCGCTGCGCAGAAGTCAACCAAACTTCACCCAATAGTGTATTTTATCACAATCTAGTAGTTACATGTAGAAATTTGGTTCTAGGACATTTGATTTGAGCGCAATCCTCAAACTTAGGTCAAAAAAGCCATTTAAGCCTTTTCACAGTGAGATCTATGCGATATGGCCGAGAAATGTAATTTTGATGTTAACTCCCAAACCGTTGCGCAGAAGTCAACCAAACTTCACCCAATAGTGTATTTTATCACAATCTAGTAGTTACATTTGGAAATTTAGTTCTAGGACATTTGGTTTGAGCGCAATCTTCAAACTTAGGTCAAAAAAGCCATTTAAGCCTTTTCACAGTGAGATCTATGCGATATGGCCGAGAAATGTAATTTTGATGTTAACTCCCAAACCGCTGCGCAGAAGTCAATCAAACTTCAAACTTCACCCAATAGTGTATTGTATCACATTCTAGTAGTTACATTTGAAAATTTCGTTCTAGGACATTTGGTTTGAGCGCAATCATTAAACTTAATTAAAAAAGTCATTTAAACCTTTTCACAGTGAGATCTATGCGATATGGCCGAGAAATGTAATTTTGATGTTAACTCCCAAACCGCTGCGCAGAAGTCAACCAAACTTCACCCAATAGTGTATTGTATCACATTCTAGTAGTTACATTTGAAAATTTCGTTCTAGGACATTTGATTTGAGCGCAATCTTCAAACTTAATTAAAAAAAGTCATTTAAGCCTTTTCACAGTGAGATCTATGCGATATGGCCGAGAAATGTAATTTTGATGTTCACTCCCAAACCGCTGCGCAGAAGTCAACCAAACTTCAACCATTAGTGTATTGTATCACAATCTAGTAGTTACATGTGGAAATTTGGTTCTAGGACATTTGATTTGAGCGCAATCCTCAAACTTAGGTCAAAAAAGCCATTTAAGCCTTTTCACAGTGAGATCTATGCGATATGGCCGAGAAATGTAATTTTGATGTTAACTCCCAAACCGCTGCGCAGAAGTCAACCAAACTTCACCCAATAGTGTATTGTATCACAATCTAGTAGTTACATTTGAAAATTTTGTTCTAGGACATTTTGTTTGAGCGCAATCATCAAACTTAATTAAAAAAGTCATTTAAGCCTTTTCACAGTGAGATCTATGCGATATGGCCGAGAAATGTAATTTTGATGTTAACTCCCAAACCGCTGCGCAGAAGTCAACCAAACTTCACCCATTAGTGTATTGTATCACAATCTAGTAGTTAAATTTGAAAATTTTGTTCTAGGACATTTTGTTTGAACGCAATCATCAAACTTAATTAAAAAAGTCATTTAAGCCTTTTCACAGTGAGATCTATGCGATATGGCCGAGAAATGTAATTTTGATGTTAACTCCCAAACCGCTGCGCAGAAGTCAACCAAACTTCACCCAATAGTGTATTGTATCACAATCTAGTAGTTACATTTGAAAATTTTGTTCTAGGAAATTTTGTTTGAGCGCAATCATCAAACTTAATTAAAAAAGTCATTTAAGCCTTTTCACAGTGAGATCTATGCGATATGGCCGAGAAATGTAATTTTGATGTTCACTCCCAAACCGCTGCGCAGAAGTCAACCAAACTTCACCCATTAGTGTATTGTATCACAATCTAGTAGTTACATGTGAAAATTTCGTTCTAGGACATTTGATTTGAGCGCAATCCTCAAACTTAGGTCAAAAAAGCCATTTAAGCCTTTTCACAGTGAGATCTATGCGATATGGCCGATAAATGTAATTTTGATGTTAACTCCCAAACCGCTGCGCAGAAGTCAACCAAACTTCACCCAATAGTGTATTGTATCACATTCTAGTAGTTACATTTGAAAATTTCGTTCTAGGACATTTGGTTTGAGCGCAATTATTAAACTTAGGTCAAAAAAGTCATTTAAGCCTTTTCACAGTGAGATCTATGCGATATGGCCGAGAAATGTAATTTTGATGTTAACTCCCAAACCGCTGCGCAGAAGTCAACCAAACTTCACCCAATAGTGTATTGTATCACAATCTAGTAGTTACATTTGAAAATTTTGTTCTAGGACATTTTGTTTGAACGCAATCATCAAACTTAATTAAAAAAGTCATTTAAGCCTTTTCACAGTGAGATCTATGCGATATGGCCGAGAAATGTAATTTTGATGTTAACTCCCAAACCGCTGCGCAGAAGTCAACCAAACTTCACCCATTAGTGTATTGTATCACAATCTAGTAGTTACATGTGGAAATTTGGTTCTAGGACATTTGATTTGAGCGCAATCCTCAAACTTAGATCAAAAAAGCCATTTAAGCCTTTTCACAGTGAGATCTATGCGATATGGCCGAGAAATGTAATTTTGATGTTAACTCCCAAACCGCTGCGCAGAAGTCAACCAAACTTCACCCAATAGTGTATTGTATCACAATCTAGTAGTTACATTTGAAAATTTTGTTCTAGGACATTTTGTTTGAACGCAATCATCAAACTTAATTAAAAAAGTCATTTAAGCCTTTTCACAGTGAGATCTATGCGATATGGCCGAGAAATGTAATTTTGATGTTAACTCCCAAACCGCTGCGCAGAAGTCAACCAAACTTCACCCAATAGTGTATTTTATCACAATCTAGTAGTTACATGTAGAAATTTGGTTCTAGGACATTTGATTTGAGCGCAATCCTCAAACTTAGGTCAAAAAAGCCATTTAAGCCTTTTCACAGTGAGATCTATGCGATATGGCCGAGAAATGTAATTTTGATGTTAACTCCCAAACCGCTGCGCAGAAGTCAACCAAACTTCACCCAATAGTGTATTTTATCACAATCTAGTAGTTACATTTGGAAATTTAGTTCTAGGACATTTGGTTTGAGCGCAATCCTCAAACTTAGGTCAAAAAAGCCATTTAAGCCTTTTCACAGTGAGATCTATGCGATATGGCCGAGAAATGTAATTTTGATGTTAACTCCCAAACCGCTGCGCAGAAGTCAACCAAACTTCACCCATTAGTGTATTGTATCACAATCTAGTAGTTACATGTGGAAATTTGGTTCTAGGACATTTGATTTGAGCGCAATCCTCAAACAGGTCAAAAAAGCCATTTAAGCCTTTTCACAGTGAGATCTATGCGATATGGCCGAGAAATGTAATTTTGATGTTAACTCCCAAACCGCTGCGCAGAAGTCAACCAAACTTCACCCAATAGTGTATTTTATCACAATCTAGTAGTTACATTTGGAAATTTAGTTCTAGGACATTTGGATTGAGCGCAATCTTCAAACTTAATTAAAAAAAGTCATTTAAGCCTTTTCACAATGAGATCTATGCGATATGGCCGAGAAATGTAATTTTGATGTTCACTCCCAAACCGCTGCGCAGAAGTCAACCAAACTTCACCCAATAGTGTATTTTATCACAGTCTAGTAGTTACATGTGGAAATTTTGTTCTAGGACATTTGATTTGAGCGCAATCCTCAAACTTAGGTCAAAAAAGCCATTTAAGCCTTTTCACAGTGAGATCTATGCGATATGGCCGAGAAATGTAATTTTGATGTTAACTCCCAAACCGCTGCGCAGAAGTCAACCAAACTTCACCCAATAGTGTATTTTATCACAATCTAGTAGTTACATGTGGAAATTTGGTTCTAGGACATTTGATTTGAGCGCAAACCTCAAACTTAGGTCAAAAAAGCCATTTAAGCCTTTTCACAGTGAGATCTATGCGATATGGCCGAGAAATGTAATTTTGATGTTAACTCCCAAACCGCTGCGCAGAAGTCAACCAAACTTCACCCATTAGTGTATTGTATCACAATCTAGTAGTTACATGTGGAAATTTGGTTCTAGGACATTTGATTTGAGCGCAATCCTCAAACTTAGGTCAAAAAAGCCATTTAAGCCTTTTCACAGTGAGATCTATGCGATATGGCCGAGAAATGTAATTTTGATGTTAACTCCCAAACCGCTGCGCAGAAGTCAACCAAACTTCACCCAATAGTGTATTGTATCACATTCTAGTAGTTACATGTGGAAATTTGGTTCTAGGACATTTGATTTGAGCGCAATCCTCAAACTTAGGTCAAAAAAGCCATTTAAGCCTTTTCACAGTGAGATCTATGCGATATGGCCGAGAAATGTAATTTTGATGTTAACTCCCAAACCGCTGGGCAGAAGTAAACCAAACTTCACCCAATAGTGTATTGTATCACAATCTAGTAGTTACATGTGGAAATTTGGTTCTAGGACATTTGATTTGAGCGCAATCCTCAAACTTAGGTCAAAAAAGCCATTTAAGCCTTTTCACAGTGAGATCTATGCGATATGGCCGAGAAATGTAATTTTGATGTTAACTCCCAAACCGCTGCGCAGAAGTCAACCAAACTTCACCCAATAGTGTATTGTATCACAATCTAGTAGTTACATTTGAAAATTTTGTTCTAGGACATTTTGTTTGAACGCAATCATCAAACTTAATTAAAGAAAGTCATTTAAGCCTTTTCACAGTGAGATCTATGCCATATGGCCGAGAAATGTAATTTTGATAATAACTCCCAAACCGCTGCGCAGAAGTCAACCAAACTTCACCCAATAGTGTATTTTATCACAATCTAGTAGTTACATTTGGAAATTTAGTTCTAGGACATTTGGTTTGAGCGCAATCTTCAAACTTAATTAAAAAAAGTCATTTAAGCCTTTTCACAATGAGATCTATGCGATATGGCCGAGAAATGTAATTTTGATGTTCACTCCCAAACCGCTGCGCAGAAGTCAACCAAACTTCACCCAATAGTGTATTTTATCACAATCTAGTAGTTACATGTGGAAATTTTGTTCTAGGACATTTGATTTGAGCGCAATCCTCAAACTTAGGTCAAAAAAGCCATTTAAGCCTTTTCACAGTGAGATCTATGCGATATGGCCGAGAAATGTAATTTTGATGTTAACTCCCAAACCGCTGCGCAGAAGTCAACCAAACTTCACCCAATAGTGTATTTTATCACAATCTAGTAGTTACATTTGGAAATTTAGTTCTAGGACATTTGTTTTGAGCGCAATCTTCAAACTTAATTAAAAAAAGTCATTTAAGCCTTTTCACAGTGAGATCTATGCGATATGGCCGAGAAATGTAATTTTGATGTTCACTCCCAAACCGCTGCGCAGAAGTCAACCAAACTTCACCCATTAGTGTATTGTATCACAATCTAGTAGTTACATGTGGAAATTTGGTTCTAGGACATTTGATTTGAGCGCAATCCTCAAACTTAGGTCAAAAAAGCCATTTAAGCCTTTTCACAGTGAGATCTAAGCGATATGGCCGAGAAATGTAATTTTGATGTTCACTCCCAAACCGCTGCGCAGAAGTCAACCAAACTTCACCCAATAGTGTATTTTATCACAATCTAGTAGTTACATGTGGAAAATATTGTTCTAGGACATTTGATTTGAGCGCAATCCTCAAACTTAGGTCAAAAAAGCCATTTAAGCCTTTTCACAGTGAGATCTATGCGATATGGCCGAGAAATGTAATTTTGATGTTAACTCCCAAACCGCTGCGCAGAAGTAAACCAAACTTCACCCAATAGTGTATTGTATCACAATCTAGTAGTTACATTTAAAAATTTTGTTCTAGGACATTTTGTTTGAGCGCAATCATCAAACTTAATTAAAAAAGTCATTTAAGCCTTTTCACAGTGAGATCTATGCGATATGGCCGAGAAATGTAATTTTGATGTTAACTCCCAAACCGCTGCGCAGAAGTAAACCAAACTTCACCCAATAGTGTATTGTATCACAATCTAGTAGTTACATTTAAAAATTTTGTTCTAGGACATTTTGTTTGAGCGCAATCATCAAACTTAATTAAAAAAGTCATTTAAGCCTTTTCACAGTGAGATCTATGCGATATGGCCGAGAAATGTAAATTTCATGTTAACTCCCAAACCGCTCCACAGAAGTCAACCAAACTTCACCCAATAGTGTATTTTATCACAATCTAGTAGTTACATGTGGAAAATATTGTTCTAGGACATTTGATTTGAGCGCAATCCTCAAACTTAGGTCAAAAAAGCCATTTAAGCCTTTTCACAGTGAGATCTATGCGATATGGCCGAGAAATGTAATTTTGATGTTAACTCCCAAACCGCTGCGCAGAAGTCAACCAAACTTCACCCATTAGTGTATTGTATCACAATCTAGTAGTTACATGTGGAAATTTGGTTCTAGGACATTTGATTTGAGCGCAATCCTCAAACTTAGGTCAAAAAAGCCATTTAAGCCTTTTCACAGTGAGATCTATGCGATATGGCCGAGAAATGTAATTTTGATGTTAACTCCCAAACCGCTGCGCAGAAGTAAACCAAACTTCACCCAGTAGTGTATTTTATCACAATCTAGTAGTTACATTTGGAAATTTGGTTCTAGGACATTTGATTTGAGCGCAATCCTCAAACTTAGGTCAAAAAAGCCATTTAAGCCTTTTCACAGTGAGATCTATGCGATATGGCAGAGAAATGTAATTTTTATGTTAACTCCCAAACCGCTGCGCAGAAGTCAACCAAACTTCACCCAATAGTGTATTTTATCACAATCTAGTAGTTACATTTGGAAATTTAGTTCTAGGACATTTGGTTTGAGCGCAATCTTCAAAATTAATTAAAAAAAGTCATTTAAGCGTTTTCACAGTGAGATCTATGCGATATGGCCGAGAAATGTAATTTTGATGTTAACTCCCAAACCGCTGCGCAGAAGTCAACCAAACTTCACCCAATAGTGTATTTTATCACAATCTAGTAGTTACATTTAGAAATTTAGTTCTAGGACATTTGGTTTGAGCGCAATCTTCAAACTTAATTAAAAAAAGTCATTTAAGCCTTTTCACAGTGAGATCTATGCGATATGGCCGAGAAATGTAATTTTGATGTTCACTCCCAAACCGCTGCGCAGAAGTCAACCAAACTTCACCCAATAGTGTATTTTATCACAATCTAGTAGTTACATGTAGAAATTTGGTTCTAGGACATTTGATTTGAGCGCAATCCTCAAACTTAGGTCAAAAAAGCCATTTAAGCCTTTTCACAGTGAGATCTATGCGATATGGCAGAGAAATGTAATTTTGATGTTAACTCCCAAACCGTTGCGCAGAAGTCAACCAAACTTCACCCAATAGTGTATTTTATCACAATCTAGTAGTTACATTTGGAAATTTAGTTCTAGGACATTTGGTTTGAGCGCAATCTTCAAACTTAGGTCAAAAAAGCCATTTAAGCCTTTTCACAGTGAGATCTATGCGATATGGCCGAGAAATGTAATTTTGATGTTAACTCCCAAACCGCTGCGCAGAAGTAAACCAAACTTCACCCAGTAGTGTATTTTATCACAATCTAGTAGTTACATTTGGAAATTTGGTTCTAGGACATTTGGTTTGAGCGCAATCCTCAAACTTAGTTAAAAAATAGTCATTTAAGCCTTTTCTCAGTGAGATCTAGGCGATATGGCCGAGAAATGTAATTTTGATGTTAACTCCCAAACCGCTGCACAGAAGTCACCCAAACTTCACCCAATAGTGTATTGTATCACAATCTAGTAGTTACATTTGGAAATTTGGTTCTAGGACATTTGGTTTGAGCGCAATCCTCAAACTTAGTTAAAAAAAAGTCATTTAAGCCTTTTCGCAGTGAGATCTACGCGATATGGCCGAGAAATGTAATTTTGATGTTAACTCCCAAACCGCTGCGCAGAAGTCAACCAACTTCACCCAATAGTGTATTGTATCACAATCTAGTAGTTACATTTGGAAATTTGGTTCTAGGACATTTGGTTTGAGCGCAATCCTCAAACTTAGTTAAAAAATAGTCATTTAAGCCTTTTCTCAGTGAGATCTACGCGATATGGCCGAGAAATGTAATTTTGATGTTAACTCCCAAACCGCTGCGCAGAAGTCACCCAAACTTCACCCAATAGTGTATTTTATCACAATCTAGTAGTTACATTTGGAAATTTAGTTCTAGGACATTTGGTTTGAGCGCAATCTTCAAACTTAATTAAAAAAAGTCATTTAAGCCTTTTCACAATGAGATCTATGCGATATGGCCGAGAAATGTAATTTTGATGTTAACTCCCAAACCGCTGCGCAGAAGTCAACCAAACTTCACCCAATAGTGTATTGTATCACAATCTAGTAGTTACATTTGAAAATTTTGTTCTAGGACATTTTGTTTGAGCGCAATCATCAAACTTAATTAAAAAAGTCATTTAAGCCTTTTCACAGTGAGATCTATGCGATATGGCCGAGAAATGTAATTTTGATGTTAACTCCCAAACCGCTGCGCAGAAGTCAACCAAACTTCACCCAATAGTGTATTTTATCACAATCTAGTAGTTACATTTGGAAATTTAGTTCTAGGACATTTGGTTTGAGCGCAATCATTAAACTTAGGTCAAAAAAGCCATTTAAGCCTTTTCACAGTGAGATCTATGCGATATGGCCGAGAAATGTAATTTTGATGTTAACTCCCAAACCGCTGCGCAGAAGTCAACCAAACTTCACCCAATAGTGTATTGTATCACAATCTAGTAGTTACATTTGAAAATTTTGTTCTAGGACATTTTGTTTGAACGCAATCATCAAACTTAATTAAAAAAGTCATTTAAGCCTTTTCACAGTGAGATCTATGCGATATGGCCGAGAAATGTAATTTTGATGTTAACTCCCAAACCGCTGCGCAGAAGTCAACCAAACTTCACCCAATAGTGTATTTTATCACAATCTAGTAGTTACATGTAGAAATTTGGTTCTAGGACATTTGATTTGAGCGCAATCCTCAAACTTAGGTCAAAAAAGCCATTTAAGCCTTTTCACAGTGAGATCTATGCGATATGGCCGAGAAATGTAATTTTGATGTTAACTCCCAAACCGCTGCGCAGAAGTCAACCAAACTTCACCCAATAGTGTATTTTATCACAATCTAGTAGTTACATTTGGAAATTTAGTTCTAGGACATTTGGTTTGAGCGCAATCCTCAAACTTAGGTCAAAAAAGCCATTTAAGCCTTTTCACAGTGAGATCTATGCGATATGGCCGAGAAATGTAATTTTGATGTTAACTCCCAAACCGCTGCGCAGAAGTCAACCAAACTTCACCCATTAGTGTATTGTATCACAATCTAGTAGTTACATGTGGAAATTTGGTTCTAGGACATTTGATTTGAGCGCAATCCTCAAACAGGTCAAAAAAGCCATTTAAGCCTTTTCACAGTGAGATCTATGCGATATGGCCGAGAAATGTAATTTTGATGTTAACTCCCAAACCGCTGCGCAGAAGTCAACCAAACTTCACCCAATAGTGTATTTTATCACAATCTAGTAGTTACATTTGGAAATTTAGTTCTAGGACATTTGGATTGAGCGCAATCTTCAAACTTAATTAAAAAAAGTCATTTAAGCCTTTTCACAATGAGATCTATGCGATATGGCCGAGAAATGTAATTTTGATGTTCACTCCCAAACCGCTGCGCAGAAGTCAACCAAACTTCACCCAATAGTGTATTTTATCACAGTCTAGTAGTTACATGTGGAAATTTTGTTCTAGGACATTTGATTTGAGCGCAATCCTCAAACTTAGGTCAAAAAAGCCATTTAAGCCTTTTCACAGTGAGATCTATGCGATATGGCCGAGAAATGTAATTTTGATGTTAACTCCCAAACCGCTGCGCAGAAGTCAACCAAACTTCACCCAATAGTGTATTTTATCACAATCTAGTAGTTACATGTGGAAATTTGGTTCTAGGACATTTGATTTGAGCGCAAACCTCAAACTTAGGTCAAAAAAGCCATTTAAGCCTTTTCACAGTGAGATCTATGCGATATGGCCGAGAAATGTAATTTTGATGTTAACTCCCAAACCGCTGCGCAGAAGTCAACCAAACTTCACCCATTAGTGTATTGTATCACAATCTAGTAGTTACATGTGGAAATTTGGTTCTAGGACATTTGATTTGAGCGCAATCCTCAAACTTAGGTCAAAAAAGCCATTTAAGCCTTTTCACAGTGAGATCTATGCGATATGGCCGAGAAATGTAATTTTGATGTTAACTCCCAAACCGCTGCGCAGAAGTCAACCAAACTTCACCCAATAGTGTATTGTATCACATTCTAGTAGTTACATGTGGAAATTTGGTTCTAGGACATTTGATTTGAGCGCAATCCTCAAACTTAGGTCAAAAAAGCCATTTAAGCCTTTTCACAGTGAGATCTATGCGATATGGCCGAGAAATGTAATTTTGATGTTAACTCCCAAACCGCTGGGCAGAAGTAAACCAAACTTCACCCAATAGTGTATTGTATCACAATCTAGTAGTTACATGTGGAAATTTGGTTCTAGGACATTTGATTTGAGCGCAATCCTCAAACTTAGGTCAAAAAAGCCATTTAAGCCTTTTCACAGTGAGATCTATGCGATATGGCCGAGAAATGTAATTTTGATGTTAACTCCCAAACCGCTGCGCAGAAGTCAACCAAACTTCACCCAATAGTGTATTGTATCACAATCTAGTAGTTACATTTGAAAATTTTGTTCTAGGACATTTTGTTTGAACGCAATCATCAAACTTAATTAAAGAAAGTCATTTAAGCCTTTTCACAGTGAGATCTATGCCATATGGCCGAGAAATGTAATTTTGATAATAACTCCCAAACCGCTGCGCAGAAGTCAACCAAACTTCACCCAATAGTGTATTTTATCACAATCTAGTAGTTACATTTGGAAATTTAGTTCTAGGACATTTGGTTTGAGCGCAATCTTCAAACTTAATTAAAAAAAGTCATTTAAGCCTTTTCACAATGAGATCTATGCGATATGGCCGAGAAATGTAATTTTGATGTTCACTCCCAAACCGCTGCGCAGAAGTCAACCAAACTTCACCCAATAGTGTATTTTATCACAATCTAGTAGTTACATGTGGAAATTTTGTTCTAGGACATTTGATTTGAGCGCAATCCTCAAACTTAGGTCAAAAAAGCCATTTAAGCCTTTTCACAGTGAGATCTATGCGATATGGCCGAGAAATGTAATTTTGATGTTAACTCCCAAACCGCTGCGCAGAAGTCAACCAAACTTCACCCAATAGTGTATTTTATCACAATCTAGTAGTTACATTTGGAAATTTAGTTCTAGGACATTTGTTTTGAGCGCAATCTTCAAACTTAATTAAAAAAAGTCATTTAAGCCTTTTCACAGTGAGATCTATGCGATATGGCCGAGAAATGTAATTTTGATGTTCACTCCCAAACCGCTGCGCAGAAGTCAACCAAACTTCACCCATTAGTGTATTGTATCACAATCTAGTAGTTACATGTGGAAATTTGGTTCTAGGACATTTGATTTGAGCGCAATCCTCAAACTTAGGTCAAAAAAGCCATTTAAGCCTTTTCACAGTGAGATCTAAGCGATATGGCCGAGAAATGTAATTTTGATGTTCACTCCCAAACCGCTGCGCAGAAGTCAACCAAACTTCACCCAATAGTGTATTTTATCACAATCTAGTAGTTACATGTGGAAAATATTGTTCTAGGACATTTGATTTGAGCGCAATCCTCAAACTTAGGTCAAAAAAGCCATTTAAGCCTTTTCACAGTGAGATCTATGCGATATGGCCGAGAAATGTAATTTTGATGTTAACTCCCAAACCGCTGCGCAGAAGTAAACCAAACTTCACCCAATAGTGTATTGTATCACAATCTAGTAGTTACATTTAAAAATTTTGTTCTAGGACATTTTGTTTGAGCGCAATCATCAAACTTAATTAAAAAAGTCATTTAAGCCTTTTCACAGTGAGATCTATGCGATATGGCCGAGAAATGTAATTTTGATGTTAACTCCCAAACCGCTGCGCAGAAGTAAACCAAACTTCACCCAATAGTGTATTGTATCACAATCTAGTAGTTACATTTAAAAATTTTGTTCTAGGACATTTTGTTTGAGCGCAATCATCAAACTTAATTAAAAAAGTCATTTAAGCCTTTTCACAGTGAGATCTATGCGATATGGCCGAGAAATGTAAATTTCATGTTAACTCCCAAACCGCTCCACAGAAGTCAACCAAACTTCACCCAATAGTGTATTTTATCACAATCTAGTAGTTACATGTGGAAAATATTGTTCTAGGACATTTGATTTGAGCGCAATCCTCAAACTTAGGTCAAAAAAGCCATTTAAGCCTTTTCACAGTGAGATCTATGCGATATGGCCGAGAAATGTAATTTTGATGTTAACTCCCAAACCGCTGCGCAGAAGTCAACCAAACTTCACCCATTAGTGTATTGTATCACAATCTAGTAGTTACATGTGGAAATTTGGTTCTAGGACATTTGATTTGAGCGCAATCCTCAAACTTAGGTCAAAAAAGCCATTTAAGCCTTTTCACAGTGAGATCTATGCGATATGGCCGAGAAATGTAATTTTGATGTTAACTCCCAAACCGCTGCGCAGAAGTAAACCAAACTTCACCCAGTAGTGTATTTTATCACAATCTAGTAGTTACATTTGGAAATTTGGTTCTAGGACATTTGATTTGAGCGCAATCCTCAAACTTAGGTCAAAAAAGCCATTTAAGCCTTTTCACAGTGAGATCTATGCGATATGGCAGAGAAATGTAATTTTTATGTTAACTCCCAAACCGCTGCGCAGAAGTCAACCAAACTTCACCCAATAGTGTATTTTATCACAATCTAGTAGTTACATTTGGAAATTTAGTTCTAGGACATTTGGTTTGAGCGCAATCTTCAAAATTAATTAAAAAAAGTCATTTAAGCGTTTTCACAGTGAGATCTATGCGATATGGCCGAGAAATGTAATTTTGATGTTAACTCCCAAACCGCTGCGCAGAAGTCAACCAAACTTCACCCAATAGTGTATTTTATCACAATCTAGTAGTTACATTTAGAAATTTAGTTCTAGGACATTTGGTTTGAGCGCAATCTTCAAACTTAATTAAAAAAAGTCATTTAAGCCTTTTCACAGTGAGATCTATGCGATATGGCCGAGAAATGTAATTTTGATGTTCACTCCCAAACCGCTGCGCAGAAGTCAACCAAACTTCACCCAATAGTGTATTTTATCACAATCTAGTAGTTACATGTAGAAATTTGGTTCTAGGACATTTGATTTGAGCGCAATCCTCAAACTTAGTCAAAAAAGCCATTTAAGCCTTTTCACAGTGAGATCTATGCGATATGGCAGAGAAATGTAATTTTGATGTTAACTCCCAAACCGTTGCGCAGAAGTCAACCAAACTTCACCCAATAGTGTATTTTATCACAATCTAGTAGTTACATTTGGAAATTTAGTTCTAGGACATTTGGTTTGAGCGCAATCTTCAAACTTAGGTCAAAAAAGCCATTTAAGCCTTTTCACAGTGAGATCTATGCGATATGGCCGAGAAATGTAATTTTGATGTTAACTCCCAAACCGCTGCGCAGAAGTAAACCAAACTTCACCCAGTAGTGTATTTTATCACAATCTAGTAGTTACATTTGGAAATTTGGTTCTAGGACATTTGGTTTGAGCGCAATCCTCAAACTTAGTTAAAAAATAGTCATTTAAGCCTTTTCTCAGTGAGATCTAGGCGATATGGCCGAGAAATGTAATTTTGATGTTAACTCCCAAACCGCTGCGCAGAAGTCACCCAAACTTCACCCAATAGTGTATTGTATCACAATCTAGTAGTTACATTTGGAAATTTGGTTCTAGGACATTTGGTTTGAGCGCAATCCTCAAACTTAGTTAAAAAATAGTCATTTAAGCCTTTTCTCAGTGAGATCTAGGCGATATGGCCGAGAAATGTAATTTTGATGTTAACTCCCAAACCGCTGCACAGAAGTCACCCAAACTTCACCCAATAGTGTATTGTATCACAATCTAGTAGTTACATTTGGAAATTTGGTTCTAGGACATTTGGTTTGAGCGCAATCCTCAAACTTAGTTAAAAAAAAGTCATTTAAGCCTTTTCGCAGTGAGATCTACGCGATATGGCCGAGAAATGTAATTTTGATGTTAACTCCCAAACCGCTGCGCAGAAGTCAACCAACTTCACCCAATAGTGTATTGTATCACAATCTAGTAGTTACATTTGGAAATTTGGTTCTAGGACATTTGGTTTGAGCGCAATCCTCAAACTTAGTTAAAAAATAGTCATTTAAGCCTTTTCTCAGTGAGATCTACGCGATATGGCCGAGAAATGTAATTTTGATGTTAACTCCCAAACCGCTGCGCAGAAGTCACCCAAACTTCACCCAATAGTGTATTGTATCACAATCTAGTAGTTACATTTGGAAATTTGGTTCTAGGACATTTGGTTTGAGCGCAATCCTCAAACTTAGTTAAAAAAAGTCATTTAAGCCTTTTCGCAGTGAGATCTACGCGATATGGCCGAGAAATGTAATTTTGATGTTAACTCCCAAACCGCTGCGCAGAAGTCAACCAACTTCACCCAATAGTGTATTGTATCACAATCTAGTAGTTACATTTGGAAATTTGGTTCTAGGACATTTGGTTTGAGCGCAATCCTCAAACTTAGTTAAAAAAGTCATTTAAGCCTTTTCGCAGTGAGATCTACGCGATATGGCCGAGAAATGTAATTTTGATGTTAACTCCCAAACCGCTGCGCAGAAGTCAACCAAACTTCACCCATTAGTGTATTGTATCACAATCTAGTAGTTACATGTGGAAATTTGGTTCTAGGACATTTGATTTGAGCGCAATCCTCAAACTTAGGTCAAAAAAGCCATTTAAGCCTTTTCACAGTGAGATCTATGCGATATGGCCGAGAAATGTAATTTTGATGTTAACTCCCAAACCGCTGCGCAGAAGTCAACCAAACTTCACCCATTAGTGTATTGTATCACAATCTAGTAGTTACATGTGGAAATTTGGTTCTAGGACATTTGATTTGAGCGCAATCATCAAACTTAATTAAAAAAGTCATTTAAGCCTTTTCACAGTGAGATCTATGCGATATGGCCGAGAAATGTAATTTTGATGTTAACTCCCAAACCGCTGCGCAGAAGTAAACCAAACTTCACCCAATAGTGTATTTTATCACAATCTAGTAGTTACATTTAAAAATTTTGTTCTAGGACATTTTGTTTGAGCGCAATCATCAAACTTAATTAAAAAAGTCATTTAAGCCTTTTCACAGTGAGATCTATGCGATATGGCCGAGAAATGTAATTTTGATGTTAACTCCCAAACCGCTGCGCAGAAGTAAACCAAACTTCACCCAATAGTGTATTGTATCACAATCTAGTAGTTACATTTAAAAATTTTGTTCTAGGACATTTTGTTTGAGCGCAATCATCAAACTTAATTAAAAAAGTCATTTAAGCCTTTTCACAGTGAGATCTATGCGATATGGCCGAGAAATGTAAATTTCATGTTAACTCCCAAACCGCTCCACAGAAGTCAACCAAACTTCACCCAATAGTGTATTTTATCACAATCTAGTAGTTACATGTGGAAAATATTGTTCTAGGACATTTGATTTGAGCGCAATCCTCAAACTTAGGTCAAAAAAGCCATTTAAGCCTTTTCACAGTGAGATCTATGCGATATGGCCGAGAAATGTAATTTTGATCTTAACTCCCAAACCGCTGCGCAGAAGTCAACCAAACTTCACCCATTAGTGTATTGTATCACAATCTAGTAGTTACATGTGGAAATTTGGTTCTAGGACATTTGATTTGAGCGCAATCCTCAAACTTAGGTCAAAAAAGCCATTTAAGCCTTTTCACAGTGAGATCTATGCGATATGGCCGAGAAATGTAATTTTGATGTTAACTCCCAAACCGCTGCGCAGAAGTAAACCAAACTTCACCCAGTAGTGTATTTTATCACAATCTAGTAGTTACATTTGGAAATTTGGTTCTAGGACATTTGATTTGAGCGCAATCCTCAAACTTAGGTCAAAAAAGCCATTTAAGCCTTTTCACAGTGAGATCTATGCGATATGGCAGAGAAATGTAATTTTTATGTTAACTCCCAAACCGCTGCGCAGAAGTCAACCAAACTTCACCCAATAGTGTATTGTATCACAATCTAGTAGTTACATTTGAAAATTTTGTTCTAGGACATTTTGTTTGAACGCAATCATCAAACTTAATTAAAAAAGTCATTTAAGCCTTTTCACAGTGAGATCTATGCGATATGGCCGAGAAATGTAATTTTGATGTTCACTCCCAAACCGCTGCGCAGAAGTCAACCAAACTTCACCCAATAGTGTATTTTATCACAATCTAGTAGTTACATTTGGAAATTTAGTTCTAGGACATTTGGTTTGAGCGCAATCTTCAAACTTAATTAAAAAAAGTCATTTAAGCCTTTTCACAGTGAGATCTATGCTATATGGCCGAGAAATGTAATTTTGATGTTAACTCCCAAACCGCTGCGCAGAAGTCAACCAAACTTCACCCAATAGTGTATTTTATCACAATCTAGTAGTTACATTTGGAAATTTAGTTCTAGGACATTTGGTTTGAGCGCAATCTTCAAACTTAATTAAAAAAAGTCATTTAAGCCTTTTCACAGTGAGATCTATGCGATATGGCCGAGAAATGTAATTTTGATGTTAACTCCCAAACCGCTGCGCAGAAGTCAACCAAACTTCACCCAATAGTGTATTTTATCACAATCTAGTAGTTACATTTGGAAATTTAGTTCTAGGACATTTGGTTTGAGCGCAATCTTCAAACTTAATTTAAAAAAGTCATTTAAGGCTTTTCACAGTGAGATCTATGCGATATGGCCGAGAAATGTAATTTTGATGTTAACTCCCAAACCGCTGCGCAGAAGTCAACCAAACTTCACCCAATAGTGTATTTTATCACAATCTAGTAGTTACATTTGGAAATTTAGTTCTAGGACATTTGATTTGACCGCAATCTTCAAACTTAATTAAAAAAAGTCATTTAAGCGTTTTCACAGTGAGATCTATGCGACATGGCCGAGAAATGTAATTTTGATGTTCACTCCCAAACCGCTGCGCAGAAGTCAACCAAACTTCACCCAATAGTGTATTTTATCACAATCTAGTAATTACATTTGGAAATTTAGTTCTAGGACATTCGATTTGAGCGCAATCTTCAAACTTAATTAAAAAAAGTCATTTAAGCGTTTTCACAGTGAGATCTATGCGATATGGCCGAGAAATGTAATTTTGATGTTCACTCCCAAACCGCTGCGCAGAAGTCAACCAAACTTTACCCATTAATGTATTGTATCACAATCTAGTAGTTACATTTGGAAATTTGGTTCTAGGACATTTGATTTGAGCGCAATCCTCAAACTTAGGTCAAAAAAGCCATTTAAGCCTTTTCACAGTGAGATCTATGCGATATGGCCGAGAAATGTAATTTTTATGTTAACTCCCAAACCGCTGCGCAGAAGTCAACCAAACTTCACCCAATAGTGTATTGTATCACAATCTAGTAGTTACATTTGAAATTTTTGTTCTAGGACATTTTGTTTGAGCGCAATCATCAAACTTAATTAAAAAAGTCATTTAAGCCTTTTCACAGTGAGATCTATGCGATATGGCCGAGAAATGTAATTTTGATGTTAACTCCCAAACCGCTGCGCAGAAGTCAACCAAACTTCACCCATTAGTGTATTGTATCACAATCTAGTAGTTACATGTGGAAATTTGGTTCTAGGACATTTGATTTGAGCGCAATCCTCAAACTTAGGTCAAAAAAGCCATTTAAGCCTTTTCACAGTGAGATCTATGCGATATGGCCGAGAAATGTAATTTTGATGTTAACTCCCAAACCGCTGCGCAGAAGTCAACCAAACTTCACCCAATAGTGTATTGTATCACATTCTAGTAGTTACATTTGAAAATTTCGTTCTAGGACATTTGGTTTGAGCACAATTATTAAACTTAGGTCAAAAAAGCCATTTAAGCCTTTTCACAGTGAGATCTATGCGATATGGCCGAGAAATGTAATTTTGATGTTAACTCCCAAACCGCTGCGCAGAAGTCAACCAAACTTCACCCAATAGTGTATTGTATCACATTCTAGTAGTTACATTTGAAAATTTCGTTCTAGGACATTTGGTTTGAGCGCAATCATTAAACTTAGGTCAAAAAAGCCATTTAAGCCTTTTCACAGTGAGATCTATGCGATATGGCCGAGAAATGTAATTTTGATGTTAACTCCCAAACCGCTGCGCAGAAGTCAACTAAACTTCACCCAATAGTGTATTGTATCACATTCTAGTAGTTACATTTAAAAATTTCGTTCTAGGACATTTGGTTTCAGCGCAATCATTAAACTTAATTAAAAAAGTCATTTAAGCCTTTTCACAGTGAGATCTATGCGATATGGCCGAGAAATGTAATTTTGATGTTAACTCCCAAACCGCTGAGCAGAAGTCAACCAAACTTCACCCATTAGTGTATTGTATCACAATCTAGTAATTACATGTGGAAATTTGGTTCTAGGACATTTTGTTTGAGCGCATTCATCAAACTTAATTAAAAAAGTCATTTAAGCCTTTTCACAGTGAGATCTATGCGATATGGCCGAGAAATGTAATTTTGATGTTAACTCCCAAACCGCTGCGCAGAAGTCAACCAAACTTCACCCAATAGTGTATTTTATCACAATCTAGTAGTTACATTTGGAAATTTAGTTCTAGGACATTTGATTTGAGCGCAATCTTCAAACTTAATTAAAAAAAGTCATTTAAGCGTTTTCACAGTGAGATCTATGCGATAGGGCC
The DNA here is from genome assembly GCF_030265065.1 of Corythoichthys intestinalis. Classification (NCBI taxonomy): domain Eukaryota; kingdom Metazoa; phylum Chordata; class Actinopteri; order Syngnathiformes; family Syngnathidae; genus Corythoichthys; species Corythoichthys intestinalis. Next base: position 1,164,586 of record NW_026651600.1, on the reverse strand, counting down.
GAGAAATGTAATTTTGATGTTCACTCCCAAACCGCTGCGCAGAAGTCAACCAAACTTCACCCAATAGTGTATTTTATCACAATCTAGTAGTTACATGTGGAAAATATTGTTCTAGGACATTTGATTTGAGCGCAATCCTCAAACTTAGGTCAAAAAGCCATTTAAGCCTTTTCACAGTGAGATCTATGCGATATGGCCGAGAAATGTAATTTTGATGTTAACTCCCAAACCGCTGCGCAGAAGTAAACCAAACTTCACCCAATAGTGTATTGTATCACAATCTAGTAGTTACATTTAAAAATTTTGTTCTAGGACATTTTGTTTGAGCGCAATCATCAAACTTAATTAAAAAAGTCATTTAAGCCTTTTCACAGTGAGATCTATGCGATATGGCCGAGAAATGTAATTTTGATGTTAACTCCCAAACCGCTGCGCAGAAGTCAACCAAACTTCACCCAATAGTGTATTTTATCACAATCTAGTAATTACATTTGGAAATTTAGTTCTAGGACATTTGATTTGAGCGCAATCTTCAAACTTAATTAAAAAAAGTCATTTAAGCGTTTTCACAGTGAGATCTATGCGATATGGCCGAGAAATGTAATTTTGATGTTCACTCCCAAACCGCTGCGCAGAAGTCAACCAAACTTTACCCATTAATGTATTGTATCACAATCTAGTAGTTACATTTGGAAATTTGGTTCTAGGACATTTGATTTGAGCGCAATCCTCAAACTTAGGTCAAAAAAGCCATTTAAGCCTTTTCACAGTGAGATCTATGCGATATGGCCGAGAAATGTAATTTTGATGTTAACTCCCAAACCGCTGCGCAGAAGTCAACCAAACTTCACCCAATAGTGTATTGTATCACATTCTAGTAGTTACATTTGAAAATTTCGTTCTAGGACATTTGGTTTGAGCGCAATTATTAAACTTAGGTCAAAAAAGCCATTTAAGCCTTTTCACAGTGAGATCTATGCGATATGGCCGAGAAATGTAATTTTGATGTTAACTCCCAAACCGCTGCGCAGAAGTCAACCAAACTTCACCCATTAGTGTATTGTATCACAATCTAGTAATTACATGTGGAAATTTGGTTCTAGGACATTTGATTTGAGCGCAATCCTCAAACTTAGGTCAAAAAAGCCATTTAAGCCTTTTCACAGTGAGATCTATGCGATATGGCCGAGAAATGTAATTTTGATGTTAACTCCCAAACCGCTGCGCAGAAGTAAACCAAACTTCACCCATTAGTGTATTGTATCACAATCTAGTAGTTACATGTAGAAATTTGGTTCTAGGACATTTGATTTGAGCGCAATCCTCAAACTTAGGTCAAAAAAGTCATTTAAGCCTTTTCACAGTGAGATCTATGCGATATGGCCGAGAAATGTAATTTTGATGTTAACTCCCAAACCGCTGCGCAGAAGTCAACCAAACTTCACCCAATAGTGTATTGTATCACAATCTAGTAGTTACATTTGAAAATTTTGTTCTAGGACATTTTGTTTGAGCGCATTCATCAAACTTAATTAAAAAAGTCATTTAAGCCTTTTCACAGTGAGATCTATGCGATATGGCCGAGAAATGTAATTTTGATGTTAACTCCCAAACCGCTGCGCAGAAGTCAACCAAACTTCACCCATTAGTGTATTGTATCACAATCTAGTAGTTACATGTGGAAATTTGGTTCTAGGACATTTGATTTGAGCGCAATCCTCAAACTTAGGTCAAAATAGCCATTTAAGCCTTTTCACAGTGAGATCTATGCGATATGGCCGAGAAATGTAATTTTGATGTTAACTCCCAAACCGCTGCGCAGAAGTCAACCAAACTTCACCCAATAGTGTATTGTATCACATTCTAGTAGTTACATTTGAAAATTTCGTTCTAGGACATTTGGTTTGAGCGCAATTATTAAACTTAGGTCAAAAAAGCCATTTAAGCCTTTTCACAGTGAGATCTATGCGATATGGCCGAGAAATGTAATTTTGATGTTAACTCCCAAACCGCTGCGCAGAAGTAAACCAAACTTCACCCATTAGTGTATTGTATCACAATCTAGTAGTTACATGTGGAAATTTGGTTCTAGGACATTTGATTTGAGCGCAATCCTCAAACTTAGGTCAAAAAAGCCATTTAAGCCTTTTCACAGTGAGATCTATGCGATATGGCCGAGAAATGTAATTTTGATGTTAACTCCCAAACCGCTGCGCAGAAGTCAACCAAACTTCACCCAATAGTGTATTGTATCACAATCTAGTAGTTACACTTGAAAATTTAGTTCTAGGACATTTGGTTTGAGCGCAATTATTAAACTTAGGTCAAAAAAGCCATTTAAGCCTTTTCACAGTGAGATCTATGCAATATGGCCGAGAAATGTAATTTTGATGTTAACTCCCAAACCGCTGCGCAGAAGTAAACCAAACTTCACCCATTAGTGTATTGTATCACAATCTAGTAGTTACATGTGGAAATTTGGTTCTAGGACATTTGATTTGAGCGCAATCCTCAAACTTAGGTCAAAAAAGCCATTTAAGCCTTTTCACAGTGAGATCTATGCGATATGGCCGAGAAATGTAATTTTGATGTTAACTCCCAAACCGCTGCGCAGAAGTCAACCAAACTTCACCCAATAGTGTATTGTATCACAATCTAGTAGTTACATTTGAAAATTTTGTTCTAGGACATTTTGTTTGAACGCAATCATCAAACTTAATTAAAAAAGTCATTTAAGCCTTTTCACAGTGAGATCTATGCGATATGGCCGAGAAATGTAATTTTGATGTTAACTCCCAAACCGCTGCGCAGAAGTCAACCAAACTTCACCCATTAGTGTATTGTATCACAATCTAGTAGTTACATGTGTAAATTTGGTTATAGGACATTTGATTTGAGCGCAATCCTCAAACTTAGGTCAAAAAAGCCATTTAAGCCTTTTCACAGTGAGATCTATGCGATATGGCCGAGAAATGTAATTTTGATGTTAACTCCCAAACCGCTGCGCAGAAGTCAACCAAACTTCACCCAATAGTGTATTTTATCGCAATCTAGTAATTACATTTGGAAATTTAGTTCTAGGACATTTGATTTGAGCGCAATCTTCAAACTTAATTAAAAAAAGTCATTTAAGCGTTTTCACAGTGAGATCTATGCGATATGGCCGAGAAATGTAATTTTGATGTTCACTCCCAAACCGCTGCGCAGAAGTCAACCAAACTTTACCCATTAGTGTATTGTATCACAATCTAGTAGTTACATGTGGAAATTTGGTTCTAGGACATTTGATTTGAGCGCAATCCTCAAACTTAGGTCAAAAAAGCCATTTAAGCCTTTTCACAGTGAGATCTATGCGATATGGCCGAGAAATGTAATTTTGATGTTAACTCCCAAACCGCTGCGCAGAAGTAAACCAAACTTCACCCATTAGTGTATTGTATCACAATCTTTTCATAGTGAGATCTATGCGATATGGCCGAGAAATGTAATTTTGATGTTAACTCCCAAACCGCTGCGCAGAAGTCAACCAAACTTAACCCAATAGTGTATTGTATCACAATCTAGTAGTTACATTTGAAAATTTTGTTCTAGGAAATTTTGTTTGAGCGCAATCATCAAACTTAATTAAAAAAGTCATTTAAGCCTTTTCACAGTGAGATCTATGCGATATGGCCGAGAAATGTAATTTTGATGTTCACTCCCAAACCGCTGCGCAGAAGTCAACCAAACTTCACCCATTAGTGTATTGTATCACATTCTAGTAGTTACATTTGAAAATTTCGTTCTAGGACATTTGGTTTGAGCGCAATTATTAAACTTAGGTCAAAAAAGCCATTTAAGCCTTTTCACAGTGAGATCTATGCGATATGGCCGAGAAATGTAATTTTGATGTTAACTCCCAAAACGGTGCGCAGAAGTAAACCAAACTTCACCCATTAGTGTATTGTATCACAATCTAGTAGTTACATGTGGAAATTTGGTTCTAGGACATTTGATTTGAGCGCAATCCTCAAACTTAGGTCAAAAAAGCCATTTAAGCCTTTTCACAGTGAGATCTATGCGATATGGCCGAGAAATGTAATTTTGATGTTAACTCCCAAACCGCTTCGCAGAAGTCAACCAAACTTCACCCAATAGTGTATTGTATCACATTCTAGTAGTTACATTTGAAAATTTCGTTCTAGGACATTTGGTTAGAGCGCAATCTTTAAACTTAGGTCAAAAAAGCCATTTAAGCCTTTTCACAGTGAGATCTATGCGATATGGCCGAGAAATGTAATTTTGATGTTAACTCCCAAACCGCTGCGCAGAAGTCAACCAAACTTCACCCAATAGTGTATTGTATCACAATCTAGTAGTTACATTTGAAAATTTTGTTCTAGGACATTTTGTTTGTACGCAATCATCAAACTTAATTAAAAAAAGTCATTTAAGCCTTTTCACAGTGAGATCTATGCGATATGGCCGAGAAATGTAATTTTGATGTTAACTCCCAAACCGCTGCGCAGAAGTCAACCAAACTTCACCCAATAGTGTATTGTATCACAATCTAGTAGTTACATTTGAAAATTTTGTTCTAGGAAATTTTGTTTGAGCGCAATCATCAAACTTAATTAAAAAAGTCATTTAAGCCTTTTCACAGTGAGATCTATGCGATATGGCCGAGAAATGTAATTTTGATGTTAACTCCCAAACCGCTGCGCAGAAGTCAACCAAACTTCACCCATTAGTGTATTGTATCACAATCTAGTAGTTACATGTGGAAATTTGGTTCTAGGACATTTGATTTGAGCGCAATCCTCAAACTTAGGTCAAAAAAGCCATTTAAGCCTTTTCACAGTGAGATCTATGCGATATGGCCGAGAAATGTAATTTTGATGTTAACTCCCAAACCGCTGCGCAGAAGTCAACCAAACTTCACCCAATAGTGTATTGTATCACAATCTAGTAGTTACATTTGAAAATTTTGTTCTAGGAAATTTTGTTTGAGCGCAATCATCAAACTTAATTAAAAAAGTCATTTAAGCCTTTTCACAGTGAGATCTATGCGATATGGCCGAGAAATGTAATTTTGATGTTCACTCCCAAACCGCTGCGCAGAAGTCAACCAAACTTCACCCATTAGTGTATTGTATCACATTCTAGTAGTTACATTTGAAAATTTCGTTCTAGGACATTTGGTTTGAGCGCAATTATTAAACTTAGGTCAAAAAAGCCATTTAAGCCTTTTCACAGTGAGATCTATGCGATATGGCCGAGAAATGTAATTTTGATGTTAACTCCCAAACCGCTGCGCAGAAGTCAACCAAACTTCACCCAATAGTGTATTGTATCACAATCTAGTAGTTACATTTGAAAATTTTGTTCTAGGACATTTTGTTTGAACGCAATCATCAAACTTAATTAAAAAAGTCATTTAAGCCTTTTCACAGTGAGATCTATGCGATATGGCCGAGAAATGTAATTTTGATGTTAACTCCCAAACCGCTGCGCAGAAGTCAACCAAACTTCACCCAATAGTGTATTGTATCACAATCTAGTAGTTACATTTGAAAATTTTGTTCTAGGAAATTTTGTTTGAGCGCAATCATCAAACTTAATTAAAAAAGTCATTTAAGCCTTTTCACAGTGAGATCTATGCGATATGGCCGAGAAATGTAATTTTGATGTTAACTCCCAAACCGCTGCGCAGAAGTCAACTAAACTTCACCCAATAGTGTATTTTATCACAATCTAGTAGTTACATTTGGAAATTTAGTTTTAGGACATTTGGTTTGAGCGCAATTATTAAACTTAGGTCAAAAAAGCCATTTAAGCCTTTTCACAGTGAGATCTATGCGATATGGCCGAGAAATGTAATTTTGATGTTAACTCCCAAACCGCTGCGCAGAAGTCAACCAAACTTCACCCATTAGTGTATTGTATCACAATCTAGTAGTTACATGTGGAAATTTGGTTCTAGGACATTTGATTTGAGCGCAATCCTCAAACTTAGGTCAAAATAGCCATTTAAGCCTTTTCACAGTGAGATCTATGCGATATGGCCGAGAAATGTAATTTTGATGTTAACTCCCAAACCGCTGCGCAGAAGTCAACCAAACTTCACCCAATAGTGTATTGTATCACATTCTAGTAGTTACATTTGAAAATTTCGTTCTAGGACATTTGGTTTGAGCGCAATTATTAAACTTAGGTCAAAAAAGCCATTTAAGCCTTTTCACAGTGAGATCTATGCGATATGGCCGAGAAATGTAATTTTGATGTTAACTCCCAAACCGCTGCGCAGAAGTAAACCAAACTTCACCCATTAGTGTATTGTATCACAATCTAGTAGTTACATGTGGAAATTTGGTTCTAGGACATTTGATTTGAGCGCAATCCTCAAACTTAGGTCAAAAAAGCCATTTAAGCCTTTTCACAGTGAGATCTATGCGATATGGCCGAGAAATGTAATTTTGATGTTAACTCCCAAACCGCTGCGCAGAAGTCAACCAAACTTCACTCAATAGTGTATTGTATCACAATCTAGTAGTTACATTTGAAAATTTTGTTTTAGGACATTTTGTTTGAACGCAATCATCAAACTTAATTAAAAAAGTCATTTAAGCCTTTTCATAGTGAGATCTATGCGATATGGCCGAGAAATGTAATTTTGATGTTAACTCCCAAACCGCTGCGCAGAAGTCAACCAAACTTAACCCAATAGTGTATTGTATCACAATCTAGTAGTTACATTTGAAAATTTTGTTCTAGGAAATTTTGTTTGAGCGCAATCATCAAACTTAATTAAAAAAGTCATTTAAGCCTTTTCACAGTGAGATCTATGCGATATGGCCGAGAAATGTAATTTTGATGTTCACTCCCAAACCGCTGCGCAGAAGTCAACAAAACTTCACCCATTAGTGTATTGTATCACATTCTAGTAGTTACATTTGAAAATTTCGTTCTAGGACATTTGGTTTGAGCGCAATTATTAAACTTAGGTCAAAAAAGCCATTTAAGCCTTTTCACAGTGAGATCTATGCGATATGGCCGAGAAATGTAATTTTGATGTTAACTCCCAAACCGCTGCGCAGAAGTCAACCAAACTTCACCCAATAGTGTATTGTATCACAATCTAGTAGTTACATTTGAAAATTTTGTTCTAGGACATTTGATTTGAGCGCAATTATTAAACTTAGGTCAAAAAAGCCATTTAAGCCTTTTTACAGTGAGATCTATGCGATATGGCCGAGAAATGTAATTTTGATGTTAACTCCCAAACCGCTGCGCAGAAGTCAACCAAACTTCACCCAATAGTGTATTGTATCACAATCTAGTAGTTACATTTGAAAATTTTGTTCTAGGACATTTTGTTTGAACGCAATCATCAAACTTAATTAAAAAAGTCATTTAAGCTTTTTCACAGTGAGATCTATGCGATATGGCCGAGAAATGTAATTTTGATGTTAACTCCCAAACCGCTGCGCAGAAGTCAACCAAACTTCACCCAATAGTGTATTGTATCACAATCTAGTAGTTACATTTGAAAATTTTGTTCTAGGAAATTTTGTTTGAGCGCAATCATCAAACTTAATTAAAAAAGTCATTTAAGCCTTTTCACAGTGAGATCTATGCGATATGGCCGAGAAATGTAATTTTGATGTTAACTCCCAAACCGCTGCGCAGAAGTCAACTAAACTTCACCCAATAGTGTATTTTATCACAATCTAGTAGTTACATTTGGAAATTTAGTTTTAGGACATTTGGTTTGAGCGCAATTATTAAACTTAGGTCAAAAAAGCCATTTAAGCCTTTTCACAGTGAGATCTATGCGATATGGCCGAGAAATGTAATTTTGATGTTAACTCCCAAACCGCTGTGCAGAAGTAAACCAAACTTCACCCATTAGTGTATTGTATCACAATCTAGTAGTTACATGTGGAAATTTGGTTCTAGGACATTTGATTTGAGCACAATCCTCAAACTTAGGTCAAAAAAGCCATTTAAGCCTTTTCACAGTGAGATCTATGCGATATGGCCGAGAAATGTAATTTTGATGTTAACTCCCAAACCGCTGCGCAGAAGTCAACCAAACTTCACCCAATAGTGTATTATATCACAATCTAGTAGTTACATTTGAAAATTTTGTTCTAGGACATTTTGTTTGAACGCAATCATCAAACTTAATTAAAAAAGTCATTTAAGCCTTTTCACAGTGAGATCTATGCGATATGGCCGAGAAATGTAATTTTGATGTTAACTCCCAAACCGCTGCGCAGAAGTCAACCAAACTTCACCCAATAGTGTATTGTATCACAATCTAGTAGTTACATTTGAAAATTTTGTTCTAGGACATTTTGTTTGAGCGCAATCCTCAAACTTAGGTCAAAAAAGCCATTTAAGCCTTTTCACAGTGAGATCTATGCGATATGGCCGAGAAATGTAATTTTGATGTTAACTCCCAAACCGCTGCGCAGAAGTCAACCAAACTTCACCCAATAGTGTATTGTATCACATTCTAGTAGTTACATTTGAAAATTTCGTTCTAGGACGTTTGGTTTGAGCGCAATCATTAAACTTAGGTCAAAAAAGCCATTTAAGCCTTTTCACAGTGAGATCTATGCGATATGGCCGAGAAATGTAATTTTGATGTTAACTCCCAAACCGCTGCGCAGAAGTCAACCAAACTTCACCCAATAGTGTATTGTATCACATTCTAGTAGTTACATTTTAAAATTTCGTTCTAGGACATTTGGTTTAAGCGCAATTATTAAACTTAGGTCAAAAAAGCCATTTAAGCCTTTTCACAGTGAGATCTATGCGATATGGCCGAGAAATGTAATTTTGATGTTAACTCCCAAACCGCTGCGCAGAAGTAAACCAAACTTCACCCATTAGTGTATTGTATCACAATCTTTTCATAGTGAGATCTATGCGATATGGCCGAGAAATGTAATTTTGATGTTAACTCCCAAACCGCTGCGCAGAAGTCAACCAAACTTAACCCAATAGTGTATTGTATCACAATCTAGTAGTTACATTTGAAAATTTTGTTCTAGGAAATTTTGTTTGAGCGCAATCATCAAACTTAATTAAAAAAGTCATTTAAGCCTTTTCACAGTGAGATCTATGCGATATGGCCGAGAAATGTAATTTTGATGTTAACTCCCAAACCGCTGCGCAGAAGTCAACCAAACTTCACCCAATACTGTATTGTATCACAATCTAGTAGTTACATTTGAAAATTTTGTTCTAGGACATTTTGTTTGAACGCAATCATCAAACTTAATTAAAAAAAGTCATTTAAGCCTTTTCATAGTGAGATCTATGCGATATGGCCGAGAAATGTAATTTTGATGTTAACTCCCAAACCGCTGCGCAGAAGTCAACCAAACCTCATCCAATAGTGTATTGTATCACAATCTAGTAGTTACATTTGAAAATTTTGTTCTAGGAAATTTTGTTTGAGCGCAATCATCAAACTTAATTAAAAAGTCATTTATGCCTTTTCACAGTGAGATCTATGCGATATGGCCGAGAAATGTAATTTTGATGTTAACTCCCAAACCGCTGCGCAGAAGTCAACCAAACTTCACCCATTAGTGTATTGTATCACAATCTAGTAGTTACATGTGGAAATTTGGTTCTAGGACATTTGATTTGAGCGCAATCCTCAAACTTAGGTCAAAAAAGCCATTTAAGCCTTTTCACAGTGAGATCTATGCGATATGGCCGAGAAATGTAATTTTGATGTTAACTCCCAAACCGCTGCGCAGAAGTAAACCAAACTTCACCCATTAGTGTATTGTATCACAATCTAGTAGTTACATGTGGAAATTTGGTTCTAGGACATTTGATTTGAGCACAATCCTCAAACTTAGGTCAAAAAAGCCATTTAAGCCTTTTCACAGTGAGATCTATGCGATATGGCCGAGAAATGTAATTTTGATGTTAACTCCCAAACCGCTGCGCAGAAGTCAACCAAACTTCACCCAATAGTGTATTATATCACAATCTAGTAGTTACATTTGAAAATTTTGTTCTAGGACATTTTGTTTGAACGCAATCATCAAACTTAATTAAAAAAGTCATTTAAGCCTTTTCACAGTGAGATCTATGCGATATGGCCGAGAAATGTAATTTTGATGTTAACTCCCAAACCGCTGCGCAGAAGTCAACCAAACTTCACCCAATAGTGTATTGTATCACAATCTAGTAGTTACATTTGAAAATTTTGTTCTAGGACATTTTGTTTGAGCGCAATCCTCAAACTTAGGTCAAAAAAGCCATTTAAGCCTTTTCACAGTGAGATCTATGCGATATGGCCGAGAAATGTAATTTTGATGTTAACTCCCAAACCGCTGCGCAGAAGTCAACCAAACTTCACCCATTAGTGTATTGTATCACATTCTAGTAGTTACATTTGAAAATTTCGTTCTAGGACATTTGGTTTGAGCGCAATTATTAAACTTAGGTCAAAAAAGCCATTTAAGCCTTTTCACAGTGAGATCTATGCGATATGGCCGAGAAATGTAATTTTGATGTTAACTCCCAAACCGCTGCGCAGAAGTAAACCAAACTTCACCCATTAGTGTATTGTATCACAATCTAGTAGTTACATGTGGAAATTTGGTTCTAGGACATTTGATTTGAGCGCAATCCTCAAACTTAGGTCAAAAAAGCCATTTAAGCCTTTTCACAGTGAGATCTATGCGATATGGCCGAGAAATGTAATTTTGATGTTAACTCCCAAACCGCTGCGCAGAAGTCAACCAAACTTCACCCAATAGTGTATTGTATCACAATCTAGTAGTTACATTTGAAAATTTTGTTCTAGGACATTTTGTTTGAACGCAATCATCAAACTTAATTAAAAAAGTCATTTAAGCCTTTTCACAGTGAGATCTATGCGATATGGCCGAGAAATGTAATTTTGATGTTAACTCCCAAACCGCTGCGCAGAAGTCAACCAAACTTCACCCAATAGTGTATTGTATCACAATCTAGTAGTTACATTTGAAAATTTTGTTCTAGGAAATTTTGTTTGAGCGCAATCATCAAACTTAATTAAAAAAGTCATTTAAGCCTTTTCACAGTGAGATCTATGCGATATGGCCGAGAAATGTAATTTTGATGTTAACTCCCAAACCGCTGCGCAGAAGTCAACCAAACTTCACCCATTAGTGTATTGTATCACAATCTAGTAGTTACATGTGGAAATTTGGTTCTAGGACATTTGATTTGAGCGCAATCCTCAAACTTAGGTCAAAAAAGCCATTTAAGCCTTTTCACAGTGAGATCTATGCGATATGGCCGAGAAATGTAATTTTGATGTTAACTCCCAAACCGCTGCGCAGAAGTCAATTAAACTTCACCCAATAGTGTATTTTATCACAATCTAGTAGTTACATTTGGAAATTTAGTTTTAGGACATTTGGTTTGAGCGCAATTATTAAACTTAGGTCAAAAAAGCCATTTAAGCCTTTTCACAGTGAGATCTATGCGATATGGCCGAGAAATGTAATTTTGATGTTAACTCCCAAACCGCTGCGCAGAAGTAAACCAAACTTCACCCATTAGTGTATTGTATCACAATCTAGTAGTTACATGTGGAAATTTGGTTCTAGGACATTTGATTTGAGCGCAATCCTCAAACTTAGGTCAAAAAAGCCATTTAAGCCTTTTCACAGTGAGATCTATGCGATATGGCCGAGAAATGTAATTTTGATGTTAACTCCCAAACCGCTGCGCAGAAGTCAACCAAACTTCACCCAATAGTGTATTGTATCACATTCTAGTAGTTACATTTTAAAATTTCGTTCTAGGACATTTGGTTTAAGCGCAATTATTAAACTTAGGTCAAAAAAGCCATTTAAGCCTTTTCACAGTGAGATCTATGCGATATGGCCGAGAAATGTAATTTTGATGTTAACTCCCAAACCGCTGCGCAGAAGTAAACCAAACTTCACCCATTAGTGTATTGTATCACAATCTTTTCATAGTGAGATCTATGCGATATGGCCGAGAAATGTAATTTTGATGTTAACTCCCAAACCGCTGCGCAGAAGTCAACCAAACTTAACCCAATAGTGTATTGTATCACAATCTAGTAGTTACATTTGAAAATTTTGTTCTAGGAAATTTTGTTTGAGCGCAATCATCAAACTTAAATAAAAAAGTCATTTAAGCCTTTTCACAGTGAGATCTATGCGATATGGCCGAGAAATGTAATTTTGATGTTAACTCCCAAACCGCTGCGCAGAAGTCAACCAAACTTCACCCAATAGTGTATTGTATCACAATCTAGTAGTTACATTTGAAAATTTTGTTCTAGGACATTTTGTTTGAACGCAATCATCAAACTTAATTAAAAAAAGTCATTTAAGCCTTTTCATAGTGAGATCTATGCGATATGGCCGAGAAATGTAATTTTGATGTTAACTCCCAAACCGCTGCGCAGAAGTCAACCAAACCTCACCCAATAGTGTATTGTATCACAATCTAGTAGTTACATTTGAAAATTTTGTTCTAGGAAATTTTGTTTGAGCGCAATCATCAAACTTAATTAAAAAGTCATTTAAGCCTTTTCACAGTGAGATCTATGCGATATGGCCGAGAAATGTAATTTTGATGTTAACTCCCAAACCGCTGCGCAGAAGTCAACCAAACTTCACCCATTAGTGTATTGTATCACAATCTAGTAGTTACATGTGGAAATTTGGTTCTAGGACATTTGATTTGAGCGCAATCCTCAAACTTAGGTCAAAAAAGCCATTTAAGCCTTTTCACAGTGAGATCTATGCGATATGGCCGAGAAATGTAATTTTGATGTTAACTCCCAAACCGCTGCGCAGAAGTCAACTAAACTTCACCCAATAGTGTATTTTATCACAATCTAGTAGTTACATTTGGAAATTTAGTTTTAGGACATTTGGTTTGAGCGCAATTATTAAACTTAGGTCAAAAAAGCCATTTAAGCCTTTTCACAGTGAGATCTATGCGATATGGCCGAGAAATGTAATTTTGATGTTAACTCCCAAACCGCTGTGCAGAAGTAAACCAAACTTCACCCATTAGTGTATTGTATCACAATCTAGTAGTTACATGTGGAAATTTTGTTCTAGGACATTTTGTTTGAACGCAATCATCAAACTTAATTAAAAAAGTCATTTAAGCCTTTTCACAGTGAGATCTATGCGATATGGCCGAGAAATGTAATTTTGATGTTAACTCCCAAACCGCTGCGCAGAAGTCAACCAAACTTCACCCAATAGTGTATTGTATCACAATCTAGTAGTTACATTTGAAAATTTTGTTCTAGGACATTTTGTTTGAGCGCAATCCTCAAACTTAGGTCAAAAAAGCCATTTAAGCCTTTTCACAGTGAGATCTATGCGATATGGCCGAGAAATGTAATTTTGATGTTAACTCCCAAACCGCTGCGCAGAAGTCAACCAAACTTCACCCATTAGTGTATTGTATCACATTCTAGTAGTTACATTTGAAAATTTCGTTCTAGGACATTTGGTTTGAGCGCAATTATTAAACTTAGGTCAAAAAAGCCATTTAAGCCTTTTCACAGTGAGATCTATGCGATATGGCCGAGAAATGTAATTTTGATGTTAACTCCCAAACCGCTGCGCAGAAGTAAACCAAACTTCACCCATTAGTGTATTGTATCACAATCTAGTAGTTACATGTGGAAATTTGGTTCTAGGACATTTGATTTGAGCGCAATCCTCAAACTTAGGTCAAAAAAGCCATTTAAGCCTTTTCACAGTGAGATCTATGCGATATGGCCGAGAAATGTAATTTTGATGTTAACTCCCAAACCGCTGCGCAGAAGTCAACCAAACTTCACCCAATAGTGTATTGTATCACAATCTAGTAGTTACATTTGAAAATTTTGTTCTAGGACATTTTGTTTGAACGCAATCATCAAACTTAATTAAAAAAGTCATTTAAGCCTTTTCACAGTGAGATCTATGCGATATGGCCGAGAAATGTAATTTTGATGTTAACTCCCAAACCGCTGCGCAGAAGTCAACCAAACTTCACCCAATAGTGTATTGTATCACAATCTAGTAGTTACATTTGAAAATTTTGTTCTAGGAAATTTTGTTTGAGCGCAATCATCAAACTTAATTAAAAAAGTAATTTAAGCCTTTTCACAGTGAGATCTATGCGATATGGCCGAGAAATGTAATTTTGATGTTAACTCCCAAACCGCTGCGCAGAAGTCAACCAAACTTCACCCATTAGTGTATTGTATCACAATCTAGTAGTTACATGTGGAAATTTGGTTCTAGGACATTTGATTTGAGCGCAATCCTCAAACTTAGGTCAAAAAAGCCATTTAAGCCTTTTCACAGTGAGATCTATGCGATATGGCCGAGAAATGTAATTTTGATGTTAACTCCCAAACCGCTGCGCAGAAGTCAATTAAACTTCACCCAATAGTGTATTTTATCACAATCTAGTAGTTACATTTGGAAATTTAGTTTTAGGACATTTGGTTTGAGCGCAATTATTAAACTTAGGTCAAAAAAGCCATTTAAGCCTTTTCACAGTGAGATCTATGCGATATGGCCGAGAAATGTAATTTTGATGTTAACTCCCAAACCGCTGCGCAGAAGTAAACCAAACTTCACCCATTAGTGTATTGTATCACAATCTAGTAGTTACATGTGGAAATTTGGTTCTAGGACATTTGATTTGAGCGCAATCCTCAAACTTAGGTCAAAAAAGCCATTTAAGCCTTTTCACAGTGAGATCTATGCGATATGGCCGAGAAATGTAATTTTGATGTTAACTCCCAAACCGCTGCGCAGAAGTCAACCAAACTTCACCCAATAGTGTATTGTATCACATTCTAGTAGTTACATTTTAAAATTTCGTTCTAGGACATTTGGTTTAAGCGCAATTATTAAACTTAGGTCAAAAAAGCCATTTAAGCCTTTTCACAGTGAGATCTATGCGATATGGCCGAGAAATGTAATTTTGATGTTAACTCCCAAACCGCTGCGCAGAAGTAAACCAAACTTCACCCATTAGTGTATTGTATCACAATCTTTTCATAGTGAGATCTATGCGATATGGCCGAGAAATGTAATTTTGATGTTAACTCCCAAACCGCTGCGCAGAAGTCAACCAAACTTAACCCAATAGTGTATTGTATCACAATCTAGTAGTTACATTTGAAAATTTTGTTCTAGGAAATTTTGTTTGAGCGCAATCATCAAACTTAAATAAAAAAGTCATTTAAGCCTTTTCACAGTGAGATCTATGCGATATGGCCGAGAAATGTAATTTTGATGTTAACTCCCAAACCGCTGCGCAGAAGTCAACCAAACTTCACCCAATAGTGTATTGTATCACAATCTAGTAGTTACATTTGAAAATTTTGTTCTAGGACATTTTGTTTGAACGCAATCATCAAACTTAATTAAAAAAAGTCATTTAAGCCTTTTCATAGTGAGATCTATGCGATATGGCCGAGAAATGTAATTTTGATGTTAACTCCCAAACCGCTGCGCAGAAGTCAACCAAACCTCACCCAATAGTGTATTGTATCACAATCTAGTAGTTACATTTGAAAATTTTGTTCTAGGAAATTTTGTTTGAGCGCAATCATCAAACTTAATTAAAAAGTCATTTAAGCCTTTTCACAGTGAGATCTATGCGATATGGCCGAGAAATGTAATTTTGATGTTAACTCCCAAACCGCTGCGCAGAAGTCAACCAAACTTCACCCATTAGTGTATTGTATCACAATCTAGTAGTTACATGTGGAAATTTGGTTCTAGGACATTTGATTTGAGCGCAATCCTCAAACTTAGGTCAAAAAAGCCATTTAAGCCTTTTCACAGTGAGATCTATGCGATATGGCCGAGAAATGTAATTTTGATGTTAACTCCCAAACCGCTGCGCAGAAGTCAACTAAACTTCACCCAATAGTGTATTTTATCACAATCTAGTAGTTACATTTGGAAATTTAGTTTTAGGACATTTGGTTTGAGCGCAATTATTAAACTTAGGTCAAAAAAGCCATTTAAGCCTTTTCACAGTGAGATCTATGCGATATGGCCGAGAAATGTAATTTTGATGTTAACTCCCAAACCGCTGTGCAGAAGTAAACCAAACTTCACCCATTAGTGTATTGTATCACAATCTAGTAGTTACATGTGGAAATTTGGTTCTAGGACATTTGATTTGAGCACAATCCTCAAACTTAGGTCAAAAAAGCCATTTAAGCCTTTTCACAGTGAGATCTATGCGATATGGCCGAGAAATGTAATTTTGATGTTAACTCCCAAACCGCTGCGCAGAAGTCAACCAAACTTCACCCAATAGTGTATTATATCACAATCTAGTAGTTACATTTGAAAATTTTGTTCTAGGACATTTTGTTTGAACGCAATCATCAAACTTAATTAAAAAAGTCATTTAAGCCTTTTCACAGTGAGATCTATGCGATATGGCCGAGAAATGTAATTTTGATGTTAACTCCCAAACCGCTGCGCAGAAGTCAACCAAACTTCACCCAATAGTGTATTGTATCACAATCTAGTAGTTACATTTGAAAATTTTGTTCTAGGACATTTTGTTTGAGCGCAATCCTCAAACTTAGGTCAAAAAAGCCATTTAAGCCTTTTCACAGTGAGATCTATGCGATATGGCCGAGAAATGTAATTTTGATGTTAACTCCCAAACCGCTGCGCAGAAGTCAACCAAACTTCACCCATTAGTGTATTGTATCACATTCTAGTAGTTACATTTGAAAATTTCGTTCTAGGACATTTGGTTTGAGCGCAATTATTAAACTTAGGTCAAAAAAGCCATTTAAGCCTTTTCACAGTTAGATCTATGCGATATGGCCGAGAAATGTAATTTTGATGTTAACTCCCAAACCGCTGCGCAGAAGTAAACCAAACTTCACCCATTAGTGTATTGTATCACAATCTAGTAGTTACATGTGGAAATTTGGTTCTAGGACATTTGATTTGAGCGCAATCCTCAAACTTAGGTCAAAAAAGCCATTTAAGCCTTTTCACAGTGAGATCTATGCGATATGGCCGAGAAATGTAATTTTGATGTAAACTCCCAAACCGCTGCGCAGAAGTCAACTAAACTTCACCCAATAGTGTATTGTATCACATTCTAGTAGTTACATTTGAAAATTTCGTTCTAGGACATTTGATTTGAGCGCAATCATTAAACTTAATTAAAAAAGTCATTTAAGCCTTTTCACAGTGAGATCTATGCGATATGGCCGAGAAATGTAATTTTGATGTTAACTCCCAAACCGCTGCGCAGAAGTCAACCAAACTTCACCCAATAGTGTATTGTATCACAATCTAGTAGTTACATTTGAAAATTTTGTTCTAGGACATTTTGTTTGAACGCAATCATCAAACTTAATTAAAAAAGTCATTTAAGCCTTTTCACAGTGAGATCTATGCGATATGGCCGAGAAATGTAATTTTGATGTTAACTCCCAAACCGCTGCGCAGAAGTCAACCAAACTTCACCCAATAGTGTATTGTATCACAATCTAGTAGTTACATTTGAAAATTTTGTTCTAGGAAATTTTGTTTGAGCGCAATCATCAAACTTAATTAAAAAAGTCATTTAAGCCTTTTCACAGTGAGATCTATGCGATATGGCCGAGAAATGTAATTTTGATGTTAACTCCCAAACCGCTGCGCAGAAGTCAACCAAACTTCACCCATTAGTGTATTGTATCACAATCTAGTAGTTACATGTGGAAATTTGGTTCTAGGACATTTGATTTGAGCGCAATCCTCAAACTTAGGTCAAAAAAGCCATTTAAGCCTTTTCACAGTGAGATCTATGCGATATGGCCGAGAAATGTAATTTTGATGTTAACTCCCAAACCGCTGCGCAGAAGTCAACTAAACTTCACCCAATAGTGTATTTTATCACAATCTAGTAGTTACATTTGGAAATTTAGTTTTAGGACATTTGGTTTGAGCGCAATTATTAAACTTAGGTCAAAAAAGCCATTTAAGCCTTTTCACAGTGAGATCTATGCGATATGGCCGAGAAATGTAATTTTGATGTTAACTCCCAAACCGCTGCGCAGAAGTAAACCAAACTTCACCCATTAGTGTATTGTATCACAATCTAGTAGTTACATGTGGAAATTTGGTTCTAGGACATTTGATTTGAGCGCAATTCTCAAACTTAGGTCAAAAAAGCCATTTAAGCCTTTTCACAGTGAGATCTATGCGATATGGCCGAGAAGTGTAATTTTGATGTTAACTCCCAAACCGCTGCGCAGAAGTCAACCAAACTTCACCCAATAGTGTATTTTATCACAATCTAGTAGTTACATTTGGAAATTTAGTTCTAGGACATTTGGTTTGAGCGCAATCATCAAACTTAGGTCAAAAAAGCCATTTAAGCCTTTTCATAGTGAGATCTATGCGATATGGCCGAGAAATGTAATTTTGATGTTAACTCCCAAACCGCTGCGCAGAAGTCAACCAAACTTCACCCAAGAGTGTATTGTATCACATTCTAGTAGTTATATTTGAAAATTTCGTTCTAGGACTTTTGGTTTGAGCGCAATCATTAAACTTAGGTCAAAAAAGCCATTTAAGCCTTTTCACAGTGAGATCTATGCGATATGGCCGAGAAATGTAATTTTGATGTTAACTCCCAAACCGCTGCGCAGAAGTAAACCAAACTTCACCCATTAGTGTATTGTATCACAATCTAGTAGTTACATGTGGAAATTTGGTTCTAGGACATTTGATTTGAGCGCAATCCTCAAACTTAGGTCAAAAAAGCCATTTAAGCCTTTTCACAATGAGATCTATGCGATATGGCCGAGAAATGTAATTTTGATGTTAACTCCCAAACCGCTGCGCAGAAGTCAACCAAACTTCACCCAATAGTGTATTGTATCACAATCTAGTAGTTACATTTGAAAATTTTGTTCTAGGACATTTTGTTTGAACGCAATCATCAAACTTATTTAAAAAAGTCATTTAAGCCTTTTCACAGTGAGATCTATGCGATATGGCCGAGAAATGTAATTTTGATGTTAACTCCCAAACCGCTGCGCAGAAGTCAACCAAACTTCACCCAATAGTGTATTGTATCACAATCTAGTAGTTACATTTGAAAATTTTGTTCTAGGACATTTTGTTTGAACGCAATCATCAAACTTAATTAAAAAAGTCATTTAAGCCTTTTCACAGTGAGATCTATGCGATATGACCGAGAAATGTAATTTTGATGTTATCTCCCAAACCGCTGCGCAGAAGTCAACCAAACTTCACCCAATAGTGTATTTTATCACAATCTAGTAGTTACATTTGGAAATTTAGTTTTAGGACATTTGGTTTGAGCGCAATTATTAAACTTAGGTCAAAAAAGCCATTTAAGCCTTTTCACAGTGAGATCTATGCGATATGGCCGAGAAATGTAATTTTGATGTTAACTCCCAAACCGCTGCGCAGAGGTCAACCAAACTTCACCCAATAGTGTATTATATCACAATCTAGTAGTTACATTTGAAATTTGGTTCTAGGACATTTGATTTGAGCGCAATCCTCAAACTTAGGTCAAAAAAGCCATTTAAGCCTTTTCACAGTGAGATCTATGCGATATGGCCGAGAAATGTAATTTTGATGTTCACTCCCAAACCGCTGCGCAGAAGTCAACCAAACTTCACCCATTAGTGTATTGTATCACATTCTAGTAGTTACATTTGAAAATTTCGTTCTAGGACATTTGGTTTGAGCGCAATTATTAAACTTAGGTCAAAAAAGCCATTTAAGCCTTTTCACAGTGAGATCTATGCGATATGGCCGAGAAATGTAATTTTGATGTTAACTCCCAAACCGCTGCGCAGAGGTCAACCAAACTTCACCCAATAGTGTATTATATCACAATCTAGTAGTTACATTTGAAATTTGGTTCTAGGACATTTGATTTGAGCGCAATCCTCAAACTTAGGTCAAAAAAGCCATTTAAGCCTTTTCACAGTGAGATCTATGCGATATGGCCGAGAAGTGTAATTTTGATGTTAACTCCCAAACCGCTGCGCAGAAGTCAACCAAACTTCACCCAATAGTGTATTTTATCACAATCTAGTAGTTACATTTGGAAATTTAGTTCTAGGACATTTGGTTTGAGCGCAATCATCAAACTTAGGTCAAAAAAGCCATTTAAGCCTTTTCATAGTGAGATCTATGTGATATGGCCGAGAAATGTAATTTTGATGTTAACTCCCAAACCGCTGCGCAGAAGTCAACCAAACTTCACCCAATAGTGTATTGTATCACATTCTAGTAGTTACATTTGAAAATTTCGTTCTAGGACATTTGGTTTGAGCGCAATCATTAAACTTAGGTCAAAAAAGCCATTTAAGCCTTCTCACAGTGAGATCTATGCGATATGGCCGAGAAATGTAATTTTGATGTTAACTCCCAAACCGCTGCGCAGAAGTAAACCAAACTTCACCCATTAGTGTATTGTATCACAATCTAGTAGTTACATGTGGAAATTTGGTTCTAGGACATTTGATTTGAGCGCAATCCTCAAACTTAGGTCAAAAAAGCCATTTAAGCCTTTTCACAATGAGATCTATGCGATATGGCCGAGAAATGTAATTTTGATGTTAACTCCCAAACCGCTGCGCAGAAGTCAACCAAACTTCACCCAATAGTGTATTGTATCACAATCTAGTAGTTACATTTGAAAATTTTGTTCTAGGACATTTTATTTGAACGCAATCATCAAACTTAATTAAAAAAGTCATTTAAGCCTTTTCACAGTGAGATCTATGCGATATGGCCGAGAAATGTAATTTTGATGTTAACTCCCAAACCGCTGCGCAGAAGTCAACCAAACTTCACCCAATAGTGTATTGTATCACAATCTAGTAGTTACATTTGAAAATTTTGTTCTAGGACATTTTGTTTGAACGCAATCATCAAACTTAATTAAAAAAGTCATTTAAGCCTTTTCACAGTGAGATCTATGCGATATGGCCGAGAAATGTAATTTTGATGTTAACTCCCAAACCGCTGCGCAGAAGTCAACCAAACTTCACCCAATAGTGTATTGTATCACAATCTAGTAGTTACATTTGAAAATTTTGTTCTAGGACATTTTGTTTGAACGCAATCATCAAACTTAATTAAAAAAGTCATTTAAGCCTTTTCACAGTGAGATCTATGCGATATGGCCGAGAAATGTAATTTTGATGTTAACTCCCAAACCGCTGCGCAGAAGTCAACCAAACTTCACCCAATAGTGTATTTTATCACAATCTAGTAGTTACATTTGGAAATTTAGTTTTAGGACATTTGATTTGAGCGCAATTATTAAACTTAGGTCAAAAAAGCCATTTAAGCCTTTTCACAGTGAGATCTATGCGATATGGCCGAGAAATGTAATTTTGATGTTAACTCCCAAACCGCTGCGCAGAAGTAAACCAAACTTCACCCATTAGTGTATTGTATCACAATCTAGTAGTTACATGTGGAAATTTGGTTCTAGGACATTTGATTTGAGCGCAATCCTCAAACTTAGGTCAAAAAAGCCATTTAAGCCTTTTCACAGTGAGATCTATGCGATATGGCCGAGAAATGTAATTTTGATGTTAACTCCCAAACCGCTGCGCAGAAGTCAACCAAACTTCACCCAATAGTGTATTATTTCACAATCTAGTAGTTACATTTGAAAATTTTGTTCTAGGACATTTTGTTTGAACGCAATCATCAAACTTAATTAAAAAAGTCATTTAAGCCTTTTCACAGTGAGATCTATGCGATATGGCCGAGAAATGTAATTTTGATGTTAACTCCCAAACCGCTGCGCAGAAGTCAACCAAACTTCACCCAATAGTGTATTTTATCACAATCTAGTAGTTACATTTGGAAATTTAGTTTTAGGACATTTGGTTTGAGCGCAATTATTAAACTTAGGTCAAAAAAGCCATTTAAGCCTTTTCACAGTGAGATCTATGCGATATGGCCGAGAAATGTAATTTTGATGTTAACTCCCAAACCGCTGCGCAGAGGTCAACCAAACTTCACCCAATAGTGTATTATATCACAATCTAGTAGTTACATTTGAAATTTGGTTCTAGGACATTTGATTTGAGCGCAATCCTCAAACTTAGGTCAAAAAAGCCATTTAAGCCTTTTCACAGTGAGATCTATGCGATATGGCCGAGAAATGTAATTTTGATGTTCACTCCCAAACCGCTGCGCAGAAGTCAACCAAACTTCACCCATTAGTGTATTGTATCACATTCTAGTAGTTACATTTGAAAATTTCGTTCTAGGACATTTGGTTTGAGCGCAATTATTAAACTTAGGTCAAAAAAGCCATTTAAGCCTTTTCACAGTGAGATCTATGCGATATGGCCGAGAAATGTAATTTTGATGTTAACTCCCAAACCGCTGCGCAGAAGTCAACCAAACTTCACCCATTAGTGTATTGTATCACAATCTAGTAGTTACATGTGGAAATTTGGTTCTAGGACATTTGATTTGAGCGCAATCCTCAAACTTAGGTCAAAAAAGCCATTTAAGCCTTTTCACAGTGAGATCTATGCGATATGGCCGAGAAATGTAATTTTGATGTTAACTCCCAAACCGCTGCGCAGAAGTCAACTAAACTTCACCCAATAGTGTATTTTATCACAATCTAGTAGTTACATTTGGAAATGTAGTTTTAGGACATTTGGTTTGAGCGCAATTATTAAACTTAGGTCAAAAAAGCCATTTAAGCCTTTTCACAGTGAGATCTATGCGATATGGCCGAGAAATGTAATTTTGATGTTAACTCCCAAACCGCTGCGCAGAAGTAAACCAAACTTCACCCATTAGTGTATTGTATCACAATCTAGTAGTTACATGTGGAAATTTGGTTCTAGGACATTTGATTTGAGCGCAATTCTCAAACTTAGGTCAAAAAAGCCATTTAAGCCTTTTCACAGTGAGATCTATGCGATATGGCCGAGAAGTGTAATTTTGATGTTAACTCCCAAACCGCTGCGCAGAAGTCAACCAAACTTCACCCAATAGTGTATTTTATCACAATCTAGTAGTTACATTTGGAAATTTAGTTCTAGGACATTTGGTTTGAGCGCAATCATCAAACTTAGGTCAAAAAAGCCATTTAAGCCTTTTCATAGTGAGATCTATGCGATATGGCCGAGAAATGTAATTTTGATGTTAACTCCCAAACCGCTGCGCAGAAGTCAACCAAACTTCACCCAATAGTGTATTGTATCACATTCTAGTAGTTACATTTGAAAATTTCGTTCTAGGACATTTGGTTTGAGCGCAATCATTAAACTTAGGTCAAAAAAGCCATTTAAGCCTTCTCACAGTGAGATCTATGCGATATGGCCGAGAAATGTAATTTTGATGTTAACTCCCAAACCGCTGCGCAGAAGTAAACCAAACTTCACCCATTAGTGTATTGTATCACAATCTAGTAGTTACATGTGGAAATTTGGTTCTAGGACATTTGATTTGAGCGCAATCCTCAAACTTAGGTCAAAAAAGCCATTTAAGCCTTTTCACAATGAGATCTATGCGATATGGCCGAGAAATGTAATTTTGATGTTAACTCCCAAACCGCTGCGCAGAAGTCAACCAAACTTCACCCAATAGTGTATTGTATCACAATCTAGTAGTTACATTTGAAAATTTTGTTCTAGGACATTTTGTTTGAACGCAATCATCAAACTTAATTAAAAAAGTCATTTAAGCCTTTTCACAGTGAGATCTATGCGATATGGCCGAGAAATGTAATTTTGATGTTAACTCCCAAACCGCTGCGCAGAAGTCAACCAAACTTCACCCAATAGAGTATTGTATCACAATCTAGTAGTTACATTTGAAAATTTTGTTCTAGGACATTTTGTTTGAGCGCAATCCTCAAACTTAGGTCAAAAAAGCCATTTAAGCCTTTTCACAGTGAGATCTATGCGATATGGCCGAGAAATGTAATTTTGATGTTAACTCCCAAACCGCTGCGCAGAAGTCAACCAAACTTCACCCAATAGTGTATTGAATCACATTCTAGTAGTTACATTTGAAAATTTCATTCTAGGACATTTGGTTTGAGCGCAATCATTAAACTTAGGTCAAAAAAGCCATTTAAGCCTTTTCACAGTGAGATCTATGCGATATGGCCGAGAAATGTAATTTTGATGTTAACTCCCAAACCGCTGCGCAGAAGTAAACCAAACTTCACCCATTAGTGTATTGTATCACAATCTAGTAGTTACATGTGGAAATTTGGTTCTAGGACATTTGATTTGAGCGCAATCCTCAAACTTAGGTCAAAAAAGCCATTTAAGCCTTTTCACAGTGAGATCTATGCGATATGGCCGAGAAATGTAATTTTGATGTTAACTCCCAAACCGCTGCGCAGAAGTCAACTAAACTTCACCCAATAGTGTATTTTATCACAATCTAGTAGTTACATTTGGAAATTTAGTTTTAGGACATTTGGTTTGAGCGCAATTATTAAACTTAGGTCAAAAAAGCCATTTAAGCCTTTTCACAGTGAGATCTATGCGATATGGCCGAGAAATGTAATTTTGATGTTAACTCCCAAACCGCTGCGCAGAAGTAAACCAAACTTCACCCATTAGTGTATTGTATCACAATCTAGTAGTTACATGTGGAAATTTGGTTCTAGGACATTTGATTTGAGCGCAATTCTCAAACTTAGGTCAAAAAAGCCATTTAAGCCTTTTCACAGTGATATCTATGCGATATGGCCGAGAAGTGTAATTTTGATGTTAACTCCCAAACCGCTGCGCAGAAGTCAACCAAACTTCACCCAATAGTGTATTTTATCACAATCTAGTAGTTACATTTGGAAATTTAGTTCTAGGACATTTGGTTTGAGCGCAATCATCAAACTTAGGTCAAAAAAGCCATTTAAGCCTTTTCATAGTGAGATCTATGCGATATGGCCGAGAAATGTAATTTTGATGTTAACTCCCAAACCGCTGCGCAGAAGTCAACCAAACTTCACCCAATAGTGTATTGTATCACATTCTAGTAGTTACATTTGAAAATTTCGTTCTAGGACATTTGGTTTGAGCGCAATCATTAAACTTAGGTCAAAAAAGCCATTTAAGCCTTTTCACAATGAGATCTATGCGATATGGCCGAGAAATGTAATTTTGATGTTAACTCCCAAACCGCTGCGCAGAAGTCAACCAAACTTCACCCAATAGTATATTGTATCACAATCTAGTAGTTACATTTGAAAATTTTGTTCTAGGACATTTTGTTTGAACGCAATCATCAAACTTAATTAAAAAAGTCATTCAAGCCTTTTCACAGTGAGATCTATGCGATATGGCCGAGAAATGTAATTTTGATGTTAACTCCCAAACCGCTGCGCAGAAGTCAACCAAACTTCACCCAATAGTGTATTGTATCACAATCTAGTAGTTACATTTGAAAATTTTGTTCTAGGACATTTTGTTTGAACGCAATCATCAAACTTAATTAAAAAAAGTCATTTAAGCCTTTTCATAGTGAGATCTATGCGATATGGCCGAGAAATGTAATTTTGATGTTAACTCCCAAACCGCTGCGCAGAAGTCAACTAAACTTCACCCAATAGTGTATTTTATCACAATCTAGTAGTTACATTTGGAAATTTAGTTTTAGGACATTTGGTTTGAGCGCAATTATTAAACTTAGGTCAAAAAAGCCATTTAAGCCTTTTCACAGTGAGATCTATGCGATATGGCCGAGAAATGTAATTTTGATGTTAACTCCCAAACCGCTGTGAAGAAGTAAACCAAACTTCACCCATTAGTGTATTGTATCACAATCTAGTAGTTACATGTGGAAATTTGGTTCTAGGACATTTGATTTGAGCGCAATCCTCAAACTTAGGTCAAAAAAGCCATTTAAGCCTTTTCACAGTGAGATCTATGCGATATGGCCGAGAAATGTAATTTTGATGTTAACTCCCAAACCGCTGCGCAGAAGTCAACCAAACTTCACCCATTAGTGTATTGTATCACAATCTAGTAGTTACATGTGGAAATTTGGTTCTAGGACATTTGATTTGAGCGCAATCCTCAAACTTAGGTCAAAAAAGCCATATAAGCCTTTTCATAGTGAGATCTATGCGATATGGCCGAGAAATGTAATTTTGATGTTAACTCCCAAACCGCTGCGCAGAAGTCAACCAAACTTCACCCAATAGTGTATTGTATCACATTCTAGTAGTTACATTTGAAAATTTTGTTCTAGGACATTTGGTTTGAGCGCAATCATCAAACTTAGGTCAAAAAAGCCATTTAAGCCTTTTCACAGTGAGATCTATGCGATATGGCCGAGAAATGTAATTTTGATGTTAACTCCCAAACCGCTGCGCAGAAGTCAACCAAACTTCACCCAATAGTGTATTGTATCACAATCTAGTAGTTACATTTGAAAATTTTGTTCTAGGACATTTTGTTTGAACGCAATCATCAAACTTAATTAAAAAAGTCATTTAAGCCTTTTCACAGTGAGATCTATGCGATATGGCCGAGAAATGTAATTTTGATGTTAACTCCCAAACCGCTGCGCAGAAGTCAACCAAACTTCACCCAATAGTGTATTGTATCACAATCTAGTAGTTACATTTGAAAATTTTGTTCTAGGACATTTTGTTTGAACGCAATCATCAAACTTAATTAAAAAAAGTCATTTAAGCCTTTTCATAGTGAGATCTATGCGATATGGCCGAGAAATGTAATTTTGATGTTAACTCCCAAACCGCTGCGCAGAAGTCAACTAAACTTCACCCAATAGTGTATTTTATCACAATCTAGTAGTTACATTTGGAAATTTAGTTTTAGGACATTTGGTTTGAGCGCAATTATTAAACTTAGGTCAAAAAAGCCATTTAAGCCTTTTCACAGTGAGATCTATGCGATATGGCTGAGAAATGTAATTTTGATGTTAACTCCCAAACCGCTGTGAAGAAGTAAACCAAACTTCACCCATTAGTGTATTGTATCACAATCTAGTAGTTACATGTGGAAATTTGGTTCTAGGACATTTGATTTGAGCGCAATCCTCAAACTTAGGTCAAAAAAGCCATTTAAGCCTTTTCACAGTGAGATCTATGCGATATGGCCGAGAAATGTAATTTTGATGTTAACTCCCAAACCGCTGCGCAGAAGTAAACCAAACTTCACCCATTAGTGTATTGTATCACAATCTAGTAGTTACATGTGGAAATTTGGTTCTAGGACATTTGATTTGAGCGCAATCCTCAAACTTAGGTCAAAAAAGCCATTTAAGCCTTTTCACAGTGAGATCTATGCGATATGGCCGAGAAATGTAATTTTGATGTTAACTCCCAAACCGCTGCGCAGAAGTCAACCAAACTTCACCCAATAGTGTATTATATCACAATCTAGTAGTTACATTTGAAAATTTTGTTCTAGGACATTTTGTTTGAACGCAATCATCAAACTTAATTAAAAAAGTCATTTAAGCCTTTTCACAGTGAGATCTATGCGATATGGCCGAGAAATGTAATTTTGATGTTAACTCCCAAACCGCTGCGCAGAAGTCAACAAAACTTCACCCAATAGTGTATTGTATCACAATCTAGTAGTTACATTTGAAAATTTTGTTCTAGGACATTTTGTTTGAGCGCAATCCTCAAACTTAGGTCAAAAAAGCCATTTAAGCCTTTTCACAGTGAGATCTATGCGATATGGCCGAGAAATGTAATTTTGATGTTAACTCCCAAACCGCTGCGCAGAAGTCAACCAAACTTCACTCAATAGTGTATTGTATTACATTCTAGTAGTTACATTTGAAAATTTCGTTCTAGGACGTTTGGTTTGAGCGCAATCATTAAACTTAGGTCAAAAAAGCCATTTAAGCCTTTTCACAGTGAGATCTATGCGATATGGCCGAGAAATGTAATTTTGATGTTAACTCCCAAACCGCTGCGCAGAAGTAAACCAAACTTCACCCATTAGTGTATTGTATCACAATCTAGTAGTTACATGTGGAAATTTGGTTCTAGGACATTTGATTTGAGCGCAATCCTCAAACTTAGGTCAAAAAAGCCATATAAGCCTTTTCATAGTGAGATCTATGCGATATGGCCGAGAAATGTAATTTTGATGTTAACTCCCAAACCGCTGCGCAGAAGTCAACCAAACTTCACCCAATAGTGTATTGTATCACATTCTAGTAGTTACATTTGAAAATTTTGTTCTAGGACATTTGGTTTGAGCGCAATCATTAAACTTAGGTCAAAAAAGCCATTTAAGCCTTTTCACAATGAGATCTATGCGATATGGCCGAGAAATGTAATTTTGATGTTAACTCCCAAACCGCTGCGCAGAAGTCAACCAAACTTCACCCAATAGTGTATTGTATCACAATCTAGTAGTTACATTTGAAAATTTTGTTCTAGGACATTTTGTTTGAACGCAATCATCAAACTTAATTAAAAAAGTCATTTAAGCCTTTTCACAGTGAGATCAATGCGATATGGCCGAGAAATGTAATTTTGATGTTAACTCCCAAACCGCTGCGCAGAAGTCAACCAAACTTCACCCAATAGTGTATTGTATCACAATCTAGTAGTTACATTTGAAAATTTTTTTCTAGGACATTTTGTTTGAACGCAATCATCAAACTTAATTAAAAAAAGTCATTTAAGCCTTTTCATAGTGAGATCTATGCGATATGGCCGAGAAATGTAATTTTGATGTTAACTCCCAAACCGCTGCGCAGAAGTCAACTAAACTTCACCCAATAGTGTATTTTATCACAATCTAGTAGTTACATTTGGAAATTTAGTTTTAGGACATTTGGTTTGAGCGCAATTATTAAACTTAGGTCAAAAAAGCCATTTAAGCCTTTTCACAGTGAGATCTATGCGATATGGCCGAGAAATGTAATTTTGATGTTAACTCCCAAACCGCTGTGAAGAAGTAAACCAAACTTCACCCATTAGTGTATTGTATCACAATCTAGTAGTTACATGTGGAAATGTGGTTCTAGGACATTTGATTTGAGCGCAATCCTCAAACTTAGGTCAAAAAAGCCATTTAAGCCTTTTCACAGTGAGATCTATGCGATATGGCCGAGAAATGTAATTTTGATGTTAACTCCCAAACCGCTGCGCAGAAGTAAACCAAACTTCACCCATTAGTGTATTGTATCACAATCTAGTAGTTACATGTGGAAATTTGGTTCTAGGACATTTGATTTGAGCGCAATCCTCAAACTTAGGTCAAAAAAGCCATTTAAGCCTTTTCACAGTGAGATCTATGCGATATGGCCGAGAAATGTAATTTTGATGTTAACTCCCAAACCGCTGCGCAGAAGTCAACCAAACTTCACCCAATAGTGTATTATATCACAATCTAGTAGTTACATTTGAAAATTTTGTTCTAGGACATTTTGTTTGAACGCAATCATCAAACTTAATTAAAAAAGTCATTTAAGCCTTTTCACAGTGAGATCTATGCGATATGGCCGAGAAATGTAATTTTGATGTTAACTCCCAAACCGCTGCGCAGAAGTCAACAAAACTTCACCCAATAGTGTATTGTATCACAATCTAGTAGTTACATTTGAAAATTTTGTTCTAGGACATTTTGTTTGAGCGCAATCCTCAAACTTAGGTCAAAAAAGCCATTTAAGCCTTTTCACAGTGAGATCTATGCGATATGGCCGAGAAATGTAATTTTGATGTTAACTCCCAAACCGCTGCGCAGAAGTCAACCAAACTTCACTCAATAGTGTATTGTATTACATTCTAGTAGTTACATTTGAAAATTTCGTTCTAGGACGTTTGGTTTGAGCGCAATCATTAAACTTAGGTCAAAAAAGCCATTTAAGCCTTTTCACAGTGAGATCTATGCGATATGGCCGAGAAATGTAATTTTGATGTTAACTCCCAAACCGCTGCGCAGAAGTAAACCAAACTTCACCCATTAGTGTATTGTATCACAATCTAGTAGTTACATGTGGAAATTTGGTTCTAGGACATTTGATTTGAGCGCAATCCTCAAACTTAGGTCAAAAAAGCCATTTAAGCCTTTTCACAGTGAGATCTATGCGATATGGCCGAGAAATGTAATTTTGATGTTAACTCCCAAACCGCTGCGCAGAAGTCAACCAAACTTCACCCAATAGTGTATTGTATCACAATCTAGTAGTTACATTTGAAAATTTTGTTCTAGGACATTTTGTTTGAACGCAATCATCAAACTTAATTAAAAAAGTCATTTAAGCCTTTTCACAGTGAGATCTATGCGATATGGCCGAGAAATGTAATTTTGATGTTAACTCCCAAACCGCTGCGCAGAAGTCAACCAAACTTCACCCAATAGAGTATTGTATCACAATCTAGTAGTTACATTTGAAAATTTTGTTCTAGGACATTTTGTTTGAGCGCAATCCTCAAACTTAGGTCAAAAAAGCCATTTAAGCCTTTTCACAGTGAGATCTATGCGATATGGCCGAGAAATGTAATTTTGATGTTAACTCCCAAACCGCTGCGCAGAAGTCAACCAAACTTCACCCAATAGTGTATTGTATCACATTCTAGTAGTTACATTATAAAATTTCATTCTAGGACATTTGGTTTGAGCGCAATCATTAAACTTAGGTCAAAAAAGCCATTTAAGCCTTTTCACAGTGAGATCTATGCGATATGGCCGAGAAATGTAATTTTGATGTTAACTCCCAAACCGCTGCGCAGAAGTAAACCAAACTTCACCCATTAGTGTATTGTATCACAATCTAGTAGTTACATGTGGAAATTTGGTTCTAGGACATTTGATTTGAGCGCAATCCTCAAACTTAGGTCAAAAAAGCCATTTAAGCCTTTTCACAGTGAGATCTATGCGATATGGCCGAGAAATGTAATTTTGATGTTAACTCCCAAACCGCTGCGCAGAAGTCAACTAAACTTCACCCAATAGTGTATTTTATCACAATCTAGTAGTTACATTTGGAAATTTAGTTTTAGGACATTTGGTTTGAGCGCATTTATTAAACTTAGGTCAAAAAAGCCATTTAAGCCTTTTCACAGTGAGATCTATGCGATATGGCCGAGAAATGTAATTTTGATGTTAACTCCCAAACCGCTGCGCAGAAGTCAACCAAACTTCACCCAATAGTGTATTGTATCACATTCTAGTAGTTACATTTGAAAATTTCGTTCTAGGACATTTGGTTTGAGCGCAATCATTAAACTTAGGTCAAAAAAGCCATTTAAGCCTTTTCACAATGAGATCTATGCGATATGGCCGAGAAATGTAATTTTGATGTTAACTCCCAAACCGCTGCGCAGAAGTCAACCAAACTTCACCCAATAGTGTATTGTATCACAATCTAGTAGTTACATTTGAAAATTTTGTTCTAGGACATTTTGTTTGAACGCAATCATCAAACTTAATTAAAAAAAGTCATTTAAGCCTTTTCATAGTGAGATCTATGCGATATGGCCGAGAAATGTAATTTTGATGTTAACTCCCAAACCGCTGCGCAGAAGTCAACTAAACTTCACCCAATAGTGTATTTTATCACAATCTAGTAGTTACATTTGGAAATTTAGTTTTAGGACATTTGGTTTGAGCGCAATTATTAAACTTAGGTCAAAAAAGCCATTTAAGCCTTTTCACAGTGAGATCTATGCGATATGGCCGAGAAATGTAATTTTGATGTAAACTCCCAAACCGCTGTGAAGAAGTAAACCAAACTTCACCCATTAGTGTATTGTATCACAATCTAGTAGTTACATGTGGAAATTTGGTTCTAGGACATTTGATTTGAGCGCAATCCTCAAACTTAGGTCAAAAAAGCCATTTAAGCCTTTTCACAGTGAGATCTATGCGATATGGCCGAGAAATGTAATTTTGATGTTAACTCCCAAACCGCTGCGCAGAAGTAAACCAAACTTCACCCATTAGTGTATTGTATCACAATCTAGTAGTTACATGTGGAAATTTGGTTCTAGGACATTTGATTTGAGCGCAATCCTCAAACTTAGGTCAAAAAAGCCATTTAAGCCTTTTCACAGTGAGATCTATGCGATATGGCCGAGAAATGTAATTTTGATGTTAACTCCCAAACCGCTGCGCAGAAGTCAACCAAACTTCACCCAATAGTGTATTATATCACAATCTAGTAGTTACATTTGAAAATTTTGTTCTAGGACATTTTGTTTGAACGCAATCATCAAACTTAATTAAAAAAGTCATTTAAGCCTTTTCACAGTGAGATCTATGCGATATGGCCGAGAAATGTAATTTTGATGTTAACTCCCAAACCGCTGCGCAGAAGTCAACAAAACTTCACCCAATAGTGTATTGTATCACAATCTAGTAGTTACATTTGAAAATTTTGTTCTAGGACATTTTGTTTGAGCGCAATCCTCAAACTTAGGTCAAAAAAGCCATTTAAGCCTTTTCACAGTGAGATCTATGCGATATGGCCGAGAAATGTAATTTTGATGTTAACTCCCAAACCGCTGCGCAGAAGTCAACCAAACTTCACTCAATAGTGTATTGTATTACATTCTAGTAGTTACATTTGAAAATTTCGTTCTAGGACGTTTGGTTTGAGCGCAATCATTAAACTTAGGTCAAAAAAGCCATTTAAGCCTTTTCACAGTGAGATCTATGCGATATGGCCGAGAAATGTAATTTTGATGTTAACTCCCAAACCGCTGCGCAGAAGTAAACCAAACTTCACCCATTAGTGTATTGTATCACAATCTAGTAGTTACATGTGGAAATTTGGTTCTAGGACATTTGATTTGAGCGCAATCCTCAAACTTAGGTCAAAAAAGCCATTTAAGCCTTTTCACAGTGAGATCTATGCGATATGGCCGAGAAATGTAATTTTGATGTTAACTCCCAAACCGCTGCGCAGAAGTCAACCAAACTTCACCCAATAGTGTATTGTATCACAATCTAGTAGTTACATTTGAAAATTTTGTTCTAGGACATTTTGTTTGAACGCAATCATCAAACTTAATTAAAAAAGTCATTTAAGCCTTTTCACAGTGAGATCTATGCGATATGGCCGAGAAATGTAATTTTGATGTTAACTCCCAAACCGCTGCGCAGAAGTCAACCAAACTTCACCCAATAGTGTATTGTATCACATTCTAGTAGTTACATTTGAAAATTTCGTTCTAGGACATTTGGTTTGAGCGCAATCATTGAACTTAGGTCAAAAAAAACATTTAAGCCTTTTCACAATGAGATCTATGCGATATGGCCGAGAAATGTAATTTTGATGTTAACTCCCAAACCGCTGCGCAGAAGTCAACCAAACTTCACCCAATAGTGTATTGTATCACAATCTAGTAGTTACATTTGAAAATTTTGTTCTAGGACATTTTGTTTGAACGCAATCATCAAACTTAATTAAAAAAAGTCATTTAAGCCTTTTCATAGTGAGATCTATGCGATATGGCCGAGAAATGTAATTTTGATGTTAACTCCCAAACCGCTGCGCAGAAGTCAACTAAACTTCATCCAATAGTGTATTTTATCACAATCTAGTAGTTACATTTGGAAATTTAGTTTTAGGACATTTGGTTTGAGCGCAATTATTAAACTTAGGTCAAAAAAGCCATTTAAGCCTTTTCACAGTGAGATCTATGCGATATGGCCGAGAAATGTAATTTTGATGTTAACTCCCAAACCGCTGTGAAGAAGTAAACCAAACTTCACCCATTAGTGTATTGTATCACAATCTAGTAGTTACATGTGGAAATTTGGTTCTAGGACATTTGATTTGAGCGCAATCCTCAAACTTAGGTCAAAAAAGCCATTTAAGCCTTTTCACAGTGAGATCTATGCGATATGGCCGAGAAATGTAATTTTGATGTTAACTCCCAAACCGCTGCGCAGAAGTCAACCAAACTTCACCCAATAGTGTATTGTATCACAATCTAGTAGTTACATTTGAAAATTTTGTTCTAGGACATTTTGTTTGAACGCAATCATCAAACTTAATTAAAAAAGTCATTTAAGCCTTTTCACAGTGAGATCTATGCGATATGGCCGAGAAATGTAATTTTGATGTTAACT
Organism: Corythoichthys intestinalis; assembly: GCF_030265065.1. NCBI lineage: Eukaryota > Metazoa > Chordata > Actinopteri > Syngnathiformes > Syngnathidae > Corythoichthys > Corythoichthys intestinalis. Next base: position 1,130,496 of record NW_026651600.1, on the reverse strand, counting down.
CCCAAACCGCTGCGCAGAAGTCAACCAAACTTCACCCAATAGTGTATTGTATCACAATCTAGTAGTTACATTTGAAAATTTTGTTCTAGGACATTTTGTTTGAACGCAATCATCAAACTTAATTAAAAAAAGTCATTTAAGCCTTTTCATAGTGAGATCTATGCGATATGGCCGAGAAATGTAATTTTGATGTTAACTCCCAAACCGCTGCGCAGAAGTCAACTAAACTTCACCCAATAGTGTATTTTATCACAATCTAGTAGTTACATTTGGAAATTTAGTTTTAGGACATTTGGTTTGAGCGCAATTATTAAACTTAGGTCAAAAAAGCCATTTAAGCCTTTTCACAGTGAGATCTATGCGATATGGCTGAGAAATGTAATTTTGATGTTAACTCCCAAACCGCTGTGAAGAAGTAAACCAAACTTCACCCATTAGTGTATTGTATCACAATCTAGTAGTTACATGTGGAAATTTGGTTCTAGGACATTTGATTTGAGCGCAATCCTCAAACTTAGGTCAAAAAAGCCATTTAAGCCTTTTCACAGTGAGATCTATGCGATATGGCCGAGAAATGTAATTTTGATGTTAACTCCCAAACCGCTGCGCAGAAGTAAACCAAACTTCACCCATTAGTGTATTGTATCACAATCTAGTAGTTACATGTGGAAATTTGGTTCTAGGACATTTGATTTGAGCGCAATCCTCAAACTTAGGTCAAAAAAGCCATTTAAGCCTTTTCACAGTGAGATCTATGCGATATGGCCGAGAAATGTAATTTTGATGTTAACTCCCAAACCGCTGCGCAGAAGTCAACCAAACTTCACCCAATAGTGTATTATATCACAATCTAGTAGTTACATTTGAAAATTTTGTTCTAGGACATTTTGTTTGAACGCAATCATCAAACTTAATTAAAAAAGTCATTTAAGCCTTTTCACAGTGAGATCTATGCGATATGGCCGAGAAATGTAATTTTGATGTTAACTCCCAAACCGCTGCGCAGAAGTCAACAAAACTTCACCCAATAGTGTATTGTATCACAATCTAGTAGTTACATTTGAAAATTTTGTTCTAGGACATTTTGTTTGAGCGCAATCCTCAAACTTAGGTCAAAAAAGCCATTTAAGCCTTTTCACAGTGAGATCTATGCGATATGGCCGAGAAATGTAATTTTGATGTTAACTCCCAAACCGCTGCGCAGAAGTCAACCAAACTTCACTCAATAGTGTATTGTATTACATTCTAGTAGTTACATTTGAAAATTTCGTTCTAGGACGTTTGGTTTGAGCGCAATCATTAAACTTAGGTCAAAAAAGCCATTTAAGCCTTTTCACAGTGAGATCTATGCGATATGGCCGAGAAATGTAATTTTGATGTTAACTCCCAAACCGCTGCGCAGAAGTAAACCAAACTTCACCCATTAGTGTATTGTATCACAATCTAGTAGTTACATGTGGAAATTTGGTTCTAGGACATTTGATTTGAGCGCAATCCTCAAACTTAGGTCAAAAAAGCCATATAAGCCTTTTCATAGTGAGATCTATGCGATATGGCCGAGAAATGTAATTTTGATGTTAACTCCCAAACCGCTGCGCAGAAGTCAACCAAACTTCACCCAATAGTGTATTGTATCACATTCTAGTAGTTACATTTGAAAATTTTGTTCTAGGACATTTGGTTTGAGCGCAATCATTAAACTTAGGTCAAAAAAGCCATTTAAGCCTTTTCACAATGAGATCTATGCGATATGGCCGAGAAATGTAATTTTGATGTTAACTCCCAAACCGCTGCGCAGAAGTCAACCAAACTTCACCCAATAGTGTATTGTATCACAATCTAGTAGTTACATTTGAAAATTTTGTTCTAGGACATTTTGTTTGAACGCAATCATCAAACTTAATTAAAAAAGTCATTTAAGCCTTTTCACAGTGAGATCTATGCGATATGGCCGAGAAATGTAATTTTGATGTTAACTCCCAAACCGCTGCGCAGAAGTCAACCAAACTTCACCCAATAGTGTATTGTATCACAATCTAGTAGTTACATTTGAAAATTTTTTTCTAGGACATTTTGTTTGAACGCAATCATCAAACTTAATTAAAAAAAGTCATTTAAGCCTTTTCATAGTGAGATCTATGCGATATGGCCGAGAAATGTAATTTTGATGTTAACTCCCAAACCGCTGCGCAGAAGTCAACTAAACTTCACCCAATAGTGTATTTTATCACAATCTAGTAGTTACATTTGGAAATTTAGTTTTAGGACATTTGGTTTGAGCGCAATTATTAAACTTAGGTCAAAAAAGCCATTTAAGCCTTTTCACAGTGAGATCTATGCGATATGGCCGAGAAATGTAATTTTGATGTTAACTCCCAAACCGCTGTGAAGAAGTAAACCAAACTTCACCCATTAGTGTATTGTATCACAATCTAGTAGTTACATGTGGAAATGTGGTTCTAGGACATTTGATTTGAGCGCAATCCTCAAACTTAGGTCAAAAAAGCCATTTAAGCCTTTTCACAGTGAGATCTATGCGATATGGCCGAGAAATGTAATTTTGATGTTAACTCCCAAACCGCTGCGCAGAAGTAAACCAAACTTCACCCATTAGTGTATTGTATCACAATCTAGTAGTTACATGTGGAAATTTGGTTCTAGGACATTTGATTTGAGCGCAATCCTCAAACTTAGGTCAAAAAAGCCATTTAAGCCTTTTCACAGTGAGATCTATGCGATATGGCCGAGAAATGTAATTTTGATGTTAACTCCCAAACCGCTGCGCAGAAGTCAACCAAACTTCACCCAATAGTGTATTATATCACAATCTAGTAGTTACATTTGAAAATTTTGTTCTAGGACATTTTGTTTGAACGCAATCATCAAACTTAATTAAAAAAGTCATTTAAGCCTTTTCACAGTGAGATCTATGCGATATGGCCGAGAAATGTAATTTTGATGTTAACTCCCAAACCGCTGCGCAGAAGTCAACAAAACTTCACCCAATAGTGTATTGTATCACAATCTAGTAGTTACATTTGAAAATTTTGTTCTAGGACATTTTGTTTGAGCGCAATCCTCAAACTTAGGTCAAAAAAGCCATTTAAGCCTTTTCACAGTGAGATCTATGCGATATGGCCGAGAAATGTAATTTTGATGTTAACTCCCAAACCGCTGCGCAGAAGTCAACCAAACTTCACTCAATAGTGTATTGTATTACATTCTAGTAGTTACATTTGAAAATTTCGTTCTAGGACGTTTGGTTTGAGCGCAATCATTAAACTTAGGTCAAAAAAGCCATTTAAGCCTTTTCACAGTGAGATCTATGCGATATGGCCGAGAAATGTAATTTTGATGTTAACTCCCAAACCGCTGCGCAGAAGTAAACCAAACTTCACCCATTAGTGTATTGTATCACAATCTAGTAGTTACATGTGGAAATTTGGTTCTAGGACATTTGATTTGAGCGCAATCCTCAAACTTAGGTCAAAAAAGCCATTTAAGCCTTTTCACAGTGAGATCTATGCGATATGGCCGAGAAATGTAATTTTGATGTTAACTCCCAAACCGCTGCGCAGAAGTCAACCAAACTTCACCCAATAGTGTATTGTATCACAATCTAGTAGTTACATTTGAAAATTTTGTTCTAGGACATTTTGTTTGAACGCAATCATCAAACTTAATTAAAAAAGTCATTTAAGCCTTTTCACAGTGAGATCTATGCGATATGGCCGAGAAATGTAATTTTGATGTTAACTCCCAAACCGCTGCGCAGAAGTCAACCAAACTTCACCCAATAGAGTATTGTATCACAATCTAGTAGTTACATTTGAAAATTTTGTTCTAGGACATTTTGTTTGAGCGCAATCCTCAAACTTAGGTCAAAAAAGCCATTTAAGCCTTTTCACAGTGAGATCTATGCGATATGGCCGAGAAATGTAATTTTGATGTTAACTCCCAAACCGCTGCGCAGAAGTCAACCAAACTTCACCCAATAGTGTATTGTATCACATTCTAGTAGTTACATTATAAAATTTCATTCTAGGACATTTGGTTTGAGCGCAATCATTAAACTTAGGTCAAAAAAGCCATTTAAGCCTTTTCACAGTGAGATCTATGCGATATGGCCGAGAAATGTAATTTTGATGTTAACTCCCAAACCGCTGCGCAGAAGTAAACCAAACTTCACCCATTAGTGTATTGTATCACAATCTAGTAGTTACATGTGGAAATTTGGTTCTAGGACATTTGATTTGAGCGCAATCCTCAAACTTAGGTCAAAAAAGCCATTTAAGCCTTTTCACAGTGAGATCTATGCGATATGGCCGAGAAATGTAATTTTGATGTTAACTCCCAAACCGCTGCGCAGAAGTCAACTAAACTTCACCCAATAGTGTATTTTATCACAATCTAGTAGTTACATTTGGAAATTTAGTTTTAGGACATTTGGTTTGAGCGCATTTATTAAACTTAGGTCAAAAAAGCCATTTAAGCCTTTTCACAGTGAGATCTATGCGATATGGCCGAGAAATGTAATTTTGATGTTAACTCCCAAACCGCTGCGCAGAAGTCAACCAAACTTCACCCAATAGTGTATTGTATCACATTCTAGTAGTTACATTTGAAAATTTCGTTCTAGGACATTTGGTTTGAGCGCAATCATTAAACTTAGGTCAAAAAAGCCATTTAAGCCTTTTCACAATGAGATCTATGCGATATGGCCGAGAAATGTAATTTTGATGTTAACTCCCAAACCGCTGCGCAGAAGTCAACCAAACTTCACCCAATAGTGTATTGTATCACAATCTAGTAGTTACATTTGAAAATTTTGTTCTAGGACATTTTGTTTGAACGCAATCATCAAACTTAATTAAAAAAAGTCATTTAAGCCTTTTCATAGTGAGATCTATGCGATATGGCCGAGAAATGTAATTTTGATGTTAACTCCCAAACCGCTGCGCAGAAGTCAACTAAACTTCACCCAATAGTGTATTTTATCACAATCTAGTAGTTACATTTGGAAATTTAGTTTTAGGACATTTGGTTTGAGCGCAATTATTAAACTTAGGTCAAAAAAGCCATTTAAGCCTTTTCACAGTGAGATCTATGCGATATGGCCGAGAAATGTAATTTTGATGTAAACTCCCAAACCGCTGTGAAGAAGTAAACCAAACTTCACCCATTAGTGTATTGTATCACAATCTAGTAGTTACATGTGGAAATTTGGTTCTAGGACATTTGATTTGAGCGCAATCCTCAAACTTAGGTCAAAAAAGCCATTTAAGCCTTTTCACAGTGAGATCTATGCGATATGGCCGAGAAATGTAATTTTGATGTTAACTCCCAAACCGCTGCGCAGAAGTAAACCAAACTTCACCCATTAGTGTATTGTATCACAATCTAGTAGTTACATGTGGAAATTTGGTTCTAGGACATTTGATTTGAGCGCAATCCTCAAACTTAGGTCAAAAAAGCCATTTAAGCCTTTTCACAGTGAGATCTATGCGATATGGCCGAGAAATGTAATTTTGATGTTAACTCCCAAACCGCTGCGCAGAAGTCAACCAAACTTCACCCAATAGTGTATTATATCACAATCTAGTAGTTACATTTGAAAATTTTGTTCTAGGACATTTTGTTTGAACGCAATCATCAAACTTAATTAAAAAAGTCATTTAAGCCTTTTCACAGTGAGATCTATGCGATATGGCCGAGAAATGTAATTTTGATGTTAACTCCCAAACCGCTGCGCAGAAGTCAACAAAACTTCACCCAATAGTGTATTGTATCACAATCTAGTAGTTACATTTGAAAATTTTGTTCTAGGACATTTTGTTTGAGCGCAATCCTCAAACTTAGGTCAAAAAAGCCATTTAAGCCTTTTCACAGTGAGATCTATGCGATATGGCCGAGAAATGTAATTTTGATGTTAACTCCCAAACCGCTGCGCAGAAGTCAACCAAACTTCACTCAATAGTGTATTGTATTACATTCTAGTAGTTACATTTGAAAATTTCGTTCTAGGACGTTTGGTTTGAGCGCAATCATTAAACTTAGGTCAAAAAAGCCATTTAAGCCTTTTCACAGTGAGATCTATGCGATATGGCCGAGAAATGTAATTTTGATGTTAACTCCCAAACCGCTGCGCAGAAGTAAACCAAACTTCACCCATTAGTGTATTGTATCACAATCTAGTAGTTACATGTGGAAATTTGGTTCTAGGACATTTGATTTGAGCGCAATCCTCAAACTTAGGTCAAAAAAGCCATTTAAGCCTTTTCACAGTGAGATCTATGCGATATGGCCGAGAAATGTAATTTTGATGTTAACTCCCAAACCGCTGCGCAGAAGTCAACCAAACTTCACCCAATAGTGTATTGTATCACAATCTAGTAGTTACATTTGAAAATTTTGTTCTAGGACATTTTGTTTGAACGCAATCATCAAACTTAATTAAAAAAGTCATTTAAGCCTTTTCACAGTGAGATCTATGCGATATGGCCGAGAAATGTAATTTTGATGTTAACTCCCAAACCGCTGCGCAGAAGTCAACCAAACTTCACCCAATAGTGTATTGTATCACATTCTAGTAGTTACATTTGAAAATTTCGTTCTAGGACATTTGGTTTGAGCGCAATCATTAAACTTAGGTCAAAAAAAACATTTAAGCCTTTTCACAATGAGATCTATGCGATATGGCCGAGAAATGTAATTTTGATGTTAACTCCCAAACCGCTGCGCAGAAGTCAACCAAACTTCACCCAATAGTGTATTGTATCACAATCTAGTAGTTACATTTGAAAATTTTGTTCTAGGACATTTTGTTTGAACGCAATCATCAAACTTAATTAAAAAAAGTCATTTAAGCCTTTTCATAGTGAGATCTATGCGATATGGCCGAGAAATGTAATTTTGATGTTAACTCCCAAACCGCTGCGCAGAAGTCAACTAAACTTCATCCAATAGTGTATTTTATCACAATCTAGTAGTTACATTTGGAAATTTAGTTTTAGGACATTTGGTTTGAGCGCAATTATTAAACTTAGGTCAAAAAAGCCATTTAAGCCTTTTCACAGTGAGATCTATGCGATATGGCCGAGAAATGTAATTTTGATGTTAACTCCCAAACCGCTGTGAAGAAGTAAACCAAACTTCACCCATTAGTGTATTGTATCACAATCTAGTAGTTACATGTGGAAATTTGGTTCTAGGACATTTGATTTGAGCGCAATCCTCAAACTTAGGTCAAAAAAGCCATTTAAGCCTTTTCACAGTGAGATCTATGCGATATGGCCGAGAAATGTAATTTTGATGTTAACTCCCAAACCGCTGCGCAGAAGTAAACCAAACTTCACCCATTAGTGTATTGTATCACAATCTAGTAGTTACATGTGGAAATTTGGTTCTAGGACATTTGATTTGAGCGCAATCCTCAAACTTAGGTCAAAAAAGCCATTTAAGCCTTTTCACAGTGAGATCTATGCGATATGGCCGAGAAATGTAATTTTGATGTTAACTCCCAAACCGCTGCGCAGAAGTCAACCAAACTTCACCCAATAGTGTATTATATCACAATCTAGTAGTTACATTTGAAAATTTTGTTCTAGGACATTTTGTTTGAACGCAATCATCAAACTTAATTAAAAAAGTCATTTAAGCCTTTTCACAGTGAGATCTATGCGATATGGCCGAGAAATGTAATTTTGATGTTAACTCCCAAACCGCTGCGCAGAAGTCAACAAAACTTCACCCAATAGTGTATTGTATCACAATCTAGTAGTTACATTTGAAAATTTTGTTCTAGGACATTTTGTTTGAGCGCAATCCTCAAACTTAGGTCAAAAAAGCCATTTAAGCCTTTTCACAGTGAGATCTATGCGATATGGCCGAGAAATGTAATTTTGATGTTAACTCCCAAACCGCTGCGCAGAAGTCAACCAAACTTCACTCAATAGTGTATTGTATTACATTCTAGTAGTTACATTTGAAAATTTCGTTCTAGGACGTTTGGTTTGAGCGCAATCATTAAACTTAGGTCAAAAAAGCCATTTAAGCCTTTTCACAGTGAGATCTATGCGATATGGCCGAGAAATGTAATTTTGATGTTAACTCCCAAACCGCTGCGCAGAAGTAAACCAAACTTCACCCATTAGTGTATTGTATCACAATCTAGTAGTTACATGTGGAAATTTGGTTCTAGGACATTTGATTTGAGCGCAATCCTCAAACTTAGGTCAAAAAAGCCATTTAAGCCTTTTCACAGTGAGATCTATGCGATATGGCCGAGAAATGTAATTTTGATGTTAACTCCCAAACCGCTGCGCAGAAGTCAACCAAACTTCACCCAATAGTGTATTGTATCACAATCTAGTAGTTACATTTGAAAATTTTGTTCTAGGACATTTTGTTTGAACGCAATCATCAAACTTAATTAAAAAAGTCATTTAAGCCTTTTCACAGTGAGATCTATGCGATATGGCCGAGAAATGTAATTTTGATGTTAACTCCCAAACCGCTGCGCAGAAGTCAACCAAACTTCACCCAATAGAGTATTGTATCACAATCTAGTAGTTACATTTGAAAATTTTGTTCTAGGACATTTTGTTTGAACGCAATCATCAAACTTAATTAAAAAAGTCATTTAAGCCTTTTCACAGTGAGATCTATGCGATATGGCCGAGAAATGTAATTTTGATGTTAACTCCCAAACCGCTGCGCAGAAGTCAACCAAACTTCACCCAATAGTGTATTGTATCACAATCTAGTAGTTACATTTGAAAATTTTGTTCTAGGACATTTTGTTTGAACGCAATCATCAAACTTAATTAAAAAAAGTCATTTAAGCCTTTTCATAGTGAGATCTATGCGATATGGCCGAGAAATGTAATTTTGATGTTAACTCCCAAACCGCTGCGCAGAAGTCAACTAAACTTCACCCAATAGTGTATTTTATCACAATCTAGTAGTTACATTTGGAAATTTAGTTTTAGGACATTTGGTTTGAGCGCAATTATTAAACTTAGGTCAAAAAAGCCATTTAAGCCTTTTCACAGTGAGATCTATGCGATATGGCCGAGAAATGTAATTTTGATGTTAACTCCCAAACCGCTGTGAAGAAGTAAACCAAACTTCACCCATTAGTGTATTGTATCACAATCTAGTAGTTACATGTGGAAATTTGGTTCTAGGACATTTGATTTGAGCGCAATCCTCAAACTTAGGTCAAAAAAGCCATTTAAGCCTTTTCACAGTGAGATCTATGCGATATGGCCGAGAAATGTAATTTTGATGTTAACTCCCAAACCGCTGCGCAGAAGTCAACCAAACTTCACCCAATAGTGTATTATATCACAATCTAGTAGTTACATTTGAAAATTTTGTTCTAGGACATTTTGTTTGAACGCAATCATCAAACTTAATTAAAAAAGTCATTTAAGCCTTTTCACAGTGAGATCTATGCGATATGGCCGAGAAATGTAATTTTGATGTTAACTCCCAAACCGCTGCGCAGAAGTCAACAAAACTTCACCCAATAGTGTATTGTATCACAATCTAGTAGTTACATTTGAAAATTTTGTTCTAGGACATTTTGTTTGAGCGCAATCCTCAAACTTAGGTCAAAAAAGCCATTTAAGCCTTTTCACAGTGAGATTTATGCGATATGGCCGAGAAATGTAATTTTGATGTTAACTCCCAAACCGCTGCGCAGAAGTCAACCAAACTTCACTCAATAGTGTATTGTATTACATTCTAGTAGTTACATTTGAAAATTTCGTTCTAGGACGTTTGGTTTGAGCGCAATCATTAAACTTAGGTCAAAAAAGCCATTTAAGCCTTTTCACAGTGAGATCTATGCGATATGGCCGAGAAATGTAATTTTGATGTTAACTCCCAAACCGCTGCGCAGAAGTAAACCAAACTTCACCCATTAGTGTATTGTATCACAATCTAGTAGTTACATGTGGAAATTTGGTTCTAGGACATTTGATTTGAGCGCAATCCTCAAACTTAGGTCAAAAAAGCCATTTAAGCCTTTTCACAGTGAGATCTATGCGATATGGCCGAGAAATGTAATTTTGATGTTAACTCCCAAACCGCTGCGCAGAAGTCAACCAAACTTCACCCAATAGTGTATTGTATCACAATCTAGTAGTTACATTTGAAAATTTTGTTCTAGGACATTTTGTTTGAACGCAATCATCAAACTTAATTAAAAAAGTCATTTAAGCCTTTTCACAGTGAGATCTATGCGATATGGCCGAGAAATGTAATTTTGATGTTAACTCCCAAACCGCTGCGCAGAAGTCAACCAAACTTCACCCAATAGAGTATTGTATCACAATCTAGTAGTTACATTTGAAAATTTTGTTCTAGGACATTTTGTTTGAGCGCAATCCTCAAACTTAGGTCAAAAAAGCCATTTAAGCCTTTTCACAGTGAGATCTATGCGATATGGCCGAGAAATGTAATTTTGATGTTAACTCCCAAACCGCTGCGCAGAAGTCAACCAAACTTCACCCAATAGTGTATTGTATCACATTCTAGTAGTTACATTATAAAATTTCATTCTAGGACATTTGGTTTGAGCGCAATCATTAAACTTAGGTCAAAAAAGCCATTTAAGCCTTTTCACAGTGAGATCTATGCGATATGGCCGAGAAATGTAATTTTGATGTTAACTCCCAAACCGCTGCGCAGAAGTAAACCAAACTTCACCCATTAGTGTATTGTATGACAATCTAGTAGTTACATGTGGAAATTTGGTTCTAGGACATTTGATTTGAGCGCAATCCTCAAACTTAGGTCAAAAAAGCCATTTAAGCCTTTTCACAGTGAGATCTATGCGATATGGCCGAGAAATGTAATTTTGATGTTAACTCCCAAACCGCTGCGCAGAAGTCAACTAAACTTCACCCAATAGTGTATTTTATCACAATCTAGTAGTTACATGTGGAAATTTGGTTCTAGGACATTTGATTTGAGCGCAATCCTCAAACTTAGGTCAAAAAAGCCATTTAAGCCTTTTCACAGTGAGATCTATGCGATATGGCCGAGAAATGTAATTTTGATGTTAACTCCCAAACCGCTGCGCAGAAGTAAACCAAACTTCACCCATTAGTGTATTGTATCACAATCTAGTAGTTACATGTGGAAATTTGGTTCTAGGACATTTGATTTGAGCGCAATCCTCAAACTTAGGTCAAAAAAGCCATTTAAGCCTTTTCACAGTGAGATCTATGCGATATGGCCGAGAAATGTAATTTTGATGTTAACTCCCAAACCGCTGCGCAGAAGTCAACCAAACTTCACCCAATAGTGTATTATATCACAATCTAGTAGTTACATTTGAAAATTTTGTTCTAGGACATTTTGTTTGAACGCAATCATCAAACTTAATTAAAAAAGTCATTTAAGCCTTTTCACAGTGAGATCTATGCGATATGGCCGAGAAATGTAATTTTGATGTTAACTCCCAAACCGCTGCGCAGAAGTCAACAAAACTTCACCCAATAGTGTATTGTATCACAATCTAGTAGTTACATTTGAAAATTTTGTTCTAGGACATTTTGTTTGAGCGCAATCCTCAAACTTAGGTCAAAAAAGCCATTTAAGCCTTTTCACAGTGAGATCTATGCGATATGGCCGAGAAATGTAATTTTGATGTTAACTCCCAAACCGCTGCGCAGAAGTCAACCAAACTTCACCCAATAGTGTATTGTATCACATTCTAGTAGTTACATTTGAAAATTTCGTTCTAGGACATTTGGTTTGAGCGCAATCATTAAACTTAGGTCAAAAAAGCCATTTAAGCCTTTTCACAGTGAGATCTATGCGATATGGCCGAGAAATGTAATTTTGATGTTAACTCCCAAACCGCTGCGCAGAAGTCAACCAAACTTCACCCATTAGTGTATTGTATCACAATCTAGTAGTTACATGTGGAAATTTGGTTATAGGACATTTGATTTGAGCGCAATCCTCAAACTTAGGTCAAAAAAGCCATTTAAGCCTTTTCACAGTATACGATATGGCCGAGAAATGTAATTTTGATGTTAACTCCCAAACCGCTGCGCAGAAGTCAACCAAACTTCAACCAATAGTGTATTTTATCACAATCTAGTAGTTACATTTGGAAATTTAGTTCTAGGACATTTGATTTGAGCGCAATCTTCAAACTTAATTAAAAAAAAGTCATTTAAGCCTTTTCACAGTGAGATCTATGCGATATGGCCGAGAAATGTAATTTTGATGTTAACTCCCAAACAGCTGCGCAGAAGTCAACCAAACTTCACCCAATAGTGTATTGTATCACAATCTAGTAGTTACATTTGAAAATTTTGTTCTAGGAAATTTTGTTTGAGCGCAATCATCAAACTTATAATAAAAAAGTCATTTAAGCCTTTTCACAGTGAGATCTATGCGATATGGCCGAGAAATGTAATTTTGATGTTAACTCCCAAACCGCTGCGCAGAAGTCAACCAAACTTCACCCATTAGTGTATTGTATCACAATCTAGTAGTTACATGTAGAAATTTGGTTCTAGGACATTTGATTTGAGCGCAATCCTCAAACTTAGGTCAAAAAAGCCATTTAAGCCTTTTCACAGTGAGATCTATGCGATATGGCCGAGAAATGTAATTTTGATGTTAACTCCCAAACCGCTGCGCAGAAGTCAACCAAACTTCACCCAATAGTGTATTGTATCACAATCTAGTAGTTACATTTGAAAATTTTGTTCTAGGGCATTTTGTTTGAACGCAATCATCAAACTTAATTAAAAAAGTCATTTAAGCCTTTTCACAGTGAGATCTATGCGATATGGCCGAGAAATGTAATTTTGATGTTAACTCCCAAACCGCTGCGCAGAAGTCAACCAAACTTCACCCATTAGTGTATTGTATCACAATCTAGTAGTTACATGTGGAAATTTGGTTATAGGACATTTGATTTGAGCGCAATCCTCAAACTTAGGTCAAAAAAGCCATTTAAGCCTTTTCACAGTGAGATCTATGCGATATGGCCGAGAAATGTAATTTTGATGTTAACTCCCAAACCGCTGCGCAGAAGTCAACCAAACTTCACCCAATAGTGTATTGTATCACAATCTAGTAGTTACATTTGAAAATTTTGTTCTAGGACATTTTGTTTGAGCGCAATCATCAAACTTAATTAAAAAAGTCATTTAAGCCTTTTCACAGTGAGATCTATGCGATATGGCCGAGAAATGTAATTTTGATGTTAACTCCCAAACGGCTGCGCAGAAGTCAACCAAACGTCACCCATTAGTGTATTGTATCACAATCTAGTAGTTACATGTGGAAATTTGGTTCTAGGACATTTGATTTGAGCGCAATCCTCAAACTTAGGTCAAAAAAGCCATTTAAGCCTTTTCACAGTGAGATCTATGCGATATGGCCGAGAAATGTAATTTTGATGTTAACTCCCAAACCGCTGCGCAGAAGTCAACCAAACTTCACCCAATAGTGTATTGTATCACATTCTAGTAGTTACATTTGAAAATTTCGTTCTAGGACATTTGGTTTGAGCGCAATCATTAAACTTAGGTCAAAAAAGCCATTTAAGCCTTTTCACAGTGAGATCTATGCGATATGGCCGAGAAATGTAATTTTGATGTTAACTCCCAAACCGCTGCGCAGAAGTCAACCAAACTTCACCCATTAGTGTATTGTATCACAATCTAGTAGTTACATGTGGAAATTTGGTTATAGGACATTTGATTTGAACGCAATCATCAAACTTAGGTCAAAAAAGCCATTTAAGCCTTTTCACAGTATGCGATATGGCCGAGAAATGTAATTTTGATGTTAACTCCCAAACCGCTGCGCAGAAGTCAACCAAACTTCACCCAATAGTGTATTTTATCACAATCTAGTAGTTACATGTGGAAATTTAGTTCTAGGACATTTGATTTGAGCGCAATCTTCAAACTTAATTAAAAAAAAGTCATTTAAGCCTTTTCACAGTGAGATCTATGCGATATGGCCGAGAAATGTAATTTTGATGTTAACTCCCAAACAGCTGCGCAGAAGTCAACCAAACTTCACCCAATAGTGTATTGTATCACAATCTAGTAGTTACATTTGAAAATTTTGTTCTAGGACATTTTGTTTGAGCGCAATCATCAAACTTATAATAAAAAAGTCATTTAAGCCTTTTCACAGTGAGATCTATGCGATATGGCCGAGAAATGTAATTTTGATGTTAACTCCCAAACGGCTGCGCAGAAGTCAACCAAACTTCACCCATTAGTGTATTGTCTCACAATCTAGTAGTTACATGTAGAAATTTGGTTCTAGGACATTTGATTTGAGCGCAATCCTCAAACTTAGGTCAAAAAAGCCATTTAAGCCTTTTCACAGTGAGATCTATGCGATATGGCCGAGAAATGTAATTTTGATGTTAACTCCCAAACCGCTGCGCAGAAGTCAACCAAACTTCACCCAATAGTGTATTGTATCACATTCTAGTAGTTACATTTGAAAATTTCGTTCTAGGACATTTGGTTTGAGCGCAATCATTAAACTTAGGTCAAAAAAGCCATTTAAGCCTTTTCACAGTGAGATCTATGCGAAATGGCCGAGAAATGTAATTTTGATGTTAACTCCCAAACCGCTGCGCAGAAGTCAACCAAACTTCACCCATTAGTGTATTGTATCACAATCTAGTAGTTACATGTGGAAATTTGGTTATAGGACATTTGATTTGAGCGCAATCCTCAAACTTAGGTCAAAAAAGCCATTTAAGCCTTTTCACAGTATGCGATATGGCCGAGAAATGTAATTTTGATGTTAACTCCCAAACCGCTGCGCAGAAGTCAACCAAACTTCAACCAATAGTGTATTTTATCACAATCTAGTAGTTACATTTGGAAATTTAGTTCTAGGACATTTGATTTGAGCGCAATCTTCAAACTTAATTAAAAAAAAGTCATTTAAGCCTTTTCACAGTGAGATCTATGCGATATGGCCGAGAAATGTAATTTTGATGTTAACTCCCAAACAGCTGCGCAGAAGTCAACCAAACTTCACCCAATAGTGTATTGTATCACAATCTAGTAGTTACATTTGAAAATTTTGTTCTAGGACATTTTGTTTGAACGCAATCATCAAACTTAATTAAAAAAGTCATTTAAGCCTTTTCACAGTGAGATCTATGCGATATGGCCGAGAAATGTAATTTTGATGTTAACTCCCAAACCGCTGAGCAGAAGTCAACCAAACTTCACCCAATAGTGTATTGTATCACAATCTAGTAGTTACATTTGAACATTTTGTTCTAGGAAATTTTGTTTGAGCGCAATCATCAAACTTAATTAAAAAAGTCATTTAAGCCTTTTCACAGTGAGATCTATGCGATATGGCCGAGAAATGTAATTTTGATGTTAACTCCCAAACCGCTGCGCAGAAGTCAACCAAACTTCACCCATTAGTGTATTGTATCACAATCTAGTAGTTACATGTGGAAATTTGGTTATAGGACATTTGATTTGAGCGCAATCCTCAAACTTAGGTCAAAAAAGCCATTTAAGCCTTTTCACAGTGAGATCTATGCGATATGGCCGAGAAATGTAATTTTGATGTTAACTCCCAAACCGCTGCGCAGAAGTCAACCAAACTTCACCCAATAGTGTATTGTATCACAATCTAGTAGTTACATTTGAAAATTTTGTTCTAGGACATTTTGTTTGAGCGCAATCATCAAACTTAATTAAAAAAGTCATTTAAGCCTTTTCACAGTGAGATCTATGCGATATGGCCGAGAAATGTAATTTTGATGTTAACTCCCAAACGGCTGCGCAGAAGTCAACCAAACTTCACCCATTAGTGTATTGTATCACAATCTAGTAGTTACATGTGGAAATTTGGTTCTAGGACATTTGATTTGAGCGCAATCCTCAAACTTAGGTCAAAAAAGCCATTTAAGCCTTTTCACAGTGAGATCTATGCGATATGGCCGAGAAATGTAATTTTGATGTTAACTCCCAAACCGCTGCGCAGAAGTCAACCAAACT
This sequence comes from Corythoichthys intestinalis, assembly GCF_030265065.1. NCBI lineage: Eukaryota > Metazoa > Chordata > Actinopteri > Syngnathiformes > Syngnathidae > Corythoichthys > Corythoichthys intestinalis. The sequence goes on along the minus strand of NW_026651600.1, from coordinate 1,114,462 downwards.
TCACCCAATAGTGTATTGTATCACATTCTAGTAGTTACATTTGAAAATTTCGTTCTAGGACATTTGGTTTGAGCGCAATCATTAAACTTAGGTCAAAAAAGCCATTTAAGCCTTTTCACAGTGAGATCTATGCGATATGGCCGAGAAATGTAATTTTGATGTTAACTCCCAAACCGCTGCGCAGAAGTCAACCAAACTTCACCCATTAGTGTATTGTATCACAATCTAGTAGTTACATGTGGAAATTTGGTTATAGGACATTTGATTTGAACGCAATCATCAAACTTAGGTCAAAAAAGCCATTTAAGCCTTTTCACAGTATGCGATATGGCCGAGAAATGTAATTTTGATGTTAACTCCCAAACCGCTGCGCAGAAGTCAACCAAACTTCACCCAATAGTGTATTTTATCACAATCTAGTAGTTACATGTGGAAATTTAGTTCTAGGACATTTGATTTGAGCGCAATCTTCAAACTTAATTAAAAAAAAGTCATTTAAGCCTTTTCACAGTGAGATCTATGCGATATGGCCGAGAAATGTAATTTTGATGTTAACTCCCAAACAGCTGCGCAGAAGTCAACCAAACTTCACCCAATAGTGTATTGTATCACAATCTAGTAGTTACATTTGAAAATTTTGTTCTAGGACATTTTGTTTGAGCGCAATCATCAAACTTATAATAAAAAAGTCATTCAAGCCTTTTCACAGTGAGATCTATGCGATATGGCCGAGAAATGTAATTTTGATGTTAACTCCCAAACGGCTGCGCAGAAGTCAACCAAACTTCACCCATTAGTGTATTGTATCACAATCTAGTAGTTACATGTAGAAATTTGGTTCTAGGACATTTGATTTGAGCGCAATCCTCAAACTTAGGTCAAAAAAGCCATTTAAGCCTTTTCACAGTGAGATCTATGCGATATGGCCGAGAAATGTAATTTTGATGTTAACTCCCAAACCGCTGCGCAGAAGTCAACCAAACTTCACCCAATAGTGTATTGTATCACATTCTAGTAGTTACATTTGAAAATTTCGTTCTAGGACATTTGGTTTGAGCGCAATCATTAAACTTAGGTCAAAAAAGCCATTTAAGCCTTTTCACAGTGAGATCTATGCGAAATGGCCGAGAAATGTAATTTTGATGTTAACTCCCAAACCGCTGCGCAGAAGTCAACCAAACTTCACCCATTAGTGTATTGTATCACAATCTAGTAGTTACATGTGGAAATTTGGTTATAGGACATTTGATTTGAGCGCAATCCTCAAACTTAGGTCAAAAAAGCCATTTAAGCCTTTTCACAGTATGCGATATGGCCGAGAAATGTAATTTTGATGTTAACTCCCAAACCGCTGCGCAGAAGTCAACCAAACTTCAACCAATAGTGTATTTTATCACAATCTAGTAGTTACATTTGGAAATTTAGTTCTAGGACATTTGATTTGAGCGCAATCTTCAAACTTAATTAAAAAAAAGTCATTTAAGCCTTTTCACAGTGAGATCTATGCGATATGGCCGAGAAATGTAATTTTGATGTTAACTCCCAAACAGCTGCGCAGAAGTCAACCAAACTTCACCCAATAGTGTATTGTATCACAATCTAGTAGTTACATTTGAAAATTTTGTTCTAGGAAATTTTGTTTGAGCGCAATCATCAAACTTATAATAAAAAAGTCATTTAAGCCTTTTCACAGTGAGATCTATGCGATATGGCCGAGAAATGTAATTTTGATGTTAACTCCCAAACCGCTGCGCAGAAGTCAACCAAACTTCACCCATTAGTGTATTGTATCACAATCTAGTAGTTACATGTAGAAATTTGGTTCTAGGACATTTGATTTGAGCGCAATCCTCAAACTTAGGTCAAAAAAGCCATTTAAGCCTTTTCACAGTGAGATCTATGCGATATGGCCGAGAAATGTAATTTTGATGTTAACTCCCAAACCGCTGCGCAGAAGTCAACCAAACTTCACCCAATAGTGTATTGTATCACAATCTAGTAGTTACATTTGAAAATTTTGTTCTAGGGCATTTTGTTTGAACGCAATCATCAAACTTAATTAAAAAAGTCATTTAAGCCTTTTCACAGTGAGATCTATGCGATATGGCCGAGAAATGTAATTTTGATGTTAACTCCCAAACCGCTGCGCAGAAGTCAACCAAACTTCACCCAATAGTGTATTGTATCACAATCTAGTAGTTACATTTGAAAATTTTGTTCTAGGACATTTTGTTTGAGCGCAATCCTCAAACTTAGGTCAAAAAAGCCATTTAAGCCTTTTCACAGTGAGATCTATGCGATATGGCCGAGAAATGTAATTTTGATGTTAACTCCCAAACCGCTGCGCAGAAGTCAACCAAACTTCACCCAATAGTGTATTGTATCACATTCTAGTAGTTACATTTGAAAATTTCGTTCTAGGACATTTGGTTTGAGCGCAATCATTAAACTTAGGTCAAAAAAGCCATTTAAGCCTTTTCACAGTGAGATCTATGCGATATGGCCGAGAAATGTAATTTTGATGTTAACTCCCAAACCGCTGCGCAGAAGTAAACCAAACTTCACCCATTAGTGTATTGTATCACAATCTAGTAGTTACATGTGGAAATTTGGTTCTAGGACATTTGATTTGAGCGCAATCCTCAAACTTAGGTCAAAAAAGCCATTTAAGCCTTTTCACAGTGAGATCTATGCGATATGGCCGAGAAATGTAATTTTGATAACTCCCAAACCGCTGCGCAGAAGTCAACCAAACTTCACCCAATAGTGTATTGTATCACAATCTAGTAGTTACATTTGAACATTTTGTTCTAGGAAATTTTGTTTGAGCGCAATCATCAAACTTAATTAAAAAAGTCATTTAAGCCTTTTCACAGTGAGATCTATGCGATATGGCCGAGAAATGTAATTTTGATGTTAACTCCCAAACCGCTGCGCAGAAGTCAACCAAACTTCACCCATTAGTGTATTGTATCACAATCTAGTAGTTACATGTGGAAATTTGGTTCTAGGACATTTGATTTGAGCGCAATCCTCAAACTTAGGTCAAAAAAGCCATTTAAGCCTTTTCACAGTGAGATCTATGCGATATGGCCGAGAAATGTAATTTTGATGTTAACTCCCAAACCGCTGCGCAGAAGTCAACCAAACTTCACCCAATAGTGTATTGTATCACATTCTAGTAGTTACATTTGAAAATTTCGTTCTAGGACATTTGGTTTGAGCGCAATTATTAAACTTAGGTCAAAAAAGCCATTTAAGCCTTTTCACAGTGAGATCTATGCGATATGGCCGAGAAATGTAATTTTGATGTTAACTCCCAAACCGCTGCGCAGAAGTCAAATAAACTTCACCCAATAGTGTATTGTATCACATTCTAGTAGTTACATTTGAAAATTTCGTTCTAGGACATTTTGTTTGAACGCAATCATCAAACTTAATTAAAAAAGTCATTTAAGCCTTTTCACAGTGAGATCTATGCGATATGGCCGAGAAATGTAATTTTGATGTTAACTCCCAAACCGCTGCGCAGAAGTCAACCAAACTTCACCCAATAGTGTATTGTATCACAATCTAGTAGTTACATTTGGAAATTTTGTTCTAGGACATTTTGTTTGAGCGCAATCCTCAAACTTAGGTCAAAAAAGCCATTTAAGCCTTTTCACAGTGAGATCTATGCGATATGGCCGAGAAATGTAATTTTGATGTTAACTCCCAAACCGCTGCGCAGAAGTCAACCAAACTTCACCCAATAGTGTATTGTATCACATTCTAGTAGTTACATTTGAAAATTTCGTTCTAGGACATTTGGTTTGAGCGCAATCATTAAACTTAGGTCAAAAAAGCCATTTAAGCCTTTTCACAGTGAGATCTATGCGATATGGCCGAGAAATGTAATTTTGATGTTAACTCCCAAACCGCTGCGCAGAAGTAAACCAAACTTCACCCATTAGTGTATTGTATCACAATCTAGTAGTTACATGTGGAAATTTGGTTCTAGGACATTTGATTTGAGCGCAATCCTCAAACTTAGGTCAAAAAAGCCATTTAAGCCTTTTCACAGTGAGATCTATGCGATATGGCCGAGAAATGTAATTTTGATGTTAACTCCCAAACCGCTGCGCAGAAGTCAACCAAACTTCACCCATTAGTGTATTGTATCACAATCTAGTAGTTACATGTGGAAATTTGGTTCTAGGACATTTGATTTGAGCGCAATCCTCAAACTTAGGTCAAAAAAGCCATTTAAGCCTTTTCACAGTGAGATCTATGCGATATGGCCGAGAAATGTAATTTTGATGTTAACTCCCAAACCGCTGCGCAAAGTCAACCAAACTTCACCCAATAGTGTATTGTATCACAATCTAGTAGTTACATTTGAAAATTTTGTTCTAGGACATTTTGTTTGAACGCAATCATCAAACTTAATTTAAAAAGTCATTTAAGCCTTTTCACAGTGAGATCTATGCGATATGGCGGAGAAATGTAATTTTGATGTTAACTCCCAAACCGCTGCGCAGAAGTAAACCAAACTTCACCCATTAGTGTATTGTATCACAATCTAGTAGTTACATGTGGAAATTTGGTTCTAGGACATTTGATTTGAGCGCAATCCTCAAACTTAGGTCAAAAAAGCCATTTAAGCCTTTTCACAGTGAGATCTATGCGATATGGCCGAGAAATGTAATTTTGATGTTAACTCCCAAACCGCTGCGCAGAAGTCAACCAAACTTCACCCAATAGTGTATTGTATCACAATCTAGTAGTTACATTTGAAAATTTTGTTCTAGGACATTTTGTTTGAACGCAATCATCAAACTTAATTAAAAAAGTCATTTAAGCCTTTTCACAGTGAGATCTATGCGATATGGCCGAGAAATGTAATTTTGATGTTAACTCCCAAACCGCTGCGCAGAAGTCAACCAAACTTCACCCAATAGTGTATTGTATCACAATCTAGTAGTTACATTTGAAAATTTTGTTCTAGGAAATTTTGTTTGAGCGCAATCATCAAACTTAATTAAAAAAGTCATTTAAGCCTTTTCACAGTGAGATCTATGCGATATGGCCGAGAAATGTAATTTTGATGTTAACTCCCAAACCGCTGCGCAGAAGTCAACCAAACTTCACCCAATAGTGTATTGTATCACAATCTAGTAGTTACATTTGAAAATTTTGTTCTAGGAAATTTTGTTTGAGCGCAATCATCAAACTTAATTAAAAAAGTCATATAAGCCTTTTCACAGTGAGATCTATGCGATATGGCCGAGAAATGTAATTTTGATGTTAACTCCCAAACCGCTGCGCAGAAGTCAACCAAACTTCACCCAATAGTGTATTGTATCACATTCTAGTAGTTACATTTGAAAATTTCGTTCTAGGACATTTGGTTTGAGCGCAATCATTAAACTTAGGTCAAAAAAGCCATTTAAGCCTTTTCACAGTGAGATCTATGCGATATGGCCGAGAAATGTAATTTTGATGTTAACTCCCAAACCGCTGCGCAGAAGTCAACCAAACTTCACCCATTAGTGTATTGTATCACAATCTAGTAGTTACATGTGGAAATTTGGTTCTAAGACATTTGATTTGAGCGCATTCCTCAAACTTAGGTCAAAAAAGCCATTTAAGCCTTTTCACAGTGAGATCTATGCGATATGGCCGAGAAATGTAATTTTGATGTTAACTCCCAAACCGCTGCGCAGAAGTCAACCAAACTTCACCCAATAGTGTATTGTATCACATTCTAGTAGTTACATTTGAAAATTTCGTTCTAGGACATTTGGTTTGAGCGCAATCATTAAACTTAGGTCAAAAAAGCCATTTAAGCCTTTTCACAGTGAGATCTATGCGATATGGCCGAGAAATATAATTTTGATGTTAACTCCCAAACCGCTGCGCAGAAGTCAACCAAACTTCACCCAATAGTGTATTGTATCACAATCTAGTAGTTACATTTGAAAATTTTGTTCTAGGAAATTTTGTTTGAGCGCAATCATCAAACTTAATTAAAAAAGTCATTTAAGCCTTTTCACAGTGAGATCTATGCGATATGGCCGAGAAATGTAATTTTAATGTTAACTCCCAAACCGCTGCGCAGAAGTCAACCAAACTTCACCCATTAGTGTATTGTATCACAATCTAGTAGTTACATGTGGAAATTTGGTTCTAGGACATTTGATTTGAGCGCAATCCTCAAACTTAGGTCAAAAAAGCCATTTAAGCCTTTTCACAGTGAGATCTATGCGATATGGCCGAGAAATGTAATTTTGATGTTAACTCCCAAACCGCTGCGCAGAAGTCAACCAAACTTCACCCAATAGTGTATTGTATCACAATCTAGTAGTTACATTTGAAAATTTTGTTCTAGGACATTTTGTTTGAACGCAATCATCAAACTTAATTAAAAAAGTCATTTAAGCCTTTTCACAGTGAGATCTATGCGATATGGCCGAGAAATGTAATTTTGATGTTAACTCCCAAACCGCTGCGCAGAAGTCAACCAAACTTCACCCAATAGTGTATTGTATCACAATCTGGTAGTTACATTTGAAAATTTTGTTCTAGGACATTTTGTTTGAGCGCAATCATTAAACTTAGGTCAAAAAAGCCATTTAAGCCTTTTCACAGTGAGATCTATGCGATATGGCCGAGAAATGTAATTTTGATGTTAACTCCCAAACCGCTGCGCAGAAGTCAACCAAACTTCACCCAATAGTGTATTGTATCACATTCTAGTAGTTACATTTGAAAATTTCATTCTAGGACATTTGGTTTGAGCGCAATCATTAAACTTAGGTCAAAAAAGCCATTTAAGCCTTTTCACAGTGAGATCTATGCGATATGGCCGAGAAATGTAATTTTGATGTTAACTCCCAAACCGCTGCGCAGAAGTAAACCAAACTTCACCCATTAGTGTATTGTATCACAATCTAGTAGTTACATGTGGAAATTTGGTTCTAGGACATTTGATTTGAGCGCAATCCTCAAACTTAGGTAAAAAAAGCCATTTAAGCCTTTTCACAGTGAGATCTATGCGATATGGCCGAGAAATGTAATTTTGATGTTAACTCCCAAACCGCTGCGCAGAAGTCAACCAAACTTCACCCAATAGTGTATTGTATCACAATCTAGTAGTTACATTTGGAAATTTTGTTCTAGGACATTTTGTTTGAGCGCAATCCTCAAACTTAGGTCAAAAAAGCCATTTAAGCCTTTTCACAGTGAGATCTATGCGATATGGCCGAGAAATGTAATTTTGATGTTAACTCCCAAACCGCTGCGCAGAAGTCAACCAAACTTCACCCAATAGTGTATTGTATCACATTCTAGTAGTTACATTTGAAAATTTCGTTCTAGGACATTTGGTTTGAGCGCAATCATTAAACTTAGGTCAAAAAAGCCATTTAAGCCTTTTCACAGTGAGATCTATGCGATATGGCCGAGAAATGTAATTTTGATGTTAACTCCCAAACCGCTGCGCAGAAGTAAACCAAACTTCACCCATTAGTGTATTGTATCACAATCTAGTAGTTACATGTGGAAATTTGGTTCTAGGACATTTGATTTGAGCGCAATCCTCAAACTTAGGTCAAAAAAGCCATTTAAGCCTTTTCACAGTGAGATCTATGCGATATGGCCGAGAAATGTAATTTTGATGTTAACTCCCAAACCGCTGCGCAGAAGTCAACCAAACTTCACCCATTAGTGTATTGTATCACAATCTAGTAGTTACATGTGGAAATTTGGTTCTAGGACATTTGATTTGAGCGCAATCCTCAAACTTAGGTCAAAAAAGCCATTTAAGCCTTTTCACAGTGAGATCTATGCGATATGGCCGAGAAATGTAATTTTGATGTTAACTCCCAAACCGCTGCGCAAAGTCAACCAAACTTCACCCAATAGTGTATTGTATCACAATCTAGTAGTTATATTTGAAAATTTTGTTCTAGGAAATTTTGTTTGAGCGCAATCATCAAACTTAATTAAAAAAGTCATTTAAGCCTTTTCACAGTGAGATCTATGCGATATGGCCGAGAAATGTAATTTTGATGTTAACTCCCAAACCGCTGCGCAGAAGTCAACCAAACTTCACCCAATAGTGTATTGTATCACAATCTAGTAGTTACATTTGAAAATTTTGTTCTAGGAAATTTTGTTTGAGCGCAATCATCAAACTTAATTAAAAAAGTCATATAAGCCTTTTCACAGTGAGATCTATGCGATATGGCCGAGAAATGTAATTTTGATGTTAACTCCCAAACCGCTGCGCAGAAGTCAACCAAACTTCACCCAATAGTGTATTGCATCACATTCTAGTAGTTACATTTGAAAATTTCGTTCTAGGACATTTGGTTTGAACGCAATCATCAAACTTAATTAAAAAAGTCATATAAGCCTTTTCACAGTGAGATCTATGCGATATGGCCGAGAAATGTAATTTTGATGTTAACTCCCAAACCGCTGCGCAGAAGTCAACCAAACTTCACCCAATAGTGTATTGTATCACATTCTAGTAGTTACATTTGAAAATTTCGTTCTAGGACATTTGGTTTGAGCGCAATCATTAAACTTAGGTCAAAAAAGCCATTTAAGCCTTTTCACAGTGAGATCTATGCGATATGGCCGAGAAATGTAATTTTGATGTTAACTCCCAAACCGCTGCGCAGAAGTCAACCAAACTTCACCCATTAGTGTATTGTATCACAATCTAGTAGTTACATGTGGAAATTTGGTTCTAAGACATTTGATTTGAGCGCATTCCTCAAACTTAGGTCAAAAAAGCCATTTAAGCCTTTTCACAGTGAGATCTATGCGATATGGCCGAGAAATGTAATTTTGATGTTAACTCCCAAACCGCTGCGCAGAAGTCAACCAAACTTCACCCAATAGTGTATTGTATCACATTCTAGTAGTTACATTTGAAAATTTCGTTCTAGGACATTTGGTTTGAGCGCAATCATTAAACTTAGGTCAAAAAAGCCATTTAAGCCTTTTCACAGTGAGATCTATGCGATATGGCCGAGAAATATAATTTTGATGTTAACTCCCAAACCGCTGCGCAGAAGTCAACCAAACTTCACCCAATAGTGTATTGTATCACAATCTAGTAGTTACATTTGAAAATTTTGTTCTAGGAAATTTTGTTTGAGCGCAATCATCAAACTTAATTAAAAAAGTCATTTAAGCCTTTTCACAGTGAGATCTATGCGATATGGCCGAGAAATGTAATTTTAATGTTAACTCCCAAACCGCTGCGCAGAAGTCAACCAAACTTCACCCATTAGTGTATTGTATCACAATCTAGTAGTTACATGTGGAAATTTGGTTCTAGGACATTTGATTTGAGCGCAATCCTCAAACTTAGGTCAAAAAAGCCATTTAAGCCTTTTCACAGTGAGATCTATGCGATATGGCCGAGAAATGTAATTTTGATGTTAACTCCCAAACCGCTGCGCAGAAGTCAACCAAACTTCACCCAATAGTGTATTGTATCACAATCTAGTAGTTACATTTGAAAATTTTGTTCTAGGACATTTTGTTTGAACGCAATCATCAAACTTAATTAAAAAAGTCATTTAAGCCTTTTCACAGTGAGATCTATGCGATATGGCCGAGAAATGTAATTTTGATGTTAACTCCCAAACCGCTGCGCAGAAGTCAACCAAACTTCACCCAATAGTGTATTGTATCACAATCTGGTAGTTACATTTGAAAATTTTGTTCTAGGACATTTTGTTTGAGCGCAATCATTAAACTTAGGTCAAAAAAGCCATTTAAGCCTTTTCACAGTGAGATCTATGCGATATGGCCGAGAAATGTAATTTTGATGTTAACTCCCAAACCGCTGCGCAGAAGTCAACCAAACTTCACCCAATAGTGTATTGTATCACATTCTAGTAGTTACATTTGAAAATTTCATTCTAGGACATTTGGTTTGAGCGCAATCATTAAACTTAGGTCAAAAAAGCCATTTAAGCCTTTTCACAGTGAGATCTATGCGATATGGCCGAGAAATGTAATTTTGATGTTAACTCCCAAACCGCTGCGCAGAAGTAAACCAAACTTCACCCATTAGTGTATTGTATCACAATCTAGTAGTTACATGTGGAAATTTGGTTCTAGGACATTTGATTTGAGCGCAATCCTCAAACTTAGGTAAAAAAAGCCATTTAAGCCTTTTCACAGTGAGATCTATGCGATATGGCCGAGAAATGTAATTTTGATGTTAACTCCCAAACCGCTGCGCAGAAGTCAACCAAACTTCACCCATTAGTGTATTGTATCACAATCTAGTAGTTACATTTGAAAATTTTGTTCTAGGACATTTTGTTTGAACGCAATCATCAAACTTAATTAAAAAAGTCATTTAAGCCTTTTCACAGTGAGATCTATGCGATATGGCCGAGAAATGTAATTTTGATGTTAACTCCCAAACCGCTGCGCAGAAGTCAACCAAACTTCACCCATTAGTGTATTGTATCACAATCTAGTAGTTACATGTGGAAATTTGGTTATAGGACATTTGATTTGAGCGCAATCCTCAAACTTAGGTCAAAAAAGCCATTTAAGCCTTTTCACAGTGAGATCTATGCGATATGGCCGAGAAATGTAATTTTGATGTTAACTCCCAAACCGCTGCGCAGAAGTCAACCAAACTTCACCCAATAGTGTATTGTATCACAATCTAGTAGTTACATTTGAAAATTTTGTTCTAGGGCATTTTGTTTGAACGCAATCATCAAACTTAATTAAAAAAGTCATTTAAGCCTTTTCACAGTGAGATCTATGCGATATGGCCGAGAAATGTAATTTTGATGTTAACTCCCAAACCGCTGCGCAGAAGTCAACCAAACTTCACCCAATAGTGTATTGTATCACAATCTAGTAGTTACATTTGAAAATTTTGTTCTAGGACATTTTGTTTGAGCGCAATCATCAAACTTAATTAAAAAAGTCATTTAAGCCTTTTCACAGTGAGATCTATGCGATATGGCCGAGAAATGTAATTTTGATGTTAACTCCCAAACGGCTGCGCAGAAGTCAACCAAACTTCACCCATTAGTGTATTGTATCACAATCTAGTAGTTACATGTGGAAATTTGGTTCTAGGACATTTGATTTGAGCGCAATCCTCAAACTTAGGTCAAAAAAGCCATTTAAGCCTTTTCACAGTGAGATCTATGCGATATGGCCGAGAAATGTAATTTTGATGTTAACTCCCAAACCGCTGCGCAGAAGTCAACCAAACTTCACCCAATAGTGTATTGTATCACATTCTAGTAGTTACATTTGAAAATTTCGTTCTAGGACATTTGGTTTGAGCGCAATCATTAAACTTAGGTCAAAAAAGCCATTTAAGCCTTTTCACAGTGAGATCTATGCGATATGGCCGAGAAATGTAATTTTGATGTTAACTCCCAAACCGCTGCGCAGAAGTCAACCAAACTTCACCCAATAGTGTATTGTATCACATTCTAGTAGTTACATTTGAAAATTTCGTTCTAGGACATTTGGTTTGAGCGCAATTATTAAACTTAGGTCAAAAAAGCCATTTAAGCCTTTTCACAGTGAGATCTATGCGATATGGCCGAGAAATGTAATTTTGATGTTAACTCCCAAACCGCTGCGCAGAAGTCAAATAAACTTCACCCAATAGTGTATTGTATCACATTCTAGTAGTTACATTTGAAAATTTCGTTCTAGGACATTTTGTTTGAACGCAATCATCAAACTTAATTAAAAAAGTCATTTAAGCCTTTTCACAGTGAGATCTATGCGATATGGCCGAGAAATGTAATTTTGATGTTAACTCCCAAACCGCTGCGCAGAAGTCAACCAAACTTCACCCAATAGTGTATTGTATCACAATCTAGTAGTTACATTTGGAAATTTTGTTCTAGGACATTTTGTTTGAGCGCAATCCTCAAACTTAGGTCAAAAAAGCCATTTAAGCCTTTTCACAGTGAGATCTATGCGATATGGCCGAGAAATGTAATTTTGATGTTAACTCCCAAACCGCTGCGCAGAAGTCAACCAAACTTCACCCAATAGTGTATTGTATCACATTCTAGTAGTTACATTTGAAAATTTCGTTCTAGGACATTTGGTTTGAGCGCAATCATTAAACTTAGGTCAAAAAAGCCATTTAAGCCTTTTCACAGTGAGATCTATGCGATATGGCCGAGAAATGTAATTTTGATGTTAACTCCCAAACCGCTGCGCAGAAGTAAACCAAACTTCACCCATTAGTGTATTGTATCACAATCTAGTAGTTACATGTGGAAATTTGGTTCTAGGACATTTGATTTGAGCGCAATCCTCAAACTTAGGTCAAAAAAGCCATTTAAGCCTTTTCACAGTGAGATCTATGCGATATGGCCGAGAAATGTAATTTTGATGTTAACTCCCAAACCGCTGCGCAGAAGTCAACCAAACTTCACCCATTAGTGTATTGTATCACAATCTAGTAGTTACATGTGGAAATTTGGTTCTAGGACATTTGATTTGAGCGCAATCCACAAACTTAGGTCAAAAAAGCCATTTAAGCCTTTTCACAGTGAGATCTATGCGATATGGCCGAGAAATGTAATTTTGATGTTAACTCCCAAACCGCTGCGCAAAGTCAACCAAACTTCACCCAATAGTGTATTGTATCACAATCTAGTAGTTACATGTGGAAATTTGGTTCTAGGACATTTGATTTGAGCGCATTCCTCAAACTTAGGTCAAAAAAGCCATTTAAGCCTTTTCACAGTGAGATCTATGCGATATGGCCGAGAAATGTAATTTTGAAGTTAACTCCCAAACCGCTGCGCAGAAGTCAACCAAACTTCACCCAATAGTGTATTGTATCACATTCTAGTAGTTACATTTGAAAATTTCGTTCTAGGACATTTGGTTTGAGCGCAATCATTAAACTTAGGTAAAAAAAGCCATTTAAGCCTTTTCACAGTGAGATCTATGCGATATGGCCGAGAAATGTAATTTTGATGTTAACTCCCAAACCGCTGCGCAGAAGTCAACCAAACTTCACCCATTAGTGTATTGTATCACAATCTAGTAGTTACATTTGAAAATTTTGTTCTAGGACATTTTGTTTGAACGCAATCATCAAACTTAATTAAAAAAGTCATTTAAGCCTTTTCACAGTGAGATCTATGCGATATGGCCGAGAAATGTAATTTTGATGTTAACTCCCAAACCGCTGCGCAGAAGTCAACCAAACTTCACCCATTAGTGTATTGTATCACAATCTAGTAGTTACATGTGGAAATTTGGTTATAGGACATTTGATTTGAGCGCAATCCTCAAACTTAGGTCAAAAAAGCCATTTAAGCCTTTTCACAGTGAGATCTATGCGATATGGCCGAGAAATGTAATTTTGATGTTAACTCCCAAACCGCTGCGCAGAAGTCAACCAAACTTCACCCAATAGTGTATTGTATCACAATCTAGTAGTTACATTTGAAAATTTTGTTCTAGGGCATTTTGTTTGAACGCAATCATCAAACTTAATTAAAAAAGTCATTTAAGCCTTTTCACAGTGAGATCTATGCGATATGGCCGAGAAATGTAATTTTGATGTTAACTCCCAAACCGCTGCGCAGAAGTCAACCAAACTTCACCCAATAGTGTATTGTATCACAATCTAGTAGTTACATTTGAAAATTTTGTTCTAGGACATTTTGTTTGAGCGCAATCATCAAACTTAATTAAAAAAGTCATTTAAGCCTTTTCACAGTGAGATCTATGCGATATGGCCGAGAAATGTAATTTTGATGTTAACTCCCAAACGGCTGCGCAGAAGTCAACCAAACTTCACCCATTAGTGTATTGTATCACAATCTAGTAGTTACATGTGGAAATTTGGTTCTAGGACATTTGATTTGAGCGCAATCCTCAAACTTAGGTCAAAAAAGCCATTTAAGCCTTTTCACAGTGAGATCTATGCGATATGGCCGAGAAATGTAATTTTGATGTTAACTCCCAAACCGCTGCGCAGAAGTCAACCAAACTTCACCCAATAGTGTATTGTATCACATTCTAGTAGTTACATTTGAAAATTTCGTTCTAGGACATTTGGTTTGAGCGCAATCATTAAACTTAGGTCAAAAAAGCCATTTAAGCCTTTTCACAGTGAGATCTATGCGATATGGCCGAGAAATGTAATTTTGATGTTAACTCCCAAACCGCTGCGCAGAAGTCAACCAAACTTCACCCAATAGTGTATTGTATCACATTCTAGTAGTTACATTTGAAAATTTCGTTCTAGGACATTTGGTTTGAGCGCAATTATTAAACTTAGGTCAAAAAAGCCATTTAAGCCTTTTCACAGTGAGATCTATGCGATATGGCCGAGAAATGTAATTTTGATGTTAACTCCCAAACCGCTGCGCAGAAGTCAAATAAACTTCACCCAATAGTGTATTGTATCACATTCTAGTAGTTACATTTGAAAATTTCGTTCTAGGACATTTTGTTTGAACGCAATCATCAAACTTAATTAAAAAAGTCATTTAAGCCTTTTCACAGTGAGATCTATGCGATATGGCCGAGAAATGTAATTTTGATGTTAACTCCCAAACCGCTGCGCAGAAGTCAACCAAACTTCACCCAATAGTGTATTGTATCACAATCTAGTAGTTACATTTGGAAATTTTGTTCTAGGACATTTGATTTGAGCGCAATCCTCAAACTTAGGTCAAAAAAGCCATTTAAGCCTTTTCACAGTGAGATCTATGCGATATGGCCGAGAAATGTAATTTTGATGTTAACTCCCAAACCGCTGCGCAGAAGTCAACCAAACTTCACCCATTAGTGTATTGTATCACAATCTAGTAGTTACATGTGGAAATTTGGTTCTAGGACATTTGATTTGAGCGCAATCCTCAAACTTAGGTCAAAAAAGCCATTTAAGCCTTTTCACAGTGAGATCTATGCGATATGGCCGAGAAATGTAATTTTGATGTTAACTCCCAAACCGCTGCGCAAAGTCAACCAAACTTCACCCAATAGTGTATTGTATCACAATCTAGTAGTTACATTTGAAAATTTTGTTCTAGGACATTTTGTTTGAACGCAATCATCAAACTTAATTTAAAAAGTCATTTAAGCCTTTTCACAGTGAGATCTATGCGATATGGCGGAGAAATGTAATTTTGATGTTAACTCCCAAACCGCTGCGCAGAAGTAAACCAAACTTCACCCATTAGTGTATTGTATCACAATCTAGTAGTTACATGTGGAAATTTGGTTCTAGGACATTTGATTTGAGCGCAATCCTCAAACTTAGGTCAAAAAAGCCATTTAAGCCTTTTCACAGTGAGATCTATGCGATATGGCCGAGAAATGTAATTTTGATGTTAACTCCCAAACCGCTGCGCAGAAGTCAACCAAACTTCACCCAATAGTGTATTGTATCACAATCTAGTAGTTACATTTGAAAATTTTGTTCTAGGACATTTTGTTTGAACGCAATCATCAAACTTAATTAAAAAAGTCATTTAAGCCTTTTCACAGTGAGATCTATGCGATATGGCCGAGAAATGTAATTTTGATGTTAACTCCCAAACCGCTGCGCAGAAGTCAACCAAACTTCACCCAATAGTGTATTGTATCACAATCTAGTAGTTACATTTGAAAATTTTGTTCTAGGAAATTTTGTTTGAGCGCAATCATCAAACTTAATTAAAAAAGTCATTTAAGCCTTTTCACAGTGAGATCTATGCGATATGGCCGAGAAATGTAATTTTGATGTTAACTCCCAAACCGCTGCGCAGAAGTCAACCAAACTTCACCCAATAGTGTATTGTATCACAATCTAGTAGTTACATTTGAAAATTTTGTTCTAGGAAATTTTGTTTGAGCGCAATCATCAAACTTAATTAAAAAAGTCATATAAGCCTTTTCACAGTGAGATCTATGCGATATGGCCGAGAAATGTAATTTTGATGTTAACTCCCAAACCGCTGCGCAGAAGTCAACCAAACTTCACCCAATAGTGTATTGTATCACATTCTAGTAGTTACATTTGAAAATTTCGTTCTAGGACATTTGGTTTGAGCGCAATCATTAAACTTAGGTCAAAAAAGCCATTTAAGCCTTTTCACAGTGAGATCTATGCGATATGGCCGAGAAATGTAATTTTGATGTTAACTCCCAAACCGCTGCGCAGAAGTCAACCAAACTTCACCCATTAGTGTATTGTATCACAATCTAGTAGTTACATGTGGAAATTTGGTTCTAAGACATTTGATTTGAGCGCATTCCTCAAACTTAGGTCAAAAAAGCCATTTAAGCCTTTTCACAGTGAGATCTATGCGATATGGCCGAGAAATGTAATTTTGATGTTAACTCCCAAACCGCTGCGCAGAAGTCAACCAAACTTCACCCAATAGTGTATTGTATCACATTCTAGTAGTTACATTTGAAAATTTCGTTCTAGGACATTTGGTTTGAGCGCAATCATTAAACTTAGGTCAAAAAAGCCATTTAAGCCTTTTCACAGTGAGATCTATGCGATATGGCCGAGAAATATAATTTTGATGTTAACTCCCAAACCGCTGCGCAGAAGTCAACCAAACTTCACCCAATAGTGTATTGTATCACAATCTAGTAGTTACATTTGAAAATTTTGTTCTAGGAAATTTTGTTTGAGCGCAATCATCAAACTTAATTAAAAAAGTCATTTAAGCCTTTTCACAGTGAGATCTATGCGATATGGCCGAGAAATGTAATTTTAATGTTAACTCCCAAACCGCTGCGCAGAAGTCAACCAAACTTCACCCATTAGTGTATTGTATCACAATCTAGTAGTTACATGTGGAAATTTGGTTCTAGGACATTTGATTTGAGCGCAATCCTCAAACTTAGGTCAAAAAAGCCATTTAAGCCTTTTCACAGTGAGATCTATGCGATATGGCCGAGAAATGTAATTTTGATGTTAACTCCCAAACCGCTGCGCAGAAGTCAACCAAACTTCACCCAATAGTGTATTGTATCACAATCTAGTAGTTACATTTGAAAATTTTGTTCTAGGACATTTTGTTTGAACGCAATCATCAAACTTAATTAAAAAAGTCATTTAAGCCTTTTCACAGTGAGATCTATGCGATATGGCCGAGAAATGTAATTTTGATGTTAACTCCCAAACCGCTGCGCAGAAGTCAACCAAACTTCACCCAATAGTGTATTGTATCACAATCTGGTAGTTACATTTGAAAATTTTGTTCTAGGACATTTTGTTTGAGCGCAATCATTAAACTTAGGTCAAAAAAGCCATTTAAGCCTTTTCACAGTGAGATCTATGCGATATGGCCGAGAAATGTAATTTTGATGTTAACTCCCAAACCGCTGCGCAGAAGTCAACCAAACTTCACCCAATAGTGTATTGTATCACATTCTAGTAGTTACATTTGAAAATTTCATTCTAGGACATTTGGTTTGAGCGCAATCATTAAACTTAGGTCAAAAAAGCCATTTAAGCCTTTTCACAGTGAGATCTATGCGATATGGCCGAGAAATGTAATTTTGATGTTAACTCCCAAACCGCTGCGCAGAAGTAAACCAAACTTCACCCATTAGTGTATTGTATCACAATCTAGTAGTTACATGTGGAAATTTGGTTCTAGGACATTTGATTTGAGCGCAATCCTCAAACTTAGGTAAAAAAAGCCATTTAAGCCTTTTCACAGTGAGATCTATGCGATATGGCCGAGAAATGTAATTTTGATGTTAACTCCCAAACCGCTGCGCAGAAGTCAACCAAACTTCACCCATTAGTGTATTGTATCACAATCTAGTAGTTACATTTGAAAATTTTGTTCTAGGACATTTTGTTTGAACGCAATCATCAAACTTAATTAAAAAAGTCATTTAAGCCTTTTCACAGTGAGATCTATGCGATATGGCCGAGAAATGTAATTTTGATGTTAACTCCCAAACCGCTGCGCAGAAGTCAACCAAACTTCACCCATTAGTGTATTGTATCACAATCTAGTAGTTACATGTGGAAATTTGGTTATAGGACATTTGATTTGAGCGCAATCCTCAAACTTAGGTCAAAAAAGCCATTTAAGCCTTTTCACAGTGAGATCTATGCGATATGGCCGAGAAATGTAATTTTGATGTTAACTCCCAAACCGCTGCGCAGAAGTCAACCAAACTTCACCCAATAGTGTATTGTATCACAATCTAGTAGTTACATTTGAAAATTTTGTTCTAGGGCATTTTGTTTGAACGCAATCATCAAACTTAATTAAAAAAGTCATTTAAGCCTTTTCACAGTGAGATCTATGCGATATGGCCGAGAAATGTAATTTTGATGTTAACTCCCAAACCGCTGCGCAGAAGTCAACCAAACTTCACCCAATAGTGTATTGTATCACAATCTAGTAGTTACATTTGAAAATTTTGTTCTAGGACATTTTGTTTGAGCGCAATCATCAAACTTAATTAAAAAAGTCATTTAAGCCTTTTCACAGTGAGATCTATGCGATATGGCCGAGAAATGTAATTTTGATGTTAACTCCCAAACGGCTGCGCAGAAGTCAACCAAACTTCACCCATTAGTGTATTGTATCACAATCTAGTAGTTACATGTGGAAATTTGGTTCTAGGACATTTGATTTGAGCGCAATCCTCAAACTTAGGTCAAAAAAGCCATTTAAGCCTTTTCACAGTGAGATCTATGCGATATGGCCGAGAAATGTAATTTTGATGTTAACTCCCAAACCGCTGCGCAGAAGTCAACCAAACTTCACCCAATAGTGTATTGTATCACATTCTAGTAGTTACATTTGAAAATTTCGTTCTAGGACATTTGGTTTGAGCGCAATCATTAAACTTAGGTCAAAAAAGCCATTTAAGCCTTTTCACAGTGAGATCTATGCGATATGGCCGAGAAATGTAATTTTGATGTTAACTCCCAAACCGCTGCGCAGAAGTCAACCAAACTTCACCCATTAGTGTATTGTATCACAATCTAGTAGTTACATGTGGAAATTTGGTTATAGGACATTTGATTTGAGCGCAATCCTCAAACTTAGGTCAAAAAAGCCATTTAAGCCTTTTCACAGTATGCGATATGGCCGAGAAATGTAATTTTGATGTTAACTCCCAAACCGCTGCGCAGAAGTCAACCAAACTTCAACCAATAGTGTATTTTATCACAATCTAGTAGTTACATTTGGAAATTTAGTTCTAGGACATTTGATTTGAGCGCAATCTTCAAACTTAATTAAAAAAAAGTCATTTAAGCCTTTTCACAGTGAGATCTATGCGATATGGCCGAGAAATGTAATTTTGATGTTAACTCCCAAACAGCTGCGCAGAAGTCAACCAAACTTCACCCAATAGTGTATTGTATCACAATCTAGTAGTTACATTTGAAAATTTTGTTCTAGGAAATTTTGTTTGAGCGCAATCATCAAACTTATAATAAAAAAGTCATTTAAGCCTTTTCACAGTGAGATCTATGCGATATGGCCGAGAAATGTAATTTTGATGTTAACTCCCAAACCGCTGCGCAGAAGTCAACCAAACTTCACCCATTAGTGTATTGTATCACAATCTAGTAGTTACATGTAGAAATTTGGTTCTAGGACATTTGATTTGAGCGCAATCCTCAAACTTAGGTCAAAAAAGCCATTTAAGCCTTTTCACAGTGAGATCTATGCGATATGGCCGAGAAATGTAATTTTGATGTTAACTCCCAAACCGCTGCGCAGAAGTCAACCAAACTTCACCCAATAGTGTATTGTATCACAATCTAGTAGTTACATTTGAAAATTTTGTTCTAGGGCATTTTGTTTGAACGCAATCATCAAACTTAATTAAAAAAGTCATTTAAGCCTTTTCACAGTGAGATCTATGCGATATGGCCGAGAAATGTAATTTTGATGTTAACTCCCAAACCGCTGCGCAGAAGTCAACCAAACTTCACCCAATAGTGTATTGTATCACAATCTAGTAGTTACATTTGAAAATTTTGTTCTAGGACATTTTGTTTGAGCGCAATCCTCAAACTTAGGTCAAAAAAGCCATTTAAGCCTTTTCACAGTGAGATCTATGCGATATGGCCGAGAAATGTAATTTTGATGTTAACTCCCAAACCGCTGCGCAGAAGTCAACCAAACTTCACCCAAGAGTGTATTGTATCACATTCTAGTAGTTACATTTGAAAATTTCGTTCTAGGACATTTGGTTTGAGCGCAATCATTAAACTTAGGTCAAAAAAGCCATTTAAGCCTTTTCACAGTGAGATCTATGCGATATGGCCGAGAAATGTAATTTTGATGTTAACTCCCAAACCGCTGCGCAGAAGTAAACCAAACTTCACCCATTAGTGTATTGTATCACAATCTAGTAGTTACATGTGGAAATTTGGTTCTAGGACATTTGATTTGAGCGCAATCCTCAAACTTAGGTCAAAAAAGCCATTTAAGCCTTTTCACAGTGAGATCTATGTGATATGGCCGAGAAATGTAATTTTGATAACTCCCAAACCGCTGCGCAGAAGTCAACCAAACTTCACCCAATAGTGTATTGTATCACAATCTAGTAGTTACATTTGAAAATTTTGTTCTAGGACATTTTGTTTGAACGCAATCATCAAACTTAATTAAAAAAGTCATTTAAGCCTTTTCACAGTGAGATCTATGCGATATGGCCGAGAAATGTAATTTTGATGTTAACTCCCAAACCGCTGCGCAGAAGTCAACCAAACTTCACCCAATAGTGTATTGTATCACATTCTAGTAGTTACATTTGAAAATTTCGTTCTAGGACATTTGGTTTGAGCGCAATTATTAAACTTAGGTCAAAAAAGCCATTTAAGCCTTTTCACAGTGAGATCTATGCGATATGGCCGAGAAATGTAATTTTGATGTTAACTCCCAAACCGCTGCGCAGAAGTCAAATAAACTTCACCCAATAGTGTATTGTATCACATTCTAGTAGTTACATTTGAAAATTTCGTTCTAGGACATTTTGTTTGAACGCAATCATCAAACTTAATTAAAAAAGTCATTTAAGCCTTTTCACAGTGAGATCTATGCGATATGGCCGAGAAATGTAATTTTGATGTTAACTCCCAAACCGCTGCGCAGAAGTCAACCAAACTTCACCCAATAGTGTATTGTATCACAATCTAGTAGTTACATTTGGAAATTTTGTTCTAGGACATTTTGTTTGAGCGCAATCCTCAAACTTAGGTCAAAAAAGCCATTTAAGCCTTTTCACAGTGAGATCTATGCGATATGGCCGAGAAATGTAATTTTGATGTTAACTCCCAAACCGCTGCGCAAAGTCAACCAAACTTCACCCAATAGTGTATTGTATCACAATCTAGTAGTTACATTTGAAAATTTTGTTCTAGGACATTTTGTTTGAACGCAATCATCAAACTTAATTTAAAAAGTCATTTAAGCCTTTTCACAGTGAGATCTATGCGATATGGCGGAGAAATGTAATTTTGATGTTAACTCCCAAACCGCTGCGCAGAAGTCAACCAAACTTCACCCAATAGTGTATTGTATCACAATCTAGTAGTTACATTTGAAAATTTTGTTCTAGGACATTTTGTTTGAACGCAATCATCAAACTTAATTAAAAAAGTCATTTAAGCCTTTTCACAGTGAGATCTATGCGATATGGCCGAGAAATGTAATTTTGATGTTAACTCCCAAACCGCTGCGCAGAAGTCAACAAAACTTCACCCAATAGTGTATTGTATCACAATCTAGTAGTTACATTTGAAAATTTTGTTCTAGGAAATTTTGTTTGAGCGCAATCATCAAACTTAATTAAAAAAGTCATTTAAGCCTTTTCACAGTGAGATCTATGCGATATGGCCGAGAAATGTAATTTTGATGTTAACTCCCAAACCGCTGCGCAGAAGTCAACCAAACTTCACCCAATAGTGTATTGTATCACAATCTAGTAGTTACATTTGAAAATTTTGTTCTAGGAAATTTTGTTTGAGCGCAATCATCAAACTTAATTAAAAAAGTCATATAAGCCTTTTCACAGTGAGATCTATGCGATATGGCCGAGAAATGTAATTTTGATGTTAACTCCCAAACCGCTGCGCAGAAGTCAACCAAACTTCACCCAATAGTGTATTGTATCACATTCTAGTAGTTACATTTGAAAATTTCGTTCTAGGACATTTGGTTTGAGCGCAATCATTAAACTTAGGTCAAAAAAGCCATTTAATCCTTTTCACAGTGAGATCTATGCGATATGGCCGAGAAATGTAATTTTGATGTTAACTCCCAAACCGCTGCGCAGAAGTCAACCAAACTTCACCCATTAGTGTATTGTATCACAATCTAGTAGTTACATGTGGAAATTTGGTTCTAAGACATTTGATTTGAGCGCATTCCTCAAACTTAGGTCAAAAAAGCCATTTAAGCCTTTTCACAGTGAGATCTATGCGATATGGCCGAGAAATGTAATTTTGATGTTAACTCCCAAACCGCTGCGCAGAAGTCAACCAAACTTCACCCAATAGTGTATTGTATCACATTCTAGTAGTTACATTTGAAAATTTCGTTCTAGGACATTTGGTTTGAGCGCAATCATTAAACTTAGGTCAAAAAAGCCATTTAAGCCTTTTCACAGTGAGATCTATGCGATATGGCCGAGAAATATAATTTTGATGTTAACTCCCAAACCGCTGCGCAGAAGTCAACCAAACTTCACCCAATAGTGTATTGTATCACAATCTAGTAGTTACATGTGGAAATTTGGTTATAGGACATTTGATTTGAGCGCAATCCTCAAACTTAGGTCAAAAAAGCCAGTTAAGCCTTTTCACAGTATGCGATATGGCCGAGAAATGTAATTTTGATGTTAACTCCCAAACCGCTGCGCAGAAGTCAACCAAACTTCAACCAATAGTGTATTTTATCACAATCTAGTAGTTACATTTGGAAATGTAGTTCTAGGACATTTGATTTGAGCGCAATCTTCAAACTTAATTAAAAAAAAGTCATTTAAGCCTTTTCACAGTGAGATCTATGCGATATGGCCGAGAAATGTAATTTTGATGTTCACTCCCAAACCGCTGCGCAGAAGTAAACCAAACTTCACCCAAGAGTGTATTGTATCACATTCTAGTAGTTACATTTGAAAATTTCGTTCTAGGACATTTGGTTTGAGCGCAATCATTAAACTTAGGTCAAAAAAGCCATTTAAGCCTTTTCACAGTGAGATCTATGCGATATGGCCGAGAAATATAATTTTGATGTTAACTCCCAAACCGCTGCGCAGAAGTCAACCAAACTTCACCCAATAGTGTATTGTATCACAATCTAGTAGTTACATTTGAAAATTTTGTTCTAGGAAATTTTGTTTGAGCGCAATCATCAAACTTATAATAAAAAAGTCATTTAAGCCTTTTCACAGTGAGATCTATGCGATATGGCCGAGAAATGTAATTTTGATGTTAACTCCCAAACCGCTGCGCAGAAGTCAACCAAACTTCACCCATTAGTGTATTGTATCACAATCTAGTAGTTACATGTAGAAATTTGGTTCTAGGACATTTGATTTGAGCGCAATCCTCAAACTTAGGTCAAAAAAGCCATTTAAGCCTTTTCACAGTGAGATCTATGCGATATGGCCGAGAAATGTAATTTTGATGTTAACTCCCAAACCGCTGCGCAGAAGTCAACCAAACTTCACCCAATAGTGTATTGTATCACAATCTAGTAGTTACATTTGAAAATTTTGTTCTAGGGCATTTTGTTTGAACGCAATCATCAAACTTAATTAAAAAAGTCATTTAAGCCTTTTCACAGTGAGATCTATGCGATATGGCCGAGAAATGTAATTTTGATGTTAACTCCCAAACCGCTGCGCAGAAGTCAACCAAACTTCACCCAATAGTGTATTGTATCACAATCTAGTAGTTACATTTGAAAATTTTGTTCTAGGACATTTTGTTTGAGCGCAATCATTAAACTTAATTAAAAAAGTCATTTAAGCCTTTTCACAGTGAGATCTATGCGATATGGCCGAGAAATGTAATTTTGATGTTAACTCCCAAACCGCTGCGCAGAAGTCAACCAAACTTCACCCATTAGTGTATTGTATCACAATCTAGTAGTTACATGTAGAAATTTGGTTCTAGGACATTTGATTTGAGCGCAATCCTCAAACTTAGGTCAAAAAAGCCATTTAAGCCTTTTCACAGTGAGATCTATGCGATATGGCCGAGAAATGTAATTTTGGTGTTAACTCCCAAACCGCTGCGCAGAAGTCAACCAAACTTCACCCAATAGTGTATTGTATCACAATCTAGTAGTTACATTTGAAAATTTTGTTCTAGGACATTTTGTTTGAACGCAATCATCAAACTTAATTAAAAAAGTCATTTAAGCCTTTTCACAGTGAGATCTATGCGATATGGCCGAGAAATGTAATTTTGATGTTAACTCCCAAACCGCTGCGCAGAAGTCAACCAAACTTCACCCATTAGTGTATTGTATCACAATCTAGTAGTTACATGTGGAAATTTGGTTCTAGGACATTTGATTTGAGCGCAATCCTCAAACTTAGGTCAAAAAAGCCATTTAAGCCTTTTCACAGTGAGATCTATGCGATATGGCCGAGAAATGTAATTTTGATGTTAACTCCCAAACCGCTGCGCAGAAGTCAACCAAACTTCACCCAATAGTGTATTGTATCACAATCTAGTAGTTACATTTGAAAATTTTGTTCTAGGACATTTTGTTTGAGCGCAATCATCAAACTTAATTAAAAAAGTCATTTAAGCCTTTTCACAGTGAGATCTATGCGATATGGCCTAGAAATGTAATTTTGATGTTAACTCCCAAACCGCTGCGCAGAAGTCAACCAAACTTCACCCAATAGTGTATTTTATCACAATCTAGTAGTTACATTTGGAAATTTGGTTCTAGGACATTTGATTTGAGCGCAATCCTCAAACTTAGGTCAAAAAAGTCATTTAAGCCTTTTCACAGTGAGATCTATGCGATATGGCCGAGAAATGTAATTTTGATGTTAACTCCCAAACCGCTGCGCAGAAGTCAACCAAACTTCACCCATTAGTGTATTGTATCACAATCTAGTAGTTACATGTGGAAATTTGGTTCTAGGACATTTGATTTGAGCGCAATCCTCAAACTTAGGTCAAAAAAGCCATTTAAGCCTTTTCACAGTGAGATCTATGCGATATGGCCGAGAAATGTAATTTTGATGTTAACTCCCAAACCGCTGCGCAGAAGTCAACCAAACTTCACCCAATAGTGTATTGTATCACATTCTAGTAGTTACATTTGAAAATTTCGTTCTAGGACATTTGGTTTGAGCGCAATCATTAAACTTAGGTCAAAAAAGCCATTTAAGCCTTTTCACAGTGAGATCTATGCGATATGGCCGAGAAATGTAATTTTGATGTTAACTCCCAAACGGCTGCGCAGAAGTCAACCAAACTTCACCCATTAGTGTATTGTATCACAATCTAGTAGTTACATGTGGAAATTTGGTTCTAGGACATTTGATTTGAGCGCATTCCTCAAACTTAGGTCAAAAAAGCCATTTAAGCCTTTTCACAGTGAGATCTATGCGATATGGCCGAGAAATGTAATTTTGATGTTAACTCCCAAACCGCTGCGCAGAAGTCAACCAAACTTCACCCAATAGTGTATTGTATCACATTCTAGTAGTTACATTTGAAAATTTCGTTCTAGGACATTTGGTTTGAGCGCAATCATTAAACTTAGGTCAAAAAAGCCATTTAAGCCTTTTCACAGTGAGATCTATGCGATATGGCCGAGAAATATAATTTTGATGTTAACTCCCAAACCGCTGCGCAGAAGTCAACCAAACTTCACCCAATAGTGTATTGTATCACAATCTAGTAGTTACATTTGAAAATTTTGTTCTAGGAAATTTTGTTTGAGCGCAATCATCAAACTTAATTAAAAAAGTCATTTAAGCCTTTTCACAGTGAGATCTATGCGATATGGCCGAGAAATGTAATTTTAATGTTAACTCCCAAACCGCTGCGCAGAAGTCAACCAAACTTCACCCATTAGTGTATTGTATCACAATCTAGTAGTTACATGTGGAAATTTGGTTCTAGGACATTTGATTTGAGCGCAATCCTCAAACTTAGGTCAAAAAAGCCATTTAAGCCTTTTCACAGTGAGATCTATGCGATATGGCCGAGAAATGTAATTTTGGTGTTAACTCCCAAACCGCTGCGCAGAAGTCAACCAAACTTCACCCAATAGTGTATTGTATCACAATCTAGTAGTTACATTTGAAAATTTTGTTCTAGGACATTTTGTTTGAACGCAATCATCAAACTTAATTAAAAAAGTCATTTAAGCCTTTTCACAGTGAGATCTATGCGATATGGCCGAGAAATGTAATTTTGATGTTAACTCCCAAACCGCTGCGCAGAAGTCAACCAAACTTCACCCATTAGTGTATTGTATCACAATCTAGTAGTTACATGTGGAAATTTGGTTCTAGGACATTTGATTTGAGCGCAATCCTCAAACTTAGGTCAAAAAAGCCATTTAAGCCTTTTCACAGTGAGATCTATGCGATATGGCCGAGAAATGTAATTTTGATGTTAACTCCCAAACCGCTGCGCAGAAGTCAACCAAACTTCACCCAATAGTGTATTGTATCACAATCTAGTAGTTACATTTGAAAATTTTGTTCTAGGACATTTTGTTTGAGCGCAATCATCAAACTTAATTAAAAAAGTCATTTAAGCCTTTTCACAGTGAGATCTATGCGATATGGCCTAGAAATGTAATTTTGATGTTAACTCCCAAACCGCTGCGCAGAAGTCAACCAAACTTCACCCAATAGTGTATTTTATCACAATCTAGTAGTTACATTTGGAAATTTGGTTCTAGGACATTTGATTTGAGCGCAATCCTCAAACTTAGGTCAAAAAAGTCATTTAAGCCTTTTCACAGTGAGATCTATGCGATATGGCCGAGAAATGTAATTTTGATGTTAACTCCCAAACCGCTGCGCAGAAGTCAACCAAACTTCACCCATTAGTGTATTGTATCACAATCTAGTAGTTACATGTGGAAATTTGGTTCTAGGACATTTGATTTGAGCGCAATCCTCAAACTTAGGTCAAAAAAGCCATTTAAGCCTTTTCACAGTGAGATCTATGCGATATGGCCGAGAAATGTAATTTTGATGTTAACTCCCAAACCGCTGCGCAGAAGTAAACCAAACTTCACCCATTAGTGTATTGTATCACAATCTAGTAGTTACATGTGGAAATTTGGTTCTAGGACATTTGATTTGAGCGCAATCCTCAAACTTAGGTAAAAAAAGCCATTTAAGCCTTTTCACAGTGAGATCTATGCGATATGGCCGAGAAATGTAATTTTGATGTTAACTCCCAAACCGCTGCGCAGAAGTCAACCAAACTTCACCCAATAGTGTATTGTATCACAATCTAGTAGTTACATTTGAAAATTTTGTTCTAGGACATTTTGTTTGAGCGCAATCATTAAACTTTATTAAAAAAGTCATTTAAGCCTTTTCACAGTGAGATCTATGCGATATGGCCGAGAAATGTAATTTTGATGTTAACTCCCAAACCGCTGCGCAGAAGTCAACCAAACTTCACCCAATAGTGTATTGTATCACAATCTAGTAGTTACATTTGAAAATTTTGTTCTAGGACATTTTGTTTGAGCGCAATCATTAAACTTAATTAAAAAAGTCATTTAAGCCTTTTCACAGTGAGATCTATGCGATATGGCCGAGAAATGTAATTTTGATGTTAACTCCCAAACCGCTGCGCAGAAGTCAACCAAACTTCACCCATTAGTGTATTGTATCACAATCTAGTAGTTACATGTAGAAATTTGGTTCTAGGACATTTGATTTGAGCGCAATCCTCAAACTTAGGTCAAAAAAGCCATTTAAGCCTTTTCACAGTGAGATCTATGCGATATGGCCGAGAAATGTAATTTTGATGTTAACTCCCAAACCGCTGCGCAGAAGTCAACCAAACTTCACCCAATAGTGTATTGTATCACAATCTAGTAGTTACATTTGAAAATTTTGTTCTAGGACATTTTGTTTGAACGCAATCATCAAACTTAATTAAAAAAGTCATTTAAGCCTTTTCACAGTGAGATCTATGCGATATGGCCGAGAAATGTAATTTTGATGTTAACTCCCAAACCGCTGCGCAGAAGTCAACCAAACTTCACCCATTAGTGTATTGTATCACAATCTAGTAGTTACATGTGGAAATTTGGTTCTAGGACATTTGATTTGAGCGCAATCCTCAAACTTAGGTCAAAAAAGCCATTTAAGCCTTTTCACAGTGAGATCTATGCGATATGGCCGAGAAATGTAATTTTGATGTTAACTCCCAAACCGCTGCGCAGAAGTCAACCAAACTTCACCCAATAGTGTATTGTATCACAATCTAGTAGTTACATTTGAAAATTTTGTTCTAGGACATTTTGTTTGAGCGCAATCATCAAACTTAATTAAAAAAGTCATTTAAGCCTTTTCACAGTGAGATCTATGCGATATGGCCGAGAAATGTAATTTTGATGTTAACTCCCAAACCGCTGCGCAGAAGTCAACCAAACTTCACCCAATAGTGTATTTTATCACAATCTAGTAGTTACATTTGGAAATTTGGTTCTAGGACATTTGATTTGAGCGCAATCCTCAAACTTAGGTCAAAAAAGTCATTTAAGCCTTTTCACAGTGAGATCTATGCGATATGGCCGAGAAATGTAATTTTGATGTTAACTCCCAAACCGCTGCGCAGAAGTAAACCAAACTTCACCCAATAGTGTATTGTATCACATTCTAGTAGTTACATTTGAAAATTTCGTTCTAGGACATTTGGTTTGAGCGCAATCATTAAACTTAGGTCAAAAAAGTCATTTAAGCCTTTTCACAGTGAGATCTATGCGATATGGCCGAGAAATGTAATTTTGATGTTAACTCCCAAACGGCTGCGCAGAAGTCAACCAAACTTCACCCATTAGTGTATTGTATCACAATCTAGTAGTTACATGTGGAAATTTGGTTCTAAGACATTTGATTTGAGCGCAATCCTCAAACTTAGGTCAAAAAAGCCATTTAAGCCTTTTCACAGTGAGATCTATGCGATATGGCCGAGAAATGTAATTTTGATGTTAACTCCCAAACCGCTGCGCAGAAGTCAACCAAACTTCACCCAATAGTGTATTGTATCACATTCTAGTAGTTACATTTGAAAATTTCGTTCTAGGACATTTGGTTTGAGCGCAATCATTAAACTTAGGTCAAAAAAGCCATTTAAGCCTTTTCACAGTGAGATCTATGCGATATGGCCGAGAAATGTAATTTTGATGTTAACTCCCAAACCGCTGCGCAGAAGTCAACTAAACTTCACCCAATAGTGTATTGTATCACATTCTAGTAGTTACATTTGAAAATTTCGTTCTAGGACATTTGGTTTGAGCGCAATCATTAAACTTAATTAAAAAAGTCATTTAAGCCTTTTCACAGTGAGATCTATGCGATATGGCTAAGAAATGTAATTTTGATGTTAACTCCCAAACCGCTGCGCAGAAGTCAACCAAACTTCACCCATTAGTGTATTGTATCACATTCTAGTAATTACATGTGGAAATTTGGTTCTAGGACATTTGATTTGAGCGCAATCCTCAAACTTAGGTCAAAAAAGCCATTTAAGCCTTTTCACAGTGAGATCTATGCGATATGGCCGAGAAATGTAATTTTGATGTTAACTCCCAAACCGCTGCGCAGAAGTCAACCAAACTTCACCCATTAGTGTATTGTATCACAATCTAGTAGTTACATGTGGAAATTTGGTTCTAGGACATTTGATTTGAGCGCATTCCTCAAACTTAGGTCAAAAAAGCCATTTAAGCCTTTTCACAGTGAGATCTATGCGATATGGCCGAGAAATGTAATTTTGATGTTAACTCCCAAACCGCTGCGCAGAAGTCAACCAAACTTCACCCAATAGTGTATTGTATCACATTCTAGTAGTTACATTTGAAAATTTCGTTCTAGGACATTTGGTTTGAGCGCAATCATTAAACTTAGGTCAAAAAAGCCATTTAAGCCTTTTCACAGTGAGATCTATGCGATATGGCCGAGAAATATAATTTTGATGTTAACTCCCAAACCGCTGCGCAGAAGTCAACCAAACTTCACCCAATAGAGTATTGTATCACATTCTAGTAGTTACATTTGAAAATTTCGTTCTAGGACATTTGGTTTGAGCGCAATCATTAAACTTAGGTCAAAAAAGCCATTTAAGCCTTTTCACAGTGAGATCTATGCGATATGGCCGAGAAATGTAATTTTGATGTTAACTCCCAAACCGCTGCGCAGAAGTAAACCAAACTTCACCCATTAGTGTATTGTATCACAATCTAGTAGTTACATGTGGAAATTTGGTTCTAGGACATTTGATTTGAGCGCAATCCTCAAACTTAGGTCAAAAAAGCCATTTAAGCCTTTTCACAGTGAGATCTATGCGATATGGCCGAGAAATGTAATTTTGATGTTAACTCCCAAACCGCTGCGCAGAAGTCAACCAAACTTCACCCAATAGTGTATTGTATCACAATCTAGTAGTTACATTTGAAAATTTTGTTCTAGGGCATTTTGTTTGAACGCAATCATCAAACTTAATTAAAAAAGTCATTTAAGCCTTTTCACAGTGAGATCTATGCGATATGGCCGAGAAATGTAATTTTGATGTTAACTCCCAAACCGCTGCGCAGAAGTCAACCAAACTTCACCCAATAGTGTATTGTATCACAATCTAGTAGTTACATTTGAAAATTTTGTTCTAGGACATTTTGTTTGAGCGCAATCATTAAACTTAATTAAAAAAGTCATTTAAGCCTTTTCACAGTGAGATCTATGCGATATGGCCGAGAAATGTAATTTTGATGTTAACTCCCAAACCGCTGCGCAGAAGTCAACCAAACTTCACCCATTAGTGTATTGTATCACAATCTAGTAGTTACATGTAGAAATTTGGTTCTAGGACATTTGATTTGAGCGCAATCCTCAAACTTAGGTCAAAAAAGCCATTTAAGCCTTTTCACAGTGAGATCTATGCGATATGGCCGAGAAATGTAATTTTGGTGTTAACTCCCAAACCGCTGCGCAGAAGTCAACCAAACTTCACCCAATAGTGTATTGTATCACAATCTAGTAGTTACATTTGAAAATTTTGTTCTAGGACATTTTGTTTGAACGCAATCATCAAACTTAATTAAAAAAGTCATTTAAGCCTTTTCACAGTGAGATCTATGCGATATGGCCGAGAAATGTAATTTTGATGTTAACTCCCAAACCGCTGCGCAGAAGTCAACCAAACTTCACCCATTAGTGTATTGTATCACAATCTAGTAGTTACATGTGGAAATTTGGTTCTAGGACATTTGATTTGAGCGCAATCCTCAAACTTAGGTCAAAAAAGCCATTTAAGCCTTTTCACAGTGAGATCTATGCGATATGGCCGAGAAATGTAATTTTGATGTTAACTCCCAAACCGCTGCGCAGAAGTCAACCAAACTTCACCCAATAGTGTATTGTATCACAATCTAGTAGTTACATTTGAAAATTTTGTTCTAGGACATTTTGTTTGAGCGCAATCATCAAACTTAATTAAAAAAGTCATTTAAGCCTTTTCACAGTGAGATCTATGCGATATGGCCTAGAAATGTAATTTTGATGTTAACTCCCAAACCGCTGCGCAGAAGTCAACCAAACTTCACCCAATAGTGTATTTTATCACAATCTAGTAGTTACATTTGGAAATTTGGTTCTAGGACATTTGATTTGAGCGCAATCCTCAAACTTAGGTCAAAAAAGTCATTTAAGCCTTTTCACAGTGAGATCTATGCGATATGGCCGAGAAATGTAATTTTGATGTTAACTCCCAAACCGCTGCGCAGAAGTCAACCAAACTTCACCCATTAGTGTATTGTATCACAATCTAGTAGTTACATGTGGAAATTTGGTTCTAGGACATTTGATTTGAGCGCAATCCTCAAACTTAGGTCAAAAAAGCCATTTAAGCCTTTTCACAGTGAGATCTATGCGATATGGCCGAGAAATGTAATTTTGATGTTAACTCCCAAACCGCTGCGCAGAAGTCAACCAAACTTCACCCAATAGTGTATTGTATCACATTCTAGTAGTTACATTTGAAAATTTCGTTCTAGGACATTTGGTTTGAGCGCAATCATTAAACTTAGGTCAAAAAAGCCATTTAAGCCTTTTCACAGTGAGATCTATGCGATATGGCCGAGAAATGTAATTTTGATGTTAACTCCCAAACGGCTGCGCAGAAGTCAACCAAACTTCACCCATTAGTGTATTGTATCACAATCTAGTAGTTACATGTGGAAATTTGGTTCTAGGACATTTGATTTGAGCGCATTCCTCAAACTTAGGTCAAAAAAGCCATTTAAGCCTTTTCACAGTGAGATCTATGCGATATGGCCGAGAAATGTAATTTTGATGTTAACTCCCAAACCGCTGCGCAGAAGTCAACCAAACTTCACCCAATAGTGTATTGTATCACATTCTAGTAGTTACATTTGAAAATTTCGTTCTAGGACATTTGGTTTGAGCGCAATCATTAAACTTAGGTCAAAAAAGCCATTTAAGCCTTTTCACAGTGAGATCTATGCGATATGGCCGAGAAATATAATTTTGATGTTAACTCCCAAACCGCTGCGCAGAAGTCAACCAAACTTCACCCAATAGTGTATTGTATCACAATCTAGTAGTTACATTTGAAAATTTTGTTCTAGGAAATTTTGTTTGAGCGCAATCATCAAACTTAATTAAAAAAGTCATTTAAGCCTTTTCACAGTGAGATCTATGCGATATGGCCGAGAAATGTAATTTTAATGTTAACTCCCAAACCGCTGCGCAGAAGTCAACCAAACTTCACCCATTAGTGTATTGTATCACAATCTAGTAGTTACATGTGGAAATTTGGTTCTAGGACATTTGATTTGAGCGCAATCCTCAAACTTAGGTCAAAAAAGCCATTTAAGCCTTTTCACAGTGAGATCTATGCGATATGGCCGAGAAATGTAATTTTGGTGTTAACTCCCAAACCGCTGCGCAGAAGTCAACCAAACTTCACCCAATAGTGTATTGTATCACAATCTAGTAGTTACATTTGAAAATTTTGTTCTAGGACATTTTGTTTGAACGCAATCATCAAACTTAATTAAAAAAGTCATTTAAGCCTTTTCACAGTGAGATCTATGCGATATGGCCGAGAAATGTAATTTTGATGTTAACTCCCAAACCGCTGCGCAGAAGTCAACCAAACTTCACCCATTAGTGTATTGTATCACAATCTAGTAGTTACATGTGGAAATTTGGTTCTAGGACATTTGATTTGAGCGCAATCCTCAAACTTAGGTCAAAAAAGCCATTTAAGCCTTTTCACAGTGAGATCTATGCGATATGGCCGAGAAATGTAATTTTGATGTTAACTCCCAAACCGCTGCGCAGAAGTCAACCAAACTTCACCCAATAGTGTATTGTATCACAATCTAGTAGTTACATTTGAAAATTTTGTTCTAGGACATTTTGTTTGAGCGCAATCATCAAACTTAATTAAAAAAGTCATTTAAGCCTTTTCACAGTGAGATCTATGCGATATGGCCTAGAAATGTAATTTTGATGTTAACTCCCAAACCGCTGCGCAGAAGTCAACCAAACTTCACCCAATAGTGTATTTTATCACAATCTAGTAGTTACATTTGGAAATTTGGTTCTAGGACATTTGATTTGAGCGCAATCCTCAAACTTAGGTCAAAAAAGTCATTTAAGCCTTTTCACAGTGAGATCTATGCGATATGGCCGAGAAATGTAATTTTGATGTTAACTCCCAAACCGCTGCGCAGAAGTCAACCAAACTTCACCCATTAGTGTATTGTATCACAATCTAGTAGTTACATGTGGAAATTTGGTTCTAGGACATTTGATTTGAGCGCAATCCTCAAACTTAGGTCAAAAAAGCCATTTAAGCCTTTTCACAGTGAGATCTATGCGATATGGCCGAGAAATGTAATTTTGATGTTAACTCCCAAACCGCTGCGCAGAAGTCAACCAAACTTCACCCAATAGTGTATTGTATCACATTCTAGTAGTTACATTTGAAAATTTCGTTCTAGGACATTTGGTTTGAGCGCAATCATTAAACTTAGGTCAAAAAAGCCATTTAAGCCTTTTCACAGTGAGATCTATGCGATATGGCCGAGAAATGTAATTTTGATGTTAACTCCCAAACGGCTGCGCAGAAGTCAACCAAACTTCACCCATTAGTGTATTGTATCACAATCTAGTAGTTACATGTGGAAATTTGGTTCTAGGACATTTGATTTGAGCGCATTCCTCAAACTTAGGTCAAAAAAGCCATTTAAGCCTTTTCACAGTGAGATCTATGCGATATGGCCGAGAAATGTAATTTTGATGTTAACTCCCAAACCGCTGCGCAGAAGTCAACCAAACTTCACCCAATAGTGTATTGTATCACATTCTAGTAGTTACATTTGAAAATTTCGTTCTAGGACATTTGGTTTGAGCGCAATCATTAAACTTAGGTCAAAAAAGCCATTTAAGCCTTTTCACAGTGAGATCTATGCGATATGGCCGAGAAATATAATTTTGATGTTAACTCCCAAACCGCTGCGCAGAAGTCAACCAAACTTCACCCAATAGTGTATTGTATCACAATCTAGTAGTTACATTTGAAAATTTTGTTCTAGGAAATTTTGTTTGAGCGCAATCATCAAACTTAATTAAAAAAGTCATTTAAGCCTTTTCACAGTGAGATCTATGCGATATGGCCGAGAAATGTAATTTTAATGTTAACTCCCAAACCGCTGCGCAGAAGTCAACCAAACTTCACCCATTAGTGTATTGTATCACAATCTAGTAGTTACATGTGGAAATTTGGTTCTAGGACATTTGATTTGAGCGCAATCCTCAAACTTAGGTCAAAAAAGCCATTTAAGCCTTTTCACAGTGAGATCTATGCGATATGGCCGAGAAATGTAATTTTGATGTTAACTCCCAAACCGCTGCGCAGAAGTCAACCAAACTTCACCCAATAGTGTATTGTATCACAATCTAGTAGTTACATTTGAAAATTTTGTTCTAGGACATTTTGTTTGAACGCAATCATCAAACTTAATTAAAAAAGTCATTTAAGCCTTTTCACAGTGAGATCTATGCGATATGGCCGAGAAATGTAATTTTGATGTTAACTCCCAAACCGCTGCGCAGAAGTCAACCAAACTTCACCCAATAGTGTATTGTATCACAATCTGGTAGTTACATTTGAAAATTTTGTTCTAGGACATTTTGTTTGAGCGCAATCATTAAACTTAGGTCAAAAAAGCCATTTAAGCCTTTTCACAGTGAGATCTATGCGATATGGCCGAGAAATGTAATTTTGATGTTAACTCCCAAACCGCTGCGCAGAAGTCAACCAAACTTCACCCAATAGTGTATTGTATCACATTCTAGTAGTTACATTTGAAAATTTCGTTCTAGGACATTTGGTTTGAGCGCAATCATTAAACTTAGGTCAAAAAAGCCATTTAAGCCTTTTCACAGTGAGATCTATGCGATATGGCCGAGAAATGTAATTTTGATGTTAACTCCCAAACCGCTGCGCAGAAGTAAACCAAACTTCACCCATTAGTGTATTGTATCACAATCTAGTAGTTACATGTGGAAATTTGGTTCTAGGACATTTGATTTGAGCGCAATCCTCAAACTTAGGTAAAAAAAGCCATTTAAGCCTTTTCACAGTGAGATCTATGCGATATGGCCGAGAAATGTAATTTTGATGTTAACTCCCAAACCGCTGCGCAGAAGTCAACCAAACTTCACCCAATAGTGTATTGTATCACAATCTAGTAGTTACATTTGAAAATTTTGTTCTAGGACATTTTGTTTGAGCGCAATCATTAAACTTTATTAAAAAAGTCATTTAAGCCTTTTCACAGTGAGATCTATGCGATATGGCCGAGAAATGTAATTTTGATGTTAACTCCCAAACCGCTGCGCAGAAGTCAACCAAACTTCACCCAATAGTGTATTGTATCACAATCTAGTAGTTACATTTGAAAATTTTGTTCTAGGACATTTTGTTTGAGCGCAATCATTAAACTTAATTAAAAAAGTCATTTAAGCCTTTTCACAGTGAGATCTATGCGATATGGCCGAGAAATGTAATTTTGATGTTAACTCCCAAACCGCTGCGCAGAAGTCAACCAAACTTCACCCATTAGTGTATTGTATCACAATCTAGTAGTTACATGTAGAAATTTGGTTCTAGGACATTTGATTTGAGCGCAATCCTCAAACTTAGGTCAAAAAAGCCATTTAAGCCTTTTCACAGTGAGATCTATGCGATATGGCCGAGAAATGTAATTTTGATGTTAACTCCCAAACCGCTGCGCAGAAGTCAACCAAACTTCACCCAATAGTGTATTGTATCACAATCTAGTAGTTACATTTGAAAATTTTGTTCTAGGACATTTTGTTTGAACGCAATCATCAAACTTAATTAAAAAAGTCATTTAAGCCTTTTCACAGTGAGATCTATGCGATATGGCCGAGAAATGTAATTTTGATGTTAACTCCCAAACCGCTGCGCAGAAGTCAACCAAACTTCACCCATTAGTGTATTGTATCACAATCTAGTAGTTACATGTGGAAATTTGGTTCTAGGACATTTGATTTGAGCGCAATCCTCAAACTTAGGTCAAAAAAGCCATTTAAGCCTTTTCACAGTGAGATCTATGCGATATGGCCGAGAAATGTAATTTTGATGTTAACTCCCAAACCGCTGCGCAGAAGTCAACCAAACTTCACCCAATAGTGTATTGTATCACAATCTAGTAGTTACATTTGAAAATTTTGTTCTAAGACATTTTGTTTGAGCGCAATCATCAAACTTAATTAAAAAAGTCATTTAAGCCTTTTCACAGTGAGATCTATGCGATATGGCCGAGAAATGTAATTTTGATGTTAACTCCCAAACCGCTGCGCAGAAGTCAACCAAACTTCACCCAATAGTGTATTTTATCACAATCTAGTAGTTACATTTGGAAATTTGGTTCTAGGACATTTGATTTGAGCGCAATCCTCAAACTTAGGTCAAAAAAGTCATTTAAGCCTTTTCACAGTGAGATCTATGCGATATGGCCGAGAAATGTAATTTTGATGTTAACTCCCAAACCGCTGCGCAGAAGTCAACCAAACTTCACCCATTAGTGTATTGTATCACAATCTAGTAGTTACATGTGGAAATTTGGTTCTAGGACATTTGATTTGAGCGCAATCCTCAAACTTAGGTCAAAAAAGCCATTTAAGCCTTTTCACAGTGAGATCTATGCGATATGGCCGAGAAATGTAATTTTGATGTTAACTCCCAAACCGCTGCGCAGAAGTAAACCAAACTTCACCCAATAGTGTATTGTATCACATTCTAGTAGTTACATTTGAAAATTTCGTTCTAGGACATTTGGTTTGAGCGCAATCATTAAACTTAGGTCAAAAAAGCCATTTAAGCCTTTTCACAGTGAGATCTATGCGATATGGCCGAGAAATGTAATTTTGATGTTAACTCCCAAACGGCTGCGCAGAAGTCAACCAAACTTCACCCATTAGTGTATTGTATCACAATCTAGTAGTTACATGTGGAAATTTGGTTCTAAGACATTTGATTTGAGCGCAATCCTCAAACTTAGGTCAAAAAAGCCATTTAAGCCTTTTCACAGTGAGATCTATGCGATATGGCCGAGAAATGTAATTTTGATGTTAACTCCCAAACCGCTGCGCAGAAGTCAACCAAACTTCACCCAATAGTGTATTGTATCACATTCTAGTAGTTACATTTGAAAATTTCGTTCTAGGACATTTGGTTTGAGCGCAATCATTAAACTTAGGTCAAAAAAGCCATTTAAGCCTTTTCACAGTGAGATCTATGCGATATGGCCGAGAAATGTAATTTTGATGTTAACTCCCAAACCGCTGCGCAGAAGTCAACTAAACTTCACCCAATAGTGTATTGTATCACATTCTAGTAGTTACATTTGAAAATTTCGTTCTAGGACATTTGGTTTGAGCGCAATCATTAAACTTAAGTAAAAAAGTCATTTAAGCCTTTTCACAGTGAGATCTATGCGATATGGCTAAGAAATGTAATTTTGATGTTAACTCCCAAACCGCTGCGCAGAAGTCAACCAAACTTCACCCATTAGTGTATTGTATCACATTCTAGTAATTACATGTGGAAATTTGGTTCTAGGACATTTGATTTGAGCGCAATCCTCAAACTTAGGTCAAAAAAGCCATTTAAGCCTTTTCACAGTGAGATCTATGCGATATGGCCGAGAAATGTAATTTTGATGTTAACTCCCAAACCGCTGCGCAGAAGTCAACCAAACTTCACCCATTAGTGTATTGTATCACAATCTAGTAGTTACATGTGGAAATTTGGTTCTAGGACATTTGATTTGAGCGCATTCCTCAAACTTAGGTCAAAAAAGCCATTTAAGCCTTTTCACAGTGAGATCTATGCGATATGGCCGAGAAATGTAATTTTGATGTTAACTCCCAAACCGCTGCGCAGAAGTCAACCAAACTTCACCCAATAGTGTATTGTATCACATTCTAGTAGTTACATTTGAAAATTTCGTTCTAGGACATTTGGTTTGAGCGCAATCATTAAACTTAGGTCAAAAAAGCCATTTAAGCCTTTTCACAGTGAGATCTATGCGATATGGCCGAGAAATATAATTTTGATGTTAACTCCCAAACCGCTGCGCAGAAGTCAACCAAACTTCACCCAATAGTGTATTGTATCACAATCTAGTAGTTACATGTGGAAATTTGGTTCTAGGACATTTGATTTGAGCGCAATCCTCAAACTTAGGTCAAAAAAGCCATTTAAGCCTTTTCACAGTGAGATCTATGCGATATGGCCGAGAAATGTAATTTTGATGTTAACTCCCAAACCGCTGCGCAGAAGTCAACCAAACTTCACCCAATAGTGTATTGTATCACAATCTAGTAGTTACATTTGAAAATTTTGTTCTAGGACATTTTGTTTGAACGCAATCATCAAACTTAATTAAAAAAGTCATTTAAGCCTTTTCACAGTGAGATCTATGCGATATGGCCGAGAAATGTAATTTTGATGTTAACTCCCAAACCGCTGCGCAGAAGTCAACCAAACTTCACCCAATAGTGTATTGTATCACAATCTGGTAGTTACATTTGAAAATTTTGTTCTAGGACATTTTGTTTGAGCGCAATCATTAAACTTAGGTCAAAAAAGCCATTTAAGCCTTTTCACAGTGAGATCTATGCGATATGGCCGAGAAATGTAATTTTGATGTTAACTCCCAAACCGCTGCGCAGAAGTCAACCAAACTTCACCCAATAGTGTATTGTATCACATTCTAGTAGTTACATTTGAAAATTTCGTTCTAGGACATTTGGTTTGAGCGCAATCATTAAACTTAGGTCAAAAAAGCCATTTAAGCCTTTTCACAGTGAGATCTATGCGATATGGCCGAGAAATGTAATTTTGATGTTAACTCCCAAACCGCTGCGCAGAAGTAAACCAAACTTCACCCATTAGTGTATTGTATCACAATCTAGTAGTTACATGTGGAAATTTGGTTCTAGGACATTTGATTTGAGCGCAATCCTCAAACTTAGGTAAAAAAAGCCATTTAAGCCTTTTCACAGTGAGATCTATGCGATATGGCCGAGAAATGTAATTTTGATGTTAACTCCCAAACCGCTGCGCAGAAGTCAACCAAACTTCACCCAATAGTGTATTTTATCACAATCTAGTAGTTACATTTGGAAATTTAGTTCTAGGACATTTTGTTTGAGCGCAATCATTAAACTTTATTAAAAAAGTCATTTAAGCCTTTTCACAGTGAGATCTATGCGATATGGCCGGGAAATGTAATTTTGATGTTAACTCCCAAACCGCTGCGCAGAAGTCAACCAAACTTCACCCAATAGTGTATTGTATCACAATCTAGTAGTTACATTTGAAAATTTTGTTCTAGGACATTTTGTTTGAGCGCAATCATTAAACTTAATTAAAAAAGTCATTTAAGCCTTTTCACAGTGAGATCTATGCGATATGGCCGAGAAATGTAATTTTGATGTTAACTCCCAAACCGCTGCGCAGAAGTCAACCAAACTTCACCCATTAGTGTATTGTATCACAATCTAGTAGTTACATGTAGAAATTTGGTTCTAGGACATTTGATTTGAGCGCAATCCTCAAACTTAGGTCAAAAAAGCCATTTAAGCCTTTTCACAGTGAGATCTATGCGATATGGCCGAGAAATGTAATTTTGATGTTAACTCCCAAACCGCTGCGCAGAAGTCAACCAAACTTCACCCATTAGTGTATTGTATCACAATCTAGTAGTTACATGTGGAAATTTGGTTCTAGGACATTTGATTTGAGCGCATTCCTCAAACTTAGGTCAAAAAAGCCATTTAAGCCTTTTCACAGTGAGATCTATGCGATATGGCCGAGAAATGTAATTTTGATGTTAACTCCCAAACCGCTGCGCAGAAGTCAACCAAACTTCACCCAATAGTGTATTGTATCACATTCTAGTAGTTACATTTGAAAATTTCGTTCTAGGACATTTGGTTTGAGCGCAATCATTAAACTTAGGTCAAAAAAGCCATTTAAGCCTTTTCACAGTGAGATCTATGCGATATGGCCGAGAAATATAATTTTGATGTTAACTCCCAAACCGCTGCGCAGAAGTCAACCAAACTTCACCCAATAGTGTATTGTATCACAATCTAGTAGTTACATTTGAAAATTTTGTTCTAGGAAATTTTGTTTGAGCGCAATCATCAAACTTAATTAAAAAAGTCATTTAAGCCTTTTCACAGTGAGATCTATGCGATATGGCCGAGAAATGTAATTTTAATGTTAACTCCCAAACCGCTGCGCAGAAGTCAACCAAACTTCACCCATTAGTGTATTGTATCACAATCTAGTAGTTACATGTGGAAATTTGGTTCTAGGACATTTGATTTGAGCGCAATCCTCAAACTTAGGTCAAAAAAGCCATTTAAGCCTTTTCACAGTGAGATCTATGCGATATGGCCGAGAAATGTAATTTTGATGTTAACTCCCAAACCGCTGCGCAGAAGTCAACCAAACTTCACCCAATAGTGTATTGTATCACAATCTAGTAGTTACATTTGAAAATTTTGTTCTAGGACATTTTGTTTGAACGCAATCATCAAACTTAATTAAAAAAGTCATTTAAGCCTTTTCACAGTGAGATCTATGCGATATGGCCGAGAAATGTAATTTTGATGTTAACTCCCAAACCGCTGCGCAGAAGTCAACCAAACTTCACCCAATAGTGTATTGTATCACAATCTGGTAGTTACATTTGAAAATTTTGTTCTAGGACATTTTGTTTGAGCGCAATCATTAAACTTAGGTCAAAAAAGCCATTTAAGCCTTTTCACAGTGAGATCTATGCGATATGGCCGAGAAATGTAATTTTGATGTTAACTCCCAAACCGCTGCGCAGAAGTCAACCAAACTTCACCCAATAGTGTATTGTATCACATTCTAGTAGTTACATTTGAAAATTTCGTTCTAGGACATTTGGTTTGAGCGCAATCATTAAACTTAGGTCAAAAAAGCCATTTAAGCCTTTTCACAGTGAGATCTATGCGATATGGCCGAGAAATGTAATTTTGATGTTAACTCCCAAACCGCTGCGCAGAAGTAAACCAAACTTCACCCATTAGTGTATTGTATCACAATCTAGTAGTTACATGTGGAAATTTGGTTCTAGGACATTTGATTTGAGCGCAATCCTCAAACTTAGGTAAAAAAAGCCATTTAAGCCTTTTCACAGTGAGATCTATGCGATATGGCCGAGAAATGTAATTTTGATGTTAACTCCCAAACCGCTGCGCAGAAGTCCACCAAACTTCACCCAATAGTGTATTGTATCACAATCTAGTAGTTACATTTGAAAATTTTGTTCTAGGACATTTTGTTTGAGCGCAATCATTAAACTTTATTAAAAAAGTCATTTAAGCCTTTTCACAGTGAGATCTATGCGATATGGCCGAGAAATGTAATTTTGATGTTAACTCCCAAACCGCTGCGCAGAAGTCAACCAAACTTCACCCAATAGTGTATTGTATCACAATCTAGTAGTTACATTTGAAAATTTTGTTCTAGGACATTTTGTTTGAGCGCAATCATTAAACTTAATTAAAAAAGTCATTTAAGCCTTTTCACAGTGAGATCTATGCGATATGGCCGAGAAATGTAATTTTGATGTTAACTCCCAAACCGCTGCGCAGAAGTCAACCAAACTTCACCCATTAGTGTATTGTATCACAATCTAGTAGTTACATGTAGAAATTTGGTTCTAGGACATTTGATTTGAGCGCAATCCTCAAACTTAGGTCAAAAAAGCCATTTAAGCCTTTTCACAGTGAGATCTATGCGATATGGCCGAGAAATGTAATTTTGATGTTAACTCCCAAACCGCTGCGCAGAAGTCAACCAAACTTCACCCAATAGTGTATTGTATCACAATCTAGTAGTTACATTTGAAAATTTTGTTCTAGGACATTTTGTTTGAACGCAATCATCAAACTTAATTAAAAAAGTCATTTAAGCCTTTTCACAGTGAGATCTATGCGATATGGCCGAGAAATGTAATTTTGATGTTAACTCCCAAACCGCTGCGCAGAAGTCAACCAAACTTCACCCATTAGTGTATTGTATCACAATCTAGTAGTTACATGTGGAAATTTGGTTCTAGGACATTTGATTTGAGCGCAATCCTCAAACTTAGGTCAAAAAAGCCATTTAAGCCTTTACACAGTGAGATCTATGCGATATGGCCGAGAAATGTAATTTTGATGTTAACTCCCAAACCGCTGCGCAGAAGTCAACCAAACTTCACCCAATAGTGTATTGTATCACAATCTAGTAGTTACATTTGAAAATTTTGTTCTAGGACATTTTGTTTGAGCGCAATCATCAAACTTAATTAAAAAAGTCATTTAAGCCTTTTCACAGTGAGATATATGCGATATGGCCGAGAAATGTAATTTTGATGTTAACTCCCAAACCGCTGCGCAGAAGTCAACCAAACTTCACCCAATAGTGTATTTTATCACAATCTAGTAGTTACATTTGGAAATTTGGTTCTAGGACATTTGATTTGAGCGCAATCCTCAAACTTAGGTCAAAAAAGTCATTTAAGCCTTTTCACAGTGAGATCTATGCGATATGGCCGAGAAATGTAATTTTGATGTTAACTCCCAAACCGCTGCGCAGAAGTCAACCAAACTTCACCCATTAGTGTATTGTATCACAATCTAGTAGTTACATGTGGAAATTTGGTTCTAGGACATTTGATTTGAGCGCAATCCTCAAACTTAGGTCAAAAAAGCCATTTAAGCCTTTTCACAGTGAGATCTATGCGATATGGCCGAGAAATGTAATTTTGATGTTAACTCCCAAACCGCTGCGCAGAAGTCAACCAAACTTCACCCAATAGTGTATTGTATCACATTCTAGCAGTTTCATTTGAAAATTTCGTTCTAGGACATTTGGTTTGAGCGCAATCATTAAACTTAGGTCAAAAAAGCCATTTAAGCCTTTTCACAGTGAGATCTATGCGATATGGCCGAGAAATGTAATTTTGATGTTAACTCCCAAACCGCTGCGCAGAAGTCAACCAAACTTCACCCATTAGTGTATTGTATCACAATCTAGTAGTTACATGTGGAAATTTGGTTCTAAGACATTTGATTTGAGCGCAATCCTCAAACTTAGGTCAAAAAAGCCATTTAAGCCTTTTCACAGTGAGATCTATGCGATATGGCCGAGAAATGTAATTTTGATGTTAACTCCCAAACCGCTGCGCAGAAGTCAACCAAACTTCACCCAATAGTGTATTGTATCACATTCTAGTAGTTACATTTGAAAATTTCGTTCTAGGACATTTGGTTTGAGCGCAATCATTAAACTTAGGTCAAAAAAGCCATTTAAGCCTTTTCACAGTGAGATCTATGCGATATGGCCGAGAAATGTAATTTTGATGTTAACTCCCAAACCGCTGCGCAGAAGTCAACTAAACTTCACCCAATAGTGTATTGTATCACATTCTAGTAGTTACATTTGAAAATTTCGTTCTAGGACATTTGGTTTGAGCGCAATCATTAAACTTAATTAAAAAAGTCATTTAAGCCTTTTCACAGTGAGATCTATGCGATATGGCTAAGAAATGTAATTTTGATGTTAACTCCCAAACCGCTGCGCAGAAGTCAACCAAACTTCACCCATTAGTGTATTGTATCACATTCTAGTAATTACATGTGGAAATTTGGTTCTAGGACATTTGATTTGAGCGCAATCCTCAAACTTAGGTCAAAAAAGCCATTTAAGCCTTTTCACAGTGAGATCTATGCGATATGGCCGAGAAATGTAATTTTGATGTTAACTCCCAAACCGCTGCGCAGAAGTCAACCAAACTTCACCCAATAGTGTATTTTA
The DNA here is from genome assembly GCF_030265065.1 of Corythoichthys intestinalis. Taxonomy (NCBI): domain Eukaryota; kingdom Metazoa; phylum Chordata; class Actinopteri; order Syngnathiformes; family Syngnathidae; genus Corythoichthys; species Corythoichthys intestinalis. The sequence goes on along the minus strand of NW_026651600.1, from coordinate 1,069,803 downwards.
TCACAATGTAGTAGTTACATTTGGAAATTTAGTTCTAGGACATTTGATTTGAGCGCAATCTTCAAACTTAATTAAAAAAAGTCATTTAAGCCTTTTCACAGTGAGATCTATGCGATATGGCCGAGAAATGTAATTTTGATGTTCACTCCCAAACCGGTGCGCAGAAGTCAACCAAACTTCAACCATTAGTGTATTGTATCACAATCTAGTAGTTACATGTGGAAATTTGGTTCTAGGACATTTGATTTGAGCGCAATCCTCAAACTTAGGTCAAAAAAGCCATTTAAGCCTTTTCACAGTGAGATCTATGCGATATGGCCGAGAAATGTAATTTTGATGTTAACTCCCAAACCGCTGCGCAGAAGTCAACCAAACTTCACCCATTAGTGTATTGTATCACAATCTAGTAGTTACATGTGGAAATTTGGTTCTAGGACATTTGATTTGAGCGCAATCCTCAAACTTAGGTCAAAAAAGCCATTTAAGCCTTTTCACAGTGAGATCTATGCGATATGGCCGAGAAATGTAATTTTGATGTTAACTCCCAAACCGCTGCGCAGAAGTCAACCAAACTTCACCCAATAGTGTATTGTATCACAATCTAGTAGTTACATTTGAAAATTTTGTTCTAGGACATTTTGTTTGAACGCAATCATCAAACTTAATTAAAAAAGTCATTTAAGCCTTTTCACAGTGAGATCTATGCGATATGGCCGAGAAATGTAATTTTGATGTTAACTCCCAAACCGCTGCGCAGAAGTCAACCAAACTTCACCCAATAGTGTATTGTATCACAATCTAGTAGTTACATTTGAAAATTTTGTTCTAGGACATTTTGTTTGAGCGCAATCATTAAACTTAATTAAAAAAGTCATTTAAGTCTTTTCACAGTGAGATCTATGCGATATGGCCGAGAAATGTAATTTTGATGTTAACTCCCAAACCGCTGCGCAGAAGTCAACCAAACTTCACCCATTAGTGTATTGTATCACAATCTAGTAGTTACATGTAGAAATTTGGTTCTAGGACATTTGATTTGAGCGCAATCCTCAAACTTAGGTCAAAAAAGCCATTTAAGCCTTTTCACAGTGAGATCTATGCGATATGGCCGAGAAATGTAATTTTGATGTTAACTCCCAAACCGCTGCGCAGAAGTCAACCAAACTTCACCCAATATTGTATTGAATCACAATCTAGTAGTTACATTTGAAAATTTTGTTCTAGGACATTTTGTTTGAACGCAATCATCAAACTTAATTAAAAAAGTCATTTAAGCCTTTTCACAGTGAGATCTATGCGATATGGCCGAGAAATGTAATTTTGATGTTAACTCCCAAACCGCTGCGCAGAAGTCAACCAAACTTCACCCAATAGTGTATTTTATCACAATCTAGTAGTTACATTTGGAAATTTAGTTCTAGGACATTTGATTTGAGCGCAATCTTCAAACTTAATTAAAAAAAGTCATTTAAGCCTTTTCACAGTGAGATCTATGCGATATGGCCGAGAAATGTAATTTTGATGTTCACTCCCAAACCGGTGCGCAGAAGTCAACCAAACTTCAACCATTAGTGTATTGTATCACAATCTAGTAGTTACATGTGGAAATTTGGTTCTAGGACATTTGATTTGGGCGCAATCCTCAAACTTAGGTCAAAAAAGCCATTTAAGCCTTTTCACAGTGAGATCTATGCGATATGGCCGAGAAATGTAATTTTGATGTTAACTCCCAAACCGCTGCGCAGAAGTCAACCAAACTTCAACCATTAGTGTATTGTATCACAATCTAGTAGTTACATGTGGAAATTTGGTTCTAGGACATTTGATTTGAGCGCAATCCTCAAACTTAGGTCAAAAAAGCCATTTAAGCCTTTTCACAGTGAGATCTATGCGATATGGCCGAGAAATGTAATTTTGATGTTAACTCCCAAACCGCTGCGCAGAAGTCAACCAAACTTCACCCAATAGTGTATTGTATCACAATCTAGTAGTTACATTTGAAAATTTTGTTCTAGGACATTTTGTTTGAGCGCAATCATTAAACTTTATTAAAAAAGTCATTTAAGCCTTTTCACAGTGAGATCTATGCGATATGGCCGAGAAATGTAATTTTGATGTTAACTCCCAAACCGCTGCGCAGAAGTCAACCAAACTTCACCCAATAGTGTATTGTATCACAATCTAGTAGTTACATTTGAAAATTTTGTTCTAGGACATTTTGTTTGAGCGCAATCATTAAACTTAATTAAAAAAGTCATTTAAGCCTTTTCACAGTGAGATCTATGCGATATGGCCGAGAAATGTAATTTTGATGTTAACTCCCAAACCGCTGCGCAGAAGTCAACCAAACTTCACCCATTAGTGTATTGTATCACAATCTAGTAGTTACATGTAGAAATTTGGTTCTAGGACATTTGATTTGAGCGCAATCCTCAAACTTAGGTCAAAAAAGCCATTTAAGCCTTTTCACAGTGAGATCTATGCGATATGGCCGAGAAATGTAATTTTGATGTTAACTCCCAAACCGCTGCGCAGAAGTCAACCAAACTTCACCCAATAGTGTATTGTATCACAATCTAGTAGTTACATTTGAAAATTTTGTTCTAGGACATTTTGTTTGAACGCAATCATCAAACTTAATTAAAAAAGTCATTTAAGCCTTTTCACAGTGAGATCTATGCGATATGGCCGAGAAATGTAATTTTGATGTTAACTCCCAAACCGCTGCGCAGAAGTCAACCAAACTTCACCCATTAGTGTATTGTATCACAATCTAGTAGTTACATGTGGAAATTTGGTTCTAGGACATTTGATTTGAGCGCAATCCTCAAACTTAGGTCAAAAAAGCCATTTAAGCCTTTACACAGTGAGATCTATGCGATATGGCCGAGAAATGTAATTTTGATGTTAACTCCCAAACCGCTGCGCAGAAGTCAACCAAACTTCACCCAATAGTGTATTGTATCACAATCTAGTAGTTACATTTGAAAATTTTGTTCTAGGACATTTTGTTTGAGCGCAATCATCAAACTTAATTAAAAAAGTCATTTAAGCCTTTTCACAGTGAGATATATGCGATATGGCCGAGAAATGTAATTTTGATGTTAACTCCCAAACCGCTGCGCAGAAGTCAACCAAACTTCACCCAATAGTGTATTTTATCACAATCTAGTAGTTACATTTGGAAATTTGGTTCTAGGACATTTGATTTGAGCGCAATCCTCAAACTTAGGTCAAAAAAGTCATTTAAGCCTTTTCACAGTGAGATCTATGCGATATGGCCGAGAAATGTAATTTTGATGTTAACTCCCAAACCGCTGCGCAGAAGTCAACCAAACTTCACCCATTAGTGTATTGTATCACAATCTAGTAGTTACATGTGGAAATTTGGTTCTAGGACATTTGATTTGAGCGCAATCCTCAAACTTAGGTCAAAAAAGCCATTTAAGCCTTTTCACAGTGAGATCTATGCGATATGGCCGAGAAATGTAATTTTGATGTTAACTCCCAAACCGCTGCGCAGAAGTCAACCAAACTTCACCCAATAGTGTATTGTATCACATTCTAGCAGTTTCATTTGAAAATTTCGTTCTAGGACATTTGGTTTGAGCGCAATCATTAAACTTAGGTCAAAAAAGCCATTTAAGCCTTTTCACAGTGAGATCTATGCGATATGGCCGAGAAATGTAATTTTGATGTTAACTCCCAAACCGCTGCGCAGAAGTCAACCAAACTTCACCCATTAGTGTATTGTATCACAATCTAGTAGTTACATGTGGAAATTTGGTTCTAAGACATTTGATTTGAGCGCAATCCTCAAACTTAGGTCAAAAAAGCCATTTAAGCCTTTTCACAGTGAGATCTATGCGATATGGCCGAGAAATGTAATTTTGATGTTAACTCCCAAACCGCTGCGCAGAAGTCAACCAAACTTCACCCAATAGTGTATTGTATCACATTCTAGTAGTTACATTTGAAAATTTCGTTCTAGGACATTTGGTTTGAGCGCAATCATTAAACTTAGGTCAAAAAAGCCATTTAAGCCTTTTCACAGTGAGATCTATGCGATATGGCCGAGAAATGTAATTTTGATGTTAACTCCCAAACCGCTGCGCAGAAGTCAACTAAACTTCACCCAATAGTGTATTGTATCACATTCTAGTAGTTACATTTGAAAATTTCGTTCTAGGACATTTGGTTTGAGCGCAATCATTAAACTTAATTAAAAAAGTCATTTAAGCCTTTTCACAGTGAGATCTATGCGATATGGCTAAGAAATGTAATTTTGATGTTAACTCCCAAACCGCTGCGCAGAAGTCAACCAAACTTCACCCATTAGTGTATTGTATCACATTCTAGTAATTACATGTGGAAATTTGGTTCTAGGACATTTGATTTGAGCGCAATCCTCAAACTTAGGTCAAAAAAGCCATTTAAGCCTTTTCACAGTGAGATCTATGCGATATGGCCGAGAAATGTAATTTTGATGTTAACTCCCAAACCGCTGCGCAGAAGTCAACCAAACTTCACCCAATAGTGTATTTTATCACAATGTAGTAGTTACATTTGGAAATTTAGTTCTAGGACATTTGATTTGAGCGCAATCTTCAAACTTAATTAAAAAAAGTCATTTAAGCCTTTTCACAGTGAGATCTATGCGATATGGCCGAGAAATGTAATTTTGATGTTCACTCCCAAACCGGTGCGCAGAAGTCAACCAAACTTCAACCATTAGTGTATTGTATCACAATCTAGTAGTTACATGTGGAAATTTGGTTCTAGGACATTTGATTTGAGCGCAATCCTCAAACTTAGGTCAAAAAAGCCATTTAAGCCTTTTCACAGTGAGATCTATGCGATATGGCCGAGAAATGTAATTTTGATGTTAACTCCCAAACCGCTGCGCAGAAGTCAACCAAACTTCACCCATTAGTGTATTGTATCACAATCTAGTAGTTACATGTGGAAATTTGGTTCTAGGACATTTGATTTGAGCGCAATCCTCAAACTTAGGTCAAAAAAGCCATTTAAGCCTTTTCACAGTGAGATCTATGCGATATGGCCGAGAAATGTAATTTTGATGTTAACTCCCAAACCGCTGCGCAGAAGTCAACCAAACTTCACCCAATAGTGTATTGTATCACAATCTAGTAGTTACATTTGAAAATTTTGTTCTAGGACATTTTGTTTGAACGCAATCATCAAACTTAATTAAAAAAGTCATTTAAGCCTTTTCACAGTGAGATCTATGCGATATGGCCGAGAAATGTAATTTTGATGTTAACTCCCAAACCGCTGCGCAGAAGTCAACCAAACTTCACCCAATAGTGTATTGTATCACAATCTAGTAGTTACATTTGAAAATTTTGTTCTAGGACATTTTGTTTGAGCGCAATCATTAAACTTAATTAAAAAAGTCATTTAAGTCTTTTCACAGTGAGATCTATGCGATATGGCCGAGAAATGTAATTTTGATGTTAACTCCCAAACCGCTGCGCAGAAGTCAACCAAACTTCACCCATTAGTGTATTGTATCACAATCTAGTAGTTACATGTAGAAATTTGGTTCTAGGACATTTGATTTGAGCGCAATCCTCAAACTTAGGTCAAAAAAGCCATTTAAGCCTTTTCACAGTGAGATCTATGCGATATGGCCGAGAAATGTAATTTTGATGTTAACTCCCAAACCGCTGCGCAGAAGTCAACCAAACTTCACCCAATATTGTATTGAATCACAATCTAGTAGTTACATTTGAAAATTTTGTTCTAGGACATTTTGTTTGAACGCAATCATCAAACTTAATTAAAAAAGTCATTTAAGCCTTTTCACAGTGAGATCTATGCGATATGGCCGAGAAATGTAATTTTGATGTTAACTCCCAAACCGCTGCGCAGAAGTCAACCAAACTTCACCCAATAGTGTATTTTATCACAATCTAGTAGTTACATTTGGAAATTTAGTTCTAGGACATTTGATTTGAGCGCAATCTTCAAACTTAATTAAAAAAAGTCATTTAAGCCTTTTCACAGTGAGATCTATGCGATATGGCCGAGAAATGTAATTTTGATGTTCACTCCCAAACCGGTGCGCAGAAGTCAACCAAACTTCAACCATTAGTGTATTGTATCACAATCTAGTAGTTACATGTGGAAATTTGGTTCTAGGACATTTGATTTGGGCGCAATCCTCAAACTTAGGTCAAAAAAGCCATTTAAGCCTTTTCACAGTGAGATCTATGCGATATGGCCGAGAAATGTAATTTTGATGTTAACTCCCAAACCGCTGCGCAGAAGTCAACCAAACTTCAACCATTAGTGTATTGTATCACAATCTAGTAGTTACATGTGGAAATTTGGTTCTAGGACATTTGATTTGAGCGCAATCCTCAAACTTAGGTCAAAAAAGCCATTTAAGCCTTTTCACAGTGAGATCTATGCGATATGGCCGAGAAATGTAATTTTGATGTTAACTCCCAAACCGCTGCGCAGAAGTCAACCAAACTTCACCCAATAGTGTATTGTATCACATTCTAGTAGTTACATTTGAAAATTTCGTTCTAGGACATTTGGTTTGAGCGCAATCATTAAACTTAGGTCAAAAAAGCCATTTAAGCCTTTTCACAGTGAGATCTATGCGATATGGCCGAGAAATGTAATTTTGATGTTAACTCCCAAACCGCTGCGCAGAAGTCAACTAAACTTCACCCAATAGTATATTGTATCACATTCTAGTAGTTACATTTGAAAATTTCGTTCTAGGACATTTGGTTTGAGCGCAATCATTAAACTTAATTAAAAAAGTCATTTAAGCCTTTTCACAGTGAGATCTATGCGATATGGCTAAGAAATGTAATTTTGATGTTAACTCCCAAACCGCTGCGCAGAAGTCAACCAAACTTCACCCATTAGTGTATTGTATCACATTCTAGTAATTACATGTGGAAATTTGGTTCTAGGACATTTGATTTGAGCGCAATCCTCAAACTTAGGTCAAAAAAGCCATTTAAGCCTTTTCACAGTGAGATCTATGCGATATGGCCGAGAAATGTAATTTTGATGTTAACTCCCAAACCGCTGCGCAGAAGTCAACCAAACTTCACCCATTAGTGTATTGTATCACAATCTAGTAGTTACATGTGGAAATTTGGTTCTAGGACATTTGATTTGAGCGCAATCCTCAAACTTAGGTCAAAAAAGCCATTTAAGCCTTTTCACAGTGCGATTTCACTATGCGATATGGCCGAGAAATGTAATTTTGATGTTAACTCCCAAACCGCTGCGCAGAAGTCAACCAAACTTCACCCAATAGTGTATTGTATCACAATCTAGTAGTTACATTTGAAAATTTTGTTCTAGGACATTTTGTTTGAACGCAATCATCAAACTTAATTAAAAAAGTCATTTAAGCCTTTTCAAAGTGAGATCTATGCGATATGGCCGAGAAATGTAATTTTGATGTTAACTCCCAAACCGCTGCGCAGAAGTCAACCAAACTTCACCCAATAGTGTATTGTATCACAATCTAGTAGTTACATTTGAAAATTTTGTTCTAGGAAATTTTGTTTGAGCGCAATCATTAAACTTAATTAAAAAAGTCATTTAAGCCTTTTCACAGTGAGATCTATGCGATATGGCCGAGAAATGTAATTTTGATGTTAACTCCCAAACCGCTGCGCAGAAGTCAACCAAACTTCACCCATTAGTGTATTGTATCACAATCTAGTAGTTACATGTAGAAATTTGGTTCTAGGACATTTGATTTGAGCGCAATCCTCAAACTTAGGTCAAAAAAGCCATTTAAGCCTTTTCACAGTGAGATCTATGCGATATGGCCGAGAAATGTAATTTTAATGTTAACTCCCAAACCGCAGCGCAGAAGTCAACCAAACTTCACCCAATAGTGTATTGTATCACAATCTAGTAGTTACATTTGAAAATTTTGTTCTAGGACATTTTGTTTGAACGCAATCATCAAACTTAATTAAAAAAGTCATTTAAGCCTTTTCACAGTGAGATCTATGCGATATGGCCGAGAAATGTAATTTTGATGTTAACTCCCAAACCGCTGCGCAGAAGTCAACCAAACTTCACCCATTAGTGTATTGTATCACAATCTAGTAGTTACATGTGGAAATTTGGTTCTAGGACATTTGATTTGAGCGCAATCCTCAAACTTAGGTCAAAAAAGCCATTTAAGCCTTTTCACAGTGAGATCTATGCGATATGGCCGAGAAATGTAATTTTGATGTTAACTCCCAAACCGCTGCGCAGAAGTCAACCAAACTTCACCCAATAGTGTATTGTATCACAATCTAGTAGTTACATTTGAAAATTTTGTTCTAGGACATTTTGTTTGAGCGCAATCATCAAACTTAATTAAAAAAGTCATTTAAGCCTTTTCACAGTGAGATCTATGCGATATGGCCGAGAAATGTAATTTTGATGTTAACTCCCAAACCGCTGCGCAGAAGTCAACCAAACTTCACCCAATAGTGTATTTTATCACAATCTAGTAGTTACATTTGGAAATTTGGTTCTAGGACATTTGATTTGAGCGCAATCCTCAAACTTAGGTCAAAAAAGTCATTTAAGCCTTTTCACAGTGAGATCTATGCGATATGGCCGAGAAATGTAATTTTGATGTTAACTCCCAAACCGCTGCGCAGAAGTCAACCAAACTTCACCCATTAGTGTATTGTATCACAATCTAGTAGTTACATGTGGAAATTTGGTTCTAAGACATTTGATTTGAGCGCAATTCTCAAACTTAGGTCAAAAAAGCCATTTAAGCCTTTTCACAGTGAGATCTATGCGATACGGCCGAGAAATGTAATTTTGATGTTAACTCCCAAACCGCTGCGCAGAAGTCAACCAAACTTCACCCAATAGTGTATTGTATCACATTCTAGTAGTTACATTTGAAAATTTCGTTCTAGGACATTTGGTTTGAGCGCAATCATTAAACTTAGGTCAAAAAAGCCATTTAAGCCTTTTCACAGTGAGTTCTATGCGATATGGCCGAGAAATGTAATTTTGATGTTAACTCCCAAACCGCTGCGCAGAAGTCAACCAAACTTCACCCATTAGTGTATTGTATCACAATCTAGTAGTTACATGTGGAAATTTGGTTCTAAGACATTTGATTTGAGCGCAATCCTCAAACTTAGGTCAAAAAAGCCATTTAAGCCTTTTCACAGTGAGATCTATGCGATATGGCCGAGAAATGTAATTTTGATGTTAACTCCCAAACCGCTGCGCAGAAGTCAACCAAACTTCACCCAATAGTGTATTGTATCACATTCTAGTAGTTACATTTGAAAATTTCGTTCTAGGACATTTGGTTTGAGCGCAATCATTAAACTTAGGTCAAAAAAGCCATTTAAGCCTTTTCACAGTGAGATCTATGCGATATGGCCGAGAAATGTAATTTTGATGTTAACTCCCAAACCGCTGCGCAGAAGTCAACTAAACTTCACCCAATAGTGTATTGTATCACATTCTAGTAGTTACATATGAAAATTTCGTTCTAGGACATTTGGTTTGAGCGCAATCATTAAACTTAATTAAAAAAGTCATTTAAGCCTTTTCACAGTGAGATCTATGCGATATGGCTAAGAAATGTAATTTTGATGTTAACTCCCAAACCGCTGCGCAGAAGTCAACCAAACTTCACCCATTAGTGTATTGTATCACATTCTAGTAATTACATGTGGAAATTTGGTTCTAGGACATTTGATTTGAGCGCAATCCTCAAACTTAGGTCAAAAAAGCCATTTAAGCCTTTTCACAGTGAGATCTATGCGATATGGCCGAGAAATGTAATTTTGATGTTAACTCCCAAACCGCTGCGCAGAAGTCAACCAAACTTCACCCATTAGTGTATTGTATCACAATCTAGTAGTTACATGTGGAAATTTGGTTCTAGGACATTTGATTTGAGCGCAATCCTCAAACTTAGGTCAAAAAAGCCATTTAAGCCTTTTCACAGTGAGATCTATGCGATATGGCCGAGAAATGTAATTTTGATGTTAACTCCCAAACCGCTGCGCAGAAGTCAACCAAACTTCACCCAATAGTGTATTGTATCACAATCTAGTAGTTACATTTGAAAATTTTGTTCTAGGACATTTTGTTTGAACGCAATCATCAAACTTAATTAAAAAAGTCATTTAAGCCTTTTCACAGTGAGATCTATGCGATATGGCCGAGAAATGTAATTTTGATGTTAACTCCCAAACCGCTGCGCAGAAGTCAACCAAACTTCACCCAATAGTGTATTGTATCACAATCTAGTAGTTACATTTGAAAATTTTGTTCTAGGAAATTTTGTTTGAGCGCAATCATCAAACTTAATTAAAAAAGTCATTTAAGCCTTTTCACAGTGAGATCTATGCGATATGGCCGAGAAATGTAATTTTGATGTTAACTCCCAAACCGCTGCGCAGAAGTTAACCAAACTTCACCCATTAGTGTATTGTATCACATTCTAGTAGTTACATTTGAAAATTTCGTTCTAGGACATTTGGTTTGAGCGCAATCATTAAACTTAGGTCAAAAAAGCCATTTAAGCCTTTTCACAGTGAGATCTATGCGATATGGCCGAGAAATGTAATTTTGATGTTAACTCCCAAACCGCTGCGCAGAAGTCAACCAAACTTCACCCATTAGTGTATTGTATCACAATCTAGTGGTTACATGTGGAAATTTGGTTCTAGGACATTTGATTTGAGCACAATCCTCAAACTTAGGTCAAAAAAGCCATTTAAGCCTTTTCACAGTGAGATCTATGCGATATGGCCGAGAAATGTAATTTTGATGTTAACTCCCAAACCGCTGCGCAGAAGTCAACCAAACTTCACCCAATAGTGTATTGTATCACATTCTAGTAGTTACATTTGAAAATTTCGTTCTAGGACATTTGGTTTGAGCGCAATCATTAAACTTAGGTCAAAAAAGCCATTTAAGCCTTTTCACAGTGAGATCTATGCGATATGGCCGAGAAATGTAATTTTGATGTTAACTCCCAAACCGCTGCGCAGAAGTCAACTAAACTTCACCCAATAGTGTATTGTATCACATTCTAGTAGTTACATTTGAAAATTTCGTTCTAGGACATTTGGTTTGAGCGCAATCATTAAACTTAATTAAAAAAGTCATTTAAGCCTTTTCACAGTGAGATCTATGCGATATGGCTAAGAAATGTAATTTTGATGTTAACTCCCAAACCGCTGCGCAGAAGTCAACCAAACTTCACCCATTAGTGTATTGTATCACATTCTAGTAATTACATGTGGAAATTTGGTTCTAGGACATTTGATTTGAGCGCAATCCTCAAACTTAGGTCAAAAAAGCCATTTAAGCCTTTTCACAGTGAGATCTATGCGATATGGCCGAGAAATGTAATTTTGATGTTAACTCCCAAACCGCTGCGCAGAAGTCAACCAAACTTCACCCATTAGTGTATTGTATCACAATCTAGTAGTTACATGTGGAAATTTGGTTCTAGGACATTTGATTTGAGCGCAATCCTCAAACTTAGGTCAAAAAAGCCATTTAAGCCTTTTCACAGTGAGATCTATGCGATATGGCCGAGAAATGTAATTTTGATGTTAACTCCCAAACCGCTGCGCAGAAGTCAACCAAACTTCACCCAATAGTGTATTGTATCACAATCTAGTAGTTACATTTGAAAATTTTGTTCTAGGAAATTTTGTTTGAGCGCAATCATCAAACTTAATTAAAAAAGTCATTTAAGCCTTTTCACAGTGAGATCTATGCGATATGGCCGAGAAATGTAATTTTGATGTTAACTCCCAAACCGCTGCGCAGAAGTCAACCAAACTTCACCCATTAGTGTATTGTATCACATTCTAGTAGTTACATTTGAAAATTTCGTTCTAGGACATTTGGTTTGAGCGCAATCATTAAACTTAGGTCAAAAAAGCCATTTAAGCCTTTTCACAGTGAGATCTATGCGATATGGCCGAGAAATGTAATTTTGATGTTAACTCCCAAACCGCTGCGCAGAAGTCAACCAAACTTCACCCATTAGTGTATTGTATCACAATCTAGTAGTTACATGTGGAAATTTGGTTCTAGGACATTTGATTTGAGCACAATCCTCAAACTTAGGTCAAAAAAGCCATTTAAGCCTTTTCACAGTGAGATCTATGCGATATGGCCGAGAAATGTAATTTTGATGTTAACTCCCAAACCACTGCGCAGAAGTCAACCAAACTTCACCCAATAGTGTATTGTATCACAATCTAGTAGTTCCATTTGAAAATTTTGTTCTAGGACATTTTGTTTGAGCGCAATCATTAAACTTAATTAAAAAAGTCATTTAAGCCTTTTCACAGTGAGATCTATGCGATATGGCCGAGAAATGTAATTTTGATGTTAACTCCCAAACCGCTGCGCAGAAGTCAACCAAACTTCACCCATTAGTGTATTGTATCACAATCTAGTAGTTACATGTAGAAATTTGGTTCTAGGACATTTGATTTGAGCGCAATCCTCAAACTTAGGTCAAAAAAGCCATTTAAGCCTTTTCACAGTGAGATCTATGCGATATGGCCGAGAAATGTAATTTTGATGTTAACTCCCAAACCGCTGCGCAGAAGTCAACCAAACTTCACCCAATATTGTATTGTATCACAATCTAGTAGTTACATTTGAAAATTTTGTTCTAGGACATTTTGTTTGAACGCAATCATCAAACTTAATTAAAAAAGTCATTTAAGCCTTTTCACAGTGAGATCTATGCGATATGGCCGAGAAATGTAATTTTGATGTTAACTCCCAAACCGCTGCGCAGAAGTCAACCAAACTTCACCCAATAGTGTATTTTATCACAATCTAGTAGTTACATTTGGAAATTTAGTTCTAGGACATTTGATTTGAGCGCAATCTTCAAACTTAATTAAAAAAAGTCATTTAAGCCTTTTCACAGTGAGATCTATGCGATATGGCCGAGAAATGTAATTTTGATGTTCACTCCCAAACCGGTGCGCAGAAGTCAACCAAACCTCAACCATTAGTGTATTGTATCACAATCTAGTAGTTACATGTGGAAATTTGGTTCTAGGACATTTGATTTGAGCGCAATCCTCAAACTTAGGTCAAAAAAGCCATTTAAGCCTTTTCACAGTGAGATCTATGCGATATGGCCGAGAAATGTAATTTTGATGTTAACTCCCAAACCGCTGCGCAGAAGTCAACCAAACTTCACCCAATAGTGTATTGTATCACATTCTAGTAGTTACATTTGAAAATTTCGTTCTAGGACATTTGGTTTGAGCGCAATCATTAAACTTAGGTCAAAAAAGCCATTTAAGCCTTTTCACAGTGAGATCTATGCGATATGGCCGAGAAATGTAATTTTGATGTTAACTCCCAAACCGCTGCGCAGAAGTCAACCAAACTTCACCCAATAGTGTATTGTATCACAATCTAGTAGTTACATTTGAAAATTTTGTTCTAGGACATTTTGTTTGAGCGCAATCATTAAACTTAATTAAAAAAGTCATTTAAGCCTTTTCACAGTGAGATCTATGCGATATGGCCGAGAAATGTAATTTTGATGTTAACTCCCAAACCGCTGCGCAGAAGTCAACCAAACTTCACCCATTAGTGTATTGTATCACAATCTAGTAGTTACATGTAGAAATTTGGTTCTAGGACATTTGATTTGAGCGCAATCCTCAAACTTAGGTCAAAAAAGCCATTTAAGCCTTTTCACAGTGAGATCTATGCGATATGGCCGAGAAATGTAATTTTGATGTTAACTCCCAAACCGCTGCGCAGAAGTCAACCAAACTTCACCCAATAGTGTATTGTATCACAATCTAGTAGTTACATTTGAAAATTTTGTTCTAGGACATTTTGTTTGAGCGCAATCATCAAACTTAATTAAAAAAGTCATTTAAGCCTTTTCACAGTGAGATCTATGCGATATGGCCGAGAAATGTAATTTTGATGTTAACTCCCAAACCGCTGCGCAGAAGTCAACCAAACTTCACCCAATAGTGTATTTTATCACAATCTAGTAGTTACATTTGGAAATTTGGTTCTAGGACATTTGATTTGAGCGCAATCCTCAAACTTAGGTCAAAAAAGCCATTTAAGCCTTTTCACAGTGAGATCTATGCGATATGGCCGAGAAATGTAATTTTGATGTTAACTCCCAAACCGCTGCGCAGAAGTAAACCAAACTTCACCCAATAGTGTATTGTATCACAATCTAGTAGTTACATGTTGAAATTTGGTTCTAGGACATTTGATTTGAGCGCAATCCTCAAACTTAGGTCAAAAAAGCCATTTAAGCCTTTTCACAGTGAGATCTATGCGATATGGCCGAGAAATGTAATTTTGATGTTAACTCCCAAACCGCTGCGCAGAAGTCAACCAAACTTCACCCAATAGTGTATTTTATCACAATCTAGTAGTTACATGTGGAAATTTGGTTCTAGGACATTTGATTTGAGCGCAATTCTCAAACTTAGGTCAAAAAAGCCATTTAAGCCTTTTCACAGTGAGATCTATGCGATATGGCCGAGAAATGTAATTTTGATGTTAACTCCCAAACCGCTGCGCAGAAGTAAACCAAACTTCACCCAATAGTGTATTGTATCACAATCTAGTAGTTACATGTGGAAATTTGGTTCTAGGACATTTGATTTGAGCGCAATCCTCAAACTTAGGTCAAAAAAGCCATTTAAGCCTTTTCACAGTGAGATCTATGCGATATGGCCGAGAAATGTAATTTTAATGTTAACTCCCAAACCGCTGCGCAGAAGTCAACCAAACTTCACCCAATAGTGTATTGTATCACAATTTAGTAGTTACATGTGGAAATTTGGTTCTAGGACATTTGATTTGAGCGCAATTCTCAAACTTAGGTCAAAAAAGCCATTTAAGCCTTTTCACAGTGAGATCTATGCGATATGGCCGAGAAATATAATTTTGATGTTAACTCCCAAACTGCTGCGCAGAAGTGAACCAAACTTCACCCAATAGTGTATTTTATCATAATCTAGTAGTTACATTTAGAAATTTAGTTCTAGGACATTTGGTTTGAGCGCAATCTTCAAACTTAATTAAAAAAAGTCATTTAAGCCTTTTCACAGTGCGATCTATGCGATATGGCCGAGAAATGTAATTTTGATGTTCACTCCCAAACCGCTGCGCAGAAGTCAACCAAACTTCACCCATTAGTGTATTGTATCACAATTTAGTAGTTACATGTGGAAATTTGGTTCTAGGACATTTGATTTGAGCGCAATCCTCAAACTTAGGTCAAAAAAGCCATTTAAGCCTTTTCACAGTGAGATCTATGCGATATGGCCGAGAAATGTAATTTTGATGTTAACTCCCAAACCGCTGCGCAGAAGTAAACCAAACTTCTCCCAATAGTGTATTTTATCATAATCTAGTAGTTACATTTGGAAATTTAGTTCTAGGACATTTGGTTTGAGCGCAATCTTCAAACTTAATTAAAAAAAGTCATTTAAGCCTTTTCACAGTGAGATCTATGCGATATGGCCGAGAAATGTAATTTTGATGTTAACTCCCAAACCGCTGCGCAGAAGTCAACCAAACTTCACCCAATAGTGTATTTTATCACAATCTAGTAGTTACATGTGGAAATTTAGTTCTAGGACATTTGATTTGAGCGCAATCCTCAAACTTAGGTCAAAAAAGCCATTTAAGCCTTTTCACAGTGAGATCTATGCGATATGGCCGAGAAATGTAATTTTGATGTTAACTCCCAAACCGCTGCGCAGAAGTAAACCTAACTTCACCCAATAGTGTATTTTATCATAATCTAGTAGTTACATTTGGAAATTTAGTTCTAGGACATTTGGTTTGAGCGCAATCTTCAAACTTAATTAAAAAAAGTCATTTAAGCCTTTTCACAGTGAGATCTATGCGATATGGCCGAGAAATGTAATTTTGATGTTAACTCCCAAACCGCTGCGCAGAAGTCAACCAAACTTCACCCAATAGTGTATTTTATCACAATCTAGTAGTTACATTTGGAAATTTAGTTTTAGGACATTTGGTTTGAGCGCAATCTTCAAACTTAATTTAAAAAAGTCATTTAAGCCTTTTCACAGTGAGATCTATGCGATATGGCCGAGAAATGTAATTTTGATGTTCACTCCCAAACCGCTGCGCAGAAGTCAACCAAACTTCACCCATTAGTGTATTGTATCACAATCTAGTAGTTACATGTGGAAATTTGGTTCTAGGACATTTGATTTGAGCGCAATCCTCAAACTTAGGTCAAAAAAGCCATTTAAGCCTTTTCACAGTGAGATCTATGCGATATGGCCGAGAAATGTAATTTTGATGTTAACTCCCAAACCGCTGCGCAGAAGTAAACCAAACTTCACCCAATAGTGTATTGTATCACAATCTAGTAGTTACATGTGGAAATTTGGTTCTAGGACATTTGATTTGAGCGCAATCCTCAAACTTAGGTCAAAAAAGCCATTTAAGCCTTTTCACAGTGAGATCTATGCGATATGGCCGAGAAATGTAATTTTGATGTTAACTCCCAAACCGCTGCGCAGAAGTAAACCAAACTTCACCCAATAGTGTATTTTATCATAATCTAGTAGTTACATTTGGAAATTTAGTTCTAGGACATTTGGTTTGAGCGCAATCTTCATAATTAAAAAAAGTCATTTAAGCCTTTTCACAGTGAGATCTATGCAATATGGCCGAGAAATGTAATTTTGATGTTAACTCCCAAACCGCTGCGCAGAAGTCAACCAAACTTCACCCAATAGTGTATTTTATCACAATCTAGTAGTTACATTTGGAAATTTAGTTCTAGGACATTTGGTTTGAGCGCAATCTTCAAACTTAATTAAAAAAAGTCATTTAAGCCTTTTCACAGTGAGATCTATGCGATATGGCCGAGAAATGTAATTTTGATGTTAACTCCCAAACCGCTGCGCAGAAGTCAACCAAACTTCACCCAATAGTGTATTGTATCACAATTTAGTAGTTACATGTGGAAATTTGGTTCTAGGACATTTGATTTGAGCGCAATTCTCAAACTTAGGTCAAAAAAGCCATTTAAGCCTTTTCACAGTGAGATCTATGCGATATGGCCGAGAAATGTATTTTTGATGTTAACTCCCAAACCGCTGCGCAGAAGTAAACCAAACTTCACCCAATAGTGTATTGTATCACAATCTAGTAGTTACATGTGGAAATTTGGTTCTAGGACATTTGATTTGAGCGCAATCCTCAAACTTAGGTCAAAAAAGCCATTTAAGCCTTTTCACAGTGAGATCTATGCGATATGGCCGAGAAATGTAATTTTGGTGTTAACTCCCAAACCGCTGCGCAGAAGTCAACCAAACTTCACCCAATAGTGTATTTTATCACAATCTAGTAGTTACATGTGGAAATTTGGTTCTAGGACATTTGATTTGAGCGCAATTCTCAAACTTAGGTCAAAAAAGCCATTTAAGCCTTTTCACAGTGAGATCTATGCGATATGGCCGAGAAATGTAATTTTGATGTTAACTCCCAAACCGCTGCGCAGAAGTAAACCAAACTTCACCCAATAGTGTATTGTATCACAATCTAGTAGTTACATGTGGAAATTTGGTTCTAGGACATTTGATTTGAGCGCAATCCTCAAACTTAGGTCAAAAAAGCCATTTAAGCCTTTTCACAGTGAGATCTATGCGATATGGCCGAGAAATGTAATTTTGATGTTAACTCCCAAACTGCTGCGCAGAAGTAAACCAAACTTCACCCAATAGTGTATTTTATCATAATCTAGTAGTTACATTTAGAAATTTAGTTCTAGGACATTTGGTTTGAGCGCAATCTTCAAACTTAATTAAAAAAAGTCATTTAAGCCTTTTCACAGTGCGATCTATGCGATATGGCCGAGAAATGTAATTTTGATGTTCACTCCCAAACCGCTGCGCAGAAGTCAACCAAACTTCACCCATTAGTGTATTGTATCACAATCTAGTAGTTACATGTGGAAATTTGGTTCTAGGACATTTGATTTGAGCGCTATCCTCAAACTTAGGTCAAAAAAGCCATTTAAGCCTTTTCACAGTGAGATCTATGCGATATGGCCGAGAAATGTAATTTTAATGTTAACTCCCAAACCGCTGCGCAGAAGTCAACCAAACTTCACCCAATAGTGTATTGTATCACAATTTAGTAGTTACATGTGGAAATTTGGTTCTAGGACATTTGATTTGAGCGCAATTCTCAAACTTAGGTCAAAAAAGCCATTTAAGCCTTTTCACAGTGAGATCTATGCGATATGGCCGAGAAATGTAATTTTGATGTTAACTCCCAAACCGCTGCGCAGAAGTCAACCAAACTTCACCCAATAGTGTATTTTATCACAATCTAGTAGTTACATTTGGAAATTTAGTTTTAGGACATTTGGTTTGAGCGCAATCTTCAAACTTAATTAAAAAAAGTCATTTAAGCCTTTTAACAGTGAGATCTATGCGATATGGCCGAGAAATGTAATTTTGATGTTCACTCCCAAACCGCTGCGCAGAAGTCAACCAAACTTCACCCATTAGTGTATTGTATCACAATCTAGTAGTTACATGTGGAAATTTGGTTCTAGGACATTTCATTTGAGCGCAATTCTCAAACTTAGGTCAAAAAAGCCATTTAAGCCTTTTCACAGTGAGATCTATGCGATATGGCCGAGAAATGTAATTTTGATGTTAACTCCCAAACCGCTGCGCAGAAGTAAACCAAACTTCACCCAATAGTGTATTGTATCACAATCTAGTAGTTACATGTGGAAATTTGGTTCTAGGACATTTGATTTGAGTGCAATCCTCAAACTTAGGTCAAAAAAGCCATTTAAGCCTTTTCACAGTGAGATCTATGCGATATGGCCGAGAAATGTAATTTTGATGTTAACTCCCAAACCGCTGCGCAGAAGTAAACCAAACTTCACCCATTAGTGTATTGTATCACAATCTAGTAGTTACATGTGGAAATTTGGTTCTAGGACATTTGATTTGAGCGCAATTCTCAAACTTAGGTCAAAAAAGCCATTTAAGCCTTTTCACAGTGAGATCTATGCGATATGGCCGAGAAATGTAATTTTGATGTTAACTCCCAAACCGCTGCGCAGAAGTAAACCAAACTTCACCCAATAGTGTATTGTATCACAATCTAGTAGTTACATGTGAAAATTTGGTTCTAGGACATTTGATTTGAGCGCAATCCTCAAACTTAGGTCAAAAAAGCCATTTAAGCCTTTTCACAGTGAGATCTATGCGATATGGCCGAGAAATGTAATTTTGATGTTAACTCCCAAACCGCTGCGCAGAAGTAAACCAAACTTCTCCCAATAGTGTATTTTATCATAATCTAGTAGTTACATTTGGAAATTTAGTTCTAGGACATTTGGTTTGAGCGCAATCTTCAAACTTAATTAAAAAAAGTCATTTAAGCCTTTTCACAGTGAGATCTATGCGATATGGCCGAGAAATGTAATTTTGATGTTAACTCCCAAACCGCTGCGCAGAAGTCAACCAAACTTCACCCAATAGTGTATTTTATCACAATCTAGTAGTTACATTTGGAAATTTAGTTCTAGGACATTTGATTTGAGCGCAATCCTCAAACTTAGGTCAAAAAAGCCATTTAAGCCTTTTCACAGTGAGATCTATGCGATATGGCCGAGAAATGTAATTTTGATGTTAACTCCCAAACCGCTGCGCAGAAGTAAACCTAACTTCACCCAATAGTGTATTTTATCATAATCTAGTAGTTACATTTGGAAATTTAGTTCTAGGACATTTGGTTTGAGCGCAATCTTCAAACTTAATTAAAAAAAGTCATTTAAGCCTTTTCACAGTGAGATCTATGCGATATGGCCGAGAAATGTAATTTTGATGTTAACTCCCAAACCGCTGCGCAGAAGTCAACCAAACTTCACCCAATAGTGTATTTTATCACAATCTAGTAGTTACATTTGGAAATTTAGTTTTAGGACATTTGGTTTGAGCGCAATCTTCAAACTTAATTTAAAAAAGTCATTTAAGCCTTTTCACAGTGAGATCTATGCGATATGGCCGAGAAATGTAATTTTGATGTTCACTCCCAAACCGCTGCGCAGAAGTCAACCAAACTTCACCCATTAGTGTATTGTATCACAATCTAGTAGTTACATGTGGAAATTTGGTTCTAGGACATTTGATTTGAGCGCAATCCTCAAACTTAGGTCAAAAAAGCCATTTAAGCCTTTTCACAGTGAGATCTATGCGATATGGCCGAGAAATGTAATTTTGATGTTAACTCCCAAACCGCTGCGCAGAAGTAAACCAAACTTCACCCAATAGTGTATTGTATCACAATCTAGTAGTTACATGTGGAAATTTGGTTCTAGGACATTTGATTTGAGCGCAATCCTCAAACTTAGGTCAAAAAAGCCATTTAAGCCTTTTCACAGTGAGATCTATGCGATATGGCCGAGAAATGTAATTTTGATGTTAACTCCCAAACCGCTGCGCAGAAGTAAACCAAACTTCACCCAATAGTGTATTTTATCATAATCTAGTAGTTACATTTGGAAATTTAGTTCTAGGACATTTGGTTTGAGCGCAATCTTCATAATTAAAAAAAGTCATTTAAGCCTTTTCACAGTGAGATCTATGCAATATGGCCGAGAAATGTAATTTTGATGTTAACTCCCAAACCGCTGCGCAGAAGTCAACCAAACTTCACCCAATAGTGTATTTTATCACAATCTAGTAGTTACATTTGGAAATTTAGTTCTAGGACATTTGGTTTGAGCGCAATCTTCAAACTTAATTAAAAAAAGTCATTTAAGCCTTTTCACAGTGAGATCTATGCGATATGGCCGAGAAATGTAATTTTGATGTTAACTCCCAAACCGCTGCGCAGAAGTCAACCAAACTTCACCCAATAGTGTATTGTATCACAATTTAGTAGTTACATGTGGAAATTTGGTTCTAGGACATTTGATTTGAGCGCAATTCTCAAACTTAGGTCAAAAAAGCCATTTAAGCCTTTTCACAGTGAGATCTATGCGATATGGCCGAGAAATGTATTTTTGATGTTAACTCCCAAACCGCTGCGCAGAAGTAAACCAAACTTCACCCAATAGTGTATTGTATCACAATCTAGTAGTTACATGTGGAAATTTGGTTCTAGGACATTTGATTTGAGCGCAATCCTCAAACTTAGGTCAAAAAAGCCATTTAAGCCTTTTCACAGTGAGATCTATGCGATATGGCCGAGAAATGTAATTTTGGTGTTAACTCCCAAACCGCTGCGCAGAAGTCAACCAAACTTCACCCAATAGTGTATTTTATCACAATCTAGTAGTTACATGTGGAAATTTGGTTCTAGGACATTTGATTTGAGCGCAATTCTCAAACTTAGGTCAAAAAAGCCATTTAAGCCTTTTCACAGTGAGATCTATGCGATATGGCCGAGAAATGTAATTTTGATGTTAACTCCCAAACCGCTGCGCAGAAGTAAACCAAACTTCACCCAATAGTGTATTGTATCACAATCTAGTAGTTACATGTGGAAATTTGGTTCTAGGACATTTGATTTGAGCGCAATCCTCAAACTTAGGTCAAAAAAGCCATTTAAGCCTTTTCACAGTGAGATCTATGCGATATGGCCGAGAAATGTAATTTTGATGTTAACTCCCAAACTGCTGCGCAGAAGTAAACCAAACTTCACCCAATAGTGTATTTTATCATAATCTAGTAGTTACATTTAGAAATTTAGTTCTAGGACATTTGGTTTGAGCGCAATCTTCAAACTTAATTAAAAAAAGTCATTTAAGCCTTTTCACAGTGCGATCTATGCGATATGGCCGAGAAATGTAATTTTGATGTTCACTCCCAAACCGCTGCGCAGAAGTCAACCAAACTTCACCCATTAGTGTATTGTATCACAATCTAGTAGTTACATGTGGAAATTTGGTTCTAGGACATTTGATTTGAGCGCTATCCTCAAACTTAGGTCAAAAAAGCCATTTAAGCCTTTTCACAGTGAGATCTATGCGATATGGCCGAGAAATGTAATTTTAATGTTAACTCCCAAACCGCTGCGCAGAAGTCAACCAAACTTCACCCAATAGTGTATTGTATCACAATTTAGTAGTTACATGTGGAAATTTGGTTCTAGGACATTTGATTTGAGCGCAATTCTCAAACTTAGGTCAAAAAAGCCATTTAAGCCTTTTCACAGTGAGATCTATGCGATATGGCCGAGAAATGTAATTTTGATGTTAACTCCCAAACCGCTGCGCAGAAGTCAACCAAACTTCACCCAATAGTGTATTTTATCACAATCTAGTAGTTACATTTGGAAATTTAGTTTTAGGACATTTGGTTTGAGCGCAATCTTCAAACTTAATTAAAAAAAGTCATTTAAGCCTTTTAACAGTGAGATCTATGCGATATGGCCGAGAAATGTAATTTTGATGTTCACTCCCAAACCGCTGCGCAGAAGTCAACCAAACTTCACCCATTAGTGTATTGTATCACAATCTAGTAGTTACATGTGGAAATTTGGTTCTAGGACATTTCATTTGAGCGCAATTCTCAAACTTAGGTCAAAAAAGCCATTTAAGCCTTTTCACAGTGAGATCTATGCGATATGGCCGAGAAATGTAATTTTGATGTTAACTCCCAAACCGCTGCGCAGAAGTAAACCAAACTTCACCCAATAGTGTATTGTATCACAATCTAGTAGTTACATGTGGAAATTTGGTTCTAGGACATTTGATTTGAGTGCAATCCTCAAACTTAGGTCAAAAAAGCCATTTAAGCCTTTTCACAGTGAGATCTATGCGATATGGCCGAGAAATGTAATTTTGATGTTAACTCCCAAACCGCTGCGCAGAAGTAAACCAAACTTCACCCATTAGTGTATTGTATCACAATCTAGTAGTTACATGTGGAAATTTGGTTCTAGGACATTTGATTTGAGCGCAATTCTCAAACTTAGGTCAAAAAAGCCATTTAAGCCTTTTCACAGTGAGATCTATGCGATATGGCCGAGAAATGTAATTTTGATGTTAACTCCCAAACCGCTGCGCAGAAGTAAACCAAACTTCACCCAATAGTGTATTGTATCACAATCTAGTAGTTACATGTGAAAATTTGGTTCTAGGACATTTGATTTGAGCGCAATCCTCAAACTTAGGTCAAAAAAGCCATTTAAGCCTTTTCACAGTGAGATCTATGCGATATGGCCGAGAAATGTAATTTTGATGTTAACTCCCAAACCGCTGCGCAGAAGTAAACCAAACTTCTCCCAATAGTGTATTTTATCATAATCTAGTAGTTACATTTGGAAATTTAGTTCTAGGACATTTGGTTTGAGCGCAATCTTCAAACTTAATTAAAAAAAGTCATTTAAGCCTTTTCACAGTGAGATCTATGCGATATGGCCGAGAAATGTAATTTTGATGTTAACTCCCAAACCGCTGCGCAGAAGTCAACCAAACTTCACCCAATAGTGTATTTTATCACAATCTAGTAGTTACATTTGGAAATTTAGTTCTAGGACATTTGATTTGAGCGCAATCCTCAAACTTAGGTCAAAAAAGCCATTTAAGCCTTTTCACAGTGAGATCTATGCGATATGGCCGAGAAATGTAATTTTGATGTTAACTCCCAAACCGCTGCGCAGAAGTAAACCTAACTTCACCCAATAGTGTATTTTATCATAATCTAGTAGTTACATTTGGAAATTTAGTTCTAGGACATTTGGTTTGAGCGCAATCTTCAAACTTAATTAAAAAAAGTCATTTAAGCCTTTTCACAGTGAGATCTATGCGATATGGCCGAGAAATGTAATTTTGATGTTAACTCCCAAACCGCTGCGCAGAAGTCAACCAAACTTCACCCAATAGTGTATTTTATCACAATCTAGTAGTTACATTTGGAAATTTAGTTTTAGGACATTTGGTTTGAGCGCAATCTTCAAACTTAATTTAAAAAAGTCATTTAAGCCTTTTCACAGTGAGATCTATGCGATATGGCCGAGAAATGTAATTTTGATGTTCACTCCCAAACCGCTGCGCAGAAGTCAACCAAACTTCACCCATTAGTGTATTGTATCACAATCTAGTAGTTACATGTGGAAATTTGGTTCTAGGACATTTGATTTGAGCGCAATCCTCAAACTTAGGTCAAAAAAGCCATTTAAGCCTTTTCACAGTGAGATCTATGCGATATGGCCGAGAAATGTAATTTTGATGTTAACTCCCAAACCGCTGCGCAGAAGTAAACCAAACTTCACCCAATAGTGTATTGTATCACAATCTAGTAGTTACATGTGGAAATTTGGTTCTAGGACATTTGATTTGAGCGCAATCCTCAAACTTAGGTCAAAAAAGCCATTTAAGCCTTTTCACAGTGAGATCTATGCGATATGGCCGAGAAATGTAATTTTGATGTTCACTCCCAAACCGCTGCGCAGAAGTAAACCAAACTTCACCCAATAGTGTATTTTATCATAATCTAGTAGTTACATTTGGAAATTTAGTTCTAGGACATTTGGTTTGAGCGCAATCTTCATAATTAAAAAAAGTCATTTAAGCCTTTTCACAGTGAGATCTATGCAATATGGCCGAGAAATGTAATTTTGATGTTAACTCCCAAACCGCTGCGCAGAAGTCAAGCAAACTTCACCCAATAGTGTATTTTATCACAATCTAGTAGTTACATTTGGAAATTTAGTTCTAGGACATTTGATTTGAGCGCAATTCTCAAACTTAGGTCAAAAAAGCCATTTAAGCCTTTTCACAGTGAGATCTATGCGATATGGCCGAGAAATGTAATTTTGATGTTAACTCCCAAACCGCTGCGCAGAAGTAAACCAAACTTCACCCAATAGTGTATTGTATCACAATCTAGTAGTTACATGTGGAAATTTGGTTCTAGGACATTTGATTTGAGCGCAATCCTCAAACTTAGGTCAAAAAAGCCATTTAAGCCTTTTCACAGTGAGATCTATGCGATATGGCCGAGAAATGTAATTTTGGTGTTAACTCCCAAACCGCTGCGCAGAAGTCAACCAAACTTCACCCAATAGTGTATTTTATCACAATCTAGTAGTTACATGTGGAAATTTGGTTCTAGGACATTTGATTTGAGCGCAATTCTCAAACTTAGGTCAAAAAAGCCATTTAAGCCTTTTCACAGTGAGATCTATGCGATATGGCCGAGAAATGTAATTTTGATGTTAACTCCCAAACCGCTGCGCAGAAGTAAACCAAACTTCACCCAATAGTGTATTGTATCACAATCTAGTAGTTACATGTGGAAATTTGGTTCTAGGACATTTGATTTGAGCGCAATCCTCAAACTTAGGTCAAAAAAGCCATTTAAGCCTTTTCACAGTGAGATCTATGCGATATGGCCGAGAAATGTAATTTTGATGTTAACTCCCAAACCGCTGCGCAGAAGTAAACCAAACTTCACCCAATAGTGTATTTTATCATAATCTAGTAGTTACATTTAGAAATTTAGTTCTAGGACATTTGGTTTGAGCGCAATCTTCAAACTTAATTAAAAAAAGTCATTTAAGCCTTTTCACAGTGCGATCTATGCGATATGGCCGAGAAATGTAATTTTGATGTTCACTCCCAAACCGCTGCGCAGAAGTCAACCAAACTTCACCCATTAGTGTATTGTATCACAATCTAGTAGTTACATGTGGAAATTTGGTTCTAGGACATTTGATTTGAGCGCAATCCTCAAACTTAGGTCAAAAAAGCCATTTAAGCCTTTTCACAGTGAGATCTATGCGATATGGCCGAGAAATGTAATTTTAATGTTAACTCCCAAACCGCTGCGCAGAAGTAAACCAAACTTCACCCAATAGTGTATTGTATCACAATTTAGTAGTTACATGTGGAAATTTGGTTCTAGGACATTTGATTTGAGCGCAATTCTCAAACTTAGGTCAAAAAAGCCATTTAAGCCTTTTCACAGTGAGATCTATGCGATACGGCCGAGAAATGTAATTTTGATGTTAACTCCCAAACCGCTGCGCAGAAGTCAACCAAACTTCACCCAATAGTGTATTTTATCACAATCTAGTAGTTACATTTGGAAATTTAGTTTTAGGACATTTGGTTTGAGCGCAATCTTCAAACTTAATTAAAAAAAGTCATTTAAGCCTTTTCACAGTGAGATCTATGCGATATGGCCGAGAAATGTAATTTTGATGTTCACTCCCAAACCGCTGCGCAGAAGTCAACCAAACTTCACCCATTAGTGTATTGTATCACATTCTAGTAGTTACATGTGGAAATTTGGTTCTAGGACATTTGATTTGAGCGCAATCCTCAAACTTAGGTCAAAAAAGCCATTTAAGCCTTTTCACAGTGAGATCTATGCGATATGGCCGAGAAATGTAATTTTGATGTTAACTCCCAAACCGCTGCGCAGAAGTCAACCAAACTTCATCCAATAGTGTATTTTATCACAATCTAGTAGTTAAATTTGGAAATTTAGTTTTAGGACATTTGGTTTGAGCGCAGTCTTCAAACTTAATTAAAAAAAGTCATTGAAGCCTTTTCACAGTGAGATCTATGCGATATGGCCGAGAAATGTATTTTTGATGTTAACTCCCAAACCGCTGCGCAGAAGTAAACCAAACTTCACCCAATAGTGTATTGTATCACAATCTAGTAGTTACATGTGGAAATTTGGTTCTAGGACATTTGATTTGAGCGCAATCCTCAAACTTAGGTCAAAAAAGCCATTTAAGCCTTTTCACAGTGAGATCTATGCGATATGGCCGAGAAATGTAATTTTGATGTTAACTCCCAAACCGCTGCGCAGAAGTCAACCAAACTTCACCCAATAGTGTATTTTATCACAATCTAGTAGTTACATTTGGAAATTTAGTTCTAGGACATTTGATTTGAGCGCAATCCTCAAACTTAGGTCAAAAAAGCCATTTAAGCCTTTTCACAGTGAGATCTATGCGATATGGCCGAGAAATGTAATTTTGATGTTAACTCCCAAACCGCTGCGCAGAAGTAAACCAAACTTCACCCAATAGTGTATTTTATCATAATCTAGTAGTTACATTTGGAAATTTAGTTCTAGGACATTTGGTTTGAGCGCAATCTTCAAACTTAATTAAAAAAAGTCATTTAAGCCTTTTCACAGTGAGATCTATGCAATATGGCCGAGAAATGTAATTTTGATGTTAACTCCCAAACCGCTGCGCAGAAGTCAACCAAACTTCACACAATAGTGTATTTTATCACAATCTAGTAGTTACATTTGGAAATTTGGTTCTAGGACATTTGATTTGAGTGCAATCCTCAAACTTAGGTCAAAAAAGCCATTTAAGCCTTTTCACAGTGAGATCTATGCGATATGGCCGAGAAATGTAATTTTGATGTTAACTCCCAAACCGCTGCGCAGAAGTCAACCAAACTTCACCCAATAGTGTATTTTATCACAATCTAGTAGTTACATTTGGAAATTTAGCTTTAGGACATTTGGTTTGAGCGCAGTCTTCAAACTTAATTAAAAAAAGTCATTTAAGCCTTTTCACAGTGAGATCTATGCGATATGGCCGAGAAATGTAATTTTGATGTTAACTCCCAAACCGCTGCGCAGAAGTCAACCAAACTTCACCCAATAGTGTATTTTATCACAATCTAGTAGTTACATTTGGAAATTTAGTTCTAGGACATTTGGTTTGAGCGCAATCTTCAAACTTAATTAAAAAAAGTCATTTAAGCCTTTTCACAGTGAGATCTATGCGATATGGCCGAGAAATGTAATTTTGATGTTAACTCCCAAACCGCTGCGCAGAAGTCAACCAAACTTCACCCAATAGTGTATTTTATCACAATCTAGTAGTTACATTTGGAAATTTAGTTCTAGGACATTTGATTTGAGCGCAATCCTCAAACTTAGGTCAAAAAAGCCATTTAAGCCTTTTCACAGTGAGATCTATGCGATATGGCCGAGAAATGTAATTTTGATGTTAACTCCCAAACCGCTGCGCAGAAGTCAACCAAACTTCACCCAATAGTGTATTTTATCACAATCTAGTAGTTACATGTGGAAATTTGGTTCTAGGACATTTGATTTGAGCGCAATTCTCAAACTTAGGTCAAAAAAGCCATTTAAGCCTTTTCACAGTGAGATCTATGCGATATGGCCGAGAAATGTAATTTTGATGTTAACTCCCAAACCGCTGCGCAGAAGTAAACCAAACTTCACCCAATAGTGTATTGTATCACAATCTAGTAGTTACATGTGGAAATTTGGTTCTAGGACATTTGATTTGAGCGCAATCCTCAAACTTAGGTCAAAAAAGCCATTTAAGCCTTTTCACAGTGAGATCTATGCGATATGGCCGAGAAATATAATTTTGATGTTAACTCCCAAACTGCTGCGCAGAAGTGAACCAAACTTCACCCAATAGTGTATTTTATCATAATCTAGTAGTTACATTTAGAAATTTAGTTCTAGGACATTTGGTTTGAGCGCAATCTTCAAACTTAATTAAAAAAAGTCATTTAAGCCTTTTCACAGTGCGATCTATGCGATATGGCCGAGAAATGTAATTTTGATGTTCACTCCCAAACCGCTGCGCAGAAGTCAACCAAACTTCACCCATTAGTGTATTGTATCACAATCTAGTAGTTACATGTGGAAATTTGGTTCTAGGACATTTGATTTGAGCGCAATCCTCAAACTTAGGTCAAAAAAGCCATTTAAGCCTTTTCACAGTGAGATCTATGCGATATGGCCGAGAAATGTAATTTTAATGTTAACTCCCAAACCGCTGCGCAGAAGTCAACCAAACTTCACCCAATAGTGTATTGTATCACAATTTAGTAGTTACATGTGGAAATTTGGTTCTAGGACATTTGATTTGAGCGCAATTCTCAAACTTAGGTCAAAAAAGCCATTTAAGCCTTTTCACAGTGAGATCTATGCGATATGGCCGAGAAATGTAATTTTGATGTTAACTCCCAAACCGCTGCGCAGAAGTCAACCAAACTTCACCCAATAGTGTATTTTATCACAATCTAGTAGTTACATTTGGAAATTTAGTTTTAGGACATTTGGTTTGAGCGCAATCTTCAAACTTAATTAAAAAAAGTCATTTAAGCCTTTTCACAGTGAGATCTATGCGATATGGCCGAGAAATGTAATTTTGATGTTAACTCCCAAACCGCTGCGCAGAAGTCAACCAAACTTCACCCATTAGTGTATTGTATCACATTCTAGTAGTTACATGTGGAAATTTGGTTCTAGGACATTTGATTTGAGCGCAATCCTCAAACTTAGGTCAAAAAAGCCATTTAAGCCTTTTCACAGTGAGATCTATGCGATATGGCCGAGAAATGTAATTTTGATGTTAACTCCCAAACCGCTGCGCAGAAGTCAACCAAACTTCACCCAATAGTGTATTTTATCACAATCTAGTAGTTAAATTTGGAAATTTAGTTTTAGGACATTTGGTTTGAGCGCAGTCTTCAAACTTAATTAAAAAAAGTCATTTAAGCCTTTTCACAGTGAGATCTATGCGATATGGCCGAGAAATGTAATTTTGATGTTAACTCCCAAACCGCTGCGCAGAAGTAAACCAAACTTCACCCAATAGTGTATTGTATCACAATCTAGTAGTTACATGTGGAAATTTGGTTCTAGGACATTTGATTTGAGCGCAATCCTCAAACTTAGGTCAAAAAAGCCATTTAAGCCTTTTCACAGTGAGATCTATGCGATATGGCCGAGAAATGTAATTTTGATGTTAACTCCCAAACCGCTGCGCAGAAGTCAACCAAACTTCACCCAATAGTGTATTTTATCACAATCTAGTAGTTACATTTGGAAATTTAGTTCTAGGACATTTGATTTGAGCGCAATCCTCAAACTTAGGTCAAAAAAGCCATTTAAGCCTTTTCACAGTGAGATCTATGCGATATGGCCGAGAAATGTAATTTTGATGTTAACTCCCAAACCGCTGCGCAGAAGTAAACCAAACTTCACCCAATAGTGTATTTTATCATAATCTAGTAGTTACATTTGGAAATTTAGTTCTAGGACATTTGGTTTGAGCGCAATCTTCAAACTTAATTAAAAAAAGTCATTTAAGCCTTTTCACAGTGAGATCTATGCAATATGGCCGAGAAATGTAATTTTGATGTTAACTCCCAAACCGCTGCGCAGAAGTCAACCAAACTTCACACAATAGTGTATTTTATCACAATCTAGTAGTTACATTTGGAAATTTGGTTCTAGGACATTTGATTTGAGTGCAATCCTCAAACTTAGGTCAAAAAAGCCATTTAAGCCTTTTCACAGTGAGATCTATGCGATATGGCCGAGAAATGTAATTTTGATGTTAACTCCCAAACCGCTGCGCAGAAGTCAACCAAACTTCACCCAATAGTGTATTTTATCACAATCTAGTAGTTACATTTGGAAATTTAGCTTTAGGACATTTGGTTTGAGCGCAGTCTTCAAACTTAATTAAAAAAAGTCATTTAAGCCTTTTCACAGTGAGATCTATGCGATATGGCCGAGAAATGTAATTTTGATGTTAACTCCCAAACCGCTGCGCAGAAGTCAACCAAACTTCACCCAATAGTGTATTTTATCACAATCTAGTAGTTACATTTGGAAATTTAGTTCTAGGACATTTGGTTTGAGCGCAATCTTCAAACTTAATTAAAAAAAGTCATTTAAGCCTTTTCACAGTGAGATCTATGCGATATGGCCGAGAAATGTAATTTTGATGTTAACTCCCAAACCGCTGCGCAGAAGTCAACCAAACTTCACCCAATAGTGTATTTTATCACAATCTAGTAGTTACATTTGGAAATTTAGTTCTAGGACATTTGATTTGAGCGCAATCCTCAAACTTAGGTCAAAAAAGCCATTTAAGCCTTTTCACAGTGAGATCTATGCGATATGGCCGAGAAATGTAATTTTGATGTTGACTCCCAAACCGCTGCGCAGAAGTCAACCAAACTTCACCCAATAGTGTATTTTATCACAATCTAGTAGTTACATGTGGAAATTTGGTTCTAGGACATTTGATTTGAGCGCAATTCTCAAACTTAGGTCAAAAAAGCCATTTAAGCCTTTTCACAGTGAGATCTATGCGATATGGCCGAGAAATGTAATTTTGATGTTAACTCCCAAACCGCTGCGCAGAAGTAAACCAAACTTCACCCAATAGTGTATTGTATCACAATCTAGTAGTTACATGTGGAAATTTGGTTCTAGGACATTTGATTTGAGCGCAATCCTCAAACTTAGGTCAAAAAAGCCATTTAAGCCTTTTCACAGTGAGATCTATGCGATATGGCCGAGAAATATAATTTTGATGTTAACTCCCAAACTGCTGCGCAGAAGTGAACCAAACTTCACCCAATAGTGTATTTTATCATAATCTAGTAGTTACATTTAGAAATTTAGTTCTAGGACATTTGGTTTGAGCGCAATCTTCAAACTTAATTAAAAAAAGTCATTTAAGCCTTTTCACAGTGCGATCTATGCGATATGGCCGAGAAATGTAATTTTGATGTTCACTCCCAAACCGCTGCGCAGAAGTCAACCAAACTTCACCCATTAGTGTATTGTATCACAATCTAGTAGTTACATGTGGAAATTTGGTTCTAGGACATTTGATTTGAGCGCAATCCTCAAACTTAGGTCAAAAAAGCCATTTAAGCCTTTTCACAGTGAGATCTATGCGATATGGCCGAGAAATGTAATTTTAATGTTAACTCCCAAACCGCTGCGCAGAAGTCAACCAAACTTCACCCAATAGTGTATTGTATCACAATTTAGTAGTTACATGTGGAAATTTGGTTCTAGGACATTTGATTTGAGCGCAATTCTCAAACTTAGGTCAAAAAAGCCATTTAAGCCTTTTCACAGTGAGATCTATGCGATATGGCCGAGAAATGTAATTTTGATGTTAACTCCCAAACCGCTGCGCAGAAGTCAACCAAACTTCACCCAATAGTGTATTTTATCACAATCTAGTAGTTACATTTGGAAATTTAGTTTTAGGACATTTGGTTTGAGCGCAATCTTCAAACTTAATTAAAAAAAGTCATTTAAGCCTTTTCACAGTGAGATCTATGCGATATGGCCGAGAAATGTAATTTTGATGTTAACTCCCAAACCGCTGCGCAGAAGTCAACCAAACTTCACCCATTAGTGTATTGTATCACATTCTAGTAGTTACATGTGGAAATTTGGTTCTAGGACATTTGATTTGAGCGCAATCCTCAAACTTAGGTCAAAAAAGCCATTTAAGCCTTTTCACAGTGAGATCTATGCGATATGGCCGAGAAATGTAATTTTGATGTTAACTCCCAAACCGCTGCGCAGAAGTCAACCAAACTTCACCCAATAGTGTATTTTATCACAATCTAGTAGTTAAATTTGGAAATTTAGTTTTAGGACATTTGGTTTGAGCGCAGTCTTCAAACTTAATTAAAAAAAGTCATTTAAGCCTTTTCACAGTGAGATCTATGCGATATGGCCGAGAAATGTATTTTTTATGTTAACTCCCAAACCGCTGCGCAGAAGTAAACCAAACTTCACCCAATAGTGTATTGTATCACAATCTAGTAGTTACATGTGGAAATTTGGTTCTAGGACATTTGATTTGAGCGCAATCCTCAAACTTAGGTCAAAAAAGCCATTTAAGCCTTTTCACAGTGAGATCTATGCGATATGGCCGAGAAATGTAATTTTAATGTTAACTCCCAAACCGCTGCGCAGAAGTAAACCAAACTTCACCCAATAGTGTATTTTATCATAATCTAGTAGTTACATTTGGAAATTTAGTTCTAGGACATTTGGTTTGAGCGCAATCTTCAAACTTAATTAAAAAAAGTCATTTAAGTTTTCACAGTGAGATCTATGCGATATGGCCGAGAAATGTAATTTTGATGTTAACTCCCAAACCGCTGCGCAGAAGTCAACCAAACTTCACCCAATAGAGTATTGTATCACAATCTAGTAGTTACATATGGAAATTTGGTTCTAGGACATTTGATTTGAGCGCAATTCTCAAACTTAGGTCAAAAAAGCCATTTAAGCCTTTTCACAGTGAGATCTATGCGATATGGCCGAGAAATGTAATTTTGATGTTAACTCCCAAACCGCTGCGCAGAAGTAAACCAAACTTCACCCAATAGTGTATTGTATCACAATCTAGTAGTTACATGTGGAAATTTGGTTCTAGGACATTTGATTTGAGCGCAATCCTCAAACTTAGGTCAAAAAAGCCATTTAAGCCTTTTCACAGTGAGATCTATGCGATATGGCCGAGAAATGTAATTTTGATGTTAACTCCCAAACCGCTGCGCAGAAGACAACCAAACTTCACCCAATAGTGTATTTTATCACAATCTAGTAGTTACATTTGGAAATTTAGTTTTAGGACATTTGGTTTGAGCGCAATCTTCAAACTTAATTAAAAAAAGTCATTTAAGCCTTTTCACAGTGAGATCTATGCGATATGGCAGAGAAATGTAATTTTGATGTTCACTCCCAAACCGCTGCGCAGAAGTCAACCAAACTTCACCCATTAGTGTATTGTATCACAATCTAGTAGTTACATGTGGAAATTTGGTTCTAGGACATTTGATTTGAGCGCAATCCTCAAACTTAGGTCAAAAAAGCCATTTAAGCCTTTTCACAGTGAGATCTATGCGATATGGCCGAGAAATGTAATTTTGATGTTAACTCCCAAACCGCTGCGCAGAAGTAAACCAAACTTCACCCAATAGTGTATTGTATCACAATCTAGTAGTTACATGTGGAAATTTGGTTCTAGGACATTTGATTTGAGCGCAATCCTCAAACTTAGGTCAAAAAAGCCATTTAAGCCTTTTCACAGTGAGATCTATGCGATATGGCCGAGAAATGTAATTTTGATGTTAACTCCCAAACCGCTGCGCAGAAGTAAACCAAACTTCACCCAATAGTGTATTGTATCACAATCTAGTAGTTACATTTGGAAATTTAGTTCTAGGACATTTGGTTTGAGCGCAATCTTCAAACTTAATTAAAAAAAGTCATTTAAGCCTTTTCACAGTGAGATCTATGCGATATGGCCGAGAAATGTAATTTTGATGTTCACTCCCAAACCGCTGCGCAGAAGTAAACCAAACTTCACCCAATAGTGTATTGTATCACAATCTAGTAATTACATGTGGAAATTTGGTTCTAGGACATTTGATTTGAGCGCAATCCTCAAACTTAGGTCAAAAAAGCCATTTAAGCCTTTTCACAGTGAGATCTATGCGATATGGCCGAGAAATGTAATTTTGATGTTAACTCCCAAACCGCTGCGCAGAAGTAAACCAAACTTCACCCAATACTGTATTTTATCATAATCTAGTAGTTACATTTGGAAATTTAGTTCTAGGACATTTGGTTTGAGCGCAATCTTCAAACTTAATTAAAAAAAGTCATTTAAGCCTTTTCACAGTGAGATCTATGCGATATGGCCGAGAAATGTAATTTTGATGTTAACTCCCAAACCGCTGCGCAGAAGTCAACCAAACTTCACCCAATAGTGTATTTTATCACAATCTAGTAGTTACATTTGGAAATTTAGTTCTAGGACATTTGGTTTGAGCGCAATCTTCAAACTTAATTAAAAAAAGTCATTTAAGCCTTTTCACAGTGAGATCTATGCGATATGGCCGAGAAATGTAATTTTGATGTTAACTCCCAAACCGCTGCGCAGAAGTCAACCAAACTTCACCCAATAGTGTATTTTATCACAATCTAGTAGTTACATTTGGAAATTTAGTTCTAGGACATTTGATTTGAGCGCAATCCTCAAACTTAGGTCAAAAAAGCCATTTAAGCCTTTTCACAGTGAGATCTATGCGATATGGCCGAGAAATGTAATTTTGATGTTAACTCCCAAACCGCTGCGCAGAAGTCAACCAAACTTCACCCAATAGTGTATTTTATCACAATCTAGTAGTTACATTTGGAAATTTAGTTCTAGGACATTTGATTTGAGCGCAATCCTCAAACTTAGGTCAAAAAAGCCATTTAAGCCTTTTCACAGTGAGATCTATGCGATATGGCCGAGAAATGTAATTTTGATGTTAACTCCCAAACCGCTGCGCAGAAGTAAACCAAACTTCACCCAATAGTGTATTTTATCATAATCTAGTAGTTACATTTGGAAATTTAGTTTTAGGACATTTGGTTTGAGCGCAGTCTTCAAACTTAATTAAAAAAAGTCATTTAAGCCTTTTCACAGTGAGATCTATGCGATATGGCCGAGAAATGTAATTTTGATGTTAACTCCCAAACCGCTGCGCAGAAGTAAACCAAACTTCACCCAATAGTGTATTTTATCATAATCTAGTAGTTACATTTGGAAATTTGGTTCTAGGACATTTGGTTTGAGCGCAATCTTCAAACTTAATTAAAAAAAGTCATTTAAGCCTTTTCACAGTGAGATCTATGCGATATGGACGAGAAATGTAATTTTGATGTTAACTCCCAAACCGCTGCGCAGAAGTCAACCAAACTTCACCCAATAGTGTATTTTATCATAATCTAGTAGTTACATTTGGAAATTTGGTTCTAGGACATTTGGTTTGAGCGCAATCTTCAAACTTAATTAAAAAAAGTCATTTAAGCCTTTTCACAGTGAGATCTATGCGATATGGACGAGAAATGTAATTTTGATGTTAACTCCC
Source organism: Corythoichthys intestinalis (assembly GCF_030265065.1). Taxonomy (NCBI): domain Eukaryota; kingdom Metazoa; phylum Chordata; class Actinopteri; order Syngnathiformes; family Syngnathidae; genus Corythoichthys; species Corythoichthys intestinalis. Next base: position 1,034,048 of record NW_026651600.1, on the reverse strand, counting down.
AAACCGCTGCGCAGAAGTCAACCAAACTTCACCCATTAGTGTATTTTATCACAATCTAGTAGTTACATTTGGAAATTTAGTTCTAGGACATTTGGTTTGAGCGCAATCTTCAAACTTAATTAAAAAAAGTCATTTAAGCCTTTTCACAGTGAGATCTATGCGATATGGCCGAGAAATGTAATTTTGATGTTAACTCCCAAACCGTTGCGCAGAAGTCAACCAAACTTCACCCATTAGTGTATTGTATCACAATCTAGTAGTTACATGTGGAAATTTGGTTCTAGGACATTTGATTTGAGCGCAATCCTCAAACTTAGGTCAAAAAAGCCATTTAAGCCTTTTCACAGTGAGATCTATGCGATATGGCCGAGAAATGTAATTTTGATGTTAACTCCCAAACCGCTGCGCAGAAGTAAACCAAACTTCACCCAATAGTGTATTGTATCACAATCTAGTAGTTACATGTGGAAATTTGGTTCTAGGACATTTGATTTGAGCGCAATCCTCAAACTTAGGTCAAAAAAGCCATTTAAGCCTTTTCACAGTGAGATCTATGCGATATGGCCGAGAAATGTAATTTTGATGTTAACTCCCAAACCGCTGCGCAGAAGTAAACCAAACTTCACCCAATAGTGTATTGTATCACAATCTAGTAGTTACATTTGGAAATTTAGTTCTAGGACATTTGGTTTGAGCGCAATCTTCAAACTTAATTAAAAAAAGTCATTTAAGCCTTTTCACAGTGAGATCTATGCGATATGGCCGAGAAATGTAATTTTGATGTTCACTCCCAAACCGCTGCGCAGAAGTAAACCAAACTTCACCCAATAGTGTATTGTATCACAATCTAGTAATTACATGTGGAAATTTGGTTCTAGGACATTTGATTTGAGCGCAATCCTCAAACTTAGGTCAAAAAAGCCATTTAAGCCTTTTCACAGTGAGATCTATGCGATATGGCCGAGAAATGTAATTTTGATGTTAACTCCCAAACCGCTGCGCAGAAGTAAACCAAACTTCACCCAATACTGTATTTTATCATAATCTAGTAGTTACATTTGGAAATTTAGTTCTAGGACATTTGGTTTGAGCGCAATCTTCAAACTTAATTAAAAAAAGTCATTTAAGCCTTTTCACAGTGAGATCTATGCGATATGGCCGAGAAATGTAATTTTGATGTTAACTCCCAAACCGCTGCGCAGAAGTCAACCAAACTTCACCCAATAGTGTATTTTATCACAATCTAGTAGTTACATTTGGAAATTTAGTTCTAGGACATTTGGTTTGAGCGCAATCTTCAAACTTAATTAAAAAAAGTCATTTAAGCCTTTTCACAGTGAGATCTATGCGATATGGCCGAGAAATGTAATTTTGATGTTAACTCCCAAACCGCTGCGCAGAAGTCAACCAAACTTCACCCAATAGTGTATTTTATCACAATCTAGTAGTTACATTTGGAAATTTAGTTCTAGGACATTTGATTTGAGCGCAATCCTCAAACTTAGGTCAAAAAAGCCATTTAAGCCTTTTCACAGTGAGATCTATGCGATATGGCCGAGAAATGTAATTTTGATGTTAACTCCCAAACCGCTGCGCAGAAGTCAACCAAACTTCACCCAATAGTGTATTTTATCACAATCTAGTAGTTACATTTGGAAATTTAGTTCTAGGACATTTGGTTTGAGCGCAATCTTCAAACTTAATTAAAAAAAGTCATTTAAGCCTTTTCACAGTGAGATCTATGCGATATGGCCGAGAAATGTAATTTTGATGTTAACTCCCAAACCGCTGCGCAGAAGTCAACCAAACTTCACCCAATAGTGTATTTTATCACAATCTAGTAGTTACATTTGGAAATTTAGTTCTAGGACATTTGATTTGAGCGCAATCCTCAAACTTAGGTCAAAAAAGCCATTTAAGCCTTTTCACAGTGAGATCTATGCGATATGGCCGAGAAATGTAATTTTGATGTTAACTCCCAAACCGCTGCGCAGAAGTAAACCAAACTTCACCCAATAGTGTATTTTATCATAATCTAGTAGTTACATTTGGAAATTTAGTTCTAGGACATTTGGTTTGAGCGCAATCTTCAAACTTAATTAAAAAATGTAATTTAAGCCTTTTCACAGTGAGATCTATGCGATATGGCCGAGAAATGTAATTTTGATGTTAACTCCCAAACCGCTGCGCAGAAGTCAACCAAACTTCACACAATAGTGTATTTTATCACAATCTAGTAGTTACATTTGGAAATTTGGTTCTAGGACATTTGATTTGAGTGCAATCCTCAAACTTAGGTCAAAAAAGCCATTTAAGCCTTTTCACAGTGAGATCTATGCGATATGGCCGAGAAATGTAATTTTGATGTTAACTCCCAAACCGCTGCGCAGAAGTCAACCAAACTTCACCCAATAGTGTATTTTATCACAATCTAGTAGTTACATTTGGAAATTTAGTTTTAGGACATTTGGTTTGAGCGCAGTCTTCAAACTTAATTAAAAAAAGTCATTTAAGCCTTTTCACAGTGAGATCTATGCGATATGGCCGAGAAATGTAATTTTGATGTTAACTCCCAAACCGCTGCGCAGAAGTAAACCAAACTTCACCCAATAGTGTATTTTATCATAATCTAGTAGTTACATTTGGAAATTTGGTTCTAGGACATTTGGTTTGAGCGCAATCTTCAAACTTAATTAAAAAAAGTCATTTAAGCCTTTTCACAGTGAGATCTATGCGATATGGACGAGAAATGTAATTTTGATGTTAACTCCCAAACCGCTGCGCAGAAGTCAACCAAACTTCACCCAATAGTGTATTTTATCACAATCTAGTAGTTACATTTGGAAATTTAGTTCTAGGATATTTGATTTGAGCGCAATCCTCAAACCTAGGTCAAAAAAGCCATTTAAGCCTTTTCACAGTGAGATCTATGCGATATGGCCGAGAAATGTAATTTTGATGTTAACTCCCAAACCGCTGCGCAGAAGTAAACCAAACTTCACCCAATAGTGTATTGTATCACAATCTAGTAGTTACATGTGGAAATTTGGTTCTAGGACATTTGATTTGAGCGCAATCCTCAAACTTAGGTCAAAAAAGCCATTTAAGCCTTTTCACAGTGAGATCTATGCGATATGGCCGAGAAATGTAATTTTGATGTTAACTCCCAAACCGCTGCGCAGAAGTAAACCAAACTTCTCCCAATAGTGTATTTTATCATAATCTAGTAGTTACATTTGGAAATTTAGTTCTAGGACATTTGGTTTGAGCGCAATCTTCAAACTTAATTAAAAAAAGTCATTTAAGCCTTTTCACAGTGAGATCTATGCGATATGGCCGAGAAATGTAATTTTGATGTTAACTCCCAAACCGCTGCGCAGAAGTCAACCAAACTTCACCCAATAGTGTATTTTATCACAATCTAGTAGTTACATTTGGAAATTTAGTTCTAGGACATTTGATTTGAGCGCAATCCTCAAACTTAGGTCAAAAAAGCCATTTAAGCCTTTTCACAGTGAGATCTATGCGATATGGCCGAGAAATGTAATTTTGATGTTAACTCCCAAACCGCTGCGCAGAAGTAAACCAAACTTCACCCAATAGTGTATTGTATCACAATCTAGTAGTTACATTTGGAAATTTAGTTCTAGGACATTTGGTTTGAGCGCAATCTTCAAACTTAATTAAAAAAAGTCATTTAAGCCTTTTCACAGTGAGATCTATGCGATATGGCCGAGAAATGTAATTTTGATGTTCACTCCCAAACCGCTGCGCAGAAGTAAACCAAACTTCACCCAATAGTGTATTGTATCACAATCTAGTAGTTACATGTGGAAATTTGGTTCTAGGACATTTGATTTGAGCGCAATCCTCAAACTTAGGTCAAAAAAGCCATTTAAGCTTTTTCACAGTGAGATCTATGCGATATGGCCGAGAAATGTAATTTTGATGTTAACTCCCAAACCGCTGCGCAGAAGTAAACCAAACTTCACCCAATAGTGTATTTTATCATAATCTAGTAGTTACATTTAGAAATTTAGTTCTAGGACATTTGGTTTGAGCGCAATCTTCAAACTTAATTAAAAAAAGTCATTTAAGCCTTTTCACAGTGAGATCTATGCGATATGGCCGAGAAATGTAATTTTGATGTTAACTCCCAAACCGCTGCGCAGAAGTCAACCAAACTTCACTCAATAGTGTATTTTATCACAATCTAGTAGTTACATTTGGAAATTTAGTTCTAGGACATTTGATTTGAGCGCAATCCTCAAACTTAGGTCAAAAAAGCCATTTAAGCCATTTCACAGTGAGATCTATGCGATATGGCCGAGAAATGTAATTTTGATGTTAACTCCCAAACCGCTGCGCAGAAGTAAACCAAACTTCACCCAATAGTGTATTTTATCATAATCTATTAGTTACATTTGGAAATTTAGTTCTAGGACATTTGGTTTGAGCGCAATCTTCAAACTTAATTAAAAAAAGTCATTTAAGCCTTTTCACAGTGAGATCTATGCGATATGGCCGAGAAATGTAATTTTGATGTTAACTCCCAAACCGCTGCGCAGAAGTCAACCAAACTTCACACAATAGTGTATTTTATCACAATCTAGTAGTTACATTTGGAAATTTGGTTCTAGGACATTTAATTTGAGTGCAATCCTCAAACTTAGGTCAAAAAAGCCATTTAAGCCTTTTCACAGTGAGATCTATGCGATATGGCCGAGAAATGTAATTTTGATGTTCACTCCCAAACCGCTGCGCAGAAGTCAACCAAACTTCACCCATTAGTGTATTGTATCACAATCTAGTAATTACATGTGGAAATTTGGTTCTAGGACATTTGATTTGAGCGCAATTCTCAAACTTAGGTCAAAAAAGCCATTTAAGCCTTTTCACAGTGAGATCTATGCGATATGGCCGAGAAATGTAATTTTGATGTTAACTCCCAAACCGCTGCGCAGAAGTAAACCAAACTTCACCCAATAGTGTATTGTATAACAATCTAGTAGTTACATGTGGAAATTTGGTTCTAGGACATTTGATTTGAGCGCAATCCTCAAACTTAGGTCAAAAAAGCCATTTAAGCCTTTTCACAGTGAGATCTATGCGATATGGCCGAGAAATGTAATTTTGATGTTAACTCCCAAACCGCTGCGCAGAAGTCAACCAAACTTCACCCATTAGTGTATTGTATCACAATCTAGTAGTTACATGTGGAAATTTGGTTATAGGACATTTGATTTGAGCGCAATCCTCAAACTTAGGTCAAAAAAGCCATTTAAGCCTTTTCACAGTGAGATCTATGCGATATGGCCGAGAAATGTAATTTTGATGTTAACTCCCAAACCGCTGCGCAGAAGTCAACCAAACTTCACCCAATAGTGTATTGTATCACAATCTAGTAGTTACATTTAAAAATTTTGTTCTAGGACATTTTGTTTGAACGCAATCATCAAACTTAATTAAAAAAGTCATTTAAGCCTTTTCACAGTGAGATCTATGCGATATGGCCGAGAAATGTAATTTTGATGTTAACTCCCAAACCGCTGCGCAGAAGTCAACCAAACTTCACCCATTAGTGTATTGTATCACAATCTAGTAGTTACATGTGGAAATTTGGTTATAGGACATTTGATTTGAGCGCAATCCTCAAACTTAGGTCAAAACAGCCATTTAAGCCTTTTCACAGTGAGATCTATGCGATATGGCCGAGAAATGTAATTTTGATGTTAACTCCCAAACCGCTGCGCAGAAGTCAACCAAACTTCACCCAATAGTGTATTTTATCACAATCTAGTAGTTACATTTGGAAATTTAGTTCTAGGACATTTGATTTGAGCGCAATCTTCAAACTTAGGTCAAAAAAGCCATTTAAGCCTTTTCACAGTGAGATCTATGCGATATGGCCGAGAAATGTAATTTTGATGTTAACTCCCAAACCGCTGCGCAGAAGTCAACCAAACTTCACCCAATAGTGTATTGTATCACAATCTAGTAGTTACATTTGAAAATTTTGTTCTAGGACATTTTGTTTGAGCGCAATCTTCAAACTTAATTAAAAAAAGTCATTTAAGCCTTTTCACAGTGAGATCTATGCGATATGGCCGAGAAATGTAATTTTGATGTTAACTCCCAAACCGCTGCGCAGAAGTCAACCAAACTTCACCCAATAGTGTATTTTATCACAATCTAGTAGTTACATTTGGAAATTTAGTTCTAGGACATTTGATTTGAGCGCAATCCTCAAACTTAGGTCAAAAAAGCCATTTAAGCCTTTTCACAGTGAGATCTATGCGATATGGCCGAGAAATGTAATTTTGATGTTAACTCCCAAACCGCTGCGCAGAAGTAAACCAAACTTCACCCAATAGTGTATTTTATCATAATCTAGTAGTTACATTTGGAAATTTAGTTCTAGGACATTTGGTTTGAGCGCAATCTTCAAACTTAATTAAAAAATGTAATTTAAGCCTTTTCACAGTGAGATCTATGCGATATGGCCGAGAAATGTAATTTTGATGTTAACTCCCAAACCGCTGCGCAGAAGTCAACCAAACTTCACACAATAGTGTATTTTATCACAATCTAGTAGTTACATTTGGAAATTTGGTTCTAGGACATTTGATTTGAGTGCAATCCTCAAACTTAGGTCAAAAAAGCCATTTAAGCCTTTTCACAGTGAGATCTATGCGATATGGCCGAGAAATGTAATTTTGATGTTAACTCCCAAACCGCTGCGCAGAAGTCAACCAAACTTCACCCAATAGTGTATTTTATCACAATCTAGTAGTTACATTTGGAAATTTAGTTTTAGGACATTTGGTTTGAGCGCAGTCTTCAAACTTAATTAAAAAAAGTCATTTAAGCCTTTTCACAGTGAGATCTATGCGATATGGCCGAGAAATGTAATTTTGATGTTAACTCCCAAACCGCTGCGCAGAAGTCAACCAAACTTCACACAATAGTGTATTTTATCACAATCTAGTAGTTACATTTGGAAATTTAGTTCTAGGATATTTGATTTGAGCGCAATCCTCAAACCTAGGTCAAAAAAGCCATTTAAGCCTTTTCACAGTGAGATCTATGCGATATGGCCGAGAAATGTAATTTTGATGTTAACTCCCAAACCGCTGCGCAGAAGTAAACCAAACTTCACCCAATAGTGTATTGTATCACAATCTAGTAGTTACATGTGGAAATTTGGTTCTAGGACATTTGATTTGAGCGCAATCCTCAAACTTAGGTCAAAAAAGCCATTTAAGCCTTTTCACAGTGAGATCTATGCGATATGGCCGAGAAATGTAATTTTGATGTTAACTCCCAAACCGCTGCGCAGAAGTCAACCAAACTTCTCCCAATAGTGTATTTTATCATAATCTAGTAGTTACATTTGGAAATTTAGTTCTAGGACATTTGGTTTGAGCGCAATCTTCAAACTTAATTAAAAAAAGTCATTTAAGCCTTTTCACAGTGAGATCTATGCGATATGGCCGAGAAATGTAATTTTGATGTTAACTCCCAAACCGCTGCGCAGAAGTCAACCAAACTTCACCCAATAGTGTATTTTATCACAATCTAGTAGTTACATTTGGAAATTTAGTTCTAGGACATTTGATTTGAGTGCAATCCTCAAACTTAGGTCAAAAAAGCCATTTAAGCCTTTTCACAGTGAGATCTATGCGATATGGCCGAGAAATGTAATTTTGATGTTAACTCCCAAACCGCTGCGCAGAAGTCAACCAAACTTCACCCAATAGTGTATTTTATCACAATCTAGTAGTTACATTTGGAAATTTAGTTTTAGGACATTTGGTTTGAGCGCAGTCTTCAAACTTAATTAAAAAAAGTCATTTAAGCCTTTTCACAGTGAGATCTATGCGATATGGCCGAGAAATGTAATTTTGATGTTAACTCCCAAACCGCTGCGCAGAAGTCAACCAAACTTCACCCAATAGTGTATTTTATCACAATCTAGTAGTTACATTTGGAAATTTAGTTCTAGGACATTTGATTTGAGCGCAATCCTCAAACTTAGGTCAAAAAAGCCATTTAAGCCTTTTCACAGTGAGATCTATGCGATATGGCCGAGAAATGTAATTTTGATGTTAACTCCCAAACCGCTGCGCAGAAGTCAACCAAACTTCACCCAATAGTGTATTGTATCACAATCTAGTAGTTACATTTGAAAATTTTGTTCTAGGACATTTTGTTTGAACGCAATCATCAAACTTAATTAAAAAAGTCATTTAAGCCTTTTCACAGTGAGATCTATGCGATATGGCCGAGAAATGTAATTTTGATGTTAACTCCCAAACCGCTGCGCAGAAGTCAACCAAACTTCACCCAATAGTGTATTGTATCACATTCTAGTAGTTACATTTGAAAATTTGGTTCTAGGACATTTGGTTTGAGCGCAATCATTAAACTTAGGTCAAAAAAACCATTTAAGCCTTTTCACAGTGAGATCTATGCGATATGGCCGAGAAATGTAATTTTGATGTTAACTCCCAAACCGCTGCGCAGAAGTCAACTAAACTTCACCCAATAGTGTATTGTATCACAATCTAGTAGTTACATTTGGAAATTTAGTTCTAGGACATTTGATTTGAGCGCAATCTTCAAACTTAATTAAAAAAAGTCATTTAAGCCTTTTCACAGTGAGATCTATGCGATATGGCCGAGAAATGTAATTTTGATGTTCACTCCCAAACCGCTGCGCAGAAGTCAACCAAACTTCAACCATTAGTGTATTGTATCACAATCTAGTAGTTACATGTGGAAATTTGGTTTTAGGACATTTGATTTGAGCGCAATCCTCAAACTTAGGTCAAAAAAGCCATTTAAGCCTTTTCACAGTGAGATCTATGCGATATGGCCGAGAAATGTAATTTTGATGTTAACTCCCAAACCGCTGCGCAGAAGTCAACCAAACTTCACCCAATAGTGTATTGTATCACAATCTAGTAGTTACATTTGAAATTTTTGTTCTAGGACATTTTGTTTGAACGCAATCATCAAACTTAATTAAAAAAGTCATTTAAGCCTTTTCACAGTGAGATCTATGCGATATGGCCGAGAAATGTAATTTTGATGTTAACTCCCAAACCGCTGCGCAGAAGTCAACCAAACTTCACCCATTAGTGTATTGTATCACAATCTAGTAGTTACATGTGGAAATTTGGTTATAGGACATTTGATTTGAGCGCAATCCTCAAACTTAGGTCAAAAAAGCCATTTAAGCCTTTTCACAGTGAGATCTATGCGATATGGCCGAGAAATGTAATTTTGATGTTAACTCCCAAACCGCTGCGCAGAAGTCAACCAAACTTCACCCAATAGTGTATTGTATCACAATCTAGTAGTTACATTTAAAAATTTTGTTCTAGGACATTTTGTTTGAACGCAATCATCAAACTTAATTAAAAAAGTCATTTAAGCCTTTTCACAGTGAGATCTATGCGATATGGCCGAGAAATGTAATTTTGATGTTAACTCCCAAACCGCTGCGCAGAAGTCAACCAAACTTCACCCATTAGTGTATTGTATCACAATCTAGTAGTTACATGTGGAAATTTGGTTATAGGACATTTGATTTGAGCGCAATCCTCAAACTTAGGTCAAAAAAGCCATTTAAGCCTTTTCACAGTGAGATCTATGCAATATGGCCGAGAAATGTAATTTTGATGTTAACTCCCAAACCGCTGCGCAGAAGTCAACCAAACTTCACCCATTAGTGTATTGTATCACAATCTAGTAGTTACATGTGGAAATTTGGTTCTAGGACATTTGATTTGAGCGCAATCCTCAAACTTAGGTCAAAAAAGCCATTTAAGCCTTTTCACAGTGAGATCTATGCGATATGGCCGAGAAATGTAATTTTGATGTTAACTCCCAAACCACTGCGCAGAAGTCAACCAAACTTCACCCAATAGTGTATTGTATCACATTCTAGTAGTTACATTTGAAAATTTCGTTCTAGGACATTTGGTTTGAGCGCAATCATTAAACTTAGGTCAAAAAAGCCATTTAAGCCTTTTCACAGTGAGATCTATGCGATATGGCCGAGAAATGTAATTTTGATGTTAACTCCCAAACCGCTGCGCAGAAGTCAACTAAACTTCACCCAATAGTGTATTGTATCACATTCTAGTAGTTACATTTGAAAATTTGGTTCTAGGACATTTGGTTTGAGCGCAATCATTAAACTTAATTAAAAAAGTCATTTAAGCCTTTTCACAGTGAGATCTATGCGATATGGCCGAGAAATGTAATTTTGATGTTAACTCCCAAACCGCTGCGCAGAAGTCAACAAAACTTCACCCAATAGTGTATTTTATCACAATCTAGTAGTTACATTTGGAAATTTAGTTCTAGGACATTTGATTTGAGCGCAATCTTCAAACTTAATTAAAAAAAGTCATTTAAGCCTTTTCACAGTGAGATCTATGCGATATGGCCGAGAAATGTAATTTTGATGTTCACTCCCAAACCGGTGCGCAGAGGTCAACCAAACTTCGACCATTAGTGTATTGTATCACAATCTAGTAGTTACATGTGGAAATTTGGTTCTAGGACATTTGATTTGAGCGCAATCCTCAAACTTAGGTCAAAAAAGCCATTTAAGCCTTTTCACAGTGAGATCTATGCGATATGGCCGAGAAATGTAATTTTGATGTTAACTCCCAAACCGCTGCGCAGAAGTCAACCAAACTTCACCCAATAGTGTATTGTATCACATTCTAGTAGTTACATTTTAAAATGTCGTTCTAGGACATTTGGTTTGAGTGCAATTATTAAACTTAGGTCAAAAAAGCCATTTAAGCCTTTTCACAGTGAGATCTATGCGATATGGCCGAGAAATGTAATTTTGATGTTAACTCCCAAACCGCTGCGCAGAAGTAAACCAAACTTCACCCATTAGTGTATTGTATCACAATCTAGTAGTTACATGTGGAAATTTGGTTCTAGGACATTTGATTTGAGCGCAATCCTCAAACTTAGGTCAAAAAAGCCATTTAAGCCTTTTCACAGTGAGATCTATGCGATATGGCCGAGAAATGTAATTTTGATGTTAACTCCCAAACCGCTGCGCAGAAGTCAACCAAACTTCACCCAATAGTGTATTGTATCACAATCTAGTAGTTACATTTGAAAATTTTGTTCTAGGACATTTTGTTTGAACGCAATCATCAAACTTAATTAAAAAAGTCATTTAAGCCTTTTCACAGTGAGATCTATGCGATATGGCCGAGAAATGTAATTTTGATGTTAACTCCCAAACCGCTGCGCAGAAGTCAACCAAACTTCACCCAATAGTGTATTGTATCACATTCTAGTAGTTACATTTGAAAATTTCGTTCTAGGACATTTGGTTTGAGCGCAATCATTAAACTTAGGTCAAAAAAGCCATTTAAGCCTTTTCACAGTGAGATCTATGCGATATGGCCGAGAAATGTAATTTTGATGTTAACTCCCAAACCGCTGCGCAGAAGTAAACCAAACTTCACCCATTAGTGTATTGTATCACAATCTAGTAGTTACATGTGGAAATTTGGTTCTAGGACATTTGATTTGAGCGCAATCCTCAAACTTAGGTCAAAAAAGCCATTTAAGCCTTTTCACAGTGAGATCTATGCGATATGGCCGAGAAATGTAATTTTGATGTTAACTCCCAAACCGCTGCGCAGAAGTCAACCAAACTTCACCCAATAGTGTATTGTATCACAATCTAGTAGTTACATTTAAAAATTTTGTTCTAGGACATTTTGTTTGAACGCAATCATCAAACTTAATTAAAAAAGTCATTTAAGCCTTTTCACAGTGAGATCTATGCGATATGGCCGAGAAATGTAATTTTGATGTTAACTCCCAAACCGCTGCGCAGAAGTCAACCAAACTTCACCCAATAGTGTATTGTATCACAATCTAGTAGTTACATTTGAAAATTTTGTTCTAGGACATTTTGTTCGAACGCAATCATCAAACTTAATTAAAAAAGTCATTTAAGCCTTTTCACAGTGAGATCTATGCGATATGGCCGAGAAATGTAATTTTGATGTTAACTCCCAAACCGCTGCGCAGAAGTCAACCAAACTTCACCCAATAGTGTATTGTATCACAATCTAGTAGTTACATTTGAAAATTTTGTTCTAGGACATTTTGTTTGAGCGCAATCCTCAAACTTAGGTCAAAAAAGCCATTTAAGCCTTTTCACAGTGAGATCTATGCGATATGGCCGAGAAATGTAATTTTGATGTTAACTCCCAAACCGCTGCGCAGAAGTAAACCAAACTTCACCCATTAGTGTATTGTATCACAATCTAGTAGTTACATGTGGAAATTTGGTTCTAGGACATTTGATTTGAGCGCAATCCTCAAACTTAGGTCAAAAAAGCCATTTAAGCCTTTTCACAGTGAGATCTATGCGATATGGCCGAGAAATGTAATTTTGATGTTAACTCCCAAACCGCTGCGCAGAAGTCAACCAAACTTCACCCAATAGTGTATTGTATCACAATCTAGTAGTTACATTTGAAATTTTTGTTCTAGGACATTTTGTTTGAACGCAATCATCAAACTTAATTAAAAAAGTCATTTAAGCCTTTTCACAGTGAGATCTATGCGATATGGCCGAGAAATGTAATTTTGATGTTAACTCCCAAACCGCTGCGCAGAAGTCAACCAAACTTCACCCATTAGTGTATTGTATCACAATCTAGTAGTTACATGTGGAAATTTGGTTATAGGACATTTGATTTGAGCGCAATCCTCAAACTTAGGTCAAAAAAGCCATTTAAGCCTTTTCACAGTGAGATCTATGCGATATGGCCGAGAAATGTAATTTTGATGTTAACTCCCAAACCGCTGCGCAGAAGTCAACCAAACTTCACCCAATAGTGTATTGTATCACAATCTAGTAGTTACATTTAAAAATTTTGTTCTAGGACATTTTGTTTGAACGCAATCATCAAACTTAATTAAAAAAGTCATTTAAGCCTTTTCACAGTGAGATCTATGCGATATGGCCGAGAAATGTAATTTTGATGTTAACTCCCAAACCGCTGCGCAGAAGTCAACCAAACTTCACCCATTAGTGTATTGTATCACAATCTAGTAGTTACATGTGGAAATTTGGTTATAGGACATTTGATTTGAGCGCAATCCTCAAACTTAGGTCAAAAAAGCCATTTAAGCCTTTTCACAGTGAGATCTATGCAATATGGCCGAGAAATGTAATTTTGATGTTAACTCCCAAACCGCTGCGCAGAAGTCAACCAAACTTCACCCATTAGTGTATTGTATCACAATCTAGTAGTTACATGTGGAAATTTGGTTCTAGGACATTTGATTTGAGCGCAATCCTCAAACTTAGGTCAAAAAAGCCATTTAAGCCTTTTCACAGTGAGATCTATGCGATATGGCCGAGAAATGTAATTTTGATGTTAACTCCAAAACCACTGCGCAGAAGTCAACCAAACTTCACCCAATAGTGTATTGTATCACATTCTAGTAGTTACATTTGAAAATTTCGTTCTAGGACATTTGGTTTGAGCGCAATCATTAAACTTAGGTCAAAAAAGCCATTTAAGCCTTTTCACAGTGAGATCTATGCGATATGGCCGAGAAATGTAATTTTGATGTTAACTCCCAAACCGCTGCGCAGAAGTCAACTAAACTTCACCCAATAGTGTATTGTATCACATTCTAGTAGTTACATTTGAAAATTTGGTTCTAGGACATTTGGTTTGAGCGCAATCATTAAACTTAATTAAAAAAGTCATTTAAGCCTTTTCACAGTGAGATCTATGCGATATGGCCGAGAAATGTAATTTTGATGTTAACTCCCAAACCGCTGCGCAGAAGTCAACCAAACTTCACCCAATAGTGTATTGTATCACATTCTAGTAGTTACATTTTAAAATGTCGTTCTAGGACATTTGGTTTGAGTGCAATTATTAAACTTAGGTCAAAAAAGCCATTTAAGCCTTTTCACAGTGAGATCTATGCGATATGGCCGAGAAATGTAATTTTGATGTTAACTCCCAAACCGCTGCGCAGAAGTAAACCAAACTTCACCCATTAGTGTATTGTATCACAATCTAGTAGTTACATGTGGAAATTTGGTTCTAGGACATTTGATTTGAGCGCAATCCTCAAACTTAGGTCAAAAAAGCCATTTAAGCCTTTTCACAGTGAGATCTATGCGATATGGCCGAGAAATGTAATTTTGATGTTAACTCCCAAACCGCTGCGCAGAAGTCAACCAAACTTCACCCAATAGTGTATTGTATCACATTCTAGTAGTTACATTTTAAAATGTCGTTCTAGGACATTTGGTTTGAGCGCAATTATTAAACTTAGGTCAAAAAAGCCATTTAAGCCTTTTCACAGTGAGATCTATGCGATATGGCCGAGAAATGTAATTTTGATGTTAACTCCCAAACCGCTGCGCAGAAGTAAACCAAACTTCACCCATTAGTGTATTGTATCACAATCTAGTAGTTACATGTGGAAATTTGGTTCTAGGACATTTGATTTGAGCGCAATCCTCAAACTTAGGTCAAAAAAGCCATTTAAGCCTTTTCACAGTGAGATCTATGCGATATGGCCGAGAAATGTAATTTTGATGTTAACTCCCAAACCGCTGCGCAGAAGTCAACCAAACTTCACCCAATAGTGTATTGTATCACAATCTAGTAGTTACATTTAAAAATTTTGTTCTAGGACATTTTGTTTGAACGCAATCATCAAACTTAATTAAAAAAGTCATTTAAGCCTTTTCACAGTGAGATCTATGCGATATGGCCGAGAAATGTAATTTTGATGTTAACTCCCAAACCGCTGCGCAGAAGTCAACCAAACTTCACCCAATAGTGTATTGTATCACATTCTAGTAGTTACATTTGAAAATGTGGTTCTAGGACATTTGGTTTGAGCGCAATCATTAAACTTAATTAAAAAAGTCATTTAAGCCTTTTCACAGTGAGATCTATGCGATATGGCCGAGAAATGTAATTTTGATGTTAACTCCCAAACCGCTGCGCAGAAGTCAACAAAACTTCACCCAATAGTGTATTTTATCACAATCTAGTAGTTACATTTGGAAATTTAGTTCTAGGACATTTGATTTGAGCGCAATCTTCAAACTTAATTAAAAAAAGTCATTTAAGCCTTTTCACAGTGAGATCTATGCGATATGGCCGAGAAATGTAATTTTGATGTTCACTCCCAAACCGCTGCGCAGAAGTCAACCAAACTTCAACCATTAGTGTATTGTATCACAATCTAGTAGTTACATGTGGAAATTTGGTTCTAGGACATTTGATTTGAGCGCAATCCTCAAACTTAGGTCAAAAAAGCCATTTAAGCCTTTTCACAGTGAGATCTATGCGATATGGCCGAGAAATGTAATTTTGATGTTAACTCCCAAACCGCTGCGCAGAAGTCAACCAAACTTCACCCAATAGTGTATTGTATCACATTCTAGTAGTTACATTTTAAAATGTCGTTCTAGGACATTTGGTTTGAGCGCAATTATTAAACTTAGGTCAAAAAAGCCATTTAAGCCTTTTCACAGTGAGATCTATGCGATATGGCCGAGAAATGTAATTTTGATGTTAACTCCCAAACCGCTGCGCAGAAGTAAACCAAACTTCACCCATTAGTGTATTGTATCACAATCTAGTAGTTACATGTGGAAATTTGGTTCTAGGACATTTGATTTGAGCGCAATCCTCAAACTTAGGTCAAAAAAGCCATTTAAGCCTTTTCACAGTGAGATCTATGCGATATGGCCGAGAAATGTAATTTTGATGTTAACTCCCAAACCGCTGCGCAGAAGTCAACCAAACTTCACCCAATAGTGTATTGTATCACAATCTAGTAGTTACATTTGAAAATTTTGTTCTAGGACATTTTGTTTGAACGCAATCATCAAACTTAATTAAAAAAGTCATTTAAGCCTTTTCACAGTGAGATCTATGCGATATGGCCGAGAAATGTAATTTTGATGTTAACTCCCAAACCGCTGCGCAGAAGTCAACCAAACTTCACCCAATAGTGTATTGTATCACATTCTAGTAGTTACATTTGAAAATTTGGTTCTAGGACATTTGGTTTGAGCGCAATCATTAAACTTAGGTCAAAAAAACCATTTAAGCCTTTTCACAGTGAGATCTATGCGATATGGCCGAGAAATGTAATTTTGATGTTAACTCCCAAACCGCTGCGCAGAAGTCAACTAAACTTCACCCAATAGTGTATTGTATCACAATCTAGTAGTTACATTTGGAAATTTAGTTCTAGGACATTTGATTTGAGCGCAATCTTCAAACTTAATTAAAAAAAGTCATTTAAGCCTTTTCACAGTGAGATCTATGCGATATGGCCGAGAAATGTAATTTTGATGTTCACTCCCAAACCGCTGCGCAGAAGTCAACCAAACTTCAACCATTAGTGTATTGTATCACAATCTAGTAGTTACATGTGGAAATTTGGTTTTAGGACATTTGATTTGAGCGCAATCCTCAAACTTAGGTCAAAAAAGCCATTTAAGCCTTTTCACAGTGAGATCTATGCGATATGGCCGAGAAATGTAATTTTGATGTTAACTCCCAAACCGCTGCGCAGAAGTCAACCAAACTTCACCCAATAGTGTATTGTATCACAATCTAGTAGTTACATTTGAAATTTTTGTTCTAGGACATTTTGTTTGAACGCAATCATCAAACTTAATTAAAAAAGTCATTTAAGCCTTTTCACAGTGAGATCTATGCGATATGGCCGAGAAATGTAATTTTGATGTTAACTCCCAAACCGCTGCGCAGAAGTCAACCAAACTTCACCCATTAGTGTATTGTATCACAATCTAGTAGTTACATGTGGAAATTTGGTTATAGGACATTTGATTTGAGCGCAATCCTCAAACTTAGGTCAAAAAAGCCATTTAAGCCTTTTCACAGTGAGATCTATGCGATATGGCCGAGAAATGTAATTTTGATGTTAACTCCCAAACCGCTGCGCAGAAGTCAACCAAACTTCACCCAATAGTGTATTGTATCACAATCTAGTAGTTACATTTAAAAATTTTGTTCTAGGACATTTTGTTTGAACGCAATCATCAAACTTAATTAAAAAAGTCATTTAAGCCTTTTCACAGTGAGATCTATGCGATATGGCCGAGAAATGTAATTTTGATGTTAACTCCCAAACCGCTGCGCAGAAGTCAACCAAACTTCACCCATTAGTGTATTGTATCACAATCTAGTAGTTACATGTGGAAATTTGGTTATAGGACATTTGATTTGAGCGCAATCCTCAAACTTAGGTCAAAAAAGCCATTTAAGCCTTTTCACAGTGAGATCTATGCGATATGGCCGAGAAATGTAATTTTGATGTTAACTCCCAAACCACTGCGCAGAAGTCAACCAAACTTCACCCAATAGTGTATTGTATCACATTCTAGTAGTTACATTTGAAAATTTCGTTCTAGGACATTTGGTTTGAGCGCAATCATTAAACTTAGGTCAAAAAAGCCATTTAAGCCTTTTCACAGTGAGATCTATGCGATATGGCCGAGAAATGTAATTTTGATGTTAACTCCCAAACCGCTGCGCAGAAGTCAACTAAACTTCACCCAATAGTGTATTGTATCACATTCTAGTAGTTACATTTGAAAATTTGGTTCTAGGACATTTGGTTTGAGCGCAATCATTAAACTTAATTAAAAAAGTCATTTAAGCCTTTTCACAGTGAGATCTATGCGATATGGCCGAGAAATGTAATTTTGATGTTAACTCCCAAACCGCTGCGCAGAAGTCAACAAAACTTCACCCAATAGTGTATTTTATCACAATCTAGTAGTTACATTTGGAAATTTAGTTCTAGGACATTTGATTTGAGCGCAATCTTCAAACTTAATTAAAAAAAGTCATTTAAGCCTTTTCACAGTGAGATCTATGCGATATGGCCGAGAAATGTAATTTTGATGTTCACTCCCAAACCGGTGCGCAGAGGTCAACCAAACTTCGACCATTAGTGTATTGTATCACAATCTAGTAGTTACATGTGGAAATTTGGTTCTAGGACATTTGATTTGAGCGCAATCCTCAAACTTAGGTCAAAAAAGCCATTTAAGCCTTTTCACAGTGAGATCTATGCGATATGGCCGAGAAATGTAATTTTGATGTTAACTCCCAAACCGCTGCGCAGAAGTCAACCAAACTTCACCCAATAGTGTATTGTATCACATTCTAGTAGTTACATTTTAAAATGTCGTTCTAGGACATTTGGTTTGAGTGCAATTATTAAACTTAGGTCAAAAAAGCCATTTAAGCCTTTTCACAGTGAGATCTATGCGATATGGCCGAGAAATGTAATTTTGATGTTAACTCCCAAACCGCTGCGCAGAAGTAAACCAAACTTCACCCATTAGTGTATTGTATCACAATCTAGTAGTTACATGTGGAAATTTGGTTCTAGGACATTTGATTTGAGCGCAATCCTCAAACTTAGGTCAAAAAAGCCATTTAAGCCTTTTCACAGTGAGATCTATGCGATATGGCCGAGAAATGTAATTTTGATGTTAACTCCCAAACCGCTGCGCAGAAGTCAACCAAACTTCACCCAATAGTGTATTGTATCACAATCTAGTAGTTACATTTGAAAATTTTGTTCTAGGACATTTTGTTTGAACGCAATCATCAAACTTAATTAAAAAAGTCATTTAAGCCTTTTCACAGTGAGATCTATGCGATATGGCCGAGAAATGTAATTTTGATGTTAACTCCCAAACCGCTGCGCAGAAGTCAACCAAACTTCACCCAATAGTGTATTGTATCACATTCTAGTAGTTACATTTGAAAATTTCGTTCTAGGACATTTGGTTTGAGCGCAATCATTAAACTTAGGTCAAAAAAGCCATTTAAGCCTTTTCACAGTGAGATCTATGCGATATGGCCGAGAAATGTAATTTTGATGTTAACTCCCAAACCGCTGCGCAGAAGTAAACCAAACTTCACCCATTAGTGTATTGTATCACAATCTAGTAGTTACATGTGGAAATTTGGTTCTAGGACATTTGATTTGAGCGCAATCCTCAAACTTAGGTCAAAAAAGCCATTTAAGCCTTTTCACAGTGAGATCTATGCGATATGGCCGAGAAATGTAATTTTGATGTTAACTCCCAAACCGCTGCGCAGAAGTCAACCAAACTTCACCCAATAGTGTATTGTATCACAATCTAGTAGTTACATTTGAAAATTTTGTTCTAGGACATTTTGTTCGAACGCAATCATCAAACTTAATTAAAAAAGTCATTTAAGCCTTTTCACAGTGAGATCTATGCGATATGGCCGAGAAATGTAATTTTGATGTTAACTCCCAAACCGCTGCGCAGAAGTCAACCAAACTTCACCCAATAGTGTATTGTATCACAATCTAGTAGTTACATTTGAAAATTTTGTTCTAGGACATTTTGTTTGAGCGCAATCCTCAAACTTAGGTCAAAAAAGCCATTTAAGCCTTTTCACAGTGAGATCTATGCGATATGGCCGAGAAATGTAATTTTGATGTTAACTCCCAAACCGCTGCGCAGAAGTAAACCAAACTTCACCCATTAGTGTATTGTATCACAATCTAGTAGTTACATGTGGAAATTTGGTTCTAGGACATTTGATTTGAGCGCAATCCTCAAACTTAGGTCAAAAAAGCCATTTAAGCCTTTTCACAGTGAGATCTATGCGATATGGCCGAGAAATGTAATTTTGATGTTAACTCCCAAACCGCTGCGCAGAAGTCAACCAAACTTCACCCAATAGTGTATTGTATCACAATCTAGTAGTTACATTTGAAATTTTTGTTCTAGGACATTTTGTTTGAACGCAATCATCAAACTTAATTAAAAAAGTCATTTAAGCCTTTTCACAGTGAGATCTATGCGATATGGCCGAGAAATGTAATTTTGATGTTAACTCCCAAACCGCTGCGCAGAAGTCAACCAAACTTCACCCATTAGTGTATTGTATCACAATCTAGTAGTTACATGTGGAAATTTGGTTATAGGACATTTGATTTGAGCGCAATCCTCAAACTTAGGTCAAAAAAGCCATTTAAGCCTTTTCACAGTGAGATCTATGCGATATGGCCGAGAAATGTAATTTTGATGTTAACTCCCAAACCGCTGCGCAGAAGTCAACCAAACTTCACCCAATAGTGTATTGTATCACAATCTAGTAGTTACATTTAAAAATTTTGTTCTAGGACATTTTGTTTGAACGCAATCATCAAACTTAATTAAAAAAGTCATTTAAGCCTTTTCACAGTGAGATCTATGCGATATGGCCGAGAAATGTAATTTTGATGTTAACTCCCAAACCGCTGCGCAGAAGTCAACCAAACTTCACCCATTAGTGTATTGTATCACAATCTAGTAGTTACATGTGGAAATTTGGTTATAGGACATTTGATTTGAGCGCAATCCTCAAACTTAGGTCAAAACAGCCATTTAAGCCTTTTCACAGTGAGATCTATGCGATATGGCCGAGAAATGTAATTTTGATGTTAACTCCCAAACCGCTGCGCAGAAGTCAACCAAACTTCACCCAATAGTGTATTTTATCACAATCTAGTAGTTACATTTGGAAATTTAGTTCTAGGACATTTGATTTGAGCGCAATCTTCAAACTTAATTAAAAAAAGTCATTTAAGCCTTTTCACAGTGAGATCTATGCGATATGGCCGAGAAATGTAATTTTGATGTTCACTCCCAAACCGCTGCGCAGAAGTCAACCAAACTTCACCCATTAGTGTATTGTATCACAATCTAGTAGTTACATGTGGAAATTTGGTCCTAGGACATTTGATTTGAGCGCAATCCTCAAACTTAGGTCAAAAAAGCCATTTAAGCCTTTTCACAGTGAGATCTATGCGATATGGCCGAGAAATGTAATTTTGATGTTAACTCCCAAACCGCTGCGCAGAAGTCAACCAAACTTCACCCAATAGTGTATTGTATCACAATCTAGTAGTTACATTTGAAAATTTTGTTCTAGGACATTTTGTTTGAGCGCAATCATCAAACTTAATTAAAAAAGTCATTTAAGCCTTTTCACAGTGAGATCTATGCGATATGGCCGAGAAATGTAATTTTGATGTTAACTCCCAAACCGCTGCGCAGAAGTCAACCAAACTTCACCCATTAGTGTATTGTATCACAATCTAGTAGTTACATGTGGAAATTTGGTTCTAGGACATTTGATTTGAGCGCAATCCTCAAACTTAGGTCAAAAAAGCCATTTAAGCCTTTTCACAGTGAGATCTATGCGATATGGCCGAGAAATGTAATTTTGATGTTAACTCCCAAACCACTGCGCAGAAGTCAACCAAACTTCACCCAATAGTGTATTGTATCACATTCTAGTAGTTACATTTGAAAATTTCGTTCTAGGACATTTGGTTTGAGCGCAATCATTAAACTTAGGTCAAAAAAGCCATTTAAGCCTTTTCACAGTGAGATCTATGCGATATGGCCGAGAAATGTAATTTTGATGTTAACTCCCAAACCGCTGCGCAGAAGTCAACTAAACTTCACCCAATAGTGTATTGTATCACATTCTAGTAGTTACATTTGAAAATTTGGTTCTAGGACATTTGGTTTGAGCGCAATCATTAAACTTAATTAAAAAAGTCATTTAAGCCTTTTCACAGTGAGATCTATGCGATATGGCCGAGAAATGTAATTTTGATGTTCACTCCCAAACCGCTGCGCAGAAGTCAACCAAACTTCAACCATTAGTGTATTGTATCACAATCTAGTAGTTACATGTGGAAATTTGGTTCTAGGACATTTGATTTGAGCGCAATCCTCAAACTTAGGTCAAAAAAGCCATTTAAGCCTTTTCACAGTGAGATCTATGCGATATGGCCGAGAAATGTAATTTTGATGTTAACTCCCAAACCGCTGCGCAGAAGTCAACCAAACTTCACCCAATAGTGTATTGTATCACAATCTAGTAGTTACATTTAAAAATTTTGTTCTAGGACATTTTGTTTGAACGCAATCATCAAACTTAATTAAAAAAGTCATTTAAGCCTTTTCACAGTGAGATCTATGCGATATGGCCGAGAAATGTAATTTTGATGTTAACTCCCAAACCGCTGCGCAGAAGTCAACCAAACTTCACCCAATAGTGTATTGTATCACATTCTAGTAGTTACATTTGAAAATGTGGTTCTAGGACATTTGGTTTGAGCGCAATCATTAAACTTAATTAAAAAAGTCATTTAAGCCTTTTCACAGTGAGATCTATGCGATATGGCCGAGAAATGTAATTTTGATGTTAACTCCCAAACCGCTGCGCAGAAGTCAACAAAACTTCACCCAATAGTGTATTTTATCACAATCTAGTAGTTACATTTGGAAATTTAGTTCTAGGACATTTGATTTGAGCGCAATCTTCAAACTTAATTAAAAAAAGTCATTTAAGCCTTTTCACAGTGAGATCTATGCGATATGGCCGAGAAATGTAATTTTGATGTTCACTCCCAAACCGCTGCGCAGAAGTCAACCAAACTTCAACCATTAGTGTATTGTATCACAATCTAGTAGTTACATGTGGAAATTTGGTTCTAGGACATTTGATTTGAGCGCAATCCTCAAACTTAGGTCAAAAAAGCCATTTAAGCCTTTTCACAGTGAGATCTATGCGATATGGCCGAGAAATGTAATTTTGATGTTAACTCCCAAACCGCTGCGCAGAAGTCAACCAAACTTCACCCAATAGTGTATTGTATCACATTCTAGTAGTTACATTTTAAAATGTCGTTCTAGGACATTTGGTTTGAGCGCAATTATTAAACTTAGGTCAAAAAAGCCATTTAAGCCTTTTCACAGTGAGATCTATGCGATATGGCCGAGAAATGTAATTTTGATGTTAACTCCCAAACCGCTGCGCAGAAGTAAACCAAACTTCACCCATTAGTGTATTGTATCACAATCTAGTAGTTACATGTGGAAATTTGGTTCTAGGACATTTGATTTGAGCGCAATCCTCAAACTTAGGTCAAAAAAGCCATTTAAGCCTTTTCACAGTGAGATCTATGCGATATGGCCGAGAAATGTAATTTTGATGTTAACTCCCAAACCGCTGCGCAGAAGTCAACCAAACTTCACCCAATAGTGTATTGTATCACAATCTAGTAGTTACATTTGAAAATTTTGTTCTAGGACATTTTGTTTGAACGCAATCATCAAACTTAATTAAAAAAGTCATTTAAGCCTTTTCACAGTGAGATCTATGCGATATGGCCGAGAAATGTAATTTTGATGTTAACTCCCAAACCGCTGCGCAGAAGTCAACCAAACTTCACCCAATAGTGTATTGTATCACATTCTAGTAGTTACATTTGAAAATTTGGTTCTAGGACATTTGGTTTGAGCGCAATCATTAAACTTAGGTCAAAAAAACCATTTAAGCCTTTTCACAGTGAGATCTATGCGATATGGCCGAGAAATGTAATTTTGATGTTAACTCCCAAACCGCTGCGCAGAAGTCAACTAAACTTCACCCAATAGTGTATTGTATCACAATCTAGTAGTTACATTTGGAAATTTAGTTCTAGGACATTTGATTTGAGCGCAATCTTCAAACTTAATTAAAAAAAGTCATTTAAGCCTTTTCACAGTGAGATCTATGCGATATGGCCGAGAAATGTAATTTTGATGTTCACTCCCAAACCGCTGCGCAGAAGTCAACCAAACTTCAACCATTAGTGTATTGTATCACAATCTAGTAGTTACATTTGAAATTTTTGTTCTAGGACATTTTGTTTGAACGCAATCATCAAACTTAATTAAAAAAGTCATTTAAGCCTTTTCACAGTGAGATCTATGCGATATGGCCGAGAAATGTAATTTTGATGTTAACTCCCAAACCGCTGCGCAGAAGTCAACCAAACTTCACCCATTAGTGTATTGTATCACAATCTAGTAGTTACATGTGGAAATTTGGTTATAGGACATTTGATTTGAGCGCAATCCTCAAACTTAGGTCAAAAAAGCCATTTAAGCCTTTTCACAGTGAGATCTATGCGATATGGCCGAGAAATGTAATTTTGATGTTAACTCCCAAACCGCTGCGCAGAAGTCAACCAAACTTCACCCAATAGTGTATTGTATCACAATCTAGTAGTTACATTTAAAAATTTTGTTCTAGGACATTTTGTTTGAACGCAATCATCAAACTTAATTAAAAAAGTCATTTAAGCCTTTTCACAGTGAGATCTATGCGATATGGCCGAGAAATGTAATTTTGATGTTAACTCCCAAACCGCTGCGCAGAAGTCAACCAAACTTCACCCATTAGTGTATTGTATCACAATCTAGTAGTTACATGTGGAAATTTGGTTATAGGACATTTGATTTGAGCGCAATCCTCAAACTTAGGTCAAAAAAGCCATTTAAGCCTTTTCACAGTGAGATCTATGCAATATGGCCGAGAAATGTAATTTTGATGTTAACTCCCAAACCGCT
The DNA here is from genome assembly GCF_030265065.1 of Corythoichthys intestinalis. Taxonomy (NCBI): domain Eukaryota; kingdom Metazoa; phylum Chordata; class Actinopteri; order Syngnathiformes; family Syngnathidae; genus Corythoichthys; species Corythoichthys intestinalis. The sequence goes on along the minus strand of NW_026651600.1, from coordinate 1,009,516 downwards.
GCGCAGAAGTCAACCAAACTTCACCCATTAGTGTATTGTATCACAATCTAGTAGTTACATGTGGAAATTTGGTTCTAGGACATTTGATTTGAGCGCAATCCTCAAACTTAGGTCAAAAAAGCCATTTAAGCCTTTTCACAGTGAGATCTATGCGATATGGCCGAGAAATGTAATTTTGATGTTAACTCCCAAACCACTGCGCAGAAGTCAACCAAACTTCACCCAATAGTGTATTGTATCACATTCTAGTAGTTACATTTGAAAATTTCGTTCTAGGACATTTGGTTTGAGCGCAATCATTAAACTTAGGTCAAAAAAGCCATTTAAGCCTTTTCACAGTGAGATCTATGCGATATGGCCGAGAAATGTAATTTTGATGTTAACTCCCAAACCGCTGCGCAGAAGTCAACTAAACTTCACCCAATAGTGTATTGTATCACATTCTAGTAGTTACATTTGAAAATTTGGTTCTAGGACATTTGGTTTGAGCGCAATCATTAAACTTAATTAAAAAAGTCATTTAAGCCTTTTCACAGTGAGATCTATGCGATATGGCCGAGAAATGTAATTTTGATGTTAACTCCCAAACCGCTGCGCAGAAGTCAACAAAACTTCACCCAATAGTGTATTTTATCACAATCTAGTAGTTACATTTGGAAATTTAGTTCTAGGACATTTGATTTGAGCGCAATCTTCAAACTTAATTAAAAAAAGTCATTTAAGCCTTTTCACAGTGAGATCTATGCGATATGGCCGAGAAATGTAATTTTGATGTTCACTCCCAAACCGGTGCGCAGAGGTCAACCAAACTTCGACCATTAGTGTATTGTATCACAATCTAGTAGTTACATGTGGAAATTTGGTTCTAGGACATTTGATTTGAGCGCAATCCTCAAACTTAGGTCAAAAAAGCCATTTAAGCCTTTTCACAGTGAGATCTATGCGATATGGCCGAGAAATGTAATTTTGATGTTAACTCCCAAACCGCTGCGCAGAAGTCAACCAAACTTCACCCAATAGTGTATTGTATCACATTCTAGTAGTTACATTTTAAAATGTCGTTCTAGGACATTTGGTTTGAGTGCAATTATTAAACTTAGGTCAAAAAAGCCATTTAAGCCTTTTCACAGTGAGATCTATGCGATATGGCCGAGAAATGTAATTTTGATGTTAACTCCCAAACCGCTGCGCAGAAGTAAACCAAACTTCACCCATTAGTGTATTGTATCACAATCTAGTAGTTACATGTGGAAATTTGGTTCTAGGACATTTGATTTGAGCGCAATCCTCAAACTTAGGTCAAAAAAGCCATTTAAGCCTTTTCACAGTGAGATCTATGCGATATGGCCGAGAAATGTAATTTTGATGTTAACTCCCAAACCGCTGCGCAGAAGTCAACCAAACTTCACCCAATAGTGTATTGTATCACAATCTAGTAGTTACATTTGAAAATTTTGTTCTAGGACATTTTGTTTGAACGCAATCATCAAACTTAATTAAAAAAGTCATTTAAGCCTTTTCACAGTGAGATCTATGCGATATGGCCGAGAAATGTAATTTTGATGTTAACTCCCAAACCGCTGCGCAGAAGTCAACCAAACTTCACCCAATAGTGTATTGTATCACATTCTAGTAGTTACATTTGAAAATTTCGTTCTAGGACATTTGGTTTGAGCGCAATCATTAAACTTAGGTCAAAAAAGCCATTTAAGCCTTTTCACAGTGAGATCTATGCGATATGGCCGAGAAATGTAATTTTGATGTTAACTCCCAAACCGCTGCGCAGAAGTAAACCAAACTTCACCCATTAGTGTATTGTATCACAATCTAGTAGTTACATGTGGAAATTTGGTTCTAGGACATTTGATTTGAGCGCAATCCTCAAACTTAGGTCAAAAAAGCCATTTAAGCCTTTTCACAGTGAGATCTATGCGATATGGCCGAGAAATGTAATTTTGATGTTAACTCCCAAACCGCTGCGCAGAAGTCAACCAAACTTCACCCAATAGTGTATTGTATCACAATCTAGTAGTTACATTTAAAAATTTTGTTCTAGGACATTTTGTTTGAACGCAATCATCAAACTTAATTAAAAAAGTCATTTAAGCCTTTTCACAGTGAGATCTATGCGATATGGCCGAGAAATGTAATTTTGATGTTAACTCCCAAACCGCTGCGCAGAAGTCAACCAAACTTCACCCAATAGTGTATTGTATCACAATCTAGTAGTTACATTTGAAAATTTTGTTCTAGGACATTTTGTTCGAACGCAATCATCAAACTTAATTAAAAAAGTCATTTAAGCCTTTTCACAGTGAGATCTATGCGATATGGCCGAGAAATGTAATTTTGATGTTAACTCCCAAACCGCTGCGCAGAAGTAAACCAAACTTCACCCATTAGTGTATTGTATCACAATCTAGTAGTTACATGTGGAAATTTGGTTCTAGGACATTTGATTTGAGCGCAATCCTCAAACTTAGGTCAAAAAAGCCATTTAAGCCTTTTCACAGTGAGATCTATGCGATATGGCCGAGAAATGTAATTTTGATGTTCACTCCCAAACCGCTGCGCAGAAGTCAACCAAACTTCAACCATTAGTGTATTGTATCACAATCTAGTAGTTACATGTGGAAATTTGGTTCTAGGACATTTGATTTGAGCGCAATCCTCAAACTTAATTAAAAAAAGTCATTTAAGCCTTTTCACAGTGAGATCTATGCGATATGGCCGAGAAATGTAATTTTGATGTTCACTCCCAAACCGCTGCGCAGAAGTCAACCAAACTTCACCCAATAGTGTATTGTATCACAATCTAGTAGTTACATTTAAAAATTTTGTTCTAGGACATTTTGTTTGAACGCAATCATCAAACTTAATTAAAAAAGCCATTTAAGCCTTTTCACAGTGAGATCTATGCGATATGGCCGAGAAATGTAATTTTGATGTTCACTCCCAAACCGCTGCGCAGAAGTCAACCAAACTTCAACCATTAGTGTATTGTATCACAATCTAGTAGTTACATTTGAAATTTTTGTTCTAGGACATTTTGTTTGAACGCAATCATCAAACTTAATTAAAAAAGTCATTTAAGCCTTTTCACAGTGAGATCTATGCGATATGGCCGAGAAATGTAATTTTGATGTTAACTCCCAAACCGCTGCGCAGAAGTCAACCAAACTTCACCCATTAGTGTATTGTATCACAATCTAGTAGTTACATGTGGAAATTTGGTTATAGGACATTTGATTTGAGCGCAATCCTCAAACTTAGGTCAAAAAAGCCATTTAAGCCTTTTCACAGTGAGATCTATGCGATATGGCCGAGAAATGTAATTTTGATGTTAACTCCCAAACCGCTGCGCAGAAGTCAACCAAACTTCACCCAATAGTGTATTGTATCACAATCTAGTAGTTACATTTAAAAATTTTGTTCTAGGACATTTTGTTTGAACGCAATCATCAAACTTAATTAAAAAAGTCATTTAAGCCTTTTCACAGTGAGATCTATGCGATATGGCCGAGAAATGTAATTTTGATGTTAACTCCCAAACCGCTGCGCAGAAGTCAACCAAACTTCACCCATTAGTGTATTGTATCACAATCTAGTAGTTACATGTGGAAATTTGGTTATAGGACATTTGATTTGAGCGCAATCCTCAAACTTAGGTCAAAACAGCCATTTAAGCCTTTTCACAGTGAGATCTATGCGATATGGCCGAGAAATGTAATTTTGATGTTAACTCCCAAACCGCTGCGCAGAAGTCAACCAAACTTCACCCAATAGTGTATTTTATCACAATCTAGTAGTTACATTTGGAAATTTAGTTCTAGGACATTTGATTTGAGCGCAATCTTCAAACTTAATTAAAAAAAGTCATTTAAGCCTTTTCACAGTGAGATCTATGCGATATGGCCGAGAAATGTAATTTTGATGTTCACTCCCAAACCGCTGCGCAGAAGTCAACCAAACTTCACCCATTAGTGTATTGTATCACAATCTAGTAGTTACATGTGGAAATTTGGTCCTAGGACATTTGATTTGAGCGCAATCCTCAAACTTAGGTCAAAAAAGCCATTTAAGCCTTTTCACAGTGAGATCTATGCGATATGGCCGAGAAATGTAATTTTGATGTTAACTCCCAAACCGCTGCGCAGAAGTCAACCAAACTTCACCCAATAGTGTATTGTATCACAATCTAGTAGTTACATTTGAAAATTTTGTTCTAGGACATTTTGTTTGAGCGCAATCATCAAACTTAATTAAAAAAGTCATTTAAGCCTTTTCACAGTGAGATCTATGCGATATGGCCGAGAAATGTAATTTTGATGTTAACTCCCAAACCGCTGCGCAGAAGTCAACCAAACTTCACCCATTAGTGTATTGTATCACAATCTAGTAGTTACATGTGGAAATTTGGTTCTAGGACATTTGATTTGAGCGCAATCCTCAAACTTAGGTCAAAAAAGCCATTTAAGCCTTTTCACAGTGAGATCTATGCGATATGGCCGAGAAATGTAATTTTGATGTTAACTCCCAAACCGCTGCGCAGAAGTCAACCAAACTTCACCCAATAGTGTATTGTATCACAATCTAGTAGTTACATTTGAAAATTTTGTTCTAGGACATTTTGTTTGAGCGCAATCATCAAACTTAATTAAAAAAGTCATTTAAGCCTTTTCACAGTGAGATCTATGCGATATGGCCGAGAAATGTAATTTTGATGTTAACTCCCAAACCGCTGCGCAGAAGTCAACCAAACTTCACCCATTAGTGTATTGTATCACAATCTAGTAGTTACATGTGGAAATTTGGTTCTAGGACATTTGATTTGAGCGCAATCCTCAAACTTAGGTCAAAAAAGCCATTTAAGCCTTTTCACAGTGAGATCTATGCGATATGGCCGAGAAATGTAATTTTGATGTTAACTCCCAAACCACTGCGCAGAAGTCAACCAAACTTCACCCAATAGTGTATTGTATCACATTCTAGTAGTTACATTTGAAAATTTCGTTCTAGGACATTTGGTTTGAGCGCAATCATTAAACTTAGGTCAAAAAAGCCATTTAAGCCTTTTCACAGTGAGATCTATGCGATATGGCCGAGAAATGTAATTTTGATGTTAACTCCCAAACCGCTGCGCAGAAGTCAACTAAACTTCACCCAATAGTGTATTGTATCACATTCTAGTAGTTACATTTGAAAATTTGGTTCTAGGACATTTGGTTTGAGCGCAATCATTAAACTTAATTAAAAAAGTCATTTAAGCCTTTTCACAGTGAGATCTATGCGATATGGCCGAGAAATGTAATTTTGATGTTAACTCCCAAACCGCTGCGCAGAAGTCAACAAAACTTCACCCAATAGTGTATTTTATCACAATCTAGTAGTTACATTTGGAAATTTAGTTCTAGGACATTTGATTTGAGCGCAATCTTCAAACTTAATTAAAAAAAGTCATTTAAGCCTTTTCACAGTGAGATCTATGCGATATGGCCGAGAAATGTAATTTTGATGTTCACTCCCAAACCGCTGCGCAGAAGTCAACCAAACTTCAACCATTAGTGTATTGTATCACAATCTAGTAGTTACATGTGGAAATTTGGTTCTAGGACATTTGATTTGAGCGCAATCCTCAAACTTAGGTCAAAAAAGCCATTTAAGCCTTTTCACAGTGAGATCTATGCGATATGGCCGAGAAATGTAATTTTGATGTTAACTCCCAAACCGCTGCGCAGAAGTCAACCAAACTTCACCCAATAGTGTATTGTATCACATTCTAGTAGTTACATTTTAAAATGTCGTTCTAGGACATTTGGTTTGAGCGCAATTATTAAACTTAGGTCAAAAAAGCCATTTAAGCCTTTTCACAGTGAGATCTATGCGATATGGCCGAGAAATGTAATTTTGATGTTAACTCCCAAACCGCTGCGCAGAAGTAAACCAAACTTCACCCATTAGTGTATTGTATCACAATCTAGTAGTTACATGTGGAAATTTGGTTCTAGTACATTTGATTCGAGCGAAATCCTCAAACTTAGGTCAAAAAAGCCATTTAAGCCTTTTCACAGTGAGATCTATGCGATATGGCCGAGAAATGTAATTTTGATGTTAACTCCCAAACCGCTGCGCAGAAGTCAACCAAACTTCACCCAATAGTGTATTGTATCACAATCTAGTAGTTACATTTAAAAATTTTGTTCTAGGACATTTTGTTTGAACGCAATCATCAAACTTAATTAAAAAAGTCATTTAAGCCTTTTCACAGTGAGATCTATGCGATATGGCCGAGAAATGTAATTTTGATGTTAACTCCCAAACCGCTGCGCAGAAGTCAACCAAACTTCACCCAATAGTGTATTGTATCACATTCTAGTAGTTACATTTGAAAATTTGGTTCTAGGACATTTGGTTTGAGCGCAATCATTAAACTTAATTAAAAAAGTCATTTAAGCCTTTTCACAGTGAGATCTATGCGATATGGCCGAGAAATGTAATTTTGATGTTAACTCCCAAACCGCTGCGCAGAAGTCAACAAAACTTCACCCAATAGTGTATTTTATCACAATCTAGTAGTTACATTTGGAAATTTAGTTCTAGGACATTTGATTTGAGCGCAATCTTCAAACTTAATTAAAAAAAGTCATTTAAGCCTTTTCACAGTGAGATCTATGCGATATGGCCGAGAAATGTAATTTTGATGTTCACTCCCAAACCGCTGCGCAGAAGTCAACCAAACTTCAACCATTAGTGTATTGTATCACAATCTAGTAGTTACATGTGGAAATTTGGTTCTAGGACATTTGATTTGAGCGCAATCCTCAAACTTAGGTCAAAAAAGCCATTTAAGCCTTTTCACAGTGAGATCTATGCGATATGGCCGAGAAATGTAATTTTGATGTTAACTCCCAAACCGCTGCGCAGAAGTCAACCAAACTTCACCCAATAGTGTATTGTATCACATTCTAGTAGTTACATTTTAAAATGTCGTTCTAGGACATTTGGTTTGAGCGCAATTATTAAACTTAGGTCAAAAAAGCCATTTAAGCCTTTTCACAGTGAGATCTATGCGATATGGCCGAGAAATGTAATTTTGATGTTAACTCCCAAACCGCTGCGCAGAAGTAAACCAAACTTCACCCATTAGTGTATTGTATCACAATCTAGTAGTTACATGTGGAAATTTGGTTCTAGGACATTTGATTTGAGCGCAATCCTCAAACTTAGGTCAAAAAAGCCATTTAAGCCTTTTCACAGTGAGATCTATGCGATATGGCCGAGAAATGTAATTTTGATGTTAACTCCCAAACCGCTGCGCAGAAGTCAACCAAACTTCACCCAATAGTGTTTTGTATCACAATCTAGTAGTTACATTTGAAAATTTTGTTCTAGGACATTTTGTTTGAACGCAATCATCAAACTTAATTAAAAAAGTCATTTAAGCCTTTTCACAGTGAGATCTATGCGATATGGCCGAGAAATGTAATTTTGAACTCCCAAACCGCTGCGCAGAAGTCAACCAAACTTCACCCAATAGTGTATTGTATCACATTCTAGTAGTTACATTTGAAAATTTCGTTCTAGGACATTTGGTTTGAGCGCAATCATTAAACTTAGGTCAAAAAAGCCATTTAAGCCTTTTCACAGTGAGATCTATGCGATATGGCCGAGAAATGTAATTTTGATGTTAACTCCCAAACCGCTGCGCAGAAGTAAACCAAACTTCACCCATTAGTGTATTGTATCACAATCTAGTAGTTACATGTGGAAATTTGGTTCTAGGACATTTGATTTGAGCGCAATCCTCAAACTTAGGTCAAAAAAGCCATTTAAGCCTTTTCACAGTGAGATCTATGCGATATGGACGAGAAATGTAATTTTGATGTTAACTCCCAAACCGCTGCGCAGAAGTCAACCAAACTTCACCCAATAGTGTATTGTATCACATTCTAGTAGTTACATTTGAAAATTTCGTTCTAGGACATTTGGTTTGAGCGCAATCATTAAACTTAGGTCAAAAAAGCCATTTAAGCCTTTTCACAGTGAGATCTATGCGATATGGCCGAGAAATGTAATTTTGATGTTAACTCCCAAACCGCTGCGCAGAAGTAAACCAAACTTCACCCATTAGTGTATTGTATCACAATCTAGTAGTTACATGTGGAAATTTGGTTCTAGGACATTTGATTTGAGCGCAATCCTCAAACTTAGGTCAAAAAAGCCATTTAAGCCTTTTCACAGTGAGATCTATGCGATATGGCCGAGAAATGTAATTTTGATGTTAACTCCCAAACCGCTGCGCAGAAGTCAACCAAACTTCACCCAATAGTGTATTGTATCACAATCTAGTAGTTACATTTAAAAAATTTTGTTCTAGGACATTTTGTTTGAACGCAATCATCAAACTTAATTAAAAAAGTCATTTAAGCCTTTTCACAGTGAGATCAATGCGATATGGCCGAGAAATGTAATTTTGATGTTAACTCCCAAACCGCTGCGCAGAAGTCAACCAAACTTCACCCATTAGTGTATTGTATCACAATCTAGTAGTTATATGTGGAAATTTGGTTATAGGACATTTGATTTGAGCGCAATCCTCAAACTTAGGTCAAAAAAGCCATTTAAGCCTTTTCACAGTGAGATCTATGCGATATGGCCGAGAAATGTAATTTTGATGTTAACTCCCAAACCGCTGCGCAGAAGTCAACAAAACTTCACCCAATAGTGTATTTTATCACAATCTAGTAGTTACATTTGGAAATTTAGTTCTAGGACATTTGATTTGAGCGCAATCTTCAAACTTAATTAAAAAAAGTCATTTAAGCCTTTTCACAGTGAGATCTATGCGATATGGCCGAGAAATGTAATTTTGATGTTAACTCCCAAACCGCTGCGCAGAAGTCAACCAAACTTCACCCAATAGTGTATTGTATCACATTCTAGTAGTTACATTTGAAAATTTCGTTCTAGGACATTTGGTTTGAGCGCAATCATTAAACTTAGGTCAAAAAAGCCATTTAAGCCTTTTCACAGTGAGATCTATGCGATATGGCCGAGAAATGTAATTTTGATGTTAACTCCCAAACCGCCGCGCAGAAGTAAACCAAACTTCACCCATTAGTGTATTGTATCACAATCTAGTAGTTACATGTGGAAATTTGGTTCTAGGACATTTGATTTGAGCGCAATCCTCAAACTTAGGTCAAAAAAGCCATTTAAGCCTTTTCACAGTGAGATCTATGCGATATGGCCGAGAAATGTAATTTTGATGTTAACTCCCAAACCGCTGCGCAGAAGTCAACCAAACTTCACCCAATAGTGTATTGTATCACAATCTAGTAGTTACATTTAAAAATTTTGTTCTAGGACATTTTGTTTGAACGCAATCATCAAACTTAATTAAAAAAGTCATTTAAGCCTTTTCACAGTGAGATCTATGCGATATGGCCGAGAAATGTAATTCTGATGTTAACTCCCAAACCGCTGCGCAGAAGTCAACCAAACTTCACCCATTAGTGTATTGTATCACAATCTAGTAGTTACATGTGGAAATTTGGTTATAGGACATTTGATTTGAGCGCAATCCTCAAACTTAGGTCAAAAAAGCCATTTAAGCCTTTTCACAGTGAGATCTATGCGATATGGCCGAGAAATGGAATTTTGATGTTAACTCCCAAACCGCTGCGCAGAAGTCAACCAAACTTCACCCAATAGTGTATTTTATCACAATCTAGTAGTTACATTTGGAAATTTAGTTCTAGGACATTTGATTTGAGCGCAATCTTCAAACTTAATTAAAAAAAGTCATTTAAGCCTTTTCACAGTGAGATCTAAGCGATATGGCCGTTAAATGTAATTTTGATGTTCACTCCCAAACCGCTGCGCAGAAGTCAACCAAACTTCAACCATTAGTGTATTGTATCACAATCTAGTAGTTACATGTGGAAATTTGGTTATAGGACATTTGATTTGAGCGCAATCCTCAAACTTAGGTCAAAAAAGCCATTTAAGCCTTTTCACAGTGAGATCTATGCGATATGGCCGAGAAATGTAATTTTGATGTTAACTCCCAAACCGCTGCGCAGAAGTCAACCAAACTTCACCCAATAGTGTATTGTATCACAATCTAGTAGTTACATTTGAAAATTTTGTTCTAGAACATTTTGTTTGAGCGCAATCATCAAACTTAATTAAAAAAGTCATTTAAGCCTTTTCACAGTGAGATCTATGCGATATGGCCGAGAAATGTAATTTTGATGTTAACTCCCAAACCGCTGCGCAGAAGTCAACCAAACTTCACCCATTAGTGTATTGTATCACAATCTAGTAGTTACATGTGGAAATTTGGTTCTAGGACATTTGATTTGAGCGCAATCCTCAAACTTAGGTCAAAAAAGCCATTTAAGCCTTTTCACAGTGAGATCTATGCGATATGGCCGAGAAATGTAATTTTGATGTTAACTCCCAAACCGCTGCGCAGAAGTCAACCAAACTTCACCCAATAGTGTATTGTATCACAATCTAGTAGTTACATTTGAAAATTTTGTTCTAGGACATTTTGTTTGAACGCAATCATCAAACTTAATTAAAAAAGTCATTTAAGCCTTTTCACAGTGAGATCTATGCGATATGGCCGAGAAATGTAATTTTGATGTTAACTCCCAAACCGCTGCGCAGAAGTCAACCAAACTTCACCCAATAGTGTATTGTATCACATTCTAGTAGTTACATTTGAAAATTTCGTTCTAGGACATTTGGTTTGAGCGCAATCATTAAACTTAGGTCAAAAAAGCCATTTAAGCCTTTTCACAGTGAGATCTATGCGATATGGCCGAGAAATGTAATTTTGATGTTAACTCCCAAACCGCTGCGCAGAAGTAAACCAAACTTCACCCATTAGTGTATTGTATCACAATCTAGTAGTTACATGTGGAAATTTGGTTCTAGGACATTTGATTTGAGCGCAATCCTCAAACTTAGGTCAAAAAAGCCATTTAAGCCTTTTCACAGTGAGATCTATGCGATATGGCCGAGAAATGTAATTTTGATGTTAACTCCCAAACCGCTGCGCAGAAGTCAACCAAACTTCACCCAATAGTGTATTTTATCACAATCTAGTAGTTACATTTAGAAATTTAGTTCTAGGACATTTGATTTGAGCGCAATCTTCAAACTTAATTAAAAAAAGTCATTTAAGCCTTTTCACAGTGAGATCTATGCGATATGGCCGAGAAATGTAATTTTGATGTTAACTCCCAAACCGCTGCACAGAAGTCAACTAAACTTCACCCAATAGTGTATTGTATCACAATCTAGTAGTTACATTTGAAAATTTCGTTCTAGGACATTTGGTTTGAGCGCAATCATTAAACTTAATTAAAAAAGTCATTTAAGCCTTTTCACAGTGAGATCTATGCGATATGGCCGAGAAATGTAATTTTGATGTTAACTCCCAAACCGCTGCGCAGAAGTCAACCAAACTTCACCCAATAGTGTATTGTATCACAATCTAGTAGTTACATTTGAAAATTTTGTTCTAGGACATTTTGTTTGAACGCAATCATCAAACTTAATTAAAAAAGTCATTTAAGCCTTTTCACAGTGAGATCTATGCGATATGGCCGAGAAATGTAATTTTGATGTTAACTCCCAAACCGCTGCGCAGAAGTCAACCAAACTTCACCCAATAGTGTATTGTATCACAATCTAGTAGTTACATTTGAAAATTTTGTTTTAGGAAATTTTGTTTGAGCGCAATCATCAAACTTAATTAAAAAAGTAATTTAAGACTTTTCACAGTGAGATCTGTGCGATATGGCCGAGAAATGTAATTTTGGTGTTAACTCCCAAACCGCTGCGCAGAAGTCAACCAAACTTCACCCATTAGTGTATTGTATCACAATCTAGTAGTTACATGTGGAAATTTGGTTATAGGACATTTGATTTGAGCGCAATCCTCAAACTTAGGTCAAAAAAGCCATTTAAGCCTTTTCACAGTGAGATCTATGCGATATGGCCGAGAAATGTAATTTTGATGTTAACTCCCAAACCGCTGCGCAGAAGTCAACCAAACTTCACCCATTAGTGTATTGTATCACAATCTAGTAGTTACATGTGGAAATTTGGTTCTAGGACATTTGATTTGAGCGCAATCCTCAAACTTAGGTCAAAAAAGCCATTTAAGCCTTTTCACAGTGAGATCAATGCGATATGGCCGAGAAATGTAATTTTGATGCTAACTCCCAAACCGCTGCGCAGAAGTCAACCAAACTTCACCCAATGGTGTATTGTATCACATTCTAGTAGTTACAATTTAAAATTTCGTTCTAGGACATTTGGTTTGAGCGCAATCCTCAAACTTAGGTCAAAAAAGCCATTTAAGCCTTTTCACAGTGAGATCTATGCGATATGGCCGAGAAATGTAATTTTGATGTTAACTCCCAAACCGCTGCGCAGAAGTCAACCAAACTTCACCCAATAGTGTATTGTATCACAATCTAGTAGTTACATTTGAAAATTTTGTTCTAGGACATTTTGTTTGAACGCAATCATCAAACTTAATTAAAAAAGTCATTTAAGCCTTTTCACAGTGAGATCTATGCGATATGGCCGAGAAATGTAATTTTGATGTTAACTCCCAAACCGCTGCGCAGAAGTCAACCAAACTTCACCCAATAGTGTATTGTATCACAATCTAGTAGTTACATTTGAAAATTTTGTTCTAGGACATTTTGTTTGAGCGCAATCCTCAAACTTAGGTCAAAAAAGCCATTTAAGCCTTTTCACAGTGAGATCTATGCGATATGGCCGAGAAATGTAATTTTGATGTTAACTCCCAAACCGCTGCGCAGAAGTCAACCAAACTTCACCCAATAGTGTATTGTATCACAATCTAGTAGTTACATTTAAAAATTTTGTTCTAGGACATTTTGTTTGAACGCAATCATCAAACTTAATTAAAAAAGTCATTTAAGCCTTTTCACAGTGAGATCTATGCGATATGGCCGAGAAATGTAATTTTGATGTTAACTCCCAAACCGCTGCGCAGAAGTCAACCAAACTTCACCCATTAGTGTATTGTATCACAATCTAGTAGTTACATGTGGAAATTTGGTTCTAGGACATTTGATTTGAGCGCAATCCTCAAACTTAGGTCAAAAAAGCCATTTAAGCCTTTTCACAGTGAGATCTATGCGATATGGCCGAGAAATGTAATTTTGATGTTAACTCCCAAACCGCTGCGCAGAAGTAAACCAAACTTCACCCATTAGTGTATTGTATCACAATCTAGTAGTTACATGTGGAAATTTGGTTCTAGGACATTTGATTTGAGCGCAATCCTCAAACTTAGGTCAAAAAAGCCATTTAAGCCTTTTCACAGTGAGATCTATGCGATATGGCCGAGAAATGTAATTTTGATGTTAACTCCCAAACCGCTGCGCAGAAGTCAACCAAACTTCACCCAATAGTGTATTGTATCACAATCTAGTAGTTACATTTAAAAATTTTGTTCTAGGACATTTTGTTTGAACGCAATCATCAAACTTAATTAAAAAAGTCATTTAAGCCTTTTCACAGTGAGATCTATGCGATATGGCCGAGAAATGTAATTTTGATGTTAACTCCCAAACCGCTGCGCAGAAGTCAACCAAACTTCACCCATTAGTGTATTGTATCACAATCTAGTAGTTATATGTGGAAATTTGGTTATAGGACATTTGATTTGAGCGCAATCCTCAAACTTAGGTCAAAAAAGCCATTTAAGCCTTTTCACAGTGAGATCTATGCGATATGGCCGAGAAATGTAATTTTGATGTTAACTCCCAAACCGCTGCGCAGAAGTCAACCAAACTTCACACAATAGTGTATTTTATCACAATCTAGTAGTTACATTTAGAAATTTAGTTCTAGGACATTTGATTTGAGCGCAATCTTCAAACTTAATTAAAAAAAGTCATTTAAGCCTTTTCACAGTGAGATCTATGCGATATGGCCGAGAAATGTAATTTTGATGTTCACTCCCAAACCGCTGCGCAGAAGTCAACCAAACTTCACCCAATGGTGTATTGTATCACATTCTAGTAGTTACAATTTAAAATTTCGTTCTAGGACATTTGGTTTGAGCGCAATCCTCAAACTTAGGTCAAAAAAGCCATTTAAGCCTTTTCACAGTGAGATCTATGCGATATGGCCGAGAAATGTAATTTTGATGTTAACTCCCAAACCGCTGCGCAGAAGTCAACCAAACTTCACCCAATAGTGTATTGTATCACAATCTAGTAGTTACATTTGAAAATTTTGTTCTAGGACATTTTGTTTGAACGCAATCATCAAACTTAATTAAAAAAGTCATTTAAGCCTTTTCACAGTGAGATCTATGCGATATGGCCGAGAAATGTAATTTTGATGTTAACTCCCAAACCGCTGCGCAGAAGTCAACCAAACTTCACCCAATAGTGTATTGTATCACAATCTAGTAGTTACATTTGAAAATTTTGTTCTAGGACATTTTGTTTGAGCGCAATCCTCAAACTTAGGTCAAAAAAGCCATTTAAGCCTTTTCACAGTGAGATCTATGCGATATGGCCGAGAAATGTAATTTTGATGTTAACTCCCAAACCGCTGCGCAGAAGTAAACCAAACTTCACCCATTAGTGTATTGTATCACAATCTAGTAGTTACATGTGGAAATTTGGTTCTAGGACATTTGATTTGAGCGCAATCCTCAAACTTAGGTCAAAAAAGCCATTTAAGCCTTTTCACAGTGAGATCTATGCGATATGGCCGAGAAATGTAATTTTGATGTTAACTCCCAAACCGCTGCGCAGAAGTCAACCAAACTTCACCCAATAGTGTATTGTATCACAATCTAGTAGTTACATTTAAAAATTTAGTTCTAGGACATTTTGTTTGAACGCAATCATCAAACTTAATTAAAAAAGTCATTTAAGCCTTTTCACAGTGAGATCTATGCGATATGGCCGAGAAATGTAATTTTGATGTTCACTCCCAAACCGCTGCGCAGAAGTCAACCAAACTTCACCCATTAGTGTATTGTATCACAATCTAGTAGTTACATGTGGAAATTTGGTTCTAGGACATTTGATTTGAGCGCAATCCTCAAACTTAGGTCAAAAAAGCCATTTAAGCCTTTTCACAGTGAGATCTATGCGATATGGCCGAGAAATGTAATTTTGATGTTAACTCCCAAACCGCTGCGCAGAAGTCAACCAAACTTCACCCAATAGTGTATTGTATCACAATCTAGTAGTTACATTTGAAAATTTTGTTCTAGGACATTTTGTTTGAGCGCAATCATCAAACTTAATTAAAAAAGTCATTTAAGCCTTTTCACAGTGAGATCTATGCGATATGGCCGAGAAATGTAATTTTGATGTTAACTCCCAAACCGCTGCGCAGAAGTCAACCAAACTTCACCCATTAGTGTATTGTATCACAATCTAGTAGTTACATGTGGAAATTTGGTTCTAGGACATTTGATTTGAGCGCAATCCTCAAACTTAGGTCAAAAAAGCCATTTAAGCCTTTTCACAGTGAGATCTATGCGATATGGCCGAGAAATGTAATTTTGATGTTAACTCCCAAACCGCTGCGCAGAAGTCAACCAAACTTCTCCCAATAGTGTATTGTATCACAATCTAGTAGTTACATTTAAAAATTTTGTTCTAGGACATTTTGTTTGAACGCAATCATCAAACTTAATTAAAAAAGTCATTTAAGCCTTTTCACAGTGAGATCTATGCGATATGGCCGAGAAATGTAATTTTGATGTTAACTCCCAAACCGCTGCGCAGAAGTCAACCAAACTTCACCCATTAGTGTATTGTATCACAATCTAGTAGTTACATGTGGAAATTTGGTTCTAGGACATTTGATTTGAGCGCAATCCTCAAACTTAGGTCAAAAAAGCCATTTAAGCCTTTTCACAGTGAGATCTATGCGATATGGCCGAGAAATGTAATTTTGATGTTAACTCCCAAACCGCTGCGCAGAAGTCAACCAAACTTCACCCAATAGTGTATTGTATCACAATCTAGTATTTACATTTAAAAATTTTGTTCTAGGACATTTTGTTTGAACGCAATCATCAAACTTAATTAAAAAAGTCATTTAAGCCTTTTCACAGTGAGATCTATGCGATATGGCCGAGAAATGTAATTTTGATGTTAACTCCCAAACCGCTGCGCAGAAGTCAACCAAACTTCACCCATTAGTGTATTGTATCACAATCTAGTAGTTATATGTGGAAATTTGGTTATAGGACATTTGATTTGAGCGCAATCCTCAAACTTAGGTCAAAAAAGCCATTTAAGCCTTTTCACAGTGAGATCTATGCGATATGGCCGAGAAATGTAATTTTGATGTTAACTCCCAAACCGCTGCGCATAAGTCAACCAAACTTCACCCAATAGTGTATTTTATCACAATCTAGTAGTTACATTTGGAAATTTAGTTCTAGGACATTTGATTTGAGCGCAATCTTCAAACTTAATTAAAAAAAGTCATTTAAGCCTTTTCACAGTGAGATCTATGCGATATGGCCGAGAAATGTAATTTTGATGTTCACTCCCAAACCGCTGCGCAGAAGTCAACCAAACTTCAACCATTAGTGTATTGTATCACAATCTAGTAGTTACATGTGGAAATTTGGTTCTAGGACATTTGATTTGAGCGCAATCCTCAAACTTAGGTCAAAAAAGCCATTTAAGCCTTTTCACAGTGAGATCTATGCGATATGGCCGAGAAATGTAATTTTGATGTTAACTCCCAAACCGCTGCGCAGAAGTCAACCAAATTTCACCCAATAGTGTATTGTATCACAATCTAGTAGTTACATTTGAAAATTTTGTTCTAGGACATTTTGTTTGAGCGCAATCATCAAACTTAATTAAAAAAGTCATTTAAGCCTTTTCACAGTGAGATCTATGCGATATGGCCGAGAAATGTAATTTTGATGTTAACTCCCAAACCGCTGCGCAGAAGTCAACCAAACTTCACCCATTAGTGTATTGTATCACAATCTAGTAGTTACATGTGGAAATTTGGTTCTAGGACATTTGATCTGAGCGCAATCCTCAAACTTAGGTCAAAAAAGCCATTTAAGCCTTTTCACAGTGAGATCTATGCGATATGGCCGAGAAATGTAATTTTGATGTTAACTCCCAAACCGCTGCGCAGAAGTAAACCAAACTTCACCCATTAGTGTATTGTATCACAATCTAGTAGTTACATGTGGAAATTTGGTTCTAGGACATTTGATTTGAGCGCAATCCTCAAACTTAGGTCAAAAAAGCCATTTAAGCCTTTTCACAGTGAGATCTATGCGATATGGCCGAGAAATGTAATTTTGATGTTAACTCCCAAACCGCTGCGCAGAAGTCAACCAAACTTCACCCAATAGTGTATTGTATCACAATCTAGTAGTTACATTTAAAAATTTTGTTCTAGGACATTTTGTTTGAACGCAATCATCAAACTTAATTAAAAAAGTCATTTAAGCCTTTTCACAGTGAGATCTATGCGATATGGCCGAGAAATGTAATTTTGATGTTAACTCCCAAACCGCTGCGCAGAAGTCAACCAAACTTCACCCATTAGTGTATTGTATCACAATCTAGTAGTTATATGTGGAAATTTGGTTATAGGACATTTGATTTGAGCGCAATCCTCAAACTTAGGTCAAAAAAGCCATTTAAGCCTTTTCACAGTGAGATCTATGCGATGTGGCCGAGAAATGTAATTTTGATGTTAACTCCCAAACCGCTGCGCAGAAGTCAACCAAACTTCACCCAATAGTGTATTTTATCACAATCTAGTAGTTACATTTGGAAATTTAGTTCTAGGACATTTGATTTGAGCGCAATCTTCAAACTTAATTAAAAAAAGTCATTTAAGCCTTTTCACAGTGAGATCTATGCGATATGGCCGAGAAATGTAATTTTGATGTTCACTCCCAAACCGCTGCGCAGAAGTCAACCAAACTTCAACCATTAGTGTATTGTATCACAATCTAGTAGTTACATGTGGAAATTTGGTTCTAGGACATTTGATTTGAGCGCAATCCTCAAACTTAGGTCAAAAAAGCCATTTAAGCCTTTTCACAGTGAGATCTATGCGATATGGCCGAGAAATGTAATTTTGATGTTAACTCCCAAACCGCTGCGCAGAAGTCAACCAAACTTCACCCAATAGTGTATTGTATCACAATCTAGTAGTTACATTTGAAAATTTTGTTCTAGGACATTTTGTTTGAGCGCAATCATCAAACTTAATTAAAAAAGTCATTTAAGCCTTTTCACAGTGAGATCTATGCGATATGGCCGAGAAATGTAATTTTGATGTTAACTCCCAAACCGCTGCGCAGAAGTCAACCAAACTTCACCCATTAGTGTATTGTATCACAATCTAGTAGTTACATGTGGAAATTTGGTTCTAGGACATTTGATTTGAGCGCAATCCTCAAACTTAGGTCAAAAAAGCCATTTAAGCCTTTTCACAGTGAGATCTATGCGATATGGCCGAGAAATGTAATTTTGATGTCAACTCCCAAACCGCTGCGCAGAAGTCAACCAAACTTCACCCAATAGTGTATTGTATCACATTCTAGTAGTTACATTTGAAAATTTCGTTCTAGGACATTTGGTTTGAGCGCAATCATTAAACTTAGGTCAAAAAAGCCATTTAAGCCTTTTCACAGTGAGATCTATGCGATATGGCCGAGAAATGTAATTTTGATGTTAACTCCCAAACCGCTGCGCAGAAGTCAACTAAACTTCACCCAATAGTGTATTGTATCACATTCTAGTAGTTACATTTGAAAATTTCGTTCTAGGACATTTGGTTTGAGCGCAATCATTAAACTTAATTAAAAAAGTCATTTAAGCCTTTTCACAGTGAGATCTATGCGATATGGCCGAGAAATGTAATTTTGATGTTAACTCCCAAACCGCTGCGCAGAAGTCAACCAAACTTCACCCAATAGTGTATTGTATCACAATCTAGTAGTTACATTTGAAAATTTTGTTCTAGGACATTTTGTTTGAACGCAATAATCAAACTTAATTAAAAAAGTCATTTAAGCCTTTTCACAGTGAGATCTATGCGATATGGCCGAGAAATGTAATTTTGATGTTAACTCCCAAACCGCTGCGCAGAAGTCAACCAAACTTCACCCAATAGTGTATTGTATCACAATCTAGTAGTTACATTTGAAAATTTTGTTTTAGGAAATTTTGTTTGAGCGCAATCATCAAACTTAATTAAAAAAGTCATTTAAGCCTTTTCACAGTGAGATCTATGCGATATGGCCGAGAAATGTAATTTTGATGTTCACTCCCAAACCGCTGCGCAGAAGTCAACCAAACTTCACCCATTAGTGTATTGTATCACAATCTAGTAGTTACATGTGGAAATTTGGTTATAGGACATTTGATTTGAGCGCAATCCTCAAACTTAGGTCAAAAAAGCCATTTAAGCCTTTTCACAGTGAGATCTATGCGATATGGCCGAGAAATGTAATTTTGATGTTAACTCACAAACCGCTGCGCAGAAGTCAACCAAACTTCACCCATTAGTGTATTGTATCACAATCTAGTAGTTACATGTGGAAATTTGGTTCTAGGACATTTGATTTGAGCGCAATCCTCAAACTTAGGTCAAAAAAGCCATTTAAGCCTTTTCACAGTGAGATCAATGCGATATGGCCGAGAAATGTAATTTTGATGTTAACTCCCAAACCGCTGCGCAGAAGTCAACCAAATTTCACCCAATGGTGTATTGTATCACATTCTAGTAGTTACATTTTAAAATTTCGTTCTAGGACATTTGGTTTGAGCGCAATCCTCAAACTTAGGTCAAAAAAGCCATTTAAGCCTTTTCACAGTGAGATCTATGCGATATGGCCGAGAAATGTAATTTTGATGTTAACTCCCAAACCGCTGCGCAGAAGTCAACCAAACTTCACCCAATAGTGTATCGTATCACAATCTAGTAGTTACATTTGAAAATTTTGTTCTAGGACATTTTGTTTGAACGCAATCATCAAACTTAATTAAAAAAGTCATTTAAGCCTTTTCACAGTGAGATCTATGCGATATGGCCGAGAAATGTAATTTTGATGTTAACTCCCAAACCGCTGCGCAGAAGTCAACCAAACTTCACCCATTAGTGTATTGTATCACAATCTAGTAGTTACATGTGGAAATTTGGTTATAGGACATTTGATTTGAGCGCAATCCTCAAACTTAGGTCAAAAAAGCCATTTAAGCCTTTTCACAGTGAGATCTATGCGATATGGCCGAGAAATGTAATTTTGATGTTAACTCCCAAACCGCTGCGCAGAAGTCAACCAAACTTCACCCAATAGTGTATTGTATCACAATCTAGTAGTTACATTTAAAAATTTTGTTCTAGGACATTTTGTTTGAACGCAATCATCAAACTTAATTAAAAAAGTCATTTAAGCCTTTTCACAGTGAGATCTATGCGATATGGCCGAGAAATGTAATTTTGATGTTAACTCCCAAACCGCTGCGCAGAAGTCAACCAAACTTCACCCATTAGTGTATTGTATCACAATCTAGTAGTTACATGTGGAAATTTGGTTATAGGACATTTGATTTGAGCGCAATCCTCAAACTTAGGTCAAAACAGCCATTTAAGCCTTTTCACAGTGAGATCTATGCGATATGGCCGAGAAATGTAATTTTGATGTTAACTCCCAAACCGCTGCGCAGAAGTCAACCAAACTTCACCCAATAGTGTATTTTATCACAATCTAGTAGTTACATTTGGAAATTTAGTTCTAGGACATTTGATTTGAGCGCAATCTTCAAACTTAATTAAAAAAAGTCATTTAAGCCTTTTCACAGTGAGATCTATGCGATATGGCCGAGAAATGTAATTTTGATGTTCACTCCCAAACCGCTGCGCAGAAGTCAACCAAACTTCAACCATTAGTGTATTGTATCACAATCTAGTAGTTACATGTGGAAATTTGGTTCTAGGACATTTGATTTGAGCGCAATCCTCAAACTTAGGTCAAAAAAGCCATTTAAGCCTTTTCACAGTGAGATCTATGCGATATGGCCGAGAAATGTAATTTTGATGTTAACTCCCAAACCGCTGCGCAGAAGTCAACCAAACTTCACCCAATAGTGTATTGTATCACAATCTAGTAGTTACATTTGAAAATTTTGTTCTAGGACATTTTGTTTGAGAGCAATCATCAAACTTAATTAAAAAAGTCATTTAAGCCTTTTCACAGTGAGATCTATGCGATATGGCCGAGAAATGTAATTTTGATGTTAACTCCCAAACCGCTGCGCAGAAGTCAACCAAACTTCACCCATTAGTGTATTGTATCACAATCTAGTAGTTACATGTGGAAATTTGGTTTTAGGACATTTGATTTGAGCGCAATCCTCAAACTTAGGTCAAAAAAGCCATTTAAGCCTTTTCACAGTGAGATCTATGCGATATGGCCGAGAAATGTAATTTTGATGTTAACTCCCAAACCGCTGCGCAGAAGTCAACCAAACTTCACCCAATAGTGTATTGTATCACATTCTAGTAGTTACATTTGAAAATTTCGTTCTAGGACATTTGGTTTGAGCGCAATCATTAAACTTAGGTCAAAAAAGCCATTTAAGCCTTTTCACAGTGAGATCTATGCGATATGGCCGAGAAATGTAATTTTGATGTTAACTCCCAAACCGCTGCGCAGAAGTCAACTAAACTTCACCCAATAGTGTATTGTATCACATTCTAGTAGTTACATTTGAAAATTTGGTTCTAGGACATTTGGTTTGAGCGCAATCATTTAACAATTAAAAAAGTCATTTAAGCCTTTTCACAGTGAGATCTATGCGATATGGCCGAGAAATGTAATTTTGATGTTAACTCCCAAACCGCTGCGCAGAAGTCAACCAAACTTCACCCAATAGTGTATTGTATCACAATCTAGTAGTTACATTTGAAAATTTTGTTCTAGGACATTTTGTTTGAACGCAATCATCAAACTTAATTAAAAAAGTCATTTAAGCCTTTTCACAGTGAGATCTATGCGATATGGCCGAGAAATGTAATTTTGATGTTAACTCCCAAACCGCTGCGCAGAAGTCAACCAAACTTCACCCATTAGTGTATTGTATCACAATCTAGTAGTTACATGTGGAAATTTGGTTATAGGACATTTGATTTGAGCGCAATCCTCAAACTTAGGTCAAAAAAGCCATTTAAGCCTTTTCACAGTGAGATCTATGCGATATGGCCGAGAAATGTAATTTTGATGTTAACTCCCAAACCGCTGCGCAGAAGTCAACCAAACTTCACCCATTAGTGTATTGTATCACAATCTAGTAGTTACATTTGAAAATTTCGTTCTAGGACATTTGGTTTGAGCGCAATCTTTAAACTTAGGTCAAAAAAGCCATTTAAGCCTTTTCACAGTGAGATCTATGCGATATGGCCGAGAAATGTAATTTTGATGTTAACTCCCAAACCGCTGCGCAGAAGTCAACCAAATTTCACCCAATAGTGTATTGTATCACAATCTAGTAGTTACATTTGAAAATTTTGTTCTAGGACATTTTGTTTGAACGCAATCATCAAACTTAATTAAAAAAGTCATTTAAGCCTTTTCACAGTGAGATCTATGCGATATGGCCGAGAAATGTAATTTTGATGTTAACTCCCAAACCGCTGCGCAGAAGTCAACCAAACTTCACCCAATAGTGTATTGTATCACAATCTAGTAGTTACATTTGAAAATTTTGTTCTAGGACATTTTGTTTGAACGCAATCATCAAACTTAATTAAAAAAGTCATTTAAGCCTTTTCACAGTGAGATCTATGCGATATGGCCGAGAAATGTAATTTTGATGTTCACTCCCAAACCGCTGCGCAGAAGTCAACCAAACTTCACCCATTAGTGTATTGTATCACAATCTAGTAGTTACATGTGGAAATTTGGTTCTAGGACATTTGATTTGAGCGCAATCCTCAAACTTAGGTCAAAAAAGCCATTTAAGCCTTTTCACAGTGAGATCAATGCGATATGGCCGAGAAATGTAATTTTGATGTTAACTCCCAAACCGCTGCGCAGAAGTCAACCAAATTTCACCCAATGGTGTATTGTATCACATTCTAGTAGTTACATTTTAAAATTTCGTTCTAGGACATTTGGTTTGAGCGCAATCCTCAAACTTAGGTCAAAAAAGCCATTTAAGCCTTTTCACAGTGAGATCTATGCGATATGGCCGAGAAATGTAATTTTGATGTTAACTCCCAAACCGCTGCGCAGAAGTCAACCAAACTTCACCCAATAGTGTATCGTATCACAATCTAGTAGTTACATTTGAAAATTTTGTTCTAGGACATTTTGTTTGAACGCAATCATCAAACTTAATTAAAAAAGTCATTTAAGCCTTTTCACAGTGAGATCTATGCGATATGGCCGAGAAATGTAATTTTGATGTTAACTCCCAAACCGCTGCGCAGAAGTCAACCAAACTTCACCCATTAGTGTATTGTATCACAATCTAGTAGTTACATGTGGAAATTTGGTTATAGGACATTTGATTTGAGCGCAATCCTCAAACTTAGGTCAAAAAAGCCATTTAAGCCTTTTCACAGTGAGATCTATGCGATATGGCCGAGAAATGTAATTTTGATGTTAACTCCCAAACCGCTGCGCAGAAGTCAACCAAACTTCACCCAATAGTGTATTGTATCACAATCTAGTAGTTACATTTAAAAATTTTGTTCTAGGACATTTTGTTTGAACGCAATCATCAAACTTAATTAAAAAAGTCATTTAAGCCTTTTCACAGTGAGATCTATGCGATATGGCCGAGAAATGTAATTTTGATGTTAACTCCCAAACCGCTGCGCAGAAGTCAACCAAACTTCACCCATTAGTGTATTGTATCACAATCTAGTAGTTACATGTGGAAATTTGGTTATAGGACATTTGATTTGAGCGCAATCCTCAAACTTAGGTCAAAACAGCCATTTAAGCCTTTTCACAGTGAGATCTATGCGATATGGCCGAGAAATGTAATTTTGATGTTAACTCCCAAACCGCTGCGCAGAAGTCAACCAAACTTCACCCAATAGTGTATTTTATCACAATCTAGTAGTTACATTTGGAAATTTAGTTCTAGGACATTTGATTTGAGCGCAATCTTCAAACTTAATTAAAAAAAGTCATTTAAGCCTTTTCACAGTGAGATCTATGCGATATGGCCGAGAAATGTAATTTTGATGTTCACTCCCAAACCGCTGCGCAGAAGTCAACCAAACTTCAACCATTAGTGTATTGTATCACAATCTAGTAGTTACATGTGGAAATTTGGTTCTAGGACATTTGATTTGAGCGCAATCCTCAAACTTAGGTCAAAAAAGCCATTTAAGCCTTTTCACAGTGAGATCTATGCGATATGGCCAAGAAATGTAATTTTGATGTTAACTCCCAAACCGCTGAAGAGAAGTCAACCAAACTTCACCCAATAGTGTATTGTATCACATTCTAGTAGTTACATTTGAAAATTTGGTTCTAGGACATTTGGTTTGAGCGCAATCATTTAACAATTAAAAAAGTCATTTAAGCCTTTTCACAGTGAGATCTATGCGATATGGCCGAGAAATGTAATTTTGATGTTAACTCCCAAACCGCTGCGCAGAAGTCAACCAAACTTCACCCAATAGTGTATTGTATCACAATCTAGTAGTTACATTTGAAAATTTTGTTCTAGGACATTTTGTTTGAACGCAATCATCAAACTTAATTAAAAAAGTCATTTAAGCCTTTTCACAGTGAGATCTATGCGATATGGCCGAGAAATGTAATTTTGATGTTAACTCCCAAACCGCTGCGCAGAAGTCAACCAAACTTCACCCATTAGTGTATTGTATCACAATCTAGTAGTTACATGTGGAAATTTGGTTATAGGACATTTGATTTGAGCGCAATCCTCAAACTTAGGTCAAAAAAGCCATTTAAGCCTTTTCACAGTGAGATCTATGCGATATGGCCGAGAAATGTAATTTTGATGTTAACTCCCAAACCGCTGCGCAGAAGTCAACCAAACTTCACCCATTAGTGTATTGTATCACAATCTAGTAGTTACATTTGAAAATTTCGTTCTAGGACATTTGGTTTGAGCGCAATCTTTAAACTTAGGTCAAAAAAGCCATTTAAGCCTTTTCACAGTGAGATCTATGCGATATGGCCGAGAAATGTAATTTTGATGTTAACTCCCAAACCGCTGCGCAGAAGTCAACCAAATTTCACCCAATAGTGTATTGTATCACAATCTAGTAGTTACATTTGAAAATTTTGTTCTAGGACATTTTGTTTGAACGCAATCATCAAACTTAATTAAAAAAGTCATTTAAGCCTTTTCACAGTGAGATCTATGCGATATGGCCGAGAAATGTAATTTTGATGTTAACTCCCAAACCGCTGCGCAGAAGTCAACCAAACTTCACCCAATAGTGTATTGTATCACAATCTAGTAGTTACATTTGAAAATTTTGTTCTAGGACATTTTGTTTGAACGCAATCATCAAACTTAATTAAAAAAGTCATTTAAGCCTTTTCACAGTGAGATCTATGCGATATGGCCGAGAAATGTAATTTTGATGTTAACTCCCAAACCGCTGCGCAGAAGTCAACCAAACTTCACCCATTAGTGTATTGTATCACAATCTAGTAGTTACATGTGGAAATTTTGTTATAGGACATTTGATTTGAGCGCAATCCTCAAACTTAGGTCAAAAAAGCCATTTAAGCCTTTTCACAGTGAGATCTATGCGATATGGCCGAGAAATGTAATTTTGATGTTAACTCCCAAACCGCTGCGCAGAAGTCAACCAAACTTCACCCATTAGTGTATTGTATCACAATCTAGTAGTTACATGTGGAAATTTGGTTCTAGGACATTTGATTTGAGCGCAATCCTCAAACTTAGGTCAAAAAAGCCATTTAAGCCTTTTCACAGTGAGATCAATGCGATATGGCCGAGAAATGTAATTTTGATGTTAACTCCCAAACCGCTGCGCAGAAGTAAACCAAACTTCACCCATTAGTGTATTGTATCACAATCTAGTAGTTACATGTGGAAATTTGGTTCTAGGACATTTGATTTGAGCGCAATCCTCAAACTTAGGTCAAAAAAGCCATTTAAGCCTTTTCACAGTGAGATCTATGCGATATGGCCGAGAAATGTAATTTTGATGTTAACTCCCAAACCGCTGCGCAGAAGTCAACCAAACTTCACCCAATAGTGTATTGAATCACAATCTAGTAGTTACATTTGAAATTTTTGTTCTAGGACATTTTGTTTGAACGCAATCATAAAACTTAATTAAAAAAGTCATTTAAGCCTTTTCACAGTGAGATCTATGCGATATGGCCGAGAAATGTAATTTTTAAGTTAACTCCCAAACCGCTGCGCAGAAGTCAACCAAACTTCACCCAATAGTGTATTGTATCACATTCTAGTAGTTACATTTGAAAATTTCGTTCTAGGACATTTGGTTTGAGCGCAATCATTAAACTTAGGTCAAAAAAGCCATTTAAGCCTTTTCACAGTGAGATCTATGCGATATGGCCGAGAAATGTAATTTTGATGTTAACTCCCAAACCGCTGCGCAGAAGTCAACTAAACTTCACCCAATAGTGTATTGTATCACATTCTAGTAGTTACATTTGAAAATTTGGTTCTAGGACATTTGGTTTGAGCGCAATCATTAAACTTAATTAAAAAAGTCATTTAAGCCTTTTCACAGTGAGATCTATGCGATATGGCCGAGAAATGTAATTTTGATGTTAACTCCCAAACCGCTGCGCAGAAGTCAACCAAACTTCACCCAATAGTGTATTGTATCACAATCTAGTAGTTACATTTGAAAATTTTGTTCTAGGACATTTTGTTTGAACGCAATCATCAAACTTAATTAAAAAAGTCATTTAAGCCTTTTCACAGTGAGATCTATGCGATATGGCCGAGAAATGTAATTTTGATGTTAACTCCCAAACCGCTGCGCAGAAGTCAACCAAACTTCACCCATTAGTGTATTGTATCACAATCTAGTAGTTACATGTGGAAATTTGGTTATAGGACATTTGATTTGAGCGCAATCCTCAAACTTAGGTCAAAAAAGCCATTTAAGCCTTTTCACAGTGAGATCTATGCGATATGGCCGAGAAATGTAATTTTGATGTTAACTCCCAAACCGCTGCGCAGAAGTCAACCAAACTTCACCCATTAGTGTATTGTATCACAATCTAGTAGTTACATTTGAAAATTTCGTTCTAGGACATTTGGTTTGAGCGCAATCCTCAAACTTAGGTCAAAAAAGCCATTTAAGCCTTTTCACAGTGAGATCTATGCGATATGGCCGAGAAATGTAATTTTGATGTTAACTCCCAAACCGCTGCGCAGAAGTCAACCAAACTTCACCCAATAGTGTATTTTATCACAATCTAGTAGTTACATTTGGAAATTTAGTTCTAGGACATTTGATTTGAGCGCAATCTTCAAACTTAATTAAAAAAAGTCATTTAAGCCTTTCCACAGTGAGATCTATGCGATATGGCCGAGAAATGTAATTTTGATGTTCACTCCCAAACCGCTGCGCAGAAGTCAACCAAACTTCACCCATTAGTGTATTGTATCACAATCTAGTAGTTACATGTGGAAATTTGGTTCTAGGACATTTGATTTGAGCGCAATCCTCAAACTTAGGTCAAAAAAGCCATTTAAGCCTTTTCACAGTGAGATCTATGCGATATGGCCCGAGAAATGTAATTTTGATGTTAACTCCCAAACCGCTGCGCAGAAGTCAACCAAATTTCACCCAATAGTGTATTGTATCACAATCTAGTAGTTACATTTGAAAATTTTGTTCTAGGACATTTTGTTTGAACGCAATCATCAAACTTAATTAAAAAAGTCATTTAAGCCTTTTCACAGTGAGATCTATGCGATATGGCCGAGAAATGTAATTTTGATGTTAACTCCCAAACCGCTGCGCAGAAGTCAACCAAACTTCACCCAATAGTGTATTGTATCACAATCTAGTAGTTACATTTGAAAATTTTGTTTTAGGAAATTTTGTTTGAGCGCAATCATCAAACTTAATTAAAAAAGTCATTTAAGCCTTTTCACAGTGAGATCTATGCGATATGGCCGAGAAATGTAATTTTGATGTCAACTCCCAAACCGCTGCGCAGAAGTCAACCAAACTTCACCCAATAGTGTATTGTATCACAATCTAGTAGTTACATTTGAAAATTTTGTTCTAGGACATTTTGTTTGAACGCAATCATCAAACTTAATTAAAAAAGTCATTTAAGCCTTTTCACAGTGAGATCTATGCGATATGGCCGAGAAATGTAATTTTGATGTTAACTCCCAAACCGCTGCGCAGAAGTCAACCAAACTTCACCCAATAGTGTATTGTATCACAATCTAGTAGTTACATTTGAAAATTTTGTTTTAGGAAATTTTGTTTGAGCGCAATCATCAAACTTAATTAAAAAAGTCATTTAAGACTTTTCACAGTGAGATCTATGCGATATGGCCTTGAAATGTAATTTTGGTGTTAACTCCCAAACCGCTGCGCAGAAGTCAACCAAACTTCACCCATTAGTGTATTGTATCACAATCTAGTAGTTACATGTGGAAATTTGGTTATAGGACATTTGATTTGAGCGCAATCCTCAAACTTAGGTCAAAAAAGCCATTTAAGCCTTTTCACAGTGAGATCTATGCGATATGGCCGAGAAATGTAATTTTGATGTTAACTCCCAAACCGCTGCGCAGAAGTCAACCAAACTTCACCCATTAGTGTATTGTATCACAATCTAGTAGTTACATGTGGAAATTTGGTTCTAGGACATTTGATTTGAGCGCAATCCTCAAACTTAGGTCAAAAAAGCCATTTAAGCCTTTTCACAGTGAGATCAATGCGATATGGCCGAGAAATGTAATTTTGATGTTAACTCCCAAACCGCTGCGCAGAAGTCAACCAAACTTCACCCAATGGTGTATTGTATCACATTCTAGTAGTTACATTTTAAAATTTTGTTCTAGGACATTTGGTTTGAGCGCAATCCTCAAACTTAGGTCAAAAAAGCCATTTAAGCCTTTTCACAGTGAGATCTATGCGATATGGCCGAGAAATGTAATTTTGATGTTAACTCCCAAACCGCTGCGCAGAAGTCAACCAAACTTCACCCAATAGTGTATTGTATCACAATCTAGTAGTTACATTTGAAAATTTTGTTCTAGGACATTTTGTTTGAACGCAATCATCAAACTTAATTAAAAAAGTCATTTAAGCCTTTTCACAGTGAGATCTATGCGATATGGCCGAGAAATGTAATTTTGATGTTAACTCCCAAACCGCTGCGCAGAAGTCAACCAAACTTCACCCAATAGTGTATTGTATCACAATCTAGTAGTTACATTTGAAAATTTTGTTCTAGGACATTTTGTTTGAGCGCAATCCTCAAACTTAGGTCAAAAAAGCCATTTAAGCCTTTTCACAGTGAGATCTATGCGATATGGCCGAGAAATGTAATTTTGATGTTAACTCCCAAACCGCTGCGCAGAAGTAAACCAAACTTCACCCATTAGTGTATTGTATCACAATCTAGTAGTTACATGTGGAAATTTGGTTCTAGGACATTTGATTTGAGCGCAATCCTCAAACTTAGGTCAAAAAAGCCATTTAAGCCTTTTCACAGTGAGATCTATGCGATATGGCCGAGAAATGTAATTTTGATGTTAACTCCCAAACCGCTGCGCAGAAGTCAACCAAACTTCACCCAATAGTGTATTGTATCACAATCTAGTAGTTACATTTGAAATTTTTGTTCTAGGACATTTTGTTTGAACGCAATCATCAAACTTAATTAAAAAAGTCATTTAAGCCTTTTCACAGTGAGATCTATGCGATATGGCCGAGAAATGTAATTTTGATGTTAACTCCCAAACCGCTGCGCAGAAGTCAACCAAACTTCACCCATTAGTGTATTGTATCACAATCTAGTAGTTACATGTGGAAATATGGTTATAGGACATTTGATTTGAGCGCAATCCTCAAACTTAGGTCAAAACAGCCATTTAAGCCTTTTCACAGTAAGATCTATGCGATATGGCCGAGAAATGTAATTTTGATGTTAACTCCCAAACCGCTGCGCAGAAGTCAACCAAACTTCACCCAATAGTGTATTTTATCACAATCTAGTAGTTACATTTGGAAATTTAGTTCTAGGACATTTGATTTGAGCGCAATCTTCAAACTTAATTAAAAAAAGTCATTTAAGCCTTTTCACAGTGAGATCTATGCGATATGGCCGAGAAATGTAATTTTGATGTTCACTCCCAAACCGCTGCGCAGAAGTCAACCAAACTTCAACCATTAGTGTATTGTATCACAATCTAGTAGTTACATGTGGAAATTTGGTTCTAGGACATTTGATTTGAGCGCAATCCTCAAACTTAGGTCAAAAAAGCCATTTAAGCCTTTTCACAGTGAGATCTATGCGATATGGCCGAGAAATGTAATTTTGATGTTAACTCCCAAACCGCTGCGCAGAAGTCAACCAAACTTCACCCAATAGTGTATTGTATCACAATCTAGTAGTTACATTTGAAAATTTTGTTCTAGGACATTTTGTTTGAGCGCAATCATCAAACTTAATTAAAAAAGTCATTTAAGCCTTTTCACAGTGAGATCTATGCGATATGGCCGAGAAATGTAATTTTGATGTTAACTCCCAAACCGCTGCGCAGAAGTCAACCAAACTTCACCCATTAGTGTATTGTATCACAATCTAGTAGTTACATGTGGAAATTTGGTTCTAGGACATTTGATTTGAGCGCAATCCTCAAACTTAGGTCAAAAAAGCCATTTAAGCCTTTTCACAGTGAGATCTATGCGATATGGCCGAGAAATGTAATTTTGATGTTAACTCCCAAACCGCTGCGCAGAAGTCAACCAAACTTCACCCAATAGTGTATTGTATCACAATCTAGTAGTTACATTTAAAAATTTTGTTCTAGGACATTTTGTTTGAACGCAATCATCAAACTTAATTAAAAAAGTCATTTAAGCCTTTTCACAGTGAGATCTATGCGATATGGCCGAGAAATGTAATTTTGATGTTAACTCCCAAACCGCTGCGCAGAAGTCAACCAAACCACCCATTAGTGTATTGTATCACAATCTAGTAGTTATATGTGGAAATTTGGTTATAGAACATTTGATTTGAGCGCAATCCTCAAACTTAGGTCAAAAAAGCCATTTAAGCCTTTTCACAGTGAGATCTATGCGATATGGCCGAGAAATGTAATTTTGATGTTAACTCCAAAACCGCTGCGCATAAGTCAACCAAACTTCACCCAATAGTGTATTTTATCACAATCTAGTAGTTACATTTGGAAATTTAGTTCTAGGACATTTGATTTGAGCGCAATCTTCAAACTTAATTAAAAAAAGTCATTTAAGCCTTTTCACAGTGAGATCTATGCGATATGGCCGAGAAATGTAATTTTGATGTTCACTCCCAAACCGCTGCGCAGAAGTCAACCAAACTTCAACCATTAGTGTATTGTATCACAATCTAGTAGTTACATGTGGAAATTTGGTTCTAGGACATTTGATTTGAGCGCAATCCTCAAACTTAGGTCAAAAAAGCCATTTAAGCCTTTTCACAGTGAGATCTATGCGATATGGCCGAGAAATGTAATTTTGATGTTAACTCCCAAACCGCTGCGCAGAAGTCAACCAAACTTCACCCAATAGTGTATTGTATCACAATCTAGTAGTTACATTTGAAAATTTTGTTCTAGGACATTTTGTTTGAGCGCAATCATCAAACTTAATTAAAAAAGTCATTTAAGCCTTTTCACAGTGAGATCTATGCGATATGGCCGAGAAATGTAATTTTGATGTTAACTCCCAAACCGCTGCGCAGAAGTCAACCAAACTTCACCTATTAGTGTATTGTATCACAATCTAGTAGTTACATGTGGAAATTTGGTTCTAGGACATTTGATTTGAGCGCAATCCTCAAACTTAGGTCAAAAAAGCCATTTAAGCCTTTTCACAGTGAGATCTATGCGATATGGCCGAGAAATGTAATTTTGATGTTAACTCCCAAACCGCTGCGCAGAAGTAAACCAAACTTCACCCATTAGTGTATTGTATCACAATCTAGTAGTTACATGTGGAAATTTGGTTCTAGGACATTTGATTTGAGCGCAATCCTCAAACTTAGGTCAAAAAAGTCATTTAAGCCTTTTCACAGTGAGATCTATGCGATATGGCCGAGAAATGTAATTTTGATGTTAACTCCCAAACCGCTGCGCAGAAGTCAACCAAACTTCACCCATTAGTGTATTGTATCACAATCTAGTAGTTATATGTGGAAATTTGGTTATAGGACATTTGATTTGAGCGCAATCCTCAAACTTAGGTCAAAAAAGCCATTTAAGCCTTTTCACAGTGAGATCTATGCGATATGGCCGAGAAATGTAATTTTGATGTTAACTCCCAAACCGCTGCGCAGAAGTCAACCAAACTTCACCCAATAGTGTATTTTATCACAATCTAGTAGTTACATTTGGAAATTTAGTTCTAGGACATTTGATTTGAGCGCAATCTTCAAACTTAATTAAAAAAAGTCATTTAAGCCTTTTCACAGTGAGATCTATGCGATATGGCCGAGAAATGTAATTTTGATGTTCACTCCCAAACCGCTGCGCAGAAGTCAACCAAACTTCAACCATTAGTGTATTGTATCACAATCTAGTAGTTACATGTGGAAATTTGGTTCTAGGACATTTGATTTGAGCGCAATCCTCAAACTTAGGTCAAAAAAGCCATTTAAGCCTTTTCACAGTGAGATCTATGCGATATGGCCGAGAAATGTAATTTTGATGTTAACTCCCAAACCGCTGCGCAGAAGTCAACCAAACTTCACCCAATAGTGTATTGTATCACAATCTAGTAGTTACATTTGAAAATTTTGTTCTAGGACATTTTGTTTGAGCGCAATCATCAAACTTAATTAAAAAAGTCATTTAAGCCTTTTCACAGTGAGATCTATGCGATATGGCCGAGAAATGTAATTTTGATGTTAACTCCCAAACCGCTGCGCAGAAGTCAACCAAACTTCACCCATTAGTGTATTGTATCACAATCTAGTAGTTACATGTGGAAATTTGGTTCTAGGACATTTGATTTGAGCGCAATCCTCAAACTTAGGTCAAAAAAGCCATTTAAGCCTTTTCACAGTGAGATCTATGCGATATGGCCGAGAAATGTAATTTTGATGTCAACTCCCAAACCGCTGCGCAGAAGTCAACCAAACTTCACCCAATAGTGTATTGTATCACATTCTAGTAGTTACATTTGAAAATTTCGTTCTAGGACATTTGGTTTGAGCGCAATCATTAAACTTAGGTCCAAAAAGCCATTTAAGCCTTTTCACAGTGAGATCTATGCGATATGGCCGAGAAATGTAATTTTGATGTTAACTCCCAAACCGCTGCGCAGAAGTCAACTAAACTTCACCCAATAGTGTATTGTATCACATTCTAGTAGTTACATTTGAAAATTTCGTTCTAGGACATTTGGTTTGAGCGCAATCATTAAACTTAATTAAAAAAGTCATTTAAGCCTTTTCACAGTGAGATCTATGCGATATGGCCGAGAAATGTAATTTTGATGTTAACTCCCAAACCGCTGCGCAGAAGTCAACCAAACTTCACCCAATAGTGTATTGTATCACAATCTAGTAGTTACATTTGAAAATTTTGTTCTAGGACATTTTGTTTGAACGCAATCATCAAACTTAATTAAAAAAGTCATTTAAGCCTTTTCACAGTGAGATCTATGCGATATGGCCGAGAAATGTAATTTTGATGTTAACTCCCAAACCGCTGCGCAGAAGTCAACCAAACTTCACCCAATAGTGTATTGTATCACAATCTAGTAGTTACATTTGAAAATTTTGTTTTAGGAAATTTTGTTTGAGCGCAATCATCAAACTTAATTAAAAAAGTCATTTAAGCCTTTTCACAGTGAGATCTATGCGATATGGCCGAGAAATGTAATTTTGATGTTCACTCCCAAACCGCTGCGCAGAAGTCAACCAAACTTCACCCATTAGTGTATTGTATCACAATCTAGTAGTTACATGTGGAAATTTGGTTATAGGACATTTGATTTGAGCGCAATCCTCAAACTTAGGTCAAAAAAGCCATTTAAGCCTTTTCACAGTGAGATCTATGCGATATGGCCGAGAAATGTAATTTTGATGTTAACTCACAAACCGCTGCGCAGAAGTCAACCAAACTTCACCCATTAGTGTATTGTATCACAATCTAGTAGTTACATGTGGAAATTTGGTTCTAGGACATTTGATTTGAGCGCAATCCTCAAACTTAGGTCAAAAAAGCCATTTAAGCCTTTTCACAGTGAGATCAATGCGATATGGCCGAGAAATGTAATTTTGATGTTAACTCCCAAACCGCTGCGCAGAAGTCAACCAAATTTCACCCAATGGTGTATTGTATCACATTCTAGTAGTTACATTTTAAAATTTCGTTCTAGGACATTTGGTTTGAGCGCAATCCTCAAACTTAGGTCAAAAAAGCCATTTAAGCCTTTTCACAGTGAGATCTATGCGATATGGCCGAGAAATGTAATTTTGATGTTAACTCCCAAACCGCTGCGCAGAAGTCAACCAAACTTCACCCAATAGTGTATCGTATCACAATCTAGTAGTTACATTTGAAAATTTTGTTCTAGGACATTTTGTTTGAAGGCAATCATCAAACTTAATTAAAAAAGTCATTTAAGCCTTTTCACAGTGAGATCTATGCGATATGGCCGAGAAATGTAATTTTGATGTTAACTCCCAAACCGCTGCGCAGAAGTCAACCAAACTTCACCCATTAGTGTATTGTATCACAATCTAGTAGTTACATGTGGAAATTTGGTTATAGGACATTTGATTTGAGCGCAATCCTCAAACTTAGGTCAAAAAAGCCATTTAAGCGTTTTCACAGTGAGATCTATGCGATATGGCCGAGAAATGTAATTTTGATGTTAACTCCCAAACCGCTGCGCAGAAGTCAACCAAACTTCACCCAATAGTGTATTGTATCACAATCTAGTAGTTACATTTAAAAATTTTGTTCTAGGACATTTTGTTTGAACGCAATCATCAAACTTAATTAAAAAAGTCATTTAAGCCTTTTCACAGTGAGATCTATGCGATATGGCCGAGAAATGTAATTTTGATGTTAACTCCCAAACCGCTGCGCAGAAGTCAACCAAACTTCACCCATTAGTGTATTGTATCACAATCTAGTAGTTACATGTGGAAATTTGGTTATAGGACATTTGATTTGAGCGCAATCCTCAAACTTAGGTCAAAACAGCCATTTAAGCCTTTTCACAGTGAGATCTATGCGATATGGCCGAGAAATGTAATTTTGATGTTAACTCCCAAACCGCTGCGCAGAAGTCAACCAAACTTCACCCAATAGTGTATTTTATCACAATCTAGTAGTTACATTTGGAAATTTAGTTCTAGGACATTTGATTTGAGCGCAATCTTCAAACTTAATTAAAAAAAGTCATTTAAGCCTTTTCACAGTGAGATCTATGCGATATGGCCGAGAAATGTAATTTTGATGTTCACTCCCAAACCGCTGCGCAGAAGTCAACCAAACTTCAACCATTAGTGTATTGTATCACAATCTAGTAGTTACATGTGGAAATTTGGTTCTAGGACATTTGATTTGAGCGCAATCCTCAAACTTAGGTCAAAAAAGCCATTTAAGCCTTTTCACAGTGAGATCTATGCGATATGGCCGAGAAATGTAATTTTGATGTTAACTCCCAAACCGCTGCGCAGAAGTCAACCAAACTTCACCCAATAGTGTATTGTATCACAATCTAGTAGTTACATTTGAAAAT
The DNA here is from genome assembly GCF_030265065.1 of Corythoichthys intestinalis. Taxonomy (NCBI): domain Eukaryota; kingdom Metazoa; phylum Chordata; class Actinopteri; order Syngnathiformes; family Syngnathidae; genus Corythoichthys; species Corythoichthys intestinalis. The sequence goes on along the minus strand of NW_026651600.1, from coordinate 973,486 downwards.
TTTGTTCTAGGACATTTTGTTTGAGCGCAATCATCAAACTTAATTAAAAAAGTCATTTAAGCCTTTTCACAGTGAGATCTATGCGATATGGCCGAGAAATGTAATTTTGATGTTAACTCCCAAACCGCTGCGCAGAAGTCAACCAAACTTCACCCAATAGTGTATTGTATCACAATCTAGTAGTTACATGTGGAAATTTGGTTTTAGGACATTTGATTTGAGCGCAATCCTCAAACTTAGGTCAAAAAAGCCATTTAAGCCTTTTCACAGTGAGATCTATGCGATATGGCCGAGAAATGTAATTTTGATGTTAACTCCCAAACCGCTGCGCAGAAGTCAACCAAACTTCACCCAATAGTGTATTGTATCACATTCTAGTAGTTACATTTGAAAATTTCGTTCTAGGACATTTGGTTTGAGCGCAATCATTAAACTTAGGTCAAAAAAGCCATTTAAGCCTTTTCACAGTGAGATCTATGCGATATGGCCGAGAAATGTAATTTTGATGTTAACTCCCAAACCGCTGCGCAGAAGTCAACTAAACTTCACCCAATAGTGTATTGTATCACATTCTAGTAGTTACATTTGAAAATTTGGTTCTAGGACATTTGGTTTGAGCGCAATCATTAAACAATTAAAAAAGTCATTTAAGCCTTTTCACAGTGAGATCTATGCGATATGGCCGAGAAATGTAATTTTGATGTTAACTCCCAAACCGCTGCGCAGAAGTCAACCAAACTTCACCCATTAGTGTATTGTATCACAATCTAGTAGTTACATTTGAAAATTTCGTTCTAGGACATTTGGTTTGAGCGCAATCTTTAAACTTAGGTCAAAAAAGCCATTTAAGCCTTTTCACAGTGAGATCTATGCGATATGGCCGAGAAATGTAATTTTGATGTTAACTCCCAAACCGCTGCGCAGAAGTCAACCAAATTTCACCCAATAGTGTATTGTATCACAATCTAGTAGTTACATTTGAAAATTTTGTTCTAGGACATTTTGTTTGAACGCAATCATCAAACTTAATTAAAAAAGTCATTTAAGCCTTTTCACAGTGAGATCTATGCGATATGGCCGAGAAATGTAATTTTGATGTTAACTCCCAAACCGCTGCGCAGAAGTCAACCAAACTTCACCCAATAGTGTATTGTATCACAATCTAGTAGTTACATTTGAAAATTTTGTTCTAGGACATTTTGTTTGAACGCAATCATCAAACTTAATTAAAAAAGTCATTTAAGCCTTTTCACAGTGAGATCTATGCGATATGGCCGAGAAATGTAATTTTGATGTTAACTCCCAAACCGCTGCGCAGAAGTCAACCAAACTTCACCCATTAGTGTATTGTATCACAATCTAGTAGTTACATGTGGAAATTTGGTTATAGGACATTTGATTTGAGCGCAATCCTCAAACTTAGGTCAAAAAAGCCATTTAAGCCTTTTCACAGTGAGATCTATGCGATATGGCCGAGAAATGTAATTTTGATGTTAACTCCCAAACCGCTGCGCAGAAGTCAACCAAACTTCACCCATTAGTGTATTGTATCACAATCTAGTAGTTACATGTGGAAATTTGGTTCTAGGACATTTGATTTGAGCGCAATCCTCAAACTTAGGTCAAAAAAGCCATTTAAGCGTTTTCACAGTGAGATCAATGCGATATGGCCGAGAAATGTAATTTTGATGTTAACTCCCAAACCGCTGCGCAGAAGTCAACCAAACTTCACCCAATGGTGTATTGTATCACATTCTAGTAGTTACATTTTAAAATTTCGTTCTAGGACATTTGGTTTGAGCGCAATCCTCAAACTTAGGTCAAAAAAGCCATTTAAGCCTTTTCACAGTGAGATCTATGCGATATGGCCGAGAAATGTAATTTTGATGTTAACTCCCAAACCGCTGCGCAGAAGTCAACTAAACTTCACCCAATAGTGTATTGTATCACAATCTAGTAGTTACATTTGAAAATTTTGTTCTAGGACATTTTGTTTGAACGCAATCATCAAACTTAATTAAAAAAGTCATTTAAGCCTTTTCACAGTGAGATCTATGCGATATGGCCGAGAAATGTAATTTTGATGTTAACTCCCAAACCGCTGCGCAGAAGTCAACCAAACTTCACCCAATAGTGTATTGTATCACAATCTAGTAGTTACATTTGAAAATTTTGTTCTAGGACATTTTGTTTGAGCGCAATCCTCAAACTTAGGTCAAAAAAGCCATTTAAGCCTTTTCACAGTGAGATCTATGCGATATGGCCGAGAAATGTAATTTTGATGTTAACTCCCAAACCGCTGCGCAGAAGTAAACCAAACTTCACCCATTAGTGTATTGTATCACAATCTAGTAGTTACATGTGGAAATTTGGTTCTAGGACATTTGATTTGAGCGCAATCCTCAAACTTAGGTCAAAAAAGCCATTTAAGCCTTTTCACAGTGAGATCTATGCGATATGGCCGAGAAATGTAATTTTGATGTTAACTCCCAAACCGCTGCGCAGAAGTCAACCAAACTTCACCCAATAGTGTATTGAATCACAATCTAGTAGTTACATTTGAAATTTTTGTTCTAGGACATTTTGTTTGAACGCAATCATAAAACTTAATTAAAAAAGTCATTTAAGCCTTTTCACAGTGAGATCTATGCGATATGGCCGAGAAATGTAATTTTGAAGTTAACTCCCAAACCGCTGCGCAGAAGTCAACCAAACTTCACCCAATAGTGTATTGTATCACATTCTAGTAGTTACATTTGAAAATTTCGTTCTAGGACATTTGGTTTGAGCGCAATCATTAAACTTAGGTCAAAAAAGCCATTTAAGCCTTTTCACAGTGAGATCTATGCGATATGGCCGAGAAATGTAATTTTGATGTTAACTCCCAAACCGCTGCGCAGAAGTCAACTAAACTTCACCCAATAGTGTATTGTATCACATTCTAGTAGTTACATTTGAAAATTTGGTTCTAGGACATTTGGTTTGAGCGCAATCATTAAACTTAATTAAAAAAGTCATTTAAGCCTTTTCACAGTGAGATCTATGCGATATGGCCGAGAAATGTAATTTTGATGTTAACTCCCAAACCGCTGCGCAGAAGTCAACCAAACTTCACCCATTAGTGTATTGTATCACAATCTAGTAGTTACATTTGAAAATTTCGTTCTAGGACATTTGGTTTGAGCGCAATCCTCAAACTTAGGTCAAAAAAGCCATTTAAGCCTTTTCACAGTGAGATCTATGCGATATGGCCGAGAAATGTAATTTTGATGTTAACTCCCAAACCGCTGCGCAGAAGTCAACCAAACTTCACCCAATAGTGTATTTTATCACAATCTAGTAGTTACATTTGGAAATTTAGTTCTAGGACATTTGATTTGAGCGCAATCTTCAAACTTAATTAAAAAAAGTCATTTAAGCCTTTCCACAGTGAGATCTATGCGATATGGCCGAGAAATGTAATTTTGATGTTCACTCACAAACCGCTGCGCAGAAGTCAACCAAACTTCACCCATTAGTGTATTGTATCACAATCTAGTAGTTACATGTGGAAATTTGGTTCTAGGACATTTGATTTGAGCGCAATCCTCAAACTTAGGTCAAAAAAGCCATTTAAGCCTTTTCACAGTGAGATCTATGCGATATGGCCGAGAAATGTAATTTTGATGTTAACTCCCAAACCGCTGCGCAGAAGTCAACCAAATTTCACCCAATAGTGTATTGTATCACAATCTAGTAGTTACATTTGAAAATTTTGTTCTAGGACATTTTGTTTGAACGCAATCATCAAACTTAATTAAAAAAGTCATTTAAGCCTTTTCACAGTGAGATCTATGCGATATGGCCGAGAAATGTAATTTTGATGTTAACTCCCAAACCGCTGCGCAGAAGTCAACCAAACTTCACCCAATAGTGTATTGTATCACAATCTAGTAGTTACATTTGAAAATTTTGTTTTAGGAAATTTTGTTTGAGCGCAATCATCAAACTTAATTAAAAAAGTCATTTAAGCCTTTTCACAGTGAGATCTATGCGATATGGCCGAGAAATGTAATTTTGATGTTCACTCCCAAACCGCTGCGCAGAAGTCAACCAAACTTCACCCATTAGTGTATTGTATCACAATCTAGTAGTTACATGTGGAAATTTGGTTATAGGACATTTGATTTGAGCGCAATCCTCAAACTTAGGTCAAAAAAGCCATTTAAGCCTTTTCACAGTGAGATCTATGCGATATGGCCGAGAAATGTAATTTTGATGTTAACTCCCAAACCGCTGCGCAGAAGTCAACCAAATTTCACCCATTAGTGTATTGTATCACAATCTAGTAGTTACATGTGGAAATTTGGTTCTAGGACATTTGATTTGAGCGCAATCCTCAAACTTAGGTCAAAAAAGCCATTTAAGCCTTTTCACAGTGAGATCAATGTGATATGGCCGAGAAATGTAATTTTGATGTTAACTCCCAAACCGCTGCGCAGAAGTCAACCAAACTTCACCCAATGGTGTATTGTATCACATTCTAGTAGTTACATTTGAAAATTTCGTTCTAGGACATTTGGTTTGAGCGCAATCCTCAAACTTAGGTCAAAAAAGCCATTTAAGCCTTTTCACAGTGAGATCTATGCGATATGGCCGAGAAATGTAATTTTGATGTTAACTCCCAAACCGCTGCGCAGAAGTCAACTAAACTTCACCCAATAGTGTATTGTATCACATTCTAGTAGTTACATTTGAAAATTTGGTTCTAGGACATTTGGTTTGAGCGCAATCATTAAACAATTAAAAAAGTCATTTAAGCCTTTTCACAGTGAGATCTATGCGATATGGCCGAGAAATGTAATTTTGATGTTAACTCCCAAACCGCTGCGCAGAAGTCAACCAAACTTCACCCAATAGTGTATTGTATCACAATCTAGTAGTTACATTTGAAAATTTTGTTCTAGGACATTTTGTTTGAACGCAATCATCAAACTTAATTAAAAAAGTCATTTAAGCCTTTTCACAGTGAGATCTATGCGATATGGCCGAGAAATGTAATTTTGATGTTAACTCCCAAACCGCTGCGCAGAAGTCAACCAAACTTCACCCATTAGTGTATTGTATCACAATCTAGTAGTTACATGTGGAAATTTGGTTATAGGACATTTGATTTGAGCGCAATCCTCAAACTTAGGTCAAAAAAGCCATTTAAGCCTTTTCACAGTGAGATCTATGCGATATGGCCGAGAAATGTAATTTTGATGTTAACTCCCAAACCGCTGCGCAGAAGTCAACCAAACTTCACCCATTAGTGTATTGTATCACAATCTAGTAGTTACATTTGAAAATTTCGTTCTAGGACATTTGGTTTGAGCGCAATCTTTAAACTTAGGTCAAAAAAGCCATTTAAGCCTTTTCACAGTGAGATCTATGCGATATGGCCGAGAAATGTAATTTTGATGTTAACTCCCAAACCGCTGCGCAGAAGTCAACCAAATTTCACCCAATAGTGTATTGTATCACAATCTAGTAGTTACATTTGAAAATTTTGTTCTAGGACATTTTGTTTGAACGCAATCATCAAACTTAATTAAAAAAGTCATTTAAGCCTTTTCACAGTGAGATCTATGCGATATGGCCGAGAAATGTAATTTTGATGTTAACTCCCAAACCGCTGCGCAGAAGTCAACCAAACTTCACCCAATAGTGTATTGTATCACAATCTAGTAGTTACATTTGAAAATTTTGTTCTAGGACATTTTGTTTGAACGCAATCATCAAACTTAATTAAAAAAGTCATTTAAGCCTTTTCACAGTGAGATCTATGCGATATGGCCGAGAAATGTAATTTTGATGTTAACTCCCAAACCGCTGCGCAGAAGTCAACCAAACTTCACCCATTAGTGTATTGTATCACAATCTAGTAGTTACATGTGGAAATTTGGTTATAGGACATTTGATTTGAGCGCAATCCTCAAACTTAGGTCAAAAAAGCCATTTAAGCCTTTTCACAGTGAGATCTATGCGATATGGCCGAGAAATGTAATTTTGATGTTAACTCCCAAACCGCTGCGCAGAAGTCAACCAAACTTCACCCATTAGTGTATTGTATCACAATCTAGTAGTTACATGTGGAAATTTGGTTCTAGGACATTTGATTTGAGCGCAATCCTCAAACTTAGGTCAAAAAAGCCATTTAAGCCTTTTCACAGTGAGATCAATGCGATATGGCCGAGAAATGTAATTTTGATGTTAACTCCCAAACCGCTGCGCAGAAGTCAACCAAACTTCACCCAATGGTGTATTGTATCACATTCTAGTAGTTACATTTTAAAATTTCGTTCTAGGACATTTGGTTTGAGCGCAATCCTCAAACTTAGGTCAAAAAAGCCATTTAAGCCTTTTCACAGTGAGATCTATGCGATATGGCCGAGAAATGTAATTTTGATGTTAACTCCCAAACCGCTGCGCAGAAGTCAACTAAACTTCACCCAATAGTGTATTGTATCACAATCTAGTAGTTACATTTGAAAATTTTGTTCTAGGACATTTTGTTTGAACGCAATCATCAAACTTAATTAAAAAAGTCATTTAAGCCTTTTCACAGTGAGATCTATGCGATATGGCCGAGAAATGTAATTTTGATGTTAACTCCCAAACCGCTGCGCAGAAGTCAACCAAACTTCACCCAATAGTGTATTGTATCACAATCTAGTAGTTACATTTGAAAATTTTGTTCTAGGACATTTTGTTTGAGCGCAATCCTCAAACTTAGGTCAAAAAAGCCATTTAAGCCTTTTCACAGTGAGATCTATGCGATATGGCCGAGAAATGTAATTTTGATGTTAACTCCCAAACCGCTGCGCAGAAGTAAACCAAACTTCACCCATTAGTGTATTGTATCACAATCTAGTAGTTACATGTGGAAATTTGGTTCTAGGACATTTGATTTGAGCGCAATCCTCAAACTTAGGTCAAAAAAGCCATTTAAGCCTTTTCACAGTGAGATCTATGCGATATGGCCGAGAAATGTAATTTTGATGTTAACTCCCAAACCGCTGCGCAGAAGTCAACCAAACTTCACCCAATAGTGTATTGAATCACAATCTAGTAGTTACATTTGAAATTTTTGTTCTAGGACATTTTGTTTGAACGCAATCATAAAACTTAATTAAAAAAGTCATTTAAGCCTTTTCACAGTGAGATCTATGCGATATGGCCGAGAAATGTAATTTTGAAGTTAACTCCCAAACCGCTGCGCAGAAGTCAACCAAACTTCACCCAATAGTGTATTGTATCACATTCTAGTAGTTACATTTGAAAATTTCGTTCTAGGACATTTGGTTTGAGCGCAATCATTAAACTTAGGTCAAAAAAGCCATTTAAGCCTTTTCACAGTGAGATCTATGCGATATGGCCGAGAAATGTAATTTTGATGTTAACTCCCAAACCGCTGCGCAGAAGTCAACTTAACTTCACCCAATAGTGTATTGTATCACATTCTAGTAGTTACATTTGAAAATTTGGTTCTAGGACATTTGGTTTGAGCGCAATCATTAAACTTAATTAAAAAAGTCATTTAAGCCTTTTCACAGTGAGATCTATGCGATATGGCCGAGAAATGTAATTTTGATGTTAACTCCCAAACCGCTGCGCAGAAGTCAACCAAACTTCACCCATTAGTGTATTGTATCACAATCTAGTAGTTACATTTGAAAATTTCGTTCTAGGACATTTGGTTTGAGCGCAATCCTCAAACTTAGGTCAAAAAAGCCATTTAAGCCTTTTCACAGTGAGATCTATGCGATATGGCCGAGAAATGTAATTTTGATGTTAACTCCCAAACCGCTGCGCAGAAGTCAACCAAACTTCACCCAATAGTGTATTTTATCACAATCTAGTAGTTACATTTGGAAATTTAGTTCTAGGACATTTGATTTGAGCGCAATCTTCAAACTTAATTAAAAAAAGTCATTTAAGCCTTTCCACAGTGAGATCTATGCGATATGGCCGAGAAATGTAATTTTGATGTTCACTCACAAACCGCTGCGCAGAAGTCAACCAAACTTCACCCATTAGTGTATTGTATCACAATCTAGTAGTTACATGTGGAAATTTGGTTCTAGGACATTTGATTTGAGCGCAATCCTCAAACTTAGGTCAAAAAAGCCATTTAAGCCTTTTCACAGTGAGATCTATGCGATATGGCCGAGAAATGTAATTTTGATGTTAACTCCCAAACCGCTGCGCAGAAGTCAACCAAATTTCACCCAATAGTGTATTGTATCACAATCTAGTAGTTACATTTGAAAATTTTGTTCTAGGACATTTTGTTTGAACGCAATCATCAAACTTAATTAAAAAAGTCATTTAAGCCTTTTCACAGTGAGATCTATGCGATATGGCCGAGAAATGTAATTTTGATGTTAACTCCCAAACCGCTGCGCAGAAGTCAACCAAACTTCACCCAATAGTGTATTGTATCACAATCTAGTAGTTACATTTGAAAATTTTGTTTTAGGAAATTTTGTTTGAGCGCAATCATCAAACTTAATTAAAAAAGTCATTTAAGCCTTTTCACAGTGAGATCTATGCGATATGGCCGAGAAATGTAATTTTGATGTTCACTCCCAAACCGCTGCGCAGAAGTCAACCAAACTTCACCCATTAGTGTATTGTATCACAATCTAGTAGTTACATGTGGAAATTTGGTTATAGGACATTTGATTTGAGCGCAATCCTCAAACTTAGGTCAAAAAAGCCATTTAAGCCTTTTCACAGTGAGATCTATGCGATATGGCCGAGAAATGTAATTTTGATGTTAACTCCCAAACCGCTGCGCAGAAGTCAACCAAACTTCACCCATTAGTGTATTGTATCACAATCTAGTAGTTACATGTGGAAATTTGGTTCTAGGACATTTGATTTGAGCGCAATCCTCAAACTTAGGTCAAAAAAGCCATTTAAGCCTTTTCACAGTGAGATCAATGTGATATGGCCGAGAAATGTAATTTTGATGTTAACTCCCAAACCGCTGCGCAGAAGTCAACCAAACTTCACCCAATGGTGTATTGTATCACATTCTAGTAGTTACATTTTAAAATTTCGTTCTAGGACATTTGGTTTGAGCGCAATCCTCAAACTTAGGTCAAAAAAGCCATTTAAGCCTTTTCACAGTGAGATCTATGCGATATGGCCGAGAAATGTAATTTTGATGTTAACTCCCAAACCGCTGCGCAGAAGTCAACTAAACTTCACCCAATAGTGTATTGTATCACAATCTAGTAGTTACATTTGAAAATTTTGTTCTAGGACATTTTGTTTGAACGCAATCATCAAACTTAATTAAAAAAGTCATTTAAGCCTTTTCACAGTGAGATCTATGCGATATGGCCGAGAAATGTAATTTTGATGTTAACTCCCAAACCGCTGCGCAGAAGTCAACCAAACTTCACCCAATAGTGTATTGTATCACAATCTAGTAGTTACATTTGAAAATTTTGTTCTAGGACATTTTGTTTGAGCGCAATCCTCAAACTTAGGTCAAAAAAGCCATTTAAGCCTTTTCACAGTGAGATCTATGCGATATGGCCGAGAAATGTAATTTTGATGTTAACTCCCAAACCGCTGCGCAGAAGTCAACCAAACTTCACCCATTAGTGTATTGTATCACAATCTAGTAGTTACATGTGGAAATTTGGTTATAGGACATTTGATTTGAGCGCAATCCTCAAACTTAGGTCAAAAAAGCCATTTAAGCCTTTTCACAGTGAGATCTATGCGATATGGCCGAGAAATGTAATTTTGATGTTAACTCCCAAACCGCTGCGCAGAAGTCAACCAAACTTCACCCAATAGTGTATTGTATCACAATCTAGTAGTTACATTTAAAAATTTTGTTCTAGGACATTTTGTTTGAACGCAATCATCAAACTTAATTAAAAAAGTCATTTAAGCCTTTTCACAGTGAGATCTATGCGATATGGCCGAGAAATGTAATTTTGATGTTAACTCCCAAACCGCTGCGCAGAAGTCAACCAAACTTCACCCATTAGTGTATTGTATCACAATCTAGTAGTTACATGTGGAAATTTGGTTATAGGACATTTGATTTGAGCGCAATCCTCAAACTTAGGTCAAAACAGCCATTTAAGCCTTTTCACAGTGAGATCTATGCGATATGGCCGAGAAATGTAATTTTGATGTTAACTCCCAAACCGCTGCGCAGAAGTCAACCAAACTTCACCCAATAGTGTATTTTATCACAATCTAGTAGTTACATTTGGAAATTTAGTTCTAGGACATTTGATTTGAGCGCAATCTTCAAACTTAATTAAAAAAAGTCATTTAAGCCTTTTCACAGTGAGATCTATGCGATATGGCCGAGAAATGTAATTTTGATGTTCACTCCCAAACCGCTGCGCAGAAGTCAACCAAACTTCAACCATTAGTGTATTGTATCACAATCTAGTAGTTACATGTGGAAATTTGGTTCTAGGACATTTGATTTGAGCGCAATCCTCAAACTTAGGTCAAAAAAGCCATTTAAGCCTTTTCACAGTGAGATCTATGCGATATGGCCGAGAAATGTAATTTTGATGTTAACTCCCAAACCGCTGCGCAGAAGTCAACCAAACTTCACCCAATAGTGTATTGTATCACAATCTAGTAGTTACATTTGAAAATTTTGTTCTAGGACATTTTGTTTGAGCGCAATCATCAAACTTAATTAAAAAAGTCATTTAAGCCTTTTCACAGTGAGATCTATGCGATATGGCCGAGAAATGTAATTTTGATGTTAACTCCCAAACCGCTGCGCAGAAGTCAACCAAACTTCACCCATTAGTGTATTGTATCACAATCTAGTAGTTACATGTGGAAATTTGGTTTTAGGACATTTGATTTGAGCGCAATCCTCAAACTTAGGTCAAAAAAGCCATTTAAGCCTTTTCACAGTGAGATCTATGCGATATGGCCGAGAAATGTAATTTTGATGTTAACTCCCAAACCGCTGCGCAGAAGTCAACCAAACTTCACCCAATAGTGTATTGTATCACATTCTAGTAGTTACATTTGAAAATTTCGTTCTAGGACATTTGGTTTGAGCGCAATCATTAAACTTAGGTCAAAAAAGCCATTTAAGCCTTTTCACAGTGAGATCTATGCGATATGGCCGAGAAATGTAATTTTGATGTTAACTCCCAAACCGCTGCGCAGAAGTCAACTAAACTTCACCCAATAGTGTATTGTATCACATTCTAGTAGTTACATTTGAAAATTTGGTTCTAGGACATTTGGTTTGAGCGCAATCATTAAACAATTAAAAAAGTCATTTAAGCCTTTTCACAGTGAGATCTATGCGATATGGCCGAGAAATGTAATTTTGATGTTAACTCCCAAACCGCTGCGCAGAAGTCAACCAAACTTCACCCAATAGTGTATTGTATCACAATCTAGTAGTTACATTTGAAAATTTTGTTCTAGGACATTTTGTTTGAACGCAATCATCAAACTTAATTAAAAAAGTCATTTAAGCCTTTTCACAGTGAGATCTATGCGATATGGCCGAGAAATGTAATTTTGATGTTAACTCCCAAACCGCTGCGCAGAAGTCAACCAAACTTCACCCATTAGTGTATTGTATCACAATCTAGTAGTTACATGTGGAAATTTGGTTATAGGAAATTTGATTTGAGCGCAATCCTCAAACTTAGGTCAAAAAAGCCATTTAAGCCTTTTCACAGTGAGATCTATGCGATATGGCCGAGAAATGTAATTTTGATGTTAACTCCCAAACCGCTGCGCAGAAGTCAACCAAACTTCACCCATTAGTGTATTGTATCACAATCTAGTAGTTACATTTGAAAATTTCGTTCTAGGACATTTGGTTTGAGCGCAATCTTTAAACTTAGGTCAAAAAAGCCATTTAAGCCTTTTCACAGTGAGATCTATGCGATATGGCCGAGAAATGTAATTTTGATGTTAACTCCCAAACCGCTGCGCAGAAGTCAACCAAATTTCACCCAATAGTGTATTGTATCACAATCTAGTAGTTACATTTGAAAATTTTGTTCTAGGACATTTTGTTTGAAGGCAATCATCAAACTTAATTAAAAAAGTCATTTAAGCCTTTTCACAGTGAGATCTATGCGATATGGCCGAGAAATGTAATTTTGATGTTAACTCCCAAACCGCTGCGCAGAAGTCAACCAAACTTCACCCAATAGTGTATTGTATCACAATCTAGTAGTTACATTTGAAAATTTTGTTCTAGGACATTTTGTTTGAACGCAATCATCAAACTTAATTAAAAAAGTCATTTAAGCCTTTTCACAGTGAGATCTATGCGATATGGCCGAGAAATGTAATTTTGATGTTAACTCCCAAACCGCTGCGCAGAAGTCAACCAAACTTCACCCATTAGTGTATTGTATCACAATCTAGTAGTTACATGTGGAAATTTGGTTATAGGACATTTGATTTGAGCGCAATCCTCAAACTTAGGTCAAAAAAGCCATTTAAGCCTTTTCACAGTGAGATCTATGCGATATGGCCGAGAAATGTAATTTTGATGTTAACTCCCAAACCGCTGCGCAGAAGTCAACCAAACTTCACCCAATAGTGTATTTTATCACAATCTAGTAGTTACATTTGGAAATTTAGTTCTAGGACATTTGATTTGAGCGCAATCTTCAAACTTAATTAAAAAAAGTCATTTAAGCCTTTCCACAGTGAGATCTATGCGATATGGCCGAGAAATGTAATTTTGATGTTCACTCCCAAACCGCTGCGCAGAAGTCAACCAAACTTCACCCATTAGTGTATTGTATCACAATCTAGTAGTTACATGTGGAAATTTGGTTCTAGGACATTTGATTTGAGCGCAATCCTCAAACTTAGGTCAAAAAAGCCATTTAAGCCTTTTCACAGTGAGATCTATGCGATATGGCCGAGAAATGTAATTTTGATGTTAACTCCCAAACCGCTGCGCAGAAGTAAACCAAACTTCACCCAATAGTGTATTGTATCACAATCTAGTAGTTACATTTGAAAATTTTGTTCTAGAACATTTTGTTTGAGCGCAATCATCAAACTTAATTAAAAAAGTCATTTAAGCCTTTTCACAGTGAGATCTATGCGATATGGCCGAGAAATGTAATTTTGATGTTAACTCCCAAACCGCTGCGCAGAAGTCAACCAAACTTCACCCAATAGTGTATTGTATCACAATCTAGTAGTTACATTTGAAAATTTTGTTTTAGGAAATTTTGTTTGAGCGCAATCATCAAACTTAATTAAAAAAGTCATTTAAGCCTTTTCACAGTGAGATCTATGCGATATGGCCGAGAAATGTAATTTTGATGTTCACTCCCAAACCGCTGCGCAGAAGTCAACCAAATTTCACCCAATAGTGTATTGTATCACAATCTAGTAGTTACATTTGAAAATTTTGTTCTAGGACATTTTGTTTGAACGCAATCATCAAACTTAATTAAAAAAGTCATTTAAGCCTTTTCACAGTGAGATCTATGCGATATGGCCGAGAAATGTAATTTTGATGTTAACTCCCAAACCGCTGCGCAGAAGTCAACCAAACTTCACCCAATAGTGTATTGTATCACAATCTAGTAGTTACATTTGAAAATTTTGTTTTAGGAAATTTTGTTTGAGCGCAATCATCAAACTTAATTAAAAAAGTCATTTAAGCCTTTTCACAGTGAGATCTATGCGATATGGCCGAGAAATGTAATTTTGATGTTCACTCCCAAACCGCTGCGCAGAAGTCAACCAAACTTCACCCATTAGTGTATTGTATCACAATCTAGTAGTTACATGTGGAAATTTGGTTATAGGACATTTGATTTGAGCGCAATCCTCAAACTTAGGTCAAAAAAGCCATTTAAGCCTTTTCACAGTGAGATCTATGCGATATGGCCGAGAAATGTAATTTTGATGTTAACTCCCAAACCGCTGCGCAGAAGTCAACCAAACTTCACCCATTAGTGTATTGTATCACAATCTAGTAGTTACATGTGGAAATTTGGTTCTAGGACATTTGATTTGAGCGCAATCCTCAAACTTAGGTCAAAAAAGCCATTTAAGCCTTTTCACAGTGAGATCAATGCGATATGGCCGAGAAATGTAATTTTGATGTTCACTCCCAAACCGCTGCGCAGAAGTCAACCAAACTTCACCCAATAGTGTATTGTATCACAATCTAGTAGTTACATTTGAAAATTTTGTTCTAGGACATTTTGTTTGAGCGCAATCCTCAAACTTAGGTCAAAAAAGCCATTTAAGCCTTTTCACAGTGAGATCTATGCGATATGGCCGAGAAATGTAATTTTGATGTTAACTCCCAAACCGCTGCGCAGAAGTAAACCAAACTTCACCCATTAGTGTATTGTATCACAATCTAGTAGTTACATGTGGAAATTTGGTTCTAGGACATTTGATTTGAGCGCAATCCTCAAACTTAGGTCAAAAAAGCCATTTAAGCCTTTTCACAGTGAGATCTATGCGATATGGCCGAGAAATGTAATTTTGATGTTAACTCCCAAACCGCTGCGCAGAAGTCAACCAAACTTCACCCAATAGTGTATTGAATCACAATCTAGTAGTTACATTTGAAATTTTTGTTCTAGGACATTTTGTTTGAACGCAATCATAAAACTTAATTAAAAAAGTCATTTAAGCCTTTTCACAGTGAGATCTATGCGATATGGCCGAGAAATGTAATTTTGATGTTAACTCCCAAACCGCTGCGCAGAAGTCAACCAAACTTCACCCAATAGTGTATCGTATCACAATCTAGTAGTTACATTTGAAAATTTTGTTCTAGGACATTTTGTTTGAACGCAATCATCAAACTTAATTAAAAAAGTCATTTAAGCCTTTTCACAGTGAGATCTATGCGATATGGCCGAGAAATGTAATTTTGATGTTAACTCCCAAACCGCTGCGCAGAAGTCAACCAAACTTCACCCATTAGTGTATTGTATCACAATCTAGTAGTTACATGTGGAAATTTGGTTATAGGACATTTGATTTGAGCGCAATCCTCAAACTTAGGTCAAAAAAGCCATTTAAGCCTTTTCACAGTGAGATCTATGCGATATGGCCGAGAAATGTAATTTTGATGTTAACTCCCAAACCGCTGCGCAGAAGTCAACCAAACTTCACCCAATAGTGTATTGTATCACAATCTAGTAGTTACATTTAAAAATTTTGTTCTAGGACATTTTGTTTGAACGCAATCATCAAACTTAATTAAAAAAGTCATTTAAGCCTTTTCACAGTGAGATCTATGCGATATGGCCGAGAAATGTAATTTTGATGTTAACTCCCAAACCGCTGCGCAGAAGTCAACCAAACTTCACCCATTAGTGTATTGTATCACAATCTAGTAGTTACATGTGGAAATTTGGTTATAGGACATTTGATTTGAGCGCAATCCTCAAACTTAGGTCAAAACAGCCATTTAAGCCTTTTCACAGTGAGATCTATGCGATATGGCCGAGAAATGTAATTTTGATGTTAACTCCCAAACCGCTGCGCAGAAGTCAACCAAACTTCACCCAATAGTGTATTTTATCACAATCTAGTAGTTACATTTGGAAATTTAGTTCTAGGACATTTGATTTGAGCGCAATCTTCAAACTTAATTAAAAAAAGTCATTTAAGCCTTTTCACAGTGAGATCTATGCGATATGGCCGAGAAATGTAATTTTGATGTTCACTCCCAAACCGCTGCGCAGAAGTCAACCAAACTTCAACCATTAGTGTATTGTATCACAATCTAGTAGTTACATGTGGAAATTTGGTTCTAGGACATTTGATTTGAGCGCAATCCTCAAACTTAGGTCAAAAAAGCCATTTAAGCCTTTTCACAGTGAGATCTATGCGATATGGCCGAGAAATGTAATTTTGATGTTAACTCCCAAACCGCTGCGCAGAAGTCAACCAAACTTCACCCAATAGTGTATTGTATCACAATCTAGTAGTTACATTTGAAAATTTTGTTCTAGGACATTTTGTTTGAGCGCAATCATCAAACTTAATTAAAAAAGTCATTTAAGCCTTTTCACAGTGAGATCTATGCGATATGGCCGAGAAATGTAATTTTGATGTTAACTCCCAAACCGCTGCGCAGAAGTCAACCAAACTTCACCCATTAGTGTATTGTATCACAATCTAGTAGTTACATGTGGAAATTTGGTTTTAGGACATTTGATTTGAGCGCAATCCTCAAACTTAGGTCAAAAAAGCCATTTAAGCCTTTTCACAGTGAGATCTATGCGATATGGCCGAGAAATGTAATTTTGATGTTAACTCCCAAACCGCTGCGCAGAAGTCAACCAAACTTCACCCAATAGTGTATTGTATCACATTCTAGTAGTTACATTTGAAAATTTCGTTCTAGGACATTTGGTTTGAGCGCAATCATTAAACTTAGGTCAAAAAAGCCATTTAAGCCTTTTCACAGTGAGATCTATGCGATATGGCCGAGAAATGTAATTTTGATGTTAACTCCCAAACCGCTGCGCAGAAGTCAACTAAACTTCACCCAATAGTGTATTGTATCACATTCTAGTAGTTACATTTGAAAATTTGGTTCTAGGACATTTGGTTTGAGCGCAATCATTAAACAATTAAAAAAGTCATTTAAGCCTTTTCACAGTGAGATCTATGCGATATGGCCGAGAAATGTAATTTTGATGTTAACTCCCAAACCGCTGCGCAGAAGTCAACCAAACTTCACCCAATAGTGTATTGTATCACAATCTAGTAGTTACATTTGAAAATTTTGTTCTAGGACATTTTGTTTGAACGCAATCATCAAACTTAATTAAAAAAGTCATTTAAGCCTTTTCACAGTGAGATCTATGCGATATGGCCGAGAAATGTAATTTTGATGTTAACTCCCAAACCGCTGCGCAGAAGTCAACCAAACTTCACCCATTAGTGTATTGTATCACAATCTAGTAGTTACATGTGGAAATTTGGTTATAGGAAATTTGATTTGAGCGCAATCCTCAAACTTAGGTCAAAAAAGCCATTTAAGCCTTTTCACAGTGAGATCTATGCGATATGGCCGAGAAATGTAATTTTGATGTTAACTCCCAAACCGCTGCGCAGAAGTCAACCAAACTTCACCCA
Organism: Corythoichthys intestinalis; assembly: GCF_030265065.1. Lineage (NCBI taxonomy): Eukaryota > Metazoa > Chordata > Actinopteri > Syngnathiformes > Syngnathidae > Corythoichthys > Corythoichthys intestinalis. Next base: position 956,344 of record NW_026651600.1, on the reverse strand, counting down.
TTAGTGTATTGTATCACAATCTAGTAGTTACATTTGAAAATTTCGTTCTAGGACATTTGGTTTGAGCGCAATCTTTAAACTTAGGTCAAAAAAGCCATTTAAGCCTTTTCACAGTGAGATCTATGCGATATGGCCGAGAAATGTAATTTTGATGTTAACTCCCAAACCGCTGCGCAGAAGTCAACCAAATTTCACCCAATAGTGTATTGTATCACAATCTAGTAGTTACATTTGAAAATTTTGTTCTAGGACATTTTGTTTGAACGCAATCATCAAACTTAATTAAAAAAGTCATTTAAGCCTTTTCACAGTGAGATCTATGCGATATGGCCGAGAAATGTAATTTTGATGTTAACTCCCAAACCGCTGCGCAGAAGTCAACCAAACTTCACCCAATAGTGTATTGTATCACAATCTAGTAGTTACATTTGAAAATTTTGTTCTAGGACATTTTGTTTGAACGCAATCATCAAACTTAATTAAAAAAGTCATTTAAGCCTTTTCACAGTGAGATCTATGCGATATGGCCGAGAAATGTAATTTTGATGTTAACTCCCAAACCGCTGCGCAGAAGTCAACCAAACTTCACCCATTAGTGTATTGTATCACAATCTAGTAGTTACATGTGGAAATTTGGTTATAGGACATTTGATTTGAGCGCAATCCTCAAACTTAGGTCAAAAAAGCCATTTAAGCCTTTTCACAGTGAGATCTATGCGATATGGCCGAGAAATGTAATTTTGATGTTAACTCCCAAACCGCTGCGCAGAAGTCAACCAAACTTCACCCAATAGTGTATTTTATCACAATCTAGTAGTTACATTTGGAAATTTAGTTCTAGGACATTTGATTTGAGCGCAATCTTCAAACTTAATTAAAAAAAGTCATTTAAGCCTTTCCACAGTGAGATCTATGCGATATGGCCGAGAAATGTAATTTTGATGTTCACTCCCAAACCGCTGCGCAGAAGTCAACCAAACTTCACCCATTAGTGTATTGTATCACAATCTAGTAGTTACATGTGGAAATTTGGTTCTAGGACATTTGATTTGAGCGCAATCCTCAAACTTAGGTCAAAAAAGCCATTTAAGCCTTTTCACAGTGAGATCTATGCGATATGGCCGAGAAATGTAATTTTGATGTTAACTCCCAAACCGCTGCGCAGAAGTAAACCAAACTTCACCCAATAGTGTATTGTATCACAATCTAGTAGTTACATTTGAAAATTTTGTTCTAGAACATTTTGTTTGAGCGCAATCATCAAACTTAATTAAAAAAGTCATTTAAGCCTTTTCACAGTGAGATCTATGCGATATGGCCGAGAAATGTAATTTTGATGTTAACTCCCAAACCGCTGCGCAGAAGTCAACCAAACTTCACCCAATAGTGTATTGTATCACAATCTAGTAGTTACATTTGAAAATTTTGTTCTAGGACATTTTGTTTGAACGCAATCATCAAACTTAATTAAAAAAGTCATTTAAGCCTTTTCACAGTGAGATCTATGCGATATGGCCGAGAAATGTAATTTTGATGTTAACTCCCAAACCGCTGCGCAGAAGTCAACCAAACTTCACCCAATAGTGTATTGTATCACAATCTAGTAGTTACATTTGAAAATTTTGTTTTAGGAAATTTTGTTTGAGCGCAATCATCAAACTTAATTAAAAAAGTCATTTAAGCCTTTTCACAGTGAGATCTATGCGATATGGCCGAGAAATGTAATTTTGATGTTCACTCCCAAACCGCTGCGCAGAAGTCAACCAAACTTCACCCATTAGTGTATTGTATCACAATCTAGTAGTTACATGTGGAAATTTGGTTATAGGACATTTGATTTGAGCGCAATCCTCAAACTTAGGTCAAAAAAGCCATTTAAGCCTTTTCACAGTGAGATCTATGCGATATGGCCGAGAAATGTAATTTTGATGTTAACTCCCAAACCGCTGCGCAGAAGTCAACCAAACTTCACCCATTAGTGTATTGTATCACAATCTAGTAGTTACATGTGGAAATTTGGTTCTAGGACATTTGATTTGAGCGCAATCCTCAAACTTAGGTCAAAAAAGCCATTTAAGCCTTTTCACAGTGAGATCAATGCGATATGGCCGAGAAATGTAATTTTGATGTTAACTCCCAAACCGCTGCGCAGAAGTCAACCAAACTTCACCCAATGGTGTATTGTATCACATTCTAGTAGTTACATTTTAAAATTTCGTTCTAGGACATTTGGTTTGAGCGCAATCCTCAAACTTAGGTCAAAAAAGCCATTTAAGCCTTTTCACAGTGAGATCTATGCGATATGGCCGAGAAATGTAATTTTGATGTTAACTCCCAAACCGCTGCGCAGAAGTCAACTAAACTTCACCCAATAGTGTATTGTATCACAATCTAGTAGTTACATTTGAAAATTTTGTTCTAGGACATTTTGTTTGAACGCAATCATCAAACTTAATTAAAAAAGTCATTTAAGCCTTTTCACAGTGAGATCTATGCGATATGGCCGAGAAATGTAATTTTGATGTTAACTCCCAAACCGCTGCGCAGAAGTCAACCAAACTTCACCCAATAGTGTATTGTATCACAATCTAGTAGTTACATTTGAAAATTTTGTTCTAGGACATTTTGTTTGAGCGCAATCCTCAAACTTAGGTCAAAAAAGCCATTTAAGCCTTTTCACAGTGAGATCTATGCGATATGGCCGAGAAATGTAATTTTGATGTTAACTCCCAAACCGCTGCGCAGAAGTAAACCAAACTTCACCCATTAGTGTATTGTATCACAATCTAGTAGTTACATGTGGAAATTTGGTTCTAGGACATTTGATTTGAGCGCAATCCTCAAACTTAGGTCAAAAAAGCCATTTAAGCCTTTTCACAGTGAGATCTATGCGATATGGCCGAGAAATGTAATTTTGATGTTAACTCCCAAACCGCTGCGCAGAAGTCAACCAAACTTCACCCAATAGTGTATTGAATCACAATCTAGTAGTTACATTTGAAATTTTTGTTCTAGGACATTTTGTTTGAACGCAATCATAAAACTTAATTAAAAAAGTCATTTAAGCCTTTTCACAGTGAGATCTATGCGATATGGCCGAGAAATGTAATTTTGATGTTAACTCCCAAACCGCTGCGCAGAAGTCAACCAAACTTCACCCAATAGTGTATCGTATCACAATCTAGTAGTTACATTTGAAAATTTTGTTCTAGGACATTTTGTTTGAACGCAATCATCAAACTTAATTAAAAAAGTCATTTAAGCCTTTTCACAGTGAGATCTATGCGATATGGCCGAGAAATGTAATTTTGATGTTAACTCCCAAACCGCTGCGCAGAAGTCAACCAAACTTCACCCATTAGTGTATTGTATCACAATCTAGTAGTTACATGTGGAAATTTGGTTATAGGACATTTGATTTGAGCGCAATCCTCAAACTTAGGTCAAAAAAGCCATTTAAGCCTTTTCACAGTGAGATCTATGCGATATGGCCGAGAAATGTAATTTTGATGTTAACTCCCAAACCGCTGCGCAGAAGTCAACCAAACTTCACCCAATAGTGTATTGTATCACAATCTAGTAGTTACATTTAAAAATTTTGTTCTAGGACATTTTGTTTGAACGCAATCATCAAACTTAATTAAAAAAGTCATTTAAGCCTTTTCACAGTGAGATCTATGCGATATGGCCGAGAAATGTAATTTTGATGTTAACTCCCAAACCGCTGCGCAGAAGTCAACCAAACTTCACCCATTAGTGTATTGTATCACAATCTAGTAGTTACATGTGGAAATTTGGTTATAGGACATTTGATTTGAGCGCAATCCTCAAACTTAGGTCAAAACAGCCATTTAAGCCTTTTCACAGTGAGATCTATGCGATATGGCCGAGAAATGTAATTTTGATGTTAACTCCCAAACCGCTGCGCAGAAGTCAACCAAACTTCACCCAATAGTGTATTTTATCACAATCTAGTAGTTACATTTGGAAATTTAGTTCTAGGACATTTGATTTGAGCGCAATCTTCAAACTTAATTAAAAAAAGTCATTTAAGCCTTTTCACAGTGAGATCTATGCGATATGGCCGAGAAATGTAATTTTGATGTTCACTCCCAAACCGCTGCGCAGAAGTCAACCAAACTTCAACCATTAGTGTATTGTATCACAATCTAGTAGTTACATGTGGAAATTTGGTTCTAGGACATTTGATTTGAGCGCAATCCTCAAACTTAGGTCAAAAAAGCCATTTAAGCCTTTTCACAGTGAGATCTATGCGATATGGCCGAGAAATGTAATTTTGATGTTAACTCCCAAACCGCTGCGCAGAAGTCAACCAAACTTCACCCAATAGTGTATTGTATCACAATCTAGTAGTTACATTTGAAAATTTTGTTCTAGGACATTTTGTTTGAGCGCAATCATCAAACTTAATTAAAAAAGTCATTTAAGCCTTTTCACAGTGAGATCTATGCGATATGGCCGAGAAATGTAATTTTGATGTTAACTCCCAAACCGCTGCGCAGAAGTCAACCAAACTTCACCCATTAGTGTATTGTATCACAATCTAGTAGTTACATGTGGAAATTTGGTTTTAGGACATTTGATTTGAGCGCAATCCTCAAACTTAGGTCAAAAAAGCCATTTAAGCCTTTTCACAGTGAGATCTATGCGATATGGCAGAGAAATGTAATTTTGATGTTAACTCCCAAACCGCTGCGCAGAAGTCAACCAAACTTCACCCAATAGTGTATTGTATCACATTCTAGTAGTTACATTTGAAAATTTCGTTCTAGGACATTTGGTTTGAGCGCAATCATTAAACTTAGGTCAAAAAAGCCATTTAAGCCTTTTCACAGTGAGATCTATGCGATATGGCCGAGAAATGTAATTTTGATGTTAACTCCCAAACCGCTGCGCAGAAGTCAACTAAACTTCACCCAATAGTGTATTGTATCACATTCTAGTAGTTACATTTGAAAATTTGGTTCTAGGACATTTGGTTTGAGCGCAATCATTAAACAATTAAAAAAGTCATTTAAGCCTTTTCACAGTGAGATCTATGCGATATGGCCGAGAAATGTAATTTTGATGTTAACTCCCAAACCGCTGCGCAGAAGTCAACCAAACTTCACCCAATAGTGTATTGTATCACAATCTAGTAGTTACATTTGAAAATTTTGTTCTAGGACATTTTGTTTGAACGCAATCATCAAACTTAATTAAAAAAGTCATTTAAGCCTTTTCACAGTGAGATCTATGCGATATGGCCGAGAAATGTAATTTTGATGTTAACTCCCAAACCGCTGCGCAGAAGTCAACCAAACTTCACCCATTAGTGTATTGTATCACAATCTAGTAGTTACATGTGGAAATTTGGTTATAGGAAATTTGATTTGAGCGCAATCCTCAAACTTAGGTCAAAAAAGCCATTTAAGCCTTTTCACAGTGAGATCTATGCGATATGGCCGAGAAATGTAATTTTGATGTTAACTCCCAAACCGCTGCGCAGAAGTCAACCAAACTTCACCCATTAGTGTATTGTATCACAATCTAGTAGTTACATTTGAAAATTTCGTTCTAGGACATTTGGTTTGAGCGCAATCTTTAAACTTAGGTCAAAAAAGCCATTTAAGCCTTTTCACAGTGAGATCTATGCGATATGGCCGAGAAATGTAATTTTGATGTTAACTCCCAAACCGCTGCGCAGAAGTCAACCAAATTTCACCCAATAGTGTATTGTATCACAATCTAGTAGTTACATTTGAAAATTTTGTTCTAGGACATTTTGTTTGAACGCAATCATCAAACTTAATTAAAAAAGTCATTTAAGCCTTTTCACAGTGAGATCTATGCGATATGGCCGAGAAATGTAATTTTGATGTTAACTCCCAAACCGCTGCGCAGAAGTCAACCAAACTTCACCCAATAGTGTATTGTATCACAATCTAGTAGTTACATTTGAAAATTTTGTTCTAGGACATTTTGTTTGAACGCAATCATCAAACTTAATTAAAAAAGTCATTTAAGCCTTTTCACAGTGAGATCTATGCGATATGGCCGAGAAATGTAATTTTGATGTTAACTCCCAAACCGCTGCGCAGAAGTCAACCAAACTTCACCCATTAGTGTATTGTATCACAATCTAGTAGTTACATGTGGAAATTTGGTTATAGGACATTTGATTTGAGCGCAATCCTCAAACTTAGGTCAAAAAAGCCATTTAAGCCTTTTCACAGTGAGATCTATGCGATATGGCCGAGAAATGTAATTTTGATGTTAACTCCCAAACCGCTGCGCAGAAGTCAACCAAACTTCACCCAATAGTGTATTTTATCACAATCTAGTAGTTACATTTGGAAATTTAGTTCTAGGACATTTGATTTGAGCGCAATCTTCAAACTTAATTAAAAAAAGTCATTTAAGCCTTTCCACAGTGAGATCTATGCGATATGGCCGAGAAATGTAATTTTGATGTTCACTCCCAAACCGCTGCGCAGAAGTCAACCAAACTTCACCCATTAGTGTATTGTATCACAATCTAGTAGTTACATGTGGAAATTTGGTTCTAGGACATTTGATTTGAGCGCAATCCTCAAACTTAGGTCAAAAAAGCCATTTAAGCCTTTTCACAGTGAGATCTATGCGATATGGCCGAGAAATGTAATTTTGATGTTAACTCCCAAACCGCTGCGCAGAAGTAAACCAAACTTCACCCAATAGTGTATTGTATCACAATCTAGTAGTTACATTTGAAAATTTTGTTCTAGAACATTTTGTTTGAGCGCAATCATCAAACTTAATTAAAAAAGTCATTTAAGCCTTTTCACAGTGAGATCTATGCGATATGGCCGAGAAATGTAATTTTGATGTTAACTCCCAAACCGCTGCGCAGAAGTCAACCAAACTTCACCCAATAGTGTATTGTATCACAATCTAGTAGTTACATTTGAAAATTTTGTTTTAGGAAATTTTGTTTGAGCGCAATCATCAAACTTAATTAAAAAAGTCATTTAAGCCTTTTCACAGTGAGATCTATGCGATATGGCCGAGAAATGTAATTTTGATGTTCACTCCCAAACCGCTGCGCAGAAGTCAACCAAACTTCACCCATTAGTGTATTGTATCACAATCTAGTAGTTACATGTGGAAATTTGGTTATAGGACATTTGATTTGAGCGCAATCCTCAAACTTAGGTCAAAAAAGCCATTTAAGCCTTTTCACAGTGAGATCTATGCGATATGGCCGAGAAATGTAATTTTGATGTTAACTCCCAAACCGCTGCGCAGAAGTCAACCAAACTTCACCCATTAGTGTATTGTATCACAATCTAGTAGTTACATGTGGAAATTTGGTTCTAGGACATTTGATTTGAGCGCAATCCTCAAACTTAGGTCAAAAAAGCCATTTAAGCCTTTTCACAGTGAGATCAATGCGATATGGCCGAGAAATGTAATTTTGATGTTAACTCCCAAACCGCTGCGCAGAAGTCAACCAAACTTCACCCAATGGTGTATTGTATCACATTCTAGTAGTTACATTTTAAAATTTCGTTCTAGGACATTTGGTTTGAGCGCAATCCTCAAACTTAGGTCAAAAAAGCCATTTAAGCCTTTTCACAGTGAGATCTATGCGATATGGCCGAGAAATGTAATTTTGATGTTAACTCCCAAACCGCTGCGCAGAAGTCAACTAAACTTCACCCAATAGTGTATTGTATCACAATCTAGTAGTTACATTTGAAAATTTTGTTCTAGGACATTTTGTTTGAACGCAATCATCAAACTTAATTAAAAAAGTCATTTAAGCCTTTTCACAGTGAGATCTATGCGATATGGCCGAGAAATGTAATTTTGATGTTAACTCCCAAACCGCTGCGCAGAAGTCAACCAAACTTCACCCAATAGTGTATTGTATCACAATCTAGTAGTTACATGTGGAAATTTGGTTCTAGGACATTTGATTTGAGCGCAATCCTCAAACTTAGGTCAAAAAAGCCATTTAAGCCTTTTCACAGTGAGATCTATGCGATATGGCCGAGAAATGTAATTTTGATGTTAACTCCCAAACCGCTGCGCAGAAGTCAACCAAACTTCACCCAATAGTGTATTGTATCACAATCTAGTAGTTACATTTGAAAATTTTGTTCTAGGACATTTTGTTTGAGCGCAATCATCAAACTTAATTAAAAAAGTCATTTAAGCCTTTTCACAGTGAGATCTATGCGATATGGCCGAGAAATGTAATTTTGATGTTAACTCCCAAACCGCTGCGCAGAAGTCAACCAAACTTCACCCATTAGTGTATTGTATCACAATCTAGTAGTTACATGTGGAAATTTGGTTTTAGGACATTTGATTTGAGCGCAATCCTCAAACTTAGGTCAAAAAAGCCATTTAAGCCTTTTCACAGTGAGATCTATGCGATATGGCAGAGAAATGTAATTTTGATGTTAACTCCCAAACCGCTGCGCAGAAGTCAACCAAACTTCACCCAATAGTGTATTGTATCACATTCTAGTAGTTACATTTGAAAATTTCGTTCTAGGACATTTGGTTTGAGCGCAATCATTAAACTTAGGTCAAAAAAGCCATTTAAGCCTTTTCACAGTGAGATCTATGCGATATGGCCGAGAAATGTAATTTTGATGTTAACTCCCAAACCGCTGCGCAGAAGTCAACTAAACTTCACCCAATAGTGTATTGTATCACATTCTAGTAGTTACATTTGAAAATTTGGTTCTAGGACATTTGGTTTGAGCGCAATCATTAAACAATTAAAAAAGTCATTTAAGCCTTTTCACAGTGAGATCTATGCGATATGGCCGAGAAATGTAATTTTGATGTTAACTCCCAAACCGCTGCGCAGAAGTCAACCAAACTTCACCCAATAGTGTATTGTATCACAATCTAGTAGTTACATTTGAAAATTTTGTTCTAGGACATTTTGTTTGAACGCAATCATCAAACTTAATTAAAAAAGTCATTTAAGCCTTTTCACAGTGAGATCTATGCGATATGGCCGAGAAATGTAATTTTGATGTTAACTCCCAAACCGCTGCGCAGAAGTCAACCAAACTTCACCCATTAGTGTATTGTATCACAATCTAGTAGTTACATGTGGAAATTTGGTTATAGGAAATTTGATTTGAGCGCAATCCTCAAACTTAGGTCAAAAAAGCCATTTAAGCCTTTTCACAGTGAGATCTATGCGATATGGCCGAGAAATGTAATTTTGATGTTAACTCCCAAACCGCTGCGCAGAAGTCAACCAAACTTCACCCATTAGTGTATTGTATCACAATCTAGTAGTTACATTTGAAAATTTCGTTCTAGGACATTTGGTTTGAGCGCAATCTTTAAACTTAGGTCAAAAAAGCGATTTAAGCCTTTTCACAGTGAGATCTATGCGATATGGCCGAGAAATGTAATTTTGATGTTAACTCCCAAACCGCTGCGCAGAAGTCAACCAAATTTCACCCAATAGTGTATTGTATCACAATCTAGTAGTTACATTTGAAAATTTTGTTCTAGGACATTTTGTTTGAACGCAATCATCAAACTTAATTAAAAAAGTCATTTAAGCCTTTTCACAGTGAGATCTATGCGATATGGCCGAGAAATGTAATTTTGATGTTAACTCCCAAACCGCTGCGCAGAAGTCAACCAAACTTCACCCAATAGTGTATTGTATCACAATCTAGTAGTTACATTTGAAAATTTTGTTCTAGGACATTTTGTTTGAACGCAATCATCAAACTTAATTAAAAAAGTCATTTAAGCCTTTTCACAGTGAGATCTATGCGATATGGCCGAGAAATGTAATTTTGATGTTCACTCCCAAACCGCTGCGCAGAAGTCAACCAAACTTCAACCATTAGTGTATTGTATCACAATCTAGTAGTTACATTTGAAAATTTTGTTCTAGGACATTTTGTTTGAGCGCAATCATCAAACTTAATTAAAAAAGTCATTTAAGCCTTTTCACAGTGAGATCTATGCGATATGGCCGAGAAATGTAATTTTGATGTTAACTCCCAAACCGCTGCGCAGAAGTCAACCAAACTTCACCCAATAGTGTATTGTATCACAATCTAGTAGTTACATTTGAAAATTTTGTTCTAGGACATTTTGTTTGAACGCAATCATCAAACTTAATTAAAAAAGTCATTTAAGCCTTTTCACAGTGAGATCTATGCGATATGGCCGAGAAATGTAATTTTGATGTTAACTCCCAAACCGCTGCGCAGAAGTCAACCAAACTTCACCCAATAGTGTATTGTATCACAATCTAGTAGTTACATTTGAAAATTTTGTTCTAGAACATTTTGTTTGAGCGCAATCATCAAACTTAATTAAAAAAGTCATTTAAGCCTTTTCACAGTGAGATCTATGCGATATGGCCGAGAAATGTAATTTTGATGTTAACTCCCAAACCGCTGCGCAGAAGTCAACCAAACTTCACCCAATAGTGTATTGTATCACAATCTAGTAGTTACATTTGAAAATTTTGTTTTAGGAAATTTTGTTTGAGCGCAATCATCAAACTTAATTAAAAAAGTCATTTAAGCCTTTTCACAGTGAGATCTATGCGATATGGCCGAGAAATGTAATTTTGATGTTCACTCCCAAACCGCTGCGCAGAAGTCAACCAAACTTCACCCATTAGTGTATTGTATCACAATCTAGTAGTTACATGTGGAAATTTGGTTATAGGACATTTGATTTGAGCGCAATCCTCAAACTTAGGTCAAAAAAGCCATTTAAGCCTTTTCACAGTGAGATCTATGCGATATGGCCGAGAAATGTAATTTTGATGTTAACTCCCAAACCGCTGCGCAGAAGTCAACCAAACTTCACCCATTAGTGTATTGTATCACAATCTAGTAGTTACATGTGGAAATTTGGTTCTAGGACATTTGATTTGAGCGCAATCCTCAAACTTAGGTCAAAAAAGCCATTTAAGCCTTTTCACAGTGAGATCAATGCGATATGGCCGAGAAATGTAATTTTGATGTTAACTCCCAAACCGCTGCGCAGAAGTCAACCAAACTTCACCCAATGGTGTATTGTATCACATTCTAGTAGTTACATTTTAAAATTTCGTTCTAGGACATTTGGTTTGAGCGCAATCCTCAAACTTAGGTCAAAAAAGCCATTTAAGCCTTTTCACAGTGAGATCTATGCGATATGGCCGAGAAATGTAATTTTGATGTTAACTCCCAAACCGCTGCGCAGAAGTCAACTAAACTTCACCCAATAGTGTATTGTATCACAATCTAGTAGTTACATTTGAAAATTTTGTTCTAGGACATTTTGTTTGAACGCAATCATCAAACTTAATTAAAAAAGTCATTTAAGCCTTTTCACAGTGAGATCTATGCGATATGGCCGAGAAATGTAATTTTGATGTTAACTCCCAAACCGCTGCGCAGAAGTCAACCAAACTTCACCCAATAGTGTATTGTATCACAATCTAGTAGTTACATTTGAAAATTTTGTTCTAGGACATTTTGTTTGAACGCAATCATCAAACTTAATTAAAAAAGTCATTTAAGCCTTTTCACAGTGAGATCTATGCGATATGGCCGAGAAATGTAATTTTGATGTTAACTCCCAAACCGCTGCGCAGAAGTCAACCAAACTTCACCCATTAGTGTATTGTATCACAATCTAGTAGTTACATGTGGAAATTTGGTTATAGGACATTTGATTTGAGCGCAATCCTCAAACTTAGGTCAAAAAAGCCATTTAAGCCTTTTCACAGTGAGATCTATGCGATATGGCCGAGAAATGTAATTTTGATGTTAACTCCCAAACCGCTGCGCAGAAGTCAACCAAACTTCACCCAATAGTGTATTTTATCACAATCTAGTAGTTACATTTGGAAATTTAGTTCTAGGACATTTGATTTGAGCGCAATCTTCAAACTTAATTAAAAAAAGTCATTTAAGCCTTTCCACAGTGAGATCTATGCGATATGGCCGAGAAATGTAATTTTGATGTTCACTCCCAAACCGCTGCGCAGAAGTCAACCAAACTTCACCCATTAGTGTATTGTATCACAATCTAGTAGTTACATGTGGAAATTTGGTTCTAGGACATTTGATTTGAGCGCAATCCTCAAACTTAGGTCAAAAAAGCCATTTAAGCCTTTTCACAGTGAGATCTATGCGATATGGCCGAGAAATGTAATTTTGATGTTAACTCCCAAACCGCTGCGCAGAAGTAAACCAAACTTCACCCAATAGTGTATTGTATCACAATCTAGTAGTTACATTTGAAAATTTTGTTCTAGAACATTTTGTTTGAGCGCAATCATCAAACTTAATTAAAAAAGTCATTTAAGCCTTTTCACAGTGAGATCTATGCGATATGGCCGAGAAATGTAATTTTGATGTTAACTCCCAAACCGCTGCGCAGAAGTCAACCAAACTTCACCCAATAGTGTATTGTATCACAATCTAGTAGTTACATTTGAAAATTTTGTTTTAGGAAATTTTGTTTGAGCGCAATCATCAAACTTAATTAAAAAAGTCATTTAAGCCTTTTCACAGTGAGATCTATGCGATATGGCCGAGAAATGTAATTTTGATGTTCACTCCCAAACCGCTGCGCAGAAGTCAACCAAACTTCACCCATTAGTGTATTGTATCACAATCTAGTAGTTACATGTGGAAATTTGGTTATAGGACATTTGATTTGAGCGCAATCCTCAAACTTAGGTCAAAAAAGCCATTTAAGCCTTTTCACAGTGAGATCTATGCGATATGGCCGAGAAATGTAATTTTGATGTTAACTCCCAAACCGCTGCGCAGAAGTCAACCAAACTTCACCCATTAGTGTATTGTATCACAATCTAGTAGTTACATGTGGAAATTTGGTTCTAGGACATTTGATTTGAGCGCAATCCTCAAACTTAGGTCAAAAAAGCCATTTAAGCCTTTTCACAGTGAGATCAATGCGATATGGCCGAGAAATGTAATTTTGATGTTAACTCCCAAACCGCTGCGCAGAAGTCAACCAAACTTCACCCAATGGTGTATTGTATCACATTCTAGTAGTTACATTTTAAAATTTCGTTCTAGGACATTTGGTTTGAGCGCAATCCTCAAACTTAGGTCAAAAAAGCCATTTAAGCCTTTTCACAGTGAGATCTATGCGATATGGCCGAGAAATGTAATTTTGATGTTAACTCCCAAACCGCTGCGCAGAAGTCAACTAAACTTCACCCAATAGTGTATTGTATCACAATCTAGTAGTTACATTTGAAAATTTTGTTCTAGGACATTTTGTTTGAACGCAATCATCAAACTTAATTAAAAAAGTCATTTAAGCCTTTTCACAGTGAGATCTATGCGATATGGCCGAGAAATGTAATTTTGATGTTAACTCCCAAACCGCTGCGCAGAAGTCAACCAAACTTCACCCAATAGTGTATTGTATCACAATCTAGTAGTTACATTTGAAAATTTTGTTCTAGGACATTTTGTTTGAGCGCAATCCTCAAACTTAGGTCAAAAAAGCCATTTAAGCCTTTTCACAGTGAGATCTATGCGATATGGCCGAGAAATGTAATTTTGATGTTAACTCCCAAACCGCTGCGCAGAAGTAAACCAAACTTCACCCATTAGTGTATTGTATCACAATCTAGTAGTTACATGTGGAAATTTGGTTCTAGGACATTTGATTTGAGCGCAATCCTCAAACTTAGGTCAAAAAAGCCATTTAAGCCTTTTCACAGTGAGATCTATGCGATATGGCCGAGAAATGTAATTTTGATGTTAACTCCCAAACCGCTGCGCAGAAGTCAACCAAACTTCACCCAATAGTGTATTTTATCACAATCTAGTAGTTACATTTGGAAATTTAGTTCTAGGACATTTGATTTGAGCGCAATCTTCAAACTTAATTAAAAAAAGTCATTTAAGCCTTTCCACAGTGAGATCTATGCGATATGGCCGAGAAATGTAATTTTGATGTTCACTCCCAAACCGCTGCGCAGAAGTCAACCAAACTTCACCCATTAGTGTATTGTATCACAATCTAGTAGTTACATGTGGAAATTTGGTTCTAGGACATTTGATTTGAGCGCAATCCTCAAACTTAGGTCAAAAAAGCCATTTAAGCCTTTTCACAGTGAGATCTATGCGATATGGCCGAGAAATGTAATTTTGATGTTAACTCCCAAACCGCTGCGCAGAAGTCAACCAAATTTCACCCAATAGTGTATTGTATCACAATCTAGTAGTTACATTTGAAAATTTTGTTCTAGGACATTTTGTTTGAACGCAATCATCAAACTTAATTAAAAAAGTCATTTAAGCCTTTTCACAGTGAGATCTATGCGATATGGCCGAGAAATGTAATTTTGATGTTAACTCCCAAACCGCTGCGCAGAAGTCAACCAAACTTCACCCAATAGTGTATTGTATCACAATCTAGTAGTTACATTTGAAAATTTTGTTTTAGGAAATTTTGTTTGAGCGCAATCATCAAACTTAATTAAAAAAGTCATTTAAGCCTTTTCACAGTGAGATCTATGCGATATGGCCGAGAAATGTAATTTTGATGTCAACTCCCAAACCGCTGCGCAGAAGTCAACCAAACTTCACCCAATAGTGTATTGTATCACAATCTAGTAGTTACATTTGAAAATTTTGTTCTAGGACATTTTGTTTGAACGCAATCATCAAACTTAATTAAAAAAGTCATTTAAGCCTTTTCACAGTGAGATCTATGCGATATGGCCGAGAAATGTAATTTTGATGTTAACTCCCAAACCGCTGCGCAGAAGTCAACCAAACTTCACCCAATAGTGTATTGTATCACAATCTAGTAGTTACATTTGAAAATTTTGTTTTAGGAAATTTTGTTTGAGCGCAATCATCAAACTTAATTAAAAAAGTCATTTAAGACTTTTCACAGTGAGATCTATGCGATATGGCCGAGAAATGTAATTTTGGTGTTAACTCCCAAACCGCTGCGCAGAAGTCAACCAAACTTCACCCATTAGTGTATTGTATCACAATCTAGTAGTTACATGTGGAAATTTGGTTATAGGACATTTGATTTGAGCGCAATCCTCAAACTTAGGTCAAAAAAGCCATTTAAGCCTTTTCACAGTGAAATCTATGCGATATGGCCGAGAAATGTAATTTTGATGTTAACTCCCAAACCGCTGCGCAGAAGTCAACCAAACTTCACCCATTAGTGTATTGTATCACAATCTAGTAGTTACATGTGGAAATTTGTTTCTAGGACATTTGATTTGAGCGCAATCCTCAAACTTAGGTCAAAAAAGCCATTTAAGCCTTTTCACAGTGAGATCAATGCGATATGGCCGAGAAATGTAATTTTGATGTTAACTCCCAAACCGCTGCGCAGAAGTCAACCAAACTTCACCCAATGGTGTATTGTATCACATTCTAGTAGTTACATTTTAAAATTTCGTTCTAGGACATTTGGTTTGAGCGCAATCCTCAAACTTAGGTCAAAAAAGCCATTTAAGCCTTTTCACAGTGAGATCTATGCGATATGGCCGAGAAATGTAATTTTGATGTTAACTCCCAAACCGCTGCGCAGAAGTCAACCAAACTTCACCCATTAGTTTATTGTATCACAATCTAGTAGTTACATTTGAAAATTTTGTCCTAGGACATTTTGTTTGAACGCAATCATCAAACTTAATTAAAAAAGTCATTTAAGCCTTTTCACAGTGAGATCTATGCGATATGGCCGAGAAATGTAATTTTGATGTTAACTCCCAAACCGCTGCGCAGAAGTCAACCAAACTTCACCCAATAGTGTATTGTATCACAATCTAGTAGTTACATTTGAAAATTTTGTTCTAGGACATTTTGTTTGAGCGCAATCCTCAAACTTAGGTCAAAAAAGCCATTTAAGCCTTTTCACAGTGAGATCTATGCGATATGGCCGAGAAATGTAATTTTGATGTTAACTCCCAAACCGCTGCGCAGAAGTAAACCAAACTTCACCCATTAGTGTATTGTATCACAATCTAGTAGTTACATGTGGAAATTTGGTTCTAGGACATTTGATTTGAGCGCAATCCTCAAACTTAGGTCAAAAAAGCCATTTAAGCCTTTTCACAGTGAGATCTATGCGATATGGCCGAGAAATGTAATTTTGATGTTAACTCCCAAACCGCTGCGCAGAAGTCAACCAAACTTCACCCAATAGTGTATTGTATCACAATCTAGTAGTTACATTTGAAATTTTTGTTCTAGGACATTTTGTTTGAACGCAATCATCAAACTTAATTAAAAAAGTCATTTAAGCCTTTTCACAGTGAGATCTATGCGATATGGACGAGAAATGTAATTTTGATGTTAACTCCCAAACCGCTGCGCAGAAGTCAACCAAACTTCACCCATTAGTGTATTGTATCACAATCTAGTAGTTACATGTGGAAATTTGGTTATAGGACATTTGATTTGAGCGCAATCCTCAAACTTAGGTCAAAAAAGCCATTTAAGCCTTTTCACAGTGAGATCTATGCGATATGGCCGAGAAATGTAATTTTGATGTTAACTCCCAAACCGCTGCGCAGAAGTCAACCAAACTTCACCCAATAGTGTATTGTATCACATTCTAGTAGTTACATTTGAAAATTTCGTTCTAGGACATTTGGTTTGAGCGCAATCATTAAACTTAGGTCCAAAAAGCCATTTAAGCCTTTTCACAGTGAGATCTATGCGATATGGCCGAGAAATGTAATTTTGATGTTAACTCCCAAACCGCTGCGCAGAAGTCAACTAAACTTCACCCAATAGTGTATTGTATCACATTCTAGTAGTTACATTTGAAAATTTCGTTCTAGGACATTTGGTTTGAGCGCAATCATTAAACTTAATTAAAAAAGTCATTTAAGCCTTTTCACAGTGAGATCTATGCGATATGGCCGAGAAATGTAATTTTGATGTTAACTCCCAAACCGCTGCGCAGAAGTCAACCAAACTTCACCCAATAGTGTATTGTATCACAATCTAGTAGTTACATTTGAAAATTTTGTTCTAGGACATTTTGTTTGAACTCAATCATCAAACTTAATTAAAAAAGTCATTTAAGCCTTTTCACAGTGAGATCTATGCGATATGGCCGAGAAATGTAATTTTGATGTTAACTCCCAAACCGCTGCGCAGAAGTCAACCAAACTTCACCCAATAGTGTATTGTATCACAATCTAGTAGTTACATTTGAAAATTTTGTTCTAGGACATTTTGTTTGAGCGCAATCATCAAACTTAATTAAAAAAGTCATTTAAGCCTTTTCACAGTGAGATCTATGCGATATGGCCGAGAAATGTAATTTTGATGTTAACTCCCAAACCGCTGCGCAGAAGTCAACTAAACTTCACCCAATAGTGTATTGTATCACATTCTAGTAGTTACATTTGAAAATTTGGTTCTAGGACATTTGGTTTGAGCGCAATCATTAAACTTAATTAAAAAAGTCATTTAAGCCTTTTCACAGTGAGATCTATGCGATATGGCCGAGAAATGTAATTTTGATGTTAACTCCCAAACCGCTGCGCAGAAGTCAACCAAACTTCACCCAATAGTGTATTGTATCACAATCTAGTAGTTACATTTGAAAATTTTGTTCTAGGACATTTTGTTTGAACGCAATCATCAAACTTAATTAAAAAAGTCATTTAAGCCTTTTCACAGTGAGATCTATGCGATATGGCCGAGAAATGTAATTTTGATGTTAACTCCCAAACCGCTGCGCAGAAGTCAACCAAACTTCACCCATTAGTGTATTGTATCACAATCTAGTAGTTACATGTGGAAATTTGGTTATAGGACATTTGATTTGAGCGCAATCCTCAAACTTAGGTCAAAAAAGCCATTTAAGCCTTTTCACAGTGAGATCTATGCGATATGGCCGAGAAATGTAATTTTGATGTTAACTCCCAAACCGCTGCGCAGAAGTCAACCAAACTTCACCCATTAGTGTATTGTATCACAATCTAGTAGTTACATTTGAAAATTTCGTTCTAGGACATTTGGTTTGAGCGCAATCCTCAAACTTAGGTCAAAAAAGCCATTTAAGCCTTTTCACAGTGAGATCTATGCGATATGGCCGAGAAATGTAATTTTGATGTTAACTCCCAAACCGCTGCGCAGAAGTCAACCAAACTTCACCCAATAGTGTATTTTATCACAATCTAGTAGTTACATTTGGAAATTTAGTTCTAGGACATTTGATTTGAGCGCAATCTTCAAACTTAATTAAAAAAAGTCATTTAAGCCTTTCCACAGTGAGATCTATGCGATATGGCCGAGAAATGTAATTTTGATGTTCACTCCCAAACCGCTGCGCAGAAGTCAACCAAACTTCACCCATTAGTGTATTGTATCACAATCTAGTAGTTACATGTGGAAATTTGGTTCTAGGACATTTGATTTGAGCGCAATCCTCAAACTTAGGTCAAAAAAGCCATTTAAGCCTTTTCACAGTGAGATCTATGCGATATGGCCGAGAAATGTAATTTTGATGTTAACTCCCAAACCGCTGCGCAGAAGTCAACCAAATTTCACCCAATAGTGTATTGTATCACAATCTAGTAGTTACATTTGAAAATTTTGTTCTAGGACATTTTGTTTGAACGCAATCATCAAACTTAATTAAAAAAGTCATTTAAGCCTTTTCACAGTGAGATCTATGCGATATGGCCGAGAAATGTAATTTTGATGTTAACTCCCAAACCGCTGCGCAGAAGTCAACCAAACTTCACCCAATAGTGTATTGTATCACAATCTAGTAGTTACATTTGAAAATTTTGTTTTAGGAAATTTTGTTTGAGCGCAATCATCAAACTTAATTAAAAAAGTCATTTAAGCCTTTTCACAGTGAGATCTATGCGATATGGCCGAGAAATGTAATTTTGATGTCAACTCCCAAACCGCTGCGCAGAAGTCAACCAAACTTCACCCAATAGTGTATTGTATCACAATCTAGTAGTTACATTTGAAAATTTTGTTCTAGGACATTTTGTTTGAACGCAATCATCAAACTTAATTAAAAAAGTCATTTAAGCCTTTTCACAGTGAGATCTATGCGATATGGCCGAGAAATGTAATTTTGATGTTAACTCCCAAACCGCTGCGCAGAAGTCAACCAAACTTCACCCAATAGTGTATTGTATCACAATCTAGTAGTTACATTTGAAAATTTTGTTTTAGGAAATTTTGTTTGAGCGCAATCATCAAACTTAATTAAAAAAGTCATTTAAGACTTTTCACAGTGAGATCTATGCGATATGGCCGAGAAATGTAATTTTGGTGTTAACTCCCAAACCGCTGCGCAGAAGTCAACCAAACTTCACCCATTAGTGTATTGTATCACAATCTAGTAGTTACATGTGGAAATTTGGTTATAGGACATTTGATTTGAGCGCAATCCTCAAACTTAGGTCAAAAAAGCCATTTAAGCCTTTTCACAGTGAAATCTATGCGATATGGCCGAGAAATGTAATTTTGATGTTAACTCCCAAACCGCTGCGCAGAAGTCAACCAAACTTCACCCATTAGTGTATTGTATCACAATCTAGTAGTTACATGTGGAAATTTGTTTCTAGGACATTTGATTTGAGCGCAATCCTCAAACTTAGGTCAAAAAAGCCATTTAAGCCTTTTCACAGTGAGATCAATGCGATATGGCCGAGAAATGTAATTTTGATGTTAACTCCCAAACCGCTGCGCAGAAGTCAACCAAACTTCACCCAATGGTGTATTGTATCACATTCTAGTAGTTACATTTTAAAATTTCGTTCTAGGACATTTGGTTTGAGCGCAATCCTCAAACTTAGGTCAAAAAAGCCATTTAAGCCTTTTCACAGTGAGATCTATGCGATATGGCCGAGAAATGTAATTTTGATGTTAACTCCCAAACCGCTGCGCAGAAGTCAACCAAATTTCACCCAATAGTGTATTGTATCACAATCTAGTAGTTACATTTGAAAATTTTGTTCTAGGACATTTTGTTTGAACGCAATCATCAAACTTAATTAAAAAAGTCATTTAAGCCTTTTCACAGTGAGATCTATGCGATATGGCCGAGAAATGTAATTTTGATGTTAACTCCCAAACCGCTGCGCAGAAGTCAACCAAACTTCACCCAATAGTGTATTGTATCACAATCTAGTAGTTACATTTGAAAATTTTGTTTTAGGAAATTTTGTTTGAGCGCAATCATCAAACTTAATTAAAAAAGTCATTTAAGCCTTTTCACAGTGAGATCTATGCGATATGGCCGAGAAATGTAATTTTGATGTCAACTCCCAAACCGCTGCGCAGAAGTCAACCAAACTTCACCCAATAGTGTATTGTATCACAATCTAGTAGTTACATTTGAAAATTTTGTTCTAGGACATTTTGTTTGAACGCAATCATCAAACTTAATTAAAAAAGTCATTTAAGCCTTTTCACAGTGAGATCTATGCGATATGGCCGAGAAATGTAATTTTGATGTTAACTCCCAAACCGCTGCGCAGAAGTCAAC
Organism: Corythoichthys intestinalis; assembly: GCF_030265065.1. NCBI lineage: Eukaryota > Metazoa > Chordata > Actinopteri > Syngnathiformes > Syngnathidae > Corythoichthys > Corythoichthys intestinalis. The sequence goes on along the minus strand of NW_026651600.1, from coordinate 935,818 downwards.
CAAACTTCACCCAATAGTGTATTGTATCACAATCTAGTAGTTACATTTGAAAATTTTGTTTTAGGAAATTTTGTTTGAGCGCAATCATCAAACTTAATTAAAAAAGTCATTTAAGACTTTTCACAGTGAGATCTATGCGATATGGCCGAGAAATGTAATTTTGGTGTTAACTCCCAAACCGCTGCGCAGAAGTCAACCAAACTTCACCCATTAGTGTATTGTATCACAATCTAGTAGTTACATGTGGAAATTTGGTTATAGGACATTTGATTTGAGCGCAATCCTCAAACTTAGGTCAAAAAAGCCATTTAAGCCTTTTCACAGTGAAATCTATGCGATATGGCCGAGAAATGTAATTTTGATGTTAACTCCCAAACCGCTGCGCAGAAGTCAACCAAACTTCACCCATTAGTGTATTGTATCACAATCTAGTAGTTACATGTGGAAATTTGTTTCTAGGACATTTGATTTGAGCGCAATCCTCAAACTTAGGTCAAAAAAGCCATTTAAGCCTTTTCACAGTGAGATCAATGCGATATGGCCGAGAAATGTAATTTTGATGTTAACTCCCAAACCGCTGCGCAGAAGTCAACCAAACTTCACCCAATGGTGTATTGTATCACATTCTAGTAGTTACATTTTAAAATTTCGTTCTAGGACATTTGGTTTGAGCGCAATCCTCAAACTTAGGTCAAAAAAGCCATTTAAGCCTTTTCACAGTGAGATCTATGCGATATGGCCGAGAAATGTAATTTTGATGTTAACTCCCAAACCGCTGCGCAGAAGTCAACCAAACTTCACCCATTAGTGTATTGTATCACAATCTAGTAGTTACATTTGAAAATTTTGTCCTAGGACATTTTGTTTGAACGCAATCATCAAACTTAATTAAAAAAGTCATTTAAGCCTTTTCACAGTGAGATCTATGCGATATGGCCGAGAAATGTAATTTTGATGTTAACTCCCAAACCGCTGCGCAGAAGTCAACCAAACTTCACCCAATAGTGTATTGTATCACAATCTAGTAGTTACATTTGAAAATTTTGTTCTAGGACATTTTGTTTGAGCGCAATCCTCAAACTTAGGTCAAAAAAGCCATTTAAGCCTTTTCACAGTGAGATCTATGCGATATGGCCGAGAAATGTAATTTTGATGTTAACTCCCAAACCGCTGCGCAGAAGTAAACCAAACTTCACCCATTAGTGTATTGTATCACAATCTAGTAGTTACATGTGGAAATTTGGTTCTAGGACATTTGATTTGAGCGCAATCCTCAAACTTAGGTCAAAAAAGCCATTTAAGCCTTTTCACAGTGAGATCTATGCGATATGGCCGAGAAATGTAATTTTGATGTTAACTCCCAAACCGCTGCGCAGAAGTCAACCAAACTTCACCCAATAGTGTATTGTATCACAATCTAGTAGTTACATTTGAAATTTTTGTTCTAGGACATTTTGTTTGAACGCAATCATCAAACTTAATTAAAAAAGTCATTTAAGCCTTTTCACAGTGAGATCTATGCGATATGGACGAGAAATGTAATTTTGATGTTAACTCCCAAACCGCTGCGCAGAAGTCAACCAAACTTCACCCATTAGTGTATTGTATCACAATCTAGTAGTTACATGTGGAAATTTGGTTATAGGACATTTGATTTGAGCGCAATCCTCAAACTTAGGTCAAAAAAGCCATTTAAGCCTTTTCACAGTGAGATCTATGCGATATGGCCGAGAAATGTAATTTTGATGTTAACTCCCAAACCGCTGCGCAGAAGTCAACCAAACTTCACCCAATAGTGTATTGTATCACATTCTAGTAGTTACATTTGAAAATTTCGTTCTAGGACATTTGGTTTGAGCGCAATCATTAAACTTAGGTCCAAAAAGCCATTTAAGCCTTTTCACAGTGAGATCTATGCGATATGGCCGAGAAATGTAATTTTGATGTTAACTCCCAAACCGCTGCGCAGAAGTCAACTAAACTTCACCCAATAGTGTATTGTATCACATTCTAGTAGTTACATTTGAAAATTTCGTTCTAGGACATTTGGTTTGAGCGCAATCATTAAACTTAATTAAAAAAGTCATTTAAGCCTTTTCACAGTGAGATCTATGCGATATGGCCGAGAAATGTAATTTTGATGTTAACTCCCAAACCGCTGCGCAGAAGTCAACCAAACTTCACCCAATAGTGTATTGTATCACAATCTAGTAGTTACATTTGAAAATTTTGTTCTAGGACATTTTGTTTGAACTCAATCATCAAACTTAATTAAAAAAGTCATTTAAGCCTTTTCACAGTGAGATCTATGCGATATGGCCGAGAAATGTAATTTTGATGTTAACTCCCAAACCGCTGCGCAGAAGTCAACCAAACTTCACCCAATAGTGTATTGTATCACAATCTAGTAGTTACATTTGAAAATTTTGTTCTAGGACATTTTGTTTGAGCGCAATCATCAAACTTAATTAAAAAAGTCATTTAAGCCTTTTCACAGTGAGATCTATGCGATATGGCCGAGAAATGTAATTTTGATGTTAACTCCCAAACCGCTGCGCAGAAGTCAACCAAACTTCACCCATTAGTGTATTGTATCACAATCTAGTAGTTACATGTGGAAATTTGGTTCTAGGACATTTGATTTGAGCGCAATCCTCAAACTTAGGTCAAAAAAGCCATTTAAGCCTTTTCACAGTGAGATCTATGCGATATGGCCGAGAAATGTAATTTTGATGTTAACTCCCAAACCGCTGCGCAGAAGTCAACCAAACTTCACCCAATAGTGTATTGTATCACATTCTAGTTGTTACATTTGAAAATTTCGTTCTAGGACATTTGGTTTGAGCGCAATCATTAAACTTAGGTCAAAAAAGCCATTTAAGCCTTTTCACAGTGAGATCTATGCGATATGGCCGAGAAATGTAATTTTGATGTTAACTCCCAAACCGCTGCGCAGAAGTGAACCAAACTTCACCCATTAGTGTATTGTATCACAATCTAGTAGTTACATGTGGAAATTTGGTTCTAGGACATTTGATTTGAGCGCAATCCTCAAACTTAGGTCAAAAAAGCCATTTAAGCCTTTTCACAGTGAGATCTATGCGATATGGCCGAGAAATGTAATTTTGATGTTAACTCCCAAACCGCTGCGCAGAAGTCAACCAAACTTCACCCAATAGTGTATTGTATCACAATCTAGTAGTTACATTTGAAAATTTTGTTCTAGGACATTTTGTTTGAGCGCAATCATCAAACTTAATTAAAAAAGTCATTTAAGCCTTTTCACAGTGAGATCTATGCGATATGGCCGAGAAATGTAATTTTGATGTTAACTCCCAAACCGCTGCGCAGAAGTCAACCAAACTTCACCCATTAGTGTATTGTATCACAATCTAGTAGTTACATGTGGAAATTTGGTTCTAGGACATTTGATTTGAGCGCAATCCTCAAACTTAGGTCAAAAAAGCCATTTAAGCCTTTTCACAGTGAGATCTATGCGATATGGCCGAGAAATGTAATTTTGATGTTAACTCCCAAACCGCTGCGCAGAAGTCAACCAAACTTCACCCAATAGTGTATTGAATCACAATCTAGTAGTTACATTTAAAAATTTTGTTCTAGGACATTTTGTTTGAACGCAATCATCAAACTTAATTAAAAAAGTCATTTAAGCCTTTTCACAGTGAGATCTATGCGATATGGCCGAGAAATGTAATTTTGATGTTAACTCCCAAACCGCTGCGCAGAAGTCAACCAAACTTCACCCATTAGTGTATTGTATCACAATCTAGTAGTTACATGTGGAAATTTGGTTCTAGGACATTTGATTTGAGCGCAATCCTCAAACTTAGGTCAAAAAAGCCATTTAAGCCTTTTCACAGTGAGATCTATGCGATATGGCCGAGAAATGTAATTTTGATCTCAACTCCCAAACCGCTGCGCAGAAGTCAACCAAACTTCACCCAATAGTGTATTGTATCACATTCTAGTAGTTACATTTGAAAATTTCGTTCTAGGACATTTGGTTTGAGCGCAATCATTAAACTTAGGTCCAAAAAGCCATTTAAGCCTTTTCACAGTGAGATCTATGCGATATGGCCGAGAAATGTAATTTTGATGTTAACTCCCAAACCGCTGCGCAGAAGTCAACTAAACTTCACCCAATAGTGTATTGTATCACATTCTAGTAGTTACATTTGAAAATTTCGTTCTAGGACATTTGGTTTGAGCGCAATCATTAAACTTAATTAAAAAAGTCATTTAAGCCTTTTCACAGTGAGATCTATGCGATATGGCCGAGAAATGTAATTTTGATGTTAACTCCCAAACCGCTGCGCAGAAGTCAACCAAACTTCACCCAATAGTGTATTGTATCACAATCTAGTAGTTACATTTGAAAATTTTGTTCTAGGACATTTTGTTTGAACGCAATCATCAAACTTAATTAAAAAAGTCATTTAAGCCTTTTCACAGTGAGATCTATGCGATATGGCCGAGAAATGTAATTTTGATGTTAACTCCCAAACCGCTGCGCAGAAGTCAACCAAACTTCACCCAATAGTGTATTGTATCACAATCTAGTAGTTACATTTGAAAATTTTGTTCTAGGACATTTTGTTTGAGCGCAATCATCAAACTTAATTAAAAAAGTCATTTAAGCCTTTTCACAGTGAGATCTATGCGATATGGCCGAGAAATGTAATTTTGATGTTAACTCCCAAACCGCTGCGCAGAAGTGAACCAAACTTCACCCATTAGTGTATTGTATCACAATCTAGTAGTTACATGTGGAAATTTGGTTCTAGGACATTTGATTTGAGCGCAATCCTCAAACTTAGGTCAAAAAAGCCATTTAAGCCTTTTCACAGTGAGATCAATGCGATATGGCCGAGAAATGTAATTTTGATGTTAACTCCCAAACCGCTGCGCAGAAGTCAACCAAACTTCACCCAATAGTGTATTGTATCACAATCTAGTAGTTACATTTGAAAATTTTGTTCTAGGACATTTTGTTTGAGCGCAATCATCAAACTTAATTAAAAAAGTCATTTAAGCCTTTTCACAGTGAGATCTATGCGATATGGCCGAGAAATGTAATTTTGATGTTAACTCCCAAACCGCTGCGCAGAAGTCAACCAAACTTCACCCATTAGTGTATTGTATCACAATCTAGTAGTTACATGTGGAAATTTGGTTCTAGGACATTTGATTTGAGCGCAATCCTCAAACTTAGGTCAAAAAAGCCATTTAAGCCTTTTCACAGTGAGATCTATGCGATATGGCCGAGAAATGTAATTTTGATGTTAACTCCCAAACCGCTGCGCAGAAGTCAACCAAACTTCACCCAATAGTGTATTGAATCACAATCTAGTAGTTACATTTAAAAATTTTGTTCTAGGACATTTTGTTTGAACGCAATCATCAAACTTAATTAAAAAAGTCATTTAAGCCTTTTCACAGTGAGATCTATGCGATATGGCCGAGAAATGTAATTTTGATGTTAACTCCCAAACCGCTGCGCAGAAGTCAACCAAACTTCACCCATTAGTGTATTGTATCACAATCTAGTAGTTATATGTGGAAATTTGGTTATAGGACATTTGATTTGAGCGCAATCCTCAAACTTAGGTCAAAAAAGCCATTTAAGCCTTTTCACAGTGAGATCTATGCAATATGGCCGAGAAATGTAATTTTGATGTTAACTCCCAAACCGCTGCGCATAAGTCAACCAAACTTCACCCAATAGTGTATTTTATCACAATCTAGTAGTTACATTTGGAAATTTAGTTCTAAGACATTTGATTTGAGCGCAATCTTCAAACTTAATTAAAAAAAGTCATTTAAGCCTTTTCACAGTGAGATCTATGCGATATGGCCGAGAAATGTAATTTTGATGTTCACTCCCAAACCGCTGCGCAGAAGTCAACCAAACTTCAACCATTAGTGTATTGTATCACAATCTAGTAGTTACATGTGGAAATTTGGTTCTAGGACATTTGATTTGAGCGCAATCCTCAAACTTAGGTCAAAAAAGCCATTTAAGCCTTTTCACAGTGAGATCTATGCGATATGGCCGAGAAATGTAATTTTGATGTTAACTCCCAAACCGCTGCGCAGAAGTCAACCAAACTTCACCCAATAGTGTATTGAATCACAATCTAGTAGTTACATTTAAAAATTTTGTTCTAGGACATTTTGTTTGAACGCAATCATCAAACTTAATTAAAAAAGTCATTTAAGCCTTTTCACAGTGAGATCTATGCGATATGGCCGAGAAATGTAATTTTGATGTTAACTCCCAAACCGCTGCGCAGAAGTCAACCAAACTTCACCCATTAGTGTATTGTATCACAATCTAGTAGTTATATGTGGAAATTTGGTTATAGGACATTTGATTTGAGCGCAATCCTCAAACTTAGGTCAAAAAAGCCATTTAAGCCTTTTCACAGTGAGATCTATGCGATATGGCCGAGAAATGTAATTTTGATGTTAACTCCCAAACCGCTGCGCATAAGTCAACCAAACTTCACCCAATAGTGTATTTTATCACAATCTAGTAGTTACATTTGGAAATTTAGTTCTAGGACATTTGATTTGAGCGCAATCTTCAAACTTAATTAAAAAAAGTCATTTAAGCCTTTTCACAGTGAGATCTATGCGATATGGCCGAGAAATGTAATTTTGATGTTCACTCCCAAACCGCTGCGCAGAAGTCAACCAAACTTCAACCATTAGTGTATTGTATCACAATCTAGTAGTTACATGTGGAAATTTGGTTCTAGGACATTTGATTTGAGCGCAATCCTCAAACTTAGGTCAAAAAAGCCATTTAAGCCTTTTCACAGTGAGATCTATGCGATATGGCCGAGAAATGTAATTTTGATGTTAACTCCCAAACCGCTGCGCAGAAGTCAACCAAACTTCACCCAATAGTGTATTGTATCACAATCTAGTAGTTACATTTGAAAATTTTGTTCTAGGACATTTTGTTTGAGCGCAATCATCAAACTTAATTAAAAAAGTCATTTAAGCCTTTTCACAGTGAGATCTATGCGATATGGCCGAGAAATGTAATTTTGATGTTAACTCCCAAACCGCTGCGCAGAAGTCAACCAAACTTCACCCATTAGTGTATTGTATCACAATCTAGTAGTTACATGTGGAAATTTGGTTCTAGGACATTTGATTTGAGCGCAATCCTCAAACTTAGGTCAAAAAAGCCATTTAAGCCTTTTCACAGTGAGATCTATGCGATATGGCCGAGAAATGTAATTTTGATGTTAACTCCCAAACCGCTGCGCAGAAGTAAACCAAACTTCACCCATTAGTGTATTGTATCACAATCTAGTAGTTACATGTGGAAATTTGGTTCTAGGACATTTGATTTGAGCGCAATCCTCAAACTTAGGTCAAAAAAGCCATTTAAGCCTTTTCACAGTGAGATCTATGCGATATGGCCGAGAAATGTAATTTTGATGTTAACTCCCAAACCGCTGCGCAGAAGTCAACCAAACTTCACCCAATAGTGTATTGTATCACAATCTAGTAGTTACATTTAAAAATTTTGTTCTAGGACATTTTGTTTGAACGCAATCATCAAACTTAATTAAAAAAGTCATTTAAGCCTTTTCACAGTGAGATCTATGCGATATGGCCGAGAAATGTAATTTTGATGTTAACTCCCAAACCGCTGCGCAGAAGTCAACCAAACTTCACCCATTAGTGTATTGTATCACAATCTAGTAGTTATATGTGGAAATTTGGTTATAGGACATTTGATTTGAGCGCAATCCTCAAATTTAGGTCAAAAAAGCCATTTAAGCCTTTTCACAGTGAGATCTATGCGATATGGCCGAGAAATGTAATTTTGATGTTAACTCCCAAACCGCTGCGCAGAAGTCAACCAAACTTCACCCAATAGTGTATTTTATCACAATCTAGTAGTTACATTTGGAAATTTAGTTCTAGGACATTTGATTTGAGCGCAATCTTCAAACTTAATTAAAAAAAGTCATTTAAGCCTTTTCACAGTGAGATCTATGCGATATGGCCGAGAAATGTAATTTTGATGTTCACTCCCAAACCGCTGCGCAGAAGTCAACCAAACTTCAACCATTAGTGTATTGTATCACAATCTAGTAGTTACATGTGGAAATTTGGTTCTAGGACATTTGATTTGAGCGCAATCCTCAAACTTAGGTCAAAAAAGCCATTTAAGCCTTTTCACAGTGAGATCTATGCGATATGGCCGAGAAATGTAATTTTGATGTTAACTCCCAAACCGCTGCGCAGAAGTCAACCAAACTTCACCCAATAGTGTATTGTATCACAATCTAGTAGTTACATTTGAAAATTTTGTTCTAGGACATTTTGTTTGAGCGCAATCATCAAACTTAATTAAAAAAAGTCATTTAAGCCTTTTCACAGTGAGATCTATGCGATATGGCCGAGAAATGTAATTTTGATGTTAACTCCCAAACCGCTGCGCAGAAGTCAACCAAACTTCACCCATTAGTGTATTGTATCACAATCTAGTAGTTACATGTGGAAATTTGGTTCTAGGACATTTGATTTGAGCGCAATCCTCAAACTTAGGTCAAAAAAGCCATTTAAGCCTTTTCACAGTGAGATCTATGCGATATGGCCGAGAAATGTAATTTTGATGTCAACTCCCAAACCGCTGCGCAGAAGTCAACCAAACTTCACCCAATAGTGTATTGTATCACATTCTAGTAGTTACATTTGAAAATTTCGTTCTAGGACATTTGGTTTGAGCGCAATCATTAAACTTAGGTCCAAAAAGCCATTTAAGCCTTTTCACAGTGAGATCTATGCGATATGGCCGAGAAATGTAATTTTGATGTTAACTCCCAAACCGCTGCGCAGAAGTCAACCAAACTTCACCCAATAGTGTATTGTATCACAATCTAGTAGTTACATTTGAAAATTTTGTTCTAGGACATTTTGTTTGAACGCAATCATCAAACTTAATTAAAAAAGTCATTTAAGCCTTTTCACAGTGAGATCTATGCGATATGGCCGAGAAATGTAATTTTGATGTTAACTCCCAAACCGCTGCGCAGAAGTCAACCAAACTTCACCCAATAGTGTATTGTATCACAATCTAGTAGTTACATTTGAAAATTTTGTTTTAGGAAATTTTGTTTGAACGCAATCATCAAACTTAATTAAAAAAGTCATTTAAGCCTTTTCACAGTGAGATCTATGCGATATGGCCGAGAAATGTAATTTTGATGTTCACTCCCAAACCGCTGCGCAGAAGTCAACCAAACTTCACCCATTAGTGTATTGTATCACAATCTAGTAGTTACATGTGGAAATTTGGTTATAGGACATTTGATTTGAGCGCAATCCTCAAACTTAGGTCAAAAAAGCCATTTAAGCCTTTTCACAGTGAGATCTATGCGATATGGCCGAGAAATGTAATTTTGATGTTAACTCACAAACCGCTGCGCAGAAGTCAACCAAACTTCACCCATTAGTGTATTGTATCACAATCTAGTAGTTACATGTGGAAATTTGGTTCTAGGACATTTGATTTGAGCGCAATCCTCAAACTTAGGTCAAAAAAGCCATTTAAGCCTTTTCACAGTGAGATCAATGCGATATGGCCGAGAAATGTAATTTTGATGTTAACTCCCAAACCGCTGCGCAGAAGTCAACCAAATTTCACCCAATGGTGTATTGTATCACATTCTAGTAGTTACATTTTAAAATTTCGTTCTAGGACATTTTGTTTGAACGCAATCATCAAACTTAATTAAAAAAGTCATTTAAGCCTTTTCACAGTGAGATCTATGCGATATGGCCGAGAAATGTAATTTTGATGTTAACTCCCAAACCGCTGCGCAGAAGTCAACCAAACTTCACCCATTAGTGTATTGTATCACAATCTAGTAGTTATATGTGGAAATTTGGTTATAGGACATTTGATTTGAGCGCAATCCTCAAATTTAGGTCAAAAAAGCCATTTAAGCCTTTTCACAGTGAGATCTATGCGATATGGCCGAGAAATGTAATTTTGATGTTAACTCCCAAACCGCTGCGCAGAAGTCAACCAAACTTCACCCAATAGTGTATTTTATCACAATCTAGTAGTTACATTTGAAAATTTTGTTCTAGGACATTTTGTTTGAGCGCAATCATCAAACTTAATTAAAAAAAGTCATTTAAGCCTTTTCACAGTGAGATCTATGCGATATGGCCGAGAAATGTAATTTTGATGTTCACTCCCAAACCGCTGCGCAGAAGTCAACCAAACTTCACCCATTAGTGTATTGTATCACAATCTAGTAGTTACATGTGGAAATTTGGTTCTAGGACATTTGATTTGAGCGCAATCCTCAAACTTAGGTCAAAAAAGCCATTTAAGCCTTTTCACAGTGAGATCTATGCGATATGGCCGAGAAATGTAATTTTGATGTTAACTCCCAAACCGCTGCGCAGAAGTCAACCAAACTTCACCCAATAGTGTATTGTATCACAATCTAGTAGTTACATTTGAAAATTTTGTTCTAGGACATTTTGTTTGAGCGCAATCATCAAACTTAATTAAAAAAAGTCATTTAAGCCTTTTCACAGTGAGATCTATGCGATATGGCCGAGAAATGTAATTTTGATGTTAACTCCCAAACCGCTGCGCAGAAGTCAACCAAACTTCACCCATTAGTGTATTGTATCACAATCTAGTAGTTACATGTGGAAATTTGGTTCTAGGACATTTGATTTGAGCGCAATCCTCAAACTTAGGTCAAAAAAGCCATTTAAGCCTTTTCACAGTGAGATCTATGCGATATGGCCGAGAAATGTAATTTTGATGTCAACTCCCAAACCGCTGCGCAGAAGTCAACCAAACTTCACCCAATAGTGTATTGTATCACATTCTAGTAGTTACATTTGAAAATTTCGTTCTAGGACATTTGGTTTGAGCGCAATCATTAAACTTAGGTCCAAAAAGCCATTTAAGCCTTTTCACAGTGAGATCTATGCGATATGGCCGAGAAATGTAATTTTGATGTTAACTCCCAAACCGCTGCGCAGAAGTCAACTAAACTTCACCCAATAGTGTATTGTATCACATTCTAGTAGTTACATTTGAAAATTTCGTTCTAGGACATTTGGTTTGAGCGCAATCATTAAACTTAATTAAAAAAGTCATTTAAGCCTTTTCACAGTGAGATCTATGCGATATGGCCGAGAAATGTAATTTTGATGTTAACTCCCAAACCGCTGCGCAGAAGTCAACCAAACTTCACCCAATAGTGTATTGTATCACAATCTAGTAGTTACATTTGAAAATTTTGTTCTAGGACATTTTGTTTGAACGCAACATCAAACTTAATTAAAAAAGTCATTTAAGCCTTTTCACAGTGAGATCTATGCGATATGGCCGAGAAATGTAATTTTGATGTTAACTCCCAAACCGCTGCGCAGAAGTCAACCAAACTTCATCCAATAGTGTATTGTATCACAATCTAGTAGTTACATTTGAAAATTTTGTTTTAGGAAATTTTGTTTGAACGCAATCATCAAACTTAATTAAAAAAGTCATTTAAGCCTTTTCACAGTGAGATCTATGCGATATGGCCGAGAAATGTAATTTTGATGTTCACTCCCAAACCGCTGCGCAGAAGTCAACCAAACTTCACCCATTAGTGTATTGTATCACAATCTAGTAGTTACATGTGGAAATTTGGTTATAGGACATTTGATTTGAGCGCAATCCTCAAACTTAGGTCAAAAAAGCCATTTAAGCCTTTTCACAGTGAGATCTATGCGATATGGCCGAGAAATGTAATTTTGATGTTAACTCACAAACCGCTGCGCAGAAGTCAACCAAACTTCACCCATTAGTGTATTGTATCACAATCTAGTAGTTACATGTGGAAATTTGGTTCTAGGACATTTGATTTGAGCGCAATCCTCAAACTTAGGTCAAAAAAGCCATTTAAGCCTTTTCACAGTGAGATCAATGCGATATGGCCGAGAAATGTAATTTTGATGTTAACTCCCAAACCGCTGCGCAGAAGTCAACCAAATTTCACCCAATGGTGTATTGTATCACATTCTAGTAGTTACATTTTAAAATTTCGTTCTAGGACATTTTGTTTGAACGCAATCATCAAACTTAATTAAAAAAGTCATTTAAGCCTTTTCACAGTGAGATCTATGCGATATGGCCGAGAAATGTAATTTTGATGTTAACTCCCAAACCGCTGCGCAGAAGTCAACCAAACTTCACCCATTAGTGTATTGTATCACAATCTAGTAGTTATATGTGGAAATTTGGTTATAGGACATTTGATTTGAGCGCAATCCTCAAATTTAGGTCAAAAAAGCCATTTAAGCCTTTTCACAGTGAGATCTATGCGATATGGCCGAGAAATGTAATTTTGATGTTAACTCCCAAACCGCTGCGCAGAAGTCAACCAAACTTCACCCAATAGTGTATTTTATCACAATCTAGTAGTTACATTTGGAAATTTAGTTCTAGGACATTTGATTTGAGCGCAATCTTCAAACTTAATTAAAAAAAGTCATTTAAGCCTTTTCACAGTGAGATCTATGCGATATGGCCGAGAAATGTAATTTTGATGTTCACTCCCAAACCGCTGCGCAGAAGTCAACCAAACTTCAACCATTAGTGTATTGTATCACAATCTAGTAGTTACATGTGGAAATTTGGTTCTAGGACATTTGATTTGAGCGCAATCCTCAAACTTAGGTCAAAAAAGCCATTTAAGCCTTTTCACAGTGAGATCTATGCGATATGGCCGAGAAATGTAATTTTGATGTTAACTCCCAAACCGCTGCGCAGAAGTCAACCAAACTTCACCCAATAGTGTATTGTATCACAATCTAGTAGTTACATTTGAAAATTTTGTTCTAGGACATTTTGTTTGAGCGCAATCATCAAACTTAATTAAAAAAGTCATTTAAGCCTTTTCACAGTGAGATCTATGCGATATGGCCGAGAAATGTAATTTTGATGTTAACTCCCAAACCGCTGCGCAGAAGTCAACCAAACTTCACCCATTAGTGTATTGTATCACAATCTAGTAGTTACATGTGGAAATTTGGTTCTAGGACATTTGATTTGAGCGCAATCCTCAAACTTAGGTCAAAAAAGCCATTTAAGCCTTTTCACAGTGAGATCAATGCGATATGGCCGAGAAATGTAATTTTGATGTTAACTCCCAAACCGCTGCGCAGAAGTCAACCAAATTTCACCCAATGGTGTATTGTATCACATTCTAGTAGTTACATTTTAAAATTTCGTTCTAGGACATTTGGTTTGAGCGCAATCCTCAAACTTAGGTCAAAAAAGCCATTTAAGCCTTTTCACAGTGAGATCTATGCGATATGGCCGAGAAATGTAATTTTGATGTTAACTCCCAAACCGCTGCGCAGAAGTCAACCAAACTTCACCCAATAGTGTATCGTATCACAATCTAGTAGTTACATTTGAAAATTTTGTTCTAGGACATTTTGTTTGAAGGCAATCATCAAACTTAATTAAAAAAGTCATTTAAGCCTTTTCACAGTGAGATCTATGCGATATGGCCGAGAAATGTAATTTTGATGTTAACTCCCAAACCGCTGCGCAGATGTCAACCAAACTTCACCCATTAGTGTATTGTATCACAATCTAGTAGTTACATGTGGAAATTTGGTTCTAGGACATTTGATTTGAGCGCAATCCTCAAACTTAGGTCAAAAAAGCCATTTAAGCCTTTTCACAGTGAGATCTATGCGATATGGCCGAGAAATGTAATTTTGATGTTAACTCCCAAACCGCTGCGCAGAAGTCAACCAAACTTCACCCAATAGTGTATTGTATCACAATCTAGTAGTTACATTTGAAAATTTTGTTCTAGGACATTTTGTTTGAGCGCAATCATCAAACTTAATTAAAAAAGTCATTTAAGCCTTTTCACAGTGAGATCTATGCGATATGGCCGAGAAATGTAATTTTGATGTTAACTCCCAAACCGCTGCGCAGAAGTCAACCAAACTTCACCCATTAGTGTATTGTATCACAATCTAGTAGTTACATGTGGAAATTTGGTTCTAGGACATTTGATTTGAGCGCAATCCTCAAACTTAGGTCAAAAAAGCCATTTAAGCCTTTTCACAGTGAGATCAATGCGATATGGCCGAGAAATGTAATTTTGATGTTAACTCCCAAACCGCTGCGCAGAAGTCAACCAAATTTCACCCAATGGTGTATTGTATCACATTCTAGTAGTTACATTTTAAAATTTCGTTCTAGGACATTTGGTTTGAGCGCAATCCTCAAACTTAGGTCAAAAAAGCCATTTAAGCCTTTTCACAGTGAGATCTATGCGATATGGCCGAGAAATGTAATTTTGATGTTAACTCCCAAACCGCTGCGCAGAAGTCAACCAAACTTCACCCAATAGTGTATCGTATCACAATCTAGTAGTTACATTTGAAAATTTTGTTCTAGGACATTTTGTTTGAAGGCAATCATCAAACTTAATTAAAAAAGTCATTTAAGCCTTTTCACAGTGAGATCTATGCGATATGGCCGAGAAATGTAATTTTGATGTTAACTCCCAAACCGCTGCGCAGATGTCAACCAAACTTCACCCATTAGTGTATTGTATCACAATCTAGTAGTTACATGTGGAAATTTGGTTCTAGGACATTTGGTTTGAGCGCAATCATTAAACTTAGGTCAAAAAAGCCATTTAAGCCTTTTCACAGTGAGATCTATGCGATATGGCCGAGAAATGTAATTTTGATGTTAACTCCCAAACCGCTGCGCAGAAGTCAACTAAACTTCACCCAATAGTGTATTGTATCACATTCTAGTAGTTACATTTGAAAATTTGGTTCTAGGACATTTGGTTTGAGCGCAATCATTAAACAATTAAAAAAGTCATTTAAGCCTTTTCACAGTGAGATCTATGCGATATGGCCGAGAAATGTAATTTTGATGTTAACTCCCAAACCGCTGCGCAGAAGTCAACCAAACTTCACCCAATAGTGTATTGTATCACAATCTAGTAGTTACATTTGAAAATTTTGTTCTAGGACATTTTGTTTGAACGCAATCATCAAACTTAATTAAAAAAGTCATTTAAGCCTTTTCACAGTGAGATCTATGCGATATGGCCGAGAAATGTAATTTTGATGTTAACTCCCAAACCGCTGCGCAGAAGTCAACCAAACTTCACCCATTAGTGTATTGTATCACAATCTAGTAGTTACATGTGGAAATTTGGTTATAGGACATTTGATTTGAGCGCAATCCTCAAACTTAGGTCAAAAAAGCCATTTAAGCCTTTTCACAGTGAGATCTATGCGATATGGCCGAGAAATGTAATTTTGATGTTAACTCCCAAACCGCTGCGCAGAAGTCAACCAAACTTCACCCATTAGTGTATTGTATCACAATCTAGTAGTTACATTTGAAAATTTCGTTCTAGGACATTTGGTTTGAGCGCAATCTTTAAACTTAGGTCAAAAAAGCCATTTAAGCCTTTTCACAGTGAGATCTATGCGATATGGCCGAGAAATGTAATTTGATGTTAACTCCCAAACCGCTGCGCAGAAGTCAACCAAACTTCACCCATTAGTGTATTGTATCACAATCTAGTAGTTACATGTGGAAATTTTGTTCTAGGACATTTTGTTTGAACGCAATCATTAAACTTAATTAAAAAAGTCATTTAAGCCTTTTCACAGTGAGATCTATGCGATATGGCCGAGAAATGTAATTTTGATGTTAACTCCCAAACCGCTGCGCAGAAGTCAACCAAACTTCACCCAATAGTGTATTGTATCACAATCTAGTAGTTACATTTGAAAATTTTGTTCTAGGACATTTTGTTTGAACGCAATCATCAAACTTAATTAAAAAAGTCATTTAAGCCTTTTCACAGTGAGATCTATGCGATATGGCCGAGAAATGTAATTTTGATGTTAACTCCCAAACCGCTGCGCAGAAGTCAACCAAACTTCACCCATTAGTGTATTGTATCACAATCTAGTAGTTACATGTGGAAATTTGGTTATAGGACATTTGATTTGAGCGCAATCCTCAAACTTAGGTCAAAACAGCCATTTAAGCCTTTTCACAGTGAGATCTATGCGATATGGCCGAGAAATGTAATTTTGATGTTAACTCCCAAACCGCTGCGCAGAAGTCAACCAAACTTCACCCAATAGTGTATTTTATCACAATCTAGTAGTTACATTTGGAAATTTAGTTCTAGGACATTTGATTTGAGCGCAATCTTCAAACTTAATTAAAAAAAGTCATTTAAGCCTTTTCACAGTGAGATCTATGCGATATGGCCGAGAAATGTAATTTTGATGTTCACTCCCAAACCGCTGCGCAGAAGTCAACCAAACTTCAACCATTAGTGTATTGTATCACAATCTAGTAGTTACATGTGGAAATTTGGTTCTAGGACATTTGATTTGAGCGCAATCCTCAAACTTAGGTCAAAAAAGCCATTTAAGCCTTTTCACAGTGAGATCTATGCGATATGGCCAAGAAATGTAATTTTGATGTTAACTCCCAAACCGCTGCGCAGAAGTCAACCAAACTTCACCCAATAGTGTATTGTATCACAATCTAGTAGTTACATTTGAAAATTTTGTTCTAGGACATTTTGTTTGAGCGCAATCATCAAACTTAATTAAAAAAGTCATTTAAGCCTTTTCACAGTGAGATCTATGCGATATGGCCGAGAAATGTAATTTTGATGTTAACTCCCAAACCGCTGCGCAGAAGTCAACCAAACTTCACCCATTAGTGTATTGTATCACAATCTAGTAGTTACATGTGGAAATTTGGTTTTAGGACATTTGATTTGAGCGCAATCCTCAAACTTAGGTCAAAAAAGCCATTTAAGCCTTTTCACAGTGAGATCTATGCGATATGGCCGAGAAATGTAATTTTGATGTTAACTCCCAAACCGCTGCGCAGAAGTCAACCAAACTTCACCCAATAGTGTATTGTATCACATTCTAGTAGTTACATTTGAAAATTTCGTTCTAGGACATTTGGTTTGAGCGCAATCATTAAACTTAGGTCAAAAAAGCCATTTAAGCCTTTTCACAGTGAGATCTATGCGATATGGCCGAGAAATGTAATTTTGATGTTAACTCCCAAACCGCTGCGCAGAAGTCAACTAAACTTCACCCAATAGTGTATTGTATCACATTCTAGTAGTTACATTTGAAAATTTGGTTCTAGGACATTTGGTTTGAGCGCAATCATTAAACAATTAAAAAAGTCATTTAAGCCTTTTCACAGTGAGATCTATGCGATATGGCCGAGAAATGTAATTTTGATGTTAACTCCCAAACCGCTGCGCAGAAGTCAACCAAACTTCACCCAATAGTGTATTGTATCACAATCTAGTAGTTACATTTGAAAATTTTGTTCTAGGACATTTTGTTTGAACGCAATCATCAAACTTAATTAAAAAAGTCATTTAAGCCTTTTCACAGTGAGATCTATGCGATATGGCCGAGAAATGTAATTTTGATGTTAACTCCCAAACCGCTGCGCAGAAGTCAACCAAACTTCACCCATTAGTGTATTGTATCACAATCTAGTAGTTACATGTGGAAATTTGGTTATAGGACATTTGATTTGAGCGCAATCCTCAAACTTAGGTCAAAAAAGCCATTTAAGCCTTTTCACAGTGAGATCTATGCGATATGGCCGAGAAATGTAATTTTGATGTTAACTCCCAAACCGCTGCGCAGAAGTCAACCAAACTTCACCCATTAGTGTATTGTATCACAATCTAGTAGTTACATTTGAAAATTTCGTTCTAGGACATTTGGTTTGAGCGCAATCTTTAAACTTAGGTCAAAAAAGCCATTTAAGCCTTTTCACAGTGAGATCTATGCGATATGGCCGAGAAATGTAATTTTGATGTTAACTCCCAAACCGCTGCGCAGAAGTCAACCAAATTTCACCCAATAGTGTATTGTATCACAATCTAGTAGTTACATTTGAAAATTTTGTTCTAGGACATTTTGTTTGAACGCAATCATTAAACTTAATTAAAAAAGTCATTTAAGCCTTTTCACAGTGAGATCTATGCGATATGGCCGAGAAATGTAATTTTGATGTTAACTCCCAAACCGCTGCGCAGAAGTCAACCAAACTTCACCCAATAGTGTATTGTATCACAATCTAGTAGTTACATTTGAAAATTTTGTTCTAGGACATTTTGTTTGAACGCAATCATCAAACTTAATTAAAAAAGTCATTTAAGCCTTTTCACAGTGAGATCTATGCGATATGGCCGAGAAATGTAATTTTGATGTTAACTCCCAAACCGCTGCGCAGAAGTCAACCAAACTTCACCCATTAGTGTATTGTATCACAATCTAGTAGTTACATGTGGAAATTTGGTTATAGGACATTTGATTTGAGCGCAATCCTCAAACTTAGGTCAAAAAAGCCATTTAAGCCTTTTCACAGTGAGATCTATGCGATATGGCCGAGAAATGTAATTTTGATGTTAACTCCCAAACCGCTGCGCAGAAGTCAACCAAACTTCACCCAATAGTGTATTTTATCACAATCTAGTAGTTACATTTGGAAATTTAGTTCTAGGACATTTGATTTGAGCGCAATCTTCAAACTTAATTAAAAAAAGTCATTTAAGCCTTTCCACAGTGAGATCTATGCGATATGGCCGAGAAATGTAATTTTGATGTTCACTCCCAAACCGCTGCGCAGAAGTCAACCAAACTTCACCCATTAGTGTATTGTATCACAATCTAGTAGTTACATGTGGAAATTTGGTTCTAGGACATTTGATTTGAGCGCAATCCTCAAACTTAGGTCAAAAAAGCCATTTAAGCCTTTTCACAGTGAGATCTATGCGATATGGCCGAGAAATGTAATTTTGATGTTAACTCCCAAACCGCTGCGCAGAAGTAAACCAAACTTCACCCAATAGTGTATTGTATCACAATCTAGTAGTTACATTTGAAAATTTTGTTCTAGAACATTTTGTTTGAGCGCAATCATCAAACTTAATTAAAAAAGTCATTTAAGCCTTTTCACAGTGAGATCTATGCGATATGGCCGAGAAATGTAATTTTGATGTTAACTCCCAAACCGCTGCGCAGAAGTCAACTAAACTTCACCCAATAGTGTATTGTATCACATTCTAGTAGTTACATTTGAAAATTTGGTTCTAGGACATTTGGTTTGAGCGCAATCATTAAACTTAATTAAAAAAGTCATTTAAGCCTTTTCACAGTGAGATCTATGCGATATGGCCGAGAAATGTAATTTTGATGTTAACTCCCAAACCGCTGCGCAGAAGTCAACCAAACTTCACCCATTAGTGTATTGTATCACAATCTAGTAGTTACATTTGAAAATTTCGTTCTAGGACATTTGGTTTGAGCGCAATCCTCAAACTTAGGTCAAAAAAGCCATTTAAGCCTTTTCACAGTGAGATCTATGCGATATGGCCGAGAAATGTAATTTTGATGTTAACTCCCAAACCGCTGCGCAGAAGTCAACCAAACTTCACCCAATAGTGTATTTTATCACAATCTAGTAGTTACATTTGGAAATTTAGTTCTAGGACATTTGATTTGAGCGCAATCTTCAAACTTAATTAAAAAAAGTCAGTTAAGCCTTTCCACAGTGAGATCTATGCGATATGGCCGAGAAATGTAATTTTGATGTTCACTCACAAACCGCTGCGCAGAAGTCAACCAAACTTCACCCATTAGTGTATTGTATCACAATCTAGTAGTTACATGTGGAAATTTGGTTCTAGGACATTTGATTTGAGCGCAATCCTCAAACTTAGGTCAAAAAAGCCATTTAAGCCTTTTCACAGTGAGATCTATGCGATATGGCCGAGAAATGTAATTTTGATGTTAACTCCCAAACCGCTGCGCAGAAGTCAACCAAATTTCACCCAATAGTGTATTGTATCACAATCTAGTAGTTACATTTGAAAATTTTGTTCTAGGACATTTTGTTTGAACGCAATCATCAAACTTAATTAAAAAAGTCATTTAAGCCTTTTCACAGTGAGATCTATGCGATATGGCCGAGAAATGTAATTTTGATGTTAACTCCCAAACCGCTGCGCAGAAGTCAACCAAACTTCACCCAATAGTGTATTGTATCACAATCTAGTAGTTACATTTGAAAATTTTGTTTTAGGAAATTTTGTTTGAGCGCAATCATCAAACTTAATTAAAAAAGTCATTTAAGCCTTTTCACAGTGAGATCTATGCGATATGGCCGAGAAATGTTATTTTGATGTTCACTCCCAAACCGCTGCGCAGAAGTCAACCAAACTTCACCCATTAGTGTATTGTATCACAATCTAGTAGTTACATGTGGAAATTTGGTTATAGGACATTTGATTTGAGCGCAATCCTCAAACTTAGGTCAAAAAAGCCATTTAAGCCTTTTCACAGTGAGATCTATGCGATATGGCCGAGAAATGTAATTTTGATGTTAACTCCCAAACCGCTGCGCAGAAGTCAACCAAACTTCACCCATTAGTGTATTGTATCACAATCTAGTAGTTACATGTGGAAATTTGGTTCTAGGACATTTGATTTGAGCGCAATCCTCAAACTTAGGTCAAAAAAGCCATTTAAGCCTTTTCACAGTGAGATCTATGCGATATGGCCGAGAAATGTAATTTTGATGTTAACTCCCAAACCGCTGCGCAGAAGTCAACCAAACTTCACCCAATAGTGTATTTTATCACAATCTAGTAGTTAAATTTAGAAATTTAGTTCTAGGACATTTGGTTTGAGCGCAATCATCAAACTTAGGTCAAAAAAGCCATTTAAGCCTTTTCACAGTGAGATCTATGCGATATGGCTGAGAAATGTAATTTTGATGTTAACTCCCAAACCGCTGCGCAGAAGTCAACCAAACTTCACCCAATAGTGTATTTTATCACAATCTAGTAGGTACATGTGGAAATTTAGTTCTAGGACATTTGGTTTGAGCGCAATCTTCAAACTTAATTAAAAAAAGTCATTTAAGCCTTTTCACAGTGAGATCTATGCGATATGGCCGAGAAATGTAATTTTGATGTTAACTCCCAAACCGCTGCGCAGAAGTAAACCAAACTTCACCCAATAGTGTATTTTATCATAATCTAGTAGTTACATTTGGAAATTTAGTTCTAGGACATTTGATTTGAGCGCAATCCTCAAACTTAGGTCAAAAAAGCCATTTAAGCCTTTTCACAGTGAGATCTATGCGATATGGCCGAGAAATGTAATTTTGATGTTAACTCCCAAACCGCTGCGCAGAAGTCAACCAAACTTCACCCAATAGTGTATCACAATCTAGTAGTTACATTTGGAAATTTAGTTCTAGGACATTTGGTTTGAGCGCAATCATCAAACTTAAAAAAAGTCATTTAAGCCTTTTCACAGTGAGATCTATGCGATATGGCTGAGAAATGTAATTTTGATGTTAACTCCCAAACCGCTGCGCAGAAGTCAACCAAACTTCACCCAATAGTGTATTGTATCACAATCTAGTAGTTACATGTGGAAATTTGGTTCTAGGACATATGATTTGAGCGCAATCCTCAAACTTAGGTCAAAAAAGCCATTTAAGCCTTTTCACAGTGAGATCTATGCGATATGGCCGAGAAATGTAATTTTGATGTTAACTCCCAAACCGCTGCGCAGAAGTCAACCAAACTTCACCCAATAGTGTATTGTATCACAATCTAGTAGTTACATGTGGAAATTTGGTTCTAGGACATTTGA
This sequence comes from Corythoichthys intestinalis, assembly GCF_030265065.1. Classification (NCBI taxonomy): domain Eukaryota; kingdom Metazoa; phylum Chordata; class Actinopteri; order Syngnathiformes; family Syngnathidae; genus Corythoichthys; species Corythoichthys intestinalis. The sequence continues at coordinate 914,020 of NW_026651600.1, read as the reverse complement.
TTTGAGCGCAATTCTCAAACTTAGGTCAAAAAAGCCATTTAAGCCTTTTCACAGTGAGATCTATGCGATATGGCCGAGAAATTAAATTTTGATGTTAACTCCCATACCGCTGCGCAGAAGTAAACCAAACTTCACCCAATAGTGTATTTTATCATAATCTAGTAGTTACATTTAGAAATTTAGTTCTAGGACATTTGGTTTAAGCGCAATCTTCAAACTTAATTTAAAAAAGTCATTTAAGCCTTTTCACAGTGAGATCTATGCGATATGGCCGAGAAATGTAATTTTGATGTTAACTCCCAAACCGCTGCGCAGAAGTCAACCAAACTTCACCCAATAGTGTATTTTATCACAATCTAGTAGTTACATTTGGAAATTTAGTTCTAGGACATTTGGTTTGAGCGCAATCATCAAACTTAGGTCAAAAAAGCTATTTAAGCCTTTTCACAGTGAGATCTATGCGATATGGCTGAGAAATGTAATTTTGATATTAACTCCCAAACCGCTGCGCAGAAGTCAACCAAACTTCACCCAATAGTGTATTTTATCACAATCTAGTAGTTACATTTAGAAATTTAGTTCTAGGACATTTGGTTTGAGCGCAATCTTCAAACTTAATTAAAAAAAGCCATTTAAGCCTTATTACAGTGAGATCTATGCGATATGGCCGAGAAATGTAATTTTGATATTAACTCCCAAACCGCTGCGCAGAAGTCAACCAAACTTCACCCAATAGTGTATTTTATCATAATCTAGTAGTTACATTTGAAAATTTAGTTCTAGGACATTTGGTTTGAGCGCAATCTTCCAACTTAATTAAAAAAAGTCATTTAAGCCTTTTCACAGTGAGATCTATGCGATATGGCCGAGAAATGTAATTTTGATGTTAACTCCCAAACCGCTGCGCAGAAGTCAACCAAACTTCACCCTATAGTGTATTTTATCACAATCTAGTAGTTACATTTAGGAATTTAGTTCTAGGACATTTGGTTTGAGCGCAATCTTCAAACTTAATTAAAAAAAGTCATTTAAGCCTTTTCACAGTGAGATCTATGCGATATGGCCGAGAAATGTAATTTTGATGTTAACTCCCAAACCGCTGCGCAGAAGTAAACCAAACTTCACCCAATAGTGTATTGTATCACAATCTAGTAGTTACATGTGGAAATTTGGTTCTAGGACATTTGATTTGAGCGCAATCCTCAAACTTAGGTCAAAAAAGCCATTTAAGCCTTTTCACAGTGAGATCTATGCGATATGGCCGAGAAATGTAATTTTGATGTTCACTCCCAAACCGCTGCGCAGAAGTCAACCAAACTTCACCCAATAGTGTATTGTATCACAATCTAGTAGTTACATGTGGAAATTTGGTTCTAGGACATTTGATTTGAGCGCAATCCTCAAACTTAGGTCAAAAAAGCCATTTAAGCCTTTTCACAGTGAGATCTATGCGATATGGCCGAGAAATGTAATTTTGATGTTAACTCCCAAACCGCTGCGCAGAAGTCAACCAAACTTCACCCAATAGTGTATTTTATCACAATCTAGTAGTTAAATTTAGAAATTTAGTTCTAGGACATTTGGTTTGAGCGCAATCATCAAACTTAGGTCAAAAAAGCCATTTAAGCCTTTTCACAGTGAGATCTATGCGATATGGCTGAGAAATGTAATTTTGATGTTAACTCCCAAACCGCTGCGCAGAAGTCAACCAAACTTCACCCAATAGTGTATTTTATCACAATCTAGTAGGTACATGTGGAAATTTAGTTCTAGGACATTTGGTTTGAGCGCAATCTTCAAACTTAATTAAAAAAAGTCATTTAAGCCTTTTCACAGTGAGATCTATGCGATATGGCCGAGAAATGTAATTTTGATGTTAACTCCCAAACCGCTGCGCAGAAGTAAACCAAACTTCACCCAATAGTGTATTTTATCATAATCTAGTAGTTACATTTGGAAATTTAGTTCTAGGACATTTGATTTGAGCGCAATCCTCAAACTTAGGTCAAAAAAGTCATTTAAGCCTTTTCACAGTGAGATCTATGCGATATGGCTGAGAAATGTAATTTTGATGTTAACTCCCAAACCGCTGCGCAGAAGTCAACCAAACTTCACCCAATAGTGTATTTTATCACAATCTAGTAGTTACATTTAGAAATTTAGTTCTAGGACATTTGGTTTGAGCGCAATCTTCAAACTTAATTAAAAAAAGTCATTTAAGCCTTTTCACAGTGAGATCTATGCGATATGGCCGAGAAATGTAATTTTGATGTTCACTCCCAAACCGCTGCGCAGAAGTCAACCAAACTTCACCCAATAGTGTATTTTATCACAATCTAGTAGTTACATGTGGAAATTTGGTTCTAGGACTTTTGATTTGAGCGCAATCCTCAATCTTAGGTCAAAAAAGCCATTTAAGCCTTTTCACAGTGAGATCTATGCGATATGGCCGAGAAATGTAATTTTGATGTTAACTCCCAAACCGCTGCGCAGAAGTCAACCAAACTTCACCCAATAGTGTATTTTATCACAATCTAGTAGTTACATTTGGAAATTTAGTTTTAGGACATTTGGTTTGAGCGCAATCTTCAAACTTAATTAAAAAAAGTCATTTAAGCCTTTTCACAGTGAGATCTATGCGATATGGCCGAGAAATGTAATTTTGATGTTAACTCCCAAACCGCTGCGCAGAAGTCAACCAAACTTCACCCAATAGTGTATTGTATCACAATCTAGTAGTTACATGTGGAAATTTGGTTCTAGGACATTTGATTTGAGCGCAATTCTCAAACTTAGGTCAAAAAAGCCAATTAAGCCTTTTCACAGTGAGATCTATGCGATATGGCCGAGAAATGTAATTTTGATGTTAACTCCCAAACCGCTGCGCAGAAGTCAACCAAACTTCACCCAATAGTGTATTTTATCACAATCTAGTAGTTACATTTGGTAATTTAGTTCTAGGACATTTGGTTTGAGCGCAATCTTCAAACTTAATTAAAAAAAGTCATTTAAGCCTTTTCACAGTGAGATCTATGCGATATGGCTGAGAAATGTAATTTTGATGTTAACTCCCAAACCGCTGCGCCGAAGTCAACCAAACTTCACCCAATAGTGTATTTTATCACAATCTAGTAGTTACATTTGGAAATTTAGTTCTAGGACATTTGGTTTGAGAGCAATCTTCAAATTTAATTAAAAAAAGTCATTTAAGCCTTTTCACAGTGAGATCTATGCGATATGGCTTAGAAATGTAATTTTGATGTTAACTCCAAAACCGCTGCGCAAAAGTCAACCAAACTTCACCCAATAGTGTATTGTATCACAATCTAGTAGTTACATGTGGAAATTTGGTTCTAGGACATTTGATTTGAGCGCAATTCTCAAACTTAGGTCAAAAAAGCCATTTAAGCCTTTTCACAGTGAGATCTATGCGATATGGCCGAGAAATGTAATTTTGATGTTAACTCCCAAACCGCTGCGCAGAAGTAAACCAAACTTCACCCAATAGTGTATTTTATCATAATCTAGTAGTTACATTTGGAAATTTAGTTCTAGGACATTTGGTTTGAGCGCAATCTTCAAACTTAATTAAAAAAAGTCATTTAAGCCTTTTCACAGTGAGATCTATGCGATATGGCCGAGAAATGTAATTTTGATGTTAACTCCCAAACCGCTGCGCAGAAGTCAACCAAACTTCACCCAATAGTGTATTGTATCACAATCTAGTAGTTACATGTGGAAATTTAGTTCTAGGACATTTGATTTGAGCGCAATTCTCAAACTTAGGTCAAAAAAGCCATTTAAACCTTTTCACAGTGAGATCTATGCGATATGGCCGAGAAATGTAATTTTGATGTTAACTCCCAAACCGCTGCGCAGAAGTCAACCAAACTTCACCCAATAGTGTATTTTATCATAATCTAGTAGTTACATTTGGAAATTTAGTTCTAGGACATTTGGTTTGAGCGCAATCTTCAAACTTAATTAAAAAAAGTCATTTAAGCCTTTTCACAGTGAGATCTATGCGATATGGCCGAGAAATGTAATTTTGATGTTCACTCCCAAACCGCTGCGCAGAAGTCAACCAAACTTCACCCAATAGTGTATTGTATCACAATCTAGTAGTTACATGTGGAAATTTGGTTCTAGGACATTTGATTTGAGCGCAATTCTCAAACTTAGGTCAAAAAAGCCAATTAAGCCTTTTCACAGTGAGATCTATGCGATATGGCCGAGAAATGTAATTTTGATGTTAACTCCCAAACCGCTGCGCAGAAGTCAACCAAACTTCACCCAATAGTGTATTTTATCACAATCTAGTAGTTACATTTGGTAATTTAGTTCTAGGACATTTGGTTTGAGCGCAATCTTCAAACTTAATTAAAAAAAGTCATTTAAGCCTTTTCACAGTGAGATCTATGCGATATGGCTGAGAAATGTAATTTTGATGTTAACTCCCAAACCGCTGCGCCGAAGTCAACCAAACTTCACCCAATAGTGTATTTTATCACAATCTAGTAGTTACATTTGGAAATTTAGTTCTAGGACATTTGGTTTGAGAGCAATCTTCAAATTTAATTAAAAAAAGTCATTTAAGCCTTTTCACAGTGAGATCTATGCGATATGGCTTAGAAATGTAATTTTGATGTTAACTCCCAAACCGCTGCGCAGAAGTCAACCAAACTTCACCCAATAGTGTATTGTATCACAATCTAGTAGTTACATGTGGAAATTTGGTTCTAGGACATTTGATTTGAGCGCAATTCTCGAACTTAGGTCAAAAAAGCCATTTAAGCCTTTTCACAGTGAGATCTATGCGATATGGGTGAGAAATGTAATTTTGATGTTAACTCCCAAACCGCTGCGCAGAAGTAAACCAAACTTCACCCAATAGTGTATTTTATCATAATCTAGTAGTTACATTTGGAAATTTAGTTCTAGGACATTTGGTTTGAGCGCAATCTTCAAACTTAATTAAAAAAAGTCATTTAAGCCTTTTCACAGTGAGATCTATGCGATATGGCCGAGAAATGTAATTTTGATGTTAACTCCCAAACCGCTGCGCAGAAGTCAACCAAACTTCACCCAATAGTGTATTGTATCACAATCTAGTAGTTACATGTGGAAATTTGGTTCTAGGACATTTGATTTGAGCGCAATCCTCAAACTTAGGTCAAAAAAGCCATTTAAGCCTTTTCACAGTGAGATCTATGCGATATGGCCGAGAAATGTAATTTTGATGTTAACTCCCAAACCGCTGCGCAGAAGTAAACCAAACTTCACCCAATAGTGTATTGTATCACAATCTAGTAGTTACATGTGGAAATTTGGTTCTAGGACATTTGGTTTGAGCGCAATCATCAAACTTAGGTCAAAAAAGCCATTTAAGCCTTTTCACAGTGAGATCTATGCGATATGGCCGAGAAATGTAATTTTGATGTTAACTCCCAAACCGCTGCGCAGAAGTAAACCAAACTTCACCCAATAGTGTATTGTATCACAATCTAGTAGTTACATTTGGAAATTTCGTTCTAGGACATTTGGTTTGAGCGCAATCATCAAACTTAGGTCAAAAAAGCCATTTAAGCCTTTTCACAGTGAGATCTATGCGATATGGCTGAGAAATGTAATTTTGATGTTAACTCCCAAACCGCTGCGCAGAAGTCAACCAAACTTCACCCAAAAGTGTATTTTATCATAATCTAGTAGTTACATTTGGAAATTTAGTTCTAGGACATTTGGTTTGAGCGCAATCTTCAAACTTAATTAAAAAAAGTCATTTAAGCCTTTTCACAGTGAGATCTATGCGATATGGCCGAGAAATGTAATTTTGATGTTCACTCCCAAACCGCTGCGCAGAAGTAAACCAAACTTCACCCAATAGTGTATTGTATCACAATCTAGTAGTTACATGTGGAAATTTGGTTCTAGGACATTTGATTTGAGCGCAATCCTCAAACTTAGGTCAAAAAAGCCATTTAAGCCTTTTCACAGTGAGATCTATGCGATATGGCCGAGAAATGTAATTTTGATGTTAACTCCCAAACCGCTGCGCAGAAGTCAACCAAACTTCACCCAATAGTGTATTGTATCACAATCTAGTAGTTACATGTGGAAATTTGGTTCTAGGACATTTGATTTGAGCGCAATCCTCAAACTTAGGTCAAAAAAGCCATTTAAGCCTTTTCACAGTGAGATCTATGCGATATGGCCGAGAAATGTAATTTTGATGTTCACTCCCAAACCGCTGCGCAGAAGTCAACCAAACTTCACCCAATAGTGTATTGTATCACAATCTAGTAGTTACATGTGGAAATTTGGTTCTAGGACATTTGATTTGAGCGCAATCCTCAAACTTAGGTCAAAAAAGCCATTTAAGCCTTTTCACAGTGAGATCTATGCGATATGGCCGAGAAATGTAATTTTGATGTTAACTCCCAAACCGCTGCGCAGAAGTCAACCAAACTTCACCCAATAGTGTATTGTATCACAATCTAGTAGTTACATGTGGAAATTTGGTTCTAGGACATTTGATTTGAGCGCAATTCTCAAACTTAGGTCAAAAAAGCCATTTAAGCCTTTTCACAGTGAGATCTATGCGATATGGCTGAGAAATGTAATTTTGATGTTAACTCCCAAACCGCTGCGCAGAAGTCAACCAAACTTCACCCAATAGTGTATTGTATCACAATCTAGTAGTTACATGTGGAAATTTGGTTCTAGGACATTTGATTTGAGCGCAATCCTCAAACTTAGGTCAAAAAAGCCATTTAAGCCTTTTCACAGTGAGATCTATGCGATATGGCCGAGAAATGTAATTTTGATGTTAACTCCCAAACCGCTGCGCAGAAGTCAACCAAACTTCACCCAATAGTGTATTGTATCACAATCTAGTAGTTACATGTGGAAATTTGGTTTTAGGACATTTGATTTGAGCGCAATCCTCAAACTTAGGTCAAAAAAGCCATTTAAGCCTTTTCACAGTGAGATCTATGCGATATGGCCGAGAAATGTAATTTTGATGTTAACTCCCAAACCGCTGCGCAGAAGTCAACCAAACTTCACCCAATAGTGTATTTTATCACAATCTAGTAGTTACATTTGGAAATTTAATTTTAGGACATTTGGTTTGAGCGCAATCTTCAAACTTAATTTAAAAAAGTCATTTAAGCCTTTTCACAGTGAGATCTATGCGATATGGCCGAGAAATGTAATTTTGATGTTCACTCCCAAACCGCTGCGCAGAAGTCAACCAAACTTCACCCAATAGTGTATTGTATCACAATCTAGTAGTTACATGTGGAAATTTGGTTCTAGGACATTTGATTTGAGCGCAATTCTCAAACTTAGGTCAAAAAAGCCATTTAAGCCTTTTCACAGTGAGATCTATGCGATATGGCCGAGAAATGTAATTTTGATGTTAACTCCCAAACCGCTGCGCAGAAGTCAACCAAACTTCACCCAATAGTGTATTTTATCACAATCTAGTAGTTACATTTGGAAATTTAGTTTTAGGACATTTGGTTTGAGCGCAATCTTCAAACTTAATTAAAAAAAGTCATTTAAGCCTTTTCACAGTGAGATCTATGCGATATGGCCGAGAAATGTAATTTTGATGTTAACTCCCAAACCGCTGCGCAGAAGTCAACCAAACTTCACCCAATAGTGTATTTTATCACAATCTAGTAGTTACATTTGGAAATTTAGTTCTAGGACATTTGGTTTGAGCGCAATCATCAAACTTAGGTCAAAAAAGCCATTTAAGCCTTTTCACAGTGAGATCTATGCGATATGGCTGAGAAATGTAATTTTGATGTTAACTCCCAAACCGCTGCGCAGAAGTCAACCAACCTTCACCCAATAGTGTATTTTATCACAATCTAGTAGTTACATTTAGAAATTTAGTTCTAGGACATTTGGTTTGAGCGCAATCTTCAAACTTAATTAAAAAAAGTCATTTAAGCCTTTTCACAGTGAGATCTATGCGATATGGCTGAGAAATGTAATTTTGATGTTAACTCCCAAACCGCTGCGCAGAAGTCAACCAAACTTCACCCAATAGTGTATTTTATCACAATCTAGTAGTTACATTTGGAAATTTAGTTCTAGGACATTTGGTTTGAGCGCAATCCTCAAACTTAATTAAAAAAAGTCATTTAAGCCTTTTCACAGTGAGATCTATGCGATATGGCCGAGAAATGTAATTTTGATGTTAACTCCCAAACCGCTGCGCAGAAGTCAACCAAACTTCACCCAATAGTGTATTTTATCACAATCTAGTAGTTACATTTAGAAATTTAGTTCTAGGACATTTGGTTTGAGCGCAATCTTCAAACTTAATTAAAAAAAGTCATTTAAGCCTTTTCACAGTGAGATCTATGCGATATGGCCGAGAAATGTAATTTTGATGTTAACTCCCAAACCGCTGCGCAGAAGTAAACCAAACTTCACCCAATAGTGTATTGTATCACAATCTAGTAGTTACATGTGGAAATTTGGTTCTAGGACATTTGATTTGAGCGCAATCCTCAAACTTAGGTCAAAAAAGCCATTTAAGCCTTTTCACAGTGAGATCTATGCGATATGGCCGAGAAATGTAATTTTGATGTTAACTCCCAAACCGCTGCGCAGAAGTAAACCAAACTTCACCCAATAGTGTATTGTATCACAATCTAGTAGTTACATTTGGAAATTTGGTTCTAGGACATTTGATTTGAGCGCAATCCTCAAACTTAGGTCAAAAAAGCCATTTAAGCCTTTTCACAGTGAGATCTATGCGATATGGCCGAGAAATGTAATTTTGATGTTAACTCCCAAACCGCTGCGCAGAAGTCAACCTAACTTCACCCAATAGTGTATTTTATCACAATCTAGTAGTTACATTTGGAAATTTAGTTTTAGGACATTTGGTTTGAGCGCAATCTTCAAACTTAATTAAAAAAAGTCATTTAAGCCTTTTCACAGTGAGATCTATGCGATATGGCCGAGAAATGTAATTTTGATGTTAACTCCCAAACCGCTGCGCAGAAGTCAACCAACCTTCACCCAATAGTGTATTTTATCACAATCTAGTAGTTACATTTAGAAATTTAGTTCTAGGACATTTGGTTTGAGCGCAATCTTCAAACTTAATTAAAAAAAGTCATTTAAGCCTTTTCACAGTGAGATCTATGCGATATGGCTGAGAAATGTAATTTTGATGTTAACTCCCAAACCGCTGCGCAGAAGTCAACCAAACTTCACCCAATAGTGTATTTTATCACAATCTAGTAGTTACATTTGGAAATTTAGTTCTAGGACATTTGGTTTGAGCGCAATCCTCAAACTTAATTAAAAAAAGTCATTTAAGCCTTTTCACAGTGAGATCTATGCGATATGGCCGAGAAATGTAATTTTGATGTTAACTCCCAAACCGCTGCGCAGAAGTAAACCAAACTTCACCCAATAGTGTATTGTATCACAATCTAGTAGTTACATGTGGAAATTTGGTTCTAGGACATTTGATTTGAGCGCAATCCTCAAACTTAGGTCAAAAAAGCCATTTAAGCCTTTTCACAGTGAGATCTATGCGATATGGCCGAGAAATGTAATTTTGATGTTAACTCCCAAACCGCTGCGCAGAAGTAAACCAAACTTCACCCAATAGTGTATTGTATCACAATCCAGTAGTTACATTTGGAAATTTGGTTCTAGGACATTTGATTTGAGCGCAATCCTCAAACTTAGGTCAAAAAAGCCATTTAAGCCTTTTCACAGTGAGATCTATGCGATATGGCCGAGAAATGTAATTTTGATGTTAACTCCCAAACCGCTGCGCAGAAGTCAACCAAACTTCACCCAATAGTGTATTGTATCACAATCTAGTAGTTACATGTGGAAATTTGGGTCTAGGACATTTGATTTGAGCGCAATCCTCAAACTTAGGTCAAAAAAGCCATTTAAGCCTTTTCACAGTGAGATCTATGCGATATGGCCGAGAAATGTAATTTTGATGTTCACTCCCAAACCGCTGCGCAGAAGTCAACCAAACTTCACCCAATAGTGTATTTTATCACAATCTAGTAGTTACATGTAGAAATTTGGTTCTAGGACATTTGATTTGAGCGCAATCCTCAAACTTAGGTCAAAAAAGCCATTTAAGCCTTTTCACAGTGAGATCTATGCGATATGGCTGAGAAATGTAATTTTGATGTTAACTCCCAAACCGCTGCGCAGAAGTCAACCAACCTTCACCCAATAGTGTATTTTATCACAATCTAGTAGTTACATTTAGAAATTTAGTTCTAGGACATTTGGTTTGAGCGCAATCTTCAAACTTAATTAAAAAAAGTCATTTAAGCCTTTTCACAGTGAGATCTATGCGATATGGCTGAGAAATGTAATTTTGATGTTAACTCCCAAACCGCTGCGCAGAAGTCAACCAAACTTCACCCAATAGTGTATTTTATCACAATCTAGTAGTTACATTTGGAAATTTAGTTCTAGGACATTTGGTTTGAGCGCAATCCTCAAACTTAATTAAAAAAAGTCATTTAAGCCTTTTCACAGTGAGATCTATGCGATATGGCCGAGAAATGTAATTTTGATGTTAACTCCCAAACCGCTGCGCAGAAGTAAACCAAACTTCACCCAATAGTGTATTGTATCACAATCTAGTAGTTACATGTGGAAATTTGGTTCTAGGACATTTGATTTGAGCGCAATCCTCAAACTTAGGTCAAAAAAGCCATTTAAGCCTTTTCACAGTGAGATCTATGCGATATGGCCGAGAAATGTAATTTTGATGTTAACTCCCAAACCGCTGCGCAGAAGTCAACCAAACTTCACCCAATAGTGTATTTTATCACAATCTAGTAGTTACATTTGGAAATTTAGTTCTAGGACATTTGGTTTGAGCGCAATCATCAAACTTAATTAAAAAAGTCATTTAAGCCTTTTCACAGTGAGATCTACGCGATATGGCCGAGAAATGTAATTTTGATGTTCACTCCCAAACCGCTGCGCAGAAGTCAACCAAACTTCACCCAATAGTGTATTGTATCACAATCTAGTAGTTACATGTGGAAATTTGGGTCTAGGACATTTGATTTGAGCGCAATCCTCAAACTTAGGTCAAAAAAGCCATTTAAGCCTTTTCACAGTGAGATCTATGCGATATGGCCGAGAAATGTAATTTTGATGTTCACTCCCAAACCGCTGCGCAGAAGTCAACCAAACTTCACCCAATAGTGTATTTTATCACAATCTAGTAGTTACATGTAGAAATTTGGTTCTAGGACATTTGATTTGAGCGCAATCCTCAAACTTAGGTCAAAAAAGCCATTTAAGCCTTTTCACAGTGAGATCTATGCGATATGGCCGAGAAATGTAATTTTGATGTTAACTCCCAAACCGCTGCGCAGAAGTAAACCAAACTTCACCCAATAGTGTATTGTATCACAATCCAGTAGTTACATTTGGAAATTTGGTTCTAGGACATTTGATTTGAGCGCAATCCTCAAACTTAGGTCAAAAAAGCCATTTAAGCCTTTTCACAGTGAGATCTATGCGATATGGCCGAGAAATGTAATTTTGATGTTAACTCCCAAACCGCTGCGCAGAAGTCAACCAAACTTCACCCAATAGTGTATTGTATCACAATCTAGTAGTTACATGTGGAAATTTGGGTCTAGGACATTTGATTTGAGCGCAATCCTCAAACTTAGGTCAAAAAAGCCATTTAAGCCTTTTCACAGTGAGATCTATGCGATATGGCCGAGAAATGTAATTTTGATGTTAACTCCCAAACCGCTGCGCAGAAGTAAACCAAACTTCACCCAATAGTGTATTGTATCACAATCTAGTAGTTACATGTGGAAATTTGGTTCTAGGACATTTGATTTGAGCGCAATCCTCAAACTTAGGTCAAAAAAGCCATTTAAGCCTTTTCACAGTGAGATCTATGCGATATGGCCGAGAAATGTAATTTTGATGTTAACTCCCAAACCGCTGCGCAGAAGTAAACCAAACTTCACCCAATAGTGTATTGTATCACAATCTAGTAGTTACATTTGGAAATTTGGTTCTAGGACATTTGATTTGAGCGCAATCCTCAAACTTAGGTCAAAAAAGCCATTTAAGCCTTTTCACAGTGAGATCTATGCGATATGGCCGAGAAATGTAATTTTGATGTTAACTCCCAAACCGCTGCGCAGAAGTCAACCAAACTTCACCCAATAGTGTATTGTATCACAATCTAGTAGTTACATGTGGAAATTTGGTTCTAGGACATTTGATTTGAGCGCAATTCTCAAACTTAGGTCAAAAAAGCCATTTAAGCCTTTTCACAGTCAGATCTATGCGATATGGCCGAGAAATGTAATTTTGATGTTAACTCCCAAACCGCTGCGCAGAAGTCAACCAAACTTCACCCAATAGTGTATTTTATCACAATCTAGTAGTTCCATTTGGAAATTTAGTTCTAGGACATTTGGTTTGAGCGCAATCCTCAAACTTAGGTCAAAAAAGCCATTTAAGCCTTTTCACAGTGAGATCTATGCGATATGGCCGAGAAATGTAATTTTGATGTTAACTCCCAAACCGCTGCGCAGAAGTAAACCAAACTTCACCCAATAGTGTATTTTATCATAATCTAGTAGTTACATTCGGAAATTTAGTTCTAGGACATTTGGTTTGAGCGCAATCTTCAAACTTAATTAAAAAAAAGTCATTTAAGCCTTTTCACAGTGAGATCTATGCGATATGGCCGAGAAATGTAATTTTGATGTTAACTCCCAAACCGCTGCGCAGAAGTCAACCAACCTTCAACCAATAGTGTATTGTATCACAATCTAGTAGTTACATGTGGAAATTTGGTTCTAGGACATTTGATTTGAGCGCAATTCTCAAACTTAGGTCAAAAAAGCCATTTAAGCCTTTTCACAGTGAGATCTATGCGATATGGCCGAGAAATGTAATTTTGATGTTAACTCCCAAACCGCTGCGCAGAAGTCAACCAAACTTCACCCAATAGTGTATTTTATCACAATCTAGTATTTACATTTGGAAATTTAGTTCTAGGACATTTGGTTTGAGCGCAATCATCAAACTTAGGTCAAAAAAGCCATTTAAGCCTTTTCACAGTGAGATCTATGCGATATGGCTGAGAAATGTAATTTTGATGTTCACTCCCAAACCGCTGCGCAGAAGTCAACCAAACTTCACCCAATAGTGTATTTTATCACAATCTAGTAGTTACATGTGGAAATTTGGTTCTAGGACATTTGATTTGAGCGCAATCCTCAAACTTAGGTCAAAAAAGCCATTTAAGCCTTTTCACAGTGAGATCTATGCGATATGTCCGAGAATTGTAATTTTGATGTTAACTCCCAAACCGCTGCACAGAAGTAAACCAAACTTCACCCAATAGTGTATTTTATCATAATCTAGTAGTTACATTTGGAAATTTAGTTCTAGGACATTTGGTTTGAGCGCAATCTTCAAACTTAATTAAAAAAAGTCATTTAAGCCTTTTCACAGTGAGATCTATGCGATATGGCCGAGAAATGTAATTTTGAAGTTCACTCCCAAACCGCTGCGCAGAAGTCAACCAAACTTCACCCATTAGTGTATTGTATCACAATCTAGTAGTTACATGTGGAAATTTGGTTCTAGGACATTTGATTTGAGCGCAATCCTCAAACTTAGGTCAAAAAAGCCATTTAAGCCTTTTCACAGTGAGATCTATGCGATATGGCCGAGAAATGTAATTTTGATGTTAACTCCCAAACCGCTGCGCAGAAGTAAACCAAACTTCACCCAATAGTGTATTTTATCATAATCTAGTAGTTACATTTGGAAATTTAGTTCTAGGACATTTGGTTTGAGCGCAATCTTCAAACTTAATTAAAAATAGTCATTTAAGCCTTTTCACAGTGAGATCTATGCGATATGGCCGAGAAATGTAATTTTGATGTTAACTCCCAAACCGCTGCGCAGAAGTCAACCAAACTTTACCCAATAGTGTATTGTATCACAATCTAGTAGTTACATGTGGAAATTTGGTTCTAGGACATTTGATTTGAGCGCAATTCTCAAACTTAGGTCAAAAAAGCCATTTAAGCCTTTTCACAGTGAGATCTATGCGATATGGCCGAGAAATGTAATTTTGATGTTAACTCCCAAACCGCTGCGCAGAAGTCAACCAAACTTCACCCAATAGTGTATTTTATCACAATCTAGTATTTACATTTGGAAATTTTGTTCTAGGACATTTGGTTTGAGCGCAATCATCAAACTTAGGTCAAAAAAGCCATTTAAGCCTTTTCACAGTGAGATCTATGCGATATGGCTGAGAAATGTAATTTTGATGTTAACTCCCAAACCGCTGCGCAGAAGTCAACCAAACTTCACCCAATAGTGTATTTTATCACAATCTAGTAGTTACATTTAGAAATTTAGTTCTAGGACATTTGGTTTGAGCGCATTCTTCAAACTTAATTAAAAAAAGTCATTTAAGCCTTTTCACAGTGAGATCTATGCGATATGGCCGAGAAATGTAATTTTGATGTTAACTCCCAAACCGCTGCGCAGAAGTAAACCAAACTTCACCCAATAGTGTATTGTATCACAATCTAGTAGTTACATGTGGAAATTTGGTTCTAGGACATTTGATTTGAGCGCAATCCTCAAACTTAGGTCAAAAAAGCCATTTAAGCCTTTTCACAGTGAGATCTATGCGATATGGCCGAGAAATATAATTTTGATGTTAACTCCCAAACCGCTGCGCAGAAGTCAACCAAACTTCACCCAATAGTGTATTTTATCACAATCTAGTAGTTACATTTGGAAATTTAGTTCTAGGACATTTGGTTTGAGCGCAATCCTCAAACTTAGGTCAAAAAAAGCCATTTAAGCCTTTTCACAGTGAGATCTATGCGATATGGCTGAGAAATGTAATTTTGATGTTAACTCCCAAACCGCTGCGCAGAAGTAAATCAAACTTCACCCAATAGTGTATTTTATCACAATCTAGTAGTTACATTTGGAAATTTAGTTTTAGGACATTTGGTTTGAGCGCAATCTTCAAACTTAATTAAAAAATAGTCATTTAAGCCTTTTCACAGTGAGATCTATGCGATATGGCCGAGAAATGTAATTTTGATATTCACTCCCAAACCGCTGCGCAGAAGTCAACCAAACTTCACCAATAGTGTATTTTATCACAATCTAGTAGTTACATGTGGAAATTTGGTTCTAGGACATTTGATTTGAGCGCAATCCTCAAACTTAGGTCAAAAAAGCCATTTAAGCCTTTTCACAGTGAGATCTATGCGATATGGCCGAGAAATGTAATTTTGATGTTAACTCCCAAACCGCTGCGCAGAAGTAAACCAAACTTCACCCAATAGTGTATTTTATCATAATCTAGTAGTTACATTTGGAAATTTAGTTCTAGGACATTTGGTTTGAGCGCAATCTTCAAACTTAATTAAAAAAAGTCATTTAAGCCTTTTCACAGTGAGATCTATGCGATATGGCCGAGAAATGTAATTTTGATGTTAACTCCCAAACCGCTGCGCAGAAGTCAACCAAACTTCACCCAATAGTGTATTGTATCACAATCTAGTAGTTACATGTGGAAATTTGGTTCTAGGACATTTGATTTGAGCGCAATTCTAAAACTTAGGTCAAAAAAGCCATTTAAGCCTTTTCACAGTGAGATCTATGCGATATGGCCGAGAAATGTAATTTTGATGTTAACTCCCAAACCGCTGCGCAGAAGTCAACCAAACTTCACCCAATAGTGTATTTTATCACAATCTAGTATTTACATTTGGAAATTTAGTTCTAGGACATTTGGTTTGAGCGCAATCATCAAACTTAGGTCAAAAAAGCCATTTAAGCCTTTTCACAGTGAGATCTATGCGATATGGCCGAGAAATGTAATTTTGATGTTAACTCCCAAACCGCTGCGCAGAAGTTAACCAAACTTCACCCAATAGTGTATTGTATCACAATCTAGTAGTTACATGTAAAAATTTGGTTCTAGGACATTTGATTTGAGCGCAATCCTCAAACTTAGGTCAAAAAAGCCATTTAAGCCTTTTCACAGTGAGATCTATGCGATATGGCCGAGAAATGTAATTTTGATGTTAACTCCCAAACCGCTGCGCAGAAGTAAACCAAACTTCACCCAATAGTGTATTGTATCACAATCTAGTAGTTACATGTGGAAATTTGGTTCTAGAACATTTGATTTGAGCGCAATTCTCAAACTTAGGTCAAAAAAGCCATTTAAGCCTTTTCACAGTGAGATCTATGCGATATGGCCGAGAAATGTAATTTTGATGTTAACTTCCAAACCGCTGCGCAGAAGTCAACCAAACTTCACCCAATAGTGTATTTTATCACAATCTAGTAGTTACATTTAGAAATTTAGTTCTAGGACATTTGGTTGGAGCGCAATCTTCAAACTTAATTAAAAAAAGCCATTTAAGCCTTTTCACAGTGAGATCTATGCGATATGGCCGATAAATGTAATTTTGATGTTCACTCCCAAACCGCTGCGCAGAAGTCAACCAAACTTCACCCAATAGTGTATTGTATCACAATCTAGTAGTAACATGTAGAAATTTGGTTCTAGGACATTTGATTTGAGCGCAATTCTCAAACTTAGGTCAAAAAAGCCATTTAAGCCTTTTCACAGTGAGATCTATGCGATATGGACGAGAAATGTAATTTTGATGTTAACTCCCAAACCACTGCGCAGAAGTCAACCAAACTTCACCCAATAGTGTATTTCATCACAATTTAGTAGTTACATTTGGAAATTTAGTTTTAGGACATTTGGTTTGAGCGCAATCTTCAAACTTAATTAAAAAAAGTCATTTAAGCCTTTTCACAGTGAGATCTATGCGATATGGCCGAGAAATGTAATTTTGATGTTCACTCCCAAACCGCTGCGCAGAAGTCAACCAAACTTCACCCAATAGTGTATTTCATCACAATTTAGTAGTTACATTTGGAAATTTAGTTTTAGGACATTTGGTTTGAGCGCAATCTTCAAACTTAATTAAAAAAAGTCATTTAAGCCTTTTCACAGTGAGATCTATGCGATATGGCCGAGAAATGTAATTTTGATGTTAACTCCCAAACCGCTGCGCAGAAGTCAACCAAACTTCACCCAATAGTGTATTTCATCACAATTTAGTAGTTACATTTGGAAATTTAGTTTTAGGACATTTGGTTTGAGCGCAATCTTCAAACTTAATTAAAAAAAGCCATTTAAGCCTTTTCACAGTGAGATCTATGCGATATGGCCGAGAAATGTAATTTTGATGTTAACTCCCAAACCGCTGCGCAGAAGTAAACCAAACTTCACCCAATAGTGTATTTTATCATAATCTAGTAGTTACATTTGGAAATTTAGTTCTAGGACATTTGGTTTGAGCGCAATCTTCAAACTTAATTAAAAAAAGTCATTTAAGCCTTTTCACAGTGAGATCTATGCGATATGGCCGAGAAATGTAATTTTGATGTTAACTCCCAAACCGCTGCGCAGAAGTCAACCAAACTTCACCCAATAGTGTATTGTATCACAATCTAGTAGTTACATGTGGAAATTTGGTTCTAGGACATTTGATTTGAGCGCAATTCTAAAACTTAGGTCAAAAAAGCCATTTAAGCCTTTTCACAGTGAGATCTATGCGATATGGCCGAGAAATGTAATTTTGATGTTAACTCCCAAACCGCTGCGCAGAAGTCAACCAAACTTCACCCAATAGTGTATTTTATCACAATCTAGTATTTACATTTGGAAATTTAGTTCTAGGACATTTGGTTTGAGCGCAATCATCAAACTTAGGTCAAAAAAGCCATTTAAGCCTTTTCACAGTGAGATCTATGCGATATGGCCGAGAAATGTAATTTTGATGTTAACTCCCAAACCGCTGCGCAGAAGTTAACCAAACTTCACCCAATAGTGTATTGTATCACAATCTAGTAGTTACATGTAAAAATTTGGTTCTAGGACATTTGATTTGAGCGCAATCCTCAAACTTAGGTCAAAAAAGCCATTTAAGCCTTTTCACAGTGAGATCTATGCGATATGGCCGAGAAATGTAATTTTGATGTTAACTCCCAAACCGCTGCGCAGAAGTAAACCAAACTTCACCCAATAGTGTATTGTATCACAATCTAGTAGTTACATGTGGAAATTTGGTTCTAGAACATTTGATTTGAGCGCAATTCTCAAACTTAGGTCAAAAAAGCCATTTAAGCCTTTTCACAGTGAGATCTATGCGATATGGCCGAGAAATGTAATTTTGATGTTAACTTCCAAACCGCTGCGCAGAAGTCAACCAAACTTCACCCAGTAGTGTATTTTATCACAATCTAGTAGTTACATTTAGAAATTTAGTTCTAGGACATTTGGTTGGAGCGCAATCTTCAAACTTAATTAAAAAAAGCCATTTAAGCCTTTTCACAGTGAGATCTATGCGATATGGCCGATAAATGTAATTTTGATGTTCACTCCCAAACCGCTGCGCAGAAGTCAACCAAACTTCACCCAATAGTGTATTGTATCACAATCTAGTAGTAACATGTAGAAATTTGGTTCTAGGACATTTGATTTGAGCGCAATTCTCAAACTTAGGTCAAAAAAGCCATTTAAGCCTTTTCACAGTGAGATCTATGCGATATGGACGAGAAATGTAATTTTGATGTTAACTCCCAAACCACTGCGCAGAAGTCAACCAAACTTCACCCAATAGTGTATTTCATCACAATTTAGTAGTTACATTTGGAAATTTAGTTTTAGGACATTTGGTTTGAGCGCAATCTTCAAACTTAATTAAAAAAAGTCATTTAAGCCTTTTCACAGTGAGATCTATGCGATATGGCCGAGAAATGTAATTTTGATGTTCACTCCCAAACCGCTGCGCAGAAGTCAACCAAACTTCACCCAATAGTGTATTTCATCACAATTTAGTAGTTACATTTGGAAATTTAGTTTTAGGACATTTGGTTTGAGCGCAATCTTCAAACTTAATTAAAAAAAGTCATTTAAGCCTTTTCACAGTGAGATCTATGCGATATGGCCGAGAAATGTAATTTTGATGTTAACTCCCAAACCGCTGCGCAGAAGTCAACCAAACTTCACCCAATAGTGTATTTCATCACAATTTAGTAGTTACATTTGGAAATTTAGTTTTAGGACATTTGGTTTGAGCGCAATCTTCAAACTTAATTAAAAAAAGCCATTTAAGCCTTTTCACAGTGAGATCTATGCGATATGGCCGAGAAATGTAATTTTGATGTTAACTCCCAAACCGCTGCGCAGAAGTCAACCAACCTTCACCCAATAGTGTATTGTATCACAATCTAGTAGTTACATGTGGAAATTTGGTTCTAGGACATTTGATTTGAGCGCAATTCTCAAACTTAGGTCAAAAAAGCCATTTAAGCCTTTTCACAGTGAGATCTATGCGATATGGCCGAGAAATGTAATTTTGATGTTAACTCCCAAACCGCTGCGCAGAAGTCAACCAAACTTCACCCAATAGTGTATTTTATCACAATCTAGTATTTACATTTGGAAATTTAGTTCTAGGACATTTGGTTTGAGCGCAATCATCAAACTTAGGTCAAAAAAGCCATTTAAGCCTTTTCACAGTGAGATCTATGCGATATGGCCGAGAAATGTAATTTTGATGTTAACTCCCAAACCGCTGCGCAGAAGTAAACCAAACTTCACCCAATAGTGTATTGTATCACAATCTAGTAGTTACATGTGGAAATTTGGTTCTAGAACATTTGATTTGAGCGCAATTCTCAAACTTAGGTCAAAAAAGCCATTTAAGCCTTTTCACAGTGAGATCTATGCGATATGGCCGAGAAATGTAATTTTGATGTTAACTTCCAAACCGCTGCGCAGAAGTCAACCAAACTTCACCCAATAGTGTATTTTATCACAATCTAGTAGTTACATTTAGAAATTTAGTTCTAGGACATTTGGTTGGAGCGCAATCTTCAAACTTAATTAAAAAAAGTCATTTAAGCCTTTTCACAGTGAGATCTATGCGATATGGCCGATAAATGTAATTTTGATGTTCACTCCCAAACCGCTGCGCAGAAGTCAACCAAACTTCACCCAATAGTGTATTGTATCACAATCTAGTAGTTACATGTAGAAATTTGGTTCTAGGACATTTGATTTGAGCGCAATTCTCAAACTTAGGTCAAAAAAGCAATTTAAGCCTTTTCACAGTGAGATCTATGCGATATGGACGAGAAATGTAATTTTGATGTTAACTCCCAAACCACTGCGCAGAAGTCAACCAAACTTCACCCAATAGTGTATTTCATCACAATTTAGTAGTTACATTTGGAAATTTAGTTTTAGGACATTTGGTTTGAGCGCAATCTTCAAACTTAATTAAAAAAAGTCATTTAAGCCTTTTCACAGTGAGATCTATGCGATATGGCCGAGAAATGTAATTTTGATGTTCTCTCCCAAACCGCTGCGCAGAAGTCAACCAAACTTCACCCATTAGTGTATTGTATCACAATCTAGTAGTTACATGTGGAAATTTGGTTCTAGGACATTTGATTTGAGCGCAATCCTCAAACTTAGGTCAAAAAAGCCATTTAAGCCTTTTCACAGTGAGATCTATGCGATATGGCCGAGAAATGTAATTTTGATGTTAACTCCCAAACCGCTGCGCAGAAGTAAACCAAACTTCACCCAATAGTGTATTGTATCACAATCTAGTAGTTATATGTGGAAATTTGGTTCTAGGACATTTGATTTGAGCGCAATCCTCAAACTTAGGTCAAAAAAGCCATTTAAGCCTTTTCACAGTGAGATCTACGCGATATGGCTGAGAAATGTAATTTTGATGTTAACTCCCAAACCGCTGCGCAGAAGTCAACCAAACTTCACCCAATAGTGTATTTTATCACAATCTAGTATTTACATTTGGAAATTTTGTTCTAGGACATTTGGTTTGAGCGCAATCATCAAACTTAGGTCAAAAAAGCCATTTAAGCCTTTTCACAGTGAGATCTATGCGATATGGCTGAGAAATGTAATTTTGATGTTAACTCCCAAACCGCTGCGCAGAAGTCAACCAAACTTCACCCAATAGTGTATTTTATCACAATCTAGTATTTACATTTGGAAATTTTGTTCTAGGACATTTGGTTTGAGCGCAATCATCAAACTTAGGTCAAAAAAGCCATTTAAGCCTTTTCACAGTGAGATCTATGCGATATGGCTGAGAAATGTAATTTTGATGTTAACTCCCAAACCGCTGCGCAGAAGTCAACCAAACTTCACCCAATAGTGTATTTTATCACAATCTAGTAGTTACATTTAGAAATTTAGTTCTAGGACATTTGGTTTGAGCGCATTCTTCAAACTTAATTAAAAAAAGTCATTTAAGCCTTTTCACAGTGAGATCTATGCGATATGGCCGAGAAATGTAATTTTGATGTTAACTCCCAAACCGCTGCGCAGAAGTAAACCAAACTTCACCCAATATTGTATTGTATCACAATCTAGTAGTTACATGTGGAAATTTGGTTCTAGGACATTTGATTTGAGCGCAATCCTCAAACTTAGGTCAAAAAAGCCATTTAAGCCTTTTCACAGTGAGATCTATGCGATATGGCCGAGAAATATAATTTTGATGTTAACTCCCAAACGGCTGCGCAGAAGTCAACCAAACTTCACCCAATAGTGTATTTTATCACAATCTAGTAGTTACATTTGGAAATTTAGTTCTAGGACATTTGGTTTGAGCGCAATCCTCAAACTTAGGTCAAAAAAAGCCATTTAAGCCTTTTCACAGTGAGATCTATGCGATATGGCTGAGAAATGTAATTTTGATGTTAACTCCCAAACCGCTGCGCAGAAGTAAATCAAACTTCACCCAATAGTGTATTTTATCACAATCTAGTAGTTACATTTGGAAATTTAGTTTTAGGACATTTGGTTTGAGCGCAATCTTCAAACTTAATTAAAAAATAGTCATTTAAGCCTTTTCACAGTGAGATCTATGCGATATGGCCGAGAAATGTAATTTTGATATTCACTCCCAAACCGCTGCGCAGAAGTCAACCAAACTTCACCAATAGTGTATTTTATCACAATCTAGTAGTTACATGTGGAAATTTGGTTCTAGGACATTTGATTTGAGCGCAATCCTCAAACTTAGGTCAAAAAAGCCATTTAAGCCTTTTCACAGTGAGATCTATGCGATATGGCCGAGAAATGTAATTTTGATGTTAACTCCCAAACCGCTGCGCAGAAGTAAACCAAACTTCACCCAATAGTGTATTTTATCATAATCTAGTAGTTACATTTGGAAATTTAGTTCTAGGACATTTGGTTTGAGCGCAATCTTCAAACTTAATTAAAAAAAGTCATTTAAGCCTTTTCACAGTGAGATCTATGCGATATGGCCGAGAAATGTAATTTTGATGTTAACTCCCAAACCGCTGCGCAGAAGTCAACCAAACTTCACCCAATAGTGTATTGTATCACAATCTAGTAGTTACATGTGGAAATTTGGTTCTAGGTAATTTGATTTGAGCGCAATTCTCAAACTTAGGTCAAAAAAGCCATTTAAGCCTTTTCACAGTGAGATCTATGCGATATGGCCGAGAAATGTAATTTTGATGTTAACTCCCAAACCGCTGCGCAGAAGTCAACCAAACTTCACCCAATAGTGTATTTTATCACAATCTAGTATTTACATTTGGAAATTTAGTTCTAGGACATTTGGTTTGAGCGCAATCATCAAACTTAGGTCAAAAAAGCCATTTAAGCCTTTTCACAGTGAGATCTATGCGATATGGCCGAGAAATGTAATTTTGATGTTAACTCCCAAACCGCTGCGCAGAAGTTAACCAAACTTCACCCAATAGTGTATTGTATCACAATCTAGTAGTTACATGTAAAAATTTGGTTCTAGGACATTTGATTTGAGCGCAATCCTCAAACTTAGGTCAAAAAAGCCATTTAAGCCTTTTCACAGTGAGATCTATGCGATATGGCCGAGAAATGTAATTTTGATGTTAACTCCCAAACCGCTGCGCAGAAGTAAACCAAACTTCACCCAATAGTGTATTGTATCACAATCTAGTAGTTACATGTGGAAATTTGGTTCTAGAACATTTGATTTGAGCGCAATTCTCAAACTTAGGTCAAAAAAGCCATTTAAGCCTTTTCACAGTGAGATCTATGCGATATGGCCGAGAAATGTAATTTTGATGTTAACTTCCAAACCGCTGCGCAGAAGTCAACCAAACTTCACCCAATAGTGTATTTTATCACAATCTAGTAGTTACATTTAGAAATTTAGTTCTAGGACATTTGGTTGGAGCGCAATCTTCAAACTTAATTAAAAAAAGCCATTTAAGCCTTTTCACAGTGAGATCTATGCGATATGGCCGATAAATGTAATTTTGATGTTCACTCCCAAACCGCTGCGCAGAAGTCAACCAAACTTCACCCAATAGTGTATTGTATCACAATCTAGTAGTTACATGTAGAAATTTGGTTCTAGGACATTTGATTTGAGCGCAATTCTCAAACTTAGGTCAAAAAAGCCATTTAAGCCTTTTCACAGTGAGATCTATGCGATATGGACGAGAAATGTAATTTTGATGTTAACTCCCAAACCACTGCGCAGAAGTCAACCAAACTTCACCCAATAGTGTATTTCATCACAATTTAGTAGTTACATTTGGAAATTTAGTTTTAGGACATTTGGTTTGAGCGCAATCTTCAAACTTAATTAAAAAAAGTCATTTAAGCCTTTTCACAGTGAGATCTATGCGATATGGCCGAGAAATGTAATTTTGATGTTCTCTCCCAAACCGCTGCGCAGAAGTCAACCAAACTTCACCCATTAGTGTATTGTATCACAATCTAGTAGTTACATGTGGAAATTTGGTTCTAGGACATTTGATTTGAGCGCAATCCTCAAACTTAGGTCAAAAAAGCCATTTAAGCCTTTTCACAGTGAGATCTATGCGATATGGCCGAGAAATGTAATTTTGATGTTAACTCCCAAACCGCTGCGCAGAAGTAAACCAAACTTCACCCAATAGTGTATTGTATCACAATCTAGTAGTTATATGTGGAAATTTGGTTCTAGGACATTTGATTTGAGCGCAATCCTCAAACTTAGGTCAAAAAAGCCATTTAAGCCTTTTCACAGTGAGATCTACGCGATATGGCTGAGAAATGTAATTTTGATGTTAACTCCCAAACCGCTGCGCAGAAGTCAACCAAACTTCACCCAATAGTGTATTGTATCACAATCTAGTAGTTACATGTAGAAATTTGGTTCTAGGACATTTGATTTGAGCGCAATTCTCAAACTTAGGTCAAAAAAGCCATTTAAGCCTTTTCACAGTGAGATCTATGCGATATGGCCGAGAAATGTAATTTTGATGTTAACTCCCAAACCACTGCGCAGAAGTCAACCAAACTTCACCCAATAGTGTATTTCATCACAATTTAGTAGTTACATTTGGAAATTTAGTTTTAGGACATTTGGTTTGAGCGCAATCTTCAAACTTAATTAAAAAAAGTCATTTAAGCCTTTTCACAGTGAGATCTATGCGATATGGCCGAGAAATGTAATTTTGATGTTCACTCCCAAACCGCTGCGCAGAAGTCAACCAAACTTCACCCAATAGTGTATTTCATCACAATTTAGTAGTTACATTTGGAAATTTAGTTTTAGGACATTTGGTTTGAGCGCAATCTTCAAACTTAATTAAAAAAAGTCATTTAAGCCTTTTCACAGTGAGATCTATGCGATATGGCCGAGAAATGTAATTTTGATGTTAACTCCCAAACCGCTGCGCAGAAGTCAACCAAACTTCACCCAATAGTGTATTTCATCACAATTTAGTAGTTACATTTGGAAATTTAGTTTTAGGACATTTGGTTTGAGCGCAATCTTCAAACTTAATTAAAAAAAGCCATTTAAGCCTTTTCACAGTGAGATCTATGCGATATGGCCGAGAAATGTAATTTTGATGTTAACTCCCAAACCGCTGCGCAGAAGTCAACCAACCTTCACCCAATAGTGTATTGTATCACAATCTAGTAGTTACATGTGGAAATTTAGTTCTAGGACATTTGATTTGAGCGCAATTCTCAAACTTAGGTCAAAAAAGCCATTTAAGCCTTTTCACAGTGAGATCTATGCGATATGGCCGAGAAATGTAATTTTGATGTTAACTCCCAAACCGCTGCGCAGAAGTCAACCAAACTTCACCCAATAGTGTATTTTATCACAATCTAGTATTTACATTTGGAAATTTAGTTCTAGGACATTTGGTTTGAGCGCAATCATCAAACTTAGGTCAAAAAAGCCATTTAAGCCTTTTCACAGTGAGATCTATGCGATATGGCCGAGAAATGTAATTTTGATGTTAACTCCCAAACCGCTGCGCAGAAGTAAACCAAACTTCACCCAATAGTGTATTGTATCACAATCTAGTAGTTACATGTGGAAATTTGGTTCTAGAACATTTGATTTGAGCGCAATTCTCAAACTTAGGTCAAAAAAGCCATTTAAGCCTTTTCACAGTGAGATCTATGCGATATGGCCGAGAAATGTAATTTTGATGTTAACTTCCAAACCGCTGCGCAGAAGTCAACCAAACTTCACCCAATAGTGTATTTTATCACAATCTAGTAGTTACATTTAGAAATTTAGTTCTAGGACATTTGGTTGGAGCGCAATCTTCAAACTTAATTAAAAAAAGTCATTTAAGCCTTTTCACAGTGAGATCTATGCGATATGGCCGAGAAATGTAATTTTGATGTTCTCTCCCAAACCGCTGCGCAGAAGTCAACCAAACTTCACCCATTAGTGTATTGTATCACAATCTAGTAGTTACATGTGGAAATTTGGTTCTAGGACATTTGATTTGAGCGCAATCCTCAAACTTAGGTCAAAAAAGCCATTTAAGCCTTTTCACAGTGAGATCTATGCGATATGGCCGAGAAATGTAATTTTGATGTTAACTCCCAAACCGCTGCGCAGAAGTAAACCAAACTTCACCCAATAGTGTATTGTATCACAATCTAGTAGTTATATGTGGAAATTTGGTTCTAGGACATTTGATTTGAGCGCAATCCTCAAACTTAGGTCAAAAAAGCCATTTAAGCCTTTTCACAGTGAGATCTACGCGATATGGCTGAGAAATGTAATTTTGATGTTAACTCCCAAACCGCTGCGCAGAAGTCAACCAAACTTCACCCAATAGTGTATTTTATCACAATCTAGTATTTACATTTGGAAATTTTGTTCTAGGACATTTGGTTTGAGCGCAATCATCAAACTTAGGTCAAAAAAGCCATTTAAGCCTTTTCACAGTGAGATCTATGCGATATGGCTGAGAAATGTAATTTTGATGTTAACTCCCAAACCGCTGCGCAGAAGTCAACCAAACTTCACCCAATAGTGTATTTTATCACAATCTAGTATTTACATTTGGAAATTTTGTTCTAGGACATTTGGTTTGAGCGCAATCATCAAACTTAGGTCAAAAAAGCCATTTAAGCCTTTTCACAGTGAGATCTATGCGATATGGCCGAGAAATGTAATTTTGATGTTAACTCCCAAACCGCTGCGCAGAAGTCAACCAAACTTCACCCAATAGTGTATTTTATCACAATCTAGTATTTACATTTGGAAATTTAGTTCTAGGACATTTGGTTTGAGCGCAATCATCAAACTTAGGTCAAAAAAGCCATTTAAGCCTTTTCACAGTGAGATCTATGCGATATGGCCGAGAAATGTAATTTTGATGTTAACTCCCAAACCGCTGCGCAGAAGTTAACCAAACTTCACCCAATAGTGTATTGTATCACAATCTAGTAGTTACATGTAAAAATTTGGTTCTAGGACATTTGATTTGAGCGCAATCCTCAAACTTAGGTCAAAAAAGCCATTTAAGCCTTTTCACAGTGAGATCTATGCGATATGGCCGAGAAATGTAATTTTGATGTTAACTCCCAAACCGCTGCGCAGAAGTAAACCAAACTTCACCCAATAGTGTATTGTATCACAATCTAGTAGTTACATGTGGAAATTTGGTTCTAGAACATTTGATTTGAGCGCAATTCTCAAACTTAGGTCAAAAAAGCCATTTAAGCCTTTTCACAGTGAGATCTATGCGATATGGCCGAGAAATGTAATTTTGATGTTAACTTCCAAACCGCTGCGCAGAAGTCAACCAAACTTCACCCAATAGTGTATTTTATCACAATCTAGTAGTTACATTTAGAAATTTAGTTCTAGGACATTTGGTTTGAGCGCAATCTTCAAACTTAATTAAAAAAAGTCATTTAAGCCTTTTCACAGTGAGATCTATGCGATATGGCCGATAAATGTAATTTTGATGTTCTCTCCCAAACCGCTGCGCAGAAGTCAACCAAACTTCACCCATTAGTGTATTGTATCACAATCTAGTAGTTACATGTGGAAATTTGGTTCTAGGACATTTGATTTGAGCGCAATCCTCAAACTTAGGTCAAAAAAGCCATTTAAGCCTTTTCACAGTGAGATCTATGCGATATGGCCGAGAAATGTAATTTTGATGTTAACTCCCAAACCGCTGCGCAGAAGTAAACCAAACTTCACCCAATAGTGTATTGTATCACAATCTAGTAGTTATATGTGGAAATTTGGTTCTAGGACATTTGATTTGAGCGCAATCCTCAAACTTAGGTCAAAAAAGCCATTTAAGCCTTTTCACAGTGAGATCTACGCGATATGGCTGAGAAATGTAATTTTGATGTTAACTCCCAAACCGCTGCGCAGAAGTCAACCAAACTTCACCCAATAGTGTATTTCATCACAATTTAGTAGTTACATTTGGATATTTAGTTTTAGGACATTTGGTTTGAGCGCAATCTTCAAACTTAATTAAAAAAAGTCATTTAAGCCTTTTCACAGTGAGATCTATGCGATATGGCCGAGAAATGTAATTTTGATGTTCACTCCCAAACCGCTGCGCAGAAGTCAACCAAACTTCACCCAATAGTGTATTTCATCACAATTTAGTAGTTACATTTGGAAATTTAGTTTTAGGACATTTGGTTTGAGCGCAATCTTCAAACTTAATTAAAAAAAGTCATTTAAGCCTTTTCACAGTGAGATCTATGCGATATGGCCGAGAAATGTAATTTTGATGTTAACTCCCAAACCGCTGCGCAGAAGTCAACCAAACTTCACCCAATAGTGTATTTCATCACAATTTAGTAGTTACATTTGGAAATTTAGTTTTAGGACATTTGGTTTGAGCGCAATCTTCAAACTTAATTAAAAAAAGCCATTTAAGCCTTTTCACAGTGAGATCTATGCGATATGGCCGAGAAATGTAATTTTGATGTTAACTCCCAAACCGCTGCGCAGAAGTCAACCAACCTTCACCCAATAGTGTATTGTATCACAATCTAGTAGTTACATGTGGAAATTTGGTTCTAGGACATTTGATTTGAGCGCAATTCTCAAACTTAGGTCAAAAAAGCCATTTAAGCCTTTTCACAGTGAGATCTATGCGATATGGCCGAGAAATGTAATTTTGATGTTAACTCCCAAACCGCTGCGCAGAAGTCAACCAAACTTCACCCAATAGTGTATTTTATCACAATCTAGTATTTACATTTGGAAATTTAGTTCTAGGACATTTGGTTTGAGCGCAATCATCAAACTTAGGTCAAAAAAGCCATTTAAGCCTTTTCACAGTGAGATCTATGCGATATGGCCGAGAAATGTAATTTTGATGTTAACTCCCAAACCGCTGCGCAGAAGTTAACCAAACTTCACCCAATAGTGTATTGTATCACAATCTAGTAGTTACATGTGGAAATTTGGTTCTAGGACATTTGATTTGAGCGCAATCCTCAAACTTAGGTCAAAAAAGCCATTTAAGCCTTTTCACAGTGAGATCTATGCGATATGGCCGAGAAATGTAATTTTGATGTTAACTCCCAAACCGCTGCGCAGAAGTAAACCAAACTTCACCCAATAGTGTATTGTATCACAATCTAGTAGTTACATGTGGAAATTTGGTTCTAGAACATTTGATTTGAGCGCAATTCTCAAACTTAGGTCAAAAAAGCCATTTAAGCCTTTTCACAGTGAGATCTATGCGATATGGCCGAGAAATGTAATTTTGATGTTAACTTCCAAACCGCTGCGCAGAAGTCAACCAAACTTCACCCAATAGTGTATTTTATCACAATCTAGTAGTTACATTTAGAAATTTAGTTCTAGGACATTTGGTTGGAGCGCAATCTTCAAACTTAATTAAAAAAAGCCATTTAAGCCTTTTCACAGTGAGATCTATGCGATATGGCCGATAAATGTAATTTTGATGTTCACTCCCAAACCGCTGCGCAGAAGTCAACCAAACTTCACCCAATAGTGTATTGTATAACAATCTAGTAGTTACATGTAGAAATTTGGTTCTAGGACATTTGATTTGAGCGCAATTCTCAAACTTAGGTCAAAAAAGCCATTTAAGCCTTTTCACAGTGAGATCTATGCGATATGGACGAGAAATTTAATTTTGATGTTAACTCCCAAACCACTGCGCAGAAGTCAACCAAACTTCACCCAATAGTGTATTTCATCACAATTTAGTAGTTACATTTGGAAATTTAGTTTTAGGACATTTGGTTTGAGCGCAATCTTCAAACTTAATTAAAAAAAGTCATTTAAGCCTTTTCACAGTGAGATCTATGCGATATGGCCGAGAAATGTAATTTTGATGTTCTCTCCCAAACCGCTGCGCAGAAGTCAACCAAACTTCACCCATTAGTGTATTGTATCACAATCTAGTAGTTACATGTGGAAATTTGGTTCTAGGACATTTGATTTGAGCGCAATCCTCAAACTTAGGTCAAAAAAGCCATTTAAGCCTTTTCACAGTGAGATCTATGCGATATGGCCGAGAAATGTAATTTTGATGTTAACTCCCAAACCGCTGCGCAGAAGTAAACCAAACTTCACCCAATAGTGTATTGTATCACAATCTAGTATTTATATGTGGAAATTTGGTTCTAGGACATTTGATTTGAGCACAATCCTCAAACTTAGGTCAAAAAAGCCATTTAAGCCTTTTCACAGTGAGATCTACGCGATATGGCTGAGAAATGTAATTTTGATGTTAACTCCCAAACCGCTGCGCAGAAGTCAACCAAACTTCACCCAATAGTGTATTGTATCACAATCTAGTAGTTACATGTAGAAATTTGGTTCTAGGACATTTGATTTGAGCGCAATTCTCAAACTTAGGTCAAAAAAGCCATTTAAGCCTTTTCACAGTGAGATCTATGCGATATGGCCGAGAAATGTAATTTTGATGTTAACTCCCAAACCACTGCGCAGAAGTCAACCAAACTTCACCCAATAGTGTATTTCATCACAATTTAGTAGTTACATTTGGAAATTTAGTTTTAGGACATTTGGTTTGAGCGCAATCTTCAAACTTAATTAAAAAAAGTCATTTAAGCCTTTTCACAGTGAGATCTATGCGATATGGCCGAGAAATATAATTTTGATGTTCACTCCCAAACCGCTGCGCAGAAGTCAACCAAACTTCACCCAATAGTGTATTTCATCACAATTTAGTAGTTACATTTGGAAATTTAGTTTTAGGACATTTGGTTTGAGCGCAATCTTCAAACTTAATTAAAAAAAGTCATTTAAGCCTTTTCACAGTGAGATCTATGCGATATGGCCGAGAAATGTAATTTTGATGTTAACTCCCAAACCGCTGCGCAGAAGTCAACCAAACTTCACCCAATAGTGTATTTCATCACAATTTAGTAGTTACATTTGGAAATTTAGTTTTAGGACATTTGGTTTGAGCGCAATCTTCAAACTTAATTAAAAAAAGCCATTTAAGCCTTTTCACAGTGAGATCTATGCGATATGGCCGAGAAATGTAATTTTGATGTTAACTCCCAAACCGCTGCGCAGAAGTAAACCAAACTTCACCCAATAGTGTATTTTATCATAATCTAGTAGTTACATTTGGAAATTTAGTTCTAGGACATTTGGTTTGAGAGCAATCATCAAACTTAGGTCAAAAAAGCCATTTAAGCTTTTTCACAGTGAGATCTGTGCGATATGGCCGAGAAATGTAATTTTGATGTTAACTCCCAAACCGCTGCGCAGAAGTCAACCAAACTTCACCCAATAGTGTATTGTATCACAATCTAGTAGTTACATGTGGAAATTTGGTTCTAGGACATTTGATTTGAGCGCAATCCTCAAACTTAGGTCAAAAAAGCCATTTAAGCCTTTTCACAGTGAGATCTATGCGATATGGCCGAGAAATGTAATTTTGATGTTAACTCCCAAACCGCTGCGCAGAAGTAAACCAAACTTCACCCAATAGTGTATTTTATCATAATCTAGTAGTTACATTTGGAAATTTAGTTCTAGGACATTTGGTTTGAGCGCAATCTTCAAACTTAATTAAAAAAAGTCATTTAAGCCTTTTCACAGTGAGATCTATGCGATATGGCCGAGAAATGTAATTTTGATGTTAACTCCCAAACCGCTGCGCAGAAGTCAACCAAACTTCACCCAATAGTGTATTTTATCACAATCTAGTAGTTACTTTTGGAAATTTGGTTCTAGGACATTTAATTTGAGCGCAATCCTCAAACTTAGGTCAAAAAAGCCATTTAAGCCTTTTCACAGTGAGATCTATGCGATATGGCCGAGAAATGTAATTTTGATGTTAACTCCCAAACCGCTGCGCAGAAGTAAACCAAACTTCACCCAATAGTGTATTTTATCATAATCTAGTAGTTACATTTGGAAATTTAGTTCTAGGACATTTGGTTTGAGAGCAATCCTCAAACTTAGGTCAAAAAAGCCATTTAAGCCTTTTCACAGTGAGATCTATGCGATATGGCCGAGAAATGTAATTTTGATGTTAACTCCCAAACCGCTGCGCAGAAGTCAACCAAACTTCACCCAATAGTGTATTGTATCACAATCTAGTAGTTACATGTGGAAATTTGGTTCTAGGACATTTGATTTGAGCGCAATCCTCAAACTTAGGTCAAAAAAGCCATTTAAGCCTTTTCACAGTGAGATCTATGCGATATGGCCGAGAAATGTAATTTTGATGTTAACTCCCAAACCGCTGCGCAGAAGTAAACCAAACTTCACCCAATAGTGTATTTTATCATAATCTAGTAGTTACATTTGGAAATTTAGTTCTAGGACATTTGGTTTGAGCGCAATCTTCAAACTTAATTAAAAAAAGTCATTTAAGCCTTTTCACAGTGAGATCTATGCGATATGGCCGAGAAATGTAATTTTGATGTTAACTCCCAAACCGCTGCGCAGAAGTCAACCAAACTTCACCCAATAGTGTATTTTATCACAATCTAGTAGTTACATTTGGAAATTTAGTTCTAGGACATTTGATTTGAGCGCAATCCTCAAACTTAGGTCAAAAAAGCCATTTAAGCCTTTTCACAGTGAGATCTATGCGATATGGCCGAGAAATGTAATTTTGATGTTCACTCCCAAACCGCTGCGCAGAAGTAAACCAAACTTCACCCAATAGTGTATTTTATCATAATCTAGTAGTTACATTTGGAAATTTAGTTCTAGGACATTTGGTTTGAGCGCAATCTTCAAACTTAATTAAAAAAAGTCATTTAAGCCTTTTCACAGTGAGATCTATGCGATATGGCCGAGAAATGTAATTTTGATGTTAACTCCCAAACCGCTGCGCAGAAGTCAACCAAACTTCACCCAATAGTGTATTTTATCACAATCTAGTAGTTACATTTGGAAATTTAGTTCTAGGACATTTGATTTGAGCGCAATCCTCAAACTTAGGTCAAAAAAGTCATTTAAGCCTTTTCACAGTGAGATCTATGCGATATGGCCGAGAAATGTAATTTTGATGTTAACTCCCAAACCGCTGCGCAGAAGTCAACCAAACTTCTCCCAATAGTGTATTTTATCACAATCTAGTAGTTACATTTGGAAATTTAGTTCTAGGACATTTGATTTGAGCGCAGTCCTCAAACTTAGGTCAAAAAAGCCATTTAAGCCTTTTCACAGTGAAATCTATGCGATATGGCCGAGAAATGTAATTTTGATGTTAACTCCCAAACCGCTGCGCAGAAGTAAACCAAACTTCACCCAATAGTGTATTTTATCATAATCTAGTAGTTACATTTGGGAATTTAGTTCTAGGACATTTGGTTTGAGCGCAATCTTCAAACTTAATTAAAAAAAGTCATTTAAGCCTTTTCACAGTGAGATCTATGCGATATGGCCGAGAAATGTAATTTTGATGTTAACTTCCAAACCGCTGCGCAGAAGTCAACCAAACTTCACCCAATAGTGTATTTTATCATAATCTAGTAGTTACATTTGGAAATTTAGTTCTAGGACATTTGGTTTGAGCGCAATCTTCAAACTTAATTAAAAAAAGTCATTTAAGCCTTTTCACAGTGAGATCTATGCGATATGGCCGAGAAATGTAATTTTGATGTTAACTCCCAAACCGCTGCGCAGAAGTCAACCAAACTTCACCCAATAGTGTATTTTATCACAATCTAGTAGTTACATTTGGAAATTTATTTTTAGGACATTTGGTTTGAGCGCAATCTTCAAACTTAATTAAAAAAAGTCATTTAAGCCTTTTCACAGTGAGATCTATGCGATATGGCCGAGAAATGTAATTTTGATGTTAACTCCCAAACCGCTGCGCAGAAGTCAACCAAACTTCACCCAATAGTGTATTGTATCACAATTTAGTAGTTACATGTGGAAATTTGGTTCTAGGACATTTGATTTGAGCGCAATCCTCAAACTTAGGTCAAAAAACCCATTTAAGCCTTTTCACAGTGAGATCTACGCGATATGGCTGAGAAATGTAATTTTGATGTTAACTCCCAAACCGCTGCGCAGAAGTCAACCAAACTTCACCCAATAGTGTATTTTATCACAATCTAGTAGTTACATTTAGAAATTTAGTTCTAAGACATTTGGTTTGAGCGCAATATTCAAACTTAATTAAAAAAAGTCATTTAAGCCTTTTCACAGTGAGATCTATGCGATATGGCTGAGAAATGTAATTTTGATTTTAACTCCCAAACCGCTGCGCAGAAGTCAACCAAACTTCACCCAATAGTGTATTTTATCACAATCTAGTAGTTACATTTAGAAATTTAGTTCTAGGACATTTGGTTTGAGCGCAATCTTCAAACTTAATTAAAAAAAGTCATTTAAGCCTTTTCACAGTGAGATCTATGCGATATGGCTGAGAAATGTAATTTTGATGTTAACTCCCAAACCGCTGCGCAGAAGTCAACCAAACTTCACCCAATAGTGTATTTTATCACAATCTAGTAGTTACATTTAGAAATTTAGTTCTAGGACATTTGGTTTGAGCGCAATCTTCAAACTTAATTAAAAAAAGTCATTTAAGCCTTTTCACAGTGAGATCTATGCGATATGGCCGAGAAATGTAATTTTGATGTTAACTCCCAAACCTCTGCGCAGAAGTAAACCAAACTTCACCCAATAGTGTATTGTATCACAATCTAGTAGTTACATGTGGAAATTTGGTTCTAGGACATTTGATTTGAGCGCAATCCTCAAACTTAGGTCAAAAAAGCCATTTAAGCCTTTTCACAGTGAGATCTATGCGATATGGCCGAGAAATGTAATTTTGATGTTCACTCCCAAACCGCTGCGCAGAAGTCAACCAAACTTCACCCATTAGTGTATTGTATCACAATCTAGTAGTTACATATGGAAATTTGGTTTTAGGAAATTTGATTTGAGCGCAATCCTCAAACTTAATTAAAAAAAGTCATTTAAGCCTTTTCACAGTGAGATCTATGCGATATGGCCGAGAAATGTAATTTTGATGTTAACTTCCAAACCGCTGCGCAGAAGTCAACCAAACTTCACCCAATAGTGTATTTTATCACAATCTAGTAGTTACATTTAGAAATTTAGTTCTAGGACATTTGGTTTGAGCGCAATATTCAAACTTAATTAAAAAAAGTCATTTAAGCCTTTTCACAGTGAGATCTATGCGATATGGCTGAGAAATGTAATTTTGATTTTAACTCCCAAACCGCTGCGCAGAAGTCAACCAAACTTCACCCAATAGTGTATTTTATCACAATCTAGTAGTTACATTTAGAAATTTAGTTCTAGGACATTTGGTTTGAGCGCAATCTTCAAACTTAATTAAAAAAAGTCATTTAAGCCTTTTCACAGTGAGATCTATGCGATATGGACGAGAAATGTAATTTTGATGTTAACTCCCAAACCACTGCGCAGAAGTCAACCAAACTTCACCCAATAGTGTATTTCATCACAATTTTGTAGTTACATTTGGAAATTTAGTTTTAGGACATTTGGTTTGAGCGCAATCTTCAAACTTAATTAAAAAAAGTCATTTAAGCCTTTTCACAGTGAGATCTATGCGATATGGCCGAGAAATGTAATTTTGATGTTCTCTCCCAAACCGCTGCGCAGAAGTCAACCAAACTTCACCCATTAGTGTATTGTATCACAATCTAGTAGTTACATGTGGAAATTTGGTTCTAGGACATTTGATTTGAGCGCAATCTTCAAACTTAATTAAAAAAAGTCATTTAAGCCTTTTCACAGTGAGATCTATGCGATATGGCCGAGAAATGTAATTTTGATGTTAACTCCCAAACCGCTGCGCAGAAGTAAACCAAACTTCACCCAATAGTGTATTTTATCATAATCTAGTAGTTACATTTGGAAATTTAGTTCTAGGACATTTGGTTTGAGAGCAATCATCAAACTTAGGTCAAAAAAGCCATTTAAGCTTTTTCACAGTGAGATCTGTGCGATATGGCCGAGAAATGTAATTTTGATGTTAACTCCCAAACCGCTGCGCAGAAGTCAACCAAACTTCACCCAATAGTGTATTGTATCACAATCTAGTAGTTACATGTGGAAATTTGGTTCTAGGACATTTGATTTGAGCGCAATCCTCAAACTTAGGTCAAAAAAGCCATTTAAGCCTTTTCACAGTGAGATCTATGCGATATGGCCGAGAAATGTAATTTTGATGTTAACTCCCAAACCGCTGCGCAGAAGTAAACCAAACTTCACCCAATAGTGTATTTTATCATAATCTAGTAGTTACATTTGGAAATTTAGTTCTAGGACATTTGGTTTGAGCGCAATCTTCAAACTTAATTAAAAAAAGTCATTTAAGCCTTTTCACAGTGAGATCTATGCGATATGGCCGAGAAATGTAATTTTGATGTTAACTCCCAAACCGCTGCGCAGAAGTCAACCAAACTTCACCCAATAGTGTATTTTATCACAATCTAGTAGTTACTTTTGGAAATTTGGTTCTAGGACATTTGATTTGAGCGCAATCCTCAAACTTAGGTCAAAAAAGCCATTTAAGCCTTTTCACAGTGAGATCTATGCGATATGGCCGAGAAATGTAATTTTGATGTTAACTCCCAAACCGCTGCGCAGAAGTAAACCAAACTTCACCCAATAGTGTATTTTATCATAATCTAGTAGTTACATTTGGAAATTTAGTTCTAGGACATTTGGTTTGAGAGCAATCCTCAAACTTAGGTCAAAAAAGCCATTTAAGCCTTTTCACAGTGAGATCTATGCGATATGGCCGAGAAATGTAATTTTGATGTTAACTCCCAAACCGCTGCGCAGAAGTCAACCAAACTTCACCCAATAGTGTATTGTATCACAATCTAGTAGTTACATGTGGAAATTTGGTTCTAGGACATTTGATTTGAGCGCAATCCTCAAACTTAGGTCAAAAAAGCCATTTAAGCCTTTTCACAGTGAGATCTATGCGATATGGCCGAGAAATGTAATTTTGATGTTAACTCCCAAACCGCTGCGCAGAAGTAAACCAAACTTCACCCAATAGTGTATTTTATCATAATCTAGTAGTTACATTTGGAAATTTAGTTCTAGGACATTTGGTTTGAGCGCAATCTTCAAACTTAATTAAAAAAAGTCATTTAAGCCTTTTCACAGTGAGATCTATGCGATATGGCCGAGAAATGTAATTTTGATGTTAACTCCCAAACCGCTGCGCAGAAGTCAACCAAACTTCACCCAATAGTGTATTTTATCACAATCTAGTAGTTACATTTGGAAATTTAGTTCTAGGACATTTGATTTGAGCGCAATCCTCAAACTTAGGTCAAAAAAGCCATTTAAGCCTTTTCACAGTGAGATCTATGCGATATGGCCGAGAAATGTAATTTTGATGTTCACTCCCAAACCGCTGCGCAGAAGTAAACCAAACTTCACCCAATAGTGTATTTTATCATAATCTAGTAGTTACATTTGGAAATTTAGTTCTAGGACATTTGGTTTGAGCGCAATCTTCAAACTTAATTAAAAAAAGTCATTTAAGCCTTTTCACAGTGAGATCTATGCGATATGGCCGAGAAATGTAATTTTGATGTTAACTCCCAAACCGCTGCGCAGAAGTCAACCAAACTTCACCCAATAGTGTATTTTATCACAATCTAGTAGTTACATTTGGAAATTTAGTTCTAGGACATTTGATTTGAGCGCAATCCTCAAACTTAGGTCAAAAAAGTCATTTAAGCCTTTTCACAGTGAGATCTATGCGATATGGCCGAGAAATGTAATTTTGATGTTAACTCCCAAACCGCTGCGCAGAAGTCAACCAAACTTCTCCCAATAGTGTATTTTATCACAATCTAGTAGTTACATTTGGAAATTTAGTTCTAGGACATTTGATTTGAGCGCAGTCCTCAAACTTAGGTCAAAAAAGCCATTTAAGCCTTTTCAAAGTGAAATCTATGCGATATGGCCGAGAAATGTAATTTTGATGTTAACTCCCAAACCGCTGCGCAGAAGTAAACCAAACTTCACCCAATAGTGTATTTTATCATAATCTAGTAGTTACATTTGGGAATTTAGTTCTAGGACATTTGGTTTGAGCGCAATCTTCAAACTTAATTAAAAAAAGTCATTTAAGCCTTTTCACAGTGAGATCTATGCGATATGGCCGAGAAATGTAATTTTGATGTTAACTTCCAAACCGCTGCGCAGAAGTCAACCAAACTTCACCCAATAGTGTATTTTATCATAATCTAGTAGTTACATTTGGAAATTTAGTTCTAGGACATTTGGTTTGAGCGCAATCTTCAAACTTAATTAAAAAAAGTCATTTAAGCCTTTTCACAGTGAGATCTATGCGATATGGCCGAGAAATGTAATTTTGATGTTAACTCCCAAACCGCTGCGCAGAAGTCAACCAAACTTCACCCAATAGTGTATTTTATCACAATCTAGTAGTTACATTTGGAAATTTAGTTTTAGGACATTTGGTTTGAGCGCAATCTTCAAACTTAATTAAAAAAAGTCATTTAAGCCTTTTCACAGTGAGATCTATGCGATATGGCCGAGAAATGTAATTTTGATGTTAACTCCCAAACCGCTGCGCAGAAGTCAACCAAACTTCACCCAATAGTGTATTGTATCACAATTTAGTAGTTACATGTGGAAATTTGGTTCTAGGACATTTGATTTGAGCGCAATCCTCAAACTTAGGTCAAAAAACCCATTTAAGCCTTTTCACAGTGAGATCTACGCGATATGGCTGAGAAATGTAATTTTGATGTTAACTCCCAAACCGCTGCGCAGAAGTCAACCAAACTTCACCCAATAGTGTATTTTATCACAATCTAGTAGTTACATTTAGAAATTTAGTTCTAAGACATTTGGTTTGAGCGCAATATTCAAACTTAATTAAAAAAAGTCATTTAAGCCTTTTCACAGTGAGATCTATGCGATATGGCTGAGAAATGTAATTTTGATTTTAACTCCCAAACCGCTGCGCAGAAGTCAACCAAACTTCACCCAATAGTGTATTTTATCACAATCTAGTAGTTACATTTAGAAATTTAGTTCTAGGACATTTGGTTTGAGCGCAAT
This sequence comes from Corythoichthys intestinalis, assembly GCF_030265065.1. NCBI lineage: Eukaryota > Metazoa > Chordata > Actinopteri > Syngnathiformes > Syngnathidae > Corythoichthys > Corythoichthys intestinalis. The sequence continues at coordinate 875,000 of NW_026651600.1, read as the reverse complement.
CTTCAAACTTAATTAAAAAAAGTCATTTAAGCCTTTTCACAGTGAGATCTATGCGATATGGCTGAGAAATGTAATTTTGATGTTAACTCCCAAACCGCTGCGCAGAAGTCAACCAAACTTCACCCAATAGTGTATTTTATCACAATCTAGTAGTTACATTTAGAAATTTAGTTCTAGGACATTTGGTTTGAGCGCAATCTTCAAACTTAATTAAAAAAAGTCATTTAAGCCTTTTCACAGTGAGATCTATGCGATATGGCTGAGAAATGTAATTTTGATGTTAACTCCCAAACCGCTGCGCCGAAGTCAACCAAACTTCACCCAATAGTGTATTTTATCACAATCTAGTAGTTACATTTGGAAATTTAGTTCTAGGACATTTGATTTGAGCGCAATCCTCAAACTTAGGTCAAAAAAGTCATTTAAGCCTTTTCACAGTGAGATCTATGCGATATGGCCGAGAAATGTAATTTTGATGTTAACTCCCAAACCGCTGCGCAGAAGTCAACCAAACTTCTCCCAATAGTGTATTTTATCACAATCTAGTAGTTACATTTGGAAATTTAGTTCTAGGACATTTGATTTGAGCGCAGTCCTCAAACTTAGGTCAAAAAAGCCATTTAAGCCTTTTCACAGTGAAATCTATGCGATATGGCCGAGAAATGTAATTTTGATGTTAACTCCCAAACCGCTGCGCAGAAGTAAACCAAACTTCACCCAATAGTGTATTTTATCATAATCTAGTAGTTACATTTGGGAATTTAGTTCTAGGACATTTGGTTTGAGCGCAATCTTCAAACTTAATTAAAAAAAGTCATTTAAGCCTTTTCACAGTGAGATCTATGCGATATGGCCGAGAAATGTAATTTTGATGTTAACTTCCAAACCGCTGCGCAGAAGTCAACCAAACTTCACCCAATAGTGTATTTTATCATAATCTAGTAGTTACATTTGGAAATTTAGTTCTAGGACATTTGGTTTGAGCGCAATCTTCAAACTTAATTAAAAAAAGTCATTTAAGCCTTTTCACAGTGAGATCTATGCGATATGGCCGAGAAATGTAATTTTGATGTTAACTCCCAAACCGCTGCGCAGAAGTCAACCAAACTTCACCCAATAGTGTATTTTATCACAATCTAGTAGTTACATTTGGAAATTTAGTTTTAGGACATTTGGTTTGAGCGCAATCTTCAAACTTAATTAAAAAAAGTCATTTAAGCCTTTTCACAGTGAGATCTATGCGATATGGCCGAGAAATGTAATTTTGATGTTAACTCCCAAACCGCTGCGCAGAAGTCAACCAAACTTCACCCAATAGTGTATTGTATCACAATTTAGTAGTTACATGTGGAAATTTGGTTCTAGGACATTTGATTTGAGCGCAATCCTCAAACTTAGGTCAAAAAACCCATTTAAGCCTTTTCACAGTGAGATCTACGCGATATGGCTGAGAAATGTAATTTTGATGTTAACTCCCAAACCGCTGCGCAGAAGTCAACCAAACTTCACCCAATAGTGTATTTTATCACAATCTAGTAGTTACATTTAGAAATTTAGTTCTAAGACATTTGGTTTGAGCGCAATATTCAAACTTAATTAAAAAAAGTCATTTAAGCCTTTTCACAGTGAGATCTATGCGATATGGCTGAGAAATGTAATTTTGATTTTAACTCCCAAACCGCTGCGCAGAAGTCAACCAAACTTCACCCAATAGTGTATTTTATCACAATCTAGTAGTTACATTTAGAAATTTAGTTCTAGGACATTTGGTTTGAGCGCAATCTTCAAACTTAATTAAAAAAAGTCATTTAAGCCTTTTCACAGTGAGATCTATGCGATATGGCTGAGAAATGTAATTTTGATGTTAACTCCCAAACCGCTGCGCAGAAGTCAACCAAACTTCACCCAATAGTGTATTTTATCACAATCTAGTAGTTACATTTAGAAATTTAGTTCTAGGACATTTGGTTTGAGCGCAATCTTCAAACTTAATTAAAAAAAGTCATTTAAGCCTTTTCACAGTGAGATCTATGCGATATGGCCGAGAAATGTAATTTTGATGTTAACTCCCAAACCTCTGCGCAGAAGTAAACCAAACTTCACCCAATAGTGTATTGTATCACAATCTAGTAGTTACATGTGGAAATTTGGTTCTAGGACATTTGATTTGAGCGCAATCCTCAAACTTAGGTCAAAAAAGCCATTTAAGCCTTTTCACAGTGAGATCTATGCGATATGGCCGAGAAATGTAATTTTGATGTTCACTCCCAAACCGCTGCGCAGAAGTCAACCAAACTTCACCCATTAGTGTATTGTATCACAATCTAGTAGTTACATATGGAAATTTGGTTTTAGGAAATTTGATTTGAGCGCAATCCTCAAACTTAGGTCAAAAAAGCCATTTAAGCCTTTTCACAGTGAGATCTATGCGATATGGCTGAGAAATGTAATTTTGATGTTAACTCCCAAACCGCTGCGCAAAAGTCAACCAAACTTCACCCAATAGTGTATTTTATCACAATCTAGTAGTTACATTTAGAAATTTAGTTTTAGGACATTTGGTTTGAGCGCAATCCTCAAACTTAGGTCAAAAAAGCCATTTAAGTCTTTTCACAGTGAGATCTACGCGATATGGCTGAGAAATGTAATTTTGATGTTAACTCCCAAACCGCTGCGCAGAAGTCAACCAAACTTCACCCAATAGTGTATTTTATCACAATCTAGTAGTTACATTTAGAAATTTAGTTCTAGGACATTTGGTTTGAGCGCAATATTCAAACTTAATTAAAAAAAGTCATTTAAGCCTTTTCACAGTGAGATCTATGCGATATGGCTGAGAAATGTAATTTTGATTTTAACTCCCAAACCGCTGCGCAGAAGTCAACCAAACTTCACCCAATAGTGTATTTTATCACAATCTAGTAGTTACATTTAGAAATTTAGTTCTAGGACATTTGGTTTGAGCGCAATCTTCAAACTTAATTAAAAAAAGTCATTTAAGCCTTTTCACAGTGAGATCTATGCGATATGGACGAGAAATGTAATTTTGATGTTAACTCCCAAACCACTGCGCAGAAGTCAACCAAACTTCACCCAATAGTGTATTTCATCACAATTTTGTAGTTACATTTGGAAATTTAGTTTTAGGACATTTGGTTTGAGCGCAATCTTCAAACTTAATTAAAAAAAGTCATTTAAGCCTTTTCACAGTGAGATCTATGCGATATGGCCGAGAAATGTAATTTTGATGTTCTCTCCCAAACCGCTGCGCAGAAGTCAACCAAACTTCACCCATTAGTGTATTGTATCACAATCTAGTAGTTACATGTGGAAATTTGGTTCTAGGACATTTGATTTGAGCGCAATCCTCAAACTTAGGTCAAAAAAGCCATTTAAGCCTTTTCACAGTGAGATCTATGCGATATGGCCGAGAAATGTAATTTTGATGTTAACTCCCAAACCGCTGCGCAGAAGTAAACCAAACTTCACCCAATAGTGTATTGTATCACAATCTAGTAGTTATATGTGGAAATTTGGTTCTAGGACATTTGATTTGAGCGCAATCCTCAAACTTAGGTCAAAAAAGCCATTTAAGCCTTTTCACAGTGAGATCTACGCGATATGGCTGAGAAATGTAATTTTGATGTTAACTCCCAAACCGCTGCGCAGAAGTCAACCAAACTTCACCCAATAGTGTATTGTATCACAATCTAGTAGTTACATGTAGAAATTTGGTTCTAGGACATTTGATTTGAGCGCAATTCTCAAACTTAGGTCAAAAAAGCCATTTAAGCCTTTTCACAGTGAGATCTATGCGATATGGCCGAGAAATGTAATTTTGATGTTAACTCCCAAACCACTGCGCAGAAGTCAACCAAACTTCACCCAATAGTGTATTTCATCACAATTTAGTAGTTACATTTGGAAATTTAGTTTTAGGACATTTGGTTTGAGCGCAATCTTCAAACTTAATTAAAAAAAGTCATTTAAGCCTTTTCACAGTGAGATCTATGCGATATGGCCGAGAAATGTAATTTTGATGTTCACTCCCAAACCGCTGCGCAGAAGTCAACCAAACTTCACCCAATAGTGTATTTCATCACAATTTAGTAGTTACATTTGGAAATTTAGTTTTAGGACATTTGGTTTGAGCGCAATCTTCAAACTTAATTAAAAAAAGTCATTTAAGCCTTTTCACAGTGAGATCTATGCGATATGGCCGAGAAATGTAATTTTGATGTTAACTCCCAAACCGCTGCGCAGAAGTCAACCAAACTTCACCCAATAGTGTATTTCATCACAATTTAGTAGTTACATTTGGAAATTTAGTTTTAGGACATTTGGTTTGAGCGCAATCTTCAAACTTAATTAAAAAAAGCCATTTAAGCCTTTTCACAGTGAGATCTATGCGATATGGCCGAGAAATGTAATTTTGATGTTAACTCCCAAACCGCTGCGCAGAAGTCAACCAACCTTCACCCAATAGTGTATTGTATCACAATCTAGTAGTTACATGTGGAAATTTGGTTCTAGGACATTTGATTTGAGCGCAATTCTCAAACTTAGGTCAAAAAAGCCATTTAAGCCTTTTCACAGTGAGATCTATGCGATATGGCCGAGAAATGTAATTTTGATGTTAACTCCCAAACCGCTGCGCAGAAGTCAACCAAACTTCACCCAATAGTGTATTTTATCACAATCTAGTATTTACATTTGGAAATTTAGTTCTAGGACATTTGGTTTGAGCGCAATCATCAAACTTAGGTCAAAAAAGCCATTTAAGCCTTTTCACAGTGAGATCTATGCGATATGGCCGAGAAATGTAATTTTGATGTTAACTCCCAAACCGCTGCGCAGAAGTTAACCAAACTTCACCCAATAGTGTATTGTATCACAATCTAGTAGTTACATGTGGAAATTTGGTTCTAGGACATTTGATTTGAGCGCAATCCTCAAACTTAGGTCAAAAAAGCCATTTAAGCCTTTTCACAGTGAGATCTATGCGATATGGCCGAGAAATGTAATTTTGATGTTAACTCCCAAACCGCTGCGCAGAAGTAAACCAAACTTCACCCAATAGTGTATTGTATCACAATCTAGTAGTTACATGTGGAAATTTGGTTCTAGAACATTTGATTTGAGCGCAATTCTCAAACTTAGGTCAAAAAAGCCATTTAAGCCTTTTCACAGTGAGATCTATGCGATATGGCCGAGAAATGTAATTTTGATGTTAACTTCCAAACCGCTGCGCAGAAGTCAACCAAACTTCACCCAATAGTGTATTTTATCACAATCTAGTAGTTACATTTAGAAATTTAGTTCTAGGACATTTGGTTGGAGCGCAATCTTCAAACTTAATTAAAAAAAGCCATTTAAGCCTTTTCACAGTGAGATCTATGCGATATGGCCGATAAATGTAATTTTGATGTTCACTCCCAAACCGCTGCGCAGAAGTCAACCAAACTTCACCCAATAGTGTATTGTATAACAATCTAGTAGTTACATGTAGAAATTTGGTTCTAGGACATTTGATTTGAGCGCAATTCTCAAACTTAGGTCAAAAAAGCCATTTAAGCCTTTTCACAGTGAGATCTATGCGATATGGACGAGAAATTTAATTTTGATGTTAACTCCCAAACCACTGCGCAGAAGTCAACCAAACTTCACCCAATAGTGTATTTCATCACAATTTAGTAGTTACATTTGGAAATTTAGTTTTAGGACATTTGGTTTGAGCGCAATCTTCAAACTTAATTAAAAAAAGTCATTTAAGCCTTTTCACAGTGAGATCTATGCGATATGGCCGAGAAATGTAATTTTGATGTTCTCTCCCAAACCGCTGCGCAGAAGTCAACCAAACTTCACCCATTAGTGTATTGTATCACAATCTAGTAGTTACATGTGGAAATTTGGTTCTAGGACATTTGATTTGAGCGCAATCCTCAAACTTAGGTCAAAAAAGCCATTTAAGCCTTTTCACAGTGAGATCTAAGCGATATGGCCGAGAAATGTAATTTTGATGTTAACTCCCAAACCGCTGCGCAGAAGTAAACCAAACTTCACCCAATAGTGTATTGTATCACAATCTAGTAGTTATATGTGGAAATTTGGTTCTAGGACATTTGATTTGAGCACAATCCTCAAACTTAGGTCAAAAAAGCCATTTAAGCCTTTTCACAGTGAGATCTACGCGATATGGCTGAGAAATGTAATTTTGATGTTAACTCCCAAACCGCTGCGCAGAAGTCAACCAAACTTCACCCAATAGTGTATTGTATCACAATCTAGTAGTTACATGTAGAAATTTGGTTCTAGGACATTTGATTTGAGCGCAATTCTCAAACTTAGGTCAAAAAAGCCATTTAAGCCTTTTCACAGTGAGATCTATGCGATATGGCCGAGAAATGTAATTTTGATGTTAACTCCCAAACCACTGCGCAGAAGTCAACCAAACTTCACCCAATAGTGTATTTCATCACAATTTAGTAGTTACATTTGGAAATTTAGTTTTAGGACATTTGGTTTGAGCGCAATCTTCAAACTTAATTTAAAAAAGTCATTTAAGCCTTTTCACAGTGAGATCTATGCGATATGGCCGAGAAATGTAATTTTGATGTTCACTCCCAAACCGCTGCGCAGAAGTCAACCAAACTTCACCCAATAGTGTATTTCATCACAATTTAGTAGTTACATTTGGAAATTTAGTTTTAGGACATTTGGTTTGAGCGCAATCTTCAAACTTAATTAAAAAAAGTCATTTAAGCCTTTTCACAGTGAGATCTATGCGATATGGCCGAGAAATGTAATTTTGATGTTAACTCCCAAACCGCTGCGCAGAAGTCAACCAAACTTCACCCAATAGTGTATTTCATCACAATTTAGTAGTTACATTTGGAAATTTAGTTTTAGGACATTTGGTTTGAGCGCAATCTTCAAACTTAATTAAAAAAGAAATGTAATTTTGATGTTAACTCCCAAACCGCTGCGCAGAAGTAAACCAAACTTCACCCAATAGTGTATTTTATCATAATCTAGTAGTTACATTTGGAAATTTAGTTCTAGGACATTTGGTTTGAGAGCAATCATCAAACTTAGGTCAAAAAAGCCATTTAAGCTTTTTCACAGTGAGATCTGTGCGATATGGCCGAGAAATGTAATTTTGATGTTAACTCCCAAACCGCTGCGCAGAAGTCAACCAAACTTCACCCAATAGTGTATTGTATCACAATCTAGTAGTTACATGTGGAAATTTGGTTCTAGGACATTTGATTTGAGCGCAATCCTCAAACTTAGGTCAAAAAAGCCATTTAAGCCTTTTCACAGTGAGATCTATGCGATATGGCCGAGAAATGTAATTTTGATGTTAACTCCCAAACCGCTGCGCAGAAGTAAACCAAACTTCACCCAATAGTGTATTTTATCATAATCTAGTAGTTACATTTGGAAATTTAGTTCTAGGACATTTGGTTTGAGCGCAATCTTCAAACTTAATTAAAAAAAGTCATTTAAGCCTTTTCACAGTGAGATCTATGCGATATGGCCGAGAAATGTAATTTTGATGTTAACTCCCAAACCGCTGCGCAGAAGTCAACCAAACTTCACCCAATAGTGTATTTTATCACAATCTAGTAGTTACTTTTGGAAATTTGGTTCTAGGACATTTGATTTGAGCGCAATCCTCAAACTTAGGTCAAAAAAGCCATTTAAGCCTTTTCACAGTGAGATCTATGCGATATGGCCGAGAAATGTAATTTTGATGTTAACTCCCAAACCGCTGCGCAGAAGTAAACCAAACTTCACCCAATAGTGTATTTTATCATAATCTAGTAGTTACATTTGGAAATTTAGTTCTAGGACATTTGGTTTGAGAGCAATCCTCAAACTTAGGTCAAAAAAGCCATTTAAGCCTTTTCACAGTGAGATCTATGCGATATGGCCGAGAAATGTAATTTTGATGTTAACTCCCAAACCGCTGCGCAGAAGTCAACCAAACTTCACCCAATAGTGTATTGTATCACAATCTAGTAGTTACATGTGGAAATTTGGTTCTAGGACATTTGATTTGAGCGCAATCCTCAAACTTAGGTCAAAAAAGCCATTTAAGCCTTTTCACAGTGAGATCTATGCGATATGGCCGAGAAATGTAATTTTGATGTTAACTCCCAAACCGCTGCGCAGAAGTAAACCAAACTTCACCCAATAGTGTATTTTATCATAATCTAGTAGTTACATTTGGAAATTTAGTTCTAGGACATTTGGTTTGAGCGCAATCTTCAAACTTAATTAAAAAAAGTCATTTAAGCCTTTTCACAGTGAGATCTATGCGATATGGCCGAGAAATGTAATTTTGATGTTAACTCCCAAACCGCTGCGCAGAAGTCAACCAAACTTCACCCAATAGTGTATTTTATCACAATCTAGTAGTTACATTTGGAAATTTAGTTCTAGGACATTTGATTTGAGCGCAATCCTCAAACTTAGGTCAAAAAAGCCATTTAAGCCTTTTCACAGTGAGATCTATGCGATATGGCCGAGAAATGTAATTTTGATGTTCACTCCCAAACCGCTGCGCAGAAGTAAACCAAACTTCACCCAATAGTGTATTTTATCATAATCTAGTAGTTACATTTGGAAATTTAGTTCTAGGACATTTGGTTTGAGCGCAATCTTCAAACTTAATTAAAAAAAGTCATTTAAGCCTTTTCACAGTGAGATCTATGCGATATGGCCGAGAAATGTAATTTTGATGTTAACTCCCAAACCGCTGCGCAGAAGTCAACCAAACTTCACCCAATAGTGTATTTTATCACAATCTAGTAGTTACATTTGGAAATTTAGTTCTAGGACATTTGATTTGAGCGCAATCCTCAAACTTAGGTCAAAAAAGTCATTTAAGCCTTTTCACAGTGAGATCTATGCGATATGGCCGAGAAATGTAATTTTGATGTTAACTCCCAAACCGCTGCGCAGAAGTCAACCAAACTTCTCCCAATAGTGTATTTTATCACAATCTAGTAGTTACATTTGGAAATTTAGTTCTAGGACATTTGATTTGAGCGCAGTCCTCAAACTTAGGTCAAAAAAGCCATTTAAGCCTTTTCACAGTGAAATCTATGCGATATGGCCGAGAAATGTAATTTTGATGTTAACTCCCAAACCGCTGCGCAGAAGTAAACCAAACTTCACCCAATAGTGTATTTTATCATAATCTAGTAGTTACATTTGGGAATTTAGTTCTAGGACATTTGGTTTGAGCGCAATCTTCAAACTTAATTAAAAAAAGTCATTTAAGCCTTTTCACAGTGAGATCTATGCGATATGGCCGAGAAATGTAATTTTGATGTTAACTTCCAAACCGCTGCGCAGAAGTCAACCAAACTTCACCCAATAGTGTATTTTATCATAATCTAGTAGTTACATTTGGAAATTTAGTTCTAGGACATTTGGTTTGAGCGCAATCTTCAAACTTAATTAAAAAAAGTCATTTAAGCCTTTTCACAGTGAGATCTATGCGATATGGCCGAGAAATGTAATTTTGATGTTAACTCCCAAACTGCTGCGCAGAAGTCAACCAAACTTCACCCAATAGTGTATTGTATCACAATTTAGTAGTTACATGTGGAAATTTGGTTCTAGGACATTTGATTTGAGCGCAATCCTCAAACTTAGGTCAAAAAACCCATTTAAGCCTTTTCACAGTGAGATCTACGCGATATGGCTGAGAAATGTAATTTTGATGTTAACTCCCAAACCGCTGCGCAGAAGTCAACCAAACTTCACCCAATAGTGTATTTTATCACAATCTAGTAGTTACATTTAGAAATTTAGTTCTAAGACATTTGGTTTGAGCGCAATATTCAAACTTAATTAAAAAAAGTCATTTAAGCCTTTTCACAGTGAGATCTATGCGATATGGCTGAGAAATGTAATTTTGATTTTAACTCCCAAACCGCTGCGCAGAAGTCAACCAAACTTCACCCAATAGTGTATTTTATCACAATCTAGTAGTTACATTTAGAAATTTAGTTCTAGGACATTTGGTTTGAGCGCAATCTTCAAACTTAATTAAAAAAAGTCATTTAAGCCTTTTCACAGTGAGATCTATGCGATATGGCTGAGAAATGTAATTTTGATGTTAACTCCCAAACCGCTGCGCAGAAGTCAACCAAACTTCACCCAATAGTGTATTTTATCACAATCTAGTAGTTACATTTAGAAATTTAGTTCTAGGACATTTGGTTTGAGCGCAATCTTCAAACTTAATTAAAAAAAGTCATTTAAGCCTTTTCACAGTGAGATCTATGCGATATGGCCGAGAAATGTAATTTTGATGTTAACTCCCAAACCTCTGCGCAGAAGTAAACCAAACTTCACCCAATAGTGTATTGTATCACAATCTAGTAGTTACATGTGGAAATTTGGTTCTAGGACATTTGATTTGAGCGCAATCCTCAAACTTAGGTCAAAAAAGCCATTTAAGCCTTTTCACAGTGAGATCTATGCGATATGGCCGAGAAATGTAATTTTGATGTTCACTCCCAAACCGCTGCGCAGAAGTCAACCAAACTTCACCCATTAGTGTATTGTATCACAATCTAGTAGTTACATATGGAAATTTGGTTTTAGGAAATTTGATTTGAGCGCAATCCTCAAACTTAGGTCAAAAAAGCCATTTAAGCCTTTTCACAGTGAGATCTATGCGATATGGCTGAGAAATGTAATTTTGATGTTAACTCCCAAACCGCTGCGCAAAAGTCAACCAAACTTCACCCAATAGTGTATTTTATCACAATCTAGTAGTTACATTTAGAAATTTAGTTTTAGGACATTTGGTTTGAGCGCAATCCTCAAACTTAGGTCAAAAAAGCCATTTAAGTCTTTTCACAGTGAGATCTACGCGATATGGCTGAGAAATGTAATTTTGATGTTAACTCCCAAACCGCTGCGCAGAAGTCAACCAAACTTCACCCAATAGTGTATTTTATCACAATCTAGTAGTTACATTTAGAAATTTAGTTCTAGGACATTTGGTTTGAGCGCAATATTCAAACTTAATTAAAAAAAGTCATTTAAGCCTTTTCACAGTGAGATCTATGCGATATGGCTGAGAAATGTAATTTTGATTTTAACTCCCAAACCGCTGCGCAGAAGTCAACCAAACTTCACCCAATAGTGTATTTTATCACAATCTAGTAGTTACATTTAGAAATTTAGTTCTAGGACATTTGGTTTGAGCGCAATCTTCAAACTTAATTAAAAAAAGTCATTTAAGCCTTTTCACAGTGAGATCTATGCGATATGGCCGAGAAATGTAATTTTGATGTTAACTCCCAAACCACTGCGCAGAAGTCAACCAAACTTCACCCATTAGTGTATTGTATCACAATCTAGTAGTTACATATGGAAATTTGGTTTTAGGACATTTGATTTGAGCGCAATCCTCAAACTTAGGTCAAAAAAGCCATTTAAGCCTTTTCACAGTGAGATCTATGCGATATGGCCGAGAAATGTAATTTTAATGTTAACTCCCAAACCGCTGCGCAAAAGTCAACCAAACTTCACCCAATAGTGTATTTTATCACAATCTAGTAGTTACATTTAGAAATTTAGTTTTAGGACATTTGGTTTGAGCGCAATCCTCAAACTTAGGTCAAAAAAGCCATTTAAGCCTTTTAACAGTGAGATCTATGCGATATGGCCGAGAAATGTAATTTTGATGTTAACTCCCAAACCGCTGCGCAGAAGTAAACCAAACTTCACCCAATAGTGTATTTTATCATAATCTAGTAGTTACATTTGGAAATTTAGTTCTAGGAAATTTGGTTTGAGCGCAATCTTCAAACTTAATTAAAAAAAGTCATTTAAGCCTTTTCACAGTGAGATCTATGCGATATGGCCGAGAAATGTAATTTTGATGTTAACTCCCAAACCGCTGCGCAGAAGTCAACCAAACTTCACCCAATAGTGTATTTTATCACAATCTAGTAGTTACTTTTGGAAATTTGGTTCTAGGACATTTGATTTGAGCGCAATCCTCAAACTTAGGTCAAAAAAGCCATTTAAGCCTTTTCACAGTGAGATCTATGCGATATGGCCGAGAAATGTAATTTTGATGTTAACTCCCAAACCGCTGCGCAGAAGTAAACCAAACTTCACCCAATAGTGTATTTTATCATAATCTAGTAGTTACATTTGGAAATTTAGTTCTAGGACATTTGGTTTGAGAGCAATCCTCAAACTTAGGTCAAAAAAGCCATTTAAGCCTTTTCACAGTGAGATCTATGCGATATGGCCGAGAAATGTAATTTTGATGTTAACTCCCAAACCGCTGCGCAGAAGTCAACCAAACTTCACCCAATAGTGTATTGTATCACAATCTAGTAGTTACATGTGGAAATTTGGTTCTAGGACATTTGATTTGAGCGCAATCCTCAAACTTAGGTCAAAAAAGCCATTTAAGCCTTTTCACAGTGAGATCTATGCGATATGGCCGAGAAATGTAATTTTGATGTTAACTCCCAAACCGCTGCGCAGAAGTAAACCAAACTTCACCCAATAGTGTATTTTATCATAATCTAGTAGTTACATTTGGAAATTTAGTTCTAGGACATTTGGTTTGAGCGCAATCTTCAAACTTAATTAAAAAAAGTCATTTAAGCCTTTTCACAGTGAGATCTATGCGATATGGCCGAGAAATGTAATTTTGATGTTAACTCCCAAACCGCTGCGCAGAAGTCAACCAAACTTCACCCAATAGTGTATTTTATCACAATCTAGTAGTTACATTTGGAAATTTAGTTCTAGGACATTTGATTTGAGCGCAATCCTCAAACTTAGGTCAAAAAAGCCATTTAAGCCTTTTCACAGTGAGATCTATGCGATATGGCCGAGAAATGTAATTTTGATGTTCACTCCCAAACCGCTGCGCAGAAGTAAACCAAACTTCACCCAATAGTGTATTTTATCATAATCTAGTAGTTACATTTGGAAATTTAGTTCTAGGACATTTGGTTTGAGCGCAATCTTCAAACTTAATTAAAAAAAGTCATTTAAGCCTTTTCACAGTGAGATCTATGCGATATGGCCGAGAAATGTAATTTTGATGTTAACTCCCAAACCGCTGCGCAGAAGTCAACCAAACTTCACCCAATTGTGTATTTTATCACAATCTAGTAGTTACTTTTGGAAATTTGGTTCTAGGACATTTGATTTGAGCGCAATCCTCAAACTTAGGTCAAAAAAGCCATTTAAGCCTTTTCACAGTGAGATCTATGCGATATGGCCGAGAAATGTAATTTTGATGTTAACTCCCAAACCGCTGCGCAGAAGTAAACCAAACTTCACCCAATAGTGTATTTTATCATAATCTAGTAGTTACATTTGGAAATTTAGTTCTAGGACATTTGGTTTGAGAGCAATCATCAAACTTAGGTCAAAAAAGCCATTTAAGCTTTTTCACAGTGAGATCTATGCGATATGGCCGAGAAATGTAATTTTGATGTTAACTCCCAAACCGCTGCGCAGAAGTCAACCAAACTTCACCCAATAGTGTATTGAATCACAATCTAGTAGTTACATGTGGAAATTTGGTTCTAGGACATTTGATTTGAGCGCAATCCTCAAACTTAGGTCAAAAAAGCCATTTAAGCCTTTTCACAGTGAGATCTATGCGATATGGCCGAGAAATGTAATTTTGATGTTAACTCCCAAACCGCTGCGCAGAAGTAAACCAAACTTCACCCAATAGTGTATTTTATCATAATCTAGTAGTTACATTTGGAAATTTAGTTCTAGGACATTTGGTTTGAGCGCAATCTTCAAACTTAATTAAAAAAAAGTCATTTAAGCCTTTTCACAGTGAGATCTATGCGATATGGCCGAGAAATGTAATTTTGATGTTCACTCCCAAACCGCTGCGCAGAAGTAAACCAAACTTCACCCAATAGTGTATTTTATCATAATCTAGTAGTTACATTTGGAAATTTAGTTCTAGGACATTTGGTTTGAGCGCAATCTTCAAACTTAATTTAAAAAAGTCATTTAAGCCTTTTCACAGTGAGATCTATGCGATATGGCCGAGAAATGTAATTTTGATGTTAACTCCCAAACCGCTGCGCAGAAGTCAACCAAACTTCACCCAATAGTGTATTTTATCACAATCTAGTAGTTACAATTGGAAATTTAGTTTTAGGACATTTGGTTTGAGCGCAATCTTCAAACTTAATTAAAAAAAGTCATTTAAGCCTTTTCACAGTGAGATCTATGCGATATGGCCGAGAAATGTAATTTTGATGTTAACTCCCAAACCGCTGCGCAGAAGTCAACCAAACTTCACCCAATAGTGTATTGTATCACAATTTAGTAGTTACATGTGGAAATTTGGTTCTAGGACATTTGATTTGAGCGCAATTCTCAAACATAGGTCAAAAAAGCCATTTAAGCCTTTTCACAGTGAGATCTATGCGATATGGCCGAGAAATGTAATTTTGATGTTAACTCCCAAACCGCTGCGCAGAAGTCAACCAAACTTCACCCAATAGTGTATTGTATCACAATTTAGTAGTTACATGTGGAAATTTGGTTCTAGGACATTTGATTTGAGCGCAATTCTCAAACTTAGGTCAAAAAAGCCATTTAAGCCTTTTCACAGTGAGATCTATGCGATATGGCCGAGAAATGTAATTTTGATGTTAACTCCCAAACCGCTGCGCAGAAGTCAACCAAACTTCACCCAATAGTGTATTTTATCACAATCTAGTAGTTACATTTGGAAATTTAGTTTTAGGACATTTGGTTTGAGCGCAATCTTCAAACTTAATTAAAAAAAGTCATTTAAGCCTTTTCACAGTGAGATCTATGCGATATGGCCGAGAAATGTAATTTTGATGTTCACTCCCAAACCGCTGCGCAGAAGTCAACCAAACTTCACCCATTAGTGTATTGTATCACAATCTAGTAGTTACATGTGGAAATTTGGTTCTAGGACATTTGATTTGAGCGCAATCCTCAAACTTAGGTCAAAAAAGCCATTTAAGCCTTTTCACAGTGAGATCTATGCGATATGGCCGAGAAATGTAATTTTGATGTTAACTCCCAAACCGCTGCGCAGAAGTCAACCAAACTTCACCCAATAATGTATTTTATCACAATCTAGTAGTTACATTTGGAAATTTAGTTTTAGGACATTTGGTTTGAGCGCAGTCTTCAAACTTAATTAAAAAAAGTCATTTAAGCCTTTTCACAGTGAGATCTATGCGATATGGCCGAGAAATGTAATTTTGATGTTAACTCCCAAACCGCTGCGCAGAAGTCAACCAAACTTCACCCAATAGTGTATTTTATCACAATCTAGTAGTTACATTTGGAAATTTAGTTCTAGGACATTTGATTTGAGCGCAGTCCTCAAACTTAGGTCAAAAAAGCCATTTAAGCCTTTTCACAGTGAAATCTATGCGATATGGCCGAGAAATGTAATTTTGATGTTAACTCCCAAACCGCTGCGCAGAAGTAAACCAAACTTCACCCAATAGTGTATTTTATCATAATCTAGTAGTTACATTTGGAAATTTAGTTCTAGGACATTTGGTTTGAGCGCAATCTTCAAACTTAATTAAAAAAAGTCATTTAAGCCTTTTCACTGTGAGATCTATGCGATATGGCCGAGAAATGTAATTTTGATGTTAACTTCCAAACCGCTGCGCAGAAGTCAACCAAACTTCACCCAATAGTGTATTTTATCATAATCTAGTAGTTACATTTGGAAATTTAGTTCTAGGACATTTGGTTTGAGCGCAATCTTCAAACTTAATTAAAAAAAGTCATTTAAGCCTTTTCACAGTGAGATCTATGCGATATGGCCGAGAAATGTAATTTTGATGTTAACTCCCAAACCGCTGCGCAGAAGTCAACCAAACTTCACCCAATAGTGTATTTTATCACAATCTAGTAGTTACATTTGGAAATTTAGTTTTAGGACATTTGGTTTGAGCGCAATCTTCAAACTTAATTAAAAAAAGTCATTTAAGCCTTTTCACAGTGAGATCTATGTGATATGGCCGAGAAATGTAATTTTGATGTTAACTCCCAAACCGCTGCGCAGAAGTCAACCAAACTTCACCCAATAGTGTATTGTATCACAATTTAGTAGTTACATGTGGAAATTTGGTTCTAGGACATTTGATTTGAGCGCAATTCTCAAACATAGGTCAAAAAAGCCATTTAAGCCTTTTCACAGTGAGATCTATGCGATATGGCCGAGAAATGTAATTTTGATGTTAACTCCCAAACCGCTGCGCAGAAGTCAACCAAACTTCACCCAATAGTGTATTGTATCACAATTTAGTAGTTACATGTGGAAATTTGGTTCTAGGACATTTGATTTGAGCGCAATTCTCAAACTTAGGTCAAAAAAGCCATTTAAGCCTTTTCACAGTGAGATCTATGCGATATGGCCGAGAAATGTAATTTTGATGTTAACTCCCAAACCGCTGCGCAGAAGTCAACCAAACTTCACCCAATAGTGTATTTTATCACAATCTAGTAGTTACATTTGGAAATTTAGTTTTAGGACATTTGGTTTGAGCGCAATCTTCAAACTTAATTAAAAAAAGTCATTTAAGCCTTTTCACAGTGAGATCTATGCGATATGGCCGAGAAATTTAATTTTGATGTTCACTCCCAAACCGCTGCGCAGAAGTCAACCAAACTTCACCCATTAGTGTATTGTATCACAATCTAGTAGTTACATGTGGAAATTTGGTTCTAGGACATTTGATTTGAGCGCAATCCTCAAACTTAGGTCAAAAAAGCCATTTAAGCCTTTTCACAGTGAGATCTATGCGATATGGCCGAGAAATGTAATTTTGATGTTAACTCCCAAACCGCTGCGCAGAAGTCAACCAAACTTCACCCAATAATGTATTTTATCACAATCTAGTAGTTACATTTGGAAATTTAGTTTTAGGACATTTGGTTTGAGCGCAGTCTTCAAACTTAATTAAAAAAAGTCATTTAAGCCTTTTCACAGTGAGATCTATGCGATATGGCCGAGAAATGTAATTTTGATGTTAACTCCCAAACCGCTGCGCAGAAGTCAACCAAACTTCACCCAATAGTGTATTGTATCACAATCTAGTAGTTACATGTGGAAATTTGGTTCTAGGACATTTGATTTGAGCGCAATCCTCAAACCTAGGTCAAAAAAGCCATTTAAGCCTTTTCACAGTGAGATCTATGCGATATGGCCGAGAAATGTAATTTTGATGTTAACTCCCAAACCGCTGCGCAGAAGTAAACCAAACTTCACCCAATAGTGTATTGTATCACAATCTAGTAGTTACATGTGGAAATTTGGTTCTAGGACATTTGATTTGAGCGCAATCCTCAAACTTAGGTCAAAAAAGCCATTTAAGCCTTTTCACAGTGAGATCTATGCGATATGGCCGAGAAATGTAATTTTGATGTTAACTCCCAAACCGCTGCGCAGAAGTCAACCAAACTTCACCCAATAGTGTATTTTATCACAATCTAGTAGTTACATTTGGAAATTTAGTTTTAGGACATTTGGTTTGAGCGCAATCTTCAAACTTAATTAAAAAAAGTCATTTAAGCCTTTTCACAGTGAGATCTATGCGATATGGCCGAGAAATGTAATTTTGATGTTAACTCCCAAACCGCTGCGCAGAAGTCAACCAAACTTCACCCAATAGTGTATTGTATCACAATTTAGTAGTTACATGTGGAAATTTGGTTCTAGGACATTTGATTTGAGCGCAATCCTCAAACTTAGGTCAAAAAAGCCATTTAAGCCTTTTCACAGTGAGATCTATGCGATATGGCCGAGAAATGTAATTTTGATGTTAACTCCCAAACCGCTGCGCAGAAGTAAACCAAAGTTCACCCAATAGTGTATTTTATCATAATCTAGTAGTTACATTTGGAAATTTAGTTCTAGGACATTTGATTTGAGCGCAGTTCTCAAACTTAGGTCAAAAAAGCCATTCAAGCCTTTTCACAGTGAGATCTATGCGATATGGCCGAGAAATGTAATTTTGATGTTAACTCCCAAACCGCTGCGCAGAAGTCAACCAAACTTCACCCAATAGTGTATTTTATCACAATCTAGTAGTTACATTTGGAAATTTAGTTTTAGGACATTTGGTTTGAGCGCAATCTTCAAACTTAATTAAAAAAAGTCATTTAAGCCTTTTCACAGTGAGATCTATGCGATATGGCCGAGAAATGTAATTTTGATGTTAACTCCCAAACCGCTGCGCAGAAGTCAACCAAACTTCACCCAATAGTGTATTGTATCACAATTTAGTAGTTACATGTGGAAATTTGGTTCTAGGACATTTGATTTGAGCGCAATCCTCAAACTTAGGTCAAAAAAGCCATTTAAGCCTTTTCACAGTGAGATCTATGCGATATGGCCGAGAAATGTAATTTTGATGTTAACTCCCAAACCGCTGCGCAGAAGTAAACCAAAGTTCACCCAATAGTGTATTTTATCATAATCTAGTAGTTACATTTGGAAATTTAGTTCTAGGACATTTGATTTGAGCGCAGTTCTCAAACTTAGGTCAAAAAAGCCATTCAAGCCTTTTCACAGTGAGATCTATGCGATATGGCCGAGAAATGTAATTTTGATGTTAACTCCCAAACCGCTGCGCAGAAGTCAACCAAACTTCACCCAATAGTGTATTTTATCACAATCTAGTAGTTACATTTGGAAATTTAGTTTTAGGACATTTGGTTTGAGCGCAATCTTCAAACTTAATTAAAAAAAGTCATTTAAGCCTTTTCACAGTGAGATCTATGCGATATGGCCGAGAAATGTAATTTTGATGTTCACTCCCAAACCGCTGCGCAGAAGTCAACCAAACTTCACCCATTAGTGTATTGTATCACAATCTAGTAGTTACATGTGGAAATTTGGTTCTAGGACATTTGATTTGAGCGCAATCCTCAAACTTAGGTCAAAAAAGCCATTTAAGCCTTTTCACAGTGAGATCTATGCGATATGGCCGAGAAATGTAATTTTGATGTTAACTCCCAAACCGCTGCGCAGAAGTCAACCAAACTTCACCCAATAATGTATTTTATCACAATCTAGTAGTTACATTTGGAAATTTAGTTTTAGGACATTTGGTTTGAGCGCAGTCTTCAAACTTAATTAAAAAAAGTCATTTAAGCCTTTTCACAGTGAGATCTATGCGATATGGCCGAGAAATGTAATTTTGATGTTAACTCCCAAACCGCTGCGCAGAAGTCAACCAAACTTCACCCAATAGTGTATTGTATCACAATCTAGTAGTTACATGTGGAAATTTGGTTCTAGGACATTTGATTTGAGCGCAATCCTCAAACTTAGGTCAAAAAAGCCATTTAAGCCTTTTCACAGTGAGATCTATGCGATATGGCCGAGAAATGTAATTTTGATGTTAACTCCCAAACCGCTGCGCAGAAGTCAACCAAACTTCACCCAATAGTGTATTGTATCACAATCTAGTAGTTACATGTGGAAATTTGGTTCTAGGACATTTGATTTGAGCGCAATCCTCAAACTTAGGTCAAAAAAGCCATTTAAGCCTTTTCACAGTGAGATCTATGCGATATGGCCGAGAAATGTAATTTTGATGTTAACTCCCAAACCGCTGCGCAGAAGTCAACCAAACTTCACCCAATAGTGTATTTTATCACAATCTAGTAGTTACTTTTGGAAATTTGGTTCTAGGACATTTGATTTGAGCGCAATCCTCAAACTTAGGTCAAAAAAGCCATTTAAGCCTTTTCACAGTGAGATCTATGCGATATGGCCGAGAAATGTAATTTTGATGTTAACTCCCAAACCGCTGCGCAGAAGTAAACCAAAGTTCACCCAATAGTGTATTTTATCATAATCTAGTAGTTACATTTGGAAATTTAGTTCTAGGACATTTGGTTTGAGAGCAATCATCAAACTTAGGTCAAAAAAGCCATTTAAGCTTTTTCACAGTGAGATCTATGCGATATGGCCGAGAAATGTAATTTTGATGTTAACTCCCAAACCGCTGCGCAGAAGTCAACCAAACTTCACCCAATAGTGTATTGTATCACAATCTAGTAGTTACATGTGGAAATTTGGTTGTAGGACATTTGATTTGAGCGCAATCCTCAAACTTAGGTCAAAAAAGCCATTTAAGCCTTTTCACAGTGAGATCTATGCGATATGGCCGAGAAATGTAATTTTGATGTTAACTCCCAAACCGCTGCGCAGAAGTAAACCAAACTTCACCCAATAGTGTATTTTATCATAATCTAGTAGTTACATTTGGAAATTTAGTTCTAGGACATTTGGTTTGAGCGCAATCTTCAAACTTAATTAAAAAAAGTCATTTAAGCCTTTTCACAGTGAGATCTATGCGATATGGCCGAGAAATGTAATTTTGATGTTAACTCCCAAACCGCTGCGCAGAAGTAAACCAAACTTCACCCAATAGTGTATTTTATCACAATCTAGTAGTTACTTTTGGAAATTTGGTTCTAGGACATTTGATTTGAGCGCAATCCTCAAACTTAGGTCAAAAAAGCCATTTAAGCCTTTTCACAGTGAGATCTATGCGATATGGCCGAGAAATGTAATTTTGATGTTAACTCCCAAACCGCTGCGCAGAAGTAAACCAAACTTCACCCAATAGTGTATTTTATCATAATCTAGTAGTTACATTTGGAAATTTAGTTCTAGGACATTTGGTTTGAGAGCAATCATCAAACTTAGGTCAAAAAAGCCATTTAAGCTTTTTCACAGTGAGATCTATGCGATATGGCCGAGAAATGTAATTTTGATGTTAACTCCCAAACCGCTGCGCAGAAGTCAACCAAACTTCACCCAATAGTGTATTGTATCACAATCTAGTAGTTACATGTGGAAATTTGGTTCTAGGACATTTGATTTGAGCGCAATCCTCAAACTTAGGTCAAAAAAGCCATTTAAGCCTTTTCACAGTGAGATCTATGCGATATGGCCGAGAAATGTAATTTTGATGTTAACTCCCAAACCGCTGCGCAGAACTAAACCAAACTTCACCCAATAGTGTATTTTATCATAATCTAGTAGTTACATTTGGAAATTTAGTTCTAGGACATTTGGTTTGAGCGCAATCTTCAAACTTAATTAAAAAAAGTCATTTAAGCCTTTTCACAGTGAGATCTATGCGATATGGCCGAGAAATGTAATTTTGATGTTAACTCCCAAACCGCTGCGCAGAAGTCAACCAAACTTCACCCAATAATGTATTTTATCACAATCTAGTAGTTACATTTGGAAATTTAGTTTTAGGACATTTGGTTTGAGCGCAATCTTCAAACTTAATTAAAAAAAAGTCATTTAAGCCTTTTCACAGTGAGATCTATGCGATATGGCCGAGAAATGTAATTTTGATGTTCACTCCCAAACCGCTGCGCAGAAGTAAACCAAACTTCACCCAATAGTGTATTGTATCACAATCTAGTAGTTACATGTGGAAATTTGGTTCTAGGACATTTGATTTGAGCGCAATCCTCAAACTTAGGTCAAAAAAGCCATTTAAGCCTTTTCACAGTGAGATCTATGCGATATGGCCGAGAAATGTAATTTTGATGTTAACTCCCAAACCGCTGCGCAGAAGTAAACCAAACTTCACCCAATAGTGTATTGTATCACAATCTAGTAGTTACATGTGGAAATTTGGTTCTAGGACATTTGATTTGAGCGCAATCCTCAAACTTAGGTCAAAAAAGCCATTTAAGCCTTTTCACAGTGAGATCTATGCGATATGGCCGAGAAATGTAATTTTGATGTTAACTCCCAAACCGCTGCGCAGAAGTCAACCAAACTTCACCCAATAGTGTATTTTATCACAATCTAGTAGTTACTTTTGGAAATTTGGTTCTAGGACATTTGATTTGAGCGCAATCCTCAAACTCAGGTCAAAAAAGCCATTTAAGCCTTTTCACAGTGAGATCTATGCGATATGGCCGAGAAATGTAATTTTGATGTTAACTCCCAAACCGCTGCGCAGAAGTAAACCAAACTTCACCCAATAGTGTATTTTATCATAATCTAGTAGTTACATTTGGAAATTTAGTTCTAGGACATTTGGTTTGAGCGCAGTCTTCAAACTTAATTAAAAAAAAGTCATTTAAGCCTTTTCACAGTGAGATCTATGCGATATGGCCGAGAAATGTAATTTTGATGTTAACTCCCAAACCGCTGCGCAGAAGTCAACCAAACTTCACCCAATAGTGTATTGTATCACAATCTAGTAGTTACATGTGGAAATTTGGTTCTAGGACATTTGATTTGAGCGCAATCCTCAAACTTAATTAAAAAAAGTCATTTAAGCCTTTTCACAGTGAGATCTATGCGATATGGCCGAGAAATGTAATTTTGATGTTAACTCCCAAACCGCTGCGCAGAAGTCAACCAAACTTCACCCAATAGTGTATTGTATCACAATCTAGTAGTTACATGTGGAAATTTGGTTCTAGGACATTTGATTTGAGCGCAATTCTCAAACTTAGGTCAAAAAAGCCATTTAAGCCTTTTCACAGTGAGATCTATGCGATATGGCCGAGAAATGTAATTTGGATGTTAACTCCCAAACCGCTGCGCAGATTTCAACCAAACTTCACACAATAGTGTATTTTATCACAATCTAGTAGTTACATTTGGAAATTTGGTTCTAGGACATTTGATTTGAGTGCAATCCTCAAACTTAGGTCAAAAAAGCCATTTAAGCCTTTTCACAGTGAGATCTATGCGATATGGCCGAGAAATGTAATTTTGATGTTAACTCCCAAACCGCTGCGCAGAAGTCAACCAAACTTCACCCAATAGTGTATTTTATCACAATCTAGTAGTTACATTTGGAAATTTAGTTTTAGGACATTTGGTTTGAGCGCAGTCTTCAAACTTAATTAAAAAAAGTCATTTAAGCCTTTTCACAGTGAGATCTATGCGATATGGCCGAGAAAAGTAATTTTGATGTTAACTCCCAAACCGCTGCGCAGAAATCAACCAAACTTCACCCAATAGTGTATTTTATCACAATCTAGTAGTTACATTTGGAAATTTAGTTCTAGGACATTTGATTTGAGCGCAATCTTCAAACTTAATTAAAAAAAGTCATTTAAGCCTTTTCACAGTGAGATCTATGCGATATGGCCGAGAAATGTAATTTTGATGTTCACTCCCAAACCGCTGCGCAGAAGTAAACCAAACTTCACCCAATATTGCATTGTATCACAATCTAGTAGTTACATGTGGAAATTTGGTTCTAGGACATTTGATTTGAGCGCAATCCTCAAACTTAGGTCAAAAAAGCCATTTAAGCCTTTTCACAGTGAGATCTATGCGATATGGCCGAGAAATGTAATTTTGATGTTAACTCCCAAACCGCTGCGCAGAAGTAAACCAAACTTCACCCAATAGTGTATTTTATCATAATCTAGTAGTTACATTTGGAAATTTAGTTCTAGGACATTTGGTTTGAGCGCAATCTTCAAACTTAATTAAAAACAAGTCATTTAAGCCTTTTCACAGTGAGATCTATGCGATATGGCCGAGAAATGTAATTTTGATGTTAACTCCCAAACCGCTGCGCAGAAGTCAACCAAACTTCACCCAATAGTGTATTGTATCACAATCTAGTAGTTACATGTGGAAATTTGGTTCTAGGACATTTGATTTGAGCGCAATTCTCAAACTTAGGTCAAAAAAGCCATTTAAGCCTTTTCACAGTGAGATCTATGCGATATGGCCGAGAAATGTAATTTGGATGTTAACTCCCAAACCGCTGCGCAGATTTCAACCAAACTTCACACAATAGTGTATTTTATCACAATCTAGTAGTTACATTTGGAAATTTGGTTCTAGGACATTTGATTTGAGTGCAATCCTCAAACTTAGGTCAAAAAAGCCATTTAAGCCTTTTCACAGTGAGATCTATGCGATATGGCCGAGAAATGTAATTTTGATGTTAACTCCCAAACCGCTGCGCAGAAGTCAACCAAACTTCACCCAATAGTGTATTTTATCACAATCTAGTAGTTACATTTGGAAATTTAGTTTTAGGACATTTGGTTTGAGCGCAGTCTTCAAACTTAATTAAAAAAAGTCATTTAAGCCTTTTCACAGTGAGATCTATGCGATATGGCCGAGAAAAGTAATTTTGATGTTAACTCCCAAACCGCTGCGCAGAAATCAACCAAACTTCACCCAATAGTGTATTTTATCACAATCTAGTAGTTACATTTGGAAATTTAGTTCTAGGACATTTGATTTGAGCGCAATCTTCAAACTTAATTAAAAAAAGTCATTTAAGCCTTTTCACAGTGAGATCTATGCGATATGGCCGAGAAATGTAATTTTGATGTTCACTCCCAAACCGCTGCGCAGAAGTAAACCAAACTTCACCCAATATTGCATTGTATCACAATCTAGTAGTTACATGTGGAAATTTGGTTCTAGGACATTTGATTTGAGCGCAATCCTCAAACTTAGGTCAAAAAAGCCATTTAAGCCTTTTCACAGTGAGATCTATGCGATATGGCCGAGAAATGTAATTTTGATGTTAACTCCCAAACCGCTGCGCAGAAGTAAACCAAACTTCACCCAATAGTGTATTTTATCATAATCTAGTAGTTACATTTGGAAATTTAGTTCTAGGACATTTGGTTTGAGCGCAATCTTCAAACTTAATTAAAAACAAGTCATTTAAGCCTTTTCACAGTGAGATCTATGCGATATGGCCGAGAAATGTAATTTTGATGTTAACTCCCAAACCGCTGCGCAGAAGTCAACCAAACTTCACCCAATAGTGTATTTTATCACAATCTAGTAGTTACATTTGGAAATTTAGTTTTAGGACATTTGGTTTGAGCGCAATCTTCAAACTTAATTAAAAAAAGTCATTTAAGCCTTTTCACAGTGAGATCTATGAGATATGGCCGAGAAATGTAATTTTGATGTTAACTCCCAAACCGCTGCGCAGAAGTCAACCAAACTTCACCCAATAGTGTATTGTATCACAATCTAGTAGTTACATGTGGAAATTTGGTTCTAGGACATTTGATTTGAGCGCAATCCTCAAACTTAATTAAAAAAAGTCATTTAAGCCTTTTCACAGTGAGATCTATGCGATATGGCCGAGAAATGTAATTTTGATGTTAACTCCCAAACCGCTGCGCAGAAGTCAACCAAACTTCACCCAATAGTGTATTGTATCACAATCTAGTAGTTACATGTGGAAATTTGGTTCTAGGACATTTGATTTGAGCGCAATTCTCAAACTTAGGTCAAAAAAGCCATTTAAGCCTTTTCACAGTGAGATCTATGCGATATGGCCGAGAAATGTAATTTTGATGTTAACTCCCAAACCGCTGCGCAGATTTCAACCAAACTTCACACAATAGTGTATTTTATCACAATCTAGTAGTTACATTTGGAAATTTGGTTCTAGGACATTTGATTTGAGTGCAATCCTCAAACTTAGGTCAAAAAAGCCATTTAAGCCTTTTCACAGTGAGATCTATGCGATATGGCCGAGAAATGTAATTTTGATGTTAACTCCCAAACCGCTGCGCAGAAGTCAACCAAACTTCACCCAATAGTGTATTTTATCACAATCTAGTAGTTACATTTGGAAATTTAGTTTTAGGACATTTGGTTTGAGCGCAGTCTTCAAACTTAATTTAAAAAAGTCATTTAAGCCTTTTCACAGTGAGATCTATGCGATATGGCCGAGAAAAGTAATTTTGATGTTAACTCCCAAACCGCTGCGCAGAAATCAACCAAACTTCACCCAATAGTGTATTTTATCACAATCTAGTAGTTACATTTGGAAATTTAGTTCTAGGACATTTGATTTGAGCGCAATCTTCAAACTTAATTAAAAAAAGTCATTTAAGCCTTTTCACAGTGAGATCTATGCGATATGGCCGAGAAATGTAATTTTGATGTTCACTCCCAAACCGCTGCGCAGAAGTAAACCAAACTTCACCCAATATTGCATTGTATCACAATCTAGTAGTTACATGTGGAAATTTGGTTCTAGGACATTTGATTTGAGCGCAATCCTCAAACTTAGGTCAAAAAAGCCATTTAAGCCTTTTCACAGTGAGATCTATGCGATATGGCCGAGAAATGTAATTTTGATGTTAACTCCCAAACCGCTGCGCAGAAGTCAACCAAACTTCACCCAATAGTGTATTGTATCACAATCTAGTAGTTACATGTGGAAATTTGGTTCTAGGACATTTGATTTGAGCGCAATCCTCAAACTTAGGTCAAAAAAGCCATTTAAGCCTTTTCACAGTGAGATCTATGCGATATGGCCGAGAAATGTAATTTTGATGTTAACTCCCAAACCGCTGCGCAGAAGTAAACCAAACTTCACCCAATAGTGTATTGTATCACAATCTAGTAGTTACATGTGGAAATTTGGTTCTAGGACATTTGATTTGAGCGCAATCCTCAAACTTAGGTCAAAAAAGCCATTTAAGCCTTTTCACAGTGAGATCTATGCGATATGGCCGAGAAATGTAATTTTGATGTTAACTCCCAAACCGCTGCGCAGAAGTCAACCAAACTTCACCCAATAGTGTATTTTATCACAATCTAGTAGTTACTTTTGGAAATTTGGTTCTAGGACATTTGATTTGAGCGCAATCCTCAAACTTAGGTCAAAAAATCCATTTAAGCCTTTTCACAGTGAGATCTATGCGATATGGCCGAGAAATGTAATTTTGATGTTAACTCCCAAACCGCTGCGCAGAAGTCAACCAAAGTTCACCCAATAGTGTATTTTATCATAATCTAGTAGTTACATTTGGAAATTTAGTTCTAGGACATTTGGTTTGAGAGCAATCATCAAACTTAGGTCAAAAAAGCCATTTAAGCTTTTTCACAGTGAGATCTATGCGATATGGCCGAGAAATGTAATTTTGATGTTAACTCCCAAACCGCTGCGCAGAAGTCAACCAAACTTCACCCAATAGTGTATTGTATCACAATCTAGTAGTTACATGTGGAAATTTGGTTCTAGGACATTTGATTTGAGCGCAATCCTCAAACTTAGGTCAAAAAAGCCATTTAAGCCTTTTCACAGTGAGATCTATGCGATATGGCCGAGAAATGTAATTTTGATGTTAACTCCCAAAC
This sequence comes from Corythoichthys intestinalis, assembly GCF_030265065.1. Classification (NCBI taxonomy): domain Eukaryota; kingdom Metazoa; phylum Chordata; class Actinopteri; order Syngnathiformes; family Syngnathidae; genus Corythoichthys; species Corythoichthys intestinalis. The sequence continues at coordinate 847,819 of NW_026651600.1, read as the reverse complement.
CGCTGCGCAGAAGTCAACCAAACTTCACCCAATAATGTATTTTATCACAATCTAGTAGTTACATTTGGAAATTTAGTTTTAGGACATTTGGTTTGAGCGCAATCTTCAAACTTAATTAAAAAAAAGTCATTTAAGCCTTTTCACAGTGAGATCTATGCGATATGGCCGAGAAATGTAATTTTGATGTTCACTCCCAAACCGCTGCGCAGAAGTAAACCAAACTTCACCCAATAGTGTATTGTATCACAATCTAGTAGTTACATGTGGAAATTTGGTTCTAGGACATTTGATTTGAGCGCAATCCTCAAACTTAGGTCAAAAAAGCCATTTAAGCCTTTTCACAGTGAGATCTATGCGATATGGCCGAGAAATGTAATTTTGATGTTAACTCCCAAACCGCTGCGCAGAAGTAAACCAAACTTCACCCAATAGTGTATTGTATCACAATCTAGTAGTTACATGTGGAAATTTGGTTCTAGGACATTTGATTTGAGCGCAATCCTCAAACTTAGGTCAAAAAAGCCATTTAAGCCTTTTCACAGTGAGATCTATGCGATATGGCCGAGAAATGTAATTTTGATGTTAACTCCCAAACCGCTGCGCAGAAGTCAACCAAACTTCACCCAATAGTGTATTTTATCACAATCTAGTAGTTACTTTTGGAAATTTGGTTCTAGGACATTTGATTTGAGCGCAATCCTCAAACTCAGGTCAAAAAAGCCATTTAAGCCTTTTCACAGTGAGATCTATGCGATATGGCCGAGAAATGTAATTTTGATGTTAACTCCCAAACCGCTGCGCAGAAGTAAACCAAACTTCACCCAATAGTGTATTTTATCATAATCTAGTAGTTACATTTGGAAATTTAGTTCTAGGACATTTGGTTTGAGCGCAGTCTTCAAACTTAATTAAAAAAAAGTCATTTAAGCCTTTTCACAGTGAGATCTATGCGATATGGCCGAGAAATGTAATTTTGATGTTAACTCCCAAACCGCTGCGCAGAAGTCAACCAAACTTCACCCAATAGTGTATTGTATCACAATCTAGTAGTTACATGTGGAAATTTGGTTCTAGGACATTTGATTTGAGCGCAATCCTCAAACTTAATTAAAAAAAGTCATTTAAGCCTTTTCACAGTGAGATCTATGCGATATGGCCGAGAAATGTAATTTTGATGTTAACTCCCAAACCGCTGCGCAGAAGTCAACCAAACTTCACCCAATAGTGTATTGTATCACAATCTAGTAGTTACATGTGGAAATTTGGTTCTAGGACATTTGATTTGAGCGCAATTCTCAAACTTAGGTCAAAAAAGCCATTTAAGCCTTTTCACAGTGAGATCTATGCGATATGGCCGAGAAATGTAATTTGGATGTTAACTCCCAAACCGCTGCGCAGATTTCAACCAAACTTCACACAATAGTGTATTTTATCACAATCTAGTAGTTACATTTGGAAATTTGGTTCTAGGACATTTGATTTGAGTGCAATCCTCAAACTTAGGTCAAAAAAGCCATTTAAGCCTTTTCACAGTGAGATCTATGCGATATGGCCGAGAAATGTAATTTTGATGTTAACTCCCAAACCGCTGCGCAGAAGTCAACCAAACTTCACCCAATAGTGTATTTTATCACAATCTAGTAGTTACATTTGGAAATTTAGTTTTAGGACATTTGGTTTGAGCGCAGTCTTCAAACTTAATTAAAAAAAGTCATTTAAGCCTTTTCACAGTGAGATCTATGCGATATGGCCGAGAAAAGTAATTTTGATGTTAACTCCCAAACCGCTGCGCAGAAATCAACCAAACTTCACCCAATAGTGTATTTTATCACAATCTAGTAGTTACATTTGGAAATTTAGTTCTAGGACATTTGATTTGAGCGCAATCTTCAAACTTAATTAAAAAAAGTCATTTAAGCCTTTTCACAGTGAGATCTATGCGATATGGCCGAGAAATGTAATTTTGATGTTCACTCCCAAACCGCTGCGCAGAAGTAAACCAAACTTCACCCAATATTGCATTGTATCACAATCTAGTAGTTACATGTGGAAATTTGGTTCTAGGACATTTGATTTGAGCGCAATCCTCAAACTTAGGTCAAAAAAGCCATTTAAGCCTTTTCACAGTGAGATCTATGCGATATGGCCGAGAAATGTAATTTTGATGTTAACTCCCAAACCGCTGCGCAGAAGTAAACCAAACTTCACCCAATAGTGTATTTTATCATAATCTAGTAGTTACATTTGGAAATTTAGTTCTAGGACATTTGGTTTGAGCGCAATCTTCAAACTTAATTAAAAACAAGTCATTTAAGCCTTTTCACAGTGAGATCTATGCGATATGGCCGAGAAATGTAATTTTGATGTTAACTCCCAAACCGCTGCGCAGAAGTCAACCAAACTTCACCCAATAGTGTATTTTATCACAATCTAGTAGTTACATTTGGAAATTTAGTTTTAGGACATTTGGTTTGAGCGCAATCTTCAAACTTAATTAAAAAAAGTCATTTAAGCCTTTTCACAGTGAGATCTATGAGATATGGCCGAGAAATGTAATTTTGATGTTAACTCCCAAACCGCTGCGCAGAAGTCAACCAAACTTCACCCAATAGTGTATTGTATCACAATCTAGTAGTTACATGTGGAAATTTGGTTCTAGGACATTTGATTTGAGCGCAATCCTCAAACTTAATTAAAAAAAGTCATTTAAGCCTTTTCACAGTGAGATCTATGCGATATGGCCGAGAAATGTAATTTTGATGTTAACTCCCAAACCGCTGCGCAGAAGTCAACCAAACTTCACCCAATAGTGTATTGTATCACAATCTAGTAGTTACATGTGGAAATTTGGTTCTAGGACATTTGATTTGAGCGCAATTCTCAAACTTAGGTCAAAAAAGCCATTTAAGCCTTTTCACAGTGAGATCTATGCGATATGGCCGAGAAATGTAATTTTGATGTTAACTCCCAAACCGCTGCGCAGATTTCAACCAAACTTCACACAATAGTGTATTTTATCACAATCTAGTAGTTACATTTGGAAATTTGGTTCTAGGACATTTGATTTGAGTGCAATCCTCAAACTTAGGTCAAAAAAGCCATTTAAGCCTTTTCACAGTGAGATCTATGCGATATGGCCGAGAAATGTAATTTTGATGTTAACTCCCAAACCGCTGCGCAGAAGTCAACCAAACTTCACCCAATAGTGTATTTTATCACAATCTAGTAGTTACATTTGGAAATTTAGTTTTAGGACATTTGGTTTGAGCGCAGTCTTCAAACTTAATTTAAAAAAGTCATTTAAGCCTTTTCACAGTGAGATCTATGCGATATGGCCGAGAAAAGTAATTTTGATGTTAACTCCCAAACCGCTGCGCAGAAATCAACCAAACTTCACCCAATAGTGTATTTTATCACAATCTAGTAGTTACATTTGGAAATTTAGTTCTAGGACATTTGATTTGAGCGCAATCTTCAAACTTAATTAAAAAAAGTCATTTAAGCCTTTTCACAGTGAGATCTATGCGATATGGCCGAGAAATGTAATTTTGATGTTCACTCCCAAACCGCTGCGCAGAAGTAAACCAAACTTCACCCAATATTGCATTGTATCACAATCTAGTAGTTACATGTGGAAATTTGGTTCTAGGACATTTGATTTGAGCGCAATCCTCAAACTTAGGTCAAAAAAGCCATTTAAGCCTTTTCACAGTGAGATCTATGCGATATGGCCGAGAAATGTAATTTTGATGTTAACTCCCAAACCGCTGCGCAGAAGTCAACCAAACTTCACCCAATAGTGTATTGTATCACAATCTAGTAGTTACATGTGGAAATTTGGTTCTAGGACATTTGATTTGAGCGCAATCCTCAAACTTAGGTCAAAAAAGCCATTTAAGCCTTTTCACAGTGAGATCTATGCGATATGGCCGAGAAATGTAATTTTGATGTTAACTCCCAAACCGCTGCGCAGAAGTAAACCAAACTTCACCCAATAGTGTATTGTATCACAATCTAGTAGTTACATGTGGAAATTTGGTTCTAGGACATTTGATTTGAGCGCAATCCTCAAACTTAGGTCAAAAAAGCCATTTAAGCCTTTTCACAGTGAGATCTATGCGATATGGCCGAGAAATGTAATTTTGATGTTAACTCCCAAACCGCTGCGCAGAAGTCAACCAAACTTCACCCAATAGTGTATTTTATCACAATCTAGTAGTTACTTTTGGAAATTTGGTTCTAGGACATTTGATTTGAGCGCAATCCTCAAACTTAGGTCAAAAAATCCATTTAAGCCTTTTCACAGTGAGATCTATGCGATATGGCCGAGAAATGTAATTTTGATGTTAACTCCCAAACCGCTGCGCAGAAGTCAACCAAAGTTCACCCAATAGTGTATTTTATCATAATCTAGTAGTTACATTTGGAAATTTAGTTCTAGGACATTTGGTTTGAGAGCAATCATCAAACTTAGGTCAAAAAAGCCATTTAAGCTTTTTCACAGTGAGATCTATGCGATATGGCCGAGAAATGTAATTTTGATGTTAACTCCCAAACCGCTGCGCAGAAGTCAACCAAACTTCACCCAATAGTGTATTGTATCACAATCTAGTAGTTACATGTGGAAATTTGGTTCTAGGACATTTGATTTGAGCGCAATCCTCAAACTTAGGTCAAAAAAGCCATTTAAGCCTTTTCACAGTGAGATCTATGCGATATGGCCGAGAAATGTAATTTTGATGTTAACTCCCAAACCGCTGCGCAGAAGTAAACCAAACTTCACCCAATAGTGTATTTTATCATAATCTAGTAGTTACATTTGGAAATTTAGTTCTAGGACATTTGGTTTGAGCGCAATCTTCAAATTTAATTAAAAAAAGTCATTTAAGCCTTTTCACAGTGAGATCTATGCGATATGGCCGAGAAATGTAATTTTGATGTTAACTCCCAAACCGCTGCGCAGAAGTAAACCAAACTTCACCCAATAGTGTATTTTATCACAATCTAGTAGTTACTTTTGGAAATTTGGTTCTAGGACATTTGATTTGAGCGCAATCCTCAAACTTAGGTCAAAAAAGCCATTTAAGCCTTTTCACAGTGAGATCTATGCGATATGGCCGAGAAATGTAATTTTGATGTTAACTCCCAAACCGCTGCGCAGAAGTAAACCAAACTTCACCCAATAGTGTATTTTATCATAATCTAGTAGTTACATTTGGAAATTTAGTTCTAGGACATTTGGTTTGAGAGCAATCATCAAACTTAGGTCAAAAAAGCCATTTAAGCTTTTTCACAGTGAGATCTATGCGATATGGCCGAGAAATGTAATTTTGATGTTAACTCCCAAACCGCTGCGCAGAAGTCAACCAAACTTCACCCAATAGTGTATTGTATCACAATCTAGTAGTTACATGTGGAAATTTGGTTCTAGGACATTTGATTTGAGCGCAATCCTCAAACTTAGGTCAAAAAAGCCATTTAAGCCTTTTCACAGTGAGATCTATGCGATAAGGCCGAGAAATGTAATTTTGATCTTAACTCCCAAACCGCTGCGCAGAAGTAAACCAAACTTCACCCAATAGTGTATTTTATCATAATCTAGTAGTTACATTTGGAAATTTAGTTCTAGGACATTTGGTTTGAGCGCAATCTTCAAACTTAATTAAAAAAAGTCATTTAAGCCTTTTCACAGTGAGATCTATGCGATATGGCCGAGAAATGTAATTTTGATGTTAACTCCCAAACCGCTGCGCAGAAGTCAACCAAACTTCACCCAATAATGTATTTTATCACAATCTAGTAGTTACATTTGGAAATTTAGTTTTAGGACATTTGGTTTGAGCGCAATCTTCAAACTTAATTAAAAAAAAGTCATTTAAGCCTTTTCACAGTGAGATCTATGCGATATGGCCGAGAAATGTAATTTTGATGTTCACTCCCAAACCGCTGCGCAGAAGTCAACCAAACTTCACCCATTAGTGTATTGTATCACAATCTAGTAGTTACATGTGGAAATTTGGTTCTAGGACATTTGATTTGAGCGCAATCCTCAAACTTAGGTCAAAAAAGCCATTTAAGCCTTTTCACAGTGAGATCTATGCGATATGGCCGAGAAATGTAATTTTGATGTTAACTCCCAAACCGCTGCGCAGAAGTAAACCAAGCTTCACCCAATAGTGTATTGTATCACAATCTAGTAGTTACATGTGGAAATTTGGTTCTAGGACATTTGATTTGAGCGCAATCCTCAAACTTAGGTCAAAAAAGCCATTTAAGCCTTTTCACAGTGAGATCTATGCGATATGGCCGAGAAATGTAATTTTGATGTTAACTCCCAAACCGCTGCGCAGAAGTCAACCAAACTTCACCCAATAGTGTATTTTATCACAATCTAGTAGTTACTTTTGGAAATTTGGTTCTAGGACATTTGATTTGAGCGCAATCCTCAAACTTAGGTCAAAAAAGCCATTTAAGCTTTTTCACAGTGAGATCTATGCGATATGGCCGAGAAATGTAATTTTGATGTTAACTCCCAAACCGCTGCGCAGAAGTAAACCAAACTTCACCCAATAGTGTATTTTATCATAATCTAGTAGTTACATTTGGAAATTTAGTTCTAGGACATTTGGTTTGAGAGCAATCATCAAACTTAGGTCAAAAAAGCCATTTAAGCTTTTTCACAGTGAGATCTATGCGATATGGCCGAGAAATGTAATTTTGATGTTAACTCCCAAACCGCTGCGCAGAAGTCAACCAAACTTCACCCAATAGTGTATTGTATCACAATCTAGTAGTTACATGTGGAACTTTGGTTCTAGGACATTTGATTTGAGCGCAATCCTCAAACTTAGGTCAAAAAAGCCATTTAAGCCTTTTCACAGTGAGATCTATGCGATATGGCCGAGAAATGTAATTTTGATGTTAACTCCCAAACCACTGCGCAGAAGTAAACCAAACTTCACCCAATAGTGTATTTTATCATAATCTAGTAGTTACATTTGGAAATTTAGTTCTAGGACATTTGGTTTGAGCGCAATCTTCAAACTTAATTAAAAAAAGTCATTTAAGCCTTTTCACAGTGAGATCTATGCGATATGGCCGAGAAATGTAATTTTTATGTTAACTCCCAAACCGCTGCGCAGAAGTCAACCAAACTTCACCCAATAGTGTATTGTATCACAATCTAGTAGTTACATGTGGAAATTTGGTTCTAGGACATTTGATTTGAGCGCAATCCTCAAACTTAGGTCAAAAAAGCCATTTAAGCCTTTTCACAGTGAGATCTATGCGATATGGCCGAGAAATGTAATTTTGATGTTAACTCCCAAACCGCTGCGCAGAAGTAAACCAAACTTCACCCAATAGTGTATTTTATCATAATCTAGTAGTTACATTTGGAAATTTAGTTCTAGGACATTTGGTTTGAGCGCAATCTTCAAACTTAATTAAAAAAAGTCATTTAAGCCTTTTCACAGTGAGATCTATGCGATATGGCCGAGAAATGTAATTTTGATGTTAACTCCCAAACCGCTGCGCAGAAGTAAACCAAACTTCACCCAATAGTGTATTGTATCACAATCTAGTAGTTACATGTGGAAATTTGGTTCTAGGACATTTGATTTGAGCGCAATCCTCAAACTTAGGTCAAAAAAGCCATTTAAGCCTTTTCACAGTGAGATCTATGCGATATGGCCGAGAAATGTAATTTTGATGTTAACTCCCAAACCGCTGCGCAGAAGTAAACCAAACTTCACCCAATAGTGTATTGTATCACAATCTAGTAGTTACATGTGGAAATTTGGTTCTAGGACATTTGATTTGAGCGCAATCCTCAAACTTAGGTCAAAAAAGCCATTTAAGCCTTTTCACAGTGAGATCTATGCGATATGGCCGAGAAATGTAATTTTGATGTTAACTCCCAAACCGCTGCGCAGAAGTCAACCAAACTTCACCCAATAGTGTATTTTATCACAATCTAGTAGTTACTTTTGGAAATTTGGTTCTAGGACATTTGATTTGAGCGCAATCCTCAAACTCAGGTCAAAAAAGCCATTTAAGCCTTTTCACAGTGAGATCTATGCGATATGGCCGAGAAATGTAATTTTGATGTTAACTCCCAAACCGCTGCGCAGAAGTAAACCAAACTTCACCCAATAGTGTATTTTATCATAATCTAGTAGTTACATTTGGAAATTTAGTTCTAGGACATTTGGTTTGAGCGCAGTCTTCAAACTTAATTAAAAAAAAGTCATTTAAGCCTTTTCACAGTGAGATCTATGCGATATGGCCGAGAAATGTAATTTTGATGTTAACTCCCAAACCGCTGCGCAGAAGTCAACCAAACTTCACCCAATAGTGTATTGTATCACAATCTAGTAGTTACATGTGGAAATTTGGTTCTAGGACATTTGATTTGAGCGCAATCCTCAAACTTAATTAAAAAAAGTCATTTAAGCCTTTTCACAGTGAGATCTATGCGATATGGCCGAGAAATGTAATTTTGATGTTAACTCCCAAACCGCTGCGCAGAAGTCAACCAAACTTCACCCAATAGTGTATTGTATCACAATCTAGTAGTTACATGTGGAAATTTGGTTCTAGGACATTTGATTTGAGCGCAATTCTCAAACTTAGGTCAAAAAAGCCATTTAAGCCTTTTCACAGTGAGATCTATGCGATATGGCCGAGAAATGTAATTTTGATGTTAACTCCCAAACCGCTGCGCAGATTTCAACCAAACTTCACACAATAGTGTATTTTATCACAATCTAGTAGTTACATTTGGAAATTTGGTTCTAGGACATTTGATTTGAGTGCGATCCTCAAACTTAGGTCAAAAAAGCCATTTAAGCCTTTTCACAGTGAGATCTATGCGATATGGCCGAGAAATGTAATTTTGATGTTAACTCCCAAACCGCTGCGCAGAAGTCAACCAAACTTCACCCAATAGTGTATTTTATCACAATCTAGTAGTTACATTTGGAAATTTAGTTTTAGGACATTTGGTTTGAGCGCAGTCTTCAAACTTAATTAAAAAAAGTCATTTAAGCCTTTTCACAGTGAGATCTATGCGATATGGCCGAGAAAAGTAATTTTGATGTTAACTCCCAAACCGCTGCGCAGAAATCAACCAAACTTCACCCAATAGTGTATTTTATCACAATCTAGTAGTTACATTTGGAAATTTAGTTCTAGGACATTTGATTTGAGCGCAATCTTCAAACTTAATTAAAAAAAGTCATTTAAGCCTTTTCACAGTGAGATCTATGCGATATGGCCGAGAAATGTAATTTTGATGTTCACTCCCAAACCGCTGCGCAGAAGTAAACCAAACTTCACCCAATATTGCATTGTATCACAATCTAGTAGTTACATGTGGAAATTTGGTTCTAGGACATTTGATTTGAGCGCAATCCTCAAACTTAGGTCAAAAAAGCCATTTAAGCCTTTTCACAGTGAGATCTATGCGATATGGCCGAGAAATATAATTTTGATGTTAACTCCCAAACCGCTGCGCAGAAGTAAACCAAACTTCACCCAATAGTGTATTTTATCATAATCTAGTAGTTACATTTGGAAATTTAGTTCTAGGACATTTGGTTTGAGCGCAATCTTCAAACTTAATTAAAAACAAGTCATTTAAGCCTTTTCACAGTGAGATCTATGCGATATGGCCGAGAAATGTAATTTTGATGTTAACTCCCAAACCGCTGCGCAGAAGTCAACCAAACTTCACCCAATAGTGTATTTTATCACAATCTAGTAGTTACATTTGGAAATTTAGTTTTAGGACATTTGGTTTGAGCGCAATCTTCAAACTTAATTAAAAAAAGTCATTTAAGCCTTTTCACAGTGAGATCTATGCGATATGGCCGAGAAATGTAATTTTGATGTTAACTCCCAAACCGCTGCGCAGAAGTCAACCAAACTTCACCCAATAGTGTATTGTATCACAATCTAGTAGTTACATGTGGAAATTTGGTTCTAGGACATTTGATTTGAGCGCAATCCTCAAACTTAATTAAAAAAAGTCATTTAAGCCTTTTCACAGTGAGATCTATGCGATATGGCCGAGAAATGTAATTTTGATGTTAACTCCCAAACCGCTGCGCAGAAGTCAACCAAACTTCACCCAATAGTGTATTGTATCACAATCTAGTAGTTACATGTGGAAATTTGGTTCTAGGACATTTGATTTGAGCGCAATTCTCAAACTTAGGTCAAAAAAGCCATTTAAGCCTTTTCACAGTGAGATCTATGCGATATGGCCGAGAAATGTAATTTTGATGTTAACTCCCAAACCGCTGCGCAGATTTCAACCAAACTTCACACAATAGTGTATTTTATCACAATCTAGTAGTTACATTTGGAAATTTGGTTCTAGGACATTTGATTTGAGTGCAATCCTCAAACTTAGGTCAAAAAAGCCATTTAAGCCTTTTCACAGTGAGATCTATGCGATATGGCCGAGAAATGTAATTTTGATGTTAACTCCCAAACCGCTGCGCAGAAGTCAACCAAACTTCACCCAATAGTGTATTTTATCACAATCTAGTAGTTACATTTGGAAATTTAGTTTTAGGACATTTGGTTTGAGCGCAGTCTTCAAACTTAATTTAAAAAAGTCATTTAAGCCTTTTCACAGTGAGATCTATGCGATATTGCCGAGAAAAGTAATTTTGATGTTAACTCCCAAACCGCTGCGCAGAAATCAACCAAACTTCACCCAATAGTGTATTTTATCACAATCTAGTAGTTACATTTGGAAATTTAGTTCTAGGACATTTGATTTGAGCGCAATCTTCAAACTTAATTAAAAAAAGTCATTTAAGCCTTTTCACAGTGAGATCTATGCGATATGGCCGAGAAATGTAATTTTGATGTTCACTCCCAAACCGCTGCGCAGAAGTAAACCAAACTTCACCCAATATTGCATTGTATCACAATCTAGTAGTTACATGTGGAAATTTGGTTCTAGGACATTTGATTTGAGCGCAATCCTCAAACTTAGGTCAAAAAAGCCATTTAAGCCTTTTCACAGTGAGATCTATGCGATATGGCCGAGAAATGTAATTTTGATGTTAACTCCCAAACCGCTGCGCAGAAGTCAACCAAACTTCACCCAATAGTGTATTGTATCACAATCTAGTAGTTACATGTGGAAATTTGGTTCTAGGACATTTGATTTGAGCGCAATCCTCAAACTTAGGTCAAAAAAGCCATTTAAGCCTTTTCACAGTGAGATCTATGCGATATGGCCGAGAAATGTAATTTTGATGTTAACTCCCAAACCGCTGCGCAGAAGTAAACCAAACTTCACCCAATAGTGTATTGTATCACAATCTAGTAGTTACATGTGGAAATTTGGTTCTAGGACATTTGATTTGAGCGCAATCCTCAAACTTAGGTCAAAAAAGCCATTTAAGCCTTTTCACAGTGAGATCTATGCGATATGGCCGAGAAATGTAATTTTGATGTTAACTCCCAAACCGCTGCGCAGAAGTCAACCAAACTTCACCCAATAGTGTATTTTATCACAATCTAGTAGTTACTTTTGGAAATTTGGTTCTAGGACATTTGATTTGAGCGCAATCCTCAAACTTAGGTCAAAAAAGCCATTTAAGCCTTTTCACAGTGAGATCTATGCGATATGGCCGAGAAATGTAATTTTGATGTTAACTCCCAAACCGCTGCGCAGAGGTAAACCAAAGTTCACCCAATAGTGTATTTTATCATAATCTAGTAGTTACATTTGGAAATTTAGTTCTAGGACATTTGGTTTGAGAGCAATCATCAAACTTAGGTCAAAAAAGCCATTTAAGCTTTTTCACAGTGAGATCTATGCGATATGGCCGAGAAATGTAATTTTGATGTTAACTCCCAAACCGCTGCGCAGAAGTCAACCAAACTTCACCCAATAGTGTATTGTATCACAATCTAGTAGTTACATGTGGAAATTTGGTTCTAGGACATTTGATTTGAGCGCAATCCTCAAACTTAGGTCAAAAAAGCCATTTAAGCCTTTTCACAGTGAGATCTATGCGATATGGCCGAGAAATGTAATTTTGATGTTAACTCCCAAACCGCTGCGCAGAAGTAAACCAAACTTCACCCAATAGTGTATTTTATCATAATCTAGTAGTTACATTTGGAAATTTAGTTCTAGGACATTTGGTTTGAGCGCAATCTTCAAACTTAATTAAAAAAAGTCATTTAAGCCTTTTCACAGTGAGATCTATGCGATATGGCCGAGAAATGTAATTTTGATGTTAACTCCCAAACCGCTGCGCAGAAGTAAACCAAACTTCACCCAATAGTGTATTTTATCACAATCTAGTAGTTACTTTTGGAAATTTGGTTCTAGGACATTTGATTTGAGCGCAATCCTCAAACTTAGGTCAAAAAAGCCATTTAAGCCTTTTCACAGTGAGATCTATGCGATATGGCCGAGAAATGTAATTTTGATGTTAACTCCCAAACCGCTGCGCAGAAGTAAACCAAACTTCACCCAATAGTGTATTTTATCATAATCTAGTAGTTACATTTGGAAATTTAGTTCTAGGACATTTGGTTTGAGAGCAATCATCAAACTTAGGTCAAAAAAGCCATTTAAGCTTTTTCACAGTGAGATCTATGCGATATGGCCGAGAAATGTAATTTTGATGTTAACTCCCAAACCGCTGCGCAGAAGTCAACCAAACTTCACCCAATAGTGTATTGTATCACAATCTAGTAGTTACATGTGGAAATTTGGTTCTAGGACATTTGATTTGAGCGCAATCCTCAAACTTAGGTCAAAAAAGCCATTTAAGCCTTTTCACAGTGAGATCTATGCGATATGGCCGAGAAATGTAATTTTGATGTTAACTCCCAAACCGCTGCGCAGAAGTCAACTAAACTTCAACCAATAGTGTATTGTATCACATTCTAGTAGTTACATTTGAAAATTTTGTTCTAGGACATTTGGTTTGAGCGCAATCATTAAACTTAATTAAAAAAGTCATTTAAGCCTTTTCACAGTGAGATCTATGCGATATGGCCGAGAAATGTAATTTTGATGTTAACTCCCAAACCGCTGCGCAGAAGTCAACTAAACTTCACCCAATAGTGTATTGTATCACATTCTAGTAGTTACATTTGAAAATTTTGTTCTAGGACATTTGGTTTGAGCGCAATCATTAAACTTAATTAAAAAAGTCATTTAAGCCTTTTCACAGTGAGATCTATGCGATATGGCCGAGAAATGTAATTTTGATGTTAACTCCCAAACCGCTGCGCAGAAGTCAACCAAACTTCACCCATTAGTGTATTGTATCACAATCTAGTAATTACATGTGGAAATTTGGTTCAAGGACATTTGATTTGAGCGCAATCCTCAAACTTAGGTCAAAAAAGCCATTTAAGCCTTTTCACAGTGAGATCTATGCGATATGGCCGAGAAATGTAATTTTGATGTTAACTCCCAAACCGCTGCGCAGAAGTCAAACAAACTTCACCCAATAGTGTATTGTATCACAATCTAGTAGTTACATTTGAAAATTTTGTTCTATGACATTTTGTTTGAACGCAATCATCAAACTTAATTAAAAAAGTCATTTAAGCCTTTTCACAGTGAGATCTATGCGATATGGCCGAGAAATGTAATTTTGATGTTAACTCCCAAACCGCTGCGCAGAAGTCAACCAAACTTCACCCATTAGTGTATTGTATCACAATCTAGTAGTTACATGTGGAAATTTTGTTCTAGGACATTTTGTTTGAACGCAATCATCAAACTTAATTAAAAAAGTCATTTAAGCCTTTTCACGGTGAGATCTATGCGATATGGCCGAGAAATGTAATTTTGATGTTAACTCCCAAACCGCTGCGCAGAAGTCAACTAAACTTCACCCAATAGTGTATTGTATCACATTCTAGTAGTTACATTTGAAAATTTTGTTCTAGGACATTTGGTTTGAGCGCAATCATTAAACTTAATTAAAAAAGTCATTTAAGCCTTTTCACAGTGAGATCTATGCGATATGGCCGAGAAATGTAATTTTGATGTTAACTCCCAAACCGCTGCGCAGAAGTCAACCAAACTTCACCCATTAGTGTATTGTATCACAATCTAGTAATTACATGTGGAAATTTGGTTCAAGGACATTTGATTTGAGCGCAATCCTCAAACTTAGGTCAAAAAAGCCATTTAAGCCTTTTCACAGTGAGATCTATGCGATATGGCCGAGAAATGTAATTTTGATGTTAACTCCCAAACCGCTGCGCAGAAGTCAACCAAACTTCACCCAATAGTGTATTGTATCACAATCTAGTAGTTACATTTGAAAATTTTGTTCTATGACATTTTGTTTGAACGCAATCATCAAACTTAATTAAAAAAGTCATTTAAGCCTTTTCACAGTGAGATCTATGCGATATGGCCGAGAAATGTAATTTTGATGTTAACTCCCAAACCGCTATGCAAGAAGTCAACCAAACTTCACCCATTAGTGTATTGTATCACAATCTAGTAGTTACATGTGGAAATTTGGTTATTGGACATTTGATTTGAGCGCAATCCTCAAACTTAGGTCAAAAAAGCCATTTAAGCCTTTTCACAGTGAGATCTATGCGATATGGCCGAGAAATGTAATTTTGATGTTAACTCCCAAACCGCTGCGCAGAAGTCAACCAAACTTCACCCATTAGTGTATTGTATCACAATCTAGTAGTTACATGTGGAAATTTGGTTCTAGGACATTTGATTTGAGCGCAATCCTCAAACTTAGGTCAAAAAAGCCATCAAGCCTTTTCACAGTGAGATCTATGCGATATGGCCGAGAAATGTAATTTTGATGTTAACTCCCAAACCGCTGCGCAGAAGTCAACCAAACTTCACCCAATAGTGTATTGTATCACATTCTAGTAGTTACATTTGAAAATTTCGTTCTAGGACATTTGGTTTGAGCGCAATCATTAAACTTAGGTCAAAAAAGCCATTTAAGCCTTTTCACAGTGAGATCTATGCGATATGGCCGAGAAATGTAATTTTGATGTTAACTCCCAAACCGCTGCGCAGAAGTCAACCAAACTTCACCCATTAGTGTATTGTATCACAATCTAGTAGTTACATGTGGAAATTTGGTTATTGGACATTTGATTTGAGCGCAATCCTCAAACTTAGGTCAAAAAAGCCATTTAAGCCTTTTCACAGTGAGATCTATGCGATATGGCCGAGAAATGTAATTTTGATGTTAACTCCCAAACCGCTGCGCAGAAGTCAACCAAACTTCACCCATTAGTGTATTGTATCACAATCTAGTAGTTACATGTTGAAATTTGGTTCTAGGACATTTGATTTGAGCGCAATCCTCAAACTTAGGTCAAAAAAGCCATTTAAGCCTTTTCACAGTGAGATCTATGCGATATGGCCGAGAAATGTAATTTTGATGTTAACTCCCAAACCGCTGCGCAGAAGTCAACTAAACTTCAACCAATAGTGTATTGTATCACATTCTAGTAGTTACATTTGAAAATTTTGTTCTAGGACATTTGGTTTGAGCGCAATCATTAAACTTAATTAAAAAAGTCATTTAAGCCTTTTCACAGTGAGATCTATGCGATATGGCCGAGAAATGTAATTTTGATGTTAACTCCCAAACCGCTGCGCAGAAGTCAACTAAACTTCACCCAATAGTGTATTGTATCACATTCTAGTAGTTACATTTGAAAATTTTGTTCTAGGACATTTGGTTTGAGCGCAATCATTAAACTTAATTAAAAAAGTCATTTAAGCCTTTTCACAGTGAGATCTATGCGATATGGCCGAGAAATGTAATTTTGATGTTAACTCCCAAACCGCTGCGCAGAAGTCAACCAAACTTCACCCATTAGTGTATTGTATCACAATCTAGTAATTACATGTGGAAATTTGGTTCAAGGACATTTGATTTGAGCGCAATCCTCAAACTTAGGTCAAAAAAGCCATTTAAGCCTTTTCACAGTGAGATCTATGCGATATGGCCGAGAAATGTAATTTTGATGTTAACTCCCAAACCGCTGCGCAGAAGTCAAACAAACTTCACCCAATAGTGTATTGTATCACAATCTAGTAGTTACATTTGAAAATTTTGTTCTATGACATTTTGTTTGAACGCAATCATCAAACTTAATTAAAAAAGTCATTTAAGCCTTTTCACAGTGAGATCTATGCGATATGGCCGAGAAATGTAATTTTGATGTTAACTCCCAAACCGCTGCGCAGAAGTCAACCAAACTTCACCCATTAGTGTATTGTATCACAATCTAGTAGTTACATGTGGAAATTTGGTTATTGGACATTTGATTTGAGCGCAATCCTCAAACTTAGGTCAAAAAAGCCATCAAGCCTTTTCACAGTGAGATCTATGCGATATGGCCGAGAAATGTAATTTTGATGTTAACTCCCAAACCGCTGCGCAGAAGTCAACCAAACTTCACCCAATAGTGTATTGTATCACAATCTAGTAGTTACATGTGGAAATTTGGTTCTAGGACATTTGATTTGAGCGCAATCCTCAAACTTAGGTCAAAAAAGCCATCAAGCCTTTTCACAGTGAGATCTATGCGATATGGCCGAGAAATGTAATTTTGATGTTAACTCCCAAACCGCTGCGCAGAAGTCAACCAAACTTCACCCAATAGTGTATTGTATCACATTCTAGAAGTTACATTTGAAAATTTCGTTCTAGGACATTTGGTTTGAGCGCAATCATTAAACTTAGGTCAAAAAAGCCATTTAAGCCTTTTCACAGTGAGATCTATGCGATATGGCCGAGAAATGTAATTTTGATGTTAACTCCCAAACCGCTGCGCAGAAGTCAACCAAACTTCACCCATTAGTGTATTGTATCACAATCTAGTAGTTACATGTGGAAATTTGGTTATTGGACATTTGATTTGAGCGCAATCCTCAAACTTAGGTCAAAAAAGCCATCAAGCCTTTTCACAGTGAGATCTATGCGATATGGCCGAGAAATGTAATTTTGATGTTAACTCCCAAACCGCTGCGCAGAAGTCAACCAAACTTCACCCAATAGTGTATTGTATCACAATCTAGTAGTTACATGTGGAAATTTGGTTCTAGGACATTTGATTTGAGCGCAATCCTCAAACTTAGGTCAAAAAAGCCATCAAGCCTTTTCACAGTGAGATCTATGCGATATGGCCGAGAAATGTAATTTTGATGTTAACTCCCAAACCGCTGCGCAGAAGTCAACCAACTTCACCCAATAGTGTATTGTATCACATTCTAGAAGTTACATTTGAAAATTTCGTTCTAGGACATTTGGTTTGAGCGCAATCATTAAACTTAGGTCAAAAAAGCCATTTAAGCCTTTTCACAGTGAGATCTATGCGATATGGCCGAGAAATGTAATTTTGATGTTAACTCCCAAACCGCTGCGCAGAAGTCAACCAAACTTCACCCATTAGTGTATTGTATCACAATCTAGTAGTTACATGTGGAAATTTGGTTATTGGACATTTGATTTGAGCGCAATCCTCAAACTTAGGTCAAAAAAGCCATTTAAGCCTTTTCACAGTGAGATCTATGCGATATGGCCGAGAAATGTAATTTTGATGTTAACTCCCAAACCGCTGCGCAGAAGTCAACCAAACTTCACCCATTAGTGTATTGTATCACAATCTAGTAGTTACATGTGGAAATTTGGTTCTAGGACATTTGATTTGAGCGCAATCCTCAAACTTAGGTCAAAAAAGCCATTTAAGCCTTTTCACAGTGAGATCTATGCGATATGGCCGAGAAATGTAATTTTGATGTTAACTCCCAAACCGCTGCGCAGAAGTCAACTAAACTTCAACCAATAGTGTATTGTATCACATTCTAGTAGTTACATTTGAAAATTTTGTTCTAGGACATTTGGTTTGAGCGCAATCATTAAACTTAATTAAAAAAGTCATTTAAGCCTTTTCACAGTGAGATCTATGCGATATGGCCGAGAAATGTAATTTTGATGTTAACTCCCAAACCGCTGCGCAGAAGTCAACTAAACTTCACCCAATAGTGTATTGTATCACATTCTAGTAGTTACATTTGAAAATTTTGTTCTAGGACATTTGGTTTGAGCGCAATCATTAAACTTAATTAAAAAAGTCATTTAAGCCTTTTCACAGTGAGATCTATGCGATATGGCCGAGAAATGTAATTTTGATGTTAACTCCCAAACCGCTGCGCAGAAGTCAACCAAACTTCACCCATTAGTGTATTGTATCACAATCTAGTAATTGCATGTGGAAATTTGGTTCAAGGACATTTGATTTGAGCGCAATCCTCAAACTTAGGTCAAAAAAGCCATTTAAGCCTTTTCACAGTGAGATCTATGCGATATGGCCGAGAAATGTAATTTTGATGTTAACTCCCAAACCGCTGCGCAGAAGTCAACCAAACTTCACCCAATAGTGTATTGTATCACAATCTAGTAGTTACATTTGAAAATTTTGTTCTATGACATTTTGTTTGAACGCAATCATCAAACTTAATTAAAAAAGTCATTTAAGCCTTTTCACAGTGAGATCTATGCGATATGGCCGAGAAATGTAATTTTGATGTTAACTCCCAAACCGCTGCGCAGAAGTCAACCAAACTTCACCCATTAGTGTATTGTATCACAATCTAGTAGTTACATGTGGAAATTTGGTTATTGGACATTTGATTTGAGCGCAATCCTCAAACTTAGGTCAAAAAAGCCATCAAGCCTTTTCACAGTGAGATCTATGCGATATGGCCGAGAAATGTAATTTTGATGTTAACTCCCAAACCGCTGCGCAGAAGTCAACTAAACTTCACCCAATAGTGTATTGTATCACATTCTAGTAGTTACATTTGAAAATTTTGTTCTAGGACATTTGGTTTGAGCGCAATCATTAAACTTAATTAAAAAAGTCATTTAAGCCTTTTCACAGTGAGATCTATGCGATATGGCCGAGAAATGTAATTTTGATGTTAACTCCCAAACCGCTGCGCAGAAGTCAACCAAACTTCACCCATTAGTGTATTGTATCACAATCTAGTAATTACATGTGGAAATTTGGTTCAAGGACATTTGATTTGAGCGCAATCCTCAAACTTAGGTCAAAAAAGCCATTTAAGCCTTTTCACAGTGAGATCTATGCGATATGGCCGAGAAATGTAATTTTGATGTTAACTCCCAAACCGCTGCGCAGAAGTCAACCAAACTTCACCCAATAGTGTATTGTATCACAATCTAGTAGTTACATTTGAAAATTTTGTTCTATGACATTTTGTTTGAACGCAATCATCAAACTTAATTAAAAAAGTCATTTAAGCCTTTTCACAGTGAGATCTATGCGATATGGCCGAGAAATGTAATTTTGATGTTAACTCCCAAACCGCTGCGCAGAAGTCAACCAAACTTCACCCATTAGTGTATTGTATCACAATCTAGTAGTTACATGTGGAAATTTGGTTATTGGACATTTGATTTGAGCGCAATCCTCAAACTTAGGTCAAAAAAGCCATCAAGCCTTTTCACAGTGAGATCTATGCGATATGGCCGAGAAATGTAATTTTGATGTTAACTCCCAAACCGCTGCGCAGAAGTCAACCAAACTTCACCCAATAGTGTATTGTATCACATTCTAGTAGTTACATTTGAAAATTTCGTTCTAGGACATTTGGTTTGAGCGCAATCATTAAACTTAGGTCAAAAAAGCCATTTAAGCCTTTTCACAGTGAGATCTATGCGATATGGCCGAGAAATGTAATTTTGATGTTAACTCCCAAACCGCTGCGCAGAAGTCAACCAAACTTCACCCAATAGTGTATTGTATCACAATCTAGTAGTTACATTTGAAAATTTTGTTCTAGGAAATTTTGTTTGAGCGCAATCATCAAACTTAATTAAAAAAGTCATTTAAGCCTTTTCACAGTGAGATCTATGCGATATGGCCGAGAAATGTAATTTTGATGTTAACTCCCAAACCGCTGCGCAGAAGTCAACCAAACTTCAACCATTAGTGTATTGTATCACAATCTAGTAGTTACATGTGGAAATTTGGTTCTAGGACATTTGATTTGAGCGCAATCCTCAAACTTAGGTCAAAAAAGCCATTTAAGCCTTTTCACAGTGAGATCTATGCGATATGGCCGAGAAATGTAATTTTGATGTTAACTCCCAAACCGCTGCGCAGAAGTCAACCAAACTTCACCCATTAGTGTATTGTATCACAATCTAGTAGTTACATGTGGAAATTTGGTTTTTGGACATTTGGTTTGAGCGCAATCATTAAACTTAGGTCAAAAAGCCATTTAAGCCTTTTCACAGTGAGATCTATGCGATATGGCCGAGAAATGTAATTTTGATGTTAACTCCCAAACCGCTGCGCAGAAGTCAACCAAACTTCACCCAATAGTGTATTGTATCACAATCTAATAGTTACATTTGAAAATTTTGTTCTAGGAAATTTTGTTTGAGCGCAATCATCAAACTTAATTAAAAAAGTCATTTAAGCCTTTTCACAGTGAGATCTATGCGATATGGCCGAGAAATGTAATTTTG
Organism: Corythoichthys intestinalis; assembly: GCF_030265065.1. Lineage (NCBI taxonomy): Eukaryota > Metazoa > Chordata > Actinopteri > Syngnathiformes > Syngnathidae > Corythoichthys > Corythoichthys intestinalis. The sequence goes on along the minus strand of NW_026651600.1, from coordinate 827,261 downwards.
ATGTTAACTCCCAAACCTCTGCGCAGAAGTCAACCAAACTTCACCCATTAGTGTATTGTATCACAATCTAGTAGTTACATGTGGAAATTTGGTTCTAGGACATTTGATTTGAGCGCAATCCTCAAACTTAGGTCAAAAAAGCCATTTAAGCCTTTTCACAGTGAGATCTATGCGATATGGCCGAGAAATGTAATTTTGATGTTAACTCCCAAACCGCTGCGCAGAAGTCAACCAAACTTCACCCAATAGTGTATTGTATCACATTCTAGTAGTTACATTTGAAAATTTCGTTCTAGGACATTTGGTTTGAGCGCAATCATTAAACTTAGGTCAAAAAAGCCATTTAAGCCTTTTCACAGTGAGATCTATGCGATATGGCCGAGAAATGTAATTTTGATGTTAACTCCCAAACCGCTGCGCAGAAGTCAACCAAACTTCACCCATTAGTGTATTGTATCACAATCTAGTAATTACATGTGGAAATTTGGTTCAAGGACATTTGATTTGAGCGCAATCCTCAAACTTAGGTCAAAAAAGCCATTTAAGCCTTTTCACAGTGAGATCTATGCGATATGGCCGAGAAATGTAATTTTGATGTTAACTCCCAAACCGCTGCGCAGAAGTCAACCAAACTTCACCCAATAGTGTATTGTATCACAATCTAGTAGTTACATTTGAAAATTTTGTTCTATGACATTTTGTTTGAACGCAATCATCAAACTTAATTAAAAAAGTCATTTAAGCCTTTTCACAGTGAGATCTATGCGATATGGCCGAGAAATGTAATTTTGATGTTAACTCCCAAACCGCTGCGCAGAAGTCAACCAAACTTCACCCATTAGTGTATTGTATCACAATCTAGTAGTTACATGTGGAAATTTGGTTATTGGACATTTGATTTGAGCGCAATCCTCAAACTTAGGTCAAAAAAGCCATCAAGCCTTTTCACAGTGAGATCTATGCGATATGGCCGAGAAATGTAATTTTGATGTTAACTCCCAAACCGCTGCGCAGAAGTCAACCAAACTTCACCCAATAGTGTATTGTATCACATTCTAGTAGTTACATTTGAAAATTTCGTTCTAGGACATTTGGTTTGAGCGCAATCATTAAACTTAGGTCAAAAAAGCCATTTAAGCCTTTTCACAGTGAGATCTATGCGATATGGCCGAGAAATGTAATTTTGATGTTAACTCCCAAACCGCTGCGCAGAAGTCAACCAAACTTCACCCAATAGTGTATTGTATCACAATCTAGTAGTTACATTTGAAAATTTTGTTCTAGGAAATTTTGTTTGAGCGCAATCATCAAACTTAATTAAAAAAGTCATTTAAGCCTTTTCACAGTGAGATCTATGCGATATGGCCGAGAAATGTAATTTTGATGTTAACTCCCAAACCGCTGCGCAGAAGTCAACCAAACTTCAACCATTAGTGTATTGTATCACAATCTAGTAGTTACATGTGGAAATTTGGTTCTAGGACATTTGATTTGAGCGCAATCCTCAAACTTAGGTCAAAAAAGCCATTTAAGCCTTTTCACAGTGAGATCTATGCGATATGGCCGAGAAATGTAATTTTGATGTTAACTCCCAAACCAATGCGCAGAAGTCAACCAAACTTCACACAATAGTGTATTGTATCACAATCTAGTAGTTACATTTGAAAATTTTGTTCTAGGACATTTTGTTTGAGCGCAATCATCAAACTTAATTAAAAAAGTCATTTAAGCCTTTTCACAGTGAGATCTATGCGATATGGCCGAGAAATGTAATTTTGATGTTAACTCCCAAACCGCTGCGCAGAAGTCAACCAAACTTCACCCATTAGTGTATTGTATCACAATCTAGTAGTTACATGTGGAAATTTGGTTATTGGACATTTGGTTTGAGCGCAATCATTAAACTTAGGTCAAAAAAGCCATTTAAGCCTTTTCACAGTGAGATCTATGCGATATGGCCGAGAAATGTAATTTTGATGTTAACTCCCAAACCGCTGCGCAGAAGTCAACCAAACTTCACCCAATAGTGTATTGTATCACAATCTAGTAGTTACATTTGAAAATTTTGTTCTAGGAAATTTTGTTTGAGCGCAATCATTAAACTTAATTAAAAAAGTCATTTAAGCCTTTTCACAGTGAGATCTATGCGATATGGCCGAGAAATGTAATTTTGATGTTAACTCCCAAACCGCTGCGCAGAAGTCAACCAAACTTCACCCATTAGTGTATTGTATCACAATCTAGTAATTACATGTGGAAATTTGGTTCTAGGACATTTGATTTGAGCGCAATCCTCAAACTTAGGTCAAAAAAGCCATTTAAGCCTTTTCACAGTGAGATCTATGCGATATGGCCGAGAAATGTAATTTTGATGTTAACTCCCAAACCGCTGCGCAGAAGTCAACCAAACTTCACCCATTAGTGTATTGTATCACAATCTAGTAGTTACATGTGGAAATTTGGTTTTTGGACATTTGGTTTGAGCGCAATCATTAAACTTAGGTCAAAAAAGCCATTTAAGCCTTTTCACAGTGAGATCTATGCGATATGGCCGAGAAATGTAATTTTGATGTTAACTCCCAAACCGCTGCGCAGAAGTCAACCAAACTTCACCCAATAGTGTATTGTATCACAATCTAATAGTTACATTTGAAAATTTTGTTCTAGGAAATTTTGTTTGAGCGCAATCATCAAACTTAATTAAAAAAGTCATTTAAGCCTTTTCACAGTGAGATCTATGCGATATGGCCGAGAAATGTAATTTTGATGTTAACTCCCAAACCTCTGCGCAGAAGTCAACCAAACTTCACCCATTAGTGTATTGTATCACAATCTAGTAGTTACATGTGGAAATTTGGTTCTAGGACATTTGATTTGAGCGCAATCCTCAAACTTAGGTCAAAAAAGCCATTTAAGCCTTTTCACAGTGAGATCTATGCGATATGGCCGAGAAATGTAATTTTGATGTTAACTCCCAAACCGCTGCGCAGAAGTCAACCAAACTTCACCCAATAGTGTATTGTATCACATTCTAGTAGTTACATTTGAAAATTTCGTTCTAGGACATTTGGTTTGAGCGCAATCTTTAAACTTAGGTCAAAAAAGCCATTTAAGCCTTTTCACAGTGAGATCTATGCGATATGGCCGAGAAATGTAATTTTGATGTTAACTCCCAAACCGCTGCGCAGAAGTCAACCAAACTTCACCCAATAGTGTATTGTATCACAATCTAGTAGTTACATTTGAAAATTTTGTTCTAGGACATTTTGTTTGAACGCAATCATCAAACTTAATTAAAAAAGTCATTTAAGCCTTTTCACAGTGAGATCTATGCGATATGGCCGAGAAATGTAATTTTGATGTTAACTCCCAAACCGCTGCGCAGAAGTCAACCAAACTTCACCCAATAGTGTATTGTATCACAATCTAGTAGTTACATTTGAAAATTTTGTTCTAGGACATTTTGTTTGAACGCAATCATCAAACTTATTTAAAAAAGTCATTTAAGCCTTTTCACGGTGAGATCTATGCGATATGGCCGAGAAATGTAATTTTGATGTTAACTCCCAAACCGCTGCGCAGAAGTCAACCAAACTTCACCCAATAGTGTATTGTATCACATTCTAGTAGTTACATTTGAAAATTTCGTTCTAGGACATTTGGTTTGAGCGCAATCATTAAACTTAGGTCAAAAAAGCCATTTAAGCCTTTTCACAGTGAGATCTATGCGATATGGCCGAGAAATGTAATTTTGATGTTAACTCCCAAACCGCTGCGCAGAAGTCAACCAAACTTCACCCAATAGTGTATTGTATCACAATCTAGTAGTTACATTTGAAAATTTTGTTCTAGGAAATTTTGTTTGAGAGCAATCATCAAACTTAATTAAAAAAGTCATTTAAGCCTTTTCACAGTGAGATCTATACGATATGGCCGAGAAATGTAATTTTGATGTTAACTCCCAAACCTCTGCGCAGAAGTCAACCAAACTTCACCCATTAGTGTATTGTATCACAATCTAGTAGTTACATGTGGAAATTTGGTTCTAGGACATTTGATTTGAGCGCAATCCTCAAACTTAGGTCAAAAAAGCCATTTAAGCCTTTTCACAGTGAGATCTATGCGATATGGCCGAGAAATGTAATTTTGATGTTAACTCCCAAACCGCTGCGCAGAAGTCAACCAAACTTCACCCAATAGTGTATTGTATCACATTCTAGTAGTTACATTTGAAAATTTCGTTCTAGGACATTTGGTTTGAGCGCAATCTTTAAACTTAGGTCAAAAAAGCCATTTAAGCCTTTTCACAGTGAGATCTATGCGATATGGCCGAGAAATGTAATTTTGATGTTAACTCCCAAACCGCTGCGCAGAAGTCAACCAAACTTCACCCAATAGTGTATTGTATCACAATCTAGTAGTTACATTTGAAAATTTTGTTCTAGGACATTTTGTTTGAACGCAATCATCAAACTTAATTAAAAAAGTCATTTAAGCCTTTTCACAGTGAGATCTATGCGATATGGCCGAGAAATGTAATTTTGATGTTAACTCCCAAACCGCTGCGCAGAAGTCAACCAAACTTCACCCAATAGTGTATTGTATCACAATCTAGTAGTTACATTTGAAAATTTTGTTCTATGACATTTTGTTTGAACGCAATCATCAAACTTAATTAAAAAAGTCATTTAAGCCTTTTCACAGTGAGATCTATGCGATATGGCCGAGAAATGTAATTTTGATGTTATATCCCAAACCGCTGCGCAGAAGTCAACCAAACTTCAACCATTAGTGTATTGTATCACAATCTAGTAGTTACATGTGGAAATTTGGTTCTAGGACATTTGATTTGAGCGCAGTCCTCAAACTTAGGTCAAAAAAGCCATTTAAGCCTTTTCACAGTGAGATCTATGCGATATGGCCGAGAAATGTAATTTTGATGTTAACTCCCAAACCGCTGCGCAGAAGTCAACCAAACTTCACCCAATAGTGTATTGTATCACAATCTAGTAGTTACATTTGAAAATTTTGTTCTAGGACATTTTGTTTGAGCGCAATCATCAAACTTAATTAAAAAAGTCATTTAAGCCTTTTCACAGTGAGATCTATGCGATATGGCCGAGAAATGTAATTTTGATGTTAACTCCCAAACCGCTGCGCAGAAGTCAACCAAACTTCACCCATTAGTGTATTGTATCACAATCTAGTAGTTACATGTAGAAATTTGGTTATTGGACATTTGGTTTGAGCGCAATCATTAAACTTAGGTCAAAAAAGCCATTTAAGCCTTTTCACAGTGAGATCTATGCGATATGGCCGAGAAATGTAATTTTGATGTTTACTCCCAAACCGCTGCGCAGAAGTCCACCAAACTTCACCCAACAGTGTATTGTATCACAATCTAGTAGTTACATTTGAAAATTTTGTTCTAGGAAATTTTGTTTGAGCGCAATCATTAAACTTAATTAAAAAAGTCATTTAAGCCTTTTCACAGTGAGATCTATGCGATATGGCCGAGAAATGTAATTTTGATGTTAACTCCCAAACCGCTGCGCAGAAGTCAACCAAACTTCACCCATTAGTGTATTGTATCACAATCTAGTAATTACATGTGGAAATTTGGTTCTAGGACATTTGATTTGAGCGCAATCCTCAAACTTAGGTCAAAAAAGCCATTTAAGCCTTTTCACAGTGAGATCTATGCGATATGGCCGAGAAATGTAATTTTGATGTTAACTCCCAAACCGCTGCGCAGAAGTCAACCAAACTTCACCCATTAGTGTATTGTATCACAATCTAGTAGTTACATGTGGAAATTTGGTTTTTGGACATTTGGTTTGAGCGCAATCATTAAACTTAGGTCAAAAAGCCATTTAAGCCTTTTCACAGTGAGATCTATGCGATATGGCCGAGAAATGTAATTTTGATGTTAACTCCCAAACCGCTGCGCAGAAGTCAACCAAACTTCACCCAATAGTGTATTGTATCACAATCTAATAGTTACATTTGAAAATTTTGTTCTAGGAAATTTTGTTTGAGCGCAATCATCAAACTTAATTAAAAAAGTCATTTAAGCCTTTTCACAGTGAGATCTATGCGATATGGCCGAGAAATGTAATTTTGATGTTAACTCCCAAACCTCTGCGCAGAAGTCAACCAAACTTCACCCATTAGTGTATTGTATCACAATCTAGTAGTTACATGTGGAAATTTGGTTCTAGGACATTTGATTTGAGCGCAATCCTCAAACTTAGGTCAAAAAAGCCATTTAAGCCTTTTCACAGTGAGATCTATGCGATATGGCCGAGAAATGTAATTTTGATGTTAACTCCCAAACCGCTGCGCAGAAGTCAACCAAACTTCACCCAATAGTGTATTGTATCACATTCTAGTAGTTACATTTGAAAATTTCGTTCTAGGACATTTGGTTTGAGCGCAATCTTTAAACTTAGGTCAAAAAAGCCATTTAAGCCTTTTCACAGTGAGATCTATGCGATATGGCCGAGAAATGTAATTTTGATGTTAACTCCCAAACCGCTGCGCAGAAGTCAACCAAACTTCACCCAATAGTGTATTGTATCACAATCTAGTAGTTACATTTGAAAATTTTGTTCTAGGACATTTTGTTTGAACGCAATCATCAAACTTAATTAAAAAAGTCATTTAAGCCTTTTCACAGTGAGATCTATGCGATATGGCCGAGAAATGTAATTTTGATGTTAACTCCCAAACCGCTGCGCAGAAGTCAACCAAACTTCACCCAATAGTGTATTGTATCACAATCTAGTAGTTACATTTGAAAATTTTGTTCTAGGACATTTTGTTTGAACGCAATCATCAAACTTAATTAAAAAAGTCATTTAAGCCTTTTCACGGTGAGATCTATGCGATATGGCCGAGAAATGTAATTTTGATGTTAACTCCCAAACCGCTGCGCAGAAGTCAACCAAACTTCACCCAATAGTGTATTGTATCACATTCTAGTAGTTACATTTGAAAATTTCGTTCTAGGACATTTGGTTTGAGCGCAATCATTAAACTTAGGTCAAAAAAGCCATTTAAGCCTTTTCACAGTGAGATCTATGCGATATGGCCGAGAAATGTAATTTTGATGTTAACTCCCAAACCGCTGCGCAGAAGTCAACCAAACTTCACCCAATAGTGTATTGTATCACAATCTAGTAGTTACATTTGAAAATTTTGTTCTAGGAAATTTTGTTTGAGAGCAATCATCAAACTTAATTAAAAAAGTCATTTAAGCCTTTTCACAGTGAGATCTATACGATATGGCCGAGAAATGTAATTTTGATGTTAACTCCCAAACCTCTGCGCAGAAGTCAACCAAACTTCACCCATTAGTGTATTGTATCACAATCTAGTAGTTACATGTGGAAATTTGGTTCTAGGACATTTGATTTGAGCGCAATCCTCAAACTTAGGTCAAAAAAGCCATTTAAGCCTTTTCACAGTGAGATCTATGCGATATGGCCGAGAAATGTAATTTTGATGTTAACTCCCAAACCGCTGCGCAGAAGTCAACCAAACTTCACCCAATAGTGTATTGTATCACATTCTAGTAGTTACATTTGAAAATTTCGTTCTAGGACATTTGGTTTGAGCGCAATCTTTAAACTTAGGTCAAAAAAGCCATTTAAGCCTTTTCACAGTGAGATCTATGCGATATGGCCGAGAAATGTAATTTTGATGTTAACTCCCAAACCGCTGCGCAGAAGTCAACCAAACTTCACCCAATAGTGTATTGTATCACAATCTAGTAGTTACATTCGAAAATTTTGTTCTAGGACATTTTGTTTGAACGCAATCATCAAACTTAATTAAAAAAGTCATTTAAGCCTTTTCACAGTGAGATCTATGCGATATGGCCGAGAAATGTAATTTTGATGTTAACTCCCAAACCGCTGCGCAGAAGTCAACCAAACTTCACCCAATAGTGTATTGTATCACAATCTAGTAGTTACATTTGAAAATTTTGTTCTATGACATTTTGTTTGAACGCAATCATCAAACTTAATTAAAAAAGTCATTTAAGCCTTTTCACAGTGAGATCTATGCGATATGGCCGAGAAATGTAATTTTGATGTTATATCCCAAACCGCTGCGCAGAAGTCAACCAAACTTCAACCATTAGTGTATTGTATCACAATCTAGTAGTTACATGTGGAAATTTGGTTCTAGGACATTTGATTTGAGCGCAGTCCTCAAACTTAGGTCAAAAAAGCCATTTAAGCCTTTTCACAGTGAGATCTATGCGATATGGCCGAGAAATGTAATTTTGATGTTAACTCCCAAACCGCTGCGCAGAAGTCAACCAAACTTCACCCAATAGTGTATTGTATCACAATCTAGTAGTTACATTTGAAAATTTTGTTCTAGGACATTTTGTTTGAGCGCAATCATCAAACTTAATTAAAAAAGTCATTTAAGCCTTTTCACAGTGAGATCTATGCGATATGGCCGAGAAATGTAATTTTGATGTTAACTCCCAAACCGCTGCGCAGAAGTCAACCAAACTTCACCCATTAGTGTATTGTATCACAATCTAGTAGTTACATGTAGAAATTTGGTTATTGGACATTTGGTTTGAGCGCAATCATTAAACTTAGGTCAAAAAAGCCATTTAAGCCTTTTCACAGTGAGATCTATGCGATATGGCCGAGAAATGTAATTTTGATGTTTACTCCCAAACCGCTGCGCAGAAGTCCACCAAACTTCACCCAACAGTGTATTGTATCACAATCTAGTAGTTACATTTGAAAATTTTGTTCTAGGAAATTTTGTTTGAGCGCAATCATTAAACTTAATTAAAAAAGTCATTTAAGCCTTTTCACAGTGAGATCTATGCGATATGGCCGAGAAATGTAATTTTGATGTTAACTCCCAAACCGCTGCGCAGAAGTCAACCAAACTTCACCCATTAGTGTATTGTATCACAATCTAGTAATTACATGTGGAAATTTGGTTCTAGGACATTTGATTTGAAAGCAATCCTCAAACTTAGGTCAAAAAAGCCATTTAAGCCTTTTCACAGTGAGATCTATGCGATATGGCCGAGAAATGTAATTTTGATGTTAACTCCCAAACCGCTGCGCAGAAGTCAACCAAACTTCACCCATTAGTGTATTGTATCACAATCTAGTAGTTACATGTGGAAATTTGGTTTTTGGACATTTGGTTTGAGCGCAATCATTAAACTTAGGTCAAAAAAGCCATTTAAGCCTTTTCACAGTGAGATCTATGCGATATGGCCGAGAAATGTAATTTTGATGTTAACTCCCAAACCGCTGCGCAGAAGTCAACCAAACTTCACCCAATAGTGTATTGTATCACAATCTAATAGTTACATTTGAAAATTTTGTTCTAGGAAATTTTGTTTGAGCGCAATCATCAAACTTAATTAAAAAAGTCATTTAAGCCTTTTCACAGTGAGATCTATGCGATATGGCCGAGAAATGTAATTTTGATGTTAACTCCCAAACCTCTGCGCAGAAGTCAACCAAACTTCACCCATTAGTGTATTGTATCACAATCTAGTAGTTACATGTGGAAATTTGGTTCTAGGACATTTGATTTGAGCGCAATCCTCAAACTTAGGTCAAAAAAGCCATTTAAGCCTTTTCACAGTGAGATCTATGCGATATGGCCGAGAAATGTAATTTTGATGTTAACTCCCAAACCGCTGCGCAGAAGTCAACCAAACTTCACCCAATAGTGTATTGTATCACATTCTAGTAGTTACATTTGAAAATTTCGTTCTAGGACATTTGGTTTGAGCGCAATCTTTAAACTTAGGTCAAAAAAGCCATTTAAGCCTTTTCACAGTGAGATCTATGCGATATGGCCGAGAAATGTAATTTTGATGTTAACTCCCAAACCGCTGCGCAGAAGTCAACCAAACTTCACCCAATAGTGTATTGTATCACAATCTAGTAGTTACATTTGAAAATTTTGTTCTAGGACATTTTGTTTGAACGCAATCATCAAACTTAATTAAAAAAGTCATTTAAGCCTTTTCACAGTGAGATCTATGCGATATGGCCGAGAAATGTAATTTTGATGTTAACTCCCAAACCGCTGCGCAGAAGTCAACCAAACTTCACCCAATAGTGTATTGTATCACAATCTAGTAGTTACATTTGAAAATTTTGTTCTAGGACATTTTGTTTGAACGCAATCATCAAACTTAATTAAAAAAGTCATTTAAGCCTTTTCACGGTGAGATCTATGCGATATGGCCGAGAAATGTAATTTTGATGTTAACTCCCAAACCGCTGCGCAGAAGTCAACCAAACTTCACCCAATAGTGTATTGTATCACAATCTAGTAGTTACATTTGAAAATTTTGTTCTAGGACATTTTGTTTGAACGCAATCATCAAACTTAATTAAAAAAGTCATTTAAGCCTTTTCACAGTGAGATCTATGCGATATGGCCGAGAAATGTAATTTTGATGTTAACTCCCAAACCGCTGCGCAGAAGTCAACCAAACTTCAACCATTAGTGTATTGTATCACAATCTAGTAGTTACATGTGGAAATTTGGTTCTAGGACATTTGATTTGAGCGCAGTCCTCAAACTTAGGTCAAAAAAGCCATTTAAGCCTTTTCACAGTGAGATCTATGCGATATGGCCGAGAAATGTAATTTTGATGTTAACTCCCAAACCGCTGCGCAGAAGTCAACCAAACTTCACCCAATAGTGTATTGTATCACAATCTAGTAGTTACATTTGAAAATTTTGTTCTAGGACATTTTGTTTGAGCGCAATCATCAAACTTAATTAAAAAAGTCATTTAAGCCTTTTCACAGTGAGATCTATGCGATATGGCCGAGAAATGTAATTTTGATGTTAACTCCCAAACCGCTGCGCAGAAGTCAACCAAACTTCACCCATTAGTGTATTGTATCACAATCTAGTAGTTACATGTGGAAATTTTGTTCTAGGAAATTTTGTTTGAGCGCAATCATTAAACTTAATTAAAAAAGTCATTTAAGCCTTTTCACAGTGAGATCTATGCGATATGGCCGAGAAATGTAATTTTGATGTTAACTCCCAAACCGCTGCGCAGAAGTCAACCAAACTTCACCCATTAGTGTATTGTATCACAATCTAGTAATTACATGTGGAAATTTGGTTCTAGGACATTTGATTTGAGCGCAATCCTCAAACTTAGGTCAAAAAAGCCATTTAAGCCTTTTCACAGTGAGATCTATGCGATATGGCCGAGAAATGTAATTTTGATGTTAACTCCCAAACCGCTGCGCAGAAGTCAACCAAACTTCACCCATTAGTGTATTGTATCACAATCTAGTAGTTACATGTGGAAATTTGGTTTTTGGACATTTGGTTTGAGCGCAATCATTAAACTTAGGTCAAAAAAGCCATTTAAGCCTTTTCACAGTGAGATCTATGCGATATGGCCGAGAAATGTAATTTTGATGTTAACTCCCAAACCGCTGCGCAGAAGTCAACCAAACTTCACCCAATAGTGTATTGTATCACAATCTAATAGTTACATTTGAAAATTTTGTTCTAGGAAATTTTGTTTGAGCGCAATCATCAAACTTAATTAAAAAAGTCATTTAAGCCTTTTCACAGTGAGATCTATGCGATATGGCCGAGAAATGTAATTTTGATGTTAACTACCAAACCTCTGCGCAGAAGTCAACCAAACTTCACCCATTAGTGTATTGTATCACAATCTAGTAGTTACATGTGGAAATTTGGTTCTAGGACATTTGATTTGAGCGCAATCCTCAAACTTAGGTCAAAAAAGCCATTTAAGCCTTTTCACAGTGAGATCTATGCGATATGGCCGAGAAATGTAATTTTGATGTTAACTCCCAAACCGCTGCGCAGAAGTCAACCAAACTTCACCCAATAGTGTATTGTATCACATTCTAGTAGTTACTTTTGAAAATTTCGTTCTAGGACATTTGGTTTGAGCGCAATCTTTAAACTTAGGTCAAAAAAGCCATTTAAGCCTTTTCACAGTGAGATCTATGCGATATGGCCGAGAAATGTAATTTTGATGTTAACTCCCAAACCGCTGCGCAGAAGTCAACCAAACTTCACCCAATAGTGTATTGTATCACAATCTAGTAGTTACATTTGAAAATTTTGTTCTAGGACATTTTGTTTGAACGCAATCATCAAACTTAATTAAAAAAGTCATTTAAGCCTTTTCACAGTGAGATCTATGCGATATGGCCGAGAAATGTAATTTTGATGTTAACTCCCAAACCGCTGCGCAGAAGTCAACCAAACTTCACCCAATAGTGTATTGTATCACAATCTAGTAGTTACATTTGAAAATTTTGTTCTAGGACATTTTGTTTGAACGCAATCATCAAACTTAATTAAAAAAGTCATTTAAGCCTTTTCACGGTGAGATCTATGCGATATGGCCGAGAAATGTAATTTTGATGTTAACTCCCAAACCGCTGCGCAGAAGTCAACCAAACTTCACCCAATAGTGTATTGTATCACATTCTAGTAGTTACATTTGAAAATTTCGTTCTAGGACATTTGGTTTGAGCGCAATCATTAAACTTAGGTCAAAAAAGCCATTTAAGCCTTTTCACAGTGAGATCTATGCGATATGGCCGAGAAATGTAATTTTGATGTTAACTCCCAAACCGCTGCGCAGAAGTCAACCAAACTTCACCCAATAGTGTATTGTATCACAATCTAGTAGTTACATTTGAAAATTTTGTTCTAGTAAATTTTGTTTGAGCGCAATCATCAAACTTAATTAAAAAAGTCATTTAAGCCTTTTCACAGTGAGATCTATACGATATGGCCGAGAAATGTAATTTTGATGTTAACTCCCAAACCTCTGCGCAGAAGTCAACCAAACTTCACCCATTAGTGTATTGTATCACAATCTAGTAGTTACATGTGGAAATTTGGTTCTAGGACATTTGATTTGAGCGCAATCCTCAAACTTAGGTCAAAAAAGCCATTTAAGCCTTTTCACAGTGAGATCTATGCGATATGGCCGAGAAATGTAATTTTGATGTTAACTCCCAAACCGCTGCGCAGAAGTCAACCAAACTTCACCCAATAGTGTATTGTATCACATTCTAGTAGTTACATTTGAAAATTTCGTTCTAGGACATTTGGTTTGAGCGCAATCTTTAAACTTAGGTCAAAAAAGCCATTTAAGCCTTTTCACAGTGAGATCTATGCGATATGGCCGAGAAATGTAATTTTGATGTTAACTCCCAAACCGCTGCGCAGAAGTCAACCAAACTTCACCCAATAGTGTATTGTATCACAATCTAGTAGTTACATTTGAAAATTTTGTTCTAGGACATTTTGTTTGAACGCAATCATCAAACTTAATTAAAAAAGTCATTTAAGCCTTTTCACAGTGAGATCTATGCGATATGGCCGAGAAATGTAATTTTGATGTTAACTCCCAAACCGCTGCGCAGAAGTCAACCAAACTTCACCCATTAGTGTATTGTATCACAATCTAGTAGTTACATGTGGAAATTTGGTTATTGGACATTTGGTTTGAGCGCAATCATTAAACTTAGGTCAAAAAAGCCATTTAAGCCTTTTCACAGTGAGATCTATGCGATATGGCCGAGAAATGTAATTTTGATGTTAACTCCCAAACCGCTGCGCAGAAGTCAACCAAACTTCACCCAATAGTGTATTGTATCACAATCTAGTAGTTACATTAAAAAATTTTGTTCTAGGAAATTTTGTTTGAGCGCAATCATCAAACTTAATTAAAAAAGTCATTTAAGCCTTTTCACAGTGAGATCTATGCGATATGGCCGAGAAATGTAATTTTGATGTTAACTCCCAAACCTCTGCGCAGAAGTCAACCAAACTTCACCCAATAGTGTATTGTATCACAATCTAGTAGTTACATGTGGAAATTTGGTTCTAGGACATTTGATTTGAGAGCAATCTTTAAACTTAGGTCAAAAAAGCCATTTAAGCCTTTTCACAGTGAGATCTATGCGATATGGCCGAGAAATGTAATTTTGATGTTAACTCCCAAACCGCTGCGCAGAAGTCAACCAAACTTCACCCAATAGTGTATTGTATCACAATCTAGTAGTTACATTTGAAAATTTTGTTCTAGGACATTTTGTTTGAACGCAATCATCAAACTTAATTAAAAAAGTCATTTAAGCCTTTTCACAGTGAGATCTATGCGATATGGTCGAGAAATGTAATTTTGATGTTAACTCCCAAACCGCTGCGCAGAAGTCAACCAAACTTCACCCAATAGTGTATTGTATCACAATCTAGTAGTTACATTTGGAAATTTTGTTCTTGGACATTTGATTTGAGTGCAATCCTCAAACTTAGGTCAAAAAAGCCATTTAAGCCTTTTCACAGTGAGATCTATGCGATATGGCCGAGAAATGTAATTTTGATGTTAACTCCCAAACCGCTGCGCAGAAGTCAACCAAACTTCACCCAATAGTGTATTGTATCACAATCTAGTAGTTACATTTGAAAATTTTGTTCTAGGACATTTTGTTTGAACGCAATCATCAAACTTAATTAAAAAAGTCATTTAAGCCTTTTCACAGTGAGATCTATGCGATATGGCCGAGAAATGTAATTTTGATGTTAACTCCCAAACCGCTGCGCAGAAGTCAACCAAACTTCACCCAATAGTGTATTGTATCACATTCTAGTAGTTACATTTGAAAATTTCGTTCTAGGACATTTGGTTTGAGCGCAATCATTAAACTTAGGTCAAAAAAGCCATTTAAGCCTTTTCACAGTGAGATCTATGCGATATGGCCGAGAAATGTAATTTTGATGTTAACTCCCAAACCGCTGCGCAGAAGTCAACTAAACTTCACCCAATAGTGTATTGTATCACATTCTAGTAGTTACATTTGAAAATTTCGTTCTAGGACATTTGGTTTGAGCGCAATCATTAAACTTAATTAAAAAAGTCATTTAAGCCTTTTCACAGTGAGATCTATGCGATATGGCCGAGAAATGTAATTTTGATGTTAACTCCCAAACCGCTGCGCAGAAGTCAACCAAACTTCACCCATTAGTGTATTGTATCACAATCTAGTAATTACATGTGGAAATTTGGTTCTAGGACATTTGATTTGAGCGCAATCCTCAAACTTAGGTCAAAAAAGCCATTTAAGCCTTTTCACAGTGAGATCTATGCGATATGGCCGAGAAATGTAATTTTGATGTTAACTCCCAAACCGCTGCGCAGAAGTCAACCAAACTTCACCCAATAGTGTATTGTATCACAATCTAGTAGTTACATTTGAAAATTTTGTTCTATGACATTTTGTTTGAACGCAATCATCAAACTTAATTAAAAAAGTCATTTAAGCCTTTTCACAGTGAGATCTATGCGATATGGCCGAGAAATGTAATTTTGATGTTAACTCCCAAACCGCCTCGCAGAAGTCAACCAAACTTCACCCATTAGTGTATTGTATCACAATCTAGTAGTTACATGTGGAAATTTGGTTATTGGACATTTGGTTTGAGCGCAATCATTAAACTTAGGTCAAAAAAGTCATTTAAGCCTTTTCACAGTGAGATCTATGCGATATGGCCGAGAAATGTAATTTTGATGTTAACTCCCAAACCGCTGCGCAGAAGTCAACCAAACTTCACCCAATAGTGTATTGTATCACATTCTAGTAGTTACATTTGAAAATTTCGTTCTAGGACATTTGGTTTGAGCGCAATCATTAAATTTAGGTCAAAAAAGCCATTTAAGCCTTTTCACAGTGAGATCTATGCGATATGGCCGAGAAATGTAATTTTGATGTTAACTCCCAAACCGCTGCGCAGAAGTCAACTAAACTTCACCCAATAGTGTATTGTATCACATTCTAGTAGTTACATTTGAAAATTTCGTTCTAGGACATTTGGTTTGAGCGCAATCATTAAACTTAATTAAAAAAGTCATTTAAGCCTTTTCACAGTGAGATCTATGCGATATGGCCGAGAAATGTAATTTTGATGTTAACTCCCAAACCTCTGCGCAGAAGTCAACCAAACTTCACCCATTAGTGTATTGTATCACAATCTAGTAGTTACATGTGGAAATTTGGTTCTAGGACATTTGATTTGAGCGCAATCCTCAAACTTAGGTCAAAAAAGCCATTTAAGCCTTTTCACAGTGAGATCTATGCGATATGGCCGAGAAATGTAATTTTGATGTTAACTCCCAAACCGCTGCGCAGAAGTCAACCAAACTTCACCCAATAGTGTATTGTATCACATTCTAGTAGTTACATTTGAAAATTTCGTTCTAGGACATTTGGTTTGAGCGCAATCTTTAAACTTAGGTCAAAAAAGCCATTTAAGCCTTTTCACAGTGAGATCTATGCGATATGGCCGAGAAATGTAATTTTGATGTTAACTCCCAAACCGCTGCGCAGAAGTCAACCAAACTTCACCCAATAGTGTATTGTATCACAATCTAGTAGTTACATTTGAAAATTTTGTTCTAGGACATTTTGTTTGAACGCAATCATCAAACTTAATTAAAAAAGTCATTTAAGCCTTTTCACAGTGAGATCTATGCGATATGGCCGAGAAATGTAATTTTGATGTTAACTCCCAAACCGCTGCGCAGAAGTCAACCAAACTTCACCCAATAGTGTATTGTATCACAATCTAGTAGTTACATTTGAAAATTTTGTTCTAGGACATTTTGTTTGAACGCAATCATCAAACTTAATTAAAAAAGTCATTTAAGCCTTTTCACGGTGAGATCTATGCGATATGGCCGAGAAATGTAATTTTGATGTTAACTCCCAAACCGCTGCGCAGAAGTCAACCAAACTTCACCCAATAGTGTATTGTATCACATTCTAGTAGTTACATTTGAAAATTTCGTTCTAGGACATTTGGTTTGAGCGCAATCATTAAACTTAGGTCAAAAAAGCCATTTAAGCCTTTTCACAGTGAGATCTATGCGATATGGCCGAGAAATGTAATTTTGATGTTAACTCCCAAACCGCTGCGCAGAAGTCAACTAAACTTCACCCAATAGTGTATTGTATCACATTCTAGTAGTTACATTTGAAAATTTCGTTCTAGGACATTTGGTTTGAGCGCAATCATTAAACTTAATTAAAAAAGTCATTTAAGCCTTTTCACAGTGAGATCTATGCGATATGGCCGAGAAATGTAATTTTGATGTTAACTCCCAAACCGCTGCGCAGAAGTCAACCAAACTTCACCCATTAGTGTATTGTATCACAATCTAGTAATTACATGTGGAAATTTGGTTCTAGGACATTTGATTTGAGCGCAATCCTCAAACTTAGGTCAAAAAAGCCATTTAAGCCTTTTCACAGTGAGATCTATGCGATATGGCCGAGAAATGTAATTTTGATGTTAACTCCCAAACCGCTGCGCAGAAGTCAACCAAACTTCACCCAATAGTGTATTGTATCACAATCTAGTAGTTACATTTGAAAATTTTGTTCTATGACATTTTGTTTGAACGCAATCATCAAACTTAATTTAAAAAGTCATTTAAGCCTTTTCACAGTGAGATCTATGCGATATGGCCGAGAAATGTAATTTTGATGTTAACTCCCAAACCGCTGCGCAGAAGTCAACCAAACTTCACCCATTAGTGTATTGTATCACAATCTAGTAGTTACATGTGGAAATTTGGTTATTGGACATTTGGTTTGAGCGCAATCATTAAACTTAGGTCAAAAAAGCCATTTAAGCCTTTTCACAGTGAGATCTATGCGATATGGCCGAGAAATGTAATTTTGATGTTAACTCCCAAACCGCTGCGCAGAAGTCAACCAAACTTCACCCAATAGTGTATTGTATCACATTCTAGTAGTTACATTTGAAAATTTCGTTCTAGGACATTTGGTTTGAGCGCAATCATTAAACTTAATTAAAAAAGTCATTTAAGCCTTTTCACAGTGAGATCTATGCGATATGGCCGAGAAATGTAATTTTGATGTTAACTCCCAAACCGCTGCGCAGAAGTCAACCAAACTTCACCCAATAGTGTATTGTATCACATTCTAGTAGTTACATTTGAAAATTTCGTTCTAGGACATTTGGTTTGAGCGCAATCTTTAAACTTAGGTCAAAAAAGCCATTTAAGCCTTTTCACAGTGAGATCTATGCGATATGGCCGAGAAATGTAATTTTGATGTTAACTCCCAAACCGCTGCGCAGAAGTCAACCAAACTTCACCCAATAGTGTATTGTATCACAATCTAGTAGTTACATTTGGAAATTTGGTTCTTGGACATTTGATTTGAGCGCAATCCTCAAACTTAGGTCAAAAAAGCCATTTAAGCCTTTTCACAGTGAGATCTATGCGATATGGCCGAGAAATGTAATTTTGATGTTAACTCCCAAACCGCTGCGCAGAAGTCAACCAAACTTCACCCAATAGTGTATTGTATCACAATCTAGTAGTTACATTTGAAAATTTTGTTCTAGGACATTTTGTTTGAACGCAATCATCAAACTTAATTAAAAAAAGTCATTTAAGCCTTTTCACAGTGAGATCTATGCGATATGGCCGAGAAATGTAATTTTGATGTTAACTCCCAAACCGCTGCGCAGAAGTCAACCAAACTTCACTCAATAGTGTATTTTATCACAATCTAGTAGTTACATTTGGAAATTTAGTTCTAGGACATTTGATTTGAGCGCAATCTTCAAACTTAATTAAAAAAAGTCATTTAAGCCTTTTCACAGTGAGATCTATGCGATATGGCCGAGAAATGTAATTTTGATGTTCACTCCCAAACCGCTGCGCAGAAGTCAACCAAACTTCAACCATTAGTGTATTGTATCACAATCTAGTAGTTACATTTGAAAATTTTGTTCTAGGACATTTGATTTGAGCGCAATCATCAAACTTAATTAAAAAAGTCATTTAAGCCTTTTCACAGTGAGATCTATGCGATATGGCCGAGAAATGTAATTTTGATGTTAACTCCCAAACCGCTGCGCAGAAGTCAACCAAACTTCACCCATTAGTGTATTGTATCACAATCTAGTAGTTTCATGTGGAAATTTGGTTATTGGACATTTGATTTGAGCGCAATCCTCAAACTTAGGTCAAAAAAGCCATTTAAGCCTTTTCACAGTGAGATCTATGCGATATGGCCGAGAAATGTAATTTTGATGTTAACTCCCAAACCGCTGCGCAGAAGTCAACCAAACTTCACCCATTAGTGTATTGTATCACAATCTAGTAGTTACATGTGGAAATTTGGTTCTAGGACATTTGATTTGAGCGCAATCCTCAAACTTAGGTCAAAAAAGCCATTTAAGCCTTTTCAATGTGAGATCTATGCGATATGGCCGAGAAATGTAATTTTGATGTTAACTCCCAAACCGCTGCGCAGAAGTCAACCAAACTTCACCCAATAGTGTATTGTATCACATTCTAGTAGTTACATTTGAAAATTTCGTTCTAGGACATTTGGTTTGAGCGCAATCATTAAACTTAGGTCAAAAAAGCCATTTAAGCCTTTTCACAGTGAGATCTATGCGATATGGCCGAGAAATGTAATTTTGATGTTAACTCCCAAACCGCTGCGCAGAAGTCAACCAAACTTCACCCAATAGTGTATTGTATCACAATCTAGTAGTTACATTTGAAAATTTTGTTCTAGGAAATTTTGTTTGAGCGCAATCATTAAACTTAATTAAAAAAGTCATTTAAGCCTTTTCACAGTGAGATCTATGCGATATGGCCGAGAAATGTAATTTTGATGTTAACTCCCAAACCGCTGCGCAGAAGTCAACCAAACTTCACCCATTAGTGTATTGTATCACAATCTAGTAGTTACATGTGAAAATTTTGTTCTATGACATTTTGTTTGAACGCAATCATCAAACTTAATTAAAAAAGTCATTTAAGCCTTTTCACAGTGAGATCTATGCGATATGGCCGAGAAATGTAATTTTATGTTAACTCCCAAACCGCTGCGCAGAAGTCAACCAAACTTCACCCATTAGTGTATTGTATCACAATCTAGTAGTTACATGTGGAAATTTGGTTATTGGACATTTGGTTTGAGCGCAATCATTAAACTTAGGTCAAAAAAGCCATTTAAGCCTTTTCACAGTGAGATCTATGCGATATGGCCGAGAAATGTAATTTTGATGTTAACTCCCAAACCGCTGCGCAGAAGTCAACCAAACTTCACCCAATAGTGTATTGTATCACAATCTAGTAGTTACATTTGAAAATGTTGTTCTAGGACATTTGATTTGAGCGCAATCCTCAAACTTAGGTCAAAAAAGCCATTTAAGCCTTTTCACAGTGAGATCTATGCGATATGGCCGAGAAATGTAATTTTGATGTTAACTCCCAAACCGCTGCGCAGAAGTCAACCAAACTTCACCCAATAGTGTATTGTATCACAATCTAGTAGTTACATTTGAAAATTTTGTTCTAGGACATTTTGTTTGAGCGCAATCATCAAACTTAATTAAAAAAGTCATTTAAGCCTTTTCACAGTGAGATCTATGCGATATGGCCGAGAAATGTAATTTTGATGTTAACTCCCAAACCGCTGCGCAGAAGTCAACCAAACTTCACCCAATAGTGTATTGTATCACATTCTAGTAGTTACATTTGAAAATTTCGTTCTAGGACATTTGGTTTGAGCGCAATCTTTAAACTTAGGTCAAAAAAGCCATTTAAGCCTTTTCACAGTGAGATCTATGCGATATGGCCGAGAAATGTAATTTTGATGTTAACTCCCAAACCGCTGCGCAGAAGTCAACCAAACTTCACCCAATAGTGTATTGTATCACAATCTAGTAGTTACATTTGAAAATTTTGTTCTAGGACATTTTGTTTGAACGCAATCATCAAACTTAATTAAAAAAGTCATTTAAGCCTTTTCACAGTGAGATCTATGCGATATGGCCGAGAAATGTAATTTTGATGTTAACTCCCAAACCGCTGCGCAGAAGTCAACCAAACTTCACCCATTAGTGTATTGTATCACAATCTAGTAGTTACATGTGGAAATTTGGTTATTGGACATTTGGTTTGAGCGCAATCATTAAACTTAGGTCAAAAAAGCCATTTAAGCCTTTTCACAGTGAGATCTATGCGATATGGCCGAGAAATGTAATTTTGATGTTAACTCCCAAACCGCTGCGCAGAAGTCAACCAAACTTCACCCAATAGTGTATTGTATCACAATCTAGTAGTTACATTAAAAAATTTTGTTCTAGGAAATTTTGTTTGAGCGCAATCATCAAACTTAATTAAAAAAGTCATTTAAGCCTTTGCACAGTGAGATCTATGCGATATGGCCGAGAAATGTAATTTTGATGTTAACTCCCAAACCTCTGCGCAGAAGTCAACCAAACTTCACCCAATAGTGTATTGTATCACAATCTAGTAGTTACATGTGGAAATTTGGTTCTAGGACATTTGATTTGAGAGCAATCTTTAAACTTAGGTCAAAAAAGCCATTTAAGCCTTTTCACAGTGAGATCTATGCGATATGGCCGAGAAATGTAATTTTGATGTTAACTCCCAAACCGCTGCGCAGAAGTCAACCAAACTTCACCCAATAGTGTATTGTATCACAATCTAGTAGTTACATTTGAAAATTTTGTTCTAGGACATTTTGTTTGAACGCAATCATCAAACTTAATTAAAAAAGTCATTTAAGCCTTTTCACAGTGAGATCTATGCGATATGGTCGAGAAATGTAATTTTGATGTTAACTCCCAAACCGCTGCGCAGAAGTCAACCAAACTTCACCCAATAGTGTATTGTATCACAATCTAGTAGTTACATTTGGAAATTTTGTTCTTGGACATTTGATTTGAGTGCAATCCTCAAACTTAGGTCAAAAAAGCCATTTAAGCCTTTTCACAGTGAGATCTATGCGATATGGCCGAGAAATGTAATTTTGATGTTAACTCCCAAACCGCTGCGCAGAAGTCAACCAAACTTCACCCAATAGTGTATTGTATCACAATCTAGTAGTTACATTTGAAAATTTTGTTCTAGGACATTTTGTTTGAACGCAATCATCAAACTTAATTAAAAAAGTCATTTAAGCCTTTTCACAGTGAGATCTATGCGATATGGCCGAGAAATGTAATTTTGATGTTAACTCCCAAACCGCTGCGCAGAAGTCAACCAAACTTCACCCAATAGTGTATTGTATCACATTCTAGTAGTTACATTTGAAAATTTCGTTCTAGGACATTTGGTTTGAGCGCAATCATTAAACTTAGGTCAAAAAAGCCATTTAAGCCTTTTCACAGTGAGATCTATGCGATATGGCCGAGAAATGTAATTTTGATGTTAACTCCCAAACCGCTGCGCAGAAGTCAACTAAACTTCACCCAATAGTGTATTGTATCACATTCTAGTAGTTACATTTGAAAATTTCGTTCTAGGACATTTGGTTTGAGCGCAATCATTAAACTTAATTAAAAAAGTCATTTAAGCCTTTTCACAGTGAGATCTATGCGATATGGCCGAGAAATGTAATTTTGATGTTAACTCCCAAACCGCTGCGCAGAAGTCAACCAAACTTCACCCATTAGTGTATTGTATCACAATCTAGTAATTACATGTGGAAATTTGGTTCTAGGACATTTGATTTGAGCGCAATCCTCAAACTTAGGTCAAAAAAGCCATTTAAGCCTTTTCACAGTGAGATCTATGCGATATGGCCGAGAAATGTAATTTTGATGTTAACTCCCAAACCGCTGCGCAGAAGTCAACCAAACTTCACCCAATAGTGTATTGTATCACAATCTAGTAGTTACATTTGAAAATTTTGTTCTATGACATTTTGTTTGAACGCAATCATCAAACTTAATTAAAAAAGTCATTTAAGCCTTTTCACAGTGAGATCTATGCGATATGGCCGAGAAATGTAATTTTGATGTTAACTCCCAAACCGCCTCGCAGAAGTCAACCAAACTTCACCCATTAGTGTATTGTATCACAATCTAGTAGTTACATGTGGAAATTTGGTTATTGGACATTTGGTTTGAGCGCAATCATTAAACTTAGGTCAAAAAAGTCATTTAAGCCTTTTCACAGTGAGATCTATGCGATATGGCCGAGAAATGTAATTTTGATGTTAACTCCCAAACCGCTGCGCAGAAGTCAACCAAACTTCACCCAATAGTGTATTGTATCACATTCTAGTAGTTACATTTGAAAATTTCGTTCTAGGACATTTGGTTTGAGCGCAATCATTAAATTTAGGTCAAAAAAGCCATTTAAGCCTTTTCACAGTGAGATCTATGCGATATGGCCGAGAAATGTAATTTTGATGTTAACTCCCAAACCGCTGCGCAGAAGTCAACTAAACTTCACCCAATAGTGTATTGTATCACATTCTAGTAGTTACATTTGAAAATTTCGTTCTAGGACATTTGGTTTGAGCGCAATCATTAAACTTAATTAAAAAAGTCATTTAAGCCTTTTCACAGTGAGATCTATGCGATATGGCCGAGAAATGTAATTTTGATGTTAACTCCCAAACCGCTGCGCAGAAGTCAACCAAACTTCACCCATTAGTGTATTGTATCACAATCTAGTAATTACATGTGGAAATTTGGTTCTAGGACATTTGATTTGAGCGCAATCCTCAAACTTAGGTCAAAAAAGCCATTTAAGCCTTTTCACAGTGAGATCTATGCGATATGGCCGAGAAATGTAATTTTGATGTTAACTCCCAAACCGCTGCGCAGAAGTCAACCAAACTTCACCCAATAGTGTATTGTATCACAATCTAGTAGTTACATTTGAAAATTTTGTTCTATGACATTTTGTTTGAACGCAATCATCAAACTTAATTAAAAAAGTCATTTAAGCCTTTTCACAGTGAGATCTATGCGATATGGCCAAGAAATGTAATTTTGATGTTAACTCCCAAACCGCCTCGCAGAAGTCAACCAAACTTCACCCATTAGTGTATTGTATCACAATCTAGTAGTTACATGTGGAAATTTGGTTATTGGACATTTGGTTTGAGCGCAATCATTAAACTTAGGTCAAAAAAGCCATTTAAGCCTTTTCACAGTGAGATCTATGCGATATGGCCGAGAAATGTAATTTTGATGTTAACTCCAAAACCGCTGCGCAGAAGTCAACCAAACTTCACCCAATAGTGTATTGTATCACAATCTAGTAGTTACATTTGAAAATTTTGTTCTAGGAAATTTTGTTTGAGCGCAATCATCAAACTTAATTAAAAAAGTCATTTAAGCCTTTTCACAGTGAGATCTATGCGATATGGCCGAGAAATGTAATTTTGATGTTAACTCCCAAACCTCTGCGCAGAAGTCAACCAAACTTCACCCATTAGTGTATTGTATCACAATCTAGTAGTTACATGTGGAAATTTGGTTCTAGGACATTTGATTTGAGCGCAATCCTCAAACTTAGGTCAAAAAAGCCATTTAAGCCTTTTCACAGTGAGATCTATGCGATATGGCCGAGAAATGTAATTTTGATGTTAACTCCCAAACCGCTGCGCAGAAGTCAACCAAACTTCACCCAATAGTGTATTGTATCACATTCTAGTAGTTACATTTGAAAATTTCGTTCTAGGACATTTGGTTTGAGCGCAATCTTTAAACTTAGGTCAAAAAAGCCATTTAAGCCTTTTCACAGTGAGATCTATGCGATATGGCCGAGAAATGTAATTTTGATGTTAACTCCCAAACCGCTGCGCAGAAGTCAACCAAACTTCACCCAATAGTGTATTGTATCACAATCTAGTAGTTACATTTGAAAATTTTGTTCTAGGACATTTTGTTTGAACGCAATCATCAAACTTAATTAAAAAAGTCATTTAAGCCTTTTCACAGTGAGATCTATGCGATATGGCCGAGAAATGTAATTTTGATGTTAACTCCCAAACCGCTGCGCAGAAGTCAACCAAACTTCACCCAATAGTGTATTGTATCACAATCTAGTAGTTACATTTGAAAATTTTGTTCTAGGACATTTTGTTTGAACGCAATCATCAAACTTAATTAAAAAAGTCATTTAAGCCTTTTCACGGTGAGATCTATGCGATATGGCCGAGAAATGTAATTTTGATGTTAACTCCCAAACCGCTGCGCAGAAGTCAACCAAACTTCACCCAATAGTGTATTGTATCACATTCTAGTAGTTACATTTGAAAATTTCGTTCTAGGACATTTGGTTTGAGCGCAATCATTAAACTTAGGTCAAAAAAGCCATTTAAGCCTTTTCACAGTGAGATCTATGCGATATGGCCGAGAAATGTAATTTTGATGTTAACTCCCAAACCGCTGCGCAGAAGTCAACTAAACTTCACCCAATAGTGTATTGTATCACATTCTAGTAGTTACATTTGAAAATTTCGTTCTAGGACATTTGGTTTGAGCGCAATCATTAAACTTAATTAAAAAAGTCATTTAAGCCTTTTCACAGTGAGATCTATGCGATATGGCCGAGAAATGTAATTTTGATGTTAACTCCCAAACCGCTGCGCAGAAGTCAACCAAACTTCACCCATTAGTGTATTGTTTCACAATCTAGTAATTACATGTGGAAATTTGGTTCTAGGACATTTGATTTGAGCGCAATCCTCAAACTTAGGTCAAAAAAGCCATTTAAGCCTTTTCACAGTGAGATCTATGCGATATGGCCGAGAAATGTAATTTTGATGTTAACTCCCAAACCGCTGCGCAGAAGTCAACCAAACTTCACCCAATAGTGTATTGTATCACAATCTAGTAGTTACATTTGAAAATTTTGTTCTATGACATTTTGTTTGAACGCAATCATCAAACTTAATTTAAAAAGTCATTTAAGCCTTTTCACAGTGAGATCTATGCGATATGGCCGAGAAATGTAATTTTGATGTTAACTCCCAAACCGCTGCGCAGAAGTCAACCAAACTTCACCCATTAGTGTATTGTATCACAATCTAGTAGTTACATGTGGAAATTTGGTTATTGGACATTTGGTTTGAGCGCAATCATTAAACTTAGGTCAAAAAAGCCATTTAAGCCTTTTCACAGTGAGATCTATGCGATATGGCCGAGAAATGTAATTTTGATGTTAACTCCCAAACCGCTGCGCAGAAGTCAACCAAACTTCACCCAATAGTGTATTGTATCACATTCTAGTAGTTACATTTGAAAATTTCGTTCTAGGACATTTGGTTTGAGCGCAATCATTAAACTTAATTAAAAAAGTCATTTAAGCCTTTTCACAGTGAGATCTATGCGATATGGCCGAGAAATGTAATTTTGATGTTAACTCCCAAACCGCTGCGCAGAAGTCAACCAAACTTCACCCAATAGTGTATTGTATCACATTCTAGTAGTTACATTTGAAAATTTCGTTCTAGGACATTTGGTTTGAGCGCAATCTTTAAACTTAGGTCAAAAAAGCCATTTAAGCCTTTTCACAGTGAGATCTATGCGATATGGCCGAGAAATGTAATTTTGATGTTAACTCCCAAACCGCTGCGCAGAAGTCAACCAAACTTCACCCAATAGTGTATTGTATCACAATCTAGTAGTTACATTTGGAAATTTGGTTCTTGGACATTTGATTTGAGCGCAATCCTCAAACTTAGGTCAAAAAAGCCATTTAAGCCTTTTCACAGTGAGATCTATGCGATATGGCCGAGAAATGTAATTTTGATGTTAACTCCCAAACCGCTGCGCAGAAGTCAACCAAACTTCACCCAATAGTGTATTGTATCACAATCTAGTAGTTACATTTGAAAATTTTGTTCTAGGACATTTTGTTTGAACGCAATCATCAAACTTAATTAAAAAAGTCATTTAAGCCTTTTCACAGTGAGATCTATGCGATATGGCCGAGAAATGTAATTTTGATGTTAACTCCCAAACCGCTGCGCAGAAGTCAACCAAACTTCACCCAATAGTGTATTGTATCACAATCTAGTAGTTACATTTGAAAATTTTGTTCTATGACATTTTGTTTGAACGCAATCATCAAACTTAATTAAAAAAGTCATTTAAGCCTTTTCACAGTGAGATCTATGCGATATGGCCGAGAAATGTAATTTTGATGTTAACTCCCAAACCGCCTCGCAGAAGTCAACCAAACTTCACCCATTAGTGTATTGTATCACAATCTAGTAGTTACATGTGGAAATTTGGTTATTGGACATTTGGTTTGAGCGCAATCATTAAACTTAGGTCAAAAAAGTCATTTAAGCCTTTTCACAGTGAGATCTATGCGATATGGCCGAGAAATGTAATTTTGATGTTAACTCCCAAACCGCTGCGCAGAAGTCAACCAAACTTCACCCAATAGTGTATTGTATCACATTCTAGTAGTTACATTTGAAAATTTCGTTCTAGGACATTTGGTTTGAGCGCAATCATTAAATTTAGGTCAAAAAAGCCATTTAAGCCTTTTCACAGTGAGATCTATGCGATATGGCCGAGAAATGTAATTTTGATGTTAACTCCCAAACCGCTGCGCAGAAGTCAACTAAACTTCACCCAATAGTGTATTGTATCACATTCTAGTAGTTACATTTGAAAATTTCGTTCTAGGACATTTGGTTTGAGCGCAATCATTAAACTTAATTAAAAAAGTCATTTAAGCCTTTTCACAGTGAGATCTATGCGATATGGCCGAGAAATGTAATTTTGATGTTAACTCCCAAACCGCTGCGCAGAAGTCAACCAAACTTCACCCATTAGTGTATTGTATCACAATCTAGTAATTACATGTGGAAATTTGGTTCTAGGACATTTGATTTGAGCGCAATCCTCAAACTTAGGTCAAAAAAGCCATTTAAGCCTTTTCACAGTGAGATCTATGCGATATGGCCGAGAAATGTAATTTTGATGTTAACTCCCAAACCGCTGCGCAGAAGTCAACCAAACTTCACCCAATAGTGTATTGTATCACAATCTAGTAGTTACATTTGAAAATTTTGTTCTATGACATTTTGTTTGAACGCAATCATCAAACTTAATTAAAAAAGTCATTTAAGCCTTTTCACAGTGAGATCTATGCGATATGGCCAAGAAATGTAATTTTGATGTTAACTCCCAAACCGCCTCGCAGAAGTCAACCAAACTTCACCCATTAGTGTATTGTATCACAATCTAGTAGTTACATGTGGAAATTTGGTTATTGGACATTTGGTTTGAGCGCAATCATTAAACTTAGGTCAAAAAAGCCATTTAAGCCTTTTCACAGTGAGATCTATGCGATATGGCCGAGAAATGTAATTTTGATGTTAACTCCAAAACCGCTGCGCAGAAGTCAACCAAACTTCACCCAATAGTGTATTGTATCACAATCTAGTAGTTACATTTGAAAATTTTGTTCTAGGAAATTTTGTTTGAGCGCAATCATCAAACTTAATTAAAAAAGTCATTTAAGCCTTTTCACAGTGAGATCTATGCGATATGGCCGAGAAATGTAATTTTGATGTTAACTCCCAAACCTCTGCGCAGAAGTCAACCAAACTTCACCCATTAGTGTATTGTATCACAATCTAGTAGTTACATGTGGAAATTTGGTTCTAGGACATTTGATTTGAGCGCAATCCTCAAACTTAGGTCAAAAAAGCCATTTAAGCCTTTTCACAGTGAGATCTATGCGATATGGCCGAGAAATGTAATTTTGATGTTAACTCCCAAACCGCTGCGCAGAAGTCAACCAAACTTCACCCAATAGTGTATTGTATCACATTCTAGTAGTTACATTTGAAAATTTCGTTCTAGGACATTTGGTTTGAGCGCAATCTTTAAACTTAGGTCAAAAAAGCCATTTAAGCCTTTTCACAGTGAGATCTATGCGATATGGCCGAGAAATGTAATTTTGATGTTAACTCCCAAACCGCTGCGCAGAAGTCAACCAAACTTCACCCAATAGTGTATTGTATCACAATCTAGTAGTTACATTTGAAAATTTTGTTCTAGGACATTTTGTTTGAACGCAATCATCAAACTTAATTAAAAAAGTCATTTAAGCCTTTTCACAGTGAGATCTATGCGATATGGCCGAGAAATGTAATTTTGATGTTAACTCCCAAACCGCTGCGCAGAAGTCAACCAAACTTCACCCAATAGTGTATTGTATCACAATCTAGTAGTTACATTTGAAAATTTTGTTCTAGGACATTTTGTTTGAACGCAATCATCAAACTTAATTAAAAAAGTCATTTAAGCCTTTTCACGGTGAGATCTATGCGATATGGCCGAGAAATGTAATTTTGATGTTAACTCCCAAACCGCTGCGCAGAAGTCAACCAAACTTCACCCAATAGTGTATTGTATCACATTCTAGTAGTTACATTTGAAAATTTCGTTCTAGGACATTTGGTTTGAGCGCAATCATTAAACTTAGGTCAAAAAAGCCATTTAAGCCTTTTCACAGTGAGATCTATGCGATATGGCCGAGAAATGTAATTTTGATGTTAACTCCCAAACCGCTGCGCAGAAGTCAACTAAACTTCACCCAATAGTGTATTGTATCACATTCTAGTAGTTACATTTGAAAATTTCGTTCTAGGACATTTGGTTTGAGCGCAATCATTAAACTTAATTAAAAAAGTCATTTAAGCCTTTTCACAGTGAGATCTATGCGATATGGCCGAGAAATGTAATTTTGATGTTAACTCCCAAACCGCTGCGCAGAAGTCAACCAAACTTCACCCATTAGTGTATTGTTTCACAATCTAGTAATTACATGTGGAAATTTGGTTCTAGGACATTTGATTTGAGCGCAATCCTCAAACTTAGGTCAAAAAAGCCATTTAAGCCTTTTCACAGTGAGATCTATGCGATATGGCCGAGAAATGTAATTTTGATGTTAACTCCCAAACCGCTGCGCAGAAGTCAACCAAACTTCACCCAATAGTGTATTGTATCACAATCTAGTAGTTACATTTGAAAATTTTGTTCTATGACATTTTGTTTGAACGCAATCATCAAACTTAATTTAAAAAGTCATTTAAGCCTTTTCACAGTGAGATCTATGCGATATGGCCGAGAAATGTAATTTTGATGTTAACTCCCAAACCGCTGCGCAGAAGTCAACCAAACTTCACCCATTAGTGTATTGTATCACAATCTAGTAGTTACATGTGGAAATTTGGTTATTGGACATTTGGTTTGAGCGCAATCATTAAACTTAGGTCAAAAAAGCCATTTAAGCCTTTTCACAGTGAGATCTATGCGATATGGCCGAGAAATGTAATTTTGATGTTAACTCCCAAACCGCTGCGCAGAAGTCAACCAAACTTCACCCAATAGTGTATTGTATCACATTCTAGTAGTTACATTTGAAAATTTCGTTCTAGGACATTTGGTTTGAGCGCAATCATTAAACTTAATTAAAAAAGTCATTTAAGCCTTTTCACAGTGAGATCTATGCGATATGGCCGAGAAATGTAATTTTGATGTTAACTCCCAAACCGCTGCGCAGAAGTCAACCAAACTTCACCCAATAGTGTATTGTATCACATTCTAGTAGTTACATTTGAAAATTTCGTTCTAGGACATTTGGTTTGAGCGCAATCTTTAAACTTAGGTCAAAAAAGCCATTTAAGCCTTTTCACAGTGAGATCTATGCGATATGGCCGAGAAATGTAATTTTGATGTTAACTCCCAAACCGCTGCGCAGAAGTCAACCAAACTTCACCCAATAGTGTATTGTATCACAATCTAGTAGTTACATTTGGAAATTTGGTTCTTGGACATTTGATTTGAGCGCAATCCTCAAACTTAGGTCAAAAAAGCCATTTAAGCCTTTTCACAGTGAGATCTATGCGATATGGCCGAGAAATGTAATTTTGATGTTAACTCCCAAACCGCTGCGCAGAAGTCAACCAAACTTCACCCAATAGTGTATTGTATCACAATCTAGTAGTTACATTTGAAAATTTTGTTCTAGGACATTTTGTTTGAACGCAATCATCAAACTTAATTAAAAAAGTCATTTAAGCCTTTTCACAGTGAGATCTATGCGATATGGCCGAGAAATGTAATTTTGATGTTAACTCCCAAACCGCTGCGCAGAAGTCAACCAAACTTCACTCAATAGTGTATTTTATCACAATCTAGTAGTTACATTTGGAAATTTAGTTCTAGGACATTTGATTTGAGCGCAATCTTCAAACTTAATTAAAAAAAGTCATTTAAGCCTTTTCACAGTGAGATCTATGCGATATGGCCGAGAAATGTAATTTTGATGTTCACTCCCAAACCGCTGCGCAGAAGTCAACCAAACTTCAACCATTAGTGTATTGTATCACAATCTAGTAGTTACATTTGAAAATTTTGTTCTAGGACATTTGATTTGAGCGCAATCATCAAACTTAATTAAAAAAGTCATTTAAGCCTTTTCACAGTGAGATCTATGCGATATGGCCGAGAAATGTAATTTTGATGTTAACTCCCAAACCGCTGCGCAGAAGTCAACCAAACTTCACCCATTAGTGTATTGTATCACAATCTAGTAGTTTCATGTGGAAATTTGGTTATTGGACATTTGATTTGAGCGCAATCCTCAAACTTAGGTCAAAAAAGCCATTTAAGCCTTTTCACAGTGAGATCTATGCGATATGGCCGAGAAATGTAATTTTGATGTTAACTCCCAAACCGCTGCGCAGAAGTCAACCAAACTTCACCCATTAGTGTATTGTATCACAATCTAGTAGTTACATGTGGAAATTTGGTTCTAGGACATTTGATTTGAGCGCAATCCTCAAACTTAGGTCAAAAAAGCCATTTAAGCCTTTTCAATGTGAGATCTATGCGATATGGCCGAGAAATGTAATTTTGATGTTAACTCCCAAACCGCTGCGCAGAAGTCAACCAAACTTCACCCAATAGTGTATTGTATCACATTCTAGTAGTTACATTTGAAAATTTCGTTCTAGGACATTTGGTTTGAGCGCAATCATTAAACTTAGGTCAAAAAAGCCATTTAAGCCTTTTCACAGTGAGATCTATGCGATATGGCCGAGAAATGTAATTTTGATGTTAACTCCCAAACCGCTGCGCAGAAGTCAACCAAACTTCACCCAATAGTGTATTGTATCACAATCTAGTAGTTACATTTGAAAATTTTGTTCTAGGAAATTTTGTTTGAGCGCAATCATTAAACTTAATTAAAAAAGTCATTTAAGCCTTTTCACAGTGAGATCTATGCGATATGGCCGAGAAATGTAATTTTGATGTTAACTCCCAAACCGCTGCGCAGAAGTCAACCAAACTTCACCCATTAGTGTATTGTATCACAATCTAGTAGTTACATGTGAAAATTTTGTTCTATGACATTTTGTTTGAACGCAATCATCAAACTTAATTAAAAAAGTCATTTAAGCCTTTTCACAGTGAGATCTATGCGATATGGCCGAGAAATGTAATTTTATGTTAACTCCCAAACCGCTGCGCAGAAGTCAACCAAACTTCACCCATTAGTGTATTGTATCACAATCTAGTAGTTACATGTGGAAATTTGGTTATTGGACATTTGGTTTGAGCGCAATCATTAAACTTAGGTCAAAAAAGCCATTTAAGCCTTTTCACAGTGAGATCTATGCGATATGGCCGAGAAATGTAATTTTGATGTTAACTCCCAAACCGCTGCGCAGAAGTCAACCAAACTTCACCCAATAGTGTATTGTATCACAATCTAGTAGTTACATTTGAAAATGTTGTTCTAGGACATTTGATTTGAGCGCAATCCTCAAACTTAGGTCAAAAAAGCCATTTAAGCCTTTTCACAGTGAGATCTATGCGATATGGCCGAGAAATGTAATTTTGATGTTAACTCCCAAACCGCTGCGCAGAAGTCAACCAAACTTCACCCAATAGTGTATTGTATCACAATCTAGTAGTTACATTTGAAAATTTTGTTCTAGGACATTTTGTTTGAGCGCAATCATCAAACTTAATTAAAAAAGTCATTTAAGCCTTTTCACAGTGAGTTCTATGCGATATGGCCGAGAAATGTAATTTTGATGTTAACTCCCAAACCGCTGCGCAGAAGTCAACCAAACTTCACCCATTAGTGTATTGTATCACAATCTAGTAGTTACATGTGGAAATTTGGTTCTAGGACATTTGATTTGAGCGCAATCCTCAAACTTAGGTCAAAAAAGCCATTTAAGCCTTTTCACAGTGAGATCTATGCGATATGGCCGAGAAATGTAATTTTGATGTTAACTCCCAAACCGCTGCGCAGAAGTCAACCAAACTTCACCCAATAGTGTATTGTATCACATTCTAGTAGTTACATTTGAAAATTTTGTTCTAGGACATTTGGTTTGAGCGCAATCATTAAACTTAGGTCAAAAAAGCCATTTAAGCCTTTTCACAGTGAGATCTATGCGATATGGCCGAGAAATGTAATTTTGATGTTAACTCCCAAACCGCTGCGCAGAAGTCAACCAAACTTCACCCAATAGTGTATTGTATCACAATCTAGTAGTTACATTTGAAAATTTTGTTCTAGGACATTTTGTTTGAACGCAATCATCAAACTTAATTAAAAAAGTCATTTAAGCCTTTTCACAGTGAGATCTATGCGATATGGCCGAGAAATGTAATTTTGATGTTAACTCCCAAACCGCTGCGCAGAAGTCAACCAAACTTCACCCAATAGTGTATTGTATCACAATCTAGTAGTTACATTTGGAAATTTAGTTCTAGGACATTTGATTTGAGCGCAATCTTCAAACTTAATTAAAAAAAGTCATTTAAGCCTTTTCACAGTGAGATCTATGCGATATGGCCGAGAAATGTAATTTTGATGTTCACTCCCAAACCGCTGCGCAGAAGTCAACCAAACTTCAACCATTAGTGTATTGTATCACAATCTAGTAGTTACATTTGAAAATTTTGTTCTAGGACATTTGATTTGAGCGCAATCATCAAACTTAGGTCAAAAAAGCCATTTAAGCCTTTTCACAGTGAGATCTATGCGATATGGCCGAGAAATGTAATTTTGATGTTAACTCCCAAACCGCTGCGCAGAAGTCAACCAAACTTCACCCAATAGTGTATTGTATCACAATCTAGTAGTTTCATGTGGAAATTTGGTTATTGGACATTTGATTTGAGCGCAATCCTCAAACTTAGGTCAAAAAAGCCATTTAAGCCTTTTCACAGTGAGATCTATGCGATATGGCCGAGAAATGTAATTTTGATGTTAACTCCCAAACCGCTGCGCAGAAGTCAACCAAACTTCACCCATTAGTGTATTGTATCACAATCTAGTAGTTACATGTGGAAATTTGGTTCTAGGACATTTGATTTGAGCGCAATCCTCAAACTTAGGTCAAAAAAGCCATTTAAGCCTTTTCAATGTGAGATCTATGCGATATGGCCGAGAAATGTAATTTTGATGTTAACTCCCAAACCGCTGCGCAGAAGTCAACCAAACTTCACCCAATAGTGTATTGTATCACATTCTAGTAGTTACATTTGAAAATTTCGTTCTAGGACATTTGGTTTGAGCGCAATCATTAAACTTAGGTCAAAAAAGCCATTTAAGCCTTTTCACAGTGAGATCTATGCGATATGGCCGAGAAATGTAATTTTGATGTTAACTCCCAAACCGCTGCGCAGAAGTCAACCAAACTTCACCCAATAGTGTATTGTATCACAATCTAGTAGTTACATTTGAAAATTTTGTTCTAGGAAATTTTGTTTGAGCGCAATCATTAAACTTAATTAAAAAAGTCATTTAAGCCTTTTCACAGTGAGATCTATGCGATATGGCCGAGAAATGTAATTTTGATGTTAACTCCCAAACCGCTGCGCAGAAGTCAACCAAACTTCACCCATTAGTGTATTGTATCACAATCTAGTAGTTACATGTGAAAATTTTGTTCTATGACATTTTGTTTGAACGCAATCATCAAACTTAATTAAAAAAGTCATTTAAGCCTTTTCACAGTGAGATCTATGCGATATGGCCGAGAAATGTAATTTTATGTTAACTCCCAAACCGCTGCGCAGAAGTCAACCAAACTTCACCCATTAGTGTATTGTATCACAATCTAGTAGTTACATGTGGAAATTTGGTTATTGGACATTTGGTTTGAGCGCAATCATTAAACTTAGGTCAAAAAAGCCATTTAAGCCTTTTCACAGTGAGATCTATGCGATATGGCCGAGAAATGTAATTTTGATGTTAACTCCCAAACCGCTGCGCAGAAGTCAACCAAACTTCACCCAATAGTGTATTGTATCACAATCAAGTAGTTACATTTGAAAATGTTGTTCTAGGACATTTGATTTGAGCGCAATCCTCAAACTTAGGTCAAAAAAGCCATTTAAGCCTTTTCACAGTGAGATCTATGCGATATGGCCGAGAAATGTAATTTTGATGTTAACTCCCAAACCGCTGCGCAGAAGTCAACCAAACTTCACCCAATAGTGTATTGTATCACAATCTAGTAGTTACATTTGAAAATTTTGTTCTAGGACATTTTGTTTGAGCGCAATCATCAAACTTAATTAAAAAAGTCATTTAAGCCTTTTCACAGTGAGTTCTATGCGATATGGCCGAGAAATGTAATTTTGATGTTAACTCCCAAACCGCTGCGCAGAAGTCAACCAAACTTCACCCATTAGTGTATTGTATCACAATCTAGTAGTTACATGTGGAAATTTGGTTCTAGGACATTTGATTTGAGCGCAATCCTCAAACTTAGGTCAAAAAAGCCATTTAAGCCTTTTCACAGTGAGATCTATGCGATATGGCCGAGAAATGTAATTTTGATGTTAACTCCCAAACCGCTGCGCAGAAGTCAACCAAACTTCACCCAATAGTGTATTGTATCACATTCTAGTAGTTACATTTGAAAATTTTGTTCTAGGACATTTGGTTTGAGCGCAATCATTAAACTTAGGTCAAAAAAGCCATTTAAGCCTTTTCACAGTGAGATCTATGCGATATGGCCGAGAAATGTAATTTTGATGTTAACTCCCAAACCGCTGCGCAGAAGTCAACCAAACTTCACCCATTAGTGTATTGTATCACAATCTAGTAGTTACATTTGAAAATTTTGTTCTATGACATTTTGTTTGAACGCAATCATCAAACTTAATTAAAAAAGTCATTTAAGCGTTTTCACAGTGAGATCTATGCGATATGGCCGAGAAATGTAATTTTGATGTTAACTCCCAAACCGCTGCGCAGAAGTCAACCAAACTTCACCCATTAGTGTATTGTATCACAATCTAGTAGTTACATGTGGAAATTTGGTTATTGGACATTTGATTTGAGCGCAATCCTCAAACTTAGGTCAAAAAAGCCATTTAAGCCTTTTCACAGTGAGATCTATGCGATATGGCCGAGAAATGTAATTTTGATGTTAACTCCCAAACCGCTGCGCAGAAGTCAACCAAACTTCACCCATTAGTGTATTGTATCACAATCTAGTAGTTACATGTGGAAATTTGGTTCTAGGACATTTGATTTGAGCGCAATCCTCAAACTTAGGTCAAAAAAGCCATTTAAGCCTTTTCACAGTGAGATCTATGCGATATGGCCGAGAAATGTAATTTTGATGTTAACTCCCAAACCGCTGCGCAGAAGTCAACCAAACTTCACCCAATAGTGTATTGTATCACAATCTAGTAGTTACATTTGAAAATTTTGTTCTAGGAAATTTTGTTTGAGCGCAATCATCAAACTTAATTAAAAAAGTCATTTAAGCCTTTTCACAGTGAGATCTATGCGATATGGCCGAGAAATGTAATTTTGATGTTAACTCCCAAACCGCTGCGCAGAAGTCAACCAAACTTCACCCATTAGTGTATTGTATCACAATCTAGTAGTTACATGTGGAAATTTGGTTCTAGGACATTTGATTTGAGCGCAATCCTCAAACTTAGGTCAAAAAAGCCATTTAGGCCTTTTCACAGTGAGATCTATGCGATATGGCCGAGAAATGTAATTTTGATGTTAACTCCCAAACCGCTGCGCAGAAGTCAACCAAACTTCACCCAATAGTGTATTGTATCACATTCTAGTAGTTACATTTGAAAATTTCGTTCTAGGACATTTGGTTTGAGCGCAATCTTTAAACTTAGGTCAAAAAAGCCATTTAAGCCTTTTCACAGTGAGATCTATGCGATATGGCCGAGAAATGTAATTTTGATGTTAACTCCCAAACCGCTGCGCAGAAGTCAACCAAACTTCACCCAATAGTGTATTGTATCACAATCTAGTAGTTACATTTGAAAATTTTGTTCTAGGACATTTTGTTTGAACGCAATCATCAAACTTAATTAAAAAAGTCATTTAAGCCTTTTCACAGTGAGATCTATGCGATATGGCCGAGAAATGTAATTTTGATGTTAACTCCCAAACCGCTGCGCAGAAGTCAACCAAACTTCACTCAATAGTGTATTTTATCACAATCTAGTAGTTACATTTGGAAATTTAGTTCTAGGACATTTGATTTGAGCGCAATCTTCAAACTTAATTAAAAAAAGTCATTTAAGCCTTTTCACAGTGAGATCTATGCGATATGGCCGAGAAATGTAATTTTGATGTTCACTCCCAAACCGCTGCGCAGAAGTCAACCAAACTTCAACCATTAGTGTATTGTATCACAATCTAGTAGTTACATGTGGAAATTTGGTTCTAGGACATTTGATTTGAGCGCAATCCTCAAACTTAGGTCAAAAAAGCCATTTAAGCCTTTTCACAGTGAGATCTATGCGATATGGCCGAGAAATGTAATTTTGATGTTAACTCCCAAACCGCTGCGCAGAAGTCAACCAAACTTCACCCATTAGTGTATTGTATCACAATCTAGTAGTTACATTTGAAAATTTTGTTCTATGACATTTTGTTTGAACGCAATCATCAAACTTAATTAAAAAAGTCATTTAAGCCTTTTCACAGTGAGATCTATGCGATATGGCCGAGAAATGTAATTTTGATGTTAACTCCCAAACCGCTATGCAAGAAGTCAACCAAACTTCACCCATTAGTGTATTGTATCACAATCTAGTAGTTACATGTGGAAATTTGGTTATTGGACATTTGATTTGAGCGCAATCCTCAAACTTAGGTCAAAAAAGCCATTTAAGCCTTTTTACAGTGAGATCTATGCGATATGGCCGAGAAATGTAATTTTGATGTTAACTCCCAAACCGCTGCGCAGAAGTCAACCAAACTTCACCCATTAGTGTATTGTATCACAATCTAGTAGTTACATGTGGAAATTTGGTTCTAGGACATTTGATTTGAGCGCAATCCTCAAACTTAGGTCAAAAAAGCCATCAAGCCTTTTCACAGTGAGATCTATGCGATATGGCCGAGAAATGTAATTTTGATGTTAACTCCCAAACCGCTGCGCAGAAGTCAACCAAACTTCACCCAATAGTGTATTGTATCACATTCTAGTAGTTACATTTGAAAATTTCGTTCTAGGACATTTGGTTTGAGCGCAATCATTAAACTTAGGTCAAAAAAGCCATTTAAGCCTTTTCACAGTGAGATCTATGCGATATGGCCGAGAAATGTAATTTTGATGTTAACTCCCAAACCGCTGCGCAGAAGTCAACCAAACTTCTCCCAATAGTGTATTGTATCACAATCTAGTAGTTACATTTGAAAATTTTGTTGTAGGAAATTTTGTTTGAGCGCAATCATCAAACTTAATTAAAAAAGTCATTTAAGCCTTTTCACAGTGAGATCTATGCGATATGGCCGAGAAATGTAATTTTGATGTTAACTCCCAAACCGCTGCGCAGAAGTCAACCAAACTTCACCCATTAGTGTATTGTATCACAATCTAGTAGTTACATGTGGAAATTTGGTTATTGGACATTTGATTTGAGCGCAATCCTCAAACTTAGGTCAAAAAAGCCATTTAAGCCTTTTCACAGTGAGATCTATGCGATATGGCCGAGAAATGTAATTTTGATGTTAACTCCCAAACCGCTGCGCAGAAGTCAACCAAACTTCACCCAATAGTGTATTGTATCACATTCTAGTAGTTACATTTGAAAATTTTGTTCTAGGACATTTGGTTTGAGCGCAATCATTAAACTTAGCTCAAAAAAGCCATTTAAGCCTTTTCACAGTGAGATCTATGCGATATGGCCGAGAAATGTAATTTTGATGTTAACTCCCAAACCGCTGCGCAGAAGTCAACTAAACTTCAACCAATAGTGTATTGTATCACATTCTAGTAGTTACATTTGAAAATTTTGTTCTAGGACATTTGGTTTGAGCGCAATCATTAAACTTAATTAAAAAAGTCATTTAAGCCTTTTCACAGTGAGATCTATGCGATATGGCCGAGAAATGTAATTTTGATGTTAACTCCCAAACCGCTGCGCAGAAGTCAACTAAACTTCACCCAATAGTGTATTGTATCACATTCTAGTAGTTACATTTGAAAATTTTGTTCTAGGACATTTGGTTTGAGCGCAATCATTAAACTTAATTAAAAAAGTCATTTAAGCCTTTTCACAGTGAGATCTATGCGATATGGCCGAGAAATGTAATTTTGATGTTAACTCCCAAACCGCTGCGCAGAAGTCAACCAAACTTCACCCATTAGTGTATTGTATCACAATCTAGTAATTACATGTGGAAATTTGGTTCAAGGACATTTGATTTGAGCGCAATCCTCAAACTTAGGTCAAAAAAGCCATTTAAGCCTTTTCACAGTGAGATCTATGCGATATGGCCGAGAAATGTAATTTTGATGTTAACTCCCAAACCGCTGCGCAGAAGTCAACCAAACTTCACCCAATAGTGTATTGTATCACAATCTAGTAGTTACATTTGAAAATTTTGTTCTATGACATTTTGTTTGAACGCAATCATCAAACTTAATTAAAAAAGTCATTTAAGCCTTTTCACAGTGAGATCTATGCGATATGGCCGAGAAATGTAATTTTGATGTTAACTCCCAAACCGCTATGCAAGAAGTCAACCAAACTTCACCCATTAGTGTATTGTATCACAATCTAGTAGTTACATGTGGAAATTTGGTTATTGGACATTTGATTTGAGCGCAATCCTCAAACTTAGGTCAAAAAAGCCATTTAAGCCTTTTCACAGTGAGATCTATGCGATATGGCCGAGAAATGTAATTTTGATGTTAACTCCCAAACCGCTGCGCAGAAGTCAACCAAACTTCACCCATTAGTGTATTGTATCACAATCTAGTAGTTACATGTGGAAATTTGGTTCTAGGACATTTGATTTGAGCGCAATCCTCAAACTTAGGTCAAAAAAGCCATCAAGCCTTTTCACAGTGAGATCTATGCGATATGGCCGAGAAATGTAATTTTGATGTTAACTCCCAAACCGCTGCGCAGAAGTCAACCAAACTTCACCCAATAGTGTATTGTATCACATTCTAGTAGTTACATTTGAAAATTTCGTTCTAGGACATTTGGTTTGAGCGCAATCATTAAACTTAGGTCAAAAAAGCCATTTAAGCCTTTTCACAGTGAGATCTATGCGATATGGCCGAGAAATGTAATTTTGATGTTAACTCCCAAACCGCTGCGCAGAAGTCAACCAAACTTCACCCAATAGTGTATTGTATCACAATCTAGTAGTTACATTTGAAAATTTTGTTGTAGGAAATTTTGTTTGAGCGCAATCATCAAACTTAATTAAAAAAGTCATTTAAGCCTTTTCACAGTGAGATCTATGCGATATGGCCGAGAAATGTAATTTTGATGTTAACTCCCAAACCGCTGCGCAGAAGTCAACCAAACTTCACCCATTAGTGTATTGTATCACAATCTAGTAGTTACATGTGGAAATTTGGTTATTGGACATTTGATTTGAGCGCAATCCTCAAACTTAGGTCAAAAAAGCCATTTAAGCCTTTTCACAGTGAGATCTATGCGATATGGCCGAGAAATGTAATTTTGATGTTAACTCCCAAACCGCTGCGCAGAAGTCAACCAAACTTCACCCATTAGTGTATTGTATCACAATCTAGTAGTTACATGTGGAAATTTGGTTCTAGGACATTTGATTTGAGCGCAATCCTCAAACTTAGGTCAAAAAAGCCATTTAAGCCTTTTCACAGTGAGATCTATGCGATATGGCCGAGAAATGTAATTTTGATGTTAACTCCCAAACCGCTGCGCAGAAGTCAACTAAACTTCAACCAATAGTGTATTGTATCACATTCTAGTAGTTACATTTGAAAATTTTGTTCTAGGACATTTGGTTTGAGCGCAATCATTAAACTTAATTAAAAAAGTCATTTAAGCCTTTTCACAGTGAGATCTATGCGATATGGCCGAGAAATGTAATTTTGATGTTAACTCCCAAACCGCTGCGCAGAAGTCAACTAAACTTCACCCAATAGTGTATTGTATCACATTCTAGTAGTTACATTTGAAAATTTTGTTCTAGGACATTTGGTTTGAGCGCAATCATTAAACTTAATTAAAAAAGTCATTTAAGCCTTTTCACAGTGAGATCTATGCGATATGGCCGAGAAATGTAATTTTGATGTTAACTCCCAAACCGCTGCGCAGAAGTCAACCAAACTTCACCCATTAGTGTATTGTATCACAATCTAGTAATTACATGTGGAAATTTGGTTCAAGGACATTTGATTTGAGCGCAATCCTCAAACTTAGGTCAAAAAAGCCATTTAAGCCTTTTCACAGTGAGATCTATCCGATATGGCCGAGAAATGTAATTTTGATGTTAACTCCCAAACCGCTGCGCAGAAGTCAACCAAACTTCACCCAATAGTGTATTGTATCACAATCTAGTAGTTACATTTGAAAATTTTGTTCTAGGACATTTTGTTTGAACGCAATCATCAAACTTAATTAAAAAAGTCATTTAAGCCTTTTCACAGTGAGATCTATGCGATATGGTCGAGAAATGTAATTTTGATGTTAACTCCCAAACCGCTGCGCAGAAGTCAACCAAACTTCACCCAATAGTGTATTGTATCACATTCTAGTAGTTACATTTGAAAATTTTGTTCTATGACATTTTGTTTGAACGCAATCATCAAACTTAATTAAAAAAGTCATTTAAGCCTTTTCACAGTGAGATCTATGCGATATGGCCGAGAAATGTAATTTTGATGTTAACTCCCAAACCGCTATGCAAGAAGTCAACCAAACTTCACCCATTAGTGTATTGTATCACAATCTAGTAGTTACATGTGGAAATTTGGTTATTGGACATTTGATTTGAGCGCAATCCTCAAACTTAGGTCAAAAAAGCCATTTAAGCCTTTTCACAGTGAGATCTATGCGATATGGCCGAGAAATGTAATTTTGATGTTAACTCCCAAACCGCTGCGCAGAAGTCAACCAAACTTCACCCATTAGTGTATTGTATCACAATCTAGTAGTTACATGTGGAAATTTGGTTCTAGGACATTTGATTTGAGCGCAATCCTCAAACTTAGGTCAAAAAAGCCATTTAAGCCTTTTCACAGTGAGATCTATGCGATATGGCCGAGAAATGTAATTTTGATGTTAACTCCCAAACCGCTGCGCAGAAGTCAACCAAACTTCACCCATTAGTGTATTGTATCACAATCTAGTAGTTACATGTGGAAATTTGGTTCTAGGACATTTGATTTGAGCGCAATCCTCAAACTTAGGTCAAAAAAGCCATCAAGCCTTTTCACAGTGAGATCTATGCGATATGGCCGAGAAATGTAATTTTGATGTTAACTCCCAAACCGCTGCGCAGAAGTCAACCAAACTTCACCCAATAGTGTATTGTATCACATTCTAGTAGTTACATTTGAAAATTTCGTTCTAGGACATTTGGTTTGAGCGCAATCATTAAACTTAGGTCAAAAAAGCCATTTAAGCCTTTTCACAGTGAGATCTATGCGATATGGCCGAGAAATGTAATTTTGATGTTAACTCCCAAACCGCTGCGCAGAAGTCAACCAAACTTCACCCAATAGTGTATTGTATCACAATCTAGTAGTTACATTTGAAAATTTTGTTGTAGGAAATTTTGTTTGAGCGCAATCATCAAACTTAATTAAAAAAGTCATTTAAGCCTTTTCACAGTGAGATCTATGCGATATGGCCGAGAAATGTAATTTTGATGTTAACTCCCAAACCGCTGCGCAGAAGTCAACCAAACTTCACCCATTAGTGTATTGTATCACAATCTAGTAGTTACATGTGGAAATTTGGTTATTGGACATTTGATTTGAGCGCAATCCTCAAACTTAGGTCAAAAAAGCCATTTAAGCCTTTTCACAGTGAGATCTATGCGATATGGCCGAGAAATGTAATTTTGATGTTAACTCCCAAACCGCTGCGCAGAAGTCAACCAAACTTCACCCATTAGTGTATTGTATCACAATCTAGTAGTTACATGTGGAAATTTGGTTCTAGGACATTTGATTTGAGCGCAATCCTCAAACTTAGGTCAAAAAAGCCATTTAAGCCTTTTCACAGTGAGATCTATGCGATATGGCCGAGAAATGTAATTTTGATGTTAACTCCCAAACCGCTGCGCAGAAGTCAACTAAACTTCAACCAATAGTGTATTGTATCACATTCTAGTAGTTACATTTGAAAATTTTGTTCTAGGACATTTGGTTTGAGCGCAATCATTAAACTTAATTAAAAAAGTCATTTAAGCCTTTTCACAGTGAGATCTATGCGATATGGCCGAGAAATGTAATTTTGATGTTAACTCCCAAACCGCTGCGCAGAAGTCAACTAAACTTCACCCAATAGTGTATTGTATCACATTCTAGTAGTTACATTTGAAAATTTTGTTCTAGGACATTTGGTTTGAGCGCAATCATTAAACTTAATTAAAAAAGTCATTTAAGCCTTTTCACAGTGAGATCTATGCGATATGGCCGAGAAATGTAATTTTGATGTTAACTCCCAAACCGCTGCGCAGAAGTCAACCAAACTTCACCCATTAGTGTATTGTATCACAATCTAGTAATTACATGTGGAAATTTGGTTCAAGGACATTTGATTTGAGCGCAATCCTCAAACTTAGGTCAAAAAAGCCATTTAAGCCTTTTCACAGTGAGATCTATCCGATATGGCCGAGAAATGTAATTTTGATGTTAACTCCCAAACCGCTGCGCAGAAGTCAACCAAACTTCACCCAATAGTGTATTGTATCACAATCTAGTAGTTACATTTGAAAATTTTGTTCTAGGACATTTTGTTTGAACGCAATCATCAAACTTAATTAAAAAAGTCATTTAAGCCTTTTCACAGTGAGATCTATGCGATATGGTCGAGAAATGTAATTTTGATGTTAACTCCCAAACCGCTGCGCAGAAGTCAACCAAACTTCACCCAATAGTGTATTGTATCACATTCTAGTAGTTACATTTGAAAATTTCGTTCTAGGACATTTGGTTTGAGCGCAATCATTAAACTTAGGTCAAAAAAGCCATTTAAGCCTTTTCACAGTGAGATCTATGCGACATGGCCGAGAAATGTAATTTTGATGTTAACTCCCAAACCGCCTCGCAGAAGTCAACCAAACTTCACCCATTAGTGTATTGTATCACAATCTAGTAGTTACATGTGGAAATTTGGTTATTGGACATTTGGTTTGAGCGCAATCATTAAACTTAGGTCAAAAAAGTCATTTAAGCCTTTTCACAGTGAGATCTATGCGATATGGCCGAGAAATGTAATTTTGATGTTAACTCCCAAACCGCTGCGCAGAAGTCAACCAAACTTCACCCAATAGTGTATTGTATCACATTCTAGTAGTTACATTTGAAAATTTCGTTCTAGGACATTTGGTTTGAGCGCAATCATTAAATTTAGGTCAAAAAAGCCATTTAAGCCTTTTCACAGTGAGATCTATGCGAT
The DNA here is from genome assembly GCF_030265065.1 of Corythoichthys intestinalis. Taxonomy (NCBI): domain Eukaryota; kingdom Metazoa; phylum Chordata; class Actinopteri; order Syngnathiformes; family Syngnathidae; genus Corythoichthys; species Corythoichthys intestinalis. The sequence continues at coordinate 782,438 of NW_026651600.1, read as the reverse complement.
ATGGCCGAGAAATGTAATTTTGATGTTAACTCCCAAACCGCTGCGCAGAAGTCAACTAAACTTCACCCAATAGTGTATTGTATCACATTCTAGTAGTTACATTTGAAATTTTCGTTCTAGGACATTTGGTTTGAGCGCAATCATTAAACTTAATTAAAAAAGTCATTTAAGCCTTTTCACAGTGAGATCTATGCGATATGGCCGTGAAATGTAATTTTGATGTTAACTCACAAACCGCTGCGCAGAAGTCAACCAAACTTCACCCATTAGTGTATTGTATCACAATCTAGTAATTACATGTGGAAATTTGGTTCTAGGACATTTGATTTGAGCGCAATCCTCAAACTTAGGTCAAAAAAGCCATTTAAGCCTTTTCACAGTGAGATCTATGCGATATGGCCGAGAAATGTAATTTTGATGTTAACTCCCAAACCGCTGCGCAGAAGTCAACCAAACTTCACCCAATAGTGTATTGTATCACAATCTAGTAGTTACATTTGAAAATTTTGTTCTATGACATTTTGTTTGAACGCAATCATCAAACTTAATTAAAAAAGTCATTTAAGCCTTTTCACAGTGAGATCTATGCGATATGGCCAAGAAATGTAATTTTGATGTTAACTCCCAAACCGCCTCGCAGAAGTCAACCAAACTTCACCCATTAGTGTATTGTATCACAATCTAGTAGTTACATGTGGAAATTTGGTTATTGGACATTTGGTTTGAGCGCAATCATTAAACTTAGGTCAAAAAAGCCATTTAAGCCTTTTCACAGTGAGATCTATGCGATATGGCCGAGAAATGTAATTTTGATGTTAACTCCAAAACCGCTGCGCAGAAGTCAACCAAACTTCACCCAATAGTGTATTGTATCACAATCTAGTAGTTACATTTGAAAATTTTGTTCTAGGAAATTTTGTTTGAGCGCAATCATCAAACTTAATTAAAAAAGTCATTTAAGCCTTTTCACAGTGAGATCTATGCGATATGGCCGAGAAATGTAATTTTGATGTTAACTCCCAAACCTCTGCGCAGAAGTAAACCAAACTTCACCCATTAGTGTATTGTATCACAATCTAGTAGTTACATGTGGAAATTTGGTTCTAGGACATTTGATTTGAGCGCAATCCTCAAACTTAGGTCAAAAAAGCCATTTAAGCCTTTTCACAGTGAGATCTATGCGATATGGCCGAGAAATGTAATTTTGATGTTAACTCCCAAACCGCTGCGCAGAAGTCAACCAAACTTCACCCAATAGTGTATTGTATCACAATCTAGTAGTTACATTTGAAAATTTTGTTCTAGGACATTTTGTTTGAACGCAATCATCAAACTTAATTAAAAAAGTCATTTAAGCCTTTTCACGGTGAGATCTATGCGATATGGCCGAGAAATGTAATTTTGATGTTAACTCCCAAACCGCTGCGCAGAAGTCAACCAAACTTCACCCAATAGTGTATTGTATCACAATCTAGTAGTTACATTTGAAAATTTTGTTCTAGGACATTTTGTTTGAACGCAATCATCAAACTTAATTAAAAAAGTCATTTAAGCCTTTTCACGGTGAGATCTATGCGATATGGCCGAGAAATGTAATTTTGATGTTAACTCCCAAACCGCTGCGCAGAAGTCAACCAAACTTCACCCAATAGTGTATTGTATCACATTCTAGTAGTTACATTTGAAAATTTCGTTCTAGGACATTTGGTTTGAGCGCAATCATTAAACTTAGGTCAAAAAAGCCATTTAAGCCTTTTCACAGTGAGATCTATGCGATATGGCCGAGAAATGTAATTTTGATGTTAACTCCCAAACCGCTGCGCAGAAGTCAACTAAACTTCACCCAATAGTGTATTGTATCACATTCTAGTAGTTACATTTGAAAATTTCGTTCTAGGACATTTGGTTTGAGCGCAATCATTAAACTTAATTAAAAAAGTCATTTAAGCCTTTTCACAGTGAGATCTATGCGATATGGCCGAGAAATGTAATTTTGATGTTAACTCCCAAACCGCTGCGCAGAAGTCAACCAAACTTCACCCATTAGTGTATTGTATCACAATCTAGTAATTACATGTGGAAATTTGGTTCTAGGACATTTGATTTGAGCGCAATCCTCAAACTTAGGTCAAAAAAGCCATTTAAGCCTTTTCACAGTGAGATCTATGCGATATGGCCGAGAAATGTAATTTTGATGTTAACTCCCAAACCGCTGCGCAGAAGTCAACCAAACTTCACCCAATAGTGTATTGTATCACAATCTAGTAGTTACATTTGAAAATTTTGTTCTATGACATTTTGTTTGAACGCAATCATCAAACTTAATTAAAAAAGTCATTTAAGCCTTTTCACAGTGAGATCTATGCGATATGGCCGAGAAATGTAATTTTGATGTTAACTCCCAAACCGCTGCGCAGAAGTCAACCAAACTTCACCCATTAGTGTATTGTATCACAATCTAGTAGTTACATGTGGAAATTTGGTTATTGGACATTTGGTTTGAGCGCAATCATTAAACTTAGGTCAAAAAAGCCATTTAAGCCTTTTCACAGTGAGATCTATGCGATATGGCCGAGAAATGTAATTTTGATGTTAACTCCCAAACCGCTGCGCAGAAGTCAACCAAACTTCACCCAATAGTGTATTGTATCACAATCTAGTAGTTACATTTGAAAATTTTGTTCTAGGAAATTTTGTTTGAGCGCAATCATCAAACTTAATTAAAAAAGTCATTTAAGCCTTTTCACAGTGAGATCTATACGATATGGCCGAGAAATGTAATTTTGATGTTAACTCCCAAACCTCTGCGCAGAAGTCAACCAAACTTCACCCATTAGTGTATTGTATCACAATCTAGTAGTTACATGTGGAAATTTGGTTCTAGGACATTTGATTTGAGCGCAATCCTCAAACTTAGGTCAAAAAAGCCATTTAAGCCTTTTCACAGTGAGATCTATGCGATATGGCCGAGAAATGTAATTTTGATGTTAACTCCCAAACCGCTGCGCAGAAGTCAACCAAACTTCACCCAATAGTGTATTGTATCACATTCTAGTAGTTACATTTGAAAATTTCGTTCTAGGACATTTGGTTTGAGCGCAATCTTTAAACTTAGGTCAAAAAAGCCATTTAAGCCTTTTCACAGTGAGATCTATGCGATATGGCCGAGAAATGTAATTTTGATGTTAACTCCCAAACCGCTGCGCAGAAGTCAACCAAACTTCACCCAATAGTGTATTGTATCACAATCTAGTAGTTACATTTGAAAATTTTGTTCTAGGACATTTTGTTTGAACGCAATCATCAAACTTAATTAAAAAAGTCATTTAAGCCTTTTCACAGTGAGATCTATGCGATATGGCCGAGAAATGTAATTTTGATGTTAACTCCCAAACCGCTGCGCAGAAGTCAACCAAACTTCACCCAATAGTGTATTGTATCACAATCTAGTAGTTACATTTGGAAATTTGGTTCTTAGACATTTGATTTGAGCGCAATCCTCAAACTTAGGTCAAAAAAGCCATTTAAGCCTTTTCACAGTGAGATCTATGCGATATGGCCGAGAAATGTAATTTTGATGTTAACTCCCAAACCGCTGCGCAGAAGTCAACTAAACTTCACCCAATAGTGTATTGTATCACATTCTAGTAGTTACATTTGAAAATTTCGTTCTAGGACATTTGGTTTGAGCGCAATCATTAAACTTAATTAAAAAAGTCATTTAAGCCTTTTCACAGTGAGATCTATGCGATATGGCCGAGAAATGTAATTTTGATGTTAACTCCCAAACCGCTGCGCAGAAGTCAACCAAACTTCACCCAATAGTGTATTGTATCACATTCTAGTAGTTACATTTGAAAATTTCGTTCTAGGACATTTGGTTTGAGCGCAATCTTTAAACTTAGGTCAAAAAAGCCATTTAAGCCTTTTCACAGTGAGATCTATGCGATATGGCCGAGAAATGTAATTTTGATGTTAACTCCCAAACCGCTGCGCAGAAGTCAACCAAACTTCACCCAATAGTGTATTGTATCACAATCTAGTAGTTACATTTGGAAATTTGGTTCTTAGACATTTGATTTGAGCGCAATCCTCAAACTTAGGTCAAAAAAGCCATTTAAGCCTTTTCACAGTGAGATCTATGCGATATGGCCGAGAAATGTAATTTTGATGTTAACTCCCAAACCGCTGCGCAGAAGTCAACTAAACTTCACCCAATAGTGTATTGTATCACATTCTAGTAGTTACATTTGAAAATTTCGTTCTAGGACATTTGGTTTGAGCGCAATCATTAAACTTAATTAAAAAAGTCATTTAAGCCTTTTCACAGTGAGATCTATGCGATATGGCCGAGAAATGTAATTTTGATGTTAACTCCCAAACCGCTGCGCAGAAGTCAACCAAACTTCACCCAATAGTGTATTGTATCACATTCTAGTAGTTACATTTGAAAATTTCGTTCTAGGACATTTGGTTTGAGCGCAATCTTTAAACTTAGGTCAAAAAAGCCATTTAAGCCTTTTCACAGTGAGATCTATGCGATATGGCCGAGAAATGTAATTTTGATGTTAACTCCCAAACCGCTGCGCAGAAGTCAACCAAACTTCACCCAATAGTGTATTGTATCACAATCTAGTAGTTACATTTGGAAATTTGGTTCTTGGACATTTGATTTGAGCGCAATCCTCAAACTTAGGTCAAAAAAGCCATTTAAGCCTTTTCACAGTGAGATCTATGCGATATGGCCGAGAAATGTAATTTTGATGTTAACTCCCAAACCGCTGCGCAGAAGTCAACCAAACTTCACCCAATAGTGTATTGTATCACAATCTAGTAGTTACATTTGAAAATTTTGTTCTAGGACATTTTGTTTGAACGCAATCATCAAACTTAATTAAAAAAGTCATTTAAGCCTTTTCACAGTGAGATCTATGCGATATGGCCGAGAAATGTAATTTTGATGTTAACTCCCAAACCGCTGCGCAGAAGTCAACCAAACTTCACTCAATAGTGTATTTTATCACAATCTAGTAGTTACATTTGGAAATTTAGTTCTAGGACATTTGATTTGAGCGCAATCTTCAAACTTAATTAAAAAAAGTCATTTAAGCCTTTTCACAGTGAGATCTATGCGATATGGCCGAGAAATGTAATTTTGATGTTCACTCCCAAACCGCTGCGCAGAAGTCAACCAAACTTCACCCAATAGTGTATTGTATCACATTCTAGTAGTTACATTTGAAAATTTCGTTCTAGGACATTTGGTTTGAGCGCAATCATTAAACTTAGGTCAAAAAAGCCATTTAAGCCTTTTCACAGTGAGATCTATGCGATATGGCCGAGAAATGTAATTTTGATGTTAACTCCCAAACCGCTGCGCAGAAGTCAACTAAACTTCACCCAATAGTGTATTGTATCACATTCTAGTAGTTACATTTGAAAATTTCGTTCTAGGACATTTGGTTTGAGCGCAATCATTAAACTTAATTAAAAAAGTCATTTAAGCCTTTTCACAGTGAGATCTATGCGATATGGCCGAGAAATGTAATTTTGATGTTAACTCCCAAACCGCTGCGCAGAAGTCAACCAAACTTCACCCATTAGTGTATTGTATCACAATCTAGTAATTACATGTGGAAATTTGGTTCTAGGACATTTGATTTGAGCGCAATCCTCAAACTTAGGTCAAAAAAGCCATTTAAGCCTTTTCACAGTGAGATCTATGCGATATGGCCGAGAAATGTAATTTTGATGTTAACTCCCAAACCGCTGCGCAGAAGTCAACCAAACTTCACCCAATAGTGTATTGTATCACAATCTAGTAGTTACATTTGAAAATTTTGTTCTATGACATTTTGTTTGAACGCAATCATCAAACTTAATTAAAAAAGTCATTTAAGCCTTTTCACAGTGAGATCTATGCGATATGGCCGAGAAATGTAATTTTGATGTTAACTCCCAAACCGCTGCGCAGAAGTCAACCAAACTTCACCCATTAGTGTATTGTATCACAATCTAGTAGTTACATGTGGAAATTTGGTTATTGGACATTTGGTTTGAGCGCAATCATTAAACTTAGGTCAAAAAAGCCATTTAAGCCTTTTCACAGTGAGATCTATGCGATATGGCCGAGAAATGTAATTTTGATGTTAACTCCCAAACCGCTGCGCAGAAGTCAACCAAACTTCACCCAATAGTGTATTGTATCACAATCTAGTAGTTACATTTGAAAATTTTGTTCTAGGAAATTTTGTTTGAGCGCAATCATCAAACTTAATTAAAAAAGTCATTTAAGCCTTTTCACAGTGAGATCTATACGATATGGCCGAGAAATGTAATTTTGATGTTAACTCCCAAACCTCTGCGCAGAAGTCAACCAAACTTCACCCATTAGTGTATTGTATCACAATCTAGTAGTTACATGTGGAAATTTGGTTCTAGGACATTTGATTTGAGCGCAATCCTCAAACTTAGGTCAAAAAAGCCATTTAAGCCTTTTCACAGTGAGATCTATGCGATATGGCCGAGAAATGTAATTTTGATGTTAACTCCCAAACCGCTGCGCAGAAGTCAACCAAACTTCACCCAATAGTGTATTGTATCACATTCTAGTAGTTACATTTGAAAATTTCGTTCTAGGACATTTGGTTTGAGCGCAATCTTTAAACTTAGGTCAAAAAAGCCATTTAAGCCTTTTCACAGTGAGATCTATGCGATATGGCCGAGAAATGTAATTTTGATGTTAACTCCCAAACCGCTGCGCAGAAGTCAACCAAACTTCACCCAATAGTGTATTGTATCACAATCTAGTAGTTACATTTGAAAATTTTGTTCTAGGACATTTTGTTTGAACGCAATCATCAAACTTAATTAAAAAAGTCATTTAAGCCTTTTCACAGTGAGATCTATGCGATATGGCCGAGAAATGTAATTTTGATGTTAACTCCCAAACCGCTGCGCAGAAGTCAACCAAACTTCACCCAATAGTGTATTGTATCACAATCTAGTAGTTACATTTGGAAATTTGGTTCTTAGACATTTGATTTGAGCGCAATCCTCAAACTTAGGTCAAAAAAGCCATTTAAGCCTTTTCACAGTGAGATCTATGCGATATGGCCGAGAAATGTAATTTTGATGTTAACTCCCAAACCGCTGCGCAGAAGTCAACCAAACTTCACTCAATAGTGTATTTTATCACAATCTAGTAGTTACATTTGGAAATTTAGTTCTAGGACATTTGATTTGAGCGCAATCTTCAAACTTAATTAAAAAAAGTCATTTAAGCCTTTTCACAGTGAGATCTATGCGATATGGCCGAGAAATGTAATTTTGATGTTCACTCCCAAACCGCTGCGCAGAAGTCAACCAAACTTCAACCATTAGTGTATTGTATCACAATCTAGTAGTTACATTTGAAAATTTTGTTCTAGGACATTTGATTTGAGCGCAATCATCAAACTTAATTAAAAAAGTCATTTAAGCCTTTTCACAGTGAGATCTATGCGATATGGCCGAGAAATGTAATTTTGATGTTAACTCCCAAACCGCTGCGCAGAAGTCAACCAAACTTCACCCATTAGTGTATTGTATCACAATCTAGTAGTTTCATGTGGAAATTTGGTTATTGGACATTTGATTTGAGCGCAATCCTCAAACTTAGGTCAAAAAAGCCATTTAAGCCTTTTCACAGTGAGATCTATGCGATATGGCCGAGAAATGTAATTTTGATGTTAACTCCCAAACCGCTGCGCAGAAGTCAACCAAACTTCACCCATTAGTGTATTGTATCACAATCTAGTAGTTACATGTGGAAATTTGGTTCTAGGACATTTGATTTGAGCGCAATCCTCAAACTTAGGTCAAAAAAGCCATTTAAGCCATTTCAATGTGAGATCTATGCGATATGGCCGAGAAATGTAATTTTGATGTTAACTCCCAAACCGCTGCGCAGAAGTCAACCAACCTTCACCCAATAGTGTATTGTATCACATTCTAGTAGTTACATTTGAAAATTTCGTTCTAGGACATTTGGTTTGAGCGCAATCATTAAACTTAGGTCAAAAAAGCCATTTAAGCCTTTTCACAGTGAGATCTATGCGATATGGCCGAGAAATGTAATTTTGATGTTAACTCCCAAACCGCTGCGCAGAAGTCAACCAAACTTCACCCAATAGTGTATTGTATCACAATCTAGTAGTTACATTTGAAAATTTTGTTCTAGGAAATTTTGTTTGAGCGCAATCATTAAACTTAATTAAAAAAGTCATTTAAGCCTTTTCACAGTGAGATCTATGCGATATGGCCGAGAAATGTAATTTTGATGTTAACTCCCAAACCGCTGCGCAGAAGTCAACCAAACTTCACCCATTAGTGTATTGTATCACAATCTAGTAGTTACATGTGAAAATTTTGTTCTATGACATTTTGTTTGAACGCAATCATCAAACTTAATTAAAAAAGTCATTTAAGCCTTTTCACAGTGAGATCTATGCGATATGGCCGAGAAATGTAATTTTATGTTAACTCCCAAACCGCTGCGCAGAAGTCAACCAAACTTCACCCATTAGTGTATTGTATCACAATCTAGTAGTTACATGTGGAAATTTGGTTATTGGACATTTGGTTTGAGCGCAATCATTAAACTTAGGTCAAAAAAGCCATTTAAGCCTTTTCACAGTGAGATCTATGCGATATGGCCGAGAAATGTAATTTTGATGTTAACTCCCAAACCGCTGCGCAGAAGTCAACCAAACTTCACCCAATAGTGTATTGTATCACAATCTAGTAGTTACATTTGAAAATGTTGTTCTAGGACATTTGATTTGAGCGCAATCCTCAAACTTAGGTCAAAAAAGCCATTTAAGCCTTTTCACAGTGAGATCTATGCGATATGGCCGAGAAATGTAATTTTGATGTTAACTCCCAAACCGCTGCGCAGAAGTCAACCAAACTTCACCCAATAGTGTATTGTATCACAATCTAGTAGTTACATTTGAAAATTTTGTTCTAGGACATTTTGTTTGAGCGCAATCATCAAACTTAATTAAAAAAGTCATTTAAGCCTTTTCACAGTGAGTTCTATGCGATATGGCCGAGAAATGTAATTTTGATGTTAACTCCCAAACCGCTGCGCAGAAGTCAACCAAACTTCACCCATTAGTGTATTGTATCACAATCTAGTAGTTACATGTGGAAATTTGGTTCTAGGACATTTGATTTGAGCGCAATCCTCAAACTTAGGTCAAAAAAGCCATTTAAGCCTTTTCACAGTGAGATCTATGCGATATGGCCGAGAAATGTAATTTTGATGTTAACTCCCAAACCGCTGCGCAGAAGTCAACCAAACTTCACCCAATAGTGTATTGTATCACATTCTAGTAGTTACATTTGAAAATTTTGTTCTAGGACATTTGGTTTGAGCGCAATCATTAAACTTAGGTCAAAAAAGCCATTTAAGCCTTTTCACAGTGAGATCTATGCGATATGGCCGAGAAATGTAATTTTGATGTTAACTCCCAAACCGCTGCGCAGAAGTCAACCAAACTTCACCCATTAGTGTATTGTATCACAATCTAGTAGTTACATTTGAAAATTTTGTTCTATGACATTTTGTTTGAACGCAATCATCAAACTTAATTAAAAAAGTCATTTAAGCGTTTTCACAGTGAGATCTATGCGATATGGCCGAGAAATGTAATTTTGATGTTAACTCCCAAACCGCTGCGCAGAAGTCAACCAAACTTCACCCATTAGTGTATTGTATCACAATCTAGTAGTTACATGTGGAAATTTGGTTATTGGACATTTGATTTGAGCGCAATCCTCAAACTTAGGTCAAAAAAGCCATTTAAGCCTTTTCACAGTGAGATCTATGCGATATGGCCGAGAAATGTAATTTTGATGTTAACTCCCAAACCGCTGCGCAGAAGTCAACCAAACTTCACCCATTAGTGTATTGTATCACAATCTAGTAGTTACATGTGGAAATTTGGTTCTAGGACATTTGATTTGAGCGCAATCCTCAAACTTAGGTCAAAAAAGCCATTTAAGCCTTTTCACAGTGAGATCTATGCGATATGGCCGAGAAATGTAATTTTGATGTTAACTCCCAAACCGCTGCGCAGAAGTCAACCAAACTTCACCCAATAGTGTATTGTATCACAATCTAGTAGTTACATTTGAAAATTTTGTTCTAGGAAATTTTGTTTGAGCGCAATCATCAAACTTAATTAAAAAAGTCATTTAAGCCTTTTCACAGTGAGATCTATGCGATATGGCCGAGAAATGTAATTTTGATGTTAACTCCCAAACCGCTGCGCAGAAGTCAACCAAACTTCACCCATTAGTGTATTGTATCACAATCTAGTAGTTACATGTGGAAATTTGGTTCTAGGACATTTGATTTGAGCGCAATCCTCAAACTTAGGTCAAAAAAGCCATTTAGGCCTTTTCACAGTGAGATCTATGCGATATGGCCGAGAAATGTAATTTTGATGTTAACTCCCAAACCGCTGCGCAGAAGTCAACCAAACTTCACCCAATAGTGTATTGTATCACATTCTAGTAGTTACATTTGAAAATTTCGTTCTAGGACATTTGGTTTGAGCGCAATCTTTAAACTTAGGTCAAAAAAGCCATTTAAGCCTTTTCACAGTGAGATCTATGCGATATGGCCGAGAAATGTAATTTTGATGTTAACTCCCAAACCGCTGCGCAGAAGTCAACCAAACTTCACCCAATAGTGTATTGTATCACAATCTAGTAGTTACATTTGAAAATTTTGTTCTAGGACATTTTGTTTGAACGCAATCATCAAACTTAATTAAAAAAGTCATTTAAGCCTTTTCACAGTGAGATCTATGCGATATGGCCGAGAAATGTAATTTTGATGTTAACTCCCAAACCGCTGCGCAGAAGTCAACCAAACTTCACTCAATAGTGTATTTTATCACAATCTAGTAGTTACATTTGGAAATTTAGTTCTAGGACATTTGATTTGAGCGCAATCTTCAAACTTAATTAAAAAAAGTCATTTAAGCCTTTTCACAGTGAGATCTATGCGATATGGCCGAGAAATGTAATTTTGATGTTCACTCCCAAACCGCTGCGCAGAAGTCAACCAAACTTCAACCATTAGTGTATTGTATCACAATCTAGTAGTTACATGTGGAAATTTGGTTCTAGGACATTTGATTTGAGCGCAATCCTCAAACTTAGGTCAAAAAAGCCGTTTAAGCCTTTTCACAGTGAGATCTATGCGATATGGCCGAGAAATGTAATTTTGATGTTAACTCCCAAACCGCTGCGCAGAAGTCAACCAAACTTCACCCAATAGTGTATTGTATCACATTCTAGTAGTTACATTTGAAAATTTTGTTGTAGGACATTTGGTTTGAGCGCAATCATTAAACTTAGCTCAAAAAAGCCATTTAAGCCTTTTCACAGTGAGATCTATGCGATATGGCCGAGAAATGTAATTTTGATGTTAACTCCCAAACCGCTGCGCAGAAGTCAACTAAACTTCAACCAATAGTGTATTGTATCACATTCTAGTAGTTACATTTGAAAATTTTGTTCTAGGACATTTGGTTTGAGCGCAATCATTAAACTTAATTAAAAAAGTCATTTAAGCCTTTTCACAGTGAGATCTATGCGATATGGCCGAGAAATGTAATTTTGATGTTAACTCCCAAACCGCTGCGCAGAAGTCAACTAAACTTCACCCAATAGTGTATTGTATCACATTCTAGTAGTTACATTTGAAAATTTTGTTCTAGGACATTTGGTTTGAGCGCAATCATTAAACTTAATTAAAAAAGTCATTTAAGCCTTTTCACAGTGAGATCTATGCGATATGGCCGAGAAATGTAATTTTGATGTTAACTCCCAAACCGCTGCGCAGAAGTCAACCAAACTTCACCCATTAGTGTATTGTATCACAATCTAGTAATTACATGTGGAAATTTGGTTCAAGGACATTTGATTTGAGCGCAATCCTCAAACTTAGGTCAAAAAAGCCATTTAAGCCTTTTCACAGTGAGATCTATGCGATATGGCCGAGAAATGTAATTTTGATGTTAACTCCCAAACCGCTGCGCAGAAGTCAACCAAACTTCACCCATTAGTGTATTGTATCACAATCTAGTAGTTACATTTGAAAATTTTGTTCTATGACATTTTGTTTGAACGCAATCATCAAACTTAATTAAAAAAGTCATTTAAGCGTTTTCACAGTGAGATCTATGCGATATGGCCGAGAAATGTAATTTTGATGTTAACTCCCAAACCGCTGCGCAGAAGTCAACCAAACTTCACCCATTAGTGCATTGTATCACAATCTAGTAGTTACATGTAGAAATTTGGTTATTGGACATTTGATTTGAGCGCAATCCTCAAACTTAGGTCAAAAAAGCCATTTAAGCCTTTTCACAGTGAGATCTATGCGATATGGCCGAGAAATGTAATTTTGATGTTAACTCCCAAACCGCTGCGCAGAAGTCAACCAAACTTCACCCATTAGTGTATTGTATCACAATCTAGTAGTTACATGTGGAAATTTGGTTCTAGGACATTTGATTTGAGCGCAATCCTCAAACTTAGGTCAAAAAAGCCATTCAAGCCTTTTCACAGTGAGATCTATGCGATATGGCCAAGAAATGTAATTTTGATGTTAACTCCCAAACCGCTGCGCAGAAGTCAACCAAACTTCACCCATTAGTGTATTGTATCACAATCTAGTAGTTACATGTGGAAATTTGGTTCTAGGACATTTGATTTGAGCGCAATCCTCAAACTTAGGTCAAAAAAGCCATCAAGCCTTTTCACAGTGAGATCTATGCGATATGGCCGAGAAATGTAATTTTGATGTTAACTCCCAAACCGCTGCGCAGAAGTCAACCAAACTTCACCCAATAGTGTATTGTATCACATTCTAGTAGTTACATTTGAAAATTTCGTTCTAGGACATTTGGTTTGAGCGCAATCATTAAACTTAGGTCAAAAAAGCCATTTAAGCCTTTTCACAGTGAGATCTATGCGATATGGCCGAGAAATGTAATTTTGATGTTAACTCCCAAACCGCTGCGCAGAAGTCAACCAAACTTCACCCATTAGTGTATTGTATCACAATCTAGTAGTTACATTTGAAAATTTTGTTCTATGACATTTTGTTTGAACGCAATCATCAAACTTAATTAAAAAAGTCATTTAAGCGTTTTCACAGTGAGATCTATGCGATATGGCCGAGAAATGTAATTTTGATGTTAACTCCCAAACCGCTGCGCAGAAGTCAACCAAACTTCACCCATTAGTGCATTGTATCACAATCTAGTAGTTACATGTAGAAATTTGGTTATTGGACATTTGATTTGAGCGCAATCCTCAAACTTAGGTCAAAAAAGCCATTTAAGCCTTTTCACAGTGAGATCTATGCGATATGGCCGAGAAATGTAATTTTGATGTTAACTCCCAAACCGCTGCGCAGAAGTCAACCAAACTTCACCCATTAGTGTATTGTATCACAATCTAGTAGTTACATGTGGAAATTTGGTTCTAGGACATTTGATTTGAGCGCAATCCTCAAACTTAGGTCAAAAAAGCCATTCAAGCCTTTTCACAGTGAGATCTATGCGATATGGCCGAGAAATGTAATTTTGATGTTAACTCCCAAACCGCTGCGCAGAAGTCAACCAAACTTCACCCATTAGTGTATTGTATCACAATCTAGTAGTTACATGTGGAAATTTGGTTCTAGGACATTTGATTTGAGCGCAATCCTCAAACTTAGGTCAAAAAAGCCATCAAGCCTTTTCACAGTGAGATCTATGCGATATGGCCGAGAAATGTAATTTTGATGTTAACTCCCAAACCGCTGCGCAGAAGTCAACCAAACTTCACCCAATAGTGTATTGTATCACATTCTAGTAGTTACATTTGAAAATTTCGTTCTAGGACATTTGGTTTGAGCGCAATCATTAAACTTAGGTCAAAAAAGCCATTTAAGCCTTTTCACAGTGAGATCTATGCGATATGGCCGAGAAATGTAATTTTGATGTTAACTCCCAAACCGCTGCGCAGAAGTCAACCAAACTTCACCCAATAGTGTATTGTATCACAATCTAGTAGTTACATTTGAAAATTTTGTTGTAGGAAATTTTGTTTGAGCGCAATCATCAAACTTAATTAAAAAAGTCATTTAAGCCTTTTCACAGTGAGATCTATGCGATATGGCCGAGAAATGTAATTTTGATGTTAACTCCCAAACCGCTGCGCAGAAGTCAACCAAACTTCACCCATTAGTGTAATGTATCACAATCTAGTAGTTACATGTGGAAATTTGGTTATTGGACATTTGATTTGAGCGCAATCCTCAAACTTAGGTCAAAAAAGCCATTTAAGCCTTTTCACAGTGAGATCTATGCGATATGGCCGAGAAATGTAATTTTGATGTTAACTCCCAAACCGCTGCGCAGAAGTCAACCAAACTTCACCCAATAGTGTATTGTATCACATTCTAGTAGTTACATTTGAAAATTTTGTTCTAGGACATTTGGTTTGAGCGCAATCATTAAACTTAGCTCAAAAAAGCCATTTAAGCCTTTTCACAGTGAGATCTATGCGATATGGCCGAGAAATGTAATTTTGATGTTAACTCCCAAACCGCTGCGCAGAAGTCAACTAAACTTCAACCAATAGTGTATTGTATCACATTCTAGTAGTTACATTTGAAAATTTTGTTCTAGGACATTTGGTTTGAGCGCAATCATTAAACTTAATTAAAAAAGTCATTTAAGCCTTTTCACAGTGAGATCTATGCGATATGGCCGAGAAATGTAATTTTGATGTTAACTCCCAAACCGCTGCGCAGAAGTCAACTAAACTTCACCCAATAGTGTATTGTATCACATTCTAGTAGTTACATTTGAAAATTTTGTTCTAGGACATTTGGTTTGAGCGCAATCATTAAACTTAATTAAAAAAGTCATTTAAGCCTTTTCACAGTGAGATCTATGCGATATGGCCGAGAAATGTAATTTTGATGTTAACTCCCAAACCGCTGCGCAGAAGTCAACCAAACTTCACCCATTAGTGTATTGTATCACAATCTAGTAATTACATGTGGAAATTTGGTTCAAGGACATTTGATTTGAGCGCAATCCTCAAACTTAGGTCAAAAAAGCCATTTAAGCCTTTTCACAGTGAGATCTATGCGATATGGCCGAGAAATGTAATTTTGATGTTAACTCCCAAACCGCTGCGCAGAAGTCAACCAAACTTCACCCAATAGTGTATTGTATCACAATCTAGTAGTTACATTTGAAAATTTTGTTCTATGACATTTTGTTTGAACGCAATCATCAAACTTAATTAAAAAAGTCATTTAAGCCTTTTCACAGTGAGATCTATGCGATATGGCCGAGAAATGTAATTTTGATGTTAACTCCCAAACCGCTGCGCAGAAGTCAACCAAACTTCACCCATTAGTGTATTGTATCACAATCTAGTAGTTACATGTGGAAATTTGGTTATTGGACATTTGATTTGAGCGCAATCCTCAAACTTAGGTCAAAAAAGCCATCAAGCCTTTTCACAGTGAGATCTATGCGATATGGCCGAGAAATGTAATTTTGATGTTAACTCCCAAACCGCTGCGCAGAAGTCAACCAAACTTCACCCAATAGTGTATTGTATCACATTCTAGTAGTTACATTTGAAAATTTCGTTCTAGGACATTTGGTTTGAGCACAATCATTAAACTTAGGTCAAAAAAGCCATTTAAGCCTTTTCACAGTGAGATCTATGCGATATGGCCGAGAAATGTAATTTTGATGTTAACTCCCAAACCGCTGCGCAGAAGTCAACCAAACTTCACCCAATAGTGTATTGTATCACAATCTAGTAGTTACATTTGAAAATTTTGTTCTAGGAAATTTTGTTTGAGCGCAATCATCAAACTTAATTAAAAAAGTCATTTAAGCCTTTTCACAGTGAGATCTATGCGATATGGCCGAGAAATGTAATTTTGATGTTAACTCCCAAACCGCTGCGCAGAAGTCAACCAAACTTCAACCATTAGTGTATTGTATCACAATCTAGTAGTTACATGTGGAAATTTGGTTCTAGGACATTTGATTTGAGCGCAATCCTCAAACTTAGGTCAAAAAAGCCATTTAAGCCTTTTCACAGTGAGATCTATGCGATATGGCCGAGAAATGTAATTTTGATGTTAACTCCCAAACCAATGCGCAGAAGTCAACCAAACTTCACCCAATAGTGTATTGTATCACAATCTAGTAGTTACATTTGAAAATTTTGTTCTAGGACATTTTGTTTGAGCGCAATCATCAAACTTAATTAAAAAAGTCATTTAAGCCTTTTCACAGTGAGATCTATGCGATATGGCCGAGAAATGTAATTTTGATGTTAACTCCCAAACCGCTGCGCAGAAGTCAACCAAACTTCACCCATTAGTGTATTGTATCACAATCTAGTAGTTACATGTGGAAATTTGGTTATTGGACATTTGGTTTGAGCGCAATCATTAAACTTAGGTCAAAAAAGCCATTTAAGCCTTTTCACAGTGAGATCTATGCGATATGGCCGAGAAATGTAATTTTGATGTTAACTCCCAAACCGCTGCGCAGAAGTCAACCAAACTTCACCCAATAGTGTATTGTATCACAATCTAGTAGTTACATTTGAAAATTTTGTTCTAGGAAATTTTGTTTGAGCGCAATCATTAAACTTAATTAAAAAAGTCATTTAAGCCTTTTCACAGTGAGATCTATGCGATATGGCCGAGAAATGTAATTTTGATGTTAACTCCCAAACCGCTGCGCAGAAGTCAACCAAACTTCACCCATTAGTGTATTGTATCACAATCTAGTAATTACATGTGGAAATTTGGTTCTAGGACATTTGATTTGAGCGCAATCCTCAAACTTAGGTCAAAAAAGCCATTTAAGCCTTTTCACAGTGAGATCTATGCGATATGGCCGAGAAATGTAATTTTGATGTTAACTCCCAAACCGCTGCGCAGAAGTCAACCAAACTTCACCCATTAGTGTATTGTATCACAATCTAGTAGTTACATGTGGAAATTTGGTTTTTGGACATTTGGTTTGAGCGCAATCATTAAACTTAGGTCAAAAAGCCATTTAAGCCTTTTCACAGTGAGATCTATGCGATATGGCCGAGAAATGTAATTTTGATGTTAACTCCCAAACCGCTGCGCAGAAGTCAACCAAACTTCACCCAATAGTGTATTGTATCACAATCTAATAGTTACATTTGAAAATTTTGTTCTAGGAAATTTTGTTTGAGCGCAATCATCAAACTTAATTAAAAAAGTCATTTAAGCCTTTTCACAGTGAGATCTATGCGATATGGCCGAGAAATGTAATTTTGATGTTAACTCCCAAACCTCTGCGCAGAAGTCAACCAAACTTCACCCATTAGTGTATTGTATCACAATCTAGTAGTTACATGTGGAAATTTGGTTCTAGGACATTTGATTTGAGCGCAATCCTCAAACTTAGGTCAAAAAAGCCATTTAAGCCTTTTCACAGTGAGATCTATGCGATATGGCCGAGAAATGTAATTTTGATGTTAACTCCCAAACCGCTGCGCAGAAGTCAACCAAACTTCACCCAATAGTGTATTGTATCACATTCTAGTAGTTACATTTGAAAATTTCGTTCTAGGACATTTGGTTTGAGCGCAATCTTTAAACTTAGGTCAAAAAAGCCATTTAAGCCTTTTCACAGTGAGATCTATGCGATATGGCCGAGAAATGTAATTTTGATGTTAACTCCCAAACCGCTGCGCAGAAGTCAACCAAACTTCACCCAATAGTGTATTGTATCACAATCTAGTAGTTACATTTGAAAATTTTGTTCTAGGACATTTTGTTTGAACGCAATCATCAAACTTAATTAAAAAAGTCATTTAAGCCTTTTCACAGTGAGATCTATGCGATATGGCCGAGAAATGTAATTTTGATGTTAACTCCCAAACCGCTGCGCAGAAGTCAACCAAACTTCACCCAATAGTGTATTGTATCACAATCTAATAGTTACATTTGAAAATTTTGTTCTAGGAAATTTTGTTTGAGCGCAATCATCAAACTTAATTAAAAAAGTCATTTAAGCCTTTTCACGGTGAGATCTATGCGATATGGCCGAGAAATGTAATTTTGATGTTAACTCCCAAACCTCTGCGCAGAAGTCAACCAAACTTCACCCATTAGTGTATTGTATCACAATCTAGTAGTTACATGTGGAAATTTGGTTCTAGGACATTTGATTTGAGCGCAATCCTCAAACTTAGGTCAAAAAAGCCATTTAAGCCTTTTCACAGTGAGATCTATGCGATATGGCCGAGAAATGTAATTTTGATGTTAACTCCCAAACCGCTGCGCAGAAGTCAACCAAACTTCACCCAATAGTGTATTGTATCACATTCTAGTAGTTACATTTGAAAATTTCGTTCTAGGACATTTGGTTTGAGCGCAATCTTTAAACTTAGGTCAAAAAAGCCATTTAAGCCTTTTCACAGTGAGATCTATGCGATATGGCCGAGAAATGTAATTTTGATGTTAACTCCCAAACCGCTGCGCAGAAGTCAACCAAACTTCACCCAATAGTGTATTGTATCACAATCTAGTAGTTACATTTGAAAATTTTGTTCTAGGACATTTTGTTTGAACGCAATCATCAAACTTAATTAAAAAAGTCATTTAAGCCTTTTCACAGTGAGATCTATGCGATATGGCCGAGAAATGTAATTTTGATGTTAACTCCCAAACCGCTGCGCAGAAGTCAACCAAACTTCACCCAATAGTGTATTGTATCACAATCTAGTAGTTACATTTGAAAATTTTGTTCTAGGACATTTTGTTTGAACGCAATCATCAAACTTAATTAAAAAAGTCATTTAAGCCTTTTCACGGTGAGATCTATGCGATATGGCCGAGAAATGTAATTTTGATGTTAACTCCCAAACCGCTGCGCAGAAGTCAACCAAACTTCACCCAATAGTGTATTGTATCACATTCTAGTAGTTACATTTGAAAATTTCGTTCTAGGACATTTGGTTTGAGCGCAATCATTAAACTTAGGTCAAAAAAGCCATTTAAGCCTTTTCACAGTGAGATCTATGCGATATGGCCGAGAAATGTAATTTTGATGTTAACTCCCAAACCGCTGCGCAGAAGTCAACCAAACTTCACCCAATAGTGTATTGTATCACAATCTAGTAGTTACATTTGAAAATTTTGTTCTAGGAAATTTTGTTTGAGCGCAATCATCAAACTTAATTAAAAAAGTCATTTAAGCCTTTTCACAGTGAGATCTATACGATATGGCCGAGAAATGTAATTTTGATGTTAACTCCCAAACCTCTGCGCAGAAGTCAACCAAACTTCACCCATTAGTGTATTGTATCACAATCTAGTAGTTACATGTGGAAATTTGGTTCTAGGACATTTGATTTGAGCGCAATCCTCAAACTTAGGTCAAAAAAGCCATTTAAGCCTTTTCACAGTGAGATCTATGCGATATGGCCGAGAAATGTAATTTTGATGTTAACTCCCAAACCGCTGCGCAGAAGTCAACCAAACTTCACCCAATAGTGTATTGTATCACATTCTAGTAGTTACATTTGAAAATTTCGTTCTAGGACATTTGGTTTGAGCGCAATCTTTAAACTTAGGTCAAAAAAGCCATTTAAGCCTTTTCACAGTGAGATCTATGCGATATGGCCGAGAAATGTAATTTTGATGTTAACTCCCAAACCGCTGCGCAGAAGTCAACCAAACTTCACCCAATAGTGTATTGTATCACAATCTAGTAGTTACATTTGAAAATTTTGTTCTAGGACATTTTGTTTGAACGCAATCATCAAACTTAATTAAAAAAGTCATTTAAGCCTTTTCACAGTGAGATCTATGCGATATGGCCGAGAAATGTAATTTTGATGTTAACTCCCAAACCGCTGCGCAGAAGTCAACCAAACTTCACCCAATAGTGTATTGTATCACAATCTAGTAGTTACATTTGAAAATTTTGTTCTATGACATTTTGTTTGAACGCAATCATCAAACTTAATTAAAAAAGTCATTTAAGCCTTTTCACAGTGAGATCTATGCGATATGGCCGAGAAATGTAATTTTGATGTTATATCCCAAACCGCTGCGCAGAAGTCAACCAAACTTCAACCATTAGTGTATTGTATCACAATCTAGTAGTTACATGTGGAAATTTGGTTCTAGGACATTTGATTTGAGCGTAGTCCTCAAACTTAGGTCAAAAAAGCCATTTAAGCCTTTTCACAGTGAGATCTATGCGATATGGCCGAGAAATGTAATTTTGATGTTAACTCCCAAACCGCTGCGCAGAAGTCAACCAAACTTCACCCAATAGTGTATTGTATCACAATCTAGTAGTTACATTTGAAAATTTTGTTCTAGGACATTTTGTTTGAGCGCAATCATCAAACTTAATTAAAAAAGTCATTTAAGCCTTTTCACAGTGAGATCTATGCGATATGGCCGAGAAATGTAATTTTGATGTTAACTCCCAAACCGCTGCGCAGAAGTCAACCAAACTTCACCCATTAGTGTATTGTATCACAATCTAGTAGTTACATGTAGAAATTTGGTTATTGGACATTTCGTTTGAGCGCAATCATTAAACTTAGGTCAAAAAAGCCATTTAAGCCTTTTCACAGTGAGATCTATGCGATATGGCCGAGAAATGTAATTTTGATGTTTACTCCCAAACCGCTGCGCAGAAGTCCACCAAACTTCACCCAACAGTGTATTGTATCACAATCTAGTAGTTACATTTGAAATTTTTGTTCTAGGAAATTTTGTTTGAGCGCAATCATTAAACTTAATTAAAAAAGTCATTTAAGCCTTTTCACAGTGAGATCTATGCGATATGGCCGAGAAATGTAATTTTGATGTTAACTCCCAAACCGCTGCGCAGAAGTCAACCAAACTTCACCCATTAGTGTATTGTATCACAATCTAGTAATTACATGTGGAAATTTGGTTCTAGGACATTTGATTTGAGCGCAATCCTCAAACTTAGGTCAAAAAAGCCATTTAAGCCTTTTCACAGTGAGATCTATGCGATATGGCCGAGAAATGTAATTTTGATGTTAACTCCCAAACCGCTGCGCAGAAGTCAACCAAACTTCACCCATTAGTGTATTGTATCAAAATCTAGTAGTTACATGTGGAAATTTGGTTTTTGGACATTTGGTTTGAGCGCAATCATTAAACTTAGGTCAAAAAAGCCATTTAAGCCTTTTCACAGTGAGATCTATGCGATATGGCCGAGAAATGTAATTTTGATGTTAACTCCCAAACCGCTGCGCAGAAGTCAACCAAACTTCACCCAATAGTGTATTGTATCACAATCTAATAGTTACATTTGAAAATTTTGTTCTAGGAAATTTTGTTTGAGCGCAATCATCAAACTTAATTAAAAAAGTCATTTAAGCCTTTTCACAGTGAGATCTATGCGATATGGCCGAGAAATGTAATTTTGATGTTAACTCCCAAACCTCTGCGCAGAAGTCAACCAAACTTCACCCATTAGTGTATTGTATCACAATCTAGTAGTTACATGTGGAAATTTGGTTCTAGGACATTTGATTTGAGCGCAATCCTCAAACTTAGGTCAAAAAAGCCATTTAAGCCTTTTCACAGTGAGATCTATGCGATATGGCCGAGAAATGTAATTTTGATGTTAACTCCCAAACCGCTGCGCAGAAGTCAACCAAACTTCACCCAATAGTGTATTGTATCACATTCTAGTAGTTACATTTGAAAATTTCGTTCTAGGACATTTGGTTTGAGCGCAATCTTTAAACTTAGGTCAAAAAAGCCATTTAAGCCTTTTCACAGTGAGATCTATGCGATATGGCCGAGAAATGTAATTTTGATGTTAACTCCCAAACCGCTGCGCAGAAGTCAACCAAACTTCACCCAATAGTGTATTGTATCACAATCTAGTAGTTACATTTGAAAATTTTGTTCTAGGACATTTTGTTTGAACGCAATCATCAAACTTAATTAAAAAAGTCATTTAAGCCTTTTCACAGTGAGATCTATGCGATATGGCCGAGAAATGTAATTTTGATGTTAACTCCCAAACCGCTGCGCAGAAGTCAACCAAACTTCACCCAATAGTGTATTGTATCACAATCTAGTAGTTACATTTGAAAATTTTGTTCCAGGACATTTTGTTTGAACGCAATCATCAAACTTAATTAAAAAAGTCATTTAAGCCTTTTCACGGTGAGATCTATGCGATATGGCCGAGAAATGTAATTTTGATGTTAACTCCCAAACCGCTGCGCAGAAGTCAACCAAACTTCACCCAATAGTGTATTGTATCACAATCTAGTAGTTACATTTGAAAATTTTGTTCTAGGACATTTTGTTTGAACGCAATCATCAAACTTAATTAAAAAAGTCATTTAAGCCTTTTCACAGTGAGATCTATGCGATATGGCCGAGAAATGTAATTTTGATGTTATATCCCAAACCGCTGCGCAGAAGTCAACCAAACTTCAACCATTAGTGTATTGTATCACAATCTAGTAGTTACATGTGGAAATTTGGTTCTAGGACATTTGATTTGAGCGTAGTCCTCAAACTTAGGTCAAAAAAGCCATTTAAGCCTTTTCACAGTGAGATCTATGCGATATGGCCGAGAAATGTAATTTTGATGTTAACTCCCAAACCGCTGCGCAGAAGTCAACCAAACTTCACCCAATAGTGTATTGTATCACAATCTAGTAGTTACATTTGAAAATTTTGTTCTAGGACATTTTGTTTGAGCGCAATCATCAAACTTAATTAAAAAAGTCATTTAAGCCTTTTCACAGTGAGATCTATGCGATATGGCCGAGAAATGTAATTTTGATGTTAACTCCCAAACCGCTGCGCAGAAGTCAACCAAACTTCACCCATTAGTGTATTGTATCACAATCTAGTAGTTACATGTAGAAATTTGGTTATTGGACATTTCGTTTGAGCGCAATCATTAAACTTAGGTCAAAAAAGCCATTTAAGCCTTTTCACAGTGAGATCTATGCGATATGGCCGAGAAATGTAATTTTGATGTTTACTCCCAAACCGCTGCGCAGAAGTCCACCAAACTTCACCCAACAGTGTATTGTATCACAATCTAGTAGTTACATTTGAAAATTTTGTTCTAGGAAATTTTGTTTGAGCGCAATCATTAAACTTAATTAAAAAAGTCATTTAAGCCTTTTCACAGTGAGATCTATGCGATATGGCCGAGAAATGTAATTTTGATGTTAACTCCCAAACCGCTGCGCAGAAGTCAACCAAACTTCACCCATTAGTGTATTGTATCACAATCTAGTAATTACATGTGGAAATTTGGTTCTAGGACATTTGATTTGAGCGCAATCCTCAAACTTAGGTCAAAAAAGCCATTTAAGCCTTTTCACAGTGAGATCTATGCGATATGGCCGAGAAATGTAATTTTGATGTTAACTCCCAAACCGCTGCGCAGAAGTCAACCAAACTTCACCCATTAGTGTATTGTATCACAATCTAGTAGTTACATGTGGAAATTTGGTTTTTGGACATTTGGTTTGAGCTCAATCATTAAACTTAGGTCAAAAAAGCCATTTAAGCCTTTTCACAGTGAGATCTATGCGATATGGCCGAGAAATGTAATTTTGATGTTAACTCCCAAACCGCTGCGCAGAAGTCAACCAAACTTCACCCAATAGTGTATTGTATCACAATCTAATAGTTACATTTGAAAATTTTGTTCTAGGAAATTTTGTTTGAGCGCAATCATCAAACTTAATTAAAAAAGTCATTTAAGCCTTTTCACAGTGAGATCTATGCGATATGGCCGAGAAATGTAATTTTGATGTTAACTCCCAAACCTCTGCGCAGAAGTCAACCAAACTTCACCCATTAGTGTATTGTATCACAATCTAGTAGTTACATGTGGAAATTTGGTTCTAGGACATTTGATTTGAGCGCAATCCTCAAACTTAGGTCAAAAAAGCCATTTAAGCCTTTTCACAGTGAGATCTATGCGATATGGCCGAGAAATGTAATTTTGATGTTAACTCCCAAACCGCTGCGCAGAAGTCAACCAAACTTCACCCAATAGTGTATTGTATCACATTCTAGTAGTTACATTTGAAAATTTCGTTCTAGGACATTTGGTTTGAGCGCAATCTTTAAACTTAGGTCAAAAAAGCCATTTAAGCCTTTTCACAGTGAGATCTATGCGATATGGCCGAGAAATGTAATTTTGATGTTAACTCCCAAACCGCTGCGCAGAAGTCAACCAAACTTCACCCAATAGTGTATTGTATCACAATCTAGTAGTTACATTTGAAAATTTTGTTCTAGGACATTTTGTTTGAACGCAATCATCAAACTTAATTAAAAAAGTCATTTAAGCCTTTTCACAGTGAGATCTATGCGATATGGCCGAGAAATGTAATTTTGATGTTAACTCCCAAACCGCTGCGCAGAAGTCAACCAAACTTCACCCAATAGTGTATTGTATCACAATCTAGTAGTTACATTTGAAAATTTTGTTCCAGGACATTTTGTTTGAACGCAATCATCAAACTTAATTAAAAAAGTCATTTAAGCCTTTTCACGGTGAGATCTATGCGATATGGCCGAGAAATGTAATTTTGATGTTAACTCCCAAACCGCTGCGCAGAAGTCAACCAAACTTCACCCAATAGTGTATTGTATCACAATCTAGTAGTTACATTTGAAAATTTTGTTCTAGGACATTTTGTTTGAACGCAATCATCAAACTTAATTAAAAAAGTCATTTAAGCCTTTTCACAGTGAGATCTATGCGATATGGCCGAGAAATGTAATTTTGATGTTAACTCCCAAACCGCTGCGCAGAAGTCAACCAAACTTCACCCATTAGTGTATTGTATCACAATCTAGTAATTACATGTGGAAATTTGGTTCTAGGACATTTGATTTGAGCGCAATCCTCAAACTTAGGTCAAAAAAGCCATTTAAGCCTTTTCACAGTGAGATCTATGCGATATGGCCGAGAAATGTAATTTTGATGTTAACTCCCAAACCGCTGCGCAGAAGTCAACCAAACTTCACCCAATAGTGTATTGTATCACAATCTAGTAGTTACATTTGAAAATTTTGTTCTATGACATTTTGTTTGAACGCAATCATCAAACTTAATTAAAAAAGTCATTTAAGCCTTTTCACAGTGAGATCTATGCGATATGGCCAAGAAATGTAATTTTGATGTTAACTCCCAAACCGCCTCGCAGAAGTCAACCAAACTTCACCCATTAGTGTATTGTATCACAATCTAGTAGTTACATGTGGAAATTTGGTTATTGGACATTTGGTTTGAGCGCAATCATTAAACTTAGGTCAAAAAAGCCATTTAAGCCTTTTCACAGTGAGATCTATGCGATATGGCCGAGAAATGTAATTTTGATGTTAACTCCAAAACCGCTGCGCAGAAGTCAACCAAACTTCACCCAATAGTGTATTGTATCACAATCTAGTAGTTACATTTGAAAATTTTGTTCTAGGAAATTTTGTTTGAGCGCAATCATCAAACTTAATTAAAAAAGTCATTTAAGCCTTTTCACAGTGAGATCTATGCGATATGGCCGAGAAATGTAATTTTGATGTTAACTCCCAAACCTCTGCGCAGAAGTCAACCAAACTTCACCCATTAGTGTATTGTATCACAATCTAGTAGTTACATGTGGAAATTTGGTTCTAGGACATTTGATTTGAGCGCAATCCTCAAACTTAGGTCAAAAAAGCCATTTAAGCCTTTTCACAGTGAGATCTATGCGATATGGCCGAGAAATGTAATTTTGATGTTAACTCCCAAACCGCTGCGCAGAAGTCAACCAAACTTCACCCAATAGTGTATTGTATCACATTCTAGTAGTTACATTTGAAAATTTCGTTCTAGGACATTTGGTTTGAGCGCAATCTTTAAACTTAGGTCAAAAAAGCCATTTAAGCCTTTTCACAGTGAGATCTATGCGATATGGCCGAGAAATGTAATTTTGATGTTAACTCCCAAACCGCTGCGCAGAAGTCAACCAAACTTCACCCAATAGTGTATTGTATCACAATCTAGTAGTTACATTTGAAAATTTTGTTCTAGGACATTTTGTTTGAACGCAATCATCAAACTTAATTAAAAAAGTCATTTAAGCCTTTTCACAGTGAGATCTATGCGATATGGCCGAGAAATGTAATTTTGATGTTAACTCCCAAACCGCTGCGCAGAAGTCAACCAAACTTCACCCAATAGTGTATTGTATCACAATCTAGTAGTTACATTTGAAAATTTTGTTCTAGGACATTTTGTTTGAACGCAATCATCAAACTTAATTAAACAAGTCATTTAAGCCTTTTCACGGTGAGATCTATGCGATATGGCCGAGAAATGTAATTTTGATGTTAACTCCCAAACCGCTGCGCAGAAGTCAACCAAACTTCACCCATTAGTGTATTGTATCACAATCTAGTAGTTACATGTGGAAATTTGGTTATTGGACATTTGGTTTGAGCGCAATCATTAAACTTAGGTCAAAAAAGTCATTTAAGCCTTTTCACAGTGAGATCTATGCGATATGGCCGAGAAATGTAATTTTGATGTTAACTCCCAAACCGCTGCGCAGAAGTCAACCAAACTTCACCCAATAGTGTATTGTATCACATTCTAGTAGTTACATTTGAAAATTTCGTTCTAGGACATTTGGTTTGAGAGCAATCATTAAATTTAGGTCAAAAAAGCCATTTAAGCCTTTTCACAGTGAGATCTATGCGATATGGCCGAGAAATGTAATTTTGATGTTAACTCCCAAACCGCTGCGCAGAAGTCAACTAAACTTCACCCAATAGTGTATTGTATCACATTCTAGTAGTTACATTTGAAAATTTCGTTCTAGGACATTTGGTTTGAGCGCAATCATTAAACTTAATTAAAAAAGTCATTTAAGCCTTTTCACAGTGAGATCTATGCGATATGGCCGAGAAATGTAATTTTGATGTTAACTCCCAAACCGCTGCGCAGAAGTCAACCAAATTTCACCCATTAGTGTATTGTATCACAATCTAGTAATTACATGTGGAAATTTGGTTCTAGGACATTTGATTTGAGCGCAATCCTCAAACTTAGGTCAAAAAAGCCATTTAAGCCTTTTCACAGTGAGATCTATGCGATATGGCCGAGAAATGTAATTTTGATGTTAACTCCCAAACCGCTGCGCAGAAGTCAACCAAACTTCACCCAATAGTGTATTGTATCACAATCTAGTAGTTACATTTGAAAATTTTGTTCTATGACATTTTGTTTGAACGCAATCATCAAACTTAATTAAAAAAGTCATTTAAGCCTTTTCACAGTGAGATCTATGCGATATGGCCAAGAAATGTAATTTTGATGTTAACTCCCAAACCGCCTCGCAGAAGTCAACCAAACTTCACCCATTAGTGTATTGTATCACAATCTAGTAGTTACATGTGGAAATTTGGTTATTGGACATTTGGTTTGAGCGCAATCATTAAACTTAGGTCAAAAAAGCCATTTAAGCCTTTTCACAGTGAGATCTATGCGATATGGCCGAGAAATGTAATTTTGATGTTAACTCCAAAACCGCTGCGCAGAAGTCAACCAAACTTCACCCAATAGTGTATTGTATCACAATCTAGTAGTTACATTTGAAAATTTTGTTCTAGGAAATTTTGTTTGAGCGCAATCATCAAACTTAATTAAAAAAGTCATTTAAGCCTTTTCACAGTAAGATCTATGCGATATGGCCGAGAAATGTAATTTTGATGTTAACTCCCAAACCTCTGCGCAGAAGTCAACCAAACTTCACCCATTAGTGTATTGTATCACAATCTAGTAGTTACATGTGGAAATTTGGTTCTAGGACATTTGATTTGAGCGCAATCCTCAAACTTAGGTCAAAAAAGCCATTTAAGCCTTTTCACAGTGAGATCTATGCGATATGGCCGAGAAATGTAATTTTGATGTTAACTCCCAAACCGCTGCGCAGAAGTCAACCAAACTTCACCCAATAGTGTATTGTATCACATTCTAGTAGTTACATTTGAAAATTTCGTTCTAGGACATTTGGTTTGAGCGCAATCTTTAAACTTAGGTCAAAAAAGCCATTTAAGCTTTTTCACAGTGAGATCTATGCGATATGGCCGAGAAATGTAATTTTGATGTTAACTCCCAAACCGCTGCGCAGAAGTCAACCAAACTTCACCCAATAGTGTATTGTATCACAATCTAGTAGTTACATTTGAAAATTTTGTTCTAGGACATTTTGTTTGAACGCAATCATCAAACTTAATTAAAAAAGTCATTTAAGCCTTTTCACAGTGAGATCTATGCGATATGGCCGAGAAATGTAATTTTGATGTTAACTCCCAAACCGCTGCGCAGAAGTCAACCAAACTTCACCCAATAGTGTATTGTATCACAATCTAGTAGTTACATTTGAAAATTTTGTTCTAGGACATTTTGTTTGAACGCAATCATCAAACTTAATTAAACAAGTCATTTAAGCCTTTTCACGGTGAGATCTATGCGATATGGCCGAGAAATGTAATTTTGATGTTAACTCCCAAACCGCTGCGCAGAAGTCAACCAAACTTCACCCAATAGTGTATTGTATCACATTCTAGTAGTTACATTTGAAAATTTCGTTCTAGGACATTTGGTTTGAGCGCAATCATTAAACTTAGGTCAAAAAAGCCATTTAAGCCTTTTCACAGTGAGATCTATGCGATATGGCCGAGAAATGTAATTTTGATGTTAACTCCCAAACCGCTGCGCAGAAGTCAACTAAACTTCACCCAATAGTGTATTGTATCACATTCTAGTAGTTACATTTGAAAATTTCGTTCTAGGACATTTGGTTTGAGCGCAATCATTAAACTTAATTAAAAAAGTCATTTAAGCCTTTTCACAGTGAGATCTATGCGATATGGCCGAGAAATGTAATTTTGATGTTAACTCCCAAACCGCTGCGCAGAAGTCAACCAAACTTCACCCATTAGTGTATTGTATCACAATCTAGTAATTACATGTGGAAATTTGGTTCTAGGACATTTGATTTGAGCGCAATCCTCAAACTTAGGTCAAAAAAGCCATTTAAGCCTTTTCACAGTGAGATCTATGCGATATGGCCGAGAAATGTAATTTTGATGTTAACTCCCAAACCGCTGCGCAGAAGTCAACCAAACTTCACCCAATAGTGTATTGTATCACAATCTAGTAGTTACATTTGAAAATTTTGTTCTATGACATTTTGTTTGAACGCAATCATCAAACTTAATTAAAAAAGTCATTTAAGCCTTTTCACAGTGAGATCTATGCGATATGGCCGAGAAATGTAATTTTGATGTTAACTCCCAAACCGCTGCGCAGAAGTCAACCAAACTTCACCCATTAGTGTATTGTATCACAATCTAGTAGTTACATGTGGAAATTTGGTTATTGGACATTTGGTTTGAGCGCAATCATTAAACTTAGGTCAAAAAAGCCATTTAAGCCTTTTCACAGTGAGATCTATGCGATATGGCCGAGAAATGTAATTTTGATGTTAACTCCCAAACCGCTGCGCAGAAGTCAACCAAACTTCACCCAATAGTGTATTGTATCACAATCTAGTAGTTACATTTGAAAATTTTGTTCTAGGAAATTTTGTTTGAGCGCAATCATCAAACTTAATTAAAAAAGTAATTTAAGCCTTTTCACAGTGAGATCTATACGATATGGCCGAGAAATGTAATTTTGATGTTAACTCCCAAACCTCTGCGCAGAAGTCAACCAAACTTCACCCATTAGTGTATTGTATCACAATCTAGTAGTTACATGTGGAAATTTGGTTCTAGGACATTTGATTTGAGCGCAATCCTCAAACTTAGGTCAAAAAAGCCATTTAAGCCTTTTCACAGTGAGATCTATGCGATATGGCCGAGAAATGTAATTTTGATGTTAACTCCCAAACCGCTGCGCAGAAGTCAACCAAACTTCACCCAATAGTGTATTGTATCACATTCTAGTAGTTACATTTGAAAATTTCGTTCTAGGACATTTGGTTTGAGCGCAATCTTTAAACTTAGGTCAAAAAAGCCATTTAAGCCTTTTCACAGTGAGATCTATGCGATATGGCCGAGAAATGTAATTTTGATGTTAACTCCCAAACCGCTGCGCAGAAGTCAACCAAACTTCACCCAATATTGTATTGTATCACAATCTAGTAGTTACATTTGAAAATTTTGTTCTAGGACATTTTGTTTGAACGCAATCATCAAACTTAATTAAAAAAGTCATTTAAGCCTTTTCACAGTGAGATCTATGCGATATGGCCGAGAAATGTAATTTTGATGTTAACTCCCAAACCGCTGCGCAGAAGTCAACCAAACTTCACCCAATAGTGTATTGTATCACAATCTAGTAGTTACATTTGAAAATTTTGTTCTAGGACATTTTGTTTGAACGCAATCATCAAACTTAATTAAACAAGTCATTTAAGCCTTTTCACGGTGAGATCTATGCGATATGGCCGAGAAATGTAATTTTGATGTTAACTCCCAAACCGCTGCGCAGAAGTCAACCAAACTTCACCCAATAGTGTATTGTATCACATTCTAGTAGTTACATTTGAAAATTTCGTTCTAGGACATTTGGTTTGAGCGCAATCATTAAACTTAGGTCAAAAAAGCCATTTAAGCCTTTTCACAGTGAGATCTATGCGATATGGCCGAGAAATGTAATTTTGATGTTAACTCCCAAACCGCTGCGCAGAAGTCAACTAAACTTCACCCAATAGTGTATTGTATCACATTCTAGTAGTTACATTTGAAAATTTCGTTCTAGGACATTTGGTTTGAGCGCAATCATTAAACTTAATTAAAAAAGTCATTTAAGCCTTTTCACAGTGAGATCTATGCGATATGGCCGAGAAATGTAATTTTGATGTTAACTCCCAAACCGCTGCGCAGAAGTCAACCAAACTTCACCCATTAGTGTATTGTATCACAATCTAGTAATTACATGTGGAAATTTGGTTCTAGGACATTTGATTTGAGCGCAATCCTCAAACTTAGGTCAAAAAAGCCATTTAAGCCTTTTCACAGTGAGATCTATGCGATATGGCCGAGAAATGTAATTTTGATGTTAACTCCCAAACCGCTGCGCAGAAGTCAACCAAACTTCACCCAATAGTGTATTGTATCACAATCTAGTAGTTACATTTGAAAATTTTGTTCTATGACATTTTGTTTGAACGCAATCATCAAACTTAATTAAAAAAGTCATTTAAGCCTTTTCACAGTGAGATCTATGCGATATGGCCGAGAAATGTAATTTTGATGTTAACTCCCAAACCGCTGCGCAGAAGTCAACCAAACTTCACCCATTAGTGTATTGTATCACAATCTAGTAGTTACATGTGGAAATTTGGTTATTGGACATTTGGTTTGAGCGCAATCATTAAACTTAGGTCAAAAAAGCCATTTAAGCCTTTTCACAGTGAGATCTATGCGATATGGCCGAGAAATGTAATTTTGATGTTAACTCCCAAACCGCTGCGCAGAAGTCAACCAAACTTCACCCAATAGTGTATTGTATCACAATCTAGTAGTGACATTTGAAAATTTTGTTCTAGGAAATTTTGTTTGAGCGCAATCATCAAACTTAATTAAAAAAGTCATTTAAGCCTTTTCACAGTGAGATCTATGCGATATGGCCGAGAAATGTAATTTTGATGTTAACTCCCAAACCGCTGCGCAGAAGTCAACCAAACTTCACCCAATAGTGTATTGTATCACATTCTAGTAGTTACATTTGAAAATTTCGTTCTAGGACATTTGGTTTGAGCGCAATCTTTAAACTTAGGTCAAAAAAGCCATTTAAGCCTTTTCACAGTGAGATCTATGCGATATGGCCGAGAAATGTAATTTTGATGTTAACTCCCAAACCGCTGCGCAGAAGTCAACCAAACTTCACCCAATAGTGTATTGTATCACAATCTAGTAGTTACATTTGAAAATTTTGTTCTAGGACATTTTGTTTGAACGCAATCATCAAACTTAATTAAAAAAGTCATTTAAGCCTTTTCACAGTGAGATCTATGCGATATGGCCGAGAAATGTAATTTTGATGTTAACTCCCAAACCGCTGCGCAGAAGTCAACCAAACTTCACCCAATAGTGTATTGTATCACAATCTAGTAGTTACATTTGGAAATTTGGTTCTTAGACATTTGATTTGAGCGCAATCCTCAAACTTAGGTCAAAAAAGCCATTTAAGCCTTTTCACAGTGAGATCTATGCGATATGGCCGAGAAATGTAATTTTGATGTTAACTCCCAAACCGCTGCGCAGAAGTCAACCAAACTTCACCCAATAGTGTATTGTATCACAATCTAGTAGTTACATTTGAAAATTTTGTTCTATGACATTTTGTTTGAACGCAATCATCAAACTTAATTAAAAAAGTCATTTAAGCCTTTTCACAGTGAGATCTATGCGATATGGCCGAGAAATGTAATTTTGATGTTAACTCCCAAACCGCTGCGCAGAAGTCAACCAAACTTCACCCAATAGTGTATTGTATCACATTCTAGTAGTTACATTTGAAAATTTCGTTCTAGGACATTTGGTTTGAGCGCAATCATTAAACTTAGGTCAAAAAAGCCATTTAAGCCTTTTCACAGTGAGATCTATGCGATATGGCCGAGAAATGTAATTTTGATGTTAACTCCCAAACCGCTGCGCAGAAGTCAACCAAACTTCACCCAATAGTGTATTGTATGACAATCTAGTAGTTACATTTGAAAATTTTGTTCTAGGAAATTTTGTTTGAGCGCAATCATCAAACTTAATTAAAAAAGTCATTTAAGCCTTTTCACAGTGAGATCTATGCGATATGGCCGAGAAATGTAATTTTGATGTTAACTCCCAAACCGCTGCGCAGAAGTCAACCAAACTTCACCCATTAGTGTATTGTATCACAATCTAGTAGTTACATGTGAAAATTTGGTTCTAGGACATTTGATTTGAGCGCAATCCTCAAACTTAGGTCAAAAAAGCCATTTAAGCCTTTTCACAGTGAGATCTATGCGATATGGCCGAGAAATGTAATTTTGATGTTAACTCCCAAACCGCTGCGCAGAAGTCAACCAAACTTCACCCAATAGTGTATTGTATCACATTCTAGTAGTTACATTTGAAAATTTCGTTCTAGGACATTTGGTTTGAGCGCAATCATTAAACTTAGGTCAAAAAAGCCATTTAAGCCTTTTCACAGTGAGATCTATGCGATATGGCCGAGAAATGTAATTTTGATGTTAACTCCCAAACCGCTGCGCAGAAGTCAACTAAACTTCACCCAATAGTGTATTGTATCACATTCTAGTAGTTACATTTGAAAATTTCGTTCTAGGACATTTGGTTTGAGCGCAATCATTAAACTTAATTAAAAAAGTCATTTAAGCCTTTTCACAGTGAGATCTATGCGATATGGCCGAGAAATGTAATTTTGATGTTAACTCCCAAACCGCTGCGCAGAAGTCAACCAAACTTCACCCAATAGTGTATTGTATCACATTCTAGTAGTTACATTTGAAAATTTCGTTCTAGGACATTTGGTTTGAGCGCAATCATTAAACTTAGGTCAAAAAAGCCATTTAAGCCTTTTCACAGTGAGATCTATGCGATATGGCCGAGAAATGTAATTTTGATGTTAACTCCCAAACCGCTGCGCAGAAGTCAACCAAACTTCACCCAATAGTGTATTGTATGACAATCTAGTAGTTACATTTGAAAATTTTGTTCTAGGAAATTTTGTTTGAGCGCAATCATCAAACTTAATTAAAAAAGTCATTTAAGCCTTTTCACAGTGAGATCTATGCGATATGGCCGAGAAATGTAATTTTGATGTTAACTCCCAAACCGCTGCGCAGAAGTCAACCAAACTTCACCCATTAGTGTATTGTATCACAATCTAGTAGTTACATGTGAAAATTTGGTTCTAGGACATTTGATTTGAGCGCAATCCTCAAACTTAGGTCAAAAAAGCCATTTAAGCCTTTTCACAGTGAGATCTATGCGATATGGCCGAGAAATGTAATTTTGATGTTAACTCCCAAACCGCTGCGCAGAAGTCAACCAAACTTCACCCAATAGTGTATTGTATCACATTCTAGTAGTTACATTTGAAAATTTCGTTCTAGGACATTTGGTTTGAGCGCAATCATTAAACTTAGGTCAAAAAAGCCATTTAAGCCTTTTCACAGTGAGATCTATGCGATATGGCCGAGAAATGTAATTTTGATGTTAACTCCCAAACCGCTGCGCAGAAGTCAACTAAACTTCACCCAATAGTGTATTGTATCACATTCTAGTAGTTACATTTGAAAATTTCGTTCTAGGACATTTGGTTTGAGCGCAATCATTAAACTTAATTAAAAAAGTCATTTAAGCCTTTTCACAGTGAGATCTATGCGATATGGCCGAGAAATGTAATTTTGATGTTAACTCCCAAACCGCTGCGCAGAAGTCAACCAAACTTCACCCATTAGTGTATTGTATCACAATCTAGTAATTACATGTGGAAATTTGGTTCTAGGACATTTGTTTGAGCGCAATCCTCAAACTTAGGTCAAAAAAGCCATTTAAGCCTTTTCACAGTGAGATCTATGCGATATGGCCGAGAAATGTAATTTTGATGTTAACTCCCAAACCGCTGCGCAGAAGTCAACCAAACTTCACCCAATAGTGTATTGTATCACAATCTAGTAGTTACATTTGAAAATTTTGTTCTATGACATTTTGTTTGAACGCAATCATCAAACTTAATTAAAAAAGTCATTTAAGCCTTTTCACAGTGAGATCTATGCGATATGGCCGAGAAATGTAATTTTGATGTTAACTCCCAAACCGCTGCGCAGAAGTCAACCAAACTTCACCCAATAGTGTATTGTATCACAATCTAGTAGTTACATTTGGAAATTTGGTTCTTGGACATTTGATTTGAGCGCAATCCTCAAACTTATGTCAAAAAAGCCATTTAAGCCTTTTCACAGTGAGATCTATGCGATATGGCCGAGAAATGTAATTTTGATGTTAACTCCCAAACCGCTGCGCAGAAGTCAACCAAACTTCACCCAATAGTGTATTGTATCACAATCTAGTAGTTACATTTGAAAATTTTGTTCTAGGACATTTTGTTTGAACGCAATCATCAAACTTAATTAAAAAAGTCATTTAAGCCTTTTCACAGTGAGATCTATGCGATATGGCCGAGAAATGTAATTTTGATGTTAACTCCCAAACCGCTGCGCAGAAGTCAACCAAACTTCACCCAATAGTGTATTGTATCACATTCTAGTAGTTACATTTGAAAATTTCGTTCTAGGACATTTGGTTTGAGCGCAATCATTAAACTTAGGTCAAAAAAGCCATTTAAGCCTTTTCACAGTGAGATCTATGCGATATGGCCGAGAAATGTAATTTTGATGTTAACTCCCAAACCGCTGCGCAGAAGTCAACCAAACTTCACCCAATAGTGTATTGTATCACAATCTAGTAGTTACATTTGAAAATTTTGTTCTAGGAAATTTTGTTTGAGCGCAATCATCAAACTTAATTTAAAAAGTCATTTAAGCCTTTTCACAGTGAGATCTATGCGATATGGCCGAGAAATGTAATTTTGATGTTAACTCCCAAACCGCTGCGCAGAAGTCAACCAAACTTCACCCATTAGTGTATTGTATCACAATCTAGTAGTTACATGTGAAAATTTGGTTCTAGGACATTTGATTTGAGCGCAATCCTCAAACTTAGGTCAAAAAAGCCATTTAAGCCTTTTCACAGTGAGATCTATGCGATATGGCCGAGAAATTTAATTTTGATGTTAACTCCCAAACCGCTGCGCAGAAGTCAACCAAACTTCACCCAATAGTGTATTGTATAACATTCTAGTAGTTACATTTGAAAATTTCGTTCTAGGACATTTGGTTTGAGCGCAATCCTCAAACTTAGGTCAAAAAAGCCATTTAAGCCTTTTCACAGTGAGATCTATGCGATATGGCCGAGAAATGTAATTTTTATGTTAACTCCCAAACCGCTGCGCAGAAGTCAACCAAACTTCACCCATTAGTGTATTGTATCACAATCTAGTAGTTACATGTGGAAATTTGGTTTTTGGACATTTGGTTTGAGCGCAATCATTAAACTTAGGTCAAAAAAGCCATTTAAGCCTTTTCACAGTGAGATCTATGCGATATGGCCGAGAAATGTAATTTTGATGTTAACTCCCAAACCGCTGCGCAGAAGTCAACCAAACTTCACCCAATAGTGTATTGTATCACAATCTAATAGTTACATTTGAAAATTTTGTTCTAGGAAATTTTGTTTGAGCGCAATCATCAAACTTAATTAAAAAAGTCATTTAAGCCTTTTCACAGTGAGATCTATGCGATATGGCCGAGAAATGTAATTTTGATGTTAACTCCCAAACCTCTGCGCAGAAGTCAACCAAACTTCACCCATTAGTGTATTGTATCACAATCTAGTAGTTACATGTGGAAATTTGGTTCTAGGACATTTGATTTGAGCGCAATCCTCAAACTTAGGTCAAAAAAGCCATTTAAGCCTTTTCACAGTGAGATCTATGCGATATGGCCGAGAAATGTAATTTTGATGTTAACTCCCAAACCGCTGCGCAGAAGTCAACCAAACTTCACCCAATAGTGTATTGTATCACATTCTAGTAGTTACATTTGAAAATTTCGTTCTAGGACATTTGGTTTGAGCGCAATCTTTAAACTTAGGTCAAAAAAGCCATTTAAGCCTTTTCACAGTGAGATCTATGCGATATGGCCGAGAAATGTAATTTTGATGTTAACTCCCAAACCGCTGCGCAGAAGTCAACCAAACTTCACCCAATAGTGTATTGTATCACAATCTAGTAGTTACATTTGAAAATTTTGTTCTAGGA
Source organism: Corythoichthys intestinalis (assembly GCF_030265065.1). Lineage (NCBI taxonomy): Eukaryota > Metazoa > Chordata > Actinopteri > Syngnathiformes > Syngnathidae > Corythoichthys > Corythoichthys intestinalis. The sequence continues at coordinate 745,377 of NW_026651600.1, read as the reverse complement.
CATTTTGTTTGAACGCAATCATCAAACTTAATTAAAAAAGTCATTTAAGCCTTTTCACAGTGAGATCTATGCGATATGGCCGAGAAATGTAATTTTGATGTTAACTCCCAAACCGCTGCGCAGAAGTCAACCAAACTTCACCCAATAGTGTATTGTATCACAATCTAGTAGTTACATTTGAAAATTTTGTTCTAGGACATTTTGTTTGAACGCAATCATCAAACTTAATTAAAAAAGTCATTTAAGCCTTTTCACGGTGAGATCTATGCGATATGGCCGAGAAATGTAATTTTGATGTTAACTCCCAAACCGCTGCGCAGAAGTCAACCAAACTTCACCCAATAGTGTATTGTATCACAATCTAGTAGTTACATTTGAAAATTTTGTTCTAGGACATTTTGTTTGAACGCAATCATCAAACTTAATTAAAAAAGTCATTTAAGCCTTTTCACAGTGAGATCTATGCGATATGGCCGAGAAATGTAATTTTGATGTTAACTCCCAAACCGCTGCGCAGAAGTCAACCAAACTTCAACCATTAGTGTATTGTATCACAATCTAGTAGTTACATGTGGAAATTTGGTTCTAGGACATTTGATTTGAGCGCAGTCCTCAAACTTAGGTCAAAAAAGCCATTTAAGCCTTTTCACAGTGAGATCTATGCGATATGGCCGAGAAATGTAATTTTGATGTTAACTCCCAAACCGCTGCGCAGAAGTCAACCAAACTTCACCCAATAGTGTATTGTATCACAATCTAGTAGTTACATTTGAAAATTTTGTTCTAGGACATTTTGTTTGAGCGCAATCATCAAACTTAATTAAAAAAGTCATTTAAGCCTTTTCACAGTGAGATCTATGCGATATGGCCGAGAAATGTAATTTTGATGTTAACTCCCAAACCGCTGCGCAGAAGTCAACCAAACTTCACCCATTAGTGTATTGTATCACAATCTAGTAGTTACATGTGGAAATTTGGTTATTGGACATTTGGTTTGAGCGCAATCATTAAACTTAGGTCAAAAAAGCCATTTAAGCCTTTTCACAGTGAGATCTATGCGATATGGCCGAGAAATGTAATTTTGATGTTAACTCCCAAACCGCTGCGCAGAAGTCAACCAAACTTTACCCAATAGTGTATTGTATCACAATCTAGTAGTTACATTTGAAAATTTTGTTCTAGGAAATTTTGTTTGAGCGCAATCATTAAACTTAATTAAAAAAGTCATTTAAGCCTTTTCACAGTGAGATCTATGCGATATGGCCGAGAAATGTAATTTTGATGTTAACTCCCAAACCGCTGCGCAGAAGTCAACCAAACTTCACCCATTAGTGTATTGTATCACAATCTAGTAATTACATGTGGAAATTTGGTTCTAGGACATTTGATTTGAGCGCAATCCTCAAACTTAGGTCAAAAAAGCCATTTAAGCCTTTTCACAGTGAGATCTATGCGATATGGCCGAGAAATGTAATTTTGATGTTAACTCCCAAACCGCTGCGCAGAAGTCAACCAAACTTCACCCATTAGTGTATTGTATCACAATCTAGTAGTTACATGTGGAAATTTGGTTTTTGGACATTTGGTTTGAGCGCAATCATTAAACTTAGGTCAAAAAAGCCATTTAAGCCTTTTCACAGTGAGATCTATGCGATATGGCCGAGAAATGTAATTTTGATGTTAACTCCCAAACCGCTGCGCAGAAGTCAACCAAACTTCACCCAATAGTGTATTGTATCACAATCTAATAGTTACATTTGAAAATTTTGTTCTAGGAAATTTTGATTGAGCGCAATCATCAAACTTAATTAAAAAAGTCATTTAAGCCTTTTCACAGTGAGATCTATGCGATATGGCCGAGAAATGTAATTTTGATGTTAACTCCCAAACCTCTGCGCAGAAGTCAACCAAACTTCACCCATTAGTGTATTGTATCACAATCTAGTAGTTACATGTGGAAATTTGGTTCTAGGACATTTGATTTGAGCGCAATCCTCAAACTTAGGTCAAAAAAGCCATTTAAGCCTTTTCACAGTGAGATCTATGCGATATGGCCGAGAAATGTAATTTTGATGTTAACTCCCAAACCGCTGCGCAGAAGTCAACCAAACTTCACCCAATAGTGTATTGTATCACATTCTAGTAGTTACATTTGAAAATTTCGTTCTAGGACATTTGGTTTGAGCGCAATCTTTAAACTTAGGTCAAAAAAGCCATTTAAGCCTTTTCACAGTGAGATCTATGCGATATGGCCGAGAAATGTAATTTTGATGTTAACTCCCAAACCGCTGCGCAGAAGTCAACCAAACTTCACCCAATAGTGTATTGTATCACAATCTAGTAGTTACATTTGAAAATTTTGTTCTAGGACATTTTGTTTGAACGCAATCATCAAACTTAATTAAAAAAGTCATTTAAGCCTTTTCACAGTGAGATCTATGCGATATGGCCGAGAAATGTAATTTTGATGTTAACTCCCAAACCGCTGCGCAGAAGTCAACCAAACTTCACCCAATAGTGTATTGTATCACAATCTAGTAGTTACATTTGGAAATTTGGTTCTTGGACATTTGATTTGAGCGCAATCCTCAAACTTAGGTCAAAAAAGCCATTTAAGCCTTTTCACAGTGAGATCTATGCGATATGGCCGAGAAATGTAATTTTGATGTTAACTCCCAAACCGCTGCGCAGAAGTCAACCAAACTTCACCCAATAGTGTATTGTATCACAATCTAGTAGTTACATTTGAAAATTTTGTTCTAGGACATTTTGTTTGAACGCAATCATCAAACTTAATTAAAAAAGTCATTTAAGCCTTTTCACAGTGAGATCTATGCGATATGGCCGAGAAATGTAATTTTGATGTTAACTCCCAAACCGCTGCGCAGAAGTCAACCAAACTTCACCCAATAGTGTATTGTATCACAATCTAGTAGTTACATTTGAAAATTTTGTTCTAGGAAATTTTGTTTGAGCGCAATCATCAAACTTAATTAAAAAAGTCATTTAAGCCTTTTCACAGTGAGATCTATGCGATATGGCCGAGAAATGTAATTTTGATGTTAACTCCCAAACCGCTGCGCAGAAGTCAACCAAACTTCACCCATTAGTGTATTGTATCACAATCTAGTAGTTACATGTGAAAATTTGGTTCTAGGACATTTGATTTGAGCGCAATCCTCAAACTTAGGTCAAAAAAGCCATTTAAGCCTTTTCACAGTGAGATCTATGCGATATGGCCGAGAAATTTAATTTTGATGTTAACTCCCAAACCGCTGCGCAGAAGTCAACCAAACTTCACCCAATAGTGTATTGTATCACATTCTAGTAGTTACATTTGAAAATTTCGTTCTAGGACATTTGGTTTGAGCGCAATCCTCAAACTTAGGTCAAAAAAGCCATTTAAGCCTTTTCACAGTGAGATCTATGCGATATGGCCGAGAAATGTAATTTTGATGTTAACTCCCAAACCGCTGCGCAGAAGTCAACCAAACTTCACCCATTAGTGTATTGTATCACAATCTAGTAGTTACATGTGGAAATTTGGTTTTTGGACATTTGGTTTGAGCGCAATCATTAAACTTAGGTCAAAAAAGCCATTTAAGCCTTTTCACAGTGAGATCTATGCGATATGGCCGAGAAATGTAATTTTGATGTTAACTCCCAAACCGCTGCGCAGAAGTCAACCAAACTTCACCCAATAGTGTATTGTATCACAATCTAATAGTTACATTTGAAAATTTTGTTCTAGGAAATTTTGTTTGAGCGCAATCATCAAACTTAATTAAAAAAGTCATTTAAGCCTTTTCACAGTGAGATCTATGCGATATGGCCGAGAAATGTAATTTTGATGTTAACTCCCAAACCTCTGCGCAGAAGTCAACCAAACTTCACCCATTAGTGTATTGTATCACAATCTAGTAGTTACATGTGGAAATTTGGTTCTAGGACATTTGATTTGAGCGCAATCCTCAAACTTAGGTCAAAAAAGCCATTTAAGCCTTTTCACAGTGAGATCTATGCGATATGGCCGAGAAATGTAATTTTGATGTTAACTCCCAAACCGCTGCGCAGAAGTCAACCAAACTTCACCCAATAGTGTATTGTATCACATTCTAGTAGTTACATTTGAAAATTTCGTTCTAGGACATTTGGTTTGAGCGCAATCTTTAAACTTAGGTCAAAAAAGCCATTTAAGCCTTTTCACAGTGAGATCTATGCGATATGGCCGAGAAATGTAATTTTGATGTTAACTCCCAAACCGCTGCGCAGAAGTCAACCAAACTTCACCCAATAGTGTATTGTATCACAATCTAGTAGTTACATTTGAAAATTTTGTTCTAGGACATTTTGTTTGAACGCAATCATCAAACTTAATTAAAAAAGTCATTTAAGCCTTTTCACAGTGAGATCTATGCGATATGGCCGAGAAATGTAATTTTGATGTTAACTCCCAAACCGCTGCGCAGAAGTCAACCAAACTTCACCCAATAGTGTATTGTATCACAATCTAGTAGTTACATTTGAAAATTTTGTTCTAGGACATTTTGTTTGAGCGCAATCATCAAACTTAATTAAAAAAGTCATTTAAGCCTTTTCACAGTGAGATCTATGCGATATGGCCGAGAAATGTAATTTTGATGTTAACTCCCAAACCGCTGCGCAGAAGTCAACCAAACTTCACCCATTAGTGTATTGTATCACAATCTAGTAGTTACATGTGGAAATTTGGTTATTGGACATTTGGTTTGAGCGCAATCATTAAACTTAGGTCAAAAAAGCCATTTAAGCCTTTTCACAGTGAGATCTATGCGATATGGCCGAGAAATGTAATTTTGATGTTAACTCCCAAACCGCTGCGCAGAAGTCAACCAAACTTCACCCAATAGTGTATTGTATCACAATCTAGTAGTTACATTTGAAAATTTTGTTCTAGGAAATTTTGTTTGAGCGCAATCATTAAACTTAATTAAAAAAGTCATTTAAGCCTTTTCACAGTGAGATCTATGCGATATGGCCGAGAAATGTAATTTTGATGTTAACTCCCAAACCGCTGCGCAGAAGTCAACCAAACTTCACCCATTAGTGTATTGTATCACAATCTAGTAATTACATGTGGAAATTTGGTTCTAGGACATTTGATTTGAGCGCAATCCTCAAACTTAGGTCAAAAAAGCCATTTAAGCCTTTTCACAGTGAGATCTATGCGATATGGCCGAGAAATGTAATTTTGATGTTAACTCCCAAACCGCTGCGCAGAAGTCAACCAAACTTCACCCATTAGTGTATTGTATCACAATCTAGTAGTTACATGTGGAAATTTGGTTTTTGGACATTTGGTTTGAGCGCAATCATTAAACTTAGGTCAAAAAAGCCATTTAAGCCTTTTCACAGTGAGATCTATGCGATATGGCCGAGAAATGTAATTTTGATGTTAACTCCCAAACCGCTGCGCAGAAGTCAACCAAACTTCACCCAATAGTGTATTGTATCACAATCTAATAGTTACATTTGAAAATTTTGTTCTAGGAAATTTTGTTTGAGCGCAATCATCAAACTTAATTAAAAAAGTCATTTAAGCCTTTTCACAGTGAGATCTATGCGATATGGCCGAGAAATGTAATTTTGATGTTAACTCCCAAACCTCTGCGCAGAAGTCAACCAAACTTCACCCATTAGTGTATTGTATCACAATCTAGTAGTTACATGTGGAAATTTGGTTCTAGGACATTTGATTTGAGCGCAATCCTCAAACTTAGGTCAAAAAAGCCATTTAAGCCTTTTCACAGTGAGATCTATGCGATATGGCCGAGAAATGTAATTTTGATGTTAACTCCCAAACCGCTGCGCAGAAGTCAACCAAACTTCACCCAATAGTGTATTGTATCACATTCTAGTAGTTACATTTGAAAATTTCGTTCTAGGACATTTGGTTTGAGCGCAATCTTTAAACTTAGGTCAAAAAAGCCATTTAAGCCTTTTCACAGTGAGATCTATGCGATATGGCCGAGAAATGTAATTTTGATGTTAACTCCCAAACCGCTGCGCAGAAGTCAACCAAACTTCACCCAATAGTGTATTGTATCACAATCTAGTAGTTACATTTGAAAATTTTGTTCTAGGACATTTTGTTTGAACGCAATCATCAAACTTAATTAAAAAAGTCATTTAAGCCTTTTCACAGTGAGATCTATGCGATATGGCCGAGAAATGTATTTTTGATGTTAACTCCCAAACCGCTGCGCAGAAGTCAACCAAACTTCACCCAATAGTGTATTGTATCACAATCTAGTAGTTACATTTGAAAATTTTGTTCTATGACATTTTGTTTGAACGCAATCATCAAACTTAATTAAAAAAGTCATTTAAGCCTTTTCACAGTGAGATCTATGCGATATGGCCGAGAAATGTAATTTTGATGTTAACTCCCAAACCGCTGCGCAGAAGTCAACCAAACTTCACCCATTAGTGTATTGTATCACAATCTAGTAGTTACATGTGGAAATTTGGTTATTGGACATTTGGTTTGAGCGCAATCATTAAACTTAGGTCAAAAAAGCCATTTAAGCCTTTTCACAGTGAGATCTATGCGATATGGCCGAGAAATGTAATTTTGATGTTAACTCCCAAACCGCTGCGCAGAAGTCAACCAAACTTCACCCAATAGTGTATTGTATCACAATCTAGTAGTTACATTAAAAAATTTTGTTCTAGGAAATTTTGTTTGAGCGCAATCATCAAACTTAATTAAAAAAGTCATTTAAGCCTTTTCACAGTGAGATCTATGCGATATGGCCGAGAAATGTAATTTTGATGTTAACTCCCAAACCTCTGCGCAGAAGTCAACCAAACTTCACCCAATAGTGTATTGTATCACAATCTAGTAGTTACATGTGGAAATTTGGTTCTAGGACATTTGATTTGAGAGCAATCTTTAAACTTAGGTCAAAAAAGCCATTTAAGCCTTTTCACAGTGAGATCTATGCGATATGGCCGAGAAATGTAATTTTGATGTTAACTCCCAAACCGCTGCGCAGAAGTCAACCAAACTTCACCCAATAGTGTATTGTATCACAATCTAGTAGTTACATTTGAAAATTTTGTTCTAGGACATTTTGTTTGAACGCAATCATCAAACTTAATTCAAAAAGTCATTTAAGCCTTTTCACAGTGAGATCTATGCGATATGGTCGAGAAATGTAATTTTGATGTTAACTCCCAAACCGCTGCGCAGAAGTCAACCAAACTTCACCCAATAGTGTATTGTATCACAATCTAGTAGTTACATTTGGAAATTTTGTTCTTGGACATTTGATTTGAGTGCAATCCTCAAACTTAGGTCAAAAAAGCCATTTAAGCCTTTTCACAGTGAGATCTATGCGATATGGCCGAGAAATGTAATTTTGATGTTAACTCCCAAACCGCTGCGCAGAAGTCAACCAAACTTCACCCAATAGTGTATTGTATCACAATCTAGTAGTTACATTTGAAAATTTTGTTCTAGGACATTTTGTTTGAACGCAATCATCAAACTTAATTAAAAAAGTCATTTAAGCCTTTTCACAGTGAGATCTATGCGATATGGCCGAGAAATGTAATTTTGATGTTAACTCCCAAACCGCTGCGCAGAAGTCAACCAAACTTCACCCAATAGTGTATTGTATCACATTCTAGTAGTTACATTTGAAAATTTCGTTCTAGGACATTTGGTTTGAGCGCAATCATTAAACTTAGGTCAAAAAAGCCATTTAAGCCTTTTCACAGTGAGATCTATGCGATATGGCCGAGAAATGTAATTTTGATGTTAACTCCCAAACCGCTGCGCAGAAGTCAACTAAACTTCACCCAATAGTGTATTGTATCACATTCTAGTAGTTACATTTGAAAATTTCGTTCTAGGACATTTGGTTTGAGCGCAATCATTAAACTTAATTAAAAAAGTCATTTAAGCCTTTTCACAGTGAGATCTATGCGATATGGCCGAGAAATGTAATTTTGATGTTAACTCCCAAACCGCTGCGCAGAAGTCAACCAAACTTCACCCATTAGTGTATTGTATCACAATCTAGTAATTACATGTGGAAATTTGGTTCTAGGACATTTGATTTGAGCGCAATCCTCAAACTTAGGTCAAAAAAGCCATTTAAGCCTTTTCACAGTGAGATCTATGCGATATGGCCGAGAAATGTAATTTTGATGTTAACTCCCAAACCGCTGCGCAGAAGTCAACCAAACTTCACCCAATAGTGTATTGTATCACAATCTAGTAGTTACATTTGAAAATTTTGTTCTATGACATTTTGTTTGAACGCAATCATCAAACTTAATTAAAAAAGTCATTTAAGCCTTTTCACAGTGAGATCTATGCGATATGGCCGAGAAATGTAATTTTGATGTTAACTCCCAAACCGCCTCGCAGAAGTCAACCAAACTTCACCCATTAGTGTATTGTATCACAATCTAGTAGTTACATGTGGAAATTTGGTTATTGGACATTTGGTTTGAGCGCAATCATTAAACTTAGGTCAAAAAAGTCATTTAAGCCTTTTCACAGTGAGATCTATGCGATATGGCCGAGAAATGTAATTTTGATGTTAACTCCCAAACCGCTGCGCAGAAGTCAACCAAACTTCACCCAATAGTGTATTGTATCACATTCTAGTAGTTACATTTGAAAATTTCGTTCTAGGACATTTGGTTTGAGCGCAATCATTAAATTTAGGTCAAAAAAGCCATTTAAGCCTTTTCACAGTGAGATCTATGCGATATGGCCGAGAAATGTAATTTTGATGTTAACTCCCAAACCGCTGCGCAGAAGTCAACTAAACTTCACCCAATAGTGTATTGTATCACATTCTAGTAGTTACATTTGAAAATTTCGTTCTAGGACATTTGGTTTGAGCGCAATCATTAAACTTAATTAAAAAAGTCATTTAAGCCTTTTCACAGTGAGATCTATGCGATATGGCCGAGAAATGTAATTTTGATGTTAACTCCCAAACCGCTGCGCAGAAGTCAACCAAACTTCACCCATTAGTGTATTGTATCACAATCTAGTAATTACATGTGGAAATTTGGTTCTAGGACATTTGATTTGAGCGCAATCCTCAAACTTAGGTCAAAAAAGCCATTTAAGCCTTTTCACAGTGAGATCTATGCGATATGGCCGAGAAATGTAATTTTGATGTTAACTCCCAAACCGCTGCGCAGAAGTCAACCAAACTTCACCCAATAGTGTATTGTATCACAATCTAGTAGTTACATTTGAAAATTTTGTTCTATGACATTTTGTTTGAACGCAATCATCAAACTTAATTAAAAAAGTCATTTAAGCCTTTTCACAGTGAGATCTATGCGATATGGCCAAGAAATGTAATTTTGATGTTAACTCCCAAACCGCCTCGCAGAAGTCAACCAAACCACCCATTAGTGTATTGTATCACAATCTAGTAGTTACATGTGGAAATTTGGTTATTGGACATTTGGTTTGAGCGCAATCATTAAACTTAGGTCAAAAAAGCCATTTAAGCCTTTTCACAGTGAGATCTATGCGATATGGCCGAGAAATGTAATTTTGATGTTAACTCCAAAACCGCTGCGCAGAAGTCAACCAAACTTCACCCAATAGTGTATTGTATCACAATCTAGTAGTTACATTTGAAAATTTTGTTCTAGGAAATTTTGTTTGAGCGCAATCATCAAACTTAATTAAAAAAGTCATTTAAGCCTTTTCACAGTGAGATCTATGCGATATGGCCGAGAAATGTAATTTTGATGTTAACTCCCAAACCTCTGCGCAGAAGTCAACCAAACTTCACCCATTAGTGTATTGTATCACAATCTAGTAGTTACATGTGGAAATTTGGTTCTAGGACATTTGATTTGAGCGCAATCCTCAAACTTAGGTCAAAAAAGCCATTTAAGCCTTTTCACAGTGAGATCTATGCGATATGGCCGAGAAATGTAATTTTGATGTTAACTCCCAAACCGCTGCGCAGAAGTCAACCAAACTTCACCCAATAGTGTATTGTATCACATTCTAGTAGTTACATTTGAAAATTTCGTTCTAGGACATTTGGTTTGAGCGCAATCTTTAAACTTAGGTCAAAAAAGCCATTTAAGCCTTTTCACAGTGAGATCTATGCGATATGGCCGAGAAATGTAATTTTGATGTTAACTCCCAAACCGCTGCGCAGAAGTCAACCAAACTTCACCCAATAGTGTATTGTATCACAATCTAGTAGTTACATTTGAAAATTTTGTTCTAGGACATTTTGTTTGAACGCAATCATCAAACTTAATTAAAAAAGTCATTTAAGCCTTTTCACAGTGAGATCTATGCGATATGGCCGAGAAATGTAATTTTGATGTTAACTCCCAAACCGCTGCGCAGAAGTCAACCAAACTTCACCCAATAGTGTATTGTATCACAATCTAGTAGTTACATTTGAAAATTTTGTTCTAGGACATTTTGTTTGAACGCAATCATCAAACTTAATTAAAAAAGTCATTTAAGCCTTTTCACGGTGAGATCTATGCGATATGGCCGAGAAATGTAATTTTGATGTTAACTCCCAAACCGCTGCGCAGAAGTCAACCAAACTTCACCCAATAGTGTATTGTATCACATTCTAGTAGTTACATTTGAAAATTTCGTTCTAGGACATTTGGTTTGAGCGCAATCATTAAACTTAGGTCAAAAAAGCCATTTAAGCCTTTTCACAGTGAGATCTATGCGATATGGCCGAGAAATGTAATTTTGATGTTAACTCCCAAACCGCTGCGCAGAAGTCAACTAAACTTCACCCAATAGTGTATTGTATCACATTCTAGTAGTTACATTTGAAAATTTCGTTCTAGGACATTTGGTTTGAGCGCAATCATTAAACTTAATTAAAAAAGTCATTTAAGCCTTTTCACAGTGAGATCTATGCGATATGGCCGAGAAATGTAATTTTGATGTTAACTCCCAAACCGCTGCGCAGAAGTCAACCAAACTTCACCCATTAGTGTATTGTATCACAATCTAGTAATTACATGTGGAAATTTGGTTCTAGGACATTTGATTTGAGCGCAATCCTCAAACTTAGGTCAAAAAAGCCATTTAAGCCTTTTCACAGTGAGATCTATGCGATATGGCCGAGAAATGTAATTTTGATGTTAACTCCCAAACCGCTGCGCAGAAGTCAACCAAACTTCACCCAATAGTGTATTGTATCACAATCTAGTAGTTACATTTGAAAATTTTGTTCTATGACATTTTGTTTGAACGCAATCATCAAACTTAATTAAAAAAGTCATTTAAGCCTTTTCACAGTGAGATCTATGCGATATGGCCGAGAAATGTAATTTTGATGTTAACTCCCAAACCGCTGCGCAGAAGTCAACCAAACTTCACCCATTAGTGTATTGTATCACAATCTAGTAGTTACATGTGGAAATTTGGTTATTGGACATTTGGTTTGAGCGCAATCATTAAACTTAGGTCAAAAAAGCCATTTAAGCCTTTTCACAGTGAGATCTATGCGATATGGCCGAGAAATGTAATTTTGATGTTAACTCCCAAACCGCTGCGCAGAAGTCAACCAAACTTCACCCAATAGTGTATTGTATCACAATCTAGTAGTTACATTTGAAAATTTTGTTCTAGGAAATTTCGTTTGAGCGCAATCATCAAACTTAATTAAAAAAGTCATTTAAGCCTTTTCACAGTGAGATCTATACGATATGGCCGAGAAATGTAATTTTGATGTTAACTCCCAAACCTCTGCGCAGAAGTCAACCAAACTTCACCCATTAGTGTATTGTATCACAATCTAGTAGTTACATGTGGAAATTTGGTTCTAGGACATTTGATTTGAGCGCAATCCTCAAACTTAGGTCAAAAAAGCCATTTAAGCCTTTTCACAGTGAGATCTATGCGATATGGCCGAGAAATGTAATTTTGATGTTAACTCCCAAACCGCTGCGCAGAAGTCAACCAAACTTCACCCAATAGTGTATTGTATCACATTCTAGTAGTTACATTTGAAAATTTCGTTCTAGGACATTTGGTTTGAGCGCAATCTTTAAACTTAGGTCAAAAAAGCCATTTAAGCCTTTTCACAGTGAGATCTATGCGATATGGCCGAGAAATGTAATTTTGATGTTAACTCCCAAACCGCTGCGCAGAAGTCAACCAAACTTCACCCAATAGTGTATTGTATCACAATCTAGTAGTTACATTTGAAAATTTTGTTCTAGGACATTTTGTTTGAACGCAATCATCAAACTTAATTAAAAAAGTCATTTAAGCCTTTTCACAGTGAGATCTATGCGATATGGCCGAGAAATGTAATTTTGATGTTAACTCCCAAACCGCTGCGCAGAAGTCAACCAAACTTCACCCAATAGTGTATTGTATCACAATCTAGTAGTTACATTTGGAAATTTGGTTCTTAGACATTTGATTTGAGCGCAATCCTCAAACTTAGGTCAAAAAAGCCATTTAAGCCTTTTCACAGTGAGATCTATGCGATATGGCCGAGAAATGTAATTTTGATGTTAACTCCCAAACCGCTGCGCAGAAGTCAACTAAACTTCACCCAATAGTGTATTGTATCACATTCTAGTAGTTACATTTGAAAATTTCGTTCTAGGACATTTGGTTTGAGCGCAATCATTAAACTTAATTAAAAAAGTCATTTAAGCCTTTTCACAGTGAGATCTATGCGATATGGCCGAGAAATGTAATTTTGATGTTAACTCCCAAACCGCTGCGCAGAAGTCAACCAAACTTCACCCATTAGTGTATTGTATCACAATCTAGTAATTACATGTGGAAATTTGGTTCTAGGACATTTGATTTGAGCGCAATCCTCAAACTTAGGTCAAAAAAGCCATTTAAGCCTTTTCACAGTGAGATCTATGCGATATGGCCGAGAAATGTAATTTTGATGTTAACTCCCAAACCGCTGCGCAGAAGTCAACCAAACTTCACCCAATAGTGTATTGTATCACAATCTAGTAGTTACATTTGAAAATTTTGTTCTATGACATTTTGTTTGAACGCAATCATCAAACTTAATTAAAAAAGTCATTTAAGCCTTTTCACAGTGAGATCTATGCGATATGGCCGAGAAATGTAATTTTGATGTTAACTCCCAAACCGCCTCGCAGAAGTCAACCAAACTTCACCCATTAGTGTATTGTATCACAATCTAGTAGTTACATGTGGAAATTTGGTTATTGGACATTTGGTTTGAGCGCAATCATTAAACTTAGGTCAAAAAAGTCATTTAAGCCTTTTCACAGTGAGATCTATGCGATATGGCCAAGAAATGTAATTTTGATGTTAACTCCCAAACCGCTGCGCAGAAGTCAAACAAACTTCACCCAATAGTGTATTGTATCACATTCTAGTAGTTACATTTGAAAATTTCGTTCTAGGACATTTGGTTTGAGCGCAATCATTAAATTTAGGTCAAAAAAGCCATTTAAGCCTTTTCACAGTGAGATCTATGCGATATGGCCGAGAAATGTAATTTTGATGTTAACTCCCAAACCGCTGCGCAGAAGTCAACTAAACTTCACCCAATAGTGTATTGTATCACATTCTAGTAGTTACATTTGAAAATTTCGTTCTAGGACATTCGGTTTGAGCGCAATCATTAAACTTAATTAAAAAAGTCATTTAAGCCTTTTCACAGTGAGATCTATGCGATATGGCCGAGAAATGTAATTTTGATGTTAACTCCCAAACCGCTGCGCAGAAGTCAACCAAACTTCACCCATTAGTGTATTGTATCACAATCTAGTAATTACATGTGGAAATTTGGTTCTAGGACATTTGATTTGAGCGCAATCCTCAAACTTAGGTCAAAAAAGCCATTTAAGCCTTTTCACAGTGAGATCTATGCGATATGGCCGAGAAATGTAATTTTGATGTTAACTCCCAAACCGCTGCGCAGAAGTCAACCAAACTTCACCCAATAGTGTATTGTATCACAATCTAGTAGTTACATTTGAAAATTTTGTTCTATGACATTTTGTTTGAACGCAATCATCAAACTTAATTAAAAAAGTCATTTAAGCCTTTTCACAGTGAGATCTATGCGATATGGCCAAGAAATGTAATTTTGATGTTAACTCCCAAACCGCCTCGCAGAAGTCAACCAAACTTCACCCATTAGTGTATTGTATCACAATCTAGTAGTTACATGTAGAAATTTGGTTATTGGACATTTGGTTTGAGCGCAATCATTAAACTTAGGTCAAAAAAGCCATTTAAGCCTTTTCACAGTGAGATCTATGCGATATGGCCGAGAAATGTAATTTTGATGTTAACTCCAAAACCGCTGCGCAGAAGTCAACCAAACTTCACCCAATAGTGTATTGTATCACAATCTAGTAGTTACATTTGAAAATTTTGTTCTAGGAAATTTTGTTTGAGCGCAATCATCAAACTTAATTAAAAAAGTCATTTAAGCCTTTTCACAGTGAGATCTATGCGATATGGCCGAGAAATGTAATTTTGATGTTAACTCCCAAACCTCTGCGCAGAAGTCAACCAAACTTCACCCATTAGTGTATTGTATCACAATCTAGTAGTTACATGTGGAAATTTGGTTCTAGGACATTTGATTTAAGCGCAATCCTCAAACTTAGGTCAAAAAAGCCATTTAAGCCTTTTCACAGTGAGATCTATGCGATATGGCCGAGAAATGTAATTTTGATGTTAACTCCCAAACCGCTGCGCAGAAGTCAACCAAACTTCACCCAATAGTGTATTGTATCACATTCTAGTAGTTACATTTGAAAATTTCGTTCTAGGACATTTGGTTTGAGCGCAATCTTTAAACTTAGGTCAAAAAAGCCATTTAAGCCTTTTCACAGTGAGATCTATGCGATATGGCCGAGAAATGTAATTTTGATGTTAACTCCCAAACCGCTGCGCAGAAGTCAACCAAACTTCACCCAATAGTGTATTGTATCACAATCTAGTAGTTACATTTGAAAATTTTGTTCTAGGACATTTGATTTGAGCGCAATCCTCAAACTTAGGTCAAAAAAGCCATTTAAGCCTTTTCACAGTGAGATCTATGCGATATGGCCGAGAAATGTAATTTTGATGTTAACTCCCAAACCGCTGCGCAGAAGTCAACCAAACTTCACCCAATAGTGTATTGTATCACAATCTAGTAGTTACATTTGAAAATTTTGTTCTATGACATTTTGTTTGAACGCAATCATCAAACTTAATTAAAAAAGTCATTTAAGCCTTTTCACAGTGAGATCTATGCGATATGGCCGAGAAATGTAATTTTGATGTTAACTCCCAAACCGCCTCGCAGAAGTCAACCAAACTTCACCCATTAGTGTATTGTATCACAATCTAGTAGTTACATGTGGAAATTTGGTTATTGGACATTTGGTTTGAGCGCAATCATTAAACTTAGGTCAAAAAAGTCATTTAAGCCTTTTCACAGTGAGATCTATGCGATATGGCCGAGAAATGTAATTTTGATGTTAACTCCCAAACCGCTGCGCAGAAGTCAACCAAACTTCACCCAATAGTGTATTGTATCACATTCTAGTAGTTACATTTGAAAATTTCGTTCTAGGACATTTGGTTTGAGCGCAATCATTAAATTTAGGTCAAAAAAGCCATTTAAGCCTTTTCACAGTGAGATCTATGCGATATGGCCGAGAAATGTAATTTTGATGTTAACTCCCAAACCGCTGCGCAGAAGTCAACTAAACTTCACCCAATAGTGTATTGTATCACATTCTAGTAGTTACATTTGAAAATTTCGTTCTAGGACATTTGGTTTGAGCGCAATCATTAAACTTAATTAAAAAAGTCATTTAAGCCTTTTCACAGTGAGATCTATGCGATATGGCCGAGAAATGTAATTTTGATGTTAACTCCCAAACCGCTGCGCAGAAGTCAACCAAACTTCACCCATTAGTGTATTGTATCACAATCTAGTAATTACATGTGGAAATTTGGTTCTAGGACATTTGATTTGAGCGCAATCCTCAAACTTAGGTCAAAAAAGCCATTTAAGCCTTTTCACAGTGAGATCTATGCGATATGGCCGAGAAATGTAATTTTGATGTTAACTCCCAAACCGCTGCGCAGAAGTCAACCAAACTTCACCCAATAGTGTATTGTATCACAATCTAGTAGTTACATTTGAAAATTTCGTTCTAGGACATTTGGTTTGAGCGCAATCATTAAACTTAATTAAAAAAGTCATTTAAGCCTTTTCACAGTGAGATCTATGCGATATGGCCGAGAAATGTAATTTTGATGTTAACTCCCAAACCGCTGCGCAGAAGTCAACCAAACTTCACCCATTAGTGTATTGTATCACAATCTAGTAATTACATGTGGAAATTTGGTTCTAGGACATTTGATTTGAGCGCAATCCTCAAACTTAGGTCAAAAAAGCCATTTAAGCCTTTTCACAGTGAGATCTATGCGATATGGCCGAGAAATGTAATTTTGATGTTAACTCCCAAACCGCTGCGCAGAAGTCAACCAAACTTCACCCAATAGTGTATTGTATCAAAATCTAGTAGTTACATTTGAAAATTTTGTTCTATGACATTTTGTTTGAACGCAATCATCAAACTTAATTAAAAAAGTCATTTAAGCCTTTTCACAGTGAGATCTATGCGATATGGCCGAGAAATGTAATTTTGATGTTAACTCCCAAACCGCCTCGCAGAAGTCAACCAAACTTCACCCATTAGTGTATTGTATCACAATCTAGTAGTTACATGTGGAAATTTGGTTATTGGACATTTGGTTTGAGCGCAATCATTAAACTTAGGTCAAAAAAGTCATTTAAGCCTTTTCACAGTGAGATCTATGCGATATGGCCAAGAAATGTAATTTTGATGTTAACTCCCAAACCGCTGCGCAGAAGTCAAACAAACTTCACCCAATAGTGTATTGTATCACATTCTAGTAGTTACATTTGAAAATTTCGTTCTAGGACATTTGGTTTGAGCGCAATCATTAAATTTAGGTCAATAAAGCCATTTAAGCCTTTTCACAGTGAGATCTATGCGATATGGCCGAGAAATGTAATTTTGATGTTAACTCCCAAACCGCTGCGCAGAAGTCAACTAAACTTCACCCAATAGTGTATTGTATCACATTCTAGTAGTTACATTTGAAAATTTCGTTCTAGGACATTTGGTTTGAGCGCAATCATTAAACTTAATTAAAAAAGTCATTTAAGCCTTTTCACAGTGAGATCTATGCGATATGGCCGAGAAATGTAATTTTGATGTTAACTCCCAAACCGCTGCGCAGAAGTCAACCAAACTTCACCCATTAGTGTATTGTATCACAATCTAGTAATTACATGTGGAAATTTGGTTCTAGGACATTTGATTTGAGCGCAATCCTCAAACTTAGGTCAAAAAAGCCATTTAAGCCTTTTCACAGTGAGATCTATGCGATATGGCCGAGAAATGTAATTTTGATGTTAACTCCCAAACCGCTGCGCAGAAGTCAACCAAACTTCACCCAATAGTGTATTGTATCACAATCTAGTAGTTACATTTGAAAATTTTGTTCTATGACATTTTGTTTGAACGCAATCATCAAACTTAATTAAAAAAGTCATTTAAGCCTTTTCACAGTGAGATCTATGCGATATGGCCAAGAAATGTAATTTTGATGTTAACTCCCAAACCGCCTCGCAGAAGTCAACCAAACTTCACCCATTAGTGTATTGTATCACAATCTAGTAGTTACATGTAGAAATTTGGTTATTGGACATTTGGTTTGAGCGCAATCATTAAACTTAGGTCAAAAAAGCCATTTAAGCCTTTTCACAGTGAGATCTATGCGATATGGCCGAGAAATGTAATTTTGATGTTAACTCCAAAACCGCTGCGCAGAAGTCAACCAAACTTCACCCAATAGTGTATTGTATCACAATCTAGTAGTTACATTTGAAAATTTTGTTCTAGGAAATTTTGTTTGAGCGCAATCATCAAACTTAATTAAAAAAGTCATTTAAGCCTTTTCACAGTGAGATCTATGCGATATGGCCGAGAAATGTAATTTTGATGTTAACTCCCAAACCTCTGCGCAGAAGTCAACCAAACTTCACCCATTAGTGTATTGTATCACAATCTAGTAGTTACATGTGGAAATTTGGTTCTAGGACATTTGATTTGAGCGCAATCCTCAAACTTAGGTCAAAAAAGCCATTTAAGCCTTTTCACAGTGAGATCTATGCGATATGGCCGAGAAATGTAATTTTGATGTTAACTCCCAAACCTCTGCGCAGAAGTCAACCAAACTTCACCCATTAGTGTATTGTATCACAATCTAGTAGTTACATGTGGAAATTTGGTTCTAGGACATTTGATTTAAGCGCAATCCTCAAACTTAGGTCAAAAAAGCCATTTAAGCCTTTTCACAGTGAGATCTATGCGATATGGCCGAGAAATGTAATTTTGATGTTAACTCCCAAACCGCTGCGCAGAAGTCAACCAAACTTCACCCAATAGTGTATTGTATCACATTCTAGTAGTTACATTTGAAAATTTCGTTCTAGGACATTTGGTTTGAGCGCAATCTTTAAACTTAGGTCAAAAAAGCCATTTAAGCCTTTTCACAGTGAGATCTATGCGATATGGCCGAGAAATGTAATTTTGATGTTAACTCCCAAACCGCTGCGCAGAAGTCAACCAAACTTCACCCAATAGTGTATTGTATCACAATCTAGTAGTTACATTTGAAAATTTTGTTCTAGGACATTTGATTTGAGCGCAATCCTCAAACTTAGGTCAAAAAAGCCATTTAAGCCTTTTCACAGTGAGATCTATGCGATATGGCCGAGAAATGTAATTTTGATGTTAACTCCCAAACCGCTGCGCAGAAGTCAACCAAACTTCACCCAATAGTGTATTGTATCACAATCTAGTAGTTACATTTGAAAATTTTGTTCTATGACATTTTGTTTGAACGCAATCATCAAACTTAATTAAAAAAGTCATTTAAGCCTTTTCACAGTGAGATCTATGCGATATGGCCGAGAAATGTAATTTTGATGTTAACTCCCAAACCGCCTCGCAGAAGTCAACCAAACTTCACCCATTAGTGTATTGTATCACAATCTAGTAGTTACATGTGGAAATTTGGTTATTGGACATTTGGTTTGAGCGCAATCATTAAACTTAGGTCAAAAAAGTCATTTAAGCCTTTTCACAGTGAGATCTATGCGATATGGCCGAGAAATGTAATTTTGATGTTAACTCCCAAACCGCTGCGCAGAAGTCAACCAAACTTCACCCAATAGTGTATTGTATCACATTCTAGTAGTTACATTTGAAAATTTCGTTCTAGGACATTTGGTTTGAGCGCAATCATTAAATTTAGGTCAAAAAAGCCATTTAAGCCTTTTCACAGTGAGATCTATGCGATATGGCCGAGAAATGTAATTTTGATGTTAACTCCCAAACCGCTGCGCAGAAGTCAACTAAACTTCACCCAATAGTGTATTGTATCACATTCTAGTAGTTACATTTGAAAATTTCGTTCTAGGACATTTGGTTTGAGCGCAATCATTAAACTTAATTAAAAAAGTCATTTAAGCCTTTTCACAGTGAGATCTATGCGATATGGCCGAGAAATGTAATTTTGATGTTAACTCCCAAACCGCTGCGCAGAAGTCAACCAAACTTCACCCATTAGTGTATTGTATCACAATCTAGTAATTACATGTGGAAATTTGGTTCTAGGACATTTGATTTGAGCGCAATCCTCAAACTTAGGTCAAAAAAGCCATTTAAGCCTTTTCACAGTGAGATCTATGCGATATGGCCGAGAAATGTAATTTTGATGTTAACTCCCAAACCGCTGCGCAGAAGTCAACCAAACTTCACCCAATAGTGTATTGTATCACAATCTAGTAGTTACATTTGAAAATTTCGTTCTAGGACATTTGGTTTGAGCGCAATCATTAAACTTAATTAAAAAAGTCATTTAAGCCTTTTCACAGTGAGATCTATGCGATATGGCCGAGAAATGTAATTTTGATGTTAACTCCCAAACCGCTGCGCAGAAGTCAACCAAACTTCACCCATTAGTGTATTGTATCACAATCTAGTAATTACATGTGGAAATTTGGTTCTAGGACATTTGATTTGAGCGCAATCCTCAAACTTAGGTCAAAAAAGCCATTTAAGCCTTTTCACAGTGAGATCTATGCGATATGGCCGAGAAATGTAATTTTGATGTTAACTCCCAAACCGCTGCGCAGAAGTCAACCAAACTTCACCCAATAGTGTATTGTATCAAAATCTAGTAGTTACATTTGAAAATTTTGTTCTATGACATTTTGTTTGAACGCAATCATCAAACTTAATTAAAAAAGTCATTTAAGCCTTTTCACAGTGAGATCTATGCGATATGGCCGAGAAATGTAATTTTGATGTTAACTCCCAAACCGCCTCGCAGAAGTCAACCAAACTTCACCCATTAGTGTATTGTATCACAATCTAGTAGTTACATGTGGAAATTTGGTTATTGGACATTTGGTTTGAGCGCAATCATTAAACTTAGGTCAAAAAAGTCATTTAAGCCTTTTCACAGTGAGATCTATGCGATATGGCCAAGAAATGTAATTTTGATGTTAACTCCCAAACCGCTGCGCAGAAGTCAAACAAACTTCACCCAATAGTGTATTGTATCACATTCTAGTAGTTACATTTGAAAATTTCGTTCTAGGACATTTGGTTTGAGCGCAATCATTAAATTTAGGTCAATAAAGCCATTTAAGCCTTTTCACAGTGAGATCTATGCGATATGGCCGAGAAATGTAATTTTGATGTTAACTCCCAAACCGCTGCGCAGAAGTCAACTAAACTTCACCCAATAGTGTATTGTATCACATTCTAGTAGTTACATTTGAAAATTTCGTTCTAGGACATTTGGTTTGAGCGCAATCATTAAACTTAATTAAAAAAGTCATTTAAGCCTTTTCACAGTGAGATCTATGCGATATGGCCGAGAAATGTAATTTTGATGTTAACTCCCAAACCGCTGCGCAGAAGTCAACCAAACTTCACCCATTAGTGTATTGTATCACAATCTAGTAATTACATGTGGAAATTTGGTTCTAGGACATTTGATTTGAGCGCAATCCTCAAACTTAGGTCAAAAAAGCCATTTAAGCCTTTTCACAGTGAGATCTATGCGATATGGCCGAGAAATGTAATTTTGATGTTAACTCCCAAACCGCTGCGCAGAAGTCAACCAAACTTCACCCAATAGTGTATTGTATCACAATCTAGTAGTTACATTTGAAAATTTTGTTCTATGACATTTTGTTTGAACGCAATCATCAAACTTAATTAAAAAAGTCATTTAAGCCTTTTCACAGTGAGATCTATGCGATATGGCCAAGAAATGTAATTTTGATGTTAACTCCCAAACCGCCTCGCAGAAGTCAACCAAACTTCACCCATTAGTGTATTGTATCACAATCTAGTAGTTACATGTAGAAATTTGGTTATTGGACATTTGGTTTGAGCGCAATCATTAAACTTAGGTCAAAAAAGCCATTTAAGCCTTTTCACAGTGAGATCTATGCGATATGGCCGAGAAATGTAATTTTGATGTTAACTCCAAAACCGCTGCGCAGAAGTCAACCAAACTTCACCCAATAGTGTATTGTATCACAATCTAGTAGTTACATTTGAAAATTTTGTTCTAGGAAATTTTGTTTGAGCGCAATCATCAAACTTAATTAAAAAAGTCATTTAAGCCTTTTCACAGTGAGATCTATGCGATATGGCCGAGAAATGTAATTTTGATGTTAACTCCCAAACCTCTGCGCAGAAGTCAACCAAACTTCACCCATTAGTGTATTGTATCACAATCTAGTAGTTACATGTGGAAATTTGGTTCTAGGACATTTGATTTGAGCGCAATCCTCAAACTTAGGTCAAAAAAGCCATTTAAGCCTTTTCACAGTGAGATCTATGCGATATGGCCGAGAAATGTAATTTTGATGTTAACTCCCAAACCGCTGCGCAGAAGTCAACCAAACTTCACCCAATAGTGTATTGTATCACATTCTAGTAGTTACATTTGAAAATTTCGTTCTAGGACATTTGGTTTGAGCGCAATCTTTAAACTTAGGTCAAAAAAGCCATTTAAGCCTTTTCACAGTGAGATCTATGCGATATGGCCGAGAAATGTAATTTTGATGTTAACTCCCAAACCGCTGCGCAGAAGTCAACCAAACTTCACCCAATAGTGTATTGTATCACAATCTAGTAGTTACATTTGAAAATTTTGTTCTAGGACATTTGATTTGAGCGCAATCCTCAAACTTAGGTCAAAAAAGCCATTTAAGCCTTTTCACAGTGAGATCTATGCGATATGGCCGAGAAATGTAATTTTGATGTTAACTCCCAAACCGCTGCGCAGAAGTCAACCAAACTTCACCCAATAGTGTATTGTATCACAATCTAGTAGTTACATTTGAAAATTTTGTTCTATGACATTTTGTTTGAACGCAATCATCAAACTTAAATAAAAAAGTCATTTAAGCCTTTTCACAGTGAGATCTATGCGATATGGCCGAGAAATGTAATTTTGATGTTAACTCCCAAACCGCCTCGCAGAAGTCAACCAAACTTCACCCATTAGTGTATTGTATCACAATCTAGTAGTTACATGTGGAAATTTGGTTATTGGACATTTGGTTTGAGCGCAATCATTAAACTTAGGTCAAAAAAGTCATTTAAGCCTTTTCACAGTGAGATCTATGCGATATGGCCGAGAAATGTAATTTTGATGTTAACTCCCAAACCGCTGCGCAGAAGTCAACCAAACTTCACCCAATAGTGTATTGTATCACATTCTAGTAGTTACATTTGAAAATTTCGTTCTAGGACATTTGGTTTGAGCGCAATCATTAAATTTAGGTCAAAAAAGCCATTTAAGCCTTTTCACAGTGAGATCTATGCGATATGGCCGAGAAATGTAATTTTGATGTTAACTCCCAAACCGCTGCGCAGAAGTCAACTAAACTTCACCCAATAGTGTATTGTATCACATTCTAGTAGTTACATTTGAAAATTTCGTTCTAGGACATTTGGTTTGAGCGCAATCATTAAACTTAATTAAAAAAGTCATTTAAGCCTTTTCACAGTGAGATCTATGCGATATGGCCGAGAAATGTAATTTTGATGTTAACTCCCAAACCGCTGCGCAGAAGTCAACCAAACTTCACCCATTAGTGTATTGTATCACAATCTAGTAATTACATGTGGAAATTTGGTTCTAGGACATTTGATTTGAGCGCAATCCTCAAACTTAGGTCAAAAAAGCCATTTAAGCCTTTTCACAGTGAGATCTATGCGATATGGCCGAGAAATGTAATTTTGATGTTAACTCCCAAACCGCTGCGCAGAAGTCAACCAAACTTCACCCAATAGTGTATTGTATCACAATCTAGTAGTTACATTTGAAAATTTTGTTCTATGACATTTTGTTTGAGCGCAATCATCAAACTTAATTAAAAAAGTCATTTAAGCCTTTTCACAGTGAGATCTATGCGATATGGCCGAGAAATGTAATTTTGATGTTAACTCCCAAACCTCTGCGCAGAAGTCAACCAAACTTCACCCATTAGTGTATTGTATCACAATCTAGTAGTTACATGTGGAAATTTGGTTCTAGGACATTTGATTTGAGCGCAATCCTCAAACTTAGGTCAAAAAAGCCATTTAAGCCTTTTCACAGTGAGATCTATGCGATATGGCCGAGAAATGTAATTTTGATGTTAACTCCCAAACCGCTGCGCAGAAGTCAACCAAACTTCACCCAATAGTGTATTGTATCACATTCTAGTAGTTACATTTGAAAATTTCGTTCTAGGACATTTGGTTTGAGCGCAATCTTTAAACTTAGGTCAAAAAAGCCATTTAAGCCTTTTCACAGTGAGATCTATGCGATATGGCCGAGAAATGTAATTTTGATGTTAACTCCCAAACCGCTGCGCAGAAGTCAACCAAACTTCACCCAATAGTGTATTGTATCACAATCTAGTAGTTACATTTGAAAATTTTGTTCTAGGACATTTTGTTTGAACGCAATCATCAAACTTAATTAAAAAAGTCATTTAAGCCTTTTCACAGTGAGATCTATGCGATATGGCCGAGAAATGTAATTTTGATGTTAACTCCCAAACCGCTGCGCAGAAGTCAACCAAACTTCACCCAATAGTGTATTGTATCACAATCTAGTAGTTACATTTGAAAATTTTGTTCTAGGACATTTTGTTTGAACGCAATCATCAAACTTAATTAAACAAGTCATTTAAGCCTTTTCACGGTGAGATCTATGCGATATGGCCGAGAAATGTAATTTTGATGTTAACTCCCAAACCGCTGCGCAGAAGTCAACCAAACTTCACCCAATAGTGTATTGTATCACATTCTAGTAGTTACATTTGAAAATTTCGTTCTAGGACATTTGGTTTGAGCGCAATCATTAAACTTAATTAAAAAAGTCATTTAAGCCTTTTCACAGTGAGATCTATGCGATATGGCCGAGAAATGTAATTTTGATGTTAACTCCCAAACCGCTGCGCAGAAGTCAACCAAACTTCACCCATTAGTGTATTGTATCACAATCTAGTAATTACATGTGGAAATTTGGTTCTAGGACATTTGATTTGAGCGCAATCCTCAAACTTAGGTCAAAAAAGCCATTTAAGCCTTTTCACAGTGAGATCTATGCGATATGGCCGAGAAATGTAATTTTGATGTTAACTCCCAAACCGCTGCGCAGAAGTCAACCAAACTTCACCCAATAGTGTATTGTATCACAATCTAGTAGTTACATTTGAAAATTTTGTTCTATGACATTTTGTTTGAACGCAATCATCAAACTTAATTAAAAAAGTCATTTAAGCCTTTTCACAGTGAGATCTATGCGATATGGCCGAGAAATGTAATTTTGATGTTAACTCCCAAACCGCTGCGCAGAAGTCAACCAAACTTCACCCATTAGTGTATTGTATCACAATCTAGTAGTTACATGTGGAAATTTGGTTATTGGACATTTGGTTTGAGCGCAATCATTAAACTTAGGTCAAAAAAGCCATTTAAGCCTTTTCACAGTGAGATCTATGCGATATGGCCGAGAAATGTAATTTTGATGTTAACTCCAAAACCGCTGCGCAGAAGTCAACCAAACTTCACCCAATAGTGTATTGTATCACAATCTAGTAGTTACATTTGAAAATTTTGTTCTAGGAAATTTTGTTTGAGCGCAATCATCAAACTTAATTAAAAAAGTCATTTAAGCCTTTTCACAGTGAGATCTATGCGATATGGCCGAGAAATGTAATTTTGATGTTAACTCCCAAACCTCTGCGCAGAAGTCAACCAAACTTCACCCATTAGTGTATTGTATCACAATCTAGTAGTTACATGTGGAAATTTGGTTCTAGGACATTTGATTTGAGCGCAATCCTCAAACTTAGGTCAAAAAAGCCATTTAAGCCTTTTCACAGTGAGATCTATGCGATATGGCCGAGAAATGTAATTTTGATGTTAACTCCCAAACCGCTGCGCAGAAGTCAACCAAACTTCACCCAATAGTGTATTGTATCACATTCTAGTAGTTACATTTGAAAATTTCGTTCTAGGACATTTGGTTTGAGCGCAATCTTTAAACTTAGGTCAAAAAAGCCATTTAAGCCTTTTCACAGTGAGATCTATGCGATATGGCCGAGAAATGTAATTTTGATGTTAACTCCCAAACCGCTGCGCAGAAGTCAACCAAACTTCACCCAATAGTGTATTGTATCACAATCTAGTAGTTACATTTGAAAATTTTGTTCTAGGACATTTGATTTGAGCGCAATCCTCAAACTTAGGTCAAAAAAGCCATTTAAGCCTTTTCACAGTGAGATCTATGCGATATGGCCGAGAAATGTAATTTTGATGTTAACTCCCAAACCGCTGCGCAGAAGTCAACCAAACTTCACCCAATAGTGTATTGTATCACAATCTAGTAGTTACATTTGAAAATTTTGTTCTATGACATTTTGTTTGAACGCAATCATCAAACTTAAATAAAAAAGTCATTTAAGCCTTTTCACAGTGAGATCTATGCGATATGGCCGAGAAATGTAATTTTGATGTTAACTCCCAAACCGCCTCGCAGAAGTCAACCAAACTTCACCCATTAGTGTATTGTATCACAATCTAGTAGTTACATGTGGAAATTTGGTTATTGGACATTTGGTTTGAGCGCAATCATTAAACTTAGGTCAAAAAAGTCATTTAAGCCTTTTCACAGTGAGATCTATGCGATATGGCCGAGAAATGTAATTTTGATGTTAACTCCCAAACCGCTGCGCAGAAGTCAACCAAACTTCACCCAATAGTGTATTGTATCACATTCTAGTAGTTACATTTGAAAATTTCGTTCTAGGACATTTGGTTTGAGCGCAATCATTAAATTTAGGTCAAAAAAGCCATTTAAGCCTTTTCACAGTGAGATCTATGCGATATGGCCGAGAAATGTAATTTTGATGTTAACTCCCAAACCGCTGCGCAGAAGTCAACTAAACTTCACCCAATAGTGTATTGTATCACATTCTAGTAGTTACATTTGAAAATTTCGTTCTAGGACATTTGGTTTGAGCGCAATCATTAAACTTAATTAAAAAAGTCATTTAAGCCTTTTCACAGTGAGATCTATGCGATATGGCCGAGAAATGTAATTTTGATGTTAACTCCCAAACCGCTGCGCAGAAGTCAACCAAACTTCACCCATTAGTGTATTGTATCACAATCTAGTAATTACATGTGGAAATTTGGTTCTAGGACATTTGATTTGAGCGCAATCCTCAAACTTAGGTCAAAAAAGCCATTTAAGCCTTTTCACAGTGAGATCTATGCGATATGGCCGAGAAATGTAATTTTGATGTTAACTCCCAAACCGCTGCGCAGAAGTCAACCAAACTTCACCCAATAGTGTATTGTATCACAATCTAGTAGTTACATTTGAAAATTTTGTTCTATGACATTTTGTTTGAGCGCAATCATCAAACTTAATTAAAAAAGTCATTTAAGCCTTTTCACAGTGAGATCTATGCGATATGGCCGAGAAATGTAATTTTGATGTTAACTCCCAAACCTCTGCGCAGAAGTCAACCAAACTTCACCCATTAGTGTATTGTATCACAATCTAGTAGTTACATGTGGAAATTTGGTTCTAGGACATTTGATTTGAGCGCAATCCTCAAACTTAGGTCAAAAAAGCCATTTAAGCCTTTTCACAGTGAGATCTATGCGATATGGCCGAGAAATGTAATTTTGATGTTAACTCCCAAACCGCTGCGCAGAAGTCAACCAAACTTCACCCAATAGTGTATTGTATCACATTCTAGTAGTTACATTTGAAAATTTCGTTCTAGGACATTTGGTTTGAGCGCAATCTTTAAACTTAGGTCAAAAAAGCCATTTAAGCCTTTTCACAGTGAGATCTATGCGATATGGCCGAGAAATGTAATTTTGATGTTAACTCCCAAACCGCTGCGCAGAAGTCAACCAAACTTCACCCAATAGTGTATTGTATCACAATCTAGTAGTTACATTTGAAAATTTTGTTCTAGGACATTTTGTTTGAACGCAATCATCAAACTTAATTAAAAAAGTCATTTAAGCCTTTTCACAGTGAGATCTATGCGATATGGCCGAGAAATGTAATTTTGATGTTAACTCCCAAACCGCTGCGCAGAAGTCAACCAAACTTCACCCAATAGTGTATTGTATCACAATCTAGTAGTTACATTTGAAAATTTTGTTCTAGGACATTTTGTTTGAACGCAATCATCAAACTTAATTAAACAAGTCATTTAAGCCTTTTCACGGTGAGATCTATGCGATATGGCCGAGAAATGTAATTTTGATGTTAACTCCCAAACCGCTGCGCAGAAGTCAACCAAACTTCACCCAATAGTGTATTGTATCACATTCTAGTAGTTACATTTGAAAATTTCGTTCTAGGACATTTGGTTTGAGCGCAATCATTAAACTTAATTAAAAAAGTCATTTAAGCCTTTTCACAGTGAGATCTATGCGATATGGCCGAGAAATGTAATTTTGATGTTAACTCCCAAACCGCTGCGCAGAAGTCAACCAAACTTCACCCATTAGTGTATTGTATCACAATCTAGTAATTACATGTGGAAATTTGGTTCTAGGACATTTGATTTGAGCGCAATCCTCAAACTTAGGTCAAAAAAGCCATTTAAGCCTTTTCACAGTGAGATCTATGCGATATGGCCGAGAAATGTAATTTTGATGTTAACTCCCAAACCGCTGCGCAGAAGTCAACCAAACTTCACCCAATAGTGTATTGTATCACAATCTAGTAGTTACATTTGAAAATTTTGTTCTATGACATTTTGTTTGAACGCAATCATCAAACTTAATTAAAAAAGTCATTTAAGCCTTTTCACAGTGAGATCTATGCGATATGGCCGAGAAATGTAATTTTGATGTTAACTCCCAAACCGCTGCGCAGAAGTCAACCAAACTTCACCCATTAGTGTATTGTATCACAATCTAGTAGTTACATGTGGAAATTTGGTTATTGGACATTTGGTTTGAGCGCAATCATTAAACTTAGGTCAAAAAAGCCATTTAAGCCTTTTCACAGTGAGATCTATGCGATATGGCCGAGAAATGTAATTTTGATGTTAACTCCCAAACCGCTGCGCAGAAGTCAACCAAACTTCACCCAATAGTGTATTGTATCACAATCTAGTAGTTACATTTGAAAATTTTGTTCTAGGAAATTTTGTTTGAGCGCAATCATCAAACTTAATTAAAAAAGTCATTTAAGCCTTTTCACAGTGAGATCTATACGATATGGCCGAGAAATGTAATTTTGATGTTAACTCCCAAACCTCTGCGCAGAAGTCAACCAAACTTCACCCATTAGTGTATTGTATCACAATCTAGTAGTTACATGTGGAAATTTGGTTCTAGGACATTTGATTTGAGCGCAATCCTCAAACTTAGGTCAAAAAAGCCATTTAAGCCTTTTCACAGTGAGATCTATGCGATATGGCCGAGAAATGTAATTTTGATGTTAACTCCCAAACCGCTGCGCAGAAGTCAACCAAACTTCACCCAATAGTGTATTGTATCACATTCTAGTAGTTACATTTGAAAATTTCGTTCTAGGACATTTGGTTTGAGCGCAATCTTTAAACTTAGGTCAAAAAAGCCATTTAAGCCTTTTCACAGTGAGATCTATGCGATATGGCCGAGAAATGTAATTTTGATGTTAACTCCCAAACCGCTGCGCAGAAGTCAACCAAACTTCACCCAATAGTGTATTGTATCACAATCTAGTAGTTACATTTGAAAATTTTGTTCTAGGACATTTTGTTTGAACGCAATCATCAAACTTAATTAAAAAAGTCATTTAAGCCTTTTCACAGTGAGATCTATGCGATATGGCCGAGAAATGTAATTTTGATGTTAACTCCCAAACCGCTGCGCAGAAGTCAACCAAACTTCACCCAATAGTGTATTGTATCACAATCTAGTAGTTACATTTGGAAATTTGGTTCTTAGACATTTGATTTGAGCGCAATCCTCAAACTTAGGTCAAAAAAGCCATTTAAGCCTTTTCACAGTGAGATCTATGCGATATGGCCGAGAAATGTAATTTTGATGTTAACTCCCAAACCGCTGCGCAGAAGTCAACCAAACTTCACCCAATAGTGTATTGTATCACAATCTAGTAGTTACATTTGAAAATTTTGTTCTATGACATTTTGTTTGAACGCAATCATCAAACTTAATTAAAAAAGTCATTTAAGCCTTTTCACAGTGAGATCTATGCGATATGGCCGAGAAATGTAATTTTGATGTTAACTCCCAAACCGCTGCGCAGAAGTCAACCAAACTTCACCCAATAGTGTATTGTATCACATTCTAGTAGTTACATTTGAAAATTTCGTTCTAGGACATTTGGTTTGAGCGCAATCATTAAACTTAGGTCAAAAAAGCCATTTAAGCCTTTTCACAGTGAGATCTATGCGATATGGCCGAGAAATGTAATTTTGATGTTAACTCCCAAACCGCTGCGCAGAAGTCAACCAAACTTCACCCAATAGTGTATTGTATGACAGTCTAGTAGTTACATTTGAAAATTTTGTTCTAGGAAATTTTGTTTGAGCGCAATCATCAAACTTAATTAAAAAAGTCATTTAAGCCTTTTCACAGTGAGATCTATGCGATATGGCCGAGAAATGTAATTTTGATGTTAACTCCCAAACCGCTGCGCAGAAGTCAACCAAACTTCACCCATTAGTGTATTGTATCACAATCTAGTAGTTACATGTGAAAATTTGGTTCTAGGACATTTGATTTGAGCGCAATCCTCAAACTTAGGTCAAAAAAGCCATTTAAGCCTTTTCACAGTGAGATCTATGCGATATGGCCGAGAAATGTAATTTTGATGTTAACTCCCAAACCGCTGCGCAGAAGTCAACCAAACTTCACCCAATAGTGTATTGTATCACATTCTAGTAGTTACATTTGAAAATTTCGTTCTAGGACATTTGGTTTGAGCGCAATCATTAAACTTAGGTCAAAAAAGCCATTTAAGCCTTTTCACAGTGAGATCTATGCGATATGGCCGAGAAATGTAATTTTGATGTTAACTCCCAAACCGCTGCGCAGAAGTCAACTAAACTTCACCCAATAGTGTATTGTATCACATTCTAGTAGTTACATTTGAAAATTTCGTTCTAGGACATTTGGTTTGAGCGCAATCATTAAACTTAGGTCAAAAAAGCCATTTAAGCCTTTTCACAGTGAGATCTATGCGATATGGCCGAGAAATGTAATTTTGATGTTAACTCCCAAACCGCTGCGCAGAAGTCAACTAAACTTCACCCAATAGTGTATTGTATCACATTCTAGTAGTTACATTTGAAAATTTCGTTCTAGGACATTTGGTTTGAGCGCAATCATTAAACTTAATTAAAAAAGTCATTTAAGCCTTTTCACAGTGAGATCTATGCGATATGGCCGAGAAATGTAATTTTGATGTTAACTCCCAAACCGCTGCGCAGAAGTCAACCAAACTTCACCCATTAGTGTATTGTATCACAATCTAGTAATTACATGTGGAAATTTGGTTCTAGGACATTTGATTTGAGCGCAATCCTCAAACTTAGGTCAAAAAAGCCATTTAAGCCTTTTCACAGTGAGATCTATGCGATATGGCCGAGAAATGTAATTTTGATGTTAACTCCCAAACCGCTGCGCAGAAGTCAACCAAACTTCACCCAATAGTGTATTGTATCACAATCTAGTAGTTACATTTGAAAATTTTGTTCTATGACATTTTGTTTGAACGCAATCATCAAACTTAATTAAAAAAGTCATTTAAGCCTTTTCACAGTGAGATCTATGCGATATGGCCGAGAAATGTAATTTTGATGTTAACTCCCAAACCGCTGCGCAGAAGTCAACCAAACTTCACCCATTAGTGTATTGTATCACAATCTAGTAGTTACATGTGGAAATTTGGTTATTGGACATTTGGTTTGAGCGCAATCATTAAACTTAGGTCAAAAAAGCCATTTAAGCCTTTTCACAGTGAGATCTATGCGATATGGCCGAGAAATGTAATTTTGATGTTAACTCCCAAACCGCTGCGCAGAAGTCAACCAAACTTCACCCAATAGTGTATTGTATCACAATCTAGTAGTTACATTTGAAAATTTTGTTCTAGGAAATTTTGTTTGAGCGCAATCATCAAACTTAATTAAAAAAGTCATTTAAGCCTTTTCACAGTGAGATCTATACGATATGGCCGAGAAATGTAATTTTGATGTTAACTCCCAAACCTCTGCGCAGAAGTCAACCAAACTTCACCCATTAGTGTATTGTATCACAATCTAGTAGTTACATGTGGAAATTTGGTTCTAGGACATTTGATTTGAGCGCAATCCTCAAACTTAGGTCAAAAAAGCCATTTAAGCCTTTTCACAGTGAGATCTATGCGATATGGCCGAGAAATGTAATTTTGATGTTAACTCCCAAACCGCTGCGCAGAAGTCAACCAAACTTCACCCAATAGTGTATTGTATCACATTCTAGTAGTTACATTTGAAAATTTCGTTCTAGGACATTTGGTTTGAGCGCAATCTTTAAACTTAGGTCAAAAAAGCCATTTAAGCCTTTTCACAGTGAGATCTATGCGATATGGCCGAGAAATGTAATTTTGATGTTAACTCCCAAACCGCTGCGCAGAAGTCAACCAAACTTCACCCAATAGTGTATTGTATCACAATCTAGTAGTTACATTTGAAAATTTTGTTCTAGGACATTTTGTTTGAACGCAATCATCAAACTTAATTAAAAAAGTCATTTAAGCCTTTTCACAGTGAGATCTATGCGATATGGCCGAGAAATGTAATTTTGATGTTAACTCCCAAACCGCTGCGCAGAAGTCAACCAAACTTCACCCAATAGTGTATTGTATCACATTCTAGTAGTTACATTTGAAAATTTCGTTCTAGGACATTTGGTTTGAGCGCAATCATTAAACTTAATTAAAAAAGTCATTTAAGCCTTTTCACAGTGAGATCTATGCGATATGGCCGAGAAATGTAATTTTGATGTTAACTCCCAAACCGCTGCGCAGAAGTCAACCAAACTTCACCCATTAGTGTATTGTATCACAATCTAGTAATTACATGTGGAAATTTGGTTCTAGGACATTTGATTTGAGCGCAATCCTCAAACTTAGGTCAAAAAAGCCATTTAAGCCTTTTCACAGTGAGATCTATGCGATATGGCCGAGAAATGTAATTTTGATGTTAACTCCCAAACCGCTGCGCAGAAGTCAACCAAACTTCACCCAATAGTGTATTGTATCACAATCTAGTAGTTACATTTGAAAATTTTGTTCTATGACATTTTGTTTGAACGCAATCATCAAACTTAATTAAAAAAGTCATTTAAGCCTTTTCACAGTGAGATCTATGCGATATGGCCGAGAAATGTAATTTTGATGTTAACTCCCAAACCGCCTCGCAGAAGTCAACCAAACTTCACCCATTAGTGTATTGTATCACAATCTAGTAGTTACATGTGGAAATTTGGTTATTGGACATTTGGTTTGAGCGCAATCATTAAACTTAGGTCAAAAAAGTCATTTAAGCCTTTTCACAGTGAGATCTATGCGATATGGCCGAGAAATGTAATTTTGATGTTAACTCCCAAACCGCTGCGCAGAAGTCAACCAAACTTCACCCAATAGTGTATTGTATCACATTCTAGTAGTTACATTTGAAAATTTCGTTCTAGGACATTTGGTTTGAGCGCAATCATTAAATTTAGGTCAAAAAAGCCATTTAAGCCTTTTCACAGTGAGATCTATGCGATATGGCCGAGAAATGTAATTTTGATGTTAACTCCCAAACCGCTGCGCAGAAGTCAACTAAACTTCACCCAATAGTGTATTGTATCACATTCTAGTAGTTACATTTGAAAATTTCGTTCTAGGACATTTGGTTTGAGCGCAATCATTAAACTTAATTAAAAAAGTCATTTAAGCCTTTTCACAGTGAGATCTATGCGATATGGCCGAGAAATGTAATTTTGATGTTAACTCCCAAACCGCTGCGCAGAAGTCAACCAAACTTCACCCAATAGTGTATTGTATCACAATCTAGTAGTTACATTTGAAAATTTTGTTCTATGACATTTTGTTTGAACGCAATCATCAAACTTAATTAAAAAAGTCATTTAAGCCTTTTCACAGTGAGATCTATGCGATATGGCCAAGAAATGTAATTTTGATGTTAACTCCCAAACCGCCTCGCAGAAGTCAACCAAACTTCACCCATTAGTGTATTGTATCACAATCTAGTAGTTACATGTGGAAATTTGGTTATTGGACATTTGGTTTGAGCGCAATCATTAAACTTAGGTCAAAAAAGCCATTTAAGCCTTTTCACAGTGAGATCTATGCGATATGGCCGAGAAATGTAATTTTGATGTTAACTCCAAAACCGCTGCGCAGAAGTCAACCAAACTTCACCCAATAGTGTATTGTATCACAATCTAGTAGTTACATTTGAAAATTTTGTTCTAGGAAATTTTGTTTGAGCGCAATCATCAAACTTAATTAAAAAAGTCATTTAAGCCTTTTCACAGTGAGATCTATGCGATATGGCCGAGAAATGTAATTTTGATGTTAACTCCCAAACCTCTGCGCAGAAGTCAACCAAACTTCACCCATTAGTGTATTGTATCACAATCTAGTAGTTACATGTGGAAATTTGGTTCTAGGACATTTGATTTGAGCGCAATCCTCAAACTTAGGTCAAAAAAGCCATTTAAGCCTTTTCACAGTGAGATCTATGCGATATGGCCGAGAAATGTAATTTTGATGTTAACTCCCAAACCGCTGCGCAGAAGTCAACCAAACTTCACCCAATAGTGTATTGTATCACATTCTAGTAGTTACATTTGAAAATTTCGTTCTAGGACATTTGGTTTGAGCGCAATCTTTAAACTTAGGTCAAAAAAGCCATTTAAGCCTTTTCACAGTGCGATATGGCCGAGAAATGTAATTTTGATGTTAACTCCCAAACCGCTGCGCAGAAGTCAACCAAACTTCACCCAATAGTGTATTGTATCACAATCTAGTAGTTACATTTGAAAATTTTGTTCTAGGACATTTTGTTTGAACGCAATCATCAAACTTAATTAAAAAAGTCATTTAAGCCTTTTCACAGTGAGATCTATGCGATATGGCCGAGAAATGTAATTTTGATGTTAACTCCCAAACCGCTGCGCAGAAGTCAACCAAACTTCACCCAATAGTGTATTGTATCACAATCTAGTAGTTACATTTGAAAATTTTGTTCTAGGACATTTTGTTTGAACGCAATCATCAAACTTAATTAAACAAGTCATTTAAGCCTTTTCACGGTGAGATCTATGCGATATGGCCGAGAAATGTAATTTTGATGTTAACTCCCAAACCGCTGCGCAGAAGTCAACCAAACTTCACCCAATAGTGTATTGTATCACATTCTAGTAGTTACATTTGAAAATTTCGTTCTAGGACATTTGGTTTGAGCGCAATCATTAAACTTAGGTCAAAAAAGCCATTTAAGCCTTTTCACAGTGAGATCTATGCGATATGGCCGAGAAATGTAATTTTGATGTTAACTCCCAAACCGCTGCGCAGAAGTCAACTAAACTTCACCCAATAGTGTATTGTATCACATTCTAGTAGTTACATTTGAAAATTTCGTTCTAGGACATTTGGTTTGAGCGCAATCATTAAACTTAATTAAAAAAGTCATTTAAGCCTTTTCACAGTGAGATCTATGCGATATGGCCGAGAAATGTAATTTTGATGTTAACTCCCAAACCGCTGCGCAGAAGTCAACCAAACTTCACCCATTAGTGTATTGTATCACAATCTAGTAATTACATGTGGAAATTTGGTTCTAGGACATTTGATTTGAGCGCAATCCTCAAACTTAGGTCAAAAAAGCCATTTAAGCCTTTTCACAGTGAGATCTATGCGATATGGCCGAGAAATGTAATTTTGATGTTAACTCCCAAACCGCTGCGCAGAAGTCAACCAAACTTCACCCAATAGTGTATTGTATCACAATCTAGTAGTTACATTTGAAAATTTTGTTCTATGACATTTTGTTTGAACGCAATCATCAAACTTAATTAAAAAAGTCATTTAAGCCTTTTCACAGTGAGATCTATGCGATATGGCCGAGAAATGTAATTTTGATGTTAACTCCCAAACCGCTGCGCAGAAGTCAACCAAACTTCACCCATTAGTGTATTGTATCACAATCTAGTAGTTACATGTGGAAATTTGGTTATTGGACATTTGGTTTGAGCGCAATCATTAAACTTAGGTCAAAAAAGCCATTTAAGCCTTTTCACAGTGAGATCTATGCGATATGGCCGAGAAATGTAATTTTGATGTTAACTCCCAAACCGCTGCGCAGAAGTCAACCAAACTTCACCCAATAGTGTATTGTATCACAATCTAGTAGTTACATTTGAAAATTTTGTTCTAGGAAATTTTGTTTGAGCGCAATCATCAAACTTAATTAAAAAAGTCATTTAAGCCTTTTCACAGTGAGATCTATACGATATGGCCGAGAAATGTAATTTTGATGTTAACTCCCAAACCTCTGCGCAGAAGTCAACCAAACTTCACCCATTAGTGTATTGTATCACAATCTAGTAGTTACATGTGGAAATTTGGTTCTAGGACATTTGATTTGAGCGCAATCCTCAAACTTAGGTCAAAAAAGCCATTTAAGCCTTTTCACAGTGAGATCTATGCGATATGGCCGAGAAATGTAATTTTGATGTTAACTCCCAAACCGCTGCGCAGAAGTCAACCAAACTTCACCCAATAGTGTATTGTATCACATTCTAGTAGTTACATTTGAAAATTTCGTTCTAGGACATTTGGTTTGAGCGCAATCTTTAAACTTAGGTCAAAAAAGCCATTTAAGCCTTTTCACAGTGAGATCTATGCGATATGGCCGAGAAATGTAATTTTGATGTTAACTCCCAAACCGCTGCGCAGAAGTCAACCAAACTTCACCCAATAGTGTATTGTATCACAATCTAGTAGTTACATTTGAAAATTTTGTTCTAGGACATTTTGTTTGAACGCAATCATCAAACTTAATTAAAAAAGTCATTTAAGCCTTTTCACAGTGAGATCTATGCGATATGGCCGAGAAATGTAATTTTGATGTTAACTCCCAAACCGCTGCGCAGAAGTCAACTAAACTTCACCCAATAGTGTATTGTATCACATTCTAGTAGTTACATTTGAAAATTTCGTTCTAGGACATTTGGTTTGAGCGCAATCATTAAACTTAATTAAAAAAGTCATTTAAGCCTTTTCACAGTGAGATCTATGCGATATGGCCGAGAAATGTAATTTTGATGTTAACTCCCAAACCGCTGCGCAGAAGTCAACCAAACTTCACCCATTAGTGTATTGTATCACAATCTAGTAATTACATGTGGAAATTTGGTTCTAGGACATTTGATTTGAGCGCAATCCTCAAACTTAGGTCAAAAAAGCCATTTAAGCCTTTTCACAGTGAGATCTATGCGATATGGCCGAGAAATGTAATTTTGATGTTAACTCCCAAACCGCTGCGCAGAAGTCAACCAAACTTCACCCAATAGTGTATTGTATCACAATCTAGTAGTTACATTTGAAAATTTTGTTCTATGACATTTTGTTTGAACGCAATCATCAAACTTAATTAAAAAAGTCATTTAAGCCTTTTCACAGTGAGATCTATGCGATATGGCCGAGAAATGTAATTTTGATGTTAACTCCCAAACCGCTGCGCAGAAGTCAACCAAACTTCACCCATTAGTGTATTGTATCACAATCTAGTAGTTACATGTGGAAATTTGGTTATTGGACATTTGGTTTGAGCGCAATCATTAAACTTAGGTCAAAAAAGCCATTTAAGCCTTTTCACAGTGAGATCTATGCGATATGGCCGAGAAATGTAATTTTGATGTTAACTCCCAAACCGCTGCGCAGAAGTCAACCAAACTTCACCCAATAGTGTATTGTATCACAATCTAGTAGTTACATTTGAAAATTTTGTTCTAGGAAATTTTGTTTGAGCGCAATCATCAAACTTAATTAAAAAAGTCATTTAAGCCTTTTCACAGTGAGATCTATACGATATGGCCGAGAAATGTAATTTTGATGTTAACTCCCAAACCTCTGCGCAGAAGTCAACCAAACTTC
Organism: Corythoichthys intestinalis; assembly: GCF_030265065.1. Classification (NCBI taxonomy): domain Eukaryota; kingdom Metazoa; phylum Chordata; class Actinopteri; order Syngnathiformes; family Syngnathidae; genus Corythoichthys; species Corythoichthys intestinalis. Next base: position 707,516 of record NW_026651600.1, on the reverse strand, counting down.
ACCCATTAGTGTATTGTATCACAATCTAGTAGTTACATGTGGAAATTTGGTTCTAGGACATTTGATTTGAGCGCAATCCTCAAACTTAGGTCAAAAAAGCCATTTAAGCCTTTTCACAGTGAGATCTATGCGATATGGCCGAGAAATGTAATTTTGATGTTAACTCCCAAACCGCTGCGCAGAAGTCAACCAAACTTCACCCAATAGTGTATTGTATCACATTCTAGTAGTTACATTTGAAAATTTCGTTCTAGGACATTTGGTTTGAGCGCAATCTTTAAACTTAGGTCAAAAAAGCCATTTAAGCCTTTTCACAGTGAGATCTATGCGATATGGCCGAGAAATGTAATTTTGATGTTAACTCCCAAACCGCTGCGCAGAAGTCAACCAAACTTCACCCAATAGTGTATTGTATCACAATCTAGTAGTTACATTTGAAAATTTTGTTCTAGGACATTTTGTTTGAACGCAATCATCAAACTTAATTAAAAAAGTCATTTAAGCCTTTTCACAGTGAGATCTATGCGATATGGCCGAGAAATGTAATTTTGATGTTAACTCCCAAACCGCTGCGCAGAAGTCAACCAAACTTCACCCAATAGTGTATTGTATCACAATCTAGTAGTTACATTTGGAAATTTTGTTCTTAGACATTTGATTTGAGCGCAATCCTCAAACTTAGGTCAAAAAAGCCATTTAAGCCTTTTCACAGTGAGATCTATGCGATATGGCCGAGAAATGTAATTTTGATGTTAACTCCCAAACCGCTGCGCAGAAGTCAACTAAACTTCACCCAATAGTGTATTGTATCACATTCTAGTAGTTACATTTGAAAATTTCGTTCTAGGACATTTGGTTTGAGCGCAATCATTAAACTTAATTAAAAAAGCCATTTAAGCCTTTTCACAGTGAGATCTATGCGATATGGCCGAGAAATGTAATTTTGATGTTAACTCCCAAACCGCTGCGCAGAAGTCAACTAAACTTCACCCAATAGTGTATTGTATCACATTCTAGTAGTTACATTTGAAAATTTCGTTCTAGGACATTTGGTTTGAGCGCAATCATTAAACTTAATTAAAAAAGTCATTTAAGCCTTTTCACAGTGAGATCTATGCGATATGGCCGAGAAATGTAATTTTGATGTTAACTCCCAAACCGCTGCGCAGAAGTCAACCAAACTTCACCCATTAGTGTATTGTATCACAATCTAGTAATTACATGTGGAAATTTGGTTCTAGGACATTTGATTTGAGCGCAATCCTCAAACTTAGGTCAAAAAAGCCATTTAAGCCTTTTCACAGTGAGATCTATGCGATATGGCCGAGAAATGTAATTTTGATGTTAACTCCCAAACCGCTGCGCAGAAGTCAACCAAACTTCACCCAATAGTGTATTGTATCACAATCTAGTAGTTACATTTGAAAATTTTGTTCTATGACATTTTGTTTGAACGCAATCATCAAACTTAATTAAAAAAGTCATTTAAGCCTTTTCACAGTGAGATCTATGCGATATGGTCGAGAAATGTAATTTTGATGTTAACTCCCAAACCGCCTCGCAGAAGTCAACCAAACTTCACCCATTAGTGTATTGTATCACAATCTAGTAGTTACATGTGGAAATTTGGTTATTGGACATTTGGTTTGAGCACAATCATTAAACTTAGGTCAAAAAAGTCATTTAAGCCTTTTCACAGTGAGATCTATGCGATATGGCCGAGAACTGTAATTTTGATGTTAACTCCCAAACCGCTGCGCAGAAGTCAACCAAACTTCACCCAATAGTGTATTGTATCACATTCTAGTAGTTACATTTGAAAATTTCGTTCTAGGACATTTGGTTTGAGCGCAATCATTAAATTTAGGTCAAAAAAGCCATTTAAGCCTTTTCACAGTGAGATCTATGCGATATGGCCGAGAAATGTAATTTTGATGTTAACTCCCAAACCGCTGCGCAGAAGTCAACTAAACTTCACCCAATAGTGTATTGTATCACATTCTAGTAGTTACATTTGAAAATTTCGTTCTAGGACATTTGGTTTGAGCGCAATCATTAAACTTAATTAAAAAAGTCATTTAAGCCTTTTCACAGTGAGATCTATGCGATATGGCCGAGAAATGTAATTTTGATGTTAACTCCCAAACCGCTGCGCAGAAGTCAACCAAACTTCACCCATTAGTGTATTGTATCACAATCTAGTAATTACATGTGGAAATTTGGTTCTAGGACATTTGATTTGAGCGCAATCCTCAAACTTAGGTCAAAAAAGCCATTTAAGCCTTTTCACAGTGAGATCTATGCGATATGGCCGAGAAATGTAATTTTGATGTTAACTCCCAAACCGCTGCGCAGAAGTCAACCAAACTTCACCCAATAGTGTATTGTATCACAATCTAGTAGTTACATTTGAAAATTTTGTTCTATGACATTTTGTTTGAACGCAATCATCAAACTTAATTAAAAAAGTCATTTAAGCCTTTTCACAGTGAGATCTATGCGATATGGCCAAGAAATGTAATTTTGATGTTAACTCCCAAACCGCCTCGCAGAAGTCAACCAAACTTCACCCATTAGTGTATTGTATCACAATCTAGTAGTTACATGTGGAAATTTGGTTATTGGACATTTGGTTTGAGCGCAATCATTAAACTTAGGTCAAAAAAGCCATTTAAGCCTTTTCACAGTGAGATCTATGCGATATGGCCGAGAAATGTAATTTTGATGTTAACTCCAAAACCGCTGCGCAGAAGTCAACCAAACTTCACCCAATAGTGTATTGTATCACAATCTAGTAGTTACATTTGAAAATTTTGTTCTAGGAAATTTTGTTTGAGCGCAATCATCAAACTTAATTAAAAAAGTCATTTAAGCCTTTTCACAGTGAGATCTATGCGATATGGCCGAGAAATGTAATTTTGATGTTAACTCCCAAACCTCTGCGCAGAAGTCAACCAAACTTCACCCATTAGTGTATTGTATCACAATCTAGTAGTTACATGTGGAAATTTGGTTCTAGGACATTTGATTTGAGCGCAATCCTCAAACTTAGGTCAAAAAAGCCATTTAAGCCTTTTCACAGTGAGATCTATGCGATATGGCCGAGAAATGTAATTTTGATGTTAACTCCCAAACCGCTGCGCAGAAGTCAACCAAACTTCACCCAATAGTGTATTGTATCACATTCTAGTAGTTACATTTGAAAATTTCGTTCTAGGACATTTGGTTTGAGCGCAATCTTTAAACTTAGGTCAAAAAAGCCATTTAAGCCTTTTCACAGTGAGATCTATGCGATATGGCCGAGAAATGTAATTTTGATGTTAACTCCCAAACCGCTGCGCAGAAGTCAACCAAACTTCACCCAATAGTGTATTGTATCACAATCTAGTAGTTACATTTGAAAATTTTGTTCTAGGACATTTGATTTGAGCGCAATCCTCAAACTTAGGTCAAAAAAGCCATTTAAGCCTTTTCACAGTGAGATCTATGCGATATGGCCGAGAAATGTAATTTTGATGTTAACTCCCAAACCGCTGCGCAGAAGTCAACCAAACTTCACCCAATAGTGTATTGTATCACAATCTAGTAGTTACATTTGAAAATTTTGTTCTATGACATTTTGTTTGAACGCAATCATCAAACTTAATTAAAAAAGTCATTTAAGCCTTTTCACAGTGAGATCTATGCGATATGGCCGAGAAATGTAATTTTGATGTTAACTCCCAAACCGCCTCGCAGAAGTCAACCAAACTTCACCCATTAGTGTATTGTATCACAATCTAGTAGTTACATGTGGAAATTTGGTTATTGGACATTTGGTTTGAGCGCAATCATTAAACTTAGGTCAAAAAAGTCATTTAAGCCTTTTCACAGTGAGATCTATGCGATATGGCCGAGAAATGTAATTTTGATGTTAACTCCCAAACCGCTGCGCAGAAGTCAACCAAACTTCACCCAATAGTGTATTGTATCACATTCTAGTAGTTACATTTGAAAATTTCGTTCTAGGACATTTGGTTTGAGCGCAATCATTAAATTTAGGTCAAAAAAGCCATTTAAGCCTTTTCACAGTGAGATCTATGCGATATGGCCGAGAAATGTAATTTTGATGTTAACTCCCAAACCGCTGCGCAGAAGTCAACCAAACTTCACCCAATAGTGTATTGTATCACAATCTAGTAGTTACATTTGAAAATTTTGTTCTATGACATTTTGTTTGAACGCAATCATCAAACTTAATTAAAAAAGTCATTTAAGCCTTTTCACAGTGAGATCTATGCGATATGGCCAAGAAATGTAATTTTGATGTTAACTCCCAAACCGCCTCGCAGAAGTCAACCAAACTTCACCCATTAGTGTATTGTATCACAATCTAGTAGTTACATGTGGAAATTTGGTTATTGGACATTTGGTTTGAGCGCAATCATTAAACTTAGGTCAAAAAAGCCATTTAAGCCTTTTCACAGTGAGATCTATGCGATATGGCCGAGAAATGTAATTTTGATGTTAACTCCAAAACCGCTGCGCAGAAGTCAACCAAACTTCACCCAATAGTGTATTGTATCACAATCTAGTAGTTACATTTGAAAATTTTGTTCTAGGAAATTTTGTTTGAGCGCAATCATCAAACTTAATTAAAAAAGTCATTTAAGCCTTTTCACAGTGAGATCTATGCGATATGGCCGAGAAATGTAATTTTGATGTTAACTCCCAAACCGCTGCGCAGAAGTCAACCAAACTTCACCCATTAGTGTATTGTATCACAATCTAGTAATTACATGTGGAAATTTGGTTCTAGGACATTTGATTTGAGCGCAATCCTCAAACTTAGGTCAAAAAAGCCATTTAAGCCTTTTCACAGTGAGATCTATGCGATATGGCCGAGAAATGTAATTTTGATGTTAACTCCCAAACCGCTGCGCAGAAGTCAACCAAACTTCACCCAATAGTGTATTGTATCACAATCTAGTAGTTACATTTGAAAATTTTGTTCTATGACATTTTGTTTGAACGCAATCATCAAACTTAATTAAAAAAGTCATTTAAGCCTTTTCACAGTGAGATCTATGCGATATGGCCAAGAAATGTAATTTTGATGTTAACTCCCAAACCGCCTCGCAGAAGTCAACCAAACTTCACCCATTAGTGTATTGTATCACAATCTAGTAGTTACATGTGGAAATTTGGTTATTGGACATTTGGTTTGAGCGCAATCATTAAACTTAGGTCAAAAAAGCCATTTAAGCCTTTTCACAGTGAGATCTATGCGATATGGCCGAGAAATGTAATTTTGATGTTAACTCCAAAACCGCTGCGCAGAAGTCAACCAAACTTCACCCAATAGTGTATTGTATCACAATCTAGTAGTTACATTTGAAAATTTTGTTCTAGGAAATTTTGTTTGAGCGCAATCATCAAACTTAATTAAAAAAGTCATTTAAGCCTTTTCACAGTGAGATCTATGCGATATGGCCGAGAAATGTAATTTTGATGTTAACTCCCAAACCTCTGCGCAGAAGTCAACCAAACTTCACCCATTAGTGTATTGTATCACAATCTAGTAGTTACATGTGGAAATTTGGTTCTAGGACATTTGATTTGAGCGCAATCCTCAAACTTAGGTCAAAAAAGCCATTTAAGCCTTTTCACAGTGAGATCTATGCGATATGGCCGAGAAATGTAATTTTGATGTTAACTCCCAAACCGCTGCGCAGAAGTCAACCAAACTTCACCCAATAGTGTATTGTATCACATTCTAGTAGTTACATTTGAAAATTTCGTTCTAGGACATTTGGTTTGAGCGCAATCTTTAAACTTAGGTCAAAAAAGCCATTTAAGCCTTTTCACAGTGAGATCTATGCGATATGGCCGAGAAATGTAATTTTGATGTTAACTCCCAAACCGCTGCGCAGAAGTCAACCAAACTTCACCCAATAGTGTATTGTATCACAATCTAGTAGTTACATTTGAAAATTTTGTTCTAGGACATTTGATTTGAGCGCAATCCTCAAACTTAGGTCAAAAAAGCCATTTAAGCCTTTTCACAGTGAGATCTATGCGATATGGCCGAGAAATGTAATTTTGATGTTAACTCCCAAACCGCTGCGCAGAAGTCAACCAAACTTCACCCAATAGTGTATTGTATCACAATCTAGTAGTTACATTTGAAAATTTTGTTCTATGACATTTTGTTTGAACGCAATCATCAAACTTAATTAAAAAAGTCATTTAAGCCTTTTCACAGTGAGATCTATGCGATATGGCCGAGAAATGTAATTTTGATGTTAACTCCCAAACCGCCTCGCAGAAGTCAACCAAACTTCACCCATTAGTGTATTGTATCACAATCTAGTAGTTACATGTGGAAATTTGGTTATTGGACATTTGGTTTGAGCGCAATCATTAAACTTAGGTCAAAAAAGTCATTTAAGCCTTTTCACAGTGAGATCTATGCGATATGGCCGAGAAATGTAATTTTGATGTTAACTCCCAAACCGCTGCGCAGAAGTCAACCAAACTTCACCCAATAGTGTATTGTATCACATTCTAGTAGTTACATTTGAAAATTTCGTTCTAGGACATTTGGTTTGAGCGCAATCATTAAATTTAGGTCAAAAAAGCCATTTAAGCCTTTTCACAGTGAGATCTATGCGATATGGCCGAGAAATGTAATTTTGATGTTAACTCCCAAACCGCTGCGCAGAAGTCAACCAAACTTCACCCAATAGTGTATTGTATCACAATCTAGTAGTTACATTTGAAAATTTTGTTCTATGACATTTTGTTTGAACGCAATCATCAAACTTAATTAAAAAAGTCATTTAAGCCTTTTCACAGTGAGATCTATGCGATATGGCCAAGAAATGTAATTTTGATGTTAACTCCCAAACCGCCTCGCAGAAGTCAACCAAACTTCACCCATTAGTGTATTGTATCACAATCTAGTAGTTACATGTGGAAATTTGGTTATTGGACATTTGGTTTGAGCGCAATCATTAAACTTAGGTCAAAAAAGCCATTTAAGCCTTTTCACAGTGAGATCTATGCGATATGGCCGAGAAATGTAATTTTGATGTTAACTCCAAAACCGCTGCGCAGAAGTCAACCAAACTTCACCCAATAGTGTATTGTATCACAATCTAGTAGTTACATTTGAAAATTTTGTTCTAGGAAATTTTGTTTGAGCGCAATCATCAAACTTAATTAAAAAAGTCATTTAAGCCTTTTCACAGTGAGATCTATGCGATATGGCCGAGAAATGTAATTTTGATGTTAACTCCCAAACCTCTGCGCAGAAGTCAACCAAACTTCACCCATTAGTGTATTGTATCACAATCTAGTAGTTACATGTGGAAATTTGGTTCTAGGACATTTGATTTGAGCGCAATCCTCAAACTTAGGTCAAAAAAGCCATTTAAGCCTTTTCACAGTGAGATCTATGCGATATGGCCGAGAAATGTAATTTTGATGTTAACTCCCAAACCGCTGCGCAGAAGTCAACCAAACTTCACCCAATAGTGTATTGTATCACATTCTAGTAGTTACATTTGAAAATTTCGTTCTAGGACATTTGGTTTGAGCGCAATCTTTAAACTTAGGTCAAAAAAGCCATTTAAGCCTTTTCACAGTGAGATCTATGCGATATGGCCGAGAAATGTAATTTTGATGTTAACTCCCAAACCGCTGCGCAGAAGTCAACCAAACTTCACCCAATAGTGTATTGTATCACAATCTAGTAGTTACATTTGAAAATTTTGTTCTAGGACATTTTGTTTGAACGCAATCATCAAACTTAATTAAAAAAGTCATTTAAGCCTTTTCACAGTGAGATCTATGCGATATGGCCGAGAAATGTAATTTTGATGTTAACTCCCAAACCGCTGCGCAGAAGTCAACCAAACTTCACCCAATAGTGTATTGTATCACAATCTAGTAGTTACATTTGAAAATTTTGTTCTAGGACATTTTGTTTGAACGCAATCATCAAACTTAATTAAACAAGTCATTTAAGCCTTTTCACGGTGAGATCTATGCGATATGGCCGAGAAATGTAATTTTGATGTTAACTCCCAAACCGCTGCGCAGAAGTCAACCAAACTTCACCCAATAGTGTATTGTATCACATTCTAGTAGTTACATTTGAAAATTTCGTTCTAGGACATTTGGTTTGAGCGCAATCATTAAACTTAGGTCAAAAAAGCCATTTAAGCCTTTTCACAGTGAGATCTATGCGATATGGCCGAGAAATGTAATTTTGATGTTAACTCCCAAACCGCTGCGCAGAAGTCAACTAAACTTCACCCAATAGTGTATTGTATCACATTCTAGTAGTTACATTTGAAAATTTCGTTCTAGGACATTTGGTTTGAGCGCAATCATTAAACTTAATTAAAAAAGTCATTTAAGCCTTTTCACAGTGAGATCTATGCGATATGGCCGAGAAATGTAATTTTGATGTTAACTCCCAAACCGCTGCGCAGAAGTCAACCAAACTTCACCCATTAGTGTATTGTATCACAATCTAGTAATTACATGTGGAAATTTGGTTCTAGGACATTTGATTTGAGCGCAATCCTCAAACTTAGGTCAAAAAAGCCATTTAAGCCTTTTCACAGTGAGATCTTTGCGATATGGCCGAGAAATGTAATTTTGATGTTAACTCCCAAACCGCTGCGCAGAAGTCAACCAAACTTCACCCAATAGTGTATTGTATCACAATCTAGTAGTTACATTTGAAAATTTTGTTCTATGACATTTTGTTTGAACGCAATCATCAAACTTAATTAAAAAAGTCATTTAAGCCTTTTCACAGTGAGATCTATGCGATATGGCCGAGAAATGTAATTTTGATGTTAACTCCCAAACCGCTGCGCAGAAGTCAACCAAACTTCACCCATTAGTGTATTGTATCACAATCTAGTAGTTACATGTGGAAATTTGGTTATTGGACATTTGGTTTGAGCGCAATCATTAAACTTAGGTCAAAAAAGCCATTTAAGCCTTTTCACAGTGAGATCTATGCGATATGGCCGAGAAATGTAATTTTGATGTTAACTCCCAAACCGCTGCGCAGAAGTCAACCAAACTTCACCCAATAGTGTATTGTATCACAATCTAGTAGTTACATTTGAAAATTTTGTTCTAGGAAATTTTGTTTGAGCGCAATCATCAAACTTAATTAAAAAAGTCATTTAAGCCTTTTCACAGTGAGATCTATGCGATATGGCCGAGAAATGTAATTTTGATGTTAACTCCCAAACCGCTGCGCAGAAGTCAACCAAACTTCACCCAATAGTGTATTGTATCACATTCTAGTAGTTACATTTGAAAATTTCGTTCTAGGACATTTGGTTTGAGCGCAATCTTTAAACTTAGGTCAAAAAAGCCATTTAAGCCTTTTCACAGTGAGATCTATGCGATATGGCCGAGAAATGTAATTTTGATGTTAACTCCCAAACCGCTGCGCAGAAGTCAACCAAACTTCACCCAATAGTGTATTGTATGACAATCTAGTAGTTACATTTGAAAATTTTGTTCTAGGAAATTTTGTTTGAGCGCAATCATCAAACTTAATTAAAAAAGTCATTTAAGCCTTTTCACAGTGAGATCTATGCGATATGGCCGAGAAATGTAATTTTGATGTTAACTCCCAAACCGCTGCGCAGAAGTCAACCAAACTTCACCCATTAGTGTATTGTATCACAATCTAGTAGTTACATGTGAAAATTTGGTTCTAGGACATTTGATTTGAGCGCAATCCTCAAACTTAGGTCAAAAAAGCCATTTAAGCCTTTTCACAGTGAGATCTATGCGATATGGCCGAGAAATGTAATTTTGATGTTAACTCCCAAACCGCTGCGCAGAAGTCAACCAAACTTCACCCAATAGTGTATTGTATCACATTCTAGTAGTTACATTTGAAAATTTCGTTCTAGGACATTTGGTTTGAGCGCAATCATTAAACTTAGGTCAAAAAAGCCATTTAAGCCTTTTCACAGTGAGATCTATGCGATATGGCCGAGAAATGTAATTTTGATGTTAACTCCCAAACCGCTGCGCAGAAGTCAACTAAACTTCACCCAATAGTGTATTGTATCACATTCTAGTAGTTACATTTGAAAATTTCGTTCTAGGACATTTGGTTTGAGCGCAATCATTAAACTTAATTAAAAAAGTCATTTAAGCCTTTTCACAGTGAGATCTATGCGATATGGCCGAGAAATGTAATTTTGATGTTAACTCCCAAACCGCTGCGCAGAAGTCAACCAAACTTCACCCATTAGTGTATTGTATCACAATCTAGTAATTACATGTGGAAATTTAGTTCTAGGACATTTGATTTGAGCGCAATCCTCAAACTTAGGTCAAAAAAGCCATTTAAGCCTTTTCACAGTGAGATCTATGCGATATGGCCGAGAAATGTAATTTTGATGTTAACTCCCAAACCGCTGCGCAGAAGTCAACCAAACTTCACCCAATAGTGTATTGTATCACAATCTAGTAGTTACATTTGAAAATTTTGTTCTATGACATTTTGTTTGAACGCAATCATCAAACTTAATTAAAAAAGTCATTTAAGCCTTTTCACAGTGAGATCTATGCGATATGGCCGAGAAATGTAATTTTGATGTTAACTCCCAAACCGCTGCGCAGAAGTCAACCAAACTTCACCCAATAGTGTATTGTATCACAATCTAGTAGTTACATTTGGAAATTTGGTTCTTGGACATTTGATTTGAGCGCAATCCTCAAACTTAGGTCAAAAAAGCCATTTAAGCCTTTTCACAGTGAGATCTATGCGATATGGCCGAGAAATGTAATTTTGATGTTAACTCCCAAACCGCTGCGCAGAAGTCAACCAAACTTCACCCAATAGTGTATTGTATCACAATCTAGTAGTTACATTTGAAAATTTTGTTCTAGGACATTTTGTTTGAACGCAATCATCAAACTTAATTAAAAAAGTCATTTAAGCCTTTTCACAGTGAGATCTATGCGATATGGCCGAGAAATGTAATTTTGATGTTAACTCCCAAACCGCTGCGCAGAAGTCAACCAAACTTCACCCAATAGTGTATTGTATCACATTCTAGTAGTTACATTTGAAAATTTCGTTCTAGGACATTTGGTTTGAGCGCAATCATTAAACTTAGGTCAAAAAAGCCATTTAAGCCTTTTCACAGTGAGATCTATGCGATATGGCCGAGAAATGTAATTTTGATGTTAACTCCCAAACCGCTGCGCAGAAGTCAACCAAACTTCACCCAATAGTGTATTGTATCACAATCTAGTAGTTACATTTGAAAATTTTGTTCTAGGAAATTTTGTTTGAGCGCAATCATCAAACTTAATTAAAAAAGTCATTTAAGCCTTTTCACAGTGAGATCTATGCGATATGGCCGAGAAATGTAATTTTGATGTTAACTCCCAAACCGCTGCGCAGAAGTCAACCAAACTTCACCCATTAGTGTATTGTATCACAATCTAGTAGTTACATGTGAAAATTTGGTTCTAGGACATTTGATTTGAGCGCAATCCTCAAACTTAGGTCAAAAAAGCCATTTAAGCCTTTTCACAGTGAGATCTATGCGATATGGCCGAGAAATTTAATTTTGATGTTAACTCCCAAACCGCTGCGCAGAAGTCAACCAAACTTCACCCAATAGTGTATTGTATCACATTCTAGTACTTACATTTGAAAATTTCGTTCTAGGACATTTGGTTTGAGCGCAATCCTCAAACTTAGGTCAAAAAAGCCATTTAAGCCTTTTCACAGTGAGATCTATGCGATATGGCCGAGAAATGTAATTTTGATGTTAACTCCCAAACCGCTGCGCAGAAGTCAACCAAACTTCACCCATTAGTGTATTGTATCACAATCTAGTAGTTACATGTGGAAATTTGGTTTTTGGACATTTGGTTTGAGCGCAATCATTAAACTTGGGTCAAAAAAGCCATTTAAACCTTTTCACAGTGAGATCTATGCGATATGGCCGAGAAATGTAATTTTGATGTTAACTCCCAAACCGCTGCGCAGAAGTCAACCAAACTTCACCCAATAGTGTATTGTATCAGAATCTAATAGTTACATTTGAAAATTTTGTTCTAGGAAATTTTGTTTGAGCGCAATCATCAAACTTAATTAAAAAAGTCATTTAAGCCTTTTCACAGTGAGATCTATGCGATATGGCCGAGAAATGTAATTTTGATGTTAACTCCCAAACCTCTGCGCAGAAGTCAACCAAACTTCACCCATTAGTGTATTGTATCACAATCTAGTAGTTACATGTGGAAATTTGGTTCTAGGACATTTGATTTGAGCGCAATCCTCAAACTTAGGTCAAAAAAGCCATTTAAGCCTTTTCACAGTGAGATCTATGCGATATGGCCGAGAAATGTAATTTTGATGTTAACTCCCAAACCGCTGCGCAGAAGTCAACCAAACTTCACCCAATAGTGTATTGTATCACATTCTAGTAGTTACATTTGAAAATTTCGTTCTAGGACATTTGGTTTGAGCGCAATCTTTAAACTTAGGTCAAAAAAGCCATTTAAGCCTTTTCACAGTGAGATCTATGCGATATGGCCGAGAAATGTAATTTTGATGTTAACTCCCAAACCGCTGCGCAGAAGTCAACCAAACTTCACCCAATAGTGTATTGTATCACAATCTAGTAGTTACATTTGAAAATTTTGTTCTAGGACATTTTGTTTGAACGCAATCATCAAACTTAATTAAAAAAGTCATTTAAGCCTTTTCACAGTGAGATCTATGCGATATGGCCGAGAAATGTAATTTTGATGTTAACTCCCAAACCGCTGCGCAGAAGTCAACCAAACTTCACCCAATAGTGTATTGTATCACAATCTAGTAGTTACATTTGAAAATTTTGTTCTAGGACATTTTGTTTGAACGCAATCATCAAACTTAATTAAAAAAGTCATTTAAGCCTTTTCACGGTGAGATCTATGCGATATGGCCGAGAAATGTAATTTTGATGTTAACTCCCAAACCGCTGCGCAGAAGTCAACCAAACTTCACCCAATAGTGTATTGTATCACAATCTAGTAGTTACATTTGAAAATTTTGTTCTAGGACATTTTGTTTGAACGCAATCATCAAACTTAATTAAAAAAGTCATTTAAGCCTTTTCACAGTGAGATCTATGCGATATGGCCGAGAAATGTAATTTTGATGTTAACTCCCAAACCGCTGCGCAGAAGTCAATCAAACTTCAACCATTAGTGTATTGTATCACAATCTAGTAGTTACATGTGGAAATTTGGTTCTAGGACATTTGATTTGAGCGCAGTCCTCAAACTTAGGTCAAAAAAGCCATTTAAGCCTTTTCACAGTGAGATCTATGCGATATGGCCGAGAAATATAATTTTGATGTTAACTCCCAAACCGCTGCGCAGAAGTCAACCAAACTTCACCCAATAGTGTATTGTATCAAAATCTAGTAGTTACATTTGAAAATTTTGTTCTAGGACATTTTGTTTGAGCGAAATCATCAAACTTAATTAAAAAAGTCATTTAAGCCTTTTCACAGTGAGATCTATGCGATATGGCCGAGAAATGTAATTTTGATGTTAACTCCCAAACCGCTGCGCAGAAGTCAACCAAACTTCACCCATTAGTGTATTGTATCACAATCTAGTAGTTACATGTGGAAATTTGGTTATTGGACATTTGGTTTGAGCGCAATCATTAAACTTAGGTCAAAAAAGCCATTTAAGCCTTTTCACAGTGAGATCTATGCGATATGGCCGAGAAATGTAATTTTGATGTTAACTCCCAAACCTCTGCGCAGAAGTCAACCAAACTTCACCCAATAGTGTATTGTATCACAATCTAGTAGTTACATTTGAAAATTTTGTTCTAGGAAATTTTGTTTGAGCGCAATCATTAAACTTAATTAAAAAAGTCATTTAAGCCTTTTCACAGTGAGATCTATGCGATATGGCCGAGAAATGTAATTTTGATGTTAACTCCCAAACCGCTGCGCAGAAGTCAACCAAACTTCACCCATTAGTGTATTGTATCACAATCTAGTAATTACATGTGGAAATTTGGTTCTAGGACATTTGATTTGAGCGCAATCATCAAACTTAGGTCAAAAAAGCCATTTAAGCCTTTTCACAGTGAGATCTATGCGATATGGCCGAGAAATGTAATTTTGATGTTAACTCCCAAACCGCTGCGCAGAAGTCAACCAAACTTCACCCATTAGTGTATTGTATCACAATCTAGTAGTTACATGTGGAAATTTGGTTTTTGGACATTTGGTTTGAGCGCAATCATTAAACTTAGGTCAAAAAAGCCATTTAAGCCTTTTCACAGTGAGATCTATGCGATATGGCCGAGAAATGTAATTTTGATGTTAACTCCCAAACCGCTGCGCAGAAGTCAACCAAACTTCACCCAATAGTGTATTGTATCACAATCTAATAGTTACATTTGAAAATTTTGTTCTAGGAAATTTTGTTTGAGCGCAATCATCAAACTTAATTAAAAAAGTCATTTAAGCCTTTTCACAGTGAGATCTATGCGATATGGCCGAGAAATGTAATTTTGATGTTAACTCCCAAACCTCTGCGCAGAAGTCAACCAAACTTCACCCATTAGTGTATTGTATCACAATCTAGTAGTTACATGTGGAAATTTGGTTCTAGGATATTTGATTTGAGCGCAATCCTCAAACTTAGGTCAAAAAAGCCATTTAAGCCTTTTCACAGTGAGATCTATGCGATATGGCCGAGAAATGTAATTTTGATGTTAACTCCCAAACCGCTGCGCAGAAGTCAACCAAACTTCACCCAATAGTGTATTGTATCACATTCTAGTAGTTACATTTGAAAATTTCGTTCTAGGACATTTGGTTTGAGCGCAATCTTTAAACTTATGTCAAAAAAGCCATTTAAGCCTTTTTACAGTGAGATCTATGCGATATGGCCGAGAAATGTAATTTTGATGTTAACTCCCAAACCGTTGCGCAAAAGTCAACCAAACTTCACCCAATAGTGTATTGTATCACAATCTAGTAGTTACATTTGAAAATTTTGTTCTAGGAAATTTTGTTTGAGCGCAATCATCAAACTTAATTAAAAAAGTCATTTAAGCCTTTTCACAGTGAGATCTATGCGATATGGCCGAGAAATGTAATTTTGATGTTAACTCCCAAACCGCTGCGCAGAAGTCAACCAAACTTCACCCAATAGTGTATTGTATCACAATCTAATAGTTACATTTGAAAATTTTGTTCTAGGACATTTTGTTTGAACGCAATCATCAAACTTAATTAAAAAAGTCATTTAAGCCTTTTCACAGTGAGATCTATGCGATATGGCCGAGAAATGTAATTTTGATGTTAACTCCCAAACCGCTGCGCAGAAGTCAACCAAACTTCACCCAATAGTGTATTGTATCACATTCTAGTAGTTACATTTGAAAATTTCGTTCTAGGACATTTGGTTTGAGCGCAATCTTTAAACTTAGGTCAAAAAAGCCATTTAAGCCTTTTCACAGTGAGATCTATGCGATATGGCCGAGAAATGTAATTTTGATGTTAACTCCCAAACCGCTGCGCAGAAGTCAACCAAACTTCACACAATAGTGTATTGTATCACAATCTAGTAGTTACATTTGAAAATTTTGTTCTAGGACATTTTGTTTGAACGCAATCATCAAACTTAATTAAAAAAGTCATTTAAGCCTTTTCACAGTGAGATCTATGCGATATGGCCGAGAAATGTAATTTTGATGTTAACTCCCAAACCGCTGCGCAGAAGTCAACCAAACTTCACCCAATAGTGTATTGTATCACAATCTAGTAGTTACATTTGAAAATTTTGTTCTAGGACATTTTGTTTGAACGCAATCATCAAACTTAATTAAAAAAGTCATTTAAGCCTTTTCACGGTGAGATCTATGCGATATGGCCGAGAAATGTAATTTTGATGTTAACTCCCAAACCGCTGCGCAGAAGTCAACCAAACTTCACCCAATAGTGTATTGTATCACAATCTAGTAGTTACATTTGAAAATTTTGTTCTAGGACATTTTGTTTGAACGCAATCATCAAACTTAATTAAAAAAGTCATTTAAGCCTTTTCACAGTGAGATCTATGCGATATGGCCGAGAAATGTAATTTTGATGTTAACTCCCAAACCGCTGCGCAGAAGTCAACCAAACTTCAACCATTAGTGTATTGTATCACAATCTAGTAGTTACATGTGGAAATTTGGTTCTAGGACATTTGATTTGAGCGCAGTCCTCAAACTTAGGTCAAAAAAGCCATTTAAGCCTTTTCACAGTGAGATCTATGCGATATGGCCGAGAAATGTAATTTTGATGTTAACTCCCAAACCGCTGCGCAGAAGTCAACCAAACTTCACCCAATAGTGTATTGTATCAAAATCTAGTAGTTACATTTGAAAATTTTGTTCTAGGACATTTTGTTTGAGCGAAATCATCAAACTTAATTAAAAAAGTCATTTAAGCCTTTTCACAGTGAGATCTATGCGATATGGCCGAGAAATGTAATTTTGATGTTAACTCCCAAACCGCTGCGCAGAAGTCAACCAAACTTCACCCATTAGTGTATTGTATCACAATCTAGTAATTACATGTGGAAATTTGGTTCTAGGACATTTGATTTGAGCGCAATCCTCAAACTTAGGTCAAAAAAGCCATTTAAGCCTTTTCACAGTGAGATCTATGCGATATGGCCGAGAAATGTAATTTTGATGTTAACTCCCAAACCGCTGCGCAGAAGTCAACCAAACTTCACCCAATAGTGTATTGTATCACAATCTAGTAGTTACATTTGAAAATTTTGTTCTATGACATTTTGTTTGAACGCAATCATCAAACTTAATTAAAAAAGTCATTTAAGCCTTTTCACAGTGAGATCTATGCGATATGGCCGAGAAATGTAATTTTGATGTTAACTCCCAAACCGCTGCGCAGAAGTCAACCAAACTTCACCCATTAGTGTATTGTATCACAATCTAGTAGTTACATGTGGAAATTTGGTTATTGGACATTTGGTTTGAGCGCAATCATTAAACTTAGGTCAAAAAAGCCATTTAAGCCTTTTCACAGTGAGATCTATGCGATATGGCCGAGAAATGTAATTTTGATGTTAACTCCCAAACCGCTGCGCAGAAGTCAACCAAACTTCACCCAATAGTGTATTGTATCACAATCTAGTAGTTACATTTGAAAATTTTGTTCTAGGAAATTTTGTTTGAGCGCAATCATCAAACTTAATTAAAAAAGTCATTTAAGCCTTTTCACAGTGAGATCTATACGATATGGCCGAGAAATGTAATTTTGATAACTCCCAAACCTCTGCGCAGAAGTCAACCAAACTTCACCCATTAGTGTATTGTATCACAATCTAGTAGTTACATGTGGAAATTTGGTTCTAGGACATTTGATTTGAGCGCAATCCTCAAACTTAGGTCAAAAAAGCCATTTAAGCCTTTTCACAGTGAGATCTATGCGATATGGCCGAGAAATGTAATTTTGATGTTAACTCCCAAACCGCTGCGCAGAAGTCAACCAAACTTCACCCAATAGTGTATTGTATCACATTCTAGTAGTTACATTTGAAAATTTGGTTCTAGGACATTTGGTTTGAGCGCAATCTTTAAACTTAGGTCAAAAAAGCCATTTAAGCCTTTTCACAGTGAGATCTATGCGATATGGCCGAGAAATGTCATTTTGATGTTAACTCCCAAACCGCTGCGCAGAAGTCAACCAAACTTCACCCAATAGTGTATTGTATCACAATCTAGTAGTTACATTTGAAAATTTTGTTCTAGGACATTTTGTTTGAACGCAATCATCAAACTTAATTAAAAAAGTCATTTAAGCCTTTTCACAGTGAGATCTATGCGATATGGCCGAGAAATGTAATTTTGATGTTAACTCCCAAACCGCTGCGCAGAAGTCAACCAAACTTCACCCAATAGTGTATTGTATCACAATCTAGTAGTTACATTTGGAAATTTTGTTCTTAGACATTTGATTTGAGCGCAATCCTCAAACTTAGGTCAAAAAAGCCATTTAAGCCTTTTCACAGTGAGATCTATGCGATATGGCCGAGAAATGTAATTTTGATGTTAACTCCCAAACCGCTGCGCAGAAGTCAACTAAACTTCACCCAATAGTGTATTGTATCACATTCTAGTAGTTACATTTGAAAATTTCGTTCTAGGACATTTGGTTTGAGCGCAATCATTAAACTTAATTAAAAAAGTCATTTAAGCCTTTTCACAGTGAGATCTATGCGATATGGCCGAGAAATGTAATTTTGATGTTAACTCCCAAACCGCTGCGCAGAAGTCAACCAAACTTCACCCATTAGTGTATTGTATCACAATCTAGTAATTACATGTGGAAATTTGGTTCTAGGACATTTGATTTGAGCGCAATCCTCAAACTTAGGTCAAAAAAGCCATTTAAGCCTTTTCACAGTGAGATCTATGCGATATGGCCGAGAAATGTAATTTTGATGTTAACTCCCAAACCGCTGCGCAGAAGTCAACCAAACTTCACCCAATAGTGTATTGTATCACAATCTAGTAGTTACATTTGAAAATTTTGTTCTATGACATTTTGTTTGAACGCAATCATCAAACTTAATTAAAAAAGTCATTTAAGCCTTTTCACAGTGAGATCTATGCGATATGGCCGAGAAATGTAATTTTGATGTTAACTCCCAAACCGCCTCGCAGAAGTCAACCAAACTTCACCCATTAGTGTATTGTATCACAATCTAGTAGTTACATGTGGAAATTTGGTTATTGGACATTTGGTTTGAGCGCAATCATTAAACTTAGGTCAAAAAAGTCATTTAAGCCTTTTCACAGTGAGATCTATGCGATATGGCCGAGAAATGTAATTTTGATGTTAACTCCCAAACCGCTGCGCAGAAGTCAACCAAACTTCACCCAATAGTGTATTTTATCACATTCTAGTAGTTACATTTGAAAATTTCGTTCTAGGACATTTGGTTTGAGCGCAATCATTAAATTTAGGTCAAAAAAGCCATTTAAGCCTTTTCACAGTGAGATCTATGCGATATGGCCGAGAAATGTAATTTTGATGTTAACTCCCAAACCGCTGCGCAGAAGTCAACTAAACTTCACCCAATAGTGTATTGTATCACATTCTAGTAGTTACATTTGAAAATTTCGTTCTAGGACATTTGGTTTGAGCGCAATCATTAAACTTAATTAAAAAAGTCATTTAAGCCTTTTCACAGTGAGATCTATGCGATATGGCCGAGAAATGTAATTTTGATGTTAACTCCCAAACCGCTGCGCAGAAGTCAACCAAACTTCACCCATTAGTGTATTGTATCACAATCTAGTAATTACATGTGGAAATTTGGTTCTAGGACATTTGATTTGAGCGCAATCCTCAAACTTAGGTCAAAAAAGCCATTTAAGCCTTTTCACAGTGAGATCTATGCGATATGGCCGAGAAATGTAATTTTGATGTTAACTCCCAAACCGCTGCGCAGAAGTCAACCAAAATTCACCCAATAGTGTATTGTATCACAATCTAGTAGTTACATTTGAAAATTTTGTTCTATGACATTTTGTTTGAACGCAATCATCAAACTTAATTAAAAAAGTCATTTAAGCCTTTTCACAGTGAGATCTATGCGATATGGCCAAGAAATGTAATTTTGATGTTAACTCCCAAACCGCCTCGCAGAAGTCAACCAAACTTCACCCATTAGTGTATTGTATCACAATCTAGTAGTTACATGTGGAAATTTGGTTATTGGACATTTGGTTTGAGCGCAATCATTAAACTTAGGTCAAAAAAGCCATTTAAGCCTTTTCACAGTGAGATCTATGCGATATGGCCGAGAAATGTAATTTTGATGTTAACTCCAAAACCGCTGCGCAGAAGTCAACCAAACTTCACCCAATAGTGTATTGTATCACAATCTAGTAGTTACATTTGAAAATTTTGTTCTAGGAAATTTTGTTTGAGCGCAATCATCAAACTTAATTAAAAAAGTCATTTAAGCCTTTTCACAGTGAGATCTATGCGATATGGCCGAGAAATGTAATTTTGATGTTAACTCCCAAACCTCTGCGCAGAAGTCAACCAAACTTCACCCATTAGTGTATTGTATCACAATCTAGTAGTTACATGTGGAAATTTGGTTCTAGGACATTTGATTTGAGCGCAATCCTCAAACTTAGGTCAAAAAAGCCATTTAAGCCTTTTCACAGTGAGATCTATGCGATATGGCCGAGAAATGTAATTTTGATGTTAACTCCCAAACCGCTGCGCAGAAGTCAACCAAACTTCACCCAATAGTGTATTGTATCACATTCTAGTAGTTACATTTGAAAATTTCGTTCTAGGACATTTGGTTTGAGCGCAATCTTTAAACTTAGGTCAAAAAAGCCATTTAAGCCTTTTCACAGTGAGATCTATGCGATATGGCCGAGAAATGTAATTTTGATGTTAACTCCCAAACCGCTGCGCAGAAGTCAACCAAACTTCACCCAATAGTGTATTGTATCACAATCTAGTAGTTACATTTGAAAATTTTGTTCTAGGACATTTGATTTGAGCGCAATCCTCAAACTTAGGTCAAAAAAGCCATTTAAGCCTTTTCACAGTGAGATCTATGCGATATGGCCGAGAAATGTAATTTTGATGTTAACTCCCAAACCGCTGCGCAGAAGTCAACCAAACTTCACCCAATAGTGTATTGTATCACAATCTAGTAGTTACATTTGAAAATTTTGTTCTATGACATTTTGTTTGAACGCAATCATCAAACTTAATTAAAAAAGTCATTTAAGCCTTTTCACAGTGAGATCTATGCGATATGGCCGAGAAATGTAATTTTGATGTTAACTCCCAAACCGCCTCGCAGAAGTCAACCAAACTTCACCCATTAGTGTATTGTATCACAATCTAGTAGTTACATTTGAAAATTTTGTTCTAGGACATTTTGTTTGAACGCAATCATCAAACTTAATTAAAAAAGTCATTTAAGCCTTTTCACAGTGAGATCTATGCGATATGGCCGAGAAATGTAATTTTGATGTTAACTCCCAAACCGCTGCGCAGAAGTCAACCAAACTTCAACCATTAGTGTATTGTATCACAATCTAGTAGTTACATGTGGAAATTTGGTTCTAGGACATTTGATTTGAGCGCAGTCCTCAAACTTAGGTCAAAAAAGCCATTTAAGCCTTTTCACAGTGAGATCTATGCGATATGGCCGAGAAATGTAATTTTGATGTTAACTCCCAAACCGCTGCGCAGAAGTCAACCAAACTTCACCCAATAGTGTATTGTATCAAAATCTAGTAGTTACATTTGAAAATTTTGTTCTAGGACATTTTGTTTGAGCGAAATCATCAAACTTAATTAAAAAAGTCATTTAAGCCTTTTCACAGTGAGATCTATGCGATATGGCCGAGAAATGTAATTTTGATGTTAACTCCCAAACCGCTGCGCAGAAGTCAACCAAACTTCACCCATTAGTGTATTGTATCACAATCTAGTAGTTACATGTGGAAATTTGGTTATTGGACATTTGGTTTGAGCGCAATCATTAAACTTAGGTCAAAAAAGCCATTTAAGCCTTTTCACAGTGAGATCTATGCGATATGGCCGAGAAATGTAATTTTGATGTTAACTCCCAAACCGCTGCGCAGAAGTCAACCAAACTTCACCCAATAGTGTATTGTATCACAATCTAGTAGTTACATTTGGAAATTTGGTTCTTGGACATTTGATTTGAGCGCAATCCTCAAACTTAGGTCAAAAAAGCCATTTAAGCCTTTTCACAGTGAGATCTATGCGATATGGCCGAGAAATGTAATTTTGATGTTAACTCCCAAACCGCTGCGCAGAAGTCAACCAAACTTCACCCAATAGTGTATTGTATCACAATCTAGTAGTTACATTTGAAAATTTTGTTCTAGGACATTTTGTTTGAACGCAATCATCAAACTTAATTAAAAAAGTCATTTAAGCCTTTTCACAGTGAGATCTATGCGATATGGCCGAGAAATGTAATTTTGATGTTAACTCCCAAACCGCTGCGCAGAAGTCAACCAAACTTCACCCAATAGTGTATTGTATCACAATCTAGTAGTTACATTTGAAAATTTTGTTCTAGGACATTTTGTTTGAACGCAATCATCAAACTTAATTAAAAAAGTCATTTAATCCTTTTCACAGTGAGATCTATGCGATATGGCCGAGAAATGTAATTTTGATGTTAACTCCCAAACCGCTGCGCAGAAGTCAACCAAACTTCACCCAATAGTGTATTGTATCACAATCTAGTAGTTACATTTGAAAATTTTGTTCTAGGACATTTTGTTTGAACGCAATCATCAAACTTAATTAAAAAAGTCATTTAAGCCTTTTCACGGTGAGATCTATGCGATATGGCCGAGAAATGTAATTTTGATGTTAACTCCCAAACCGCTGCGCAGAAGTCAACCAAACTTCACCCAATAGTGTATTGTATCACATTCTAGTAGTTACATTTGAAAATTTCGTTCTAGGACATTTGGTTTGAGCGCAATCATTAAACTTAGGTCAAAAAAGCCATTTAAGCCTTTTCACAGTGAGATCTATGCGATATGGCCGAGAAATGTAATTTTGATGTTAACTCCCAAACCGCTGCGCAGAAGTCAACTAAACTTCACCCAATAGTGTATTGTATCACATTCTAGTAGTTACATTTGAAAATTTCGTTCTAGGACATTTGGTTTGAGCGCAATCATTAAACTTAATTAAAAAAGTCATTTAAGCCTTTTCACAGTGAGATCTATGCGATATGGCCGAGAAATGTAATTTTGATGTTAACTCCCAAACCGCTGCGCAGAAGTCAACCAAACTTCATCCATTAGTGTATTGTATCACAATCTAGTAATTACATGTGGAAATTTGGTTCTAGGACATTTGATTTGAGCGCAATCCTCAAACTTAGGTCAAAAAAGCCATTTAAGCCTTTTCACAGTGAGATCTATGCGATATGGCCGAGAAATGTAATTTTGATGTTAACTCCCAAACCGCTGCGCAGAAGTCAACCAAAATTCACCCAATAGTGTATTGTATCACAATCTAGTAGTTACATTTGAAAATTTTGTTCTATGACATTTTGTTTGAACGCAATCATCAAACTTAATTAAAAAAGTCATTTAAGCCTTTTCACAGTGAGATCTATGCGATATGGCCAAGAAATGTAATTTTGATGTTAACTCCCAAACCGCCTCGCAGAAGTCAACCAAACTTCACCCATTAGTGTATTGTATCACAATCTAGTAGTTACATGTGGAAATTTGGTTATTGGACATTTGGTTTGAGCGCAATCATTAAACTTAGGTCAAAAAAGCCATTTAAGCCTTTTCACAGTGAGATCTATGCGATATGGCCGAGAAATGTAATTTTGATGTTAACTCCAAAACCGCTGCGCAGAAGTCAACCAAACTTCACCCAATAGTGTATTGTATCACAATCTAGTAGTTACATTTGAAAATTTTGTTCTAGGAAATTTTGTTTGAGCGCAATCATCAAACTTAATTAAAAAAGTCATTTAAGCCTTTTCACAGTGAGATCTATGCGATATGGCCGAGAAATGTAATTTTGATGTTAACTCCCAAACCTCTGCGCAGAAGTCAACCAAACTTCACCCATTAGTGTATTGTATCACAATCTAGTAGTTACATGTGGAAATTTGGTTCTAGGACATTTGATTTGAGCGCAATCCTCAAACTTAGGTCAAAAAAGCCATTTAAGCCTTTTCACAGTGAGATCTATGCGATATGGCCGAGAAATGTAATTTTGATGTTAACTCCCAAACCGCTGCGCAGAAGTCAACCAAACTTCACCCAATAGTGTATTGTATCACATTCTAGTAGTTACATTTGAAAATTTCGTTCTAGGACATTTGGTTTGAGCGCAATCTTTAAACTTAGGTCAAAAAAGCCATTTAAGCCTTTTCACAGTGAGATCTATGCGATATGGCCGAGAAATGTAATTTTGATGTTAACTCCCAAACCGCTGCGCAGAAGTCAACCAAACTTCACCCAATAGTGTATTGTATCACAATCTAGTAGTTACATTTGAAAATTTTGTTCTAGGACATTTGATTTGAGCGCAATCCTCAAACTTAGGTCAAAAAAGCCATTTAAGCCTTTTCACAGTGAGATCTATGCGATATGGCCGAGAAATGTAATTTTGATGTTAACTCCCAAACCGCTGCGCAGAAGTCAACCAAACTTCACCCAATAGTGTATTGTATCACAATCTAGTAGTTACATTTGAAAATTTTGTTCTATGACATTTTGTTTGAACGCAATCATCAAACTTAATTAAAAAAGTCATTTAAGCCTTTTCACAGTGAGATCTATGCGATATGGCCGAGAAATGTAATTTTGATGTTAACTCCCAAACCGCCTCGCAGAAGTCAACCAAACTTCACCCATTAGTGTATTGTATCACAATCTAGTAGTTACATTTGAAAATTTTGTTCTAGGACATTTTGTTTGAACGCAATCATCAAACTTAATTAAAAAAGTCATTTAAGCCTTTTCACAGTGAGATCTATGCGATATGGCCGAGAAATGTAATTTTGATGTTAACTCCCAAACCGCTGCGCAGAAGTCAACCAAACTTCAACCATTAGTGTATTGTATCACAATCTAGTAGTTACATGTGGAAATTTGGTTCTAGGACATTTGATTTGAGCGCAGTCCTCAAACTTAGGTCAAAAAAGCCATTTAAGCCTTTTCACAGTGAGATCTATGCGATATGGCCGAGAAATGTAATTTTGATGTTAACTCCCAAACCGCTGCGCAGAAGTCAACCAAACTTCACCCAATAGTGTATTGTATCAAAATCTAGTAGTTACATTTGAAAATTTTGTTCTAGGACATTTTGTTTGAGCGAAATCATCAAACTTAATTAAAAAAGTCATTTAAGCCTTTTCACAGTGAGATCTATGCGATATGGCCGAGAAATGTAATTTTGATGTTAACTCCCAAACCGCTGCGCAGAAGTCAACCAAACTTCACCCATTAGTGTATTGTATCACAATCTAGTAGTTACATGTGGAAATTTGGTTATTGGACATTTGGTTTGAGCGCAATCATTAAACTTAGGTCAAAAAAGCCATTTAAGCCTTTTCACAGTGAGATCTATGCGATATGGCCGAGAAATGTAATTTTGATGTTAACTCCCAAACCGCTGCGCAGAAGTCAACCAAACTTCACCCAATAGTGTATTGTATCACAATCTAGTAGTTACATTTGGAAATTTGGTTCTTGGACATTTGATTTGAGCGCAATCCTCAAACTTAGGTCAAAAAAGCCATTTAAGCCTTTTCACAGTGAGATCTATGCGATATGGCCGAGAAATGTAATTTTGATGTTAACTCCCAAACCGCTGCGCAGAAGTCAACCAAACTTCACCCAATAGTGTATTGTATCACAATCTAGTAGTTACATTTGAAAATTTTGTTCTAGGACATTTTGTTTGAACGCAATCATCAAACTTAATTAAAAAAGTCATTTAAGCCTTTTCACAGTGAGATCTATGCGATATGGCCGAGAAATGTAATTTTGATGTTAACTCCCAAACCGCTGCGCAGAAGTCAACCAAACTTCACCCAATAGTGTATTGTATCACAATCTAGTAGTTACATTTGAAAATTTTGTTCTAGGACATTTTGTTTGAACGCAATCATCAAACTTAATTAAAAAAGTCATTTAATCCTTTTCACAGTGAGATCTATGCGATATGGCCGAGAAATGTAATTTTGATGTTAACTCCCAAACCGCTGCGCAGAAGTCAACCAAACTTCACCCAATAGTGTATTGTATCACAATCTAGTAGTTACATTTGAAAATTTTGTTCTAGGACATTTTGTTTGAACGCAATCATCAAACTTAATTAAAAAAGTCATTTAAGCCTTTTCACGGTGAGATCTATGCGATATGGCCGAGAAATGTAATTTTGATGTTAACTCCCAAACCGCTGCGCAGAAGTCAACCAAACTTCACCCAATAGTGTATTGTATCACATTCTAGTAGTTACATTTGAAAATTTCGTTCTAGGACATTTGGTTTGAGCGCAATCATTAAACTTAGGTCAAAAAAGCCATTTAAGCCTTTTCACAGTGAGATCTATGCGATATGGCCGAGAAATGTAATTTTGATGTTAACTCCCAAACCGCTGCGCAGAAGTCAACTAAACTTCACCCAATAGTGTATTGTATCACATTCTAGTAGTTACATTTGAAAATTTCGTTCTAGGACATTTGGTTTGAGCGCAATCATTAAACTTAATTAAAAAAGTCATTTAAGCCTTTTCACAGTGAGATCTATGCGATATGGCCGAGAAATGTAATTTTGATGTTAACTCCCAAACCGCTGCGCAGAAGTCAACCAAACTTCATCCATTAGTGTATTGTATCACAATCTAGTAATTACATGTGGAAATTTGGTTCTAGGACATTTGATTTGAGCGCAATCCTCAAACTTAGGTCAAAAAAGCCATTTAAGCCTTTTCACAGTGAGATCTATGCGATATGGCCGAGAAATGTAATTTTGATGTTAACTCCCAAACCGCTGCGCAGAAGTCAACCAAACTTCACCCAATAGTGTATTGTATCACAATCTAGTAGTTACATTTGAAAATTTTGTTCTATGACATTTTGTTTGAACGCAATCATCAAACTTAATTAAAAAAGTCATTTAAGCCTTTTCACAGTGAGATCTATGCGATATGGCCGAGAAATGTAATTTTGATGTTAACTCCCAAACCGCTGCGCAGAAGTCAACCAAACTTCACCCAATAGTGTATTGTATCACAATCTAGTAGTTACATTTGAAAATTTTGTTCTAGGACATTTTGTTTGAACGCAATCATCAAACTTAATTAAAAAAGTCATTTAAGCCTTTTCACAGTGAGATCTATGCGATATGGCCGAGAAATGTAATTTTGATGTTAACTCCCAAACCGCTGCGCAGAAGTCAACCAAACTTCACATAATAGTGTATTGTATCACAATCTAGTAGTTACATTTGGAAATTTTGTTCTTAGACATTTGATTTGAGCGCAATCCTCAAACTTAGGTCAAAAAAGCCATTTAAGCCTTTTCACAGTGAGATCTATGCGATATGGCCGAGAAATGTAATTTTGATGTTAACTCCCAAACCGCTGCGCAGAAGTCAACTAAACTTCACCCAATAGTGTATTGTATCACATTCTAGTAGTTACATTTGAAAATTTCGTTCTAGGACATTTGGTTTGAGCGCAATCATTAAACTTAATTAAAAAAGTCATTTAAGCCTTTTCACAGTGAGATCTATGCGATATGGCCGAGAAATGTAATTTTGATGTTAACTCCCAAACCGCTGCGCAGAAGTCAACCAAACTTCACCCATTAGTGTATTGTATCACAATCTAGTAATTACATGTGGAAATTTGGTTCTAGGACATTTGATTTGAGCGCAATCCTCAAACTTAGGTCAAAAAAGCCATTTAAGCCTTTTCACAGTGAGATCTATGCGATATGGCCGAGAAATGTAATTTTGATGTTAACTCCCAAACCGCTGCGCAGAAGTCAACCAAACTTCACCCAATAGTGTATTGTATCACAATCTAGTAGTTACATTTGAAAATTTTGTTCTATGAAATTTTGTTTGAACGCAATCATCAAACTTAATTAAAAAAGTCATTTAAGCCTTTTCACAGTGAGATCTATGCGATATGGCCGAGAAATGTAATTTTGATGTTAACTCCCAAACCGCCTCGCAGAAGTCAACCAAACTTCACCCATTAGTGTATTGTATCACAATCTAGTAGTTACATGTGGAAATTTGGTTATTGGACATTTGGTTTGAGCGCAATCATTAAACTTAGGTCAAAAAAGTCATTTAAGCCTTTTCACAGTGAGATCTATGCGATATGGCCGAGAAATGTAATTTTGATGTTAACTCCCAAACCGCTGCGCAGAAGTCAACCAAACTTCACCCAATAGTGTATTGTATCACATTCTAGTAGTTACATTTGAAAATTTCGTTCTAGGACATTTGGTTTGAGCGCAATCATTAAATTTAGGTCAAAAAAGCCATTTAAGCCTTTTCACAGTGAGATCTATGCGATATGGCCGAGAAATGTAATTTTGATGTTAACTCCCAAACCGCTGCGCAGAAGTCAACTAAACTTCACCCAATAGTGTATTGTATCACATTCTAGTAGTTACATTTGAAAATTTCGTTCTAGGACATTTGGTTTGAGCGCAATCATTAAACTTAATTAAAAAAGTCATTTAAGCCTTTTCACAGTGAGATCTATGCGATATGGCCGAGAAATGTAATTTTGATGTTAACTCCCAAACCGCTGCGCAGAAGTCAACCAAACTTCACCCATTAGTGTATTGTATCACAATCTAGTAATTACATGTGGAAATTTGGTTCTAGGACATTTGATTTGAGCGCAATCCTCAAACTTAGGTCAAAAAAGCCATTTAAGCCTTTTCACAGTGAGATCTATGCGATATGGCCGAGAAATGTAATTTTGATGTTAACTCCCAAACCGCTGCGCAGAAGTCAACCAAACTTCACCCAATAGTGTATTGTATCACAATCTAGTAGTTACATTTGAAAATTTTGTTCTATGACATTTTGTTTGAACGCAATCATCAAACTTAATTAAAAAAGTCATTTAAGCCTTTTCACAGTGAGATCTATGCGATATGGCCAAGAAATGTAATTTTGATGTTAACTCCCAAACCGCCTCGCAGAAGTCAACCAAACTTCACCCATTAGTGTATTGTATCACAATCTAGTAGTTACATGTGGAAATTTGGTTATTGGACATTTGGTTTGAGCGCAATCATTAAACTTAGGTCAAAAAAGCCATTTAAGCCTTTTCACAGTGAGATCTATGCGATATGGCCGAGAAATGTAATTTTGATGTTAACTCCAAAACCGCTGCGCAGAAGTCAACCAAACTTCACCCAATAGTGTATTGTATCACAATCTAGTAGTTACATTTGAAAATTTTGTTCTAGGAAATTTTGTTTGAGCGCAATCATCAAACTTAATTAAAAAAGTCATTTAAGCCTTTTCACAGTGAGATCTATGCGATATGGCCGAGAAATGTAATTTTGATGTTAACTCCCAAACCTCTGCGCAGAAGTCAACCAAACTTCACCCATTAGTGTATTGTATCACAATCTAGTAGTTACATGTGGAAATTTGGTTCTAGGACATTTGATTTGAGCGCAATCTTTAAACTTAGGTCAAAAAAGCCATTTAAGCCTTTTCACAGTGAGATCTATGCGATATGGCCGAGAAATGTAATTTTGATGTTAACTCCCAAACCGCTGCGCAGAAGTCAACCAAACTTCACCCAATAGTGTATTGTATCACAATCTAGTAGTTACATTTGAAAATTTTGTTCTAGGACATTTGATTTGAGCGCAATCCTCAAACTTAGGTCAAAAAAGCCATTTAAGCCTTTTCACAGTGAGATCTATGCGATATGGCCGAGAAATGTAATTTTGATGTTAACTCCCAAACCGCTGCGCAGAAGTCAACCAAACTTCACCCAATAGTGTATTGTATCACAATCTAGTAGTTACATTTGAAAATTTTGTTCTATGACATTTTGTTTGAACGCAATCATCAAACTTAATTAAAAAAGTCATTTAAGCCTTTTCACAGTGAGATCTATGCGATATGGCCGAGAAATGTAATTTTGATGTTAACTCCCAAACCGCCTCGCAGAAGTCAACCAAACTTCACCCATTAGTGTATTGTATCACAATCTAGTAGTTACATGTGGAAATTTGGTTATTGGACATTTGGTTTGAGCGCAATCATTAAACTTAGGTCAAAAAAGTCATTTAAGCCTTTTCACAGTGAGATCTATGCGATATGGCCGAGAAATGTAATTTTGATGTTAACTCCCAAACCGCTGCGCAGAAGTCAACTAAACTTCACCC
The DNA here is from genome assembly GCF_030265065.1 of Corythoichthys intestinalis. NCBI lineage: Eukaryota > Metazoa > Chordata > Actinopteri > Syngnathiformes > Syngnathidae > Corythoichthys > Corythoichthys intestinalis. The sequence continues at coordinate 677,489 of NW_026651600.1, read as the reverse complement.
AATAGTGTATTGTATCACATTCTAGTAGTTACATTTGAAAATTTCGTTCTAGGACATTTGGTTTGAGCGCAATCATTAAACTTAATTAAAAAAGTCATTTAAGCCTTTTCACAGTGAGATCTCTGCGATATGGCCGAGAAATGTAATTTTGATGTTAACTCCCAAACCGCTGCGCAGAAGTCAACCAAACTTCACCCAATAGTGTATTGTATCACATTCTAGTAGTTACATTTGAAAATTTCGTTCTAGGACATTTGGTTTGAGCGCAATCTTTAAACTTAGGTCAAAAAAGCCATTTAAGCCTTTTCACAGTGAGATCTATGCGATATGGCCGAGAAATGTAATTTTGATGTTAACTCCCAAACCGCTGCGCAGAAGTCAACCAAACTTCACCCAATAGTGTATTGTATCACAATCTAGTAGTTACATTTGAAAATTTTGTTCTAGGACATTTTGTTTGAACGCAATCATCAAACTTAATTAAAAAAGTCATTTAAGCCTTTTCACAGTGAGATCTATGCGATATGGCCGAGAAATGTAATTTTGATGTTAACTCCCAAACCGCTGCGCAGAAGTCAACCAAACTTCACCCAATAGTGTATTGTATCACAATCTAGTAGTTACATTTGAAAATTTTGTTCTAGGACATTTTGTTTGAACGCAATCATCAAACTTAATTAAACAAGTCATTTAAGCCTTTTCACGGTGAGATCTATGCGATATGGCCGAGAAATGTAATTTTGATGTTAACTCCCAAACCGCTGCGCAGAAGTCAACCAAACTTCACCCAATAGTGTATTGTATCACAATCTAGTAGTTACATTTGAAAATTTTGTTCTAGGACATTTTGTTTGAACGCAATCATCAAACTTAATTAAAAAAGTCATTTAAGCCTTTTCACGGTGAGATCTATGCGATATGGCCGAGAAATGTAATTTTGATGTTAACTCCCAAACCGCTGCGCAGAAGTCAACCAAACTTCACCCAATAGTGTATTGTATCACATTCTGGTAGTTACATTTGAAAATTTCGTTCTAGGACATTTGGTTTGAGCGCAATCATTAAACTTAGGTCAAAAAAGCCATTTAAGCCTTTTCACAGTGAGATCTATGCGATATGGCCGAGAAATGTAATTTTGATGTTAACTCCCAAACCGCTGCGCAGAAGTCAACTAAACTTCACCCAATAGTGTATTGTATCACATTCTAGTAGTTACATTTGAAAATTTCGTTCTAGGACATTTGGTTTGAGCGCAATCATTAAACTTAATTAAAAAAGTCATTTAAGCCTTTTCACAGTGAGATCTATGCGATATGGCCGAGAAATGTAATTTTGATGTTAACTCCCAAACCGCTGCGCAGAAGTCAACCAAACTTCACCCATTAGTGTATTGTATCACAATCTAGTAATTACATGTGGAAATTTGGTTCTAGGACATTTGATTTGAGCGCAATCCTCAAACTTAGGTCAAAAAAGCCATTTAAGCCTTTTCACAGTGAGATCTATGCGATATGGCCGAGAAATGTAATTTTGATGTTAACTCCCAAACCGCTGCGCAGAAGTCAACCAAACTTCACCCAATAGTGTATTGTATCACAATCTAGTAGTTACATTTGAAAATTTTGTTCTATGACATTTTGTTTGAACGCAATCATCAAACTTAATTAAAAAAGTCATTTAAGCCTTTTCACAGTGAGATCTATGCGATATGGCCGAGAAATGTAATTTTGATGTTAACTCCCAAACCGCTGCGCAGAAGTCAACCAAACTTCACCCATTAGTGTATTGTATCACAATCTAGTAGTTACATGTGGAAATTTGGTTATTGGACATTTGGTTTGAGCGCAATCATTAAACTTAGGTCAAAAAAGCCATTTAAGCCTTTTCACAGTGAGATCTATGCGATATGGCCGAGAAATGTAATTTTGATGTTAACTCCCAAACCGCTGCGCAGAAGTCAACCAAACTTCACCCAATAGTGTATTGTATCACAATCTAGTAGTTACATTTGAAAATTTTGTTCTAGGAAATTTTGTTTGAGCGCAATCATCAAACTTAATTAAAAAAGTCATTTAAGCCTTTTCACAGTGAGATCTATACGATATGGCCGAGAAATGTAATTTTGATAACTCCCAAACCTCTGCGCAGAAGTCAACCAAACTTCACCCATTAGTGTATTGTATCACAATCTAGTAGTTACATGTGGAAATTTGGTTCTAGGACATTTGATTTGAGCGCAATCCTCAAACTTAGGTCAAAAAAGCCATTTAAGCCTTTTCACAGTGAGATCTATGCGATATGGCCGAGAAATGTAATTTTGATGTTAACTCCCAAACCGCTGCGCAGAAGTCAACCAAACTTCACCCAATAGTGTATTGTATCACATTCTAGTAGTTACATTTGAAAATTTGGTTCTAGGACATTTGGTTTGAGCGCAATCTTTAAACTTAGGTCAAAAAAGCCATTTAAGCCTTTTCACAGTGAGATCTATGCGATATGGCCGAGAAATGTCATTTTGATGTTAACTCCCAAACCGCTGCGCAGAAGTCAACCAAACTTCACCCAATAGTGTATTGTATCACAATCTAGTAGTTACATTTGAAAATTTTGTTCTAGGACATTTTGTTTGAACGCAATCATCAAACTTAATTAAAAAAGTCATTTAAGCCTTTTCACAGTGAGATCTATGCGATATGGCCGAGAAATGTAATTTTGATGTTAACTCCCAAACCGCTGCGCAGAAGTCAACCAAACTTCACCCAATAGTGTATTGTATCACAATCTAGTAGTTACATTTGGAAATTTTGTTCTTAGACATTTGATTTGAGCGCAATCCTCAAACTTAGGTCAAAAAAGCCATTTAAGCCTTTTCACAGTGAGATCTATGCGATATGGCCGAGAAATGTAATTTTGATGTTAACTCCCAAACCGCTGCGCAGAAGTCAACTAAACTTCACCCAATAGTGTATTGTATCACATTCTAGTAGTTACATTTGAAAATTTCGTTCTAGGACATTTGGTTTGAGCGCAATCATTAAACTTAATTAAAAAAGTCATTTAAGCCTTTTCACAGTGAGATCTATGCGATATGGCCGAGAAATGTAATTTTGATGTTAACTCCCAAACCGCTGCGCAGAAGTCAACCAAACTTCACCCATTAGTGTATTGTATCACAATCTAGTAATTACATGTGGAAATTTGGTTCTAGGACATTTGATTTGAGCGCAATCCTCAAACTTAGGTCAAAAAAGCCATTTAAGCCTTTTCACAGTGAGATCTATGCGATATGGCCGAGAAATGTAATTTTGATGTTAACTCCCAAACCGCTGCGCAGAAGTCAACCAAACTTCACCCAATAGTGTATTGTATCACAATCTAGTAGTTACATTTGAAAATTTTGTTCTATGACATTTTGTTTGAACGCAATCATCAAACTTAATTAAAAAAGTCATTTAAGCCTTTTCACAGTGAGATCTATGCGATATGGCCGAGAAATGTAATTTTGATGTTAACTCCCAAACCGCCTCGCAGAAGTCAACCAAACTTCACCCATTAGTGTATTGTATCACAATCTAGTAGTTACATGTGGAAATTTGGTTATTGGACATTTGGTTTGAGCGCAATCATTAAACTTAGGTCAAAAAAGTCATTTAAGCCTTTTCACAGTGAGATCTATGCGATATGGCCGAGAAATGTAATTTTGATGTTAACTCCCAAACCGCTGCGCAGAAGTCAACCAAACTTCACCCAATAGTGTATTTTATCACATTCTAGTAGTTACATTTGAAAATTTCGTTCTAGGACATTTGGTTTGAGCGCAATCATTAAATTTAGGTCAAAAAAGCCATTTAAGCCTTTTCACAGTGAGATCTATGCGATATGGCCGAGAAATGTAATTTTGATGTTAACTCCCAAACCGCTGCGCAGAAGTCAACTAAACTTCACCCAATAGTGTATTGTATCACATTCTAGTAGTTACATTTGAAAATTTCGTTCTAGGACATTTGGTTTGAGCGCAATCATTAAACTTAATTAAAAAAGTCATTTAAGCCTTTTCACAGTGAGATCTATGCGATATGGCCGAGAAATGTAATTTTGATGTTAACTCCCAAACCGCTGCGCAGAAGTCAACCAAACTTCACCCATTAGTGTATTGTATCACAATCTAGTAATTACATGTGGAAATTTGGTTCTAGGACATTTGATTTGAGCGCAATCCTCAAACTTAGGTCAAAAAAGCCATTTAAGCCTTTTCACAGTGAGATCTATGCGATATGGCCGAGAAATGTAATTTTGATGTTAACTCCCAAACCGCTGCGCAGAAGTCAACCAAACTTCACCCAATAGTGTATTGTATCACATTCTAGTAGTTACATTTGAAAATTTGGTTCTAGGACATTTGGTTTGAGCGCAATCTTTAAACTTAGGTCAAAAAAGCCATTTAAGCCTTTTCACAGTGAGATCTATGCGATATGGCCGAGAAATGTCATTTTGATGTTAACTCCCAAACCGCTGCGCAGAAGTCAACCAAACTTCACCCAATAGTGTATTGTATCACAATCTAGTAGTTACATTTGAAAATTTTGTTCTAGGACATTTTGTTTGAACGCAATCATCAAACTTAATTAAAAAAGTCATTTAAGCCTTTTCACAGTGAGATCTATGCGATATGGCCGAGAAATGTAATTTTGATGTTAACTCCCAAACCGCTGCGCAGAAGTCAACCAAACTTCACCCAATAGTGTATTGTATCACAATCTAGTAGTTACATTTGGAAATTTTGTTCTTAGACATTTGATTTGAGCGCAATCCTCAAACTTAGGTCAAAAAAGCCATTTAAGCCTTTTCACAGTGAGATCTATGCGATATGGCCGAGAAATGTAATTTTGATGTTAACTCCCAAACCGCTGCGCAGAAGTCAACTAAACTTCACCCAATAGTGTATTGTATCACATTCTAGTAGTTACATTTGAAAATTTCGTTCTAGGACATTTGGTTTGAGCGCAATCATTAAACTTAATTAAAAAAGTCATTTAAGCCTTTTCACAGTGAGATCTATGCGATATGGCCGAGAAATGTAATTTTGATGTTAACTCCCAAACCGCTGCGCAGAAGTCAACCAAACTTCACCCATTAGTGTATTGTATCACAATCTAGTAATTACATGTGGAAATTTGGTTCTAGGACATTTGATTTGAGCGCAATCCTCAAACTTAGGTCAAAAAAGCCATTTAAGCCTTTTCACAGTGAGATCTATGCGATATGGCCGAGAAATGTAATTTTGATGTTAACTCCCAAACCGCTGCGCAGAAGTCAACCAAACTTCACCCAATAGTGTATTGTATCACAATCTAGTAGTTACATTTGAAAATTTTGTTCTATGACATTTTGTTTGAACGCAATCATCAAACTTAATTAAAAAAGTCATTTAAGCCTTTTCACAGTGAGATCTATGCGATATGGCCGAGAAATGTAATTTTGATGTTAACTCCCAAACCGCCTCGCAGAAGTCAACCAAACTTCACCCATTAGTGTATTGTATCACAATCTAGTAGTTACATGTGGAAATTTGGTTATTGGACATTTGGTTTGAGCGCAATCATTAAACTTAGGTCAAAAAAGTCATTTAAGCCTTTTCACAGTGAGATCTATGCGATATGGCCGAGAAATGTAATTTTGATGTTAACTCCCAAACCGCTGCGCAGAAGTCAACCAAACTTCACCCAATAGTGTATTTTATCACATTCTAGTAGTTACATTTGAAAATTTCGTTCTAGGACATTTGGTTTGAGCGCAATCATTAAATTTAGGTCAAAAAAGCCATTTAAGCCTTTTCACAGTGAGATCTATGCGATATGGCCGAGAAATGTAATTTTGATGTTAACTCCCAAACCGCTGCGCAGAAGTCAACTAAACTTCACCCAATAGTGTATTGTATCACATTCTAGTAGTTACATTTGAAAATTTCGTTCTAGGACATTTGGTTTGAGCGCAATCATTAAACTTAATTAAAAAAGTCATTTAAGCCTTTTCACAGTGAGATCTATGCGATATGGCCGAGAAATGTAATTTTGATGTTAACTCCCAAACCGCTGCGCAGAAGTCAACCAAACTTCACCCATTAGTGTATTGTATCACAATCTAGTAATTACATGTGGAAATTTGGTTCTAGGACATTTGATTTGAGCGCAATCCTCAAACTTAGGTCAAAAAAGCCATTTAAGCCTTTTCACAGTGAGATCTATGCGATATGGCCGAGAAATGTAATTTTGATGTTAACTCCCAAACCGCTGCGCAGAAGTCAACCAAACTTCACCCAATAGTGTATTGTATCACAATCTAGTAGTTACATTTGAAAATTTTGTTCTATGACATTTTGTTTGAACGCAATCATCAAACTTAATTAAAAAAGTCATTTAAGCCTTTTCACAGTGAGATCTATGCGATATGGCCAAGAAATGTAATTTTGATGTTAACTCCCAAACCGCCTCGCAGAAGTCAACCAAACTTCACCCATTAGTGTATTGTATCACAATCTAGTAGTTACATGTGGAAATTTGGTTATTGGACATTTGGTTTGAGCGCAATCATTAAACTTAGGTCAAAAAAGCCATTTAAGCCTTTTCACAGTGAGATCTATGCGATATGGCCGAGAAATGTAATTTTGATGTTAACTCCAAAACCGCTGCGCAGAAGTCAACCAAACTTCACCCAATAGTGTATTGTATCACAATCTAGTAGTTACATTTGAAAATTTTGTTCTAGGAAATTTTGTTTGAGCGCAATCATCAAACTTAATTAAAAAAGTCATTTAAGCCTTTTCACAGTGAGATCTATGCGATATGGCCGAGAAATGTAATTTTGATGTTAACTCCCAAACCTCTGCGCAGAAGTCAACCAAACTTCACCCATTAGTGTATTGTATCACAATCTAGTAGTTACATGTGGAAATTTGGTTCTAGGACATTTGATTTGAGCGCAATCCTCAAACTTAGGTCAAAAAAGCCATTTAAGCCTTTTCACAGTGAGATCTATGCGATATGGCCGAGAAATGTAATTTTGATGTTAACTCCCAAACCGCTGCGCAGAAGTCAACCAAACTTCACCCAATAGTGTATTGTATCACATTCTAGTAGTTACATTTGAAAATTTCGTTCTAGGACATTTGGTTTGAGCGCAATCTTTAAACTTAGGTCAAAAAAGCCATTTAAGCCTTTTCACAGTGAGATCTATGCGATATGGCCGAGAAATGTAATTTTGATGTTAACTCCCAAACCGCTGCGCAGAAGTCAACCAAACTTCACCCAATAGTGTATTGTATCACAATCTAGTAGTTACATTTGAAAATTTTGTTCTAGGACATTTGATTTGAGCGCAATCCTCAAACTTAGGTCAAAAAAGCCATTTAAGCCTTTTCACAGTGAGATCTATGCGATATGGCCGAGAAATGTAATTTTGATGTTAACTCCCAAACCGCTGCGCAGAAGTCAACCAAACTTCACCCAATAGTGTATTGTATCAAAATCTAGTAGTTACATTTGAAAATTTTGTTCTAGGACATTTTGTTTGAGCGAAATCATCAAACTTAATTAAAAAAGTCATTTAAGCCTTTTCACAGTGAGATCTATGCGATATGGCCGAGAAATGTAATTTTGATGTTAACTCCCAAACCGCTGCGCAGAAGTCAACCAAACTTCACCCATTAGTGTATTGTATCACAATCTAGTAGTTACATGTGGAAATTTGGTTATTGGACATTTGGTTTGAGCGCAATCATTAAACTTAGGTCAAAAAAGCCATTTAAGCCTTTTCACAGTGAGATCTATGCGATATGGCCGAGAAATGTAATTTTGATGTTAACTCCCAAACCGCTGCGCAGAAGTCAACCAAACTTCACCCAATAGTGTATTGTATCACAATCTAGTAGTTACATTTGGAAATTTGGTTCTTGGACATTTGATTTGAGCGCAATCCTCAAACTTAGGTCAAAAAAGCCATTTAAGCCTTTTCACAGTGAGATCTATGCGATATGGCCGAGAAATGTAATTTTGATGTTAACTCCCAAACCGCTGCGCAGAAGTCAACCAAACTTCACCCAATAGTGTATTGTATCACAATCTAGTAGTTACATTTGAAAATTTTGTTCTAGGACATTTTGTTTGAACGCAATCATCAAACTTAATTAAAAAAGTCATTTAAGCCTTTTCACAGTGAGATCTATGCGATATGGCCGAGAAATGTAATTTTGATGTTAACTCCCAAACCGCTGCGCAGAAGTCAACCAAACTTCACCCAATAGTGTATTGTATCACAATCTAGTAGTTACATTTGAAAATTTTGTTCTAGGACATTTTGTTTGAACGCAATCATCAAACTTAATTAAAAAAGTCATTTAAGCCTTTTCACAGTGAGATCTATGCGATATGGCCGAGAAATGTAATTTTGATGTTAACTCCCAAACCGCTGCGCAGAAGTCAACCAAACTTCACCCAATAGTGTATTGTATCACAATCTAGTAGTTACATTTGAAAATTTTGTTCTAGGACATTTTGTTTGAACGCAATCATCAAACTTAATTAAAAAAGTCATTTAAGCCTTTTCACGGTGAGATCTATGCGATATGGCCGAGAAATGTAATTTTGATGTTAACTCCCAAACCGCTGCGCAGAAGTCAACCAAACTTCACCCAATAGTGTATTGTATCACATTCTAGTAGTTACATTTGAAAATTTCGTTCTAGGACATTTGGTTTGAGCGCAATCATTAAACTTAGGTCAAAAAAGCCATTTAAGCCTTTTCACAGTGAGATCTATGCGATATGGCCGAGAAATGTAATTTTGATGTTAACTCCCAAACCGCTGCGCAGAAGTCAACTAAACTTCACCCAATAGTGTATTGTATCACATTCTAGTAGTTACATTTGAAAATTTCGTTCTAGGACATTTGGTTTGAGCGCAATCATTAAACTTAATTAAAAAAGTCATTTAAGCCTTTTCACAGTGAGATCTATGCGATATGGCCGAGAAATGTAATTTTGATGTTAACTCCCAAACCGCTGCGCAGAAGTCAACCAAACTTCATCCATTAGTGTATTGTATCACAATCTAGTAATTACATGTGGAAATTTGGTTCTAGGACATTTGATTTGAGCGCAATCCTCAAACTTAGGTCAAAAAAGCCATTTAAGCCTTTTCACAGTGAGATCTATGCGATATGGCCGAGAAATGTAATTTTGATGTTAACTCCCAAACCGCTGCGCAGAAGTCAACCAAACTTCACCCAATAGTGTATTGTATCACAATCTAGTAGTTACATTTGAAAATTTTGTTCTATGACATTTTGTTTGAACGCAATCATCAAACTTAATTAAAAAAGTCATTTAAGCCTTTTCACAGTGAGATCTATGCGATATGGCCGAGAAATGTAATTTTGATGTTAACTCCCAAACCGCTGCGCAGAAGTCAACCAAACTTCACCCAATAGTGTATTGTATCACAATCTAGTAGTTACATTTGAAAATTTTGTTCTAGGACATTTTGTTTGAACGCAATCATCAAACTTAATTAAAAAAGTCATTTAAGCCTTTTCACAGTGAGATCTATGCGATATGGCCGAGAAATGTAATTTTGATGTTAACTCCCAAACCGCTGCGCAGAAGTCAACCAAACTTCACATAATAGTGTATTGTATCACAATCTAGTAGTTACATTTGGAAATTTTGTTCTTAGACATTTGATTTGAGCGCAATCCTCAAACTTAGGTCAAAAAAGCCATTTAAGCCTTTTCACAGTGAGATCTATGCGATATGGCCGAGAAATGTAATTTTGATGTTAACTCCCAAACCGCTGCGCAGAAGTCAACTAAACTTCACCCAATAGTGTATTGTATCACATTCTAGTAGTTACATTTGAAAATTTCGTTCTAGGACATTTGGTTTGAGCGCAATCATTAAACTTAATTAAAAAAGTCATTTAAGCCTTTTCACAGTGAGATCTATGCGATATGGCCGAGAAATGTAATTTTGATGTTAACTCCCAAACCGCTGCGCAGAAGTCAACCAAACTTCACCCATTAGTGTATTGTATCACAATCTAGTAATTACATGTGGAAATTTGGTTCTAGGACATTTGATTTGAGCGCAATCCTCAAACTTAGGTCAAAAAAGCCATTTAAGCCTTTTCACAGTGAGATCTATGCGATATGGCCGAGAAATGTAATTTTGATGTTAACTCCCAAACCGCTGCGCAGAAGTCAACCAAACTTCACCCAATAGTGTATTGTATCACAATCTAGTAGTTACATTTGAAAATTTTGTTCTATGAAATTTTGTTTGAACGCAATCATCAAACTTAATTAAAAAAGTCATTTAAGCCTTTTCACAGTGAGATCTATGCGATATGGCCGAGAAATGTAATTTTGATGTTAACTCCCAAACCGCCTCGCAGAAGTCAACCAAACTTCACCCATTAGTGTATTGTATCACAATCTAGTAGTTACATGTGGAAATTTGGTTATTGGACATTTGGTTTGAGCGCAATCATTAAACTTAGGTCAAAAAAGTCATTTAAGCCTTTTCACAGTGAGATCTATGCGATATGGCCGAGAAATGTAATTTTGATGTTAACTCCCAAACCGCTGCGCAGAAGTCAACCAAACTTCACCCAATAGTGTATTGTATCACATTCTAGTAGTTACATTTGAAAATTTCGTTCTAGGACATTTGGTTTGAGCGCAATCATTAAATTTAGGTCAAAAAAGCCATTTAAGCCTTTTCACAGTGAGATCTATGCGATATGGCCGAGAAATGTAATTTTGATGTTAACTCCCAAACCGCTGCGCAGAAGTCAACTAAACTTCACCCAATAGTGTATTGTATCACATTCTAGTAGTTACATTTGAAAATTTCGTTCTAGGACATTTGGTTTGAGCGCAATCATTAAACTTAATTAAAAAAGTCATTTAAGCCTTTTCACAGTGAGATCTATGCGATATGGCCGAGAAATGTAATTTTGATGTTAACTCCCAAACCGCTGCGCAGAAGTCAACCAAACTTCACCCATTAGTGTATTGTATCACAATCTAGTAATTACATGTGGAAATTTGGTTCTAGGACATTTGATTTGAGCGCAATCCTCAAACTTAGGTCAAAAAAGCCATTTAAGCCTTTTCACAGTGAGATCTATGCGATATGGCCGAGAAATGTAATTTTGATGTTAACTCCCAAACCGCTGCGCAGAAGTCAACCAAACTTCACCCAATAGTGTATTGTATCACAATCTAGTAGTTACATTTGAAAATTTTGTTCTATGACATTTTGTTTGAACGCAATCATCAAACTTAATTAAAAAAGTCATTTAAGCCTTTTCACAGTGAGATCTATGCGATATGGCCAAGAAATGTAATTTTGATGTTAACTCCCAAACCGCCTCGCAGAAGTCAACCAAACTTCACCCATTAGTGTATTGTATCACAATCTAGTAGTTACATGTGGAAATTTGGTTATTGGACATTTGGTTTGAGCGCAATCATTAAACTTAGGTCAAAAAAGCCATTTAAGCCTTTTCACAGTGAGATCTATGCGATATGGCCGAGAAATGTAATTTTGATGTTAACTCCAAAACCGCTGCGCAGAAGTCAACCAAACTTCACCCAATAGTGTATTGTATCACAATCTAGTAGTTACATTTGAAAATTTTGTTCTAGGAAATTTTGTTTGAGCGCAATCATCAAACTTAATTAAAAAAGTCATTTAAGCCTTTTCACAGTGAGATCTATGCGATATGGCCGAGAAATGTAATTTTGATGTTAACTCCCAAACCTCTGCGCAGAAGTCAACCAAACTTCACCCATTAGTGTATTGTATCACAATCTAGTAGTTACATGTGGAAATTTGGTTCTAGGACATTTGATTTGAGCGCAATCTTTAAACTTAGGTCAAAAAAGCCATTTAAGCCTTTTCACAGTGAGATCTATGCGATATGGCCGAGAAATGTAATTTTGATGTTAACTCCCAAACCGCTGCGCAGAAGTCAACCAAACTTCACCCAATAGTGTATTGTATCACAATCTAGTAGTTACATTTGAAAATTTTGTTCTAGGACATTTGATTTGAGCGCAATCCTCAAACTTAGGTCAAAAAAGCCATTTAAGCCTTTTCACAGTGAGATCTATGCGATATGGCCGAGAAATGTAATTTTGATGTTAACTCCCAAACCGCTGCGCAGAAGTCAACCAAACTTCACCCAATAGTGTATTGTATCACAATCTAGTAGTTACATTTGAAAATTTTGTTCTATGACATTTTGTTTGAACGCAATCATCAAACTTAATTAAAAAAGTCATTTAAGCCTTTTCACAGTGAGATCTATGCGATATGGCCGAGAAATGTAATTTTGATGTTAACTCCCAAACCGCCTCGCAGAAGTCAACCAAACTTCACCCATTAGTGTATTGTATCACAATCTAGTAGTTACATGTGGAAATTTGGTTATTGGACATTTGGTTTGAGCGCAATCATTAAACTTAGGTCAAAAAAGTCATTTAAGCCTTTTCACAGTGAGATCTATGCGATATGGCCGAGAAATGTAATTTTGATGTTAACTCCCAAACCGCTGCGCAGAAGTCAACCAAACTTCACCCAATAGTGTATTGTATCACATTCTAGTAGTTACATTTGAAAATTTCGTTCTAGGACATTTGGTTTGAGCGCAATCATTAAATTTAGGTCAAAAAAGCCATTTAAGCCTTTTCACAGTGAGATCTATGCGATATGGCCGAGAAATGTAATTTTGATGTTAACTCCCAAACCGCTGCGCAGAAGTCAACTAAACTTCACCCAATAGTGTATTGTATCACATTCTAGTAGTTACATTTGAAAATTTCGTTCTAGGACATTTGGTTTGAGCGCAATCATTAAACTTAATTAAAAAAGTCATTTAAGCCTTTTCACAGTGAGATCTATGCGATATGGCCGAGAAATGTAATTTTGATGTTAACTCCCAAACCGCTGCGCAGAAGTCAACCAAACTTCACCCATTAGTGTATTGTATCACAATCTAGTAATTACATGTAGAAATTTGGTTCTAGGACATTTGATTTGAGCGCAATCCTCAAACTTAGGTCAAAAAAGCCATTTAAGCCTTTTCACAGTGAGATCTATGCGATATGGCCGAGAAATGTAATTTTGATGTTAACTCCCAAACCGCTGCGCAGAAGTCAACCAAACTTCACCCAATAGTGTATTGTATCACAATCTAGTAGTTACATTTGAAAATTTTGTTCTATGACATTTTGTTTGAACGCAATCATCAAACTTAATTAAAAAAGTCATTTAAGCCTTTTCACAGTGAGATCTATGCGATATGGCCAAGAAATGTAATTTTGATGTTAACTCCCAAACCGCCTCGCAGAAGTCAACCAAACTTCACCCATTAGTGTATTGTATCACAATCTAGTAGTTACATGTGGAAATTTGGTTATTGGACATTTGGTTTGAGCGCAATCATTAAACTTAGGTCAAAAAAGCCATTTAAGCCTTTTCACAGTGAGATCTATGCGATATGGCCGAGAAATGTAATTTTGATGTTAACTCCAAAACCGCTGCGCAGAAGTCAACCAAACTTCACCCAATAGTGTATTGTATCACAATCTAGTAGTTACATTTGAAAATTTTGTTCTAGGAAATTTTGTTTGAGCGCAATCATCAAACTTAATTAAAAAAGTCATTTAAGCCTTTTCACAGTGAGATCTCTGCGATATGGCCGAGAAATGTAATTTTGATGTTAACTCCCAAACCTCTGCGCAGAAGTCAACCAAACTTCACCCATTAGTGTATTATATCACAATCTAGTAGTTACATGTGGAAATTTGGTTCTAGGACATTTGATTTGAGCGCAATCCTCAAACTTAGGTCAAAAAAGCCATTTAAGCCTTTTCACAGTGAGATCTATGCGATATGGCCGAGAAATGTAATTTTGATGTTAACTCCCAAACCGCTGCGCAGAAGTCAACCAAACTTCACCCAATAGTGTATTGTATCACATTCTAGTAGTTACATTTGAAAATTTCGTTCTAGGACATTTGGTTTGAGCGCAATCTTTAAACTTAGGTCAAAAAAGCCATTTAAGCCTTTTCACAGTGAGATCTATGCGATATGGCCGAGAAATGTAATTTTGATGTTAACTCCCAAACCGCTGCGCAGAAGTCAACCAAACTTCACCCAATAGTGTATTGTATCACAATCTAGTAGTTACATTTGAAAATTTTGTTCTAGGACATTTTGTTTGAACGCAATCATCAAACTTAATTAAAAAAGTCATTTAAGCCTTTTCACAGTGAGATCTATGCGATATGGCCGAGAAATGTAATTTTGATGTTAACTCCCAAACCGCTGCGCAGAAGTCAACCAAACTTCACCCAATAGTGTATTGTATCACAATCTAGTAGTTACATTTGAAAATTTTGTTCTAGGACATTTTGTTTGAACGCAATCATCAAACTTAATTAAACAAGTCATTTAAGCCTTTTCACGGTGAGATCTATGCGATATGGCCGAGAAATGTAATTTTGATGTTAACTCCCAAACCGCTGCGCAGAAGTCAACCAAACTTCACCCAATAGTGTATTGTATCACATTCTAGTAGTTACATTTGAAAATTTCGTTCTAGGACATTTGGTTTGAGCGCAATCATTAAACTTAGGTCAAAAAAGCCATTTAAGCCTTTTCACAGTGAGATCTATGCGATATGGCCGAGAAATGTAATTTTGATGTTAACTCCCAAACCGCTGCGCAGAAGTCAACTAAACTTCACCCAATAGTGTATTGTATCACATTCTAGTAGTTACATTTGAAAATTTCGTTCTAGGACATTTGGTTTGAGCGCAATCATTAAACTTAATTAAAAAAGTCATTTAAGCCTTTTCACAGTGAGATCTATGCGATATGGCCGAGAAATGTAATTTTGATGTTAACTCCCAAACCGCTGCGCAGAAGTCAACCAAACTTCACCCATTAGTGTATTGTATCACAATCTAGTAATTACATGTGGAAATTTGGTTCTAGGACATTTGATTTGAGCGCAATCCTCAAACTTAGGTCAAAAAAGCCATTTAAGCCTTTTCACAGTGAGATCTATGCGATATGGCCGAGAAATGTAATTTTGATGTTAACTCCCAAACCGCTGCGCAGAAGTCAACCAAACTTCACCCAATAGTGTATTGTATCACAATCTAGTAGTTACATTTGAAAATTTTGTTCTATGACATTTTGTTTGAACGCAATCATCAAACTTAATTAAAAAAGTCATTTAAGCCTTTTCACAGTGAGATCTATGCGATATGGCCGAGAAATGTAATTTTGATGTTAACTCCCAAACCGCTGCGCAGAAGTCAACCAAACTTCACCCATTAGTGTATTGTATCACAATCTAGTAGTTACATGTGGAAATTTGGTTATTGGACATTTGGTTTGAGCGCAATCATTAAACTTAGGTCAAAAAAGCCATTTAAGCCTTTTCACAGTGAGATCTATGCGATATGGCCGAGAAATGTAATTTTGATGTTAACTCCCAAACCGCTGCGCAGAAGTCAACCAAACTTCACCCAATAGTGTATTGTATCACAATCTAGTAGTTACATTTGAAAATTTTGTTCTAGGAAATTTTGTTTGAGCGCAATCATCAAACTTAATTAAAAAAGTCATTTAAGCCTTTTCACAGTGAGATCTATACGATATGGCCGAGAAATGTAATTTTGATGTTAACTCCCAAACCTCTGCGCAGAAGTCAACCAAACTTCACCCATTAGTGTATTGTATCACAATCTAATAGTTACATTTGAAAATTTTGTTCTAAGACATTTTGTTTGAACGCAATCATCAAACTTAATTAAAAAAGTCATTTAAGCCTTTTCACAGTGAGATCTATGCGATATGGCCGAGAAATGTAATTTTGATGTTAACTCCCAAACCGCTGCGCAGAAGTCAACCAAACTTCACCCAATAGTGTATTGTATCACATTCTAGTAGTTACATTTGAAAATTTCGTTCTAGGACATTTGGTTTGAGCGCAATCTTTAAACTTAGGTCAAAAAAGCCATTTAAGCCTTTTCACAGTGAGATCTATGCGATATGGCCGAGAAATGTAATTTTGATGTTAACTCCCAAACCGCTGCGCAGAAGTCAACCAAACTTCACCCAATAGTGTATTGTATCACAATCTAGTAGTTACATTTGAAAATTTTGTTCTAGGACATTTTGTTTGAACGCAATCATCAAACTTAATTAAAAAAGTCATTTAAGCCTTTTCACAGTGAGATCTATGCGATATGGCCGAGAAATGTAATTTTGATGTTAACTCCCAAACCGCTGCGCAGAAGTCAACCAAACTTCACCCAATAGTGTATTGTATCACAATCTAGTAGTTACATTTGAAAATTTTGTTCTAGGACATTTTGTTTGAACGCAATCATCAAACTTAATTAAAAAAGTCATTTAAGCCTTTTCACGGTGAGATCTATGCGATATGGCCGAGAAATGTAATTTTGATGTTAACTCCCAAACCGCTGCGCAGAAGTCAACCAAACTTCACCCAATAGTGTATTGTATCACAATCTAGTAGTTACATTTGAAAATTTTGTTCTAGGACATTTTGTTTGAACGCAATCATCAAACTTAATTAAAAAAGTCATTTAAGCCTTTTCACAGTGAGATCTATGCGATATGGCCGAGAAATGTAATTTTGATGTTAACTCCCAAACCGCTGCGCAGAAGTCAACCAAACTTCAACCATTAGTGTATTGTATCACAATCTAGTAGTTACATGTGGAAATTTGGTTTTAGGACATTTGATTTGAGCGCAGTCCTCAAACTTAGGTCAAAAAAGCCATTTAAGCCTTTTCACAGTGAGATCTATGCGATATGGCCGAGAAATGTAATTTTGATGTTAACTCCCAAACCGCTGCGCAGAAGTCAACCAAACTTCACCCAATAGTGTATTGTATCAAAATCTAGTAGTTACATTTGAAAATTTTGTTCTAGGACATTTTGTTTGAGCGAAATCATCAAACTTAATTAAAAAAGTCATTTAAGCCTTTTCACAGTGAGATCTATGCGATATGGCCGAGAAATGTAATTTTGATGTTAACTCCCAAACCGCTGCGCAGAAGTCAACCAAACTTCACCCATTAGTGTATTGTATCACAATCTAGTAGTTACATGTGGAAATTTGGTTATTGGACATTTGGTTTGAGCGCAATCATTAAACTTAGGTCAAAAAAGCCATTTAAGCCTTTTCACAGTGAGATCTATGCGATATGGCCGAGAAATGTAATTTTGATGTTAACTCCCAAACCTCTGCGCAGAAGTCAACCAAACTTCACCCAATAGTGTATTGTATCACAATCTAGTAGTTACATTTGAAAATTTTGTTCTAGGAAATTTTGTTTGAGCGCAATCATTAAACTTAATTAAAAAAGTCATTTAAGCCTTTTCACAGTGAGATCTATGCGATATGGCCGAGAAATGTAATTTTGATGTTAACTCCCAAACCGCTGCGCAGAAGTCAACCAAACTTCACCCATTAGTGTATTGTATCACAATCTAGTAATTACATGTGGAAATTTGGTTCTAGGACATTTGATTTGAGCGCAATCATCAAACTTAGGTCAAAAAAGCCATTTAAGCCTTTTCACAGTGAGATCTATGCGATATGGCCGAGAAATGTAATTTTGATGTTAACTCCCAAACCGCTGCGCAGAAGTCAACCAAACTTCACCCATTAGTGTATTGTATCACAATCTAGTAGTTACATGTGGAAATTTGGTTTTTGGACATTTGGTTTGAGCGCAATCATTAAACTTAGGTCAAAAAAGCCATTTAAGCCTTTTCACAGTGAGATCTATGCGATATGGCCGAGAAATGTAATTTTGATGTTAACTCCCAAACCGCTGCGCAGAAGTCAACCAAACTTCACCCAATAGTGTATTGTATCACAATCTAATAGTTACATTTGAAAATTTTGTTCTAGGAAATTTTGTTTGAGCGCAATCATCAAACTTAATTAAAAAAGTCATTTAAGCCTTTTCACAGTGAGATCTATGCGATATGGCCGAGAAATGTAATTTTGATGTTAACTCCCAAACCTCTGCGCAGAAGTCAACCAAACTTCACCCATTAGTGTATTGTATCACAATCTAGTAGTTACATGTGGAAATTTGGTTCTAGGACATTTGATTTGAGCGCAATCCTCAAACTTAGGTCAAAAAAGCCATTTAAGCCTTTTCACAGTGAGATCTATGCGATATGGCCGAGAAATGTAATTTTGATGTTAACTCCCAAACCGCTGCGCAGAAGTCAACCAAACTTCACCCAATAGTGTATTGTATCACATTCTAGTAGTTACATTTGAAAATTTCGTTCTAGGACATTTGGTTTGAGCGCAATCTTTAAACTTATGTCAAAAAAGCCATTTAAGCCTTTTTACAGTGAGATCTATGCGATATGGCCGAGAAATGTAATTTTGATGTTAACTCCCAAACCGTTGCGCAAAAGTCAACCAAACTTCACCCAATAGTGTATTGTATCACAATCTAGTAGTTACATTTGAAAATTTTGTTCTAGGACATTTTGTTTGAACGCAATCATCAAACTTAATTAAAAAAGTCATTTAAGCCTTTTCACAGTGAGATCTATGCGATATGGCCGAGAAATGTAATTTTGATGTTAACTCCCAAACCGCTGCGCAGAAGTCAACCAAACTTCAACCATTAGTGTATTGTATCACAATCTAGTAGTTACATGTGGAAATTTGGTTCTAGGACATTTGATTTGAGCGCAGTCCTCAAACTTAGGTCAAAAAAGCCATTTAAGCCTTTTCACAGTGAGATCTATGCGATATGGCCGAGAAATGTAATTTTGATGTTAACTCCCAAACCGCTGCGCAGAAGTCAACCAAACTTCACCCAATAGTGTATTGTATCAAAATCTAGTAGTTACATTTGAAAATTTTGTTCTAGGACATTTTGTTTGAGCGAAATCATCAAACTTAATTAAAAAAGTCATTTAAGCCTTTTCACAGTGAGATCTATGCGATATGGCCGAGAAATGTAATTTTGATGTTAACTCCCAAACCGCTGCGCAGAAGTCAACCAAACTTCACCCATTAGTGTATTGTATCACAATCTAGTAGTTACATGTGGAAATTTGGTTATTGGACATTTGGTTTGAGCGCAATCATTAAACTTAGGTCAAAAAAGCCATTTAAGCCTTTTCACAGTGAGATCTATGCGATATGGCCGAGAAATGTAATTTTGATGTTAACTCCCAAACCTCTGCGCAGAAGTCAACCAAACTTCACCCAATAGTGTATTGTATCACAATCTAGTAGTTACATTTGAAAATTTTGTTCTAGGAAATTTTGTTTGAGCGCAATCATTAAACTTAATTAAAAAAGTCATTTAAGCCTTTTCACAGTGAGATCTATGCGATATGGCCGAGAAATGTAATTTTGATGTTAACTCCCAAACCGCTGCGCAGAAGTCAACCAAACTTCACCCATTAGTGTATTGTATCACAATCTAGTAATTACATGTGGAAATTTGGTTCTAGGACATTTGATTTGAGCGCAATCATCAAACTTAGGTCAAAAAAGCCATTTAAGCCTTTTCACAGTGAGATCTATGCGATATGGCCGAGAAATGTAATTTTGATGTTAACTCCCAAACCGCTGCGCAGAAGTCAACCAAACTTCACCCATTAGTGTATTGTATCACAATCTAGTAGTTACATGTGGAAATTTGGTTTTTGGACATTTGGTTTGAGCGCAATCATTAAACTTAGGTCAAAAAAGCCATTTAAGCCTTTTCACAGTGAGATCTATGCGATATGGCCGAGAAATGTAATTTTGATGTTAACTCCCAAACCGCTGCGCAGAAGTCAACCAAACTTCACCCAATAGTGTATTGTATCACAATCTAATAGTTACATTTGAAAATTTTGTTCTAGGAAATTTTGTTTGAGCGCAATCATCAAACTTAATTAAAAAAGTCATTTAAGCCTTTTCACAGTGAGATCTATGCGATATGGCCGAGAAATGTAATTTTGATGTTAACTCCCAAACCTCTGCGCAGAAGTCAACCAAACTTCACCCATTAGTGTATTGTATCACAATCTAGTAGTTACATGTGGAAATTTGGTTCTAGGACATTTGATTTGAGCGCAATCCTCAAACTTAGGTCAAAAAAGCCATTTAAGCCTTTTCACAGTGAGATCTATGCGATATGGCCGAGAAATGTAATTTTGATGTTAACTCCCAAACCGCTGCGCAGAAGTCAACCAAACTTCACCCAATAGTGTATTGTATCACATTCTAGTAGTTACATTTGAAAATTTCGTTCTAGGACATTTGGTTTGAGCGCAATCTTTAAACTTATGTCAAAAAAGCCATTTAAGCCTTTTTACAGTGAGATCTATGCGATATGGCCGAGAAATGTAATTTTGATGTTAACTCCCAAACCGCTGCGCAGAAGTCAACCAAACTTCACCCAATAGTGTATTGTATCACAATCTAGTAGTTACATTTGAAAATTTTGTTCTAGGAAATTTTGTTTGAGCGCAATCATCAAACTTAATTAAAAAAGTCATTTAAGCCTTTTCACAGTGAGATCTATGCGATATGGCCGAGAAATGTAATTTTGATGTTAACTCCCAAACCGCTGCGCAGAAGTCAACCAAACTTCACCCATTAGTGTATTGTATCACAATCTAGTAATTACATGTGGAAATTTGGTTCTAGGACATTTGATTTGAGCGCAATCATCAAACTTAATTAAAAAAGTCATTTAAGCCTTTTCACAGTGAGATCTATGCGATATGGCCGAGAAATGTAATTTTGATGTTAACTCCCAAACCTCTGCGCAGAAGTCAACCAAACTTCACCCATTAGTGTATTGTATCACAATCTAGTAGTTACATGTGGAAATTTGGTTCTAGGACATTTGATTTGAGCGCAATCCTCAAACTTAGGTCAAAAAAGCCATTTAAGCCTTTTCACAGTGAGATCTATGCGATATGGCCGAGAAATGTAATTTTGATGTTAACTCCCAAACCGCTGCGCAGAAGTCAACCAAACTTCACCCAATAGTGTATTGTATCACATTCTAGTAGTTACATTTGAAAATTTCGTTCTAGGACATTTGGTTTGAGCGCAATCTTTAAACTTATGTCAAAAAAGCCATTTAAGCCTTTTTACAGTGAGATCTATGCGATATGGCCGAGAAATGTAATTTTGATGTTAACTCCCAAACCGTTGCGCAAAAGTCAACCAAACTTCACCCAATAGTGTATTGTATCACAATCTAGTAGTTACATTTGAAAATTTTGTTCTAGGAAATTTTGTTTGAGCGCAATCATCAAACTTAATTAAAAAAGTCATTTAAGCCTTTTCACAGTGAGATCTATGCGATATGGCCGAGAAATGTAATTTTGATGTTAACTCCCAAACCGCTGCGCAGAAGTCAACCAAACTTCACCCAATAGTGTATTGTATCACAATCTAGTAGTTACATTTGAAAATTTTGTTCTAGGACATTTTGTTTGAACGCAATCATCAAACTTAATTAAAAAAAGTCATTTAAGCCTTTTCACGGTGAGATCTATGCGATATGGCCGAGAAATGTAATTTTGATGTTAACTCCCAAACCGCTGCGCAGAAGTCAACCAAACTTCACCCAATAGTGTATTGTATCACATTCTAGTAGTTACATTTGAAAATTTCGTTCTAGGACATTTGGTTTGAGCGCAATCATTAAACTTAGGTCAAAAAAGCCATTTAAGCCTTTTCACAGTGAGATCTATGCGATATGGCCGAGAAATGTAATTTTGATGTTAACTCCCAAACCGCTGCGCAGAAGTCAACCAAACTTCACCCAATAGTGTATTGTATCACAATCTAGTAGTTACATTTGAAAATTTTGTTCTAGGAAATTTTGTTTGAGCGCAATCATCAAACTTAATTAAAAAAGTCATTTAAGCCTTTTCACAGTGAGATCTATACGATATGGCCGAGAAATGTAATTTTGATGTTAACTCCCAAACCTCTGCGCAGAAGTCAACCAAACTTCACCCATTAGTGTATTGTATCACAATCTAGTAGTTACATGTGGAAATTTGGTTCTAGGACATTTGATTTGAGCGCAATCCTCAAACTTAGGTCAAAAAAGCCATTTAAGCCTTTTCACAGTGAGATCTATGCGATATGGCCGAGAAATGTAATTTTGATGTTAACTCCCAAACCGCTGCGCAGAAGTCAACCAAACTTCACCCAATAGTGTATTGTATCACATTCTAGTAGTTACATTTGAAAATTTCGTTCTAGGACATTTGGTTTGAGCGCAATCTTTAAACTTAGGTCAAAAAAGCCATTTAAGCCTTTTCACAGTGAGATCTATGCGATATGGCCGAGAAATGTAATTTTGATGTTAACTCCCAAACCGCTGCGCAGAAGTCAACCAAACTTCACCCAATAGTGTATTGTATCACAATCTAGTAGTTACATTTGAAAATTTTGTTCTAGGACATTTTGTTTGAACGCAATCATCAAACTTAATTAAAAAAGTCATTTAAGCCTTTTCACAGTGAGATCTATGCGATATGGCCGAGAAATGTAATTTTGATGTTAACTCCCAAACCGCTGCGCAGAAGTCAACCAAACTTCACCCAATAGTGTATTGTATCACAATCTAGTAGTTACATTTGAAAATTTTGTTCTAGGACATTTTGTTTGAACGCAATCATCAAACTTAATTAAAAAAGTCATTTAAGCCTTTTCACGGTGAGATCTATGCGATATGGCCGAGAAATGTAATTTTGATGTTAACTCCCAAACCGCTGCGCAGAAGTCAACCAAACTTCACCCAATAGTGTATTGTATCACAATCTAGTAGTTACATTTGAAAATTTTGTTCTAGGACATTTTGTTTGAACGCAATCATCAAACTTAATTAAAAAAGTCATTTAAGCCTTTTCACAGTGAGATCTATGCGATATGGCCGAGAAATGTAATTTTGATGTTAACTCCCAAACCGCTGCGCAGAAGTCAACCAAACTTCAACCATTAGTGTATTGTATCACAATCTAGTAGTTACATGTGGAAATTTGGTTCTAGGACATTTGATTTGAGCGAAGTCCTCAAACTTAGGTCAAAAAAGCCATTTAAGCCTTTTCACAGTGAGATCTATGCGATATGGCCGAGAAATGTAATTTTGATGTTAACTCCCAAACCGCTGCGCAGAAGTCAACCAAACTTCACCCAATAGTGTATTGTATCAAAATCTAGTAGTTACATTTGAAAATTTTGTTCTAGGACATTTTGTTTGAGCGAAATCATCAAACTTAATTAAAAAAGTCATTTAAGCCTTTTCACAGTGAGATCTATGCGATATGGCCGAGAAATGTAATTTTGATGTTAACTCCCAAACCGCTGCGCAGAAGTCAACCAAACTTCACCCATTAGTGTATTGTATCACAATCTAGTAGTTACATGTGGAAATTTGGTTATTGGACATTTGGTTTGAGCGCAATCATTAAACTTAGGTCAAAAAAGCCATTTAAGCCTTTTCACAGTGAGATCTATGCGATATGGCCGAGAAATGTAATTTTGATGTTAACTCCCAAACCTCTGCGCAGAAGTCAACCAAACTTCACCCAATAGTGTATTGTATCACAATCTAGTAGTTACATTTGAAAATTTTGTTCTAGGAAATTTTGTTTGAGCGCAATCATTAAACTTAATTAAAAAAGTCATTTAAGCCTTTTCACAGTGAGATCTATGCGATATGGCCGAGAAATGTAATTTTGATGTTAACTCCCAAACCGCTGCGCAGAAGTCAACCAAACTTCACCCATTAGTGTATTGTATCACAATCTAGTAATTACATGTGGAAATTTGGTTCTAGGACATTTGATTTGAGCGCAATCATCAAACTTAGGTCAAAAAAGCCATTTAAGCCTTTTCACAGTGAGATCTATGCGATATGGCCGAGAAATGTAATTTTGATGTTAACTCCCAAACCGCTGCGCAGAAGTCAACCAAACTTCACCCATTAGTGTATTGTATCACAATCTAGTAGTTACATGTGGAAATTTGGTTTTTGGACATTTGGTTTGAGCGCAATCATTAAACTTAGGTCAAAAAAGCCATTTAAGCCTTTTCACAGTGAGATCTATGCGATATGGCCGAGAAATGTAATTTTGATGTTAACTCCCAAACCGCTGCGCAGAAGTCAACCAAACTTCACCCAATAGTGTATTGTATCACAATCTAATAGTTACATTTGAAAATTTTGTTCTAGGAAATTTTGTTTGAGCGCAATCATCAAACTTAATTAAAAAAGTCATTTAAGCCTTTTCACAGTGAGATCTATGCGATATGGCCGAGAAATGTAATTTTGATGTTAACTCCCAAACCTCTGCGCAGAAGTCAACCAAACTTCACCCATTAGTGTATTGTATCACAATCTAGTAGTTACATGTGGAAATTTGGTTCTAGGACATTTGATTTGAGCGCAATCCTCAAACTTAGGTCAAAAAAGCCATTTAAGCCTTTTCACAGTGAGATCTATGCGATATGGCCGAGAAATGTAATTTTGATGTTAACTCCCAAACCGCTGCGCAGAAGTCAACCAAACTTCACCCAATAGTGTATTGTATCACAATCTAGTAGTTACATTTGAAAATTTTGTTCTAGCACATTTTGTTTGAACGCAATCATCAAACTTAATTAAAAAAGTCATTTAAGCCTTTTCACGGTGAGATCTATGCGATATGGCCGAGAAATGTAATTTTGATGTTAACTCCCAAACCGCTGCGCAGAAGTCAACCAAACTTCACCCAATAGTGTATTGTATCACAATCTAGTAGTTACATTTGAAAATTTTGTTCTAGGACATTTTGTTTGAACGCAATCATCAAACTTAATTAAAAAAGTCATTTAAGCCTTTTCACAGTGAGATCTATGCGATATGGCCGAGAAATGTAATTTTGATGTTAACTCCCAAACCGCTGCGCAGAAGTCAACCAAACTTCAACCATTAGTGTATTGTATCACAATCTAGTAGTTACATGTGGAAATTTGGTTCTAGGACATTTGATTTGAGCGCAGTCCTCAAACTTAGGTCAAAAAAGCCATTTAAGCCTTTTCACAGTGAGATCTATGCGATATGGCCGAGAAATGTAATTTTGATGTTAACTCCCAAACCGCTGCGCAGAAGTCAACCAAACTTCACCCAATAGTGTATTGTATCAAAATCTAGTAGTTACATTTGAAAATTTTGTTCTAGGACATTTTGTTTGAGCGAAATCATCAAACTTAATTAAAAAAGTCATTTAAGCCTTTTCACAGTGAGATCTATGCGATATGGCCGAGAAATGTAATTTTGATGTTAACTCCCAAACCGCTGCGCAGAAGTCAACCAAACTTCACCCATTAGTGTATTGTATCACAATCTAGTAGTTACATGTGGAAATTTGGTTATTGGACATTTGGTTTGAGCGCAATCATTAAACTTAGGTCAAAAAAGCCATTTAAGCCTTTTCACAGTGAGATCTATGCGATATGGCCGAGAAATGTAATTTTGATGTTAACTCCCAAACCTCTGCGCAGAAGTCAACCAAACTTCACCCAATAGTGTATTGTATCACAATCTAGTAGTTACATTTGAAAATTTTGTTCTAGGAAATTTTGTTTGAGCGCAATCATTAAACTTAATTAAAAAAGTCATTTAAGCCTTTTCACAGTGAGATCTATGCGATATGGCCGAGAAATGTAATTTTGATGTTAACTCCCAAACCGCTGCGCAGAAGTCAACCAAACTTCACCCATTAGTGTATTGTATCACAATCTAGTAATTACATGTGGAAATTTGGTTCTAGGACATTTGATTTGAGCGCAATCATCAAACTTAGGTCAAAAAAGCCATTTAAGCCTTTTCACAGTGAGATCTATGCGATATGGCCGAGAAATGTAATTTTGATGTTAACTCCCAAACCGCTGCGCAGAAGTCAACCAAACTTCACCCATTAGTGTATTGTATCACAATCTAGTAGTTACATGTGGAAATTTGGTTTTTGGACATTTGGTTTGAGCGCAATCATTAAACTTAGGTCAAAAAAGCCATTTAAGCCTTTTCACAGTGAGATCTATGCGATATGGCCGAGAAATGTAATTTTGATGTTAACTCCCAAACCGCTGCGCAGAAGTCAACCAAACTTCACCCAATAGTGTATTGTATCACAATCTAATAGTTACATTTGAAAATTTTGTTCTAGGAAATTTTGTTTGAGCGCAATCATCAAACTTAATTAAAAAAGTCATTTAAGCCTTTTCACAGTGAGATCTATGCGATATGGCCGAGAAATGTAATTTTGATGTTAACTCCCAAACCTCTGCGCAGAAGTCAACCAAACTTCACCCATTAGTGTATTGTATCACAATCTAGTAGTTACATGTGGAAATTTGGTTCTAGGACATTTGATTTGAGCGCAATCCTCAAACTTAGGTCAAAAAAGCCATTTAAGCCTTTTCACAGTGAGATCTATGCGATATGGCCGAGAAATGTAATTTTGATGTTAACTCCCAAACCGCTGCGCAGAAGTCAACCAAACTTCACCCAATAGTGTATTGTATCACATTCTAGTAGTTACATTTGAAAATTTCGTTCTAGGACATTTGGTTTGAGCGCAATCTTTAAACTTATGTCAAAAAAGCCATTTAAGCCTTTTTACAGTGAGATCTATGCGATATGGCCGAGAAATGTAATTTTGATGTTAACTCCCAAACCGTTGCGCAAAAGTCAACCAAACTTCACCCAATAGTGTATTGTATCACAATCTAGTAGTTACATTTGAAAATTTTGTTCTAGGAAATTTTGTTTGAGCGCAATCATCAAACTTAATTAAAAAAGTCATTTAAGCCTTTTCACAGTGAGATCTATGCGATATGGCCGAGAAATGTAATTTTGATGTTAACTCCCAAACCGCTGCGCAGAAGTCAACCAAACTTCACCCAATAGTGTATTGTATCACAATCTAGTAGTTACATTTGAAAATTTTGTTCTAGGACATTTTGTTTGAACGCAATCATCAAACTTAATTAAAAAAAGTCATTTAAGCCTTTTCACGGTGAGATCTATGCGATATGGCCGAGAAATGTAATTTTGATGTTAACTCCCAAACCGCTGCGCAGAAGTCAACCAAACTTCACCCAATAGTGTATTGTATCACATTCTAGTAGTTACATTTGAAAATTTTGTTCTAGGACATTTTGTTTGAACGCAATCATCAAACTTAATTAAAAAAGTCATTTAAGCCTTTTCACAGTGAGATCTATGCGATATGGCCGAGAAATGTAATTTTGATGTTAACTCCCAAACCGCTGCGCAGAAGTCAACCAAACTTCACCCAATAGTGTATTGTATCACAATCTAGTAGTTACATTTGAAAATTTTGTTCTAGGACATTTTGTTTGAACGCAATCATCAAACTTAATTAAAAAAGTCATTTAAGCCTTTTCACGGTGAGATCTATGCGATATGGCCGAGAAATGTAATTTTGATGTTAACTCCCAAACCGCTGCGCAGAAGTCAACCAAACTTCACCCAATAGTGTATTGTATCACAATCTAGTAGTTACATTTGAAAATTTTGTTCTAGGACATTTTGTTTGAACGCAATCATCAAACTTAATTAAAAAAGTCATTTAAGCCTTTTCACAGTGAGATCTATGCGATATGGCCGAGAAATGTAATTTTGATGTTAACTCCCAAACCGCTGCGCAGAAGTCAACCAAACTTCAACCATTAGTGTATTGTATCACAATCTAGTAGTTACATGTGGAAATTTGGTTCTAGGACATTTGATTTGAGCGCAGTCCTCAAACTTAGGTCAAAAAAGCCATTTAAGCCTTTTCACAGTGAGGTCTATGCGATATGGCCGAGAAATGTAATTTTGATGTTAACTCCCAAACCGCTGCGCAGAAGTCAACCAAACTTCACCCAATAGTGTATTGTATCAAAATCTAGTAGTTACATTTGAAAATTTTGTTCTAGGACATTTTGTTTGAGCGAAATCATCAAACTTAATTAAAAAAGTCATTTAAGCCTTTTCACAGTGAGATCTATGCGATATGGCCGAAAAATGTAATTTTGATGTTAACTCCCAAACCGCTGCGCAGAAGTCAACCAAACTTCACCCATTAGTGTATTGTATCACAATCTAGTAGTTACATGTGGAAATTTGGTTATTGGACATTTGGTTTGAGCGCAATCATTAAACTTAGGTCAAAAAAGCCATTTAAGCCTTTTCACAGTGAGATCTATGCGATATGGCCGAGAAATGTAATTTTGATGTTAACTCCCAAACCTCTGCGCAGAAGTCAACCAAACTTCACCCAATAGTGTATTGTATCACAATCTAGTAGTTACATTTGAAAATTTTGTTCTAGGAAATTTTGTTTGAGCGCAATCATTAAACTTAATTAAAAAAGTCATTTAAGCCTTTTCACAGTGAGATCTATGCGATATGGCCGAGAAATGTAATTTTGATGTTAACTCCCAAACCGCTGCGCAGAAGTCAACCAAACTTCACCCATTAGTGTATTGTATCACAATCTAGTAATTACATGTGGAAATTTGGTTCTAGGACATTTGATTTGAGCGCAATCATCAAACTTAGGTCAAAAAAGCCATTTAAGCCTTTTCACAGTGAGATCTATGCGATATGGCCGAGAAATGTAATTTTGATGTTAACTCCCAAACCGCTGCGCAGAAGTCAACCAAACTTCACCCATTAGTGTATTGTATCACAATCTAGTAGTTACATGTGGAAATTTGGTTATTGGACATTTGGTTTGAGCGCAATCATCAAACTTAGGTCAAAAAAGCCATTTAAGCCTTTTCACAGTGAGATCTATGCGATATGGCCGAGAAATGTAATTTTGATGTTAACTCCCAAACCGCTGCGCAGAAGTCATCCAAACTTCACCCAATAGTGTATTGTATCACAATCTAGTAGTTACATTTGAAAATTTTGTTCTAGGAAATTTTGTTTGAGCGCAATCATCAAACTTAATTAAAAAAGTCATTTAAGCCTTTTCACAGTGAGATCTATGCGATATGGCCGAGAAATGTAATTTTGATGTTAACTCCCAAACCTCTGCGCAGAAGTCAACCAAACTTCACCCAATAGTGTATTGTATCACAATCTAGTAGTTACATGTGGAAATTTGGTTCTAGGACATTTGATTTGAGAGCAATCTTTAAACTTAGGTCAAAAAAGCCACTTAAGCCTTTTCACAGTGAGATCTATGCGATATGGCCGAGAAATGTAATTTTGATGTTAACTCCCAAACCGCTGCGCAGAAGTCAACCAAACTTCACCCAATAGTGTATTGTATCACAATCTAGTAGTTACATTTGAAAATTTTGTTCTAGGACATTTTGTTTGAACGCAATCATCAAACTTAATTAAAAAAGTCATTTAAGCCTTTTCACAGTGAGATCTATGCGATATGGCCGAGAAATGTAATTTTGATGTTAACTCCCAAACCGCTGCGCAGAAGTCAACCAAACTTCACCCAATAGTGTATTGTATCACAATCTAGTAGTTACATTTGGAAATTTTGTTCTTGGACATTTGATTTGAGTGCAATCCTCAAACTTAGGTCAAAAAAGCCATTTAAGCCTTTTCACAGTGAGATCTATGCGATATGGCCGAGAAATGTAATTTTGATGTTAACTCCCAAACCGCTGCGCAGAAGTCAACCAAACTTCACCCAATAGTGTATTGTATCACAATCTAGTAGTTACATTTGAAAATTTTGTTCTAGGACATTTTGTTTGAACGCAATCATCAAACTTAATTAAAAAAGTCATTTAAGCCTTTTCACAGTGAGATCTATGCGATATGGCCGAGAAATGTAATTTTGATGTTAACTCCCAAACCGCTGCGCAGAAGTCAACCAAACTTCACCCAATAGTGTATTGTATCACATTCTAGTAGTTACATTTGAAAATTTCGTTCTAGGACATTTGGTTTGAGCGCAATCATTAAACTTAGGTCAAAAAAGCCATTTAAGCCTTTTCACAGTGAGATCTATGCGATATGGCCGAGAAATGTAATTTTGATGTTAACTCCCAAACCGCTGCGCAGAAGTCAACTAAACTTCACCCAATAGTGTATTGTATCACATTCTAGTAGTTACATTTGAAAATTTCGTTCTAGGACATTTGGTTTGAGCGCAATCATTAAACTTAATTAAAAAAGTCATTTAAGCCTTTTCACAGTGAGATCTATGCGATATGGCCGAGAAATGTAATTTTGATGTTAACTCCCAAACCGCTGCGCAGAAGTCAACCAAACTTCACCCAATAGTGTATTGTATCACAATCTAGTAATTACATGTGGAAAGTTGGTTCTAGGACATTTGATTTGAGCGCAATCCTCAAACTTAGGTCAAAAAAGCCATTTAAGCCTTTTCACAGTGAGATCTATGCGATATGGCCGAGAAATGTAATTTTGATGTTAACTCCCAAACCGCTGCGCAGAAGTCAACCAAACTTCACCTAATAGTGTATTGTATCACAATCTAGTAGTTACATTTGAAAATTTTGTTCTATGACATTTTGTTTGAACGCAATCATCAAACTTAATTAAAAAAGTCATTTAAGCCTTTTCACAGTGAGATCTATGCGATATGGCCGAGAAATGTAATTTTGATGTTAACTCCCAAACCGCTGCGCAGAAGTCAACCAAACTTCACCCAATAGTGTATTGTATCACAATCTAGTAGTTACATTTGGAAATTTGGTTCTTGGACATTTGATTTGAGCGCAATCCTCAAACGTAGGTCAAAAAAGCCATTTAAGCCTTTTCACAGTGAGATCTATGCGATATGGCCGAGAAATGTAATTTTGATGTTAACTCCCAAACCGCTGCGCAGAAGTCAACCAAACTTCACCCAATAGTGTATTGTATCACAATCTAGTAGTTACATTTGAAAATTTTGTTCTAGGACATTTTGTTTGAACGCAATCATCAAACTTAATTAAAAAAGTCATTTAAGCCTTTTCACAGTGAGATCTATGCGATATGGCCGAGAAATGTAATTTTGATGTTAACTCCCAAACCGCTGCGCAGAAGTCAACCAAACTTCACCCAATAGTGTATTGTATCACATTCTAGTAGTTACATTTGAAAATTTCGTTCTAGGACATTTGGTTTGAGCGCAATCATTAAACTTAGGTCAAAAAAGCCATTTAAGCCTTTTCACAGTGAGATCTATGCGATATGGCCGAGAAATGTAATTTTGATGTTAACTCCCAAACCGCTGCGCAGAAGTCAACCAAACTTCACCCAATAGTGTATTGTATCACAATCTAGTAGTTACATTTGAAAATTTTGTTCTAGGAAATTTTGTTTGAGCGCAATCATCAAACTTAATTAAAAAAGTCATTTAAGCCTTTTCACAGTGAGATCTATGCGATATGGCCGAGAAATGTAATTTTGATGTTAACTCCCAAACCGCTGCGCAGAAGTCAACCAAACTTCACCCATTAGTGTATTGTATCACAATCTAGTAGTTACATGTGAAAATTTGGTTCTAGGACATTTGATTTGAGCGCAATCCTCAAACTTAGGTCAAAAAAGCCATTTAAGCCTTTTCACAGTGAGATCTATGCGATATGGCCGAGAAATGTAATTTTGATGTTAACTCCCAAACCGCTGCGCAGAAGTCAACCAAACTTCACCCAATAGTGTATTGTATCACATTCTAGTAGTTACATTTGAAAATTTCGTTCTAGGACATTTGGTTTGAGCGCAATCCTCAAACTTAGGTCAAAAAAGCCATTTAAGCCTTTTCACAGTGAGATCTATGCGATATGGCCGAGAAATGTAATTTTGATGTTAACTCCCAAACCGCTGCGCAGAAGTCAACCAAACTTCACCCATTAGTGTATTGTATCACAATCTAGTAGTTACATGTGGAAATTTGGTTTTTGGACATTTGGTTTGAGCGCAATCATTAAACTTAGGTCAAAAAAGCCATTTAAGCCTTTTCACAGTGAGATCTATGCGATATGGCCGAGAAATGTAATTTTGATGTTAACTCCCAAACCGCTGCGCAGAAGTCAACCAAACTTCACCCAATAGTGTATTGTATCACAATCTAATAGTTACATTTGAAAATTTTGTTCTAGGAAATTTTGTTTGAGCGCAATCATCAAACTTAATTAAAAAAGTCATTTAAGCCTTTTCACAGTGAGATCTATGCGATATGGCCGAGAATTGTAATTTTGATGTTAACTCCCAAACCTCTGCGCAGAAGTCAACCAAACTTCACCCATTAGTGTATTGTATCACAATCTAGTAGTTACATGTGGAAATTTGGTTCTAGGACATTTGATTTGAGCGCAATCCTCAAACTTAGGTCAAAAAAGCCATTTAAGCCTTTTCACAGTGAGATCTATGCGATATGGCCGAGAAATGTAATTTTGATGTTAACTCCCAAACCGCTGCGCAGAAGTCAACCAAACTTCACCCAATAGTGTATTGTATCACATTCTAGTAGTTACATTTGAAAATTTCGTTCTAGGACATTTGGTTTGAGCGCAATCTTTAAACTTAGGTCAAAAAAGCCATTTAAGCCTTTTCACAGTGAGATCTATGCGATATGGCCGAGAAATGTAATTTTGATGTTAACTCCCAAACCGCTGCGCAGAAGTCAACAAAACTTCACCCAATAGTGTATTGTATCACAATCTAGTAGTTACATTTGAAAATTTTGTTCTAGGACATTTTGTTTGAACGCAATCATCAAACTTAATTAAAAAAGTCATTTAAGCCTTTTCACAGTGAGATCAATGCGATATGGCCGAGAAATGTAATTTTGATGTTAACTCCCAAACCGCTGCGCAGAAGTCAACCAAACTTCACCCAATAGTGTATTGTATCACAATCTAGTAGTTACATTTGAAAATTTTGTTCTAGGACATTTTGTTTGAACGCAATCATCAAACTTAATTAAAAAAGTCATTTAAGCCTTTTCACGGTGAGATCTATGCGATATGGCCGAGAAATGTAATTTTGATGTTAACTCCCAAACCGCTGCGCAGAAGTCAACCAAACTTCACCCAATAGTGTATTGTATCACAATCTAGTAGTTACATTTGAAAATTTTGTTCTAGGACATTTTGTTTGAACGCAATCATCAAATTTAATTAAAAAAGTCATTTAAGCCTTTTCACGGTGAGATCTATGCGATATGGCCGAGAAATGTAATTTTGATGTTAACTCCCAAACCGCTGCGCAGAAGTCAACCAAACTTCACCCAATAGTGTATTGTATCACATTCTAGTAGTTACATTTGAAAATTTGGTTCTAGGACATTTGATTTGAGCGCAATCCTCAAACTTAGGTCAAAAAAGCCATTTAAGCCTTTTCACAGTGAGATCTATGCGATATGGCCGAGAAATGTAATTTTGATGTTAACTCCCAAACCGCTGCGCAGAAGTCAACCAAACTTCACCCAATAGTGTATTGTATCACATTCTAGTAGTTACATTTGAAAATTTTGTTCTAGGACATTTGGTTTGAGCGCAATCTTTAAACTTAGGTCAAAAAAGCCATTTAAGCCTTTTCACAGTGAGATCTATGCGATATGGCCGAGAAATGTAATTTTGATGTTAACTCCCAAACCGCTGCGCAGAAGTCAACCAAACTTCACCCAATAGTGTATTGTATCACAATCTAGTAGTTACATTTGAAAATTTTGTTCTAGGACATTTTGTTTGAACGCAATCATCAAACTTAATTAAAAAAGTCATTTAAGCCTTTTCACAGTGAGATCTATGCGATATGGCCGAGAAATGTAATTTTGATGTTAACTCCCAAACCGCTGCGCAGAAGTCAACC
Organism: Corythoichthys intestinalis; assembly: GCF_030265065.1. Classification (NCBI taxonomy): domain Eukaryota; kingdom Metazoa; phylum Chordata; class Actinopteri; order Syngnathiformes; family Syngnathidae; genus Corythoichthys; species Corythoichthys intestinalis. The sequence continues at coordinate 643,529 of NW_026651600.1, read as the reverse complement.
AAACTTCACCCAATAGTGTATTGTATCACAATCTAGTAGTTACATTTGAAAATTTTGTTCTATGACATTTTGTTTGAACGCAATCATCAAACTTAATTAAAAAAGTCATTTAAGCCTTTTCAAAGTGAGATCTATGCGATATGGCCGAGAAATGTAATTTTGATGTTAACTCCCAAACCGCTGCGCAGAAGTCAACCAAACTTCACCCATTAGTGTATTGTATCACAATCTAGTAGTTACATGTGGAAATTTGGTTATTGGACATTTGGTTTGAGCGCAATCATCAAACTTAGGTCAAAAAAGCCATTTAAGCCTTTTCACAGTGAGATCTATGCGATATGGCCGAGAAATGTAATTTTGATGTTAACTCCCAAACCGCTGCGCAGAAGTCAACCAAACTTCACCCAATAGTGTATTGTATCACAATCTAGTAGTTACATTTGAAAATTTTGTTCTAGGAAATTTTGTTTGAGCGCAATCATCAAACTTAATTAAAAAAGTCATTTAAGCCTTTTCACAGTGAGATCTATGCGATATGGCCGAGAAATGTAATTTTGATGTTAACTCCCAAACCTCTGCGCAGAAGTCAACCAAACTTCACCCAATAGTGTATTGTATCACAATCTAGTAGTTACATGTGGAAATTTGGTTCTAGGACATTTGATTTGAGCGCAGTCCTCAAACTTAGGTCAAAAAAGCCATTTAAGCCTTTTCACAGTGAGATCTATGCGATATGGCCGAGAAATGTAATTTTGATGTTAACTCCCAAACCGCTGCGCAGAAGTCAACCAAACTTCACCCAATAGTGTATTGTATCACAATCTAGTAGTTACATTTGAAAATTTTGTTCTAGGACATTTTGTTTGAGCGCAATCATCAAACTTAATTAAAAAAGTCATTTAAGCCTTTTCACAGTGAGATCTATGCGATATGGCCGAGAAATGTAATTTTGATGTTAACTCCCAAACCGCTGCGCAGAAGTCAACCAAACTTCACCCATTAGTGTATTGTATCACAATCTAGTAGTTACATGTGGAAATTTGGTTATTGGACATTTGGTTTGAGCGCAATCATTAAACAGGTCAAAAAAGCCATTTAAGCCTTTTCACAGTGAGATCTATGCGATATGGCCGAGAAATGTAATTTTGATGTTAACTCCCAAACCTCTGCGCAGAAGTCAACCAAACTTCACCCAATAGTGTATTGTATCACAATCTAGTAGTTACATTTGAAAATTTTGTTCTAGGAAATTTTGTTTGAGCGCAATCATTAAACTTAATTAAAAAAGTCATTTAAGCCTTTTCACAGTGAGATCTATGCGATATGGCCGAGAAATGTAATTTTGATGTTAACTCCCAAACCGCTGCGCAGAAGTCAACCAAACTTCACCCATTAGTGTATTGTATCACAATCTAGTAATTACATGTGGAAATTTGGTTCTAGGACATTTGATTTGAGCGCAATCATCAAACTTAGGTCAAAAAAGCCATTTAAGCCTTTTCACAGTGAGATCTATGCGATATGGCCGAGAAATGTAATTTTGATGTTAACTCCCAAACCGCTGCGCAGAAGTCAACCAAACTTCACCCATTAGTGTATTGTATCACAATCTAGTAGTTACATGTGGAAATTTGGTTTTTGGACATTTGGTTTGAGCGCAATCATTAAACTTAGGTCAAAAAAGCCATTTAAGCCTTTTCACAGTGAGATCTATGCGATATGGCCGAGAAATGTAATTTTGATGTTAACTCCCAAACCGCTGCGCAGAAGTCAACCAAACTTCACCCAATAGTGTATTGTATCACAATCTAATAGTTACATTTGAAAATTTTGTTCTAGGAAATTTTGTTTGAGCGCAATCATCAAACTTAATTAAAAAAGTCATTTAAGCCTTTTCACAGTGAGATCTATGCGATATGGCCGAGAAATGTAATTTTGATGTTAACTCCCAAACCTCTGCGCAGAAGTCAACCAAACTTCACCCATTAGTGTATTGTATCACAATCTAGTAGTTACATGTGGAAATTTGGTTCTAGGACATTTGATTTGAGCGCAATCCTCAAACTTAGGTCAAAAAAGCCATTTAAGCCTTTTCACAGTGAGATCTATGCGATATGGCCGAGAAATGTAATTTTGATGTTAACTCCCAAACCGCTGCGCAGAAGTCAACCAAACTTCACCCAATAGTGTATTGTATCACATTCTAGTAGTTACATTTGAAAATTTCGTTCTAGGACATTTGGTTTGAGCGCAATCTTTAAACTTATGTCAAAAAAGCCATTTAAGCCTTTTTACAGTGAGATCTATGCGATATGGCCGAGAAATGTAATTTTGATGTTAACTCCCAAACCGCTGCGCAGAAGTCAACCAAACTTCACCCAATAGTGTATTGTATCACAATCTAGTAGTTACATTTGAAAATTTTGTTCTAGGAAATTTTGTTTGAGCGCAATCATCAAACTTAATTAAAAAAGTCATTTAAGCCTTTTCACAGTGAGATCTATGCGATATGGCCGAGAAATGTAATTTTGATTTTAACTCCCAAACCGCTGCGCAGAAGTCAACCAAACTTCACCCAATAGTGTATTGTATCACAATCTAGTAGTTACATTTGAAAATTTTGTTCTAGGACATTTTGTTTGAACGCAATCATCAAACTTAATTAAAAAAGTCATTTAAGCCTTTTCACAGTGAGATCTATGCGATATGGCCGAGAAATGTAATTTTGATGTTAACTCCCAAACCGCTGCGCAGAAGTCAACCAAACTTCACCCAATAGTGTATTGTATCACATTCTAGTAGTTACATTTGAAAATTTCGTTCTAGGACATTTGGTTTGAGCGCAATCATTAAATTTAGGTCAAAAAAGCCATTTAAGCCTTTTCACAGTGAGATCTATGCGATATGGCCGAGAAATGTAATTTTGATGTTAACTCCCAAACCGCTGCGCAGAAGTCAACTAAACTTCACCCAATAGTGTATTGTATCACATTCTAGTAGTTACATTTGAAAATTTCGTTCTAGGACATTTGGTTTGAGCGCAATCATTAAACTTAATTAAAAAAGTCATTTAAGCCTTTTCACAGTGAGATCTATGCGATATGGCCGAGAAATGTAATTTTGATGTTAACTCCCAAACCGCTGCGCAGAAGTCAACCAAACTTCACCCATTAGTGTATTGTATCACAATCTAGTAATTACATGTGGAAATTTGGTTCTAGGACATTTGATTTGAGCGCAATCCTCAAACTTAGGTCAAAAAAGCCATTTAAGCCTTTTCACAGTGAGATCTATGCGATATGGCCGAGAAATGTAATTTTGATGTTAACTCCCAAACCGCTGCGCAGAAGTCAACCAAACTTCACCCAATAGTGTATTGTATCACAATCTAGTAGTTACATTTGAAAATTTTGTTCTATGACATTTTGTTTGAACGCAATCATCAAACTTAATTAAAAAAGTCATTTAAGCCTTTTCACAGTGAGATCTATGCGATATGGCCAAGAAATGTAATTTTGATGTTAACTCCCAAACCGCCTCGCAGAAGTCAACCAAACTTCACCCATTAGTGTATTGTATCACAATCTAGTAGTTACATGTGGAAATTTGGTTATTGGACATTTGGTTTGAGCGTAATCATTAAACTTAGGTCAAAAAAGCCATTTAAGCCTTTTCACAGTGAGATCTATGCGATATGGCCGAGAAATGTAATTTTGATGTTAACTCCAAAACCGCTGCGCAGAAGTCAACCAAACTTCACCAAATAGTGTATTGTATCACAATCTAGTAGTTACATTTGAAAATTTTGTTCTAGGAAATTTTATTTGAGCGCAATCATCAAACTTAATTAAAAAAGTCATTTAAGCCTTTTCACAGTGAAATCTATGCGATATGGCCGAGAAATGTAATTTTGATGTTAACTCCCAAACCTCTGCGCAGAAGTCAACCAAACTTCACCCATTAGTGTATTGTATCACAATCTAGTAGTTACATGTGGAAATTTGGTTCTAGGACATTTGATTTGAGCGCAATTCTCAAACTTAGGTCAAAAAAGCCATTTAAGCCTTTTCACAGTGAGATCTATGCGATATGGCCGAGAAATGTAATTTTGATGTTAACTCCCAAACCGCTGCGCAGAAGTCAACCAAACTTCACCCAATAGTGTATTGTATCACATTCTAGTAGTTACATTTGAAAATTTCGTTCTAGGACATTTGGTTTGAGCGCAATCTTTAAACTTAGGTCAAAAAAGCCATTTAAGCCTTTTCACAGTGAGATCTATGCGATATGGCCGAGAAATGTAATTTTGATGTTAACTCCCAAACCGCTGCGCAGAAGTCAACCAAACTTCACCCAATAGTGTATTGTATCACAATCTAGTAGTTACATTTGAAAATGTTGTTCTAGGACATTTTGTTTGAACGCAATCATCAAACTTAATTAAAAAAGTCATTTAAGCCTTTTCACAGTGAGATCTATGCGATATGGCCGAGAAATGTAATTTTGATGTTAACTCCCAAACCGCTGCGCAGAAGTCAACCAAACTTCACCCAATAGTGTATTGTATCACAATCTAGTAGTTACATTTGGAAATTTGGTTCTTGGACATTTGATTTGAGCGCAATCCTCAAACTTAGGTCAAAAAAGCCATTTAAGCCTTTTCACAGTGAGATCTATGCGATATGGCCGAGAAATGTAATTTTGATGTTAACTCCCAAACCGCTGCGCAGAAGTCAACCAAACTTCACCCAATAGTGTATTGTATCACAATCTAGTAGTTACATTTGAAAATTTTGTTCTAGGACATTTTGTTTGAACGCAATCATCAAACTTAATTAAAAAAGTCATTTAAGCCTTTTCACAGTGAGATCTATGCGATATGGCCGAGAAATGTAATTTTGATGTTAACTCCCAAACCGCTGCGCAGAAGTCAACCAAACTTCACCCAATAGTGTATTGTATCACATTCTAGTAGTTACATTTGAAAATTTCGTTCTAGGACATTTGGTTTGAGCGCAATCATTAAACTTAGGTCAAAAAAGCCATTTAAGCCTTTTCACAGTGAGATCTATGCGATATGGCCGAGAAATGTAATTTTGATGTTAACTCCCAAACCGCTGCGCAGAAGTCAACCAAACTTCACCCAATAGTGTATTGTATCACAATCTAGTAGTTACATTTGAAAATTTTGTTCTAGGAAATTTTGTTTGAGCGCAATCATCAAACTTAATTAAAAAAGTCATTTAAGCCTTTTCACAGTGAGATCTATGCGATATGGCCGAGAAATGTAATTTTGATGTTAACTCCCAAACCGCTGCGCAGAAGTCAACCAAACTTCACCCATTAGTGTATTGTATCACAATCTAGTAGTTACATGTGAAAATTTGGTTCTAGGACATTTGATTTGAGCGCAATCCTCAAACTTAGGTCAAAAAAGCAATTTAAGCCTTTTCACAGTGAGATCTATGCGATATGGCCGAGAAATGTAATTTTGATGTTAACTCCCAAACCGCTGCGCAGAAGTCAACCAAACTTCACCCAATAGTGTATTGTATCACATTCTAGTAGTTACATTTGAAAATTTCGTTCTAGGACATTTGGTTTGAGCGCAATCATTAAACTTAGGTCAAAAAAGCCATTTAAGACTTTTCACAGTGAGATCTATGCGATATGGCCGAGAAATGTAATTTTGATGTTAACTCCCAAACCGCTGCGCAGAAGTCAACTAAACTTCACCCAATAGTGTATTGTATCACATTCTAGTAGTTACATTTGAAAATTTCGTTCTAGGACATTTGGTTTGAGCGCAATCATTAAACTTAATTAAAAAAGTCATTTAAGCCTTTTCACAGTGAGATCTATGCGATATGGCCGAGAAATGTAATTTTGATGTTAACTCCCAAACCGCTGCGCAGAAGTCAACCAAACTTCACCCAATAGTGTATTGTATCACAATCTAGTAGTTACATTTGAAAATTTTGTTCTAGGACATTTTGTTTGAACGCAATCATCAAACTTAATTAAAAAAGTCATTTAAGCCTTTTCACAGTGAGATCTATGCGATATGGCCGAGAAATGTAATTTTGATGTTAACTCCCAAACCGCTGCGCAGAAGTCAACCAAACTTCACCCAATAGTGTATTGTATCACAATCTAGTAGTTACATTTGAAAATTTTGTTCTATGACATTTTGTTTGAACGCAATTATCAAACTTAATTAAAAAAGTCATTTAAGCCTTTTCACAGTGAGATCTATGCGATATGGCCGAGAAATGTAATTTTGATGTTAACTCCCAAACCGCTGCGCAGAAGTCAACCAAACTTCACCCAATAGTGTATTGTATCACAATCTAGTAGTTACATTTGAAAATTTTGTTCTAGGACATTTTGTTTGAACGCAATCATCAAACTTAATTAAAAAAGTCATTTAAGCCTTTTCACAGTGAGATCTATGCGATATGGCCGAGAAATGTAATTTTGATGTTAACTCCCAAACCGCTGCGCAGAAGTCAACCAAACTTCACCCAATAGTGTATTGTATCACATTCTAGTAGTTACATTTGAAAATTTCGTTCTAGGACATTTGGTTTGAGCGCAATCATTAAACTTAGGTCAAAAAAGCCATTTAAGCCTTTTCACAGTGAGATCTATGCGATATGGCCGAGAAATGTAATTTTGATGTTAACTCCCAAACCGCTGCGCAGAAGTCAACCAAACTTCACACAATAGTGTATTGTATCACAATCTAGTAGTTACATTTGAAAATTTTGTTCTAGGAAATTTTGTTTGAGCGCAATCATCAAACTTAATTAAAAAAGTCATTTAAGCCTTTTCACAGTGAGATCTATGCGATATGGCCGAGAAATGTAATTTTGATGTTAACTCCCAAACCGCTGCGCAGAAGTCAACCAAACTTCACCCATTAGTGTATTGTATCACAATCTAGTAGTTACATGTGAAAATTTGGTTCTAGGACATTTGATTTGAGCGCAATCCTCAAACTTAGGTCAAAAAAGCCATTTAAGCCTTTTCACAGTGAGATCTATGCGATATGGCCGAGAAATGTAATTTTGATGTTAACTCCCAAACCGCTGCGCAGAAGTCAACCAAACTTCACCCAATAGTGTATTGTATCACATTCTAGTAGTTACATTTGAAAATTTCGTTCTAGGACATTTGGTTTGAGCGCAATCCTCAAACTTAGGTCAAAAAAGCCATTTAAGCCTTTTCACAGTGAGATCTATGCGATATGGCCGAGAAATGTAATTTTGATGTTAACTCCCAAACCGCTGCGCAGAAGTCAACCAAACTTCACCCATTAGTGTATTGTATCACAATCTAGTAGTTACATGTGGAAATTTGGTTTTTGGACATTTGGTTTGAGCGCAATCATTAAACTTAGGTCAAAAAAGCCATTTAAGCCTTTTCACAGTGAGATCTATGCGATATGGCCGAGAAATGTAATTTTGATGTTAACTCCCAAACCGCTGCGCAGAAGTCAACCAAACTTCACCCAATAGTGTATTGTATCACAATCTAATAGTTACATTTGAAAATTTTGTTCTAGGAAATTTTGTTTGAGCGCAATCATCAAACTTAGGTCAAAAAAGCCATTTAAGCCTTTTCACAGTGAGATCTATGCGATATGGCCGAGAAATGTAATTTTGATGTTAACTCCCAAACCGCTGCGCAGAAGTCAACCAAACTTCACCCAATAGTGTATTGTATCACAATCTAGTAGTTACATTTGAAAATTTTGTTCTAGGACATTTTGTTTGAACGCAATCATCAAACTTAATTAAAAAAGTCATTTAAGCCTTTTCACGGTGAGATCTATGCGATATGGCCGAGAAATGTAATTTTGATGTTAACTCCCAAACCGCTGCGCAGAAGTCAACCAAACTTCACCCAATAGTGTATTGTATCACATTCTAGTAGTTACATTTGAAAATTTCGTTCTAGGACATTTGGTTTGAGCGCAATCATTAAACTTAGGTCAAAAAAGCCATTTAAGCCTTTTCACAGTGAGATCTATGCGATATGGCCGAGAAATGTAATTTTGATGTTAACTCCCAAACCGCTGCGCAGAAGTCAACTAAATTTCACCCAATAGTGTATTGTATCACATTCTAGTAGTTACATTTAAAAATTTCGTTCTAGGACATTTGGTTTGAGCGCAATCATTAAACTTAATTAAAAAAGTCATTTAAGCCTTTTCACAGTGAGATCTATGCGATATGGCCGAGAAATGTAATTTTGATGTTAACTCCCAAGCCGCTGCGCAGAAGTCAACCAAACTTCACCCATTAGTGTATTGTATCACAATCTAGTAATTACATGTGGAAATTTGGTTCTAGGACATTTGATTTGAGCGCAATCCTCAAACTTAGGTCAAAAAAGCCATTTAAGCCTTTTCACAGTGAGATCTATGCGATATGGCCGAGAAATGTAATTTTGATGTTAACTCCCAAACCGCTGCGCAGAAGTCAACCAAACTTCACCCAATAGTGTATTGTATCACAATCTAGTAGTTACATTTGAAAATTTTGTTCTATGACATTTTGTTTGAACGCAATCATCAAACTTAATTAAAAAAGTCATTTAAGCCTTTTCACAGTAAGATCTATGCGATATGGCCGAGAAATGTAATTTTGATGTTAACTCCCAAACCGCCTCGCAGAAGTCAACCAAACTTCACCCATTAGTGTATTGTATCACAATCTAGTAGTTACATGTGGAAATTTGGTTATTGGACATTTGGTTTGAGCGCAATCATTAAACTTAGGTCAAAAAAGTCAATTAAGCCTTTTCACAGTGAGATCTATGCGATATGGCCGAGAAATGTAATTTTGATGTTAACTCCCAAACCGCTGCGCAGAAGTCAACCAAACTTCACCCAATAGTGTATTGTATCACATTCTAGTAGTTACATTTGAAAATTTCGTTCTAGGACATTTGGTTTGAGCGCAATCATTAAATTTAGGTCAAAAAAGCCATTTAAGCCTTTTCACAGTGAGATCTATGCGATATGGCCGAGAAATGTAATTTTGATGTTAACTCCCAAACCGCTGCGCAGAAGTCAACTAAACTTCACCCAATAGTGTATTGTATCACATTCTAGTAGTTACATTTGAAAATTTCGTTCTAGGACATTTGGTTTGAGCGCAATCATTAAACTTAATTAAAAAAGTCATTTAAGCCTTTTCACAGTGAGATCTATGCGATATGGCCGAGAAATGTAATTTTGATGTTAACTCCCAAACCGCTGCGCAGAAGTCAACCAAACTTCACCCATTAGTGTATTGTATCACAATCTAGTAATTACATGTGGAAATTTGGTTCTAGGACATTTGATTTGAGCGCAATCCTCAAACTTAGGTCAAAAAAGCCATTTAAGCCTTTTCACAGTGAGATCTATGCGATATGGCCGAGAAATGTAATTTTGATGTTAACTCCCAAACCGCTGCGCAGAAGTCAACCAAACTTCACCCAATAGTGTATTGTATCACAATCTAGTAGTTACATTTGAAAATTTTGTTCTATGACATTTTGTTTGAACGCAATCATCAAACTTAATTAAAAAAGTCATTTAAGCCTTTTCACAGTGAGATCTATGCGATATGGCCAAGAAATGTAATTTTGATGTTAACTCCCAAACCGCCTCGCAGAAGTCAACCAAACTTCACCCATTAGTGTATTGTATCACAATCTAGTAGTTACATGTGGAAATTTGGTTATTGGACATTTGGTTTGAGCGTAATCATTAAACTTAGGTCAAAAAAGCCATTTAAGCCTTTTCACAGTGAGATCTATGCGATATGGCCGAGAAATGTAATTTTGATGTTAACTCCAAAACCGCTGCGCAGAAGTCAACCAAACTTCACCCAATAGTGTATTGTATCACAATCTAGTAGTTACATTTGAAAATTTTGTTCTAGGAAATTTTATTTGAGCGCAATCATCAAACTTAATTAAAAAAGTCATTTAAGCCTTTTCACAGTGAAATCTATGCGATATGGCCGAGAAATGTAATTTTGATGTTAACTCCCAAACCTCTGCGCAGAAGTCAACCAAACTTCACCCATTAGTGTATTGTATCACAATCTAGTAGTTACATGTGGAAATTTGGTTCTAGGACATTTGATTTGAGCGCAATCCTCAAACTTAGGTCAAAAAAGCCATTTAAGCCTTTTCACAGTGAGATCTATGCGATATGGCCGAGAAATGTAATTTTGATGTTAACTCCCAAACCGCTGCGCAGAAGTCAACCAAACTTCACCCAATAGTGTATTGTATCACATTCTAGTAGTTACATTTGAAAATTTCGTTCTAGGACATTTGGTTTGAGCGCAATCTTTAAACTTAGGTCAAAAAAGCCATTTAAGCCTTTTCACAGTGAGATCTATGCGATATGGCCGAGAAATGTAATTTTGATGTTAACTCCCAAACCGCTGCGCAGAAGTCAACCAAACTTCACCCAATAGTGTATTGTATCACAATCTAGTAGTTACATTTGAAAATTTTGTTCTAGGACATTTTGTTTGAACGCAATCATCAAACTTAATTAAAAAAGTCATTTAAGCCTTTTCACAGTGAGATCTATGCGATATGGCCGAGAAATGTAATTTTGATGTTAACTCCCAAACCGCTGCGCAGAAGTCAACCAAACTTCACCCAATAGTGTATTGTATCACAATCTAGTAGTTACATTTGGAAATTTGGTTCTTGGACATTTGATTTGAGCGCAATCCTCAAACTTAGGTCAAAAAAGCCATTTAAGCCTTTTCACAGTGAGATCTATGCGATATGGCCGAGAAATGTAATTTTGATGTTAACTCCCAAACCGCTGCGCAGAAGTCAACCAAACTTCACCCAATAGTGTATTGTATCACAATCTAGTAGTTACATTTGAAAATTTTGTTCTAGGACATTTTGTTTGAACGCAATCATCAAACTTAATTAAAAAAGTCATTTAAGCCTTTTCACAGTGAGATCTATGCGATATGGCCGAGAAATGTAATTTTGATGTTAACTCCCAAACCGCTGCGCAGAAGTCAACCAAACTTCACCCAATAGTGTATTGTATCACATTCTAGTAGTTACATTTGAAAATTTCGTTCTAGGACATTTGGTTTGAGCGCAATCATTAAACTTAGGTCAAAAAAGCCATTTAAGCCTTTTCACAGTGAGATCTATGCGATATGGCCGAGAAATGTAATTTTGATGTTAACTCCCAAACCGCTGCGCAGAAGTCAACCAAACTTCACCCAATAGTGTATTGTATCACAATCTAGTAGTTACATTTGAAAATTTTGTTCTAGGAAATTTTGTTTGAGCGCAATCATCAAACTTAATTAAAAAAGTCATTTAAGCCTTTTCACAGTGAGATCTATGCGATATGGCCGAGAAATGTAATTTTGATGTTAACTCCCAAACCGCTGCGCAGAAGTCAACCAAACTTCACCCATTAGTGTATTGTATCACAATCTAGTAGTTACATGTGAAAATTTGGTTCTAGGACATTTGATTTGAGCGCAATCCTCAAACTTAGGTCAAAAAAGCAATTTAAGCCTTTTCACAGTGAGATCTATGCGATATGGCCGAGAAATGTAATTTTGATGTTAACTCCCAAACCGCTGCGCAGAAGTCAACCAAACTTCACCCAATAGTGTATTGTATCACAATCTAGTAGTTACATTTGAAAATTTTGTTCTATGACATTTTGTTTGAACGCAATTATCAAACTTAATTAAAAAAGTCATTTAAGCCTTTTCACAGTGAGATCTATGCGATATGGCCGAGAAATGTAATTTTGATGTTAACTCCCAAACCGCTGCGCAGAAGTCAACCAAACTTCACCCAATAGTGTATTGTATCACAATCTAGTAGTTACATTTGGAAATTTGGTTCTTGGACATTTGATTTGAGCGCAATCCTCAAACTTAGGTCAAAAAAGCCATTTAAGCCTTTTCACAGTGAGATCTATGCGATATGGCCGAGAAATGTAATTTTGATGTTAACTCCCAAACCGCTGCGCAGAAGTCAACCAAACTTCACCCAATAGTGTATTGTATCACAATCTAGTAGTTACATTTGAAAATTTTGTTCTAGGACATTTTGTTTGAACGCAATCATCAAACTTAATTAAAAAAGTCATTTAAGCCTTTTCACAGTGAGATCTATGCGATATGGCCGAGAAATGTAATTTTGATGTTAACTCCCAAACCGCTGCGCAGAAGTCAACCAAACTTCACCCAATAGTGTATTGTATCACATTCTAGTAGTTACATTTGAAAATTTCGTTCTAGGACATTTGGTTTGAGCGCAATCATTAAACTTAGGTCAAAAAAGCCATTTAAGCCTTTTCACAGTGAGATCTATGCGATATGGCCGAGAAATGTAATTTTGATGTTAACTCCCAAACCGCTGCGCAGAAGTCAACCAAACTTCACCCAATAGTGTATTGTATCACAATCTAGTAGTTACATTTGAAAATTTTGTTCTAGGAAATTTTGTTTGAGCGCAATCATCAAACTTAATTAAAAAAGTCATTTAAGCCTTTTCACAGTGAGATCTATGCGATATGGCCGAGAAATGTAATTTTGATGTTAACTCCCAAACCGCTGCGCAGAAGTCAACCAAACTTCACCCATTAGTGTATTGTATCACAATCTAGTAGTTACATGTGAAAATTTGGTTCTAGGACATTTGATTTGAGCGCAATCCTCAAACTTAGGTCAAAAAAGCCATTTAAGCCTTTTCACAGTGAGATCTATGCGATATGGCCGAGAAATGTAATTTTGATGTTAACTCCCAAACCGCTGCGCAGAAGTCAACCAAACTTCACCCAATAGTGTATTGTATCACATTCTAGTAGTTACATTTGAAAATTTCGTTCTAGGACATTTGGTTTGAGCGCAATCCTCAAACTTAGGTCAAAAAAGCCATTTAAGCCTTTTCACAGTGAGATCTATGCGATATGGCCGAGAAATGTAATTTTGATGTTAACTCCCAAACCGCTGCGCAGAAGTCAACCAAACTTCACCCATTAGTGTATTGTATCACAATCTAGTAGTTACATGTGGAAATTTGGTTTTTGGACATTTGGTTTGAGCGCAATCATTAAACTTAGGTCAAAAAAGCCATTTAAGCCTTTTCACAGTGAGATCTATGCGATATGGCCGAGAAATGTAATTTTGATGTTAACTCCCAAACCGCTGCGCAGAAGTCAACCAAACTTCACCCAATAGTGTATTGTATCACAATCTAATAGTTACATTTGAAAATTTTGTTCTAGGAAATTTTGTTTGAGCGCAATCATCAAACTTAGGTCAAAAAAGCCATTTAAGCCTTTTCACAGTGAGATCTATGCGATATGGCCGAGAAATGTAATTTTGATGTTAACTCCCAAACCGCTGCGCAGAAGTCAACCAAACTTCACCCAATAGTGTATTGTATCACAATCTAGTAGTTACATTTGAAAATTTTGTTCTAGGACATTTTGTTTGAACGCAATCATCAAACTTAATTAAAAAAGTCATTTAAGCCTTTTCACGGTGAGATCTATGCGATATGGCCGAGAAATGTAATTTTGATGTTAACTCCCAAACCGCTGCGCAGAAGTCAACCAAACTTCACCCAATAGTGTATTGTATCACAATCTAGTAGTTACATTTGAAAATTTTGTTCTAGGACATTTTGTTTGAACGCAATCATCAAACTTAATTAAAAAAGTCATTTAAGCCTTTTCACAGTGAGATCTATGCGATATGGCCGAGAAATGTAATTTTGATGTTAACTCCCAAACCGCTGCGCAGAAGTCAACCAAACTTCAACCATTAGTGTATTGTATCACAATCTAGTAGTTACATGTGGAAATTTGGTTCTAGGACATTTGATTTGAGCGCAGTCCTCAAACTTAGGTCAAAAAAGCCATTTAAGCCTTTTCACAGTGAGATCTATGCGATATGGCCGAGAAATGTAATTTTGATGTTAACTCCCAAACCGCTGCGCAGAAGTCAACCAAACTTCACCCAATAGTGTATTGTATCACAATCTAGTAGTTACATTTGAAAATTTTGTTCTAGGACATTTTGTTTGAGCGCAATCATCAAACTTAATTAAAAAAGTCATTTAAGCCTTTTCACAGTGAGATCTATGCGATATGGCCGAGAAATGTAATTTTGATGTTAACTCCCAAACCGCTGCGCAGAAGTCAACCAAACTTCACCCATTAGTGTATTGTATCACAATCTAGTAGTTACATGTGGAAATTTGGTTATTGGACATTTGGTTTGAGCGCAATCATTAAACTTAGGTCAAAAAAGCCATTTAAGCCTTTTCACAGTGAGATCTATGCGATATGGCCGAGAAATGTAATTTTGATGTTAACTCCCAAACCACTGCGCAGAAGTCAACCAAACTTCACCCAATAGTGTATTGTATCACAATCTAGTAGTTACATTTGAAAATTTTGTTCTAGGAAATTTTGTTTGAGCGCAATCATTAAACTTAATTAAAAAAGTCATTTAAGCCTTTTCACAGTGAGATCTATGCGATATGGCCGAGAAATGTAATTTTGATGTTAACTCCCAAACCGCTGCGCAGAAGTCAACCAAACTTCACCCATTAGTGTATTGTATCACAATCTAGTAATTACATGTGGAAATTTGGTTCTAGGACATTAGATTTGAGCGCAATCATCAAACTTAGGTCAAAAAAGCCATTTAAGCCTTTTCACAGTGAGATCTATGCGATATGGCCGAGAAATGTAATTTTGATGTTAACTCCCAAACCGCTGCGCAGAAGTCAACCAAACTTCACCCATTAGTGTATTGTATCACAATCTAGTAGTTACATGTGGAAATTTGGTTTTTGGACATTTGGTTTGAGCGCAATCATTAAACTTAGGTCAAAAAAGCCATTTAAGCCTTTTCACAGTGAGATCTATGCGATATGGCCGAGAAATGTAATTTTGATGTTAACTCCCAAACCGCTGCGCAGAAGTCAACCAAACTTCACCCAATAGTGTATTGTATCACAATCTAATAGTTACATTTGAAAATTTTGTTCTAGGAAATTTTGTTTGAGCGCAATCATCAAACTTAATTAAAAAAGTCATTTAAGCCTTTTCACAGTGAGATCTATGCGATATGGCCGAGAAATGTAATTTTGATGTTAACTCCCAAACCTCTGCGCAGAAGTCAACCAAACTTCACCCATTAGTGTATTGTATCACAATCTAGTAGTTACATGTGGAAATTTGGTTCTAGGACATTTGATTTGAGCGCAATCCTCAAACTTAGGTCAAAAAAGCCATTTAAGCCTTTTCACAGTGAGATCTATGCGATATGGCCGAGAAATGTAATTTTGATGTTAACTCCCAAACCGCTGCGCAGAAGTCAACCAAACTTCACCCAATAGTGTATTGTATCACATTCTAGTAGTTACATTTGAAAATTTCGTTCTAGGACATTTGGTTTGAGCGCAATCTTTAAACTTATGTCAAAAAAGCCATTTAAGCCTTTTCACAGTGAGATCTATGCGATATGGCCGAGAAATGTAATTTTGATGTTAACTCCCAAACCTCTGCGCAGAAGTCAACCAAACTTCACCCAATAGTGTATTGTATCACAATCTAGTAGTTACATGTGGAAATTTGGTTCTAGGACATTTGATTTGAGAGCAATCTTTAAACTTAGGTCAAAAAAGCCATTTAAGCCTTTTCACAGTGAGATCTATGCGATATGGCCGAGAAATGTAATTTTGATGTTAACTCCCAAACCGCTGCGCAGAAGTCAACCAAACTTCACATAATAGTGTATTGTATCACAATCTAGTAGTTACATTTGAAAATTTTGTTCTAGGACATTTTGTTTGAACGCAATCATCAAACTTAATTAAAAAAGTCATTTAAGCCTTTTCACAGTGAGATCTATGCGATATGGCCGAGAAATGTAATTTTGATGTTAACTCCCAAACCGCTGCGCAGAAGTCAACCAAACTTCACCCAATAGTGTATTGTATCACAATCTAGTAGTTACATTTGGAAATTTTGTTCTTGGACATTTGATTTGAGTGCAATCCTCAAACTTAGGTCAAAAAAGCCATTTAAGCCTTTTCACAGTGAGATCTATGCGATATGGCCGAGAAATGTAATTTTGATGTTAACTCCCAAACCGCTGCGCAGAAGTCAACCAAACTTCACCCAATAGTGTATTGTATCACAATCTAGTAGTTACATTTGAAAATTTTGTTCTAGGACATTTTGTTTGAACGCAATCATCAAACTTAATTAAAAAAGTCATTTAAGCCTTTTCACAGTGAGATCTATGCGATATGGCCGAGAAATGTAATTTTGATGTTAACTCCCAAACCGCTGCGCAGAAGTCAACCAAACTTCACCCAATAGTGTATTGTATCACATTCTAGTAGTTACATTTGAAAATTTCGTTCTAGGACATTTGGTTTGAGCGCAATCATTAAACTTAGGTCAAAAAAGCCATTTAAGCCTTTTCACAGTGAGATCTATGCGATATGGCCGAGAAATGTAATTTTGATGTTAACTCCCAAACCGCTGCGCAGAAGTCAACTAAACTTCACCCAATAGTGTATTGTATCACATTCTAGTAGTTACATTTGAAAATTTCGTTCTAGGACATTTGGTTTGAGCGCAATCATTAAACTTAATTAAAAAAGTCATTTAAGCCTTTTCACAGTGAGATCTATGCGATATGGCCGAGAAATGTAATTTTGATGTTAACTCCCAAACCGCTGCGCAGAAGTCAACCAAACTTCACCCATTAGTGTATTGTATCACAATCTAGTAATTACATGTGGAAATTTGGTTCTAGGACATTTGATTTGAGCGCAATCCTCAAACTTAGGTCAAAAAAGCCATTTAAGCCTTTTCACAGTGAGATCTATGCGATATGGCCGAGAAATGTAATTTTGATGTTAACTCCCAAACCGCTGCGCAGAAGTCAACCAAACTTCACCCAATAGTGTATTGTATCACAATCTAGTAGTTACATTTGAAAATTTTTTTCTATGACATTTTGTTTGAACGCAATCATCAAACTTAATTAAAAAAGTCATTTAAGCCTTTTCACAGTGAGATCTATGCGATATGGCCGAGAAATGTAATTTTGATGTTAACTCCCAAACCGCCTCGCAGAAGTCAACCAAACTTCACCCATTAGTGTATTGTATCACAATCTAGTACTTACATGTGGAAATTTGGTTATTGGACATTTGGTTTGAGCGCAATCATTAAACTTAGGTCAAAAAAGTCATTTAAGCCTTTTCACAGTGAGATCTATGCGATATGGCCGAGAAATGTAATTTTGATGTTAACTCCCAAACCGCCTCGCAGAAGTCAACCAAACTTCACCCATTAGTGTATTGTATCACAATCTAGTAGTTACATGTGGAAATTTGGTTATTGGACATTTGGTTTGAGCGCAATCATTAAACTTAGGTCAAAAAAGTCATTTAAGCCTTTTCACAGTGAGATCTATGCGATATGGCCGAGAAATGTAATTTTGATGTTAACTCCCAAACCGCTGCGCAGAAGTCAACCAAACTTCACCCAATAGTGTATTGTATCACATTCTAGTAGTTACATTTGAAAATTTCGTTCTAGGACATTTGGTTTGAGCGCAATCATTAAATTTAGGTCAAAAAAGCCATTTAAGCCTTTTCACAGTGAGATCTATGCGATATGGCCGAGAAATGTAATTTTGATGTTAACTCCCAAACCGCTGCGCAGAAGTCAACTAAACTTCACCCAATAGTGTATTGTATCACATTCTAGTAGTTACATTTGAAAATTTCGTTCTAGGACATTTGGTTTGAGCGCAATCATTAAACTTAATTAAAAAAGTCATTTAAGCCTTTTCACAGTGAGATCTATGCGATATGGCCGAGAAATGTAATTTTGATGTTAACTCCCAAACCGCTGCGCAGAAGTCAACCAAACTTCACCCATTAGTGTATTGTATCACAATCTAGTAATTACATGTGGAAATTTGGTTCTAGGACATTTGATTTGAGCGCAATCCTCAAACTTAGGTCAAAAAAGCCATTTAAGCCTTTTCACAGTGAGATCTATGCGATATGGCCGAGAAATGTAATTTTGATGTTAACTCCCAAACCGCTGCGCAGAAGTCAACCAAACTTCACCCAATAGTGTATTGTATCACAATCTAGTAGTTACATTTGAAAATTTTGTTCTATGACATTTTGTTTGAACGCAATCATCAAACTTAATTAAAAAAGTCATTTAAGCCTTTTCACAGTGAGATCTATGCGATATGGCCAAGAAATGTAATTTTGATGTTAACTCCCAAACCGCCTCGCAGAAGTCAACCAAACTTCACCCATTAGTGTATTGTATCACAATCTAGTAGTTACATGTGGAAATTTGGTTATTGGACATTTGGTTTGAGCGCAATCATTAAACTTAGGTCAAAAAAGCCATGTAAGCCTTTTCACAGTGAGATCTATGCGATATGGCCGAGAAATGTAATTTTGATGTTAACTCCAAAACCGCTGCGCAGAAGTCAACCAAACTTCACCCAATAGTGTATTGTATCACAATCTAGTAGTTACATTTGAAAATTTTGTTCTAGGAAATTTTGTTTGAGCGCAATCATCAAACTTAATTAAAAAAGTCATTTAAGCCTTTTCACAGTGAGATCTATGCGATATGGCCGAGAAATGTAATTTTGATGTTAACTCCCAAACCTCTGCGCAGAAGTCAACCAAACTTCACCCATTAGTGTATTGTATCACAATCTAGTAGTTACATGTGGAAATTTGGTTCTAGGACATTTGATTTGAGCGCAATTCTCAAACTTAGGTCAAAAAAGCCATTTAAGCCTTTTCACAGTGAGATCTATGCGATATGGCCGAGAAATGTAATTTTGATGTTAACTCCCAAACCGCTGCGCAGAAGTCAACCAAACTTCACCCAATAGTGTATTGTATCACATTCTAGTAGTTACATTTGAAAATTTCGTTCTAGGACATTTGGTTTGAGCGCAATCTTTAAACTTAGGTCAAAAAAGCCATTTAAGCCTTTTCACAGTGAGATCTATGCGATATGGCCGAGAAATGTAATATTGATGTTAACTCCCAAACCGCTGCGCAGAAGTCAACCAAACTTCACCCAATAGTGTATTGTATCACAATCTAGTAGTTACATTTGAAAATTTTGTTCTAGGACATTTTGTTTGAACGCAATCATCAAACTTAATTAAAAAAGTCATTTAAGCCTTTTCACAGTGAGATCTATGCGATATGGCCGAGAAATGTAATTTTGATGTTAACTCCCAAACCGCTGCGCAGAAGTCAACCAAACTTCACCCAATAGTGTATTGTATCACAATCTAGTAGTTACATTTGAAAATTTTGTTCTAGGACATTTTGTTTGAACGCAATCATCAAACTTAATTAAAAAAGTCATTTAAGCCTTTTCACGGTGAGATCTATGCGATATGGCCGAGAAATGTAATTTTGATGTTAACTCCCAAACCGCTGCGCAGAAGTCAACCAAACTTCACCCAATAGTGTATTGTATCACATTCTAGTAGTTACATTTGAAAATTTCGTTCTAGGACATTTGGTTTGAGCGCAATCATTAAACTTAGGTCAAAAAAGCCATTTAAGCCTTTTCACAGTGAGATCTATGCGATATGGCCGAGAAATGTAATTTTGATGTTAACTCCCAAACCGCTGCGCAGAAGTAAACTAAACTTCACTCAATAGTGTATTGTATCACATTCTAGTAGTTACATTTGAAAATTTCGTTCTAGGACATTTGGTTTGAGCGCAATCATTAAACTTAATTAAAAAAGTCATTTAAGCCTTTTCACAGTGAGATCTATGCGATATGGCCGAGAAATGTAATTTTGATGTTAACTCCCAAACCGCTGCGCAGAAGTCAACCAAACTTCACCCAATAGTGTATTGTATCACAATCTAGTAGTTACATTTGAAAATTTTGTTCTATGACATTTTGTTTGAACGCAATCATCAAACTTAATTAAAAAAGTCATTTAAGCCTTTTCACAGTGAGATCTATGCGATATGGCCGAGAAATGTAATTTTGATGTTAACTCCCAAACCGCTGCGCAGAAGTCAACCAAACTTCACCCATTAGTGTATTGTATCACAATCTAGTAGTTACATGTGGAAATTTGGTTATTGGACATTTGGTTTGAGCGCAATCATTAAACTTAGGTCAAAAAAGCCATTTAAGCCTTTTCACAGTGAGATCTATGCGATATGGCCGAGAAATGTAATTTTGATGTTAACTCCCAAACCGCTGCGCAGAAGTCAACCAAACTTCACCCAATAGTGTATTGTATCACAATCTAGTAGTTACATTTGAAAATTTTGTTCTAGAAAATTTTTGTTTGAGCGCAATCATCAAACTTAATTAAAAAAGTCATTTAAGCCTTTTCACAGTGAGATCTATACGATATGGCCGAGAAATGTAATTTTGATGTTAACTCCCAAACCTCTGCGCAGAAGTCAACCAAACTTCACCCATTAGTGTATTGTATCACAATCTAGTAGTTACATGTGGAAATTTGGTTCTAGGACATTTGATTTGAGCGCAATCCTCAAACTTAGGTCAAAAAAGCCATTTAAGCCTTTTCACAGTGAGATCTATGCGATATGGCCGAGAAATGTAATTTTGATGTTAACTCCCAAACCGCTGCGCAGAAGTCAACCAAACTTCACCCAATAGTGTATTGTATCACATTCTAGTAGTTACATTTGAAAATTTCGTTCTAGGACATTTGGTTTGAGCGCAATCTTTAAACTTAGGTCAAAAAAGCCATTTAAGCCTTTTCACAGTGAGATCTATGCGATATGGCCGAGAAATGTAATTTTGATGTTAACTCCCAAACCGCTGCGCAGAAGTCAACCAAACTTCACCCAATAGTGTATTGTATCACAATCTAGTAGTTACATTTGAAAATTTTGTTCTAGGACATTTTGTTTGAACGCAATCATCAAACTTAATTAAAAAAGTCATTTAAGCCTTTTCACAGTGAGATCTATGCGATATGGCCGAGAAATGTAATTTTGATGTTAACTCCCAAACCGCTGCGCAGAAGTCAACCAAACTTCACCCAATAGTGTATTGTATCACAATCTAGTAGTTACATTTGGAAATTTGGTTCTTGGACATTTGATTTGAGCGCAATCCTCAAACTTAGGTCAAAAAAGCCATTTAAGCCTTTTCACAGTGAGATCTATGCGATATGGCCGAGAAATGTAATTTTGATGTTAACTCCCAAACCGCTGCGCAGAAGTCAACCAAACTTCACCCAATAGTGTATTGTATCACAATCTAGTAGTTACATTTGAAAATTTTGTTCTAGGACATTTTGTTTGAACGCAATCATCAAACTTAATTAAAAAAGTCATTTAAGCCTTTTCACAGTGAGATCTATGCGATATGGCCGAGAAATGTAATTTTGATGTTAACTCCCAAACCGCTGCGCAGAAGTCAACCAAACTTCACCCAATAGTGTATTGTATCACATTCTAGTAGTTACATTTGAAAATTTCGTTCTAGGACATTTGGTTTGAGCGCAATCATTAAACTTAGGTCAAAAAAGCCATTTAAGCCTTTTCACAGTGAGATCTATGCGATATGGCCGAGAAATGTAATTTTGATGTTAACTCCCAAACCGCTGCGCAGAAGTCAACCAAACTTCACCCATTAGTGTATTGTATCACAATCTAGTAATTACATGTGGAAATTTGGTTCTAGGACATTTGATTTGAGCGCAATCCTCAAACTTAGGTCAAAAAAGCCATTTAAGCCTTTTCACAGTGAGATCTATGCGATATGGCCGAGAAATGTAATTTTGATGTTAACTCCCAAACCGCTGCGCAGAAGTCAACCAAACTTCACCCAATAGTGTATTGTATCACAATCTAGTAGTTACATTTGAAAATTTTGTTCTATGACATTTTGTTTGAACGCAATCATCAAACTTAATTAAAAAAGTCATTTAAGCCTTTTCACAGTGAGATCTATGCGATATGGCCAAGAAATGTAATTTTGATGTTAACTCCCAAACCGCCTCGCAGAAGTCAACCAAACTTCACCCATTAGTGTATTGTATCACAATCTAGTAGTTACATGTGGAAATTTGGTTATTGGACATTTGGTTTGAGCGCAATCATTAAACTTAGGTCAAAAAAGCCATTTAAGCCTTTTCACAGTGAGATCTATGCGATATGGCCGAGAAATGTAATTTTGATGTTAACTCCAAAACCGCTGCGCAGAAGTCAACCAAACTTCACCCAATAGTGTATTGTATCACAATCTAGTAGTTACATTTGAAAATTTTGTTCTAGGAAATTTTGTTTGAGCGCAATCATCAAACTTAATTAAAAAAGTCATTTAAGCCTTTTCACAGTGAGATCTATGCGATATGGCCGAGAAATGTAATTTTGATGTTAACTCCCAAACCTCTGCGCAGAAGTCAACCAAACTTCACCCATTAGTGTATTGTATCACAATCTAGTAGTTACATGTGGAAATTTGGTTCTAGGACATTTGATTTGAGCGCAATTCTCAAACTTAGGTCAAAAAAGCCATTTAAGCCTTTTCACAGTGAGATCTATGCGATATGGCCGAGAAATGTAATTTTGATGTTAACTCCCAAACCGCTGCGCAGAAGTCAACCAAACTTCACCCAATAGTGTATTGTATCACATTCTAGTAGTTACATTTGAAAATTTCGTTCTAGGACATTTGGTTTGAGCGCAATCTTTAAACTTAGGTCAAAAAAGCCATTTAAGCCTTTTCACAGTGAGATCTATGCGATATGGCCGAGAAATGTAATATTGATGTTAACTCCCAAACCGCTGCGCAGAAGTCAACCAAACTTCACCCAATAGTGTATTGTATCACAATCTAGTAGTTACATTTGAAAATTTTGTTCTAGGACATTTTGTTTGAACGCAATCATCAAACTTAATTAAAAAAGTCATTTAAGCCTTTTCACAGTGAGATCTATGCGATATGGCCGAGAAATGTAATTTTGATGTTAACTCCCAAACCGCTGCGCAGAAGTCAACCAAACTTCACCCAATAGTGTATTGTATCACAATCTAGTAGTTACATTTGAAAATTTTGTTCTAGGACATTTTGTTTGAACGCAATCATCAAACTTAATTAAAAAAGTCATTTAAGCCTTTTCACGGTGAGATCTATGCGATATGGCCGAGAAATGTAATTTTGATGTTAACTCCCAAACCGCTGCGCAGAAGTCAACCAAACTTCACCCAATAGTGTATTGTATCACATTCTAGTAGTTACATTTGAAAATTTCGTTCTAGGACATTTGGTTTGAGCGCAATCATTAAACTTAGGTCAAAAAAGCCATTTAAGCCTTTTCACAGTGAGATCTATGCGATATGGCCGAGAAATGTAATTTTGATGTTAACTCCCAAACCGCTGCGCAGAAGTAAACTAAACTTCACTCAATAGTGTATTGTATCACATTCTAGTAGTTACATTTGAAAATTTCGTTCTAGGACATTTGGTTTGAGCGCAATCATTAAACTTAATTAAAAAAGTCATTTAAGCCTTTTCACAGTGAGATCTATGCGATATGGCCGAGAAATGTAATTTTGATGTTAACTCCCAAACCGCTGCGCAGAAGTCAACCAAACTTCACCCAATAGTGTATTGTATCACAATCTAGTAGTTACATTTGAAAATTTTGTTCTATGACATTTTGTTTGAACGCAATCATCAAACTTAATTAAAAAAGTCATTTAAGCCTTTTCACAGTGAGATCTATGCGATATGGCCGAGAAATGTAATTTTGATGTTAACTCCCAAACCGCTGCGCAGAAGTCAACCAAACTTCACCCATTAGTGTATTGTATCACAATCTAGTAGTTACATGTGGAAATTTGGTTATTGGACATTTGGTTTGAGCGCAATCATTAAACTTAGGTCAAAAAAGCCATTTAAGCCTTTTCACAGTGAGATCTATGCGATATGGCCGAGAAATGTAATTTTGATGTTAACTCCCAAACCGCTGCGCAGAAGTCAACCAAACTTCACCCAATAGTGTATTGTATCACATTCTAGTAGTTACATTTGAAAATTTCGTTCTAGGACATTTGGTTTGAGCGCAATCATTAAACTTAGGTCAAAAAAGCCATTTAAGCCTTTTCACAGTGAGATCTATGCGATATGGCCGAGAAATGTAATTTTGATGTTAACTCCCAAACCGCTGCGCAGAAGTCAACTAAACTTCACCCAATAGTGTATTGTATCACATTCTAGTAGTTACATTTGAAAATTTCGTTCTAGGACATTTGGTTTGAGCGCAATCATTAAACTTAATTAAAAAAGTCATTTAAGCCTTTTCACAGTGAGATCTATGCGATATGGCCGAGAAATGTAATTTTGATGTTAACTCCCAAACCGCTGCGCAGAAGTCAACCAAACTTCACCCATTAGTGTATTGTATCACAATCTAGTAATTACATGTGGAAATTTGGTTCTATGACATTTGATTTGAGCGCAATCCTCAAACTTAGGTCAAAAAAGCCATTTAAGCCTTTTCACAGTGAGATCTATGCGATATGGCCGAGAAATGTAATTTTGATGTTAACTCCCAAACCGCTGCGCAGAAGTCAACCAAACTTCACCCAATAGTGTATTGTATCACAATCTAGTAGTTACATTTGAAAATTTTGTTCTATGACATTTTGTTTGAACGCAATCATCAAACTTAATTAAAAAAGTCATTTAAGCCTTTTCACAGTGAGATCTATGCGATATGGCCGAGAAATGTAATTTTGATGTTAACTCCCAAACCGCCTCGCAGAAGTCAACCAAACTTCACCCATTAGTGTATTGTATCACAATCTAGTAGTTACATGTGGAAATTTGGTTATTGGACATTTGGTTTGAGCGCAATCATTAAACTTAGGTCAAAAGAGTCATTTAAGCCTTTTCACAGTGAGATCTATGCGATATGGCCGAGAAATGTAATTTTGATGTTAACTCCCAAACCGCCTCGCAGAAGTCAACCAAACTTCACCCATTAGTGTATTGTATCACAATCTAGTAGTTACATGTGGAAATTTGGTTATTGGACATTTGGTTTGAGCGCAATCATTAAACTTAGGTCAAAAAAGTCATTTAAGCCTTTTCACAGTGAGATCTATGCGATATGGCCGAGAAATGTAATTTTGATGTTAACTCCCAAACCGCTGCGCAGAAGTCAACCAAACTTCACCCAATAGTGTATTGTATCACATTCTAGTAGTTACATTTGAAAATTTCGTTCTAGGACATTTGGTTTGAGCGCAATCATTAAATTTAGGTCAAAAAAGCCATTTAAGCCTTTTCACAGTGAGATCTATGCGATATGGCCGAGAAATGTAATTTTGATGTTAACTCCCAAACCGCTGCGCAGAAGTCAACTAAACTTCACCCAATAGTGTATTGTATCACATTCTAGTAGTTACATTTGAAAATTTCGTTCTAGGACATTTGGTTTGAGCGCAATCATTAAACTTAATTAAAAAAGTCATTTAAGCCTTTTCACAGTGAGATCTATGCGATATGGCCGAGAAATGTAATTTTGATGTTAACTCCCAAACCGCTGCGCAGAAGTCAACCAAACTTCACCCATTAGTGTATTGTATCACAATCTAGTAATTACATGTGGAAATTTGGTTCTAGGACATTTGATTTGAGCGCAATCCTCAAACTTAGGTCAAAAAAGCCATTTAAGCCTTTTCACAGTGAGATCTATGCGATATGGCCGAGAAATGTAATTTTGATGTTAACTCCCAAACCGCTGCGCAGAAGTCAACCAAACTTCACCCAATAGTGTATTGTATCACAATCTAGTAGTTACATTTGAAAATTTTGTTCTATGACATTTTGTTTGAACGCAATCATCAAACTTAATTAAAAAAGTCATTTAAGCCTTTTCACAGTGAGATCTATGCGATATGGCCAAGAAATGTAATTTTGATGTTAACTCCCAAACCGCCTCGCAGAAGTCAACCAAACTTCACCCATTAGTGTATTGTATCACAATCTAGTAGTTACATGTGGAAATTTGGTTATTGGACATTTGGTTTGAGCGCAATCATTAAACTTAGGTCAAAAAAGCCATGTAAGCCTTTTCACAGTGAGATCTATGCGATATGGCCGAGAAATGTAATTTTGATGTTAACTCCAAAACCGCTGCGCAGAAGTCAACCAAACTTCACCCAATAGTGTATTGTATCACAATCTAGTAGTTACATTTGAAAATTTTGTTCTAGGAAATTTTGTTTGAGCGCAATCATCAAACTTAATTAAAAAAGTCATTTAAGCCTTTTCACAGTGAGATCTATGCGATATGGCCGAGAAATGTAATTTTGATGTTAACTCCCAAACCGCTGCGCAGAAGTCAACCAAACTTCACCCAATAGTGTATTGTATCACAATCTAGTAGTTACATTTGAAAATTTTGTTCTATGACATTTTGTTTGAACGCAATCATCAAACTTAATTAAAAAAGTCATTTAAGCCTTTTCACAGTGAGATCTATGCGATATGGCCGAGAAATGTAATTTTGATGTTAACTCCCAAACCGCTGCGCAGAAGTCAACCAAACTTCACCCATTAGTGTATTGTATCACATGCTAGTAGTTACATGTGGAAATTTGGTTCTAGGACATTTGATTTGAGCGCAATCCTCAAACTTAGGTCAAAAAAGCCATTTAAGCCTTTTCACAGTGAGATCTATGCGATATGGCCGAGAAATGTAATTTTGATGTTAACTCCCAAACCGCTGCGCAGAAGTCAACCAAACTTCACTCAATAGTGTATTGTATCACATTCTAGTAGTTACATTTGAAAATTTCGTTCTAGGACATTTGGTTTGAGCGCAATCTTTAAACTTAGGTCAAAAAAGCCATTTAAGCCTTTTCACAGTGAGATCTATGCGATATGACCGAGAAATGTAATTTTGATGTTAACTCCCAAACCGCTGCGCAGAAGTAAACTAAACTTCACTCAATAGTGTATTGTATCACATTCTAGTAGTTACATTTGAAAATTTCGTTCTAGGACATTTGGTTTGAGCGCAATCATTAAACTTAATTAAAAAAGTCATTTAAGCCTTTTCACAGTGAGATCTATGCGATATGGCCGAGAAATGTAATTTTGATGTTAACTCCCAAACCGCTGCGCAGAAGTCAACCAAACTTCACCCAATAGTGTATTGTATCACAATCTAGTAGTTACATTTGAAAATTTTGTTCTATGACATTTTGTTTGAACGCAATCATCAAACTTAATTAAAAAAGTCATTTAAGCCTTTTCACAGTGAGATCTATGCGATATGGCCGAGAAATGTAATTTTGATGTTAACTCCCAAACCGCTGCGCAGAAGTCAACCAAACTTCACCCATTAGTGTATTGTATCACAATCTAGTAGTTACATGTGGAAATTTGGTTATTGGACATTTGGTTTGAGCGCAATCATTAAACTTAGGTCAAAAAAGCCATTTAAGCCTTTTCACAGTGAGATCTATGCGATATGGCCGAGAAATGTAATTTTGATGTTAACTCCCAAACCGCTGCGCAGAAGTCAACCAAACTTCACCCAATAGTGTATTGTATCACAATCTAGTAGTTACATTTGAAAATTTTGTTCTAGAAAATTTTTGTTTGAGCGCAATCATCAAACTTAATTAAAAAAGTCATTTAAGCCTTTTCACAGTGAGATCTATACGATATGGCCGAGAAATGTAATTTTGATGTTAACTCCCAAACCTCTGCGCAGAAGTCAACCAAACTTCACCCATTAGTGTATTGTATCACAATCTAGTAGTTACATGTGGAAATTTGGTTCTAGGACATTTGATTTGAGCGCAATCCTCAAACTTAGGTCAAAAAAGCCATTTAAGCCTTTTCACAGTGAGATCTATGCGATATGGCCGAGAAATGTAATTTTGATGTTAACTCCCAAACCGCTGCGGAGAAGTCAACCAAACTTCACCCAATAGTGTATTGTATCACATTCTAGTAGTTACATTTGAAAATTTCGTT
Source organism: Corythoichthys intestinalis (assembly GCF_030265065.1). Taxonomy (NCBI): domain Eukaryota; kingdom Metazoa; phylum Chordata; class Actinopteri; order Syngnathiformes; family Syngnathidae; genus Corythoichthys; species Corythoichthys intestinalis. The sequence goes on along the minus strand of NW_026651600.1, from coordinate 615,418 downwards.
CTAGGACATTTGGTTTGAGCGCAATCTTTAAACTTAGGTCAAAAAAGCCATTTAAGCCTTTTCACAGTGAGATCTATGCGATATGGCCGAGAAATGTAATTTTGATGTTAACTCCCAAACCGCTGCGCAGAAGTCAACCAAACTTCACCCAATAGTGTATTGTATCACAATCTAGTAGTTACATTTGAAAATTTTGTTCTAGGACATTTTGTTTGAACGCAATCATCAAACTTAATTAAAAAAGTCATTTAAGCCTTTTCACAGTGAGATCTATGCGATATGGCCGAGAAATGTAATTTTGATGTTAACTCCCAAACCGCTGCGCAGAAGTCAACCAAACTTCACCCAATAGTGTATTGTATCACAATCTAGTAGTTACATTTGGAAATTTGGTTCTTGGACATTTGATTTGAGCGCAATCCTCAAACTTAGGTCAAAAAAGCCATTTAAGCCTTTTCACAGTGAGATCTATGCGATATGGCCGAGAAATGTAATTTTGATGTTAACTCCCAAACCGCTGCGCAGAAGTCAACCAAACTTCACCCAATAGTGTATTGTATCACAATCTAGTAGTTACATTTGAAAATTTTGTTCTAGGACATTTTGTTTGAACGCAATCATCAAACTTAATTAAAAAAGTCATTTAAGCCTTTTCACAGTGAGATCTATGCGATATGGCCGAGAAATGTAATTTTGATGTTAACTCCCAAACCGCTGCGCAGAAGTCAACCAAACTTCACCCAATAGTGTATTGTATCACATTCTAGTAGTTACATTTGAAAATTTCGTTCTAGGACATTTGGTTTGAGCGCAATCATTAAACTTAGGTCAAAAAAGCCATTTAAGCCTTTTCACAGTGAGATCTATGCGATATGGCCGAGAAATGTAATTTTGATGTTAACTCCCAAACCGCTGCGCAGAAGTCAACCAAACTTCACCCATTAGTGTATTGTATCACAATCTAGTAATTACATGTGGAAATTTGGTTCTAGGACATTTGATTTGAGCGCAATCCTCAAACTTAGGTCAAAAAAGCCATTTAAGCCTTTTCACAGTGAGATCTATGCGATATGGCCGAGAAATGTAATTTTGATGTTAACTCCCAAACCGCTGCGCAGAAGTCAACCAAACTTCACCCAATAGTGTATTGTATCACAATCTAGTAGTTACATTTGAAAATTTTGTTCTATGACATTTTGTTTGAACGCAATCATCAAACTTAATTAAAAAAGTCATTTAAGCCTTTTCACAGTGAGATCTATGCGATATGGCCAAGAAATGTAATTTTGATGTTAACTCCCAAACCGCCTCGCAGAAGTCAACCAAACTTCACCCATTAGTGTATTGTATCACAATCTAGTAGTTACATGTGGAAATTTGGTTATTGGACATTTGGTTTGAGCGCAATCATTAAACTTAGGTCAAAAAAGCCATTTAAGCCTTTTCACAGTGAGATCTATGCGATATGGCCGAGAAATGTAATTTTGATGTTAACTCCAAAACCGCTGCGCAGAAGTCAACCAAACTTCACCCAATAGTGTATTGTATCACAATCTAGTAGTTACATTTGAAAATTTTGTTCTAGGAAATTTTGTTTGAGCGCAATCATCAAACTTAATTAAAAAAGTCATTTAAGCCTTTTCACAGTGAGATCTATGCGATATGGCCGAGAAATGTAATTTTGATGTTAACTCCCAAACCTCTGCGCAGAAGTCAACCAAACTTCACCCATTAGTGTATTGTATCACAATCTAGTAGTTACATGTGGAAATTTGGTTCTAGGACATTTGATTTGAGCGCAATTCTCAAACTTAGGTCAAAAAAGCCATTTAAGCCTTTTCACAGTGAGATCTATGCGATATGGCCGAGAAATGTAATTTTGATGTTAACTCCCAAACCGCTGCGCAGAAGTCAACCAAACTTCACCCAATAGTGTATTGTATCACATTCTAGTAGTTACATTTGAAAATTTCGTTCTAGGACATTTGGTTTGAGCGCAATCATTAAACTTAGGTCAAAAAAGCCATTTAAGCCTTTTCACAGTGAGATCTATGCGATATGGCCGAGAAATGTAATTTTGATGTTAACTCCCAAACCGCTGCGCAGAAGTCAACCAAACTTCACCCAATAGTGTATTGTATCACAATCTAGTAGTTACATTTGAAAATTTTGTTCTAGGAAATTTTGTTTGAGCGCAATCATCAAACTTAATTAAAAAAGTCATTTAAGCCTTTTCACAGTGAGATCTATGCGATATGGCCGAGAAATGTAATTTTGATGTTAACTCCCAAACCGCTGCGCAGAAGTCAACCAAACTTCACCCAATAGTGTATTGTATCACAATCTAGTAGTTACATTTGAAAATTTTGTTCTAGGACATTTTGTTTGAACGCAATCATCAAACTTAATTAAAAAAGTCATTTAAGCCTTTTCACAGTGAGATCTATGCGATATGGCCGAGAAATGTAATTTTGATGTTAACTCCCAAACCGCTGCGCAGAAGTCAACCAAACTTCACCCAATAGTGTATTGTATCACATTCTAGTAGTTACATTTGAAAATTTCGTTCTAGGACATTTGGTTTGAGCGCAATCATTAAACTTAGGTCAAAAAAGCCATTTAAGCCTTTTCACAGTGAGATCTATGCGATATGGCCGAGAAATGTAATTTTGATGTTAACTCCCAAACCGCTGCGCAGAAGTCAACCAAACTTCACCCAATAGTGTATTGTATCACAATCTAGTAGTTACATTTGAAAATTTTGTTCTAGGAAATTTTGTTTGAGCGCAATTATCAAAATTAATTAAAAAAGTCATTTAAGCCTTTTCACAGTGAGATCTATGCGATATGGCCGAGAAATGTAATTTTGATGTTAACTCCCAAACCGCTGCGCAGAAGTCAACCAAACTTCACCCATTAGTGTATTGTATCACAATCTAGTAGTTACATGTGAAAATTTGGTTCTAGGACATTTGATTTGAGCGCAATCCTCAAACTTAGGTCAAAAAAGTCATTTAAGCCTTTTCACAGTGAGATCTATGCGATATGGCCGAGAAATGTAATTTTGATGTTAACTCCCAAACCGCTGCGCAGAAGTCAACCAAACTTCACCCATTAGTGTATTGTATCACAATCTAGTAGTTACATGTGGAAATTTGGTTCTAGGACATTTGATTTGAGCGCAATCCTCAAACTTAGGTCAAAAAAGCCATTTAAGCCTTTTCACAGTGAGATCTATGCGATATGGCCGAGAAATGTAATTTTGATGTTAACTCCCAAACCGCTGCGCAGAAGTCAACCAAACTTCACCCAATAGTGTATTGTATCACAATCTAGTAGTTACATTTGGAAATTTGGTTCTTGGACATTTGATTTGAGCGCAATCCTCAAACTTAGGTCAAAAAAGCCATTTAAGCCTTTTCACAGTGAGATCTATGCGATATGGCCGAGAAATGTAATTTTGATGTTAACTCCCAAACCGCTGCGCAGAAGTCAACCAAACTTCACCCAATAGTGTATTGTATCACAATCTAGTAGTTACATTTGAAAATTTTGTTCTAGGACATTTTGTTTGAACGCAATCATCAAACTTAATTAAAAAAGTCATTTAAGCCTTTTCACAGTGAGATCTATGCGATATGGCCGAGAAATGTAATTTTGATGTTAACTCCCAAACCGCTGCGCAGAAGTCAACCAAACTTCACCCAATAGTGTATTGTATCACATTCTAGTAGTTACATTTGAAAACTTCGTTCTAGGACATTTGGTTTGAGCGCAATCATTAAACTTAGGTCAAAAAAGCCATTTAAGCCTTTTCACAGTGAGATCTATGCGATATGGCCGAGAAATGTAATTTTGATGTTAACTCCCAAACCGCTGCGCAGATGTCAACCAAACTTCACCCAATTGTGTATTGTATCACAGTCTAGTAGTTACATTTGAAAATTTTGTTCTAGGAAATTTTGTTTGAGCGCAATCATCAAACTTAATTAAAAAAGTCATTTAAGCCTTTTCACAGTGAGATCTATGCGATATGGCCGAGAAATGTAATTTTGATGTTAACTCCCAAACCTCTGCGCAGAAGTCAACCAAACTTCACCCATTAGTGTATTGTATCACAATCTAGTAGTTACATGTGGAAATTTGGTTCTAGGACATTTTGTTTGAACGCAATCATCAAACTTAATTAAAAAAGTCATTTAAGCCTTTTCACAGTGAGATCTATGCGATATGGCCGAGAAATGTAATTTTGATGTTAACTCCCAAACCGCTGCGCAGAAGTCAACCAAACTTCACCCAATAGTGTATTGTATCACAATCTAGTAGTTACATTTGGAAATTTGGTTCTTGGACATTTGATTTGAGCGCAATCCTCAAACTTAGGTCAAAAAAGCCATTTAAGCCTTTTCACAGTGAGATCTATGCGATATGGCCGAGAAATGTAATTTTGATGTTAACTCCCAAACCGCTGCGCAGAAGTCAACCAAACTTCACCCAATAGTGTATTGTATCACAATCTAGTAGTTACATTTGAAAATTTTGTTCTAGGACATTTTGTTTGAACGCAATCATCAAACTTAATTAAAAAAGTCATTTAAGCCTTTTCACAGTGAGATCTATGCGATATGGCCGAGAAATGTAATTTTGATGTTAACTCCCAAACCGCTGCGCAGAAGTCAACCAAACTTCACCCAATAGTGTATTGTATCACATTCTAGTAGTTACATTTGAAAATTTCGTTCTAGGACATTTGGTTTGAGCGCAATCATTAAACTTAAATAAAAAAGTCATTTAAGCCTTTTCACAGTGAGATCTATGCGATATGGCCGAGAAATGTAATTTTGATGTTAACTCCCAAACCGCTGCGCAGAAGTCAACCAAACTTCACCCATTAGTGTATTGTATCACAATCTAGTAGTTACATGTGAAAATTTGGTTCTAGGACATTTGATTTGAGCGCAATCCTCAAACTTAGGTCAAAAAAGCCATTTAAGCCTTTTCACAGTGAGATCTATGCGATATGGCCGAGAAATGTAATTTTGATGTTAACTCCCAAACCGCTGCGCAGAAGTCAACCAAACTTCACCCAATAGTGTATTGTATCACATTCTAGTAGTTACATTTGAAAATTTCGTTCTAGGACATTTGGTTTGAGCGCAATCATTAAACTTAGGTCAAAAAAGCCATTTAAGCCTTTTCACAGTGAGATCTATGCGATATGGCCGAGAAATGTAATTTTGATGTTAACTCCCAAACCGCTGCGCAGAAGTCAACTAAACTTCACCCAATAGTGTATTGTATCACATTCTAGTAGTTACATTTGAAAATTTCGTTCTAGGACATTTGGTTTGAGCGCAATCATTAAACTTAATTAAAAAAGTCATTTAAGCCTTTTCACAGTGAGATCTATGCGATATGGCCGAGAAATGTAATTTTGATGTTAACTCCCAAACCGCTGCGCAGAAGTCAACCAAACTTCACCCATTAGTGTATTGTATCACAATCTAGTAATTACATGTGGAAATTTGGTTCTAGGACATTTGATTTGAGCGCAATCCTCAAACTTAGGTCAAAAAAGCCATTTAAGCCTTTTCACAGTGAGATCTATGCGATATGGCCGAGAAATGTAATTTTGATGTTAACTCCCAAACCGCTGCGCAGAAGTCAACCAACCTTCACCCAATAGTGTATTGTATCACAATCTAGTAGTTACATTTGAAAATTTTGTTCTATGACATTTTGTTTGAACGCAATCATCAAACTTAATTAAAAAAGTCATTTAAGCCTTTTCACAGTGAGATCTATGCGATATGGCCGAGAAATGTAATTTTGATGTTAACTCCCAAACCGCTGCGCAGAAGTCAACCAAACTTCACCCAATAGTGTATTGTATCACAATCTAGTAGTTACATTTGGAAATTTGGTTCTTGGACATTTGATTTGAGCGCAATCCTCAAACTTAGGTCAAAAAAGCCATTTAAGCCTTTTCACAGTGAGATCTATGCGATATGGCCGAGAAATGTAATTTTGATGTTAACTCCCAAACCGCTGCGCAGAAGTCAACCAAACTTCACCCAATAGTGTATTGTATCACAATCTAGTAGTTACATTTAAAAATTATGTTCTAGGACATTTTGTTTGAACGCAATCATCGAACTTAATTAAAAAAGTCATTTAAGCCTTTTCACAGTGAGATCTATGCGATATGGCCGAGAAATGTAATTTTGATGTTAACTCCCAAACCGCTGCGCAGAAGTCAATAAACTTCACCCAATAGTGTATTGTATCACATTCTAGTAGTTACATTTGAAAATTTCGTTCTAGGACATTTGGTTTGAGCGCAATCATTAAACTTAGGTCAAAAAAGCCATTTAAGCCTTTTCACAGTGAGATCTATGCGATATGGCCGAGAAATGTAATTTTGATGTTAACTCCCAAACCGCTGCGCAGAAGTCAACCAAACTTCACCCAATAGTGTATTGTATCACAATCTAGTAGTTACATTTGAAAATTTTGTTCTAGGAAATTTTGTTTGAGCGCAATCATCAAACTTAATTAAAAAAGTCATTTAAGCCTTTTCACAGTGAGATCTATGCGATATGGCCGAGAAATGTAATTTTGATGTTAACTCCCAAACCGCTGCGCAGAAGTCAACCAAACTTCACCCATTAGTGTATTGTATCACAATCTAGTAGTTACATGTGAAAATTTGGTTCTAGGACATTTGATTTGAGCGCAATCCTCAAACTTAGGTCAAAAAAGCCATTTAAGCCTTTTCACAGTGAGATCTATGCGATATGGCCGAGAAATGTAATTTTGATGTTAACTCCCAAACCGCTGCGCAGAAGTCAACCAAACTTCACCCAATAGTGTATTGTATCACATTCTAGTAGTTACATTTGAAAATTTCGTTCTAGGACATTTGGTTTGAGCGCAATCATTAAACTTAGGTCAAAAAAGCCATTTAAGCCTTTTCACAGTGAGATCTATGCGATATGGCCGAGAAATGTAATTTTGATGTTAACTCCCAAACCGCTGCGCAGAAGTCAACCAAACTTCACCCATTAGTGTATTGTATCACAATCTAGTAATTACATGTGGAAATTTGGTTCTAGGACATTCGATTTGAGCGCAATCCTCAAACTTAGGTCAAAAAAGCCATTTAAGCCTTTTCACAGTGAGATCTATGCGATATGGCCGAGAAATGTAATTTTGATGTTAACTCCCAAACCGCTGCGCAGAAGTCAACCAAACTTCACCCATTAGTGTATTGTATCACAATCTAGTAGTTACATGTGGAAATTTGGTTATTGGACATTTGGTTTGAGCGCAATCATTAAACTTAGGTCAAAAAAGCCATTTAAGCCTTTTCACAGTGAGATCTATGCGATATGGCCGAGAAATGTAATTTTGATGTTAACTCCCAAACCGCTGCGCAGAAGTCAACCAAACTTCACCCAATAGTGTATTGTATCACAATCTAGTAGTTACATTTGAAAATTTTGTTCTAGGACATTTTGTTTGAACGCAATCATCAAACTTAATTAAAAAAGTCATTTAAGCCTTTTCACAGTGAGATCTATGCGATATGGCCGAGAAATGTAATTTTGATGTTAACTCCCAAACCGCTGCGCAGAAGTCAACCAAACTTCACCCAATAGTGTATTGTATCACATTCTAGTAGTTACATTTGAAAACTTCGTTCTAGGACATTTGGTTTGAGCGCAATCATTAAACTTAGGTCAAAAAAGCCATTTAAGCCTTTTCACAGTGAGATCTATGCGATATGGCCGAGAAATGTAATTTTGATGTTAACTCCCAAACCGCTGCGCAGATGTCAACCAAACTTCACCCAATTGTGTATTGTATCACAGTCTAGTAGTTACATTTGAAAATTTTGTTCTAGGAAATTTTGTTTGAGCGCAATCATCAAACTTAATTAAAAAAGTCATTTAAGCCTTTTCACAGTGAGATCTATGCGATATGGCCGAGAAATGTAATTTTGATGTTAACTCCACAACCGCTGCGCAGAAGTCAACCAAACTTCACCCATTAGTGTATTGTATCACAATCTAGTAGTTACATGTGAAAATTTGGTTCTAGGACATTTGATTTGAGCGCAATCCTCAAACTTAGGTCAAAAAAGCCATTTAAGCCTTTTCACAGTGAGATCTATGCGATATGGCCGAGAAATGTAATTTTGATGTTAACTCCCAAACCGCTGCGCAGAAGTCAACCAAACTTCACCCAATAGTGTATTGTATCACATTCTAGTAGTTACATTTGAAAATTTCGTTCTAGGACATTTGGTTTGAGCGCAATCATTAAACTTAGGTCAAAAAAGCCATTTAAGCCTTTTCACAGTGAGATCTATGCGATATGGCCGAGAAATGTAATTTTGATGTTAACTCCCAAACCGCTGCGCAGAAGTCAACCAAACTTCACCCAATAGTGTATTGTATCACAATCTAGTAGTTACATTTGAAAATTTTGTTCTAGGAAATTTTGTTTGAGCGCAATCATCAAACTTAATTAAAAAAGTCATTTAAGCCTTTTCACAGTGAGATCTATGCGATATGGCCGAGAAATGTAATTTTGATGTTAACTCCCAAACCTCTGCGCAGAAGTCAACCAAACTTCACCCATTAGTGTATTGTATCACAATCTAGTAGTTACATGTGGAAATTTGGTTCTAGGACATTTGATTTGAGCGCAATCCTCAAACTTAGGTCAAAAAAGCCATTTAAGCCTTTTCACAGTGAGATCTATGCGATATGGCCGAGAAATGTAATTTTGATGTTAACTCCCAAACCGCTGCGCAGAAGTCAACCAAACTTCACCCAATAGTGTATTGTATCACAATCTAGTAGTTACATTTGGAAATTTGGTTCTTGGACATTTGATTTGAGCGCAATCCTCAAACTTAGGTCAAAAAAGCCATTTAAGCCTTTTCACAGTGAGATCTATGCGATATGGCCGAGAAATGTAATTTTGATGTTAACTCCCAAACCGCTGCGCAGAAGTCAACCAAACTTCACCCAATAGTGTATTGTATCACAATCTAGTAGTTACATTTGAAAATTTTGTTCTAGGACATTTTGTTTGAACGCAATCATCAAACTTAATTAAAAAAGTCATTTAAGCCTTTTCACAGTGAGATCTATGCGATATGGCCGAGAAATGTAATTTTGATGTTAACTCCCAAACCGCTGCGCAGAAGTCAACCAAACTTCACCCAATAGTGTATTCTATCACATTCTAGTAGTTACATTTGAAAATTTCGTTCTAGGACATTTGGTTTGAGCGCAATCATTAAACTTAGGTCAAAAATGCCATTTAAGCCTTTTCACAGTGAGATCCATGCTATATGGCCGAGAAATGTAATTTTGATGTTAACTCCCAAACCGCTGCGCAGAAGTCAACTAAACTTCACTCAATAGTGTATTGTATCACATTCTAGTAGTTACATTTGAAAATTTCGTTCTAGGACATTTGGTTTGAGCGCAATCATTAAACTTAATTAAAAAAGTCATTTAAGCCTTTTCACAGTGAGATCTATGCGATATGGCCGAGAAATGTAATTTTGATGTTAACTCCCAAACCGCTGCGCAGAAGTCAACCAAACTTCACCCAATAGTGTATTGTATCACAATCTAGTAGTTACATTTGAAAATTTTGTTCTATGACATTTTGTTTGAACGCAATCATCAAACTTAATTAAAAAAGTCATTTAAGCCTTTTCACAGTGAGATCTATGCGATATGGCCGAGAAATGTAATTTTGATGTTAACTCCCAAACCGCTGCGCAGAAGTCAACCAAACTTCACCCATTAGTGTATTGTATCACAATCTAGTAGTTACATGTGGAAATTTGGTTATTGGACATTTGGTTTGAGCGCAATCATTAAACTTAGGTCAAAAAAGCCATTTAAGCCTTTTCACAGTGAGATCTATGCGATATGGCCGAGAAATGTAATTTTGATGTTAACTCCCAAACCGCTGCGCAGAAGTCAACCAAACTTCACCCAATAGTGTATTGTATCACAATCTAGTAGTTACATTTGAAAATTTTGTTCTAGAAAATTTTTGTTTGAGCGCAATCATCAAACTTAATTAAAAAAGTCATTTAAGCCTTTTCACAGTGAGATCTATACGATATGGCCGAGAAATGTAATTTTGATGTTAACTCCCAAACCTCTGCGCAGAAGTCAACCAAACTTCACCCATTAGTGTATTGTATCACAATCTAGTAGTTACATGTGGAAATTTGGTTCTAGGACATTTGATTTGAGCGCAATCCTCAAACTTAGGTCAAAAAAGCCATTTAAGCCTTTTCACAGTGAGATCTATGCGATATGGCCGAGAAATGTAATTTTGATGTTAACTCCCAAACCGCTGCGCAGAAGTCAACCAAACTTCACCCAATAGTGTATTGTATCACATTCTAGTAGTTACATTTGAAAATTTCGTTCTAGGACATTTGGTTTGAGCGCAATCTTTAAACTTAGGTCAAAAAAGCCATTTAAGCCTTTTCACAGTGAGATCTATGCGATATGGCCGAGAAATGTAATTTTGATGTTAACTCCCAAACCGCTGCGCAGAAGTCAACTAAACTTCACCCAATAGTGTATTGTATCACATTCTAGTAGTTACATTTGAAAATTTCGTTCTAGGACATTTGGTTTGAGCGCAATCATTAAACTTAATTAAAAAAGTCATTTAAGCCTTTTCACAGTGAGATCTATGCGATATGGCCGAGAAATGTAATTTTGATGTTAACTCCCAAACCGCTGCGCAGAAGTCAACCAAACTTCACCCATTAGTGTATTGTATCACAATCTAGTAATTACATGTGGAAATTTGGTTCTAGGACATTTGATTTGAGCGCAATCCTCAAACTTAGGTCAAAAAAGCCATTTAAGCCTTTTCACAGTGAGATCTATGCGATATGGCCGAGAAATGTAATTTTGATGTTAACTCCCAAACCGCTGCGCAGAAGTCAACCAACCTTCACCCAATAGTGTATTGTATCACAATCTAGTAGTTACATTTGAAAATTTTGTTCTATGACATTTTGTTTGAACGCAATCATCAAACTTAATTAAAAAAGTCATTTAAGCCTTTTCACAGTGAGATCTATGCGATATGGCCGAGAAATGTAATTTTGATGTTAACTCCCAAACCGCTGCGCAGAAGTCAACCAAACTTCACCCAATAGTGTATTGTATCACAATCTAGTAGTTACATTTGGAAATTTGGTTCTTGGACATTTGATTTGAGCGCAATCCTCAAACTTAGGTCAAAAAAGCCATTTAAGCCTTTTCACAGTGAGATCTATGCGATATGGCCGAGAAATGTAATTTTGATGTTAACTCCCAAACCGCTGCGCAGAAGTCAACCAAACTTCACCCAATAGTGTATTGTATCACAATCTAGTAGTTACATTTAAAAATTATGTTCTAGGACATTTTGTTTGAACGCAATCATCGAACTTAATTAAAAAAGTCATTTAAGCCTTTTCACAGTGAGATCTATGCGATATGGCCGAGAAATGTAATTTTGATGTTAACTCCCAAACCGCTGCGCAGAAGTCAATAAACTTCACCCAATAGTGTATTGTATCACATTCTAGTAGTTACATTTGAAAATTTCGTTCTAGGACATTTGGTTTGAGCGCAATCATTAAACTTAGGTCAAAAAAGCCATTTAAGCCTTTTCACAGTGAGATCTATGCGATATGGCCGAGAAATGTAATTTTGATGTTAACTCCCAAACCGCTGCGCAGAAGTCAACCAAACTTCACCCAATAGTGTATTGTATCACAATCTAGTAGTTACATTTGAAAATTTTGTTCTAGGAAATTTTGTTTGAGCGCAATCATCAAACTTAATTAAAAAAGTCATTTAAGCCTTTTCACAGTGAGATCTATGCGATATGGCCGAGAAATGTAATTTTGATGTTAACTCCCAAACCGCTGCGCAGAAGTCAACCAAACTTCACCCATTAGTGTATTGTATCACAATCTAGTAGTTACATGTGAAAATTTGGTTCTAGGACATTTGATTTGAGCGCAATCCTCAAACTTAGGTCAAAAAAGCCATTTAAGCCTTTTCACAGTGAGATCTATGCGATATGGCCGAGAAATGTAATTTTGATGTTAACTCCCAAACCGCTGCGCAGAAGTCAACCAAACTTCACCCAATAGTGTATTGTATCACATTCTAGTAGTTACATTTGAAAATTTCGTTCTAGGACATTTGGTTTGAGCGCAATCATTAAACTTAGGTCAAAAAAGCCATTTAAGCCTTTTCACAGTGAGATCTATGCGATATGGCCGAGAAATGTAATTTTGATGTTAACTCCCAAACCGCTGCGCAGAAGTCAACCAAACTTCACCCATTAGTGTATTGTATCACAATCTAGTAATTACATGTGGAAATTTGGTTCTAGGACATTCGATTTGAGCGCAATCCTCAAACTTAGGTCAAAAAAGCCATTTAAGCCTTTTCACAGTGAGATCTATGCGATATGGCCGAGAAATGTAATTTTGATGTTAACTCCCAAACCGCTGCGCAGAAGTCAACCAAACTTCACCCATTAGTGTATTGTATCACAATCTAGTAGTTACATGTGGAAATTTGGTTATTGGACATTTGGTTTGAGCGCAATCATTAAACTTAGGTCAAAAAAGCCATTTAAGCCTTTTCACAGTGAGATCTATGCGATATGGCCGAGAAATGTAATTTTGATGTTAACTCCCAAACCGCTGCGCAGAAGTCAACCAAACTTCACCCAATAGTGTATTGTATCACAATCTAGTAGTTACATTTGAAAATTTTGTTCTAGGAAATTTTGTTTGAGCGCAATCATCAAACTTAATTAAAAAAGTCATTTAAGCCTTTTCACAGTGAGATCTATGCGATATGGCCGAGAAATGTAATTTTGATGTTAACTCCCAAACCTCTGCGCAGAAGTCAACCAAACTTCACCCATTAGTGTATTGTATCACAATCTAGTAGTTACATGTGGAAATTTGGTTCTAGGACATTTGATTTGAGCGCAATCCTCAAACTTAGGTCAAAAAAGCCATTTAAGCCTTTTCACAGTGAGATCTATGCGATATGGCCGAGAAATGTAATTTTGATGTTAACTCCCAAACCGCTGCGCAGAAGTCAACCAAACTTCACCCAATAGTGTATTGTATCACAATCTAGTAGTTACATTTGGAAATTTGGTTCTTGGACATTTGATTTGAGCGCAATCCTCAAACTTAGGTCAAAAAAGCCATTTAAGCCTTTTCACAGTGAGATCTATGCGATATGGCCGAGAAATGTAATTTTGATGTTAACTCCCAAACCGCTGCGCAGAAGTCAACCAAACTTCACCCAATAGTGTATTGTATCACAATCTAGTAGTTACATTTAAAAATTTTGTTCTATGACATTTTGTTTGAACGCAATCATCAAACTTAATTAAAAAGTCATTTAAGCCTTTTCACAGTGAGATCTATGCGATATGGCCGAGAAATGTAATTTTGATGTTAACTCCCAAACCGCTGCGCAGAAGTCAACTAAACTTCACCCAATAGTGTATTGTATCACATTCTAGTAGTTACATTTGAAAATTTCGTTCTAGGACATTTGGTTTGAGCGCAATCATTAAACTTAAATAAAAAAGTCATTTAAGCCTTTTCACAGTGAGATCTATGCGATAGGCCGAGAAATGTAATTTTGATGTTAACTCCCAAACCGCTGCGCAGAAGTCAACCAAACTTCACCCATTAGTGTATTGTATCACAATCTAGTAATTACATGTGGAAATTTGGTTCTAGGACATTTGATTTGAGCGCAATCCTCAAACTTAGGTCAAAAAAGCCATTTAAGCCTTTTCACAGTGAGATCTATGCGATATGGCCGAGAAATGTAATTTTGATGTTAACTCCCAAACCGCTGCGCAGAAGTCAACCAAACTTCACCCATTAGTGTATTGTATCACAATCTAGTAGTTACATGTGGAAATTTGGTTATTGGACATTTGGTTTGAGCGCAATCATTAAACTTAGGTCAAAAAAGCCATTTAAGCCTTTTCACAGTGAGATCTATGCGATATGGCCGAGAAATGTAATTTTGATGTTAACTCCCAAACCGCTGCGCAGAAGTCAACCAAACTTCACCCAATAGTGTATTGTATCACAATCTAGTAGTTACATTTGAAAATTTTGTTCTAGGAAATTTTGTTTGAGCGCAATCATCAAACTTAATTAAAAAAGTCATTTAAGCCTTTTCACAGTGAGATCTATGCGATATGGCCGAGAAATGTAATTTTGATGTTAACTCCCAAACCTCTGCGCAGAAGTCAACCAAACTTCACCCATTAGTGTATTGTATCACAATCTAGTAGTTACATGTGGAAATTTGGTTCTAGGACATTTGATTTGAGCGCAATCCTCAAACTTAGGTCAAAAAAGCCATTTAAGCCTTTTCACAGTGAGATCTATGCGATATGGCCGAGAAATGTAATTTTGATGTTAACTCCCAAACCGCTGCGCAGAAGTCAACCAAACTTCACCCAATAGTGTATTGTATCACATTCTAGTAGTTACATTTGAAAACTTCGTTCTAGGACATTTGGTTTGAGCGCAATCATTAAACTTAGGTCAAAAAAGCCATTTAAGCCTTTTCACAGTGAGATCTATGCGATATGGCCGAGAAATGTAATTTTGATGTTAACTCCCAAACCGCTGCGCAGATGTCAACCAAACTTCACCCAATTGTGTATTGTATCACAGTCTAGTAGTTACATTTGAAAATTTTGTTCTAGGAAATTTTGTTTGAGCGCAATCATCAAACTTAATTAAAAAAGTCATTTAAGCCTTTTCACAGTGAGATCTATGCGATATGGCCGAGAAATGTAATTTTGATGTTAACTCCCAAACCGCTGCGCAGAAGTCAACCAAACTTCACCCATTAGTGTATTGTATCACAATCTAGTAGTTACATGTGAAAATTTGGTTCTAGGACATTTGATTTGAGCGCAATCCTCAAACTTAGGTCAAAAAAGCCATTAAAGCCTTTTCACAGTGAGATCTATGCGATATGGCCGAGAAATGTAATTTTGATGTTAACTCCCAAACCGCTGCGCAGAAGTCAACCAAACTTCACCCAATAGTGTATTGTATCACATTCTAGTAGTTACATTTGAAAATTTCGTTCTAGGACATTTGGTTTGAGCGCAATCATTAAACTTAGGTCAAAAAAGCCATTTAAGCCTTTTCACAGTGAGATCTATGCGATATGGCCGAGAAATGTAATTTTGATGTTAACTCCCAAACCGCTGCGCAGAAGTCAACTAAACTTCACCCAATAGTGTATTGTATCACATTCTAGTAGTTACATTTGAAAATTTCGTTCTAGGACATTTGGTTTGAGCGCAATCATTAAACTTAATTAAAAAAGTCATTTAAGCCTTTTCACAGTGAGATCTATGCGATATGGCCGAGAAATGTAATTTTGATGTTAACTCCCAAACCGCTGCGCAGAAGTCAACCAAACTTCACCCATTAGTGTATTGTATCACAATCTAGTAATTACATGTGGAAATTTGGTTCTAGGACATTTGATTTGAGCGCAATCCTCAAACTTAGGTCAAAAAAGCCATTTAAGCCTTTTCACAGTGAGATCTATGCGATATGGCCGAGAAATGTAATTTTGATGTTAACTCCCAAACCGCTGCGCAGAAGTCAACCAAACTTCACCCAATAGTGTATTGTATCACAATCTAGTAGTTACATTTAAAAATTTTGTTCTATGACATTTTGTTTGAACGCAATCATCAAACTTAATTAAAAAGTCATTTAAGCCTTTTCACAGTGAGATCTATGCGATATGGCCGAGAAATGTAATTTTGATGTTAACTCCCAAACCGCTGCGCAGAAGTCAACTAAACTTCACCCAATAGTGTATTGTATCACATTCTAGTAGTTACATTTGAAAATTTCGTTCTAGGACATTTGGTTTGAGCGCAATCATTAAACTTAAATAAAAAAGTCATTTAAGCCTTTTCACAGTGAGATCTATGCGATAGGCCGAGAAATGTAATTTTGATGTTAACTCCCAAACCGCTGCGCAGAAGTCAACCAAACTTCACCCATTAGTGTATTGTATCACAATCTAGTAATTACATGTGGAAATTTGGTTCTAGGACATTTGATTTGAGCGCAATCCTCAAACTTAGGTCAAAAAAGCCATTTAAGCCTTTTCACAGTGAGATCTATGCGATATGGCCGAGAAATGTAATTTTGATGTTAACTCCCAAACCGCTGCGCAGAAGTCAACCAAACTTCACCCATTAGTGTATTGTATCACAATCTAGTAGTTACATGTGGAAATTTGGTTATTGGACATTTGGTTTGAGCGCAATCATTAAACTTAGGTCAAAAAAGCCATTTAAGCCTTTTCACAGTGAGATCTATGCGATATGGCCGAGAAATGTAATTTTGATGTTAACTCCCAAACCGCTGCGCAGAAGTCAACCAAACTTCACCCAATAGTGTATTGTATCACAATCTAGTAGTTACATTTAAAAATTTTGTTCTATGACATTTTGTTTGAACGCAATCATCAAACTTAATTAAAAAGTCATTTAAGCCTTTTCACAGTGAGATCTATGCGATATGGCCGAGAAATGTAATTTTGATGTTAACTCCCAAACCGCTGCGCAGAAGTCAACTAAACTTCACCCAATAGTGTATTGTATCACATTCTAGTAGTTACATTTGAAAATTTCGTTCTAGGACATTTGGTTTGAGCGCAATCATTAAACTTAAATAAAAAAGTCATTTAAGCCTTTTCACAGTGAGATCTATGCGATAGGCCGAGAAATGTAATTTTGATGTTAACTCCCAAACCGCTGCGCAGAAGTCAACCAAACTTCACCCATTAGTGTATTGTATCACAATCTAGTAATTACATGTGGAAATTTGGTTCTAGGACATTTGATTTGAGCGCAATCCTCAAACTTAGGTCAAAAAAGCCATTTAAGCCTTTTCACAGTGAGATCTATGCGATATGGCCGAGAAATGTAATTTTGATGTTAACTCCCAAACCGCTGCGCAGAAGTCAACCAAACTTCACCCATTAGTGTATTGTATCACAATCTAGTAGTTACATGTGGAAATTTGGTTATTGGACATTTGGTTTGAGCGCAATCATTAAACTTAGGTCAAAAAAGCCATTTAAGCCTTTTCACAGTGAGATCTATGCGATATGGCCGAGAAATGTAATTTTGATGTTAACTCCCAAACCGCTGCGCAGAAGTCAACCAAACTTCACCCAATAGTGTATTGTATCACAATCTAGTAGTTACATTTGAAAATTTTGTTCTAGGAAATTTTGTTTGAGCGCAATCATCAAACTTAATTAAAAAAGTCATTTAAGCCTTTTCACAGTGAGATCTATGCGATATGGCCGAGAAATGTAATTTTGATGTTAACTCCCAAACCTCTGCGCAGAAGTCAACCAAACTTCACCCATTAGTGTATTGTATCACAATCTAGTAGTTACATGTGGAAATTTGGTTCTAGGACATTTGATTTGAGCGCAATCCTCAAACTTAGGTCAAAAAAGCCATTTAAGCCTTTTCACAGTGAGATCTATGCGATATGGCCGAGAAATGTAATTTTGATGTTAACTCCCAAACCGCTGCGCAGAAGTCAACCAAACTTCACCCAATAGTGTATTGTATCACAATCTAGTAGTTACATTTGGAAATTTGGTTCTTGGACATTTGATTTGAGCGCAATCCTCAAACTTAGGTCAAAAAAGCCATTTAAGCCTTTTCACAGTGAGATCTATGCGATATGGCCGAGAAATGTAATTTTGATGTTAACTCCCAAACCGCTGCGCAGAAGTCAACCAAACTTCACCCAATAGTGTATTGTATCACAATCTAGTAGTTACATTTGAAAATTTTGTTCTAGGACATTTTGTTTGAACGCAATCATCAAACTTAATTAAAAAAGTCATTTAAGCCTTTTCACAGTGAGATCTATGCGATATGGCCGAGAAATGTAATTTTGATGTTAACTCCCAAACCGCTGCGCAGAAGTCAACCAAACTTCACCCAATAGTGTATTGTATCACATTCTAGTAGTTACATTTGAAAACTTCGTTCTAGGACATTTGGTTTGAGCGCAATCATTAAACTTAGGTCAAAAAAGCCATTTAAGCCTTTTCACAGTGAGATCTATGCGATATGGCCGAGAAATGTAATTTTGATGTTAACTCCCAAACCGCTGCGCAGATGTCAACCAAACTTCACCCAATTGTGTATTGTATCACAGTCTAGTAGTTACATTTGAAAATTTTGTTCTAGGAAATTTTGTTTGAGCGCAATCATCAAACTTAATTAAAAAAGTCATTTAAGCCTTTTCACAGTGAGATCTATGCGATATGGCCGAGAAATGTAATTTTGATGTTAACTCCCAAACCGCTGCGCAGAAGTCAACCAAACTTCACCCATTAGTGTATTGTATCACAATCTAGTAGTTACATGTGAAAATTTGGTTCTAGGACATTTGATTTGAGCGCAATCCTCAAACTTAGGTCAAAAAAGCCATTAAAGCCTTTTCACAGTGAGATCTATGCGATATGGCCGAGAAATGTAATTTTGATGTTAACTCCCAAACCGCTGCGCAGAAGTCAACCAAACTTCACCCAATAGTGTATTGTATCACATTCTAGTAGTTACATTTGAAAATTTCGTTCTAGGACATTTGGTTTGAGCGCAATCATTAAACTTAGGTCAAAAAAGCCATTTAAGCCTTTTCACAGTGAGATCTATGCGATATGGCCGAGAAATGTAATTTTGATGTTAACTCCCAAACCGCTGCGCAGAAGTCAACTAAACTTCACCCAATAGTGTATTGTATCACATTCTAGTAGTTACATTTGAAAATTTCGTTCTAGGACATTTGGTTTGAGCGCAATCATTAAACTTAATTAAAAAAGTCATTTAAGCCTTTTCACAGTGAGATCTATGCGATATGGCCGAGAAATGTAATTTTGATGTTAACTCCCAAACCGCTGCGCAGAAGTCAACCAAACTTCACCCATTAGTGTATTGTATCACAATCTAGTAATTACATGTGGAAATTTGGTTCTAGGACATTTGATTTGAGCGCAATCCTCAAACTTAGGTCAAAAAAGCCATTTAAGCCTTTTCACAGTGAGATCTATGCGATATGGCCGAGAAATGTAATTTTGATGTTAACTCCCAAACCGCTGCGCAGAAGTCAACCAAACTTCACCCAATAGTGTATTGTATCACAATCTAGTAGTTACATTTAAAAATTTTGTTCTATGACATTTTGTTTGAACGCAATCATCAAACTTAATTAAAAAGTCATTTAAGCCTTTTCACAGTGAGATCTATGCGATATGGCCGAGAAATGTAATTTTGATGTTAACTCCCAAACCGCTGCGCAGAAGTCAACTAAACTTCACCCAATAGTGTATTGTATCACATTCTAGTAGTTACATTTGAAAATTTCGTTCTAGGACATTTGGTTTGAGCGCAATCATTAAACTTAAATAAAAAAGTCATTTAAGCCTTTTCACAGTGAGATCTATGCGATAGGCCGAGAAATGTAATTTTGATGTTAACTCCCAAACCGCTGCGCAGAAGTCAACCAAACTTCACCCATTAGTGTATTGTATCACAATCTAGTAATTACATGTGGAAATTTGGTTCTAGGACATTTGATTTGAGCGCAATCCTCAAACTTAGGTCAAAAAAGCCATTTAAGCCTTTTCACAGTGAGATCTATGCGATATGGCCGAGAAATGTAATTTTGATGTTAACTCCCAAACCGCTGCGCAGAAGTCAACCAAACTTCACCCATTAGTGTATTGTATCACAATCTAGTAGTTACATGTGGAAATTTGGTTATTGGACATTTGGTTTGAGCGCAATCATTAAACTTAGGTCAAAAAAGCCATTTAAGCCTTTTCACAGTGAGATCTATGCGATATGGCCGAGAAATGTAATTTTGATGTTAACTCCCAAACCGCTGCGCAGAAGTCAACCAAACTTCACCCAATAGTGTATTGTATCACAATCTAGTAGTTACATTTAAAAATTTTGTTCTATGACATTTTGTTTGAACGCAATCATCAAACTTAATTAAAAAAGTCATTTAAGCCTTTTCACAGTGAGATCTATGCGATATGGCCGAGAAATGTAATTTTGATGTTAACTCCCAAACCGCTGCGCAGAAGTCAACTAAACTTCACCCAATAGTGTATTGTATCACATTCTAGTAGTTACATTTGAAAATTTCGTTCTAGGACATTTGGTTTGAGCGCAATCATTAAACTTAATTAAAAAAGTCATTTAAACCTTTTCACAGTGAGATCTATGCGATATGGCCGAGAAATGTAATTTTGATGTTAACTCCCAAACCTCTGCGCAGAAGTCAACCAAACTTCACCCATTAGTGTATTGTATCACAATCTAGTAGTTACATGTGGAAATTTGGTTCTAGGACATTTGATTTGAGCGCAATCCTAAAACTTAGGTCAAAAAAGCCATTTAAGCCTTTTCACAGTGAGATCTATGCGATATGGCCGAGAAATGTAATTTTGATGTTAACTCCCAAACCGCTGCGCAGAAGTCAACCAAACTTCACCCAATAGTGTATTGTATCACAATCTAGTAGTTACATTTGGAAATTTGGTTCTTGGACATTTGATTTGAGCGCAATCCTCAAACTTAGGTCAAAAAAGCCATTTAAGCCTTTTCACAGTGAGATCTATGCGATATGGCCGAGAAATGTAATTTTGATGTTAACTCCCAAACCGCTGCGCAGAAGTCAACCAAACTTCACCCAATAGTGTATTGTATCACAATCTAGTAGTTACATTTGAAAATTTTGTTCTAGGACATTTTGTTTGAACGCAATCATCAAACTTAATTAAAAAAGTCATTTAAGCCTTTTCACAGTGAGATCTATGCGATATGGCCGAGAAATGTAATTTTGATGTTAACTCCCAAACCGCTGCGCAGAAGTCAACCAAACTTCACCCAATAGTGTATTGTATCACATTCTAGTAGTTACATTTGAAAACTTCGTTCTAGGACATTTGGTTTGAGCGCAATCATTAAACTTAGGTCAAAAAAGCCATTTAAGCCTTTTCACAGTGAGATCTATGCGATATGGCCGAGAAATGTAATTTTGATGTTAACTCCCAAACCGCTGCGCAGATGTCAACCAAACTTCACCCAATTGTGTATTGTATCACAGTCTCGTAGTTACATTTGAAAATTTTGTTCTAGGAAATTTTGTTTGAGCGCAATCATCAAACTTAATTAAAAAAGTCATTTAAGCCTTTTCACAGTGAGATCTATGCGATATGGCCGAGAAATGTAATTTTGATGTTAACTCCCAAACCGCTGCGCAGAAGTCAACCAAACTTCACCCATTAGTGTATTGTATCACAATCTAGTAGTTACATGTGAAAATTTGGTTCTAGGACATTTGATTTGAGCGCAATCCTCAAACTTTGGTCAAAAAAGCCATTTAAGCCTTTTCACAGTGAGATCTATGCGATATGGCCGAGAAATGTAATTTTGATGTTAACTCCCAAACCGCTGCGCAGAAGTCAACCAAACTTCACCCATTAGTGTATTGTATCACAATCTAGTAGTTACATGTGGAAATTTGGTTATTGGACATTTGGTTTGAGCGCAATCATTAAACTTAGGTCAAAAAAGCCATTTAAGCCTTTTCACAGTGAGATCTATGCGATATGGCCGAGAAATGTAATTTTGATGTTAACTCCCAAACCGCTGCGCAGAAGTCAACCAAACTTCACCCAATAGTGTATTGTATCACAATCTAGTAGTTACATTTGAAAATTTTGTTCTAGGAAATTTTGTTTGAGCGCAATCATCAAACTTAATTAAAAAAGTCATTTAAGCCTTTTCACAGTGAGATCTATGCGATATGGCCGAGAAATGTAATTTTGATGTTAACTCCCAAACCTCTGCGCAGAAGTCAACCAAACTTCACCCATTAGTGTATTGTATCACAATCTAGTAGTTACATGTGGAAATTTGGTTCTAGGACATTTGATTTGAGCGCAATCCTCAAACTTAGGTCAAAAAAGCCATTTAAGCCTTTTCACAGTGAGATCTATGCGATATGGCCGAGAAATGTAATTTTGATGTTAACTCCCAAACCGCTGCGCAGAAGTCAACCAAACTTCACCCAATAGTGTATTGTATCACAATCTAGTAGTTACATTTGGAAATTTGGTTCTTGGACATTTGATTTGAGCGCAATCCTCAAACTTAGGTCAAAAAAGCCATTTAAGCCTTTTCACAGTGAGATCTATGCGATATGGCCGAGAAATGTAATTTTGATGTTAACTCCCAAACCGCTGCGCAGAAGTCAACCAAACTTCACCCAATAGTGTATTGTATCACAATCTAGTAGTTACATTTGAAAATTTTGTTCTAGGACATTTTGTTTGAACGCAATCATCAAACTTAATTAAAAAAGTCATTTAAGCCTTTTCACAGTGAGATCTATGCGATATGGCCGAGAAACGTAATTTTGATGTTAACTCCCAAACCGCTGCGCAGAAGTCAACCAAACTTCACCCAATAGTGTATTGTATCACATTCTAGTAGTTACATTTGAAAATTTCGTTCTAGGACATTTGGTTTGAGCGCAATCATTAAACTTAAGTCAAAAAAGCCATTTAAGCCTTTTCACAGTGAGATCTATGCGATATGGCCGAGAAATGTAATTTTGATGTTAACTCCCAAACCGCTGCGCAGAAGTCAACCAAACTTCACCCAATAGTGTATTGTATCACAATCTAGTAGTTACATTTGAAAATTTTGTTCTAGGAAATTTTGTTTGAGCGCAATCATCAAACTTAATTAAAAATGTCATTTAAGCCTTTTCACAGTGAGATCTATGCGATATGGCCGAGAAATGTAATTTTGATGTTAACTCCCAAACCGCTGCGCAGAAGTCAACCAAACTTCACCCATTAGTGTATTGTATCACAATCTAGTAGTTACATGTGAAAATTTGGTTCTAGGACATTTGATTTGAGCGCAATCCTCAAACTTAGGTCAAAAAAGCCATTAAAGCCTTTTCACAGTGAGATCTATGCGATATGGCCGAGAAATGTAATTTTGATGTTAACTCCCAAACCGCTGCGCAGAAGTCAACCAAACTTCACCCAATAGTGTATTGTATCACATTCTAGTAGTTACATTTGAAAATTTCGTTCTAGGACATTTGGTTTGAGCGCAATCATTAAACTTAATTTAAAAAGTCATTTAAGCCTTTTCACAGTGAGATCTATGCGATATGGCCGAGAAATGTAATTTTGATAACTCCCAAACCGCTGCGCAGAAGTCAACCAAACTTCACCCATTAGTGTATTGTATCACAATCTAGTAATTACATGTGGAAATTTGGTTCTAGGACATTTGATTTGAGCGCAATCCTCAAACTTAGGTCAAAAAAGCCATTTAAGCCTTTTCACA
Organism: Corythoichthys intestinalis; assembly: GCF_030265065.1. Taxonomy (NCBI): domain Eukaryota; kingdom Metazoa; phylum Chordata; class Actinopteri; order Syngnathiformes; family Syngnathidae; genus Corythoichthys; species Corythoichthys intestinalis. The sequence goes on along the minus strand of NW_026651600.1, from coordinate 591,853 downwards.
GTGAGATCTATGCGATATGGCCGAGAAATGTAATTTTGATGTTAACTCCCAAACCGCTGCGCAGAAGTCAACCAAACTTCACCCAATAGTGTATTGTATCACAATCTAGTAGTTACATTTAAAAATTTTGTTCTATGACATTTTGTTTGAACGCAATCATCAAACTTAATTAAAAAAGTCATTTAAGCCTTTTCACAGTGAGATCTATGCGATATGGCCGAGAAATGTAATTTTGATGTTAACTCCCAAACCGCTGCGCAGAAGTCAACCAAACTTCACCCATTAGTGTATTGTATCACAATCTAGTAGTTACATGTGGAAATTTGGTTCTAGGACATTTGATTTGAGCGCAATCCTCAAACTTAGGTCAAAAAAGCCATCAAGCCTTTTCACAGTGAGATCTATGCGATATGGCCGAGAAATGTAATTTTGATGTTAACTCCCAAACCGCTGCGCAGAAGTCAACCAAACTTCACCCAATAGTGTATTGTATCACATTCTAGTAGTTACATTTGAAAATTTCGTTCTAGGACATTTGGTTTGAACGCAATCATTAAACTTAGGTCAAAAAAGCCATTTAAGCCTTTTCACAGTGAGATCTATGCGATATGGCCGAGAAATGTAATTTTGATGTTAACTCCCAAACCGCTGCGCAGAAGTCAACCAAACTTCACCCAATAGTGTATTGTATCACAATCTAGTAGTTACATTTGAAAATTTTGTTCTAGGACATTTTGTTTGAGCGCAATCATCAAACTTAATTAAAAAAGTCATTTAAGCCTTTTCACAGTGAGATCTATGCGATATGGCCGAGAAATGTAATTTCGATGTTAACTCCCAAACCGCTGCGCAGAAGTCAACCAAACTTCACCCATTAGTGTATTGTATCACAATCTAGTAGTTACATGTGGAAATTTGGTTATTGGACATTTGATTTGAGCGCAATCCTCAAACTTAGGTCAAAAAAGCCATTTAAGCCTTTTCACAGTGAGATCTATGCGATATGGCCGAGAAATGTAATTTTGATGTTAACTCCCAAACCGCTGCGCAGAAGTCAACCAAACTTCACCCATTAGTGTATTGTATCACAATCTAGTAGTTACATGTGGAAATTTGGTTCTAGGACATTTGATTTGAGCGCAATCCTCAAACTTAGGTCAAAAAAGCCATTTAAGCCTTTTCACAGTGAGATCTATGCGATATGGCCGAGAAATGTAATTTTGATGTTAACTCCCAAACCGCTGCGCAGAAGTCAACTAAACTTCAACCAATAGTGTATTGTATCACATTCTAGTAGTTACATTTGAAAATTTTGTTCTAGGACATTTGGTTTGAGCGCAATCATTAAACTTAATTAAAAAAGTCATTTAAGCCTTTTCACAGTGAGATCTATGCGATATGGCCGAGAAATGTAATTTTGATGTTAACTCCCAAACCGCTGCGCAGAAGTCAACTAAACTTCACCCAATAGTGTATTGTATCACATTCTAGTAGTTACATTTGAAAATTTTGTTCTAGGACATTTGGTTTGAGCGCAATCATTAAACTTAATTAAAAAAGTCATTTAAGCCTTTTCACAGTGAGATCTATGCGATATGGCCGAGAAATGTAATTTTGATGTTAACTCCCAAACCGCTGCGCAGAAGTCAACCAAACTTCACCCATTAGTGTATTGTATCACAATCTAGTAATTACATGTGGAAATTTGGTTCAAGGACATTTGATTTGAGCGCAATCCTCAAACTTAGGTCAAAAAAGCCATTTAAGCCTTTTCACAGTGAGATCTATGCGATATGGCCGAGAAATGTAATTTTGATGTTAACTCCCAAACCGCTGCGCAGAAGTCAACCAAACTTCACCCAATAGTGTATTGTATCACAATCTAGTAGTTACATTTGAAAATTTTGTTCTATGACATTTTGTTTGAACGCAATCATCAAACTTAATTAAAAAAGTCATTTAAGCCTTTTCACAGTGAGATCTATGCGATATGGCCGAGAAATGTAATTTTGATGTTAACTCCCAAACCGCTGCGCAGAAGTCAACCAAACTTCACCCATTAGTGTATTGTATCACAATCTAGTAGTTACATGTGGAAATTTGGTTATTGGACATTTGATTTGAGCGCAATCCTCAAACTTAGGTCAAAAAAGCCATTTAAGCCTTTTCAAGTGAGATCTATGCGATATGGCCGAGAAATGTAATTTTGATGTTAACTCCCAAACCGCTGCGCAGAAGTCAACCAAACTTCACCCAATAGTGTATTGTATCACATTCTAGTAGTTACATTTGAAAATTTCGTTCTAGGACATTTGGTTTGAGCGCAATCTTTAAACTTAGGTCAAAAAAGCCATTTAAGCCTTTTCACATTGAGATCTATGCGATATGGCCGAGAAATGTAATTTTGATGTTAACTCCCAAACCGCTGCGCAGAAGTCAACCAAACTTCACCCAATAGTGTATTGTATCACATTCTAGTAGTTACATTTGAAAATTTCGTTCTAGGACATTTGGTTTGAGCGCAATCTTTAAACTTAGGTCAAAAAAGCCATTTAAGCCTTTTCACAGTGAGATCTATGCGATATGGCCGAGAAATGTAATTTTGATGTTAACTCCCAAACCGCTGCGCAGAAGTCAACCAAACTTCACCCAATAGTGTATTGTATCACAATCTAGTAGTTACATTTGAAAATTTTGTTCTAGGACATTTTGTTTGAACGCAATCATCAAACTTAATTAAAAAAGTCATTTAAGCCTTTTCACAGTGAGATCTATGCGATATGGCCGAGAAATGTAATTTTGATGTTAACTCCCAAACCGCTGCGCAGAAGTCAACCAAACTTCACCCAATAGTGTATTGTATCACAATCTAGTAGTTACATTTGAAAATTTTGTTCTAGGACATTTTGTTTGAACGCAATCATCAAACTTAATTAAAAAAGTCATTTAAGCCTTTTCACGGTGAGATCTATGCGATATGGCCGAGAAATGTAATTTTGATGTTAACTCCCAAACCGCTGCGCAGAAGTCAACCAAACTTCACCCAATAGTGTATTGTATCATATTCTAGTAGTTACATTTGAAAATTTCGTTCTAGGACATTTGGTTTGAGCGCAATCATTAAACTTAGGTCAAAAAAGCCATTTAAGCCTTTTCACAGTGAGATCTATGCGATATGGCCGAGAAATGTAATTTTGATGTTAACTCCCAAACCGCTGCGCAGAAGTCAACTAAACTTCACCCAATAGTGTATTGTATCACATTCTAGTAGTTACATTTGAAAATTTCGTTCTAGGACATTTGGTTTGAGCGCAATCATTAAACTTAATTAAAAAAGTCATTTAAGCCTTATCACAGTGAGATCTATGCGATATGGCCGAGAAATGTAATTTTGATGTTAACTCCCAAACCGCTGCGCAGAAGTCAACCAAACTTCACCCATTAGTGTATTGTATCACAATCTAGTAATTACATGTGGAAATTTGGTTCTAGGACATTTGATTTGAGCGCAATCCTCAAACTTAGGTCAAAAAAGCCATTTAAGCCTTTTCACAGTGAGATCTATGCGATATGGCCGAGAAATGTAATTTTGATGTTAACTCCCAAACCGCTGCGCAGAAGTCAACCAAACTTCACCCAATAGTGTATTGTATCACAATCTAGTAGTTACATTTGAAAATTTTGTTCTATGACATTTTGTTTGAACGCAATCATCAAACTTAATTAAAAAAGTCATTTAAGCCTTTTCACAGTGAGATCTATGCGATATGGCCGAGAAATGTAATTTTGATGTTAACTCCCAAACCGCTGCGCAGAAGTCAACCAAACTTCACCCATTAGTGTATTGTATCACAATCTAGTAGTTACATGTGGAAATTTGGTTATTGGACATTTGATTTGAGCGCAATCCTCAAACTTAGGTCAAAAAAGCCATTTAAGCCTTTTCACAGTGAGATCTATGCGATATGGCCGAGAAATGTAATTTTGATGTTAACTCCCAAACCGCTGCGCAGAAGTCAACCAAACTTCACCCATTAGTGTATTGTATCACAATCTAGTAGTTACATGTGGAAATTTGGTTCTAGGACATTTGATTTGAGCGCAATCCTCAAACTTAGGTCAAAAAAGCCATTTAAGCCTTTTCACAGTGAGATCTATGCGATATGGCCGAGAAATGTAATTTTGATGTTAACTCCCAAACCGCTGCGCAGAAGTCAACTAAACTTCAACCAATAGTGTATTGTATCACATTCTAGTAGTTACATTTGAAAATTTTGTTCTAGGACATTTGGTTTGAGCGCAATCATTAAACTTAATTAAAAAAGTCATTTAAGCCTTTTCACAGTGAGATCTATGCGATATGGCCGAGAAATGTAATTTTGATGTTAACTCCCAAACCGCTGCGCAGAAGTCAACTAAACTTCACCCAATAGTGTATTGTATCACATTCTAGTAGTTACATTTGAAAATTTTGTTCTAGGACATTTGGTTTGAGCGCAATCATTAAACTTAATTAAAAAAGTCATTTAAGCCTTTTCACAGTGAGATCTATGCGATATGGCCGAGAAATGTAATTTTGATGTTAACTCCCAAACCGCTGCGCAGAAGTCAACCAAACTTCACCCATTAGTGTATTGTATCACAATCTAGTAATTACATGTGGAAATTTGGTTCAAGGACATTTGATTTGAGCGCAATCCTCAAACTTAGGTCAAAAAAGCCATTTAAGCCTTTTCACAGTGAGATCTATGCGATATGGCCGAGAAATGTAATTTTGATGTTAACTCCCAAACCGCTGCGCAGAAGTCAACCAAACTTCACCCAATAGTGTATTGTATCACAATCTAGTAGTTACATTTGAAAATTTTGTTCTATGACATTTTGTTTGAACGCAATCATCAAACTTAATTAAAAAAGTCATTTAAGCCTTTTCACAGTGAGATCTATGCGATATGGCCGAGAAATGTAATTTTGATGTTAACTCCCAAACCGCTGCGCAGAAGTCAACCAAACTTCACCCATTAGTGTATTGTATCACAATCTAGTAGTTACATGTGGAAATTTGGTTATTGGACATTTGATTTGAGCGCAATCCTCAAACTTAGGTCAAAAAAGCCATTTAAGCCTTTTCAAGTGAGATCTATGCGATATGGCCGAGAAATGTAATTTTGATGTTAACTCCCAAACCGCTGCGCAGAAGTCAACCAAACTTCACCCAATAGTGTATTGTATCACATTCTAGTAGTTACATTTGAAAATTTCGTTCTAGGACATTTGGTTTGAGCGCAATCTTTAAACTTAGGTCAAAAAAGCCATTTAAGCCTTTTCACATTGAGATCTATGCGATATGGCCGAGAAATGTAATTTTGATGTTAACTCCCAAACCGCTGCGCAGAAGTCAACCAAACTTCACCCAATAGTGTATTGTATCACATTCTAGTAGTTACATTTGAAAATTTCGTTCTAGGACATTTGGTTTGAGCGCAATCTTTAAACTTAGGTCAAAAAAGCCATTTAAGCCTTTTCACAGTGAGATCTATGCGATATGGCCGAGAAATGTAATTTTGATGTTAACTCCCAAACCGCTGCGCAGAAGTCAACCAAACTTCACCCAATAGTGTATTGTATCACAATCTAGTAGTTACATTTGAAAATTTTGTTCTAGGACATTTTGTTTGAACGCAATCATCAAACTTAATTAAAAAAGTCATTTAAGCCTTTTCACAGTGAGATCTATGCGATATGGCCGAGAAATGTAATTTTGATGTTAACTCCCAAACCGCTGCGCAGAAGTCAACCAAACTTCACCCAATAGTGTATTGTATCACAATCTAGTAGTTACATTTGAAAATTTTGTTCTAGGACATTTTGTTTGAACGCAATCATCAAACTTAATTAAAAAAGTCATTTAAGCCTTTTCACGGTGAGATCTATGCGATATGGCCGAGAAATGTAATTTTGATGTTAACTCCCAAACCGCTGCGCAGAAGTCAACCAAACTTCACCCAATAGTGTATTGTATCATATTCTAGTAGTTACATTTGAAAATTTCGTTCTAGGACATTTGGTTTGAGCGCAATCATTAAACTTAGGTCAAAAAAGCCATTTAAGCCTTTTCACAGTGAGATCTATGCGATATGGCCGAGAAATGTAATTTTGATGTTAACTCCCAAACCGCTGCGCAGAAGTCAACTAAACTTCACCCAATAGTGTATTGTATCACATTCTAGTAGTTACATTTGAAAATTTCGTTCTAGGACATTTGGTTTGAGCGCAATCATTAAACTTAATTAAAAAAGTCATTTAAGCCTTATCACAGTGAGATCTATGCGATATGGCCGAGAAATGTAATTTTGATGTTAACTCCCAAACCGCTGCGCAGAAGTCAACCAAACTTCACCCATTAGTGTATTGTATCACAATCTAGTAATTACATGTGGAAATTTGGTTCTAGGACATTTGATTTGAGCGCAATCCTCAAACTTAGGTCAAAAAAGCCATTTAAGCCTTTTCACAGTGAGATCTATGCGATATGGCCGAGAAATGTAATTTTGATGTTAACTCCCAAACCGCTGCGCAGAAGTCAACCAAACTTCACCCAATAGTGTATTGTATCACAATCTAGTAGTTACATTTGAAAATTTTGTTCTATGACATTTTGTTTGAACGCAATCATCAAACTTAATTAAAAAAGTCATTTAAGCCTTTTCACAGTGAGATCTATGCGATATGGCCGAGAAATGTAATTTTGATGTTAACTCCCAAACCGCTGCGCAGAAGTCAACCAAACTTCACCCATTAGTGTATTGTATCACAATCTAGTAGTTACATGTGGAAATTTGGTTATTGGACATTTGGTTTGAGCGCAATCATTAAACTTAGGTCAAAAAAGCCATTTAAGCCTTTTCACAGTGAGATCTATGCGATATGGCCGAGAAATGTAATTTTGATGTTAACTCCCAAACCGCTGCGCAGAAGTCAACCAAACTTCACCCAATAGTGTATTGTATCACAATCTAGTAGTTACATTTGAAAATTTTGTTCTAGGAAATTTTGTTTGAGCGCAATCATCAAACTTAATTAAAAAAGTCATTTAAGCCTTTTCACAGTGAGATCTATACGATATGGCCGAGAAATGTAATTTTGATGTTAACTCCCAAACCTCTGCGCAGAAGTCAACCAAACTTCACCCATTAGTGTATTGTATCACAATCTAGTAGTTACATGTGGAAATTTGGTTCTAGGACATTTGATTTGAGCGCAATCCTCAAACTTAGGTCAAAAAAGCCATTTAAGCCTTTTCACAGTGAGATCTATGCGATATGGCCGAGAAATGTAATTTTGATGTTAACTCCCAAACCGCTGCGCAGAAGTCAACCAAACTTCACCCAATAGTGTATTGTATCACATTCTAGTAGTTACATTTGAAAATTTCGTTCTAGGACATTTGGTTTGAGCGCAATCTTTAAACTTAGGTCAAAAAAGCCATTTAAGCCTTTTCACAGTGAGATCTATGCGATATGGCCGAGAAATGTAATTTTGATGTTAACTCCCAAACCGCTGCGCAGAAGTCAACCAAACTTCACCCAATAGTGTATTGTATCACAATCTAGTAGTTACATTTGAAAATTTTGTTCTAGGACATTTTGTTTGAACGCAATCATCAAACTTAATTAAAAAAGTCATTTAAGCCTTTTCACAGTGAGATCTATGCGATATGGCCGAGAAATGTAATTTTGATGTTAACTCCCAAACCGCTGCGCAGAAGTCAACCAAACTTCACCCAATAGTGTATTGTATCAAAATCTAGTAGTTACATTTGGAAATTTGGTTCTTGGACATTTGATTTGAGCGCAATCCTCAAACTTAGGTCAAAAAAGCCATTGAAGCCTTTTCACAGTGAGATCTATGCGATATGGCCGAGAAATGTAATTTTGATGTTAACTCCCAAACCGCTGCGCAGAAGTCAACCAAACTTCACCCAATAGTGTATTGTATCACAATCTAATAGTTACATTTGAAAATTTTGTTCTAGGACATTTTGTTTGAACGCAATCATCAAACTTAATTAAAAAAGTCATTTAAGCCTTTTCACAGTGAGATCTATGCGATATGGCCGAGAAATGTAATTTTGATGTTAACTCCCAAACCGCTGCGCAGAAGTCAACCAAACTTCACCCAATAGTGTATTGTATCACATTCTAGTAGTTACATTTGAAAATTTCGTTCTAGGACATTTGATTTGAGCGCAATCCTCAAACTTAGGTCAAAAAAGCCATTTAAGCCTTTTCACAGTGAGATCTATGCGATATGGCCGAGAAATGTAATTTTGATGTTAACTCCCAAACCGCTGCGCAGAAGTCAACCAAACTTCACCCAATAGTGTATTGTATCAAAATCTAGTAGTTACATTTGGAAATTTGGTTCTTGGACATTTGATTTGAGCGCAATCTTTAAACTTAGGTCAAAAAAGCCATTTAAGCCTTTTCACAGTGAGATCTATGCGATATGGCCGAGAAATGTAATTTTGATGTTAACTCCCAAACCGCTGCGCAGAAGTCAATCAAACTTCACCCAATAGTGTATTGTATCACAATCTAGTAGTTACATTTGAAAATTTTGTTCTAGGACATTTTGTTTGAACGCAATCATCAAACTTAATTAAAAAAGTCATTTAAGCCTTTTCACAGTGAGATCTATGCGATATGGCCGAGAAATGTAATTTTGATGTTAACTCCCAAACCGCTGCGCAGAAGTCAACCAAACTTCACCCAATAGTGTATTGTATCACAATCTAGTAGTTACATTTGAAAATTTTGTTCTAGGACATTTTGTTTGAACGCAATCATCAAACTTAATTAAAAAAGTCATTTAAGCCTTTTCACGGTGAGATCTATGCGATATGGCCGAGAAATGTAATTTTGATGTTAACTCCCAAACCGCTGCGCAGAAGTCAACCAAACTTCACCCAATAGTGTATTGTATCACATTCTAGTAGTTACATTTGAAAATTTCGTTCTAGGACATTTGGTTTGAGCGCAATCATTAAACTTAGGTCAAAAAAGCCATTTAAGCCTTTTCACAGTGAGATCTATGCGATATGGCCGAGAAATGTAATTTTGATGTTAACTCCCAAACCGCTGCGCAGAAGTCAACTAAACTTCACCCAATAGTGTATTGTATCACATTCTAGTAGTTACATTTGAAAATTTCGTTCTAGGACATTTGGTTTGAGCGCAATCATTAAACTTAATTAAAAAAGTCATTTAAGCCTTATCACAGTGAGATCTATGCGATATGGCCGAGAAATGTAATTTTGATGTTAACTCCCAAACCGCTGCGCAGAAGTCAACCAAACTTCACCCATTAGTGTATTGTATCACAATCTAGTAATTACATGTGGAAATTTGGTTCTAGGACATTTGATTTGAGCGCAATCCTCAAACTTAGGTCAAAAAAGCCATTTAAGCCTTTTCACAGTGAGATCTATGCGATATGGCCGAGAAATGTAATTTTGATGTTAACTCCCAAACCGCTGCGCAGAAGTCAACCAAACTTCACCCAATAGTGTATTGTATCACAATCTAGTAGTTACATTTGAAAATTTTGTTCTATGACATTTTGTTTGAACGCAATCATCAAACTTAATTAAAAAAGTCATTTAAGCCTTTTCACAGTGAGATCTATGCGATATGGCCGAGAAATGTAATTTTGATGTTAACTCCCAAACCGCTGCGCAGAAGTCAACCAAACTTCACCCATTAGTGTATTGTATCACAATCTAGTAGTTACATGTGGAAATTTGGTTATTGGACATTTGGTTTGAGCGCAATCATTAAACTTAGGTCAAAAAAGCCATTTAAGCCTTTTCACAGTGAGATCTATGCGATATGGCCGAGAAATGTAATTTTGATGTTAACTCCCAAACCGCTGCGCAGAAGTCAACCAAACTTCACCCAATAGTGTATTGTATCACAATCTAGTAGTTACATTTGAAAATTTTGTTCTAGGAAATTTTGTTTGAGCGCAATCATCAAACTTAATTAAAAAAGTCATTTAAGCCTTTTCACAGTGAGATCTATACGATATGGCCGAGAAATGTAATTTTGATGTTAACTCCCAAACCTCTGCGCAGAAGTCAACCAAACTTCACCCATTAGTGTATTGTATCACAATCTAGTAGTTACATGTGGAAATTTGGTTCTAGGACATTTGATTTGAGCGCAATCCTCAAACTTAGGTCAAAAAAGCCATTTAAGCCTTTTCACAGTGAGATCTATGCGATATGGCCGAGAAATGTAATTTTGATGTTAACTCCCAAACCGCTGCGCAGAAGTCAACCAAACTTCACCCAATAATGTATTGTATCACATTCTAGTAGTTACATTTGAAAATTTCGTTCTAGGACATTTGGTTTGAGCGCAATCTTTAAACTTAGGTCAAAAAAGCCATTTAAGCCTTTTCACAGTGAGATCTATGCGATATGGCCGAGAAATGTAATTTTGATGTTAACTCCCAAACCGCTGCGCAGAAGTCAACCAAACTTCACCCAATAGTGTATTGTATCACAATCTAGTAGTTACATTTGAAAATTTTGTTCTAGGACATTTTGTTTGAACGCAATCATCAAACTTAATTAAAAAAGTCATTTAAGCCTTTTCACAGTGAGATCTATGCGATATGGCCGAGAAATGTAATTTTGATGTTAACTCCCAAACCGCTGCGCAGAAGTCAACCAAACTTCACCCAATAGTGTATTGTATCAAAATCTAGTAGTTACATTTGGAAATTTGGTTCTTGGACATTTGATTTGAGCGCAATCCTCAAACTTAGGTCAAAAAAGCCATTGAAGCCTTTTCACAGTGAGATCTATGCGATATGGCCGAGAAATGTAATTTTGATGTTAACTCCCAAACCGCTGCGCAGAAGTCAACCAAACTTCACCCAATAGTGTATTGTATCACAATCTAATAGTTACATTTGAAAATTTTGTTCTAGGACATTTTGTTTGAACGCAATCATCAAACTTAATTAAAAAAGTCATTTAAGCCTTTTCACAGTGAGATCTATGCGATATGGCCGAGAAATGTAATTTTGATGTTAACTCCCAAACCGCTGCGCAGAAGTCAACCAAACTTCACCCAATAGTGTATTGTATCACATTCTAGTAGTTACATTTGAAAATTTCGTTCTAGGACATTTGATTTGAGCGCAATCCTCAAACTTAGGTCAAAAAAGCCATTTAAGCCTTTTCACAGTGAGATCTATGCGATATGGCCGAGAAATGTAATTTTGATGTTAACTCCCAAACCGCTGCGCAGAAGTCAACCAAACTTCACCCAATAGTGTATTGTATCAAAATCTAGTAGTTACATTTGGAAATTTGGTTCTTGGACATTTGATTTGAGCGCAATCTTTAAACTTAGGTCAAAAAAGCCATTTAAGCCTTTTCACAGTGAGATCTATGCGATATGGCCGAGAAATGTAATTTTGATGTTAACTCCCAAACCGCTGCGCAGAAGTCAATCAAACTTCACCCAATAGTGTATTGTATCACAATCTAGTAGTTACATTTGAAAATTTTGTTCTAGGACATTTTGTTTGAACGCAATCATCAAACTTAATTAAAAAAGTCATTTAAGCCTTTTCACAGTGAGATCTATGCGATATGGCCGAGAAATGTAATTTTGATGTTAACTCCCAAACCGCTGCGCAGAAGTCAACCAAACTTCACCCAATAGTGTATTGTATCACAATCTAGTAGTTACATTTGAAAATTTTGTTCTAGGACATTTTGTTTGAACGCAATCATCAAACTTAATTAAAAAAGTCATTTAAGCCTTTTCACGGTGAGATCTATGCGATATGGCCGAGAAATGTAATTTTGATGTTAACTCCCAAACCGCTGCGCAGAAGTCAACCAAACTTCACCCAATAGTGTATTGTATCACATTCTAGTAGTTACATTTGAAAATTTCGTTCTAGGACATTTGGTTTGAGCGCAATCATTAAACTTAGGTCAAAAAAGCCATTTAAGCCTTTTCACAGTGAGATCTATGCGATATGGCCGAGAAATGTAATTTTGATGTTAACTCCCAAACCGCTGCGCAGAAGTCAACTAAACTTCACCCAATAGTGTATTGTATCACATTCTAGTAGTTACATTTGAAAATTTCGTTCTAGGACATTTGGTTTGAGCGCAATCATTAAACTTAATTAAAAAAGTCATTTAAGCCTTATCACAGTGAGATCTATGCGATATGGCCGAGAAATGTAATTTTGATGTTAACTCCCAAACCGCTGCGCAGAAGTCAACCAAACTTCACCCATTAGTGTATTGTATCACAATCTAGTAATTACATGTGGAAATTTGGTTCTAGGACATTTGATTTGAGCGCAATCCTCAAACTTAGGTCAAAAAAGCCATTTAAGCCTTTTCACAGTGAGATCTATGCGATATGGCCGAGAAATGTAATTTTGATGTTAACTCCCAAACCGCTGCGCAGAAGTCAACCAAACTTCACCCAATAGTGTATTGTATCACAATCTAGTAGTTACATTTGAAAATTTTGTTCTATGACATTTTGTTTGAACGCAATCATCAAACTTAATTAAAAAAGTCATTTAAGCCTTTTCACAGTGAGATCTATGCGATATGGCCGAGAAATGTAATTTTGATGTTAACTCCCAAACCGCTGCGCAGAAGTCAACCAAACTTCACCCATTAGTGTATTGTATCACAATCTAGTAGTTACATGTGGAAATTTGGTTATTGGACATTTGGTTTGAGCGCAATCATTAAACTTAGGTCAAAAAAGCCATTTAAGCCTTTTCACAGTGAGATCTATGCGATATGGCCGAGAAATGTAATTTTGATGTTAACTCCCAAACCGCTGCGCAGAAGTCAACCAAACTTCACCCAATAGTGTATTGTATCACAATCTAGTAGTTACATTTGAAAATTTTGTTCTAGGAAATTTTGTTTGAGCGCAATCATCAAACTTAATTAAAAAAGTCATTTAAGCCTTTTCACAGTGAGATCTATACGATATGGCCGAGAAATGTAATTTTGATGTTAACTCCCAAACCTCTGCGCAGAAGTCAACCAAACTTCACCCATTAGTGTATTGTATCACAATCTAGTAGTTACATGTGGAAATTTGGTTCTAGGACATTTGATTTGAGCGCAATCCTCAAACTTAGGTCAAAAAAGCCATTTAAGCCTTTTCACAGTGAGATCTATGCGATATGGCCGAGAAATGTAATTTTGATGTTAACTCCCAAACCGCTGCGCAGAAGTCAACCAAACTTCACCCAATAGTGTATTGTATCACATTCTAGTAGTTACATTTGAAAATTTCGTTCTAGGACATTTGGTTTGAGCGCAATCTTTAAACTTAGGTCAAAAAAGCCATTTAAGCCTTTTCACAGTGAGATCTATGCGATATGGCCGAGAAATGTAATTTTGATGTTAACTCCCAAACCGCTGCGCAGAAGTCAACCAAACTTCACCCAATAGTGTATTGTATCACAATCTAGTAGTTACATTTGAAAATTTTGTTCTAGGACATTTTGTTTGAACGCAATCATCAAACTTAATTAAAAAAGTCATTTAAGCCTTTTCACAGTGAGATCTATGCGATATGGCCGAGAAATGTAATTTTGATGTTAACTCCCAAACCGCTGCGCAGAAGTCAACCAAACTTCACCCAATAGTGTATTGTATCAAAATCTAGTAGTTACATTTGGAAATTTGGTTCTTGGACATTTGATTTGAGCGCAATCCTCAAACTTAGGTCAAAAAAGCCATTGAAGCCTTTTCACAGTGAGATCTATGCGATATGGCCGAGAAATGTAATTTTGATGTTAACTCCCAAACCGCTGCGCAGAAGTCAACCAAACTTCACCCAATAGTGTATTGTATCACAATCTAATAGTTACATTTGAAAATTTTGTTCTAGGACATTTTGTTTGAACGCAATCATCAAACTTAATTAAAAAAGTCATTTAAGCCTTTTCACAGTGAGATCTATGCGATATGGCCGAGAAATGTAATTTTGATGTTAACTCCCAAACCGCTGCGCAGAAGTCAACCAAACTTCACCCAATAGTGTATTGTATCACATTCTAGTAGTTACATTTGAAAATTTCGTTCTAGGACATTTGATTTGAGCGCAATCCTCAAACTTAGGTCAAAAAAGCCATTTAAGCCTTTTCACAGTGAGATCTATGCGATATGGCCGAGAAATGTAATTTTGATGTTAACTCCCAAACCGCTGCGCAGAAGTCAACCAAACTTCACCCAATAGTGTATTGTATCACAATCTAGTAGTTACATTTGAAAATTTTGTTCTATGACATTTTGTTTGAACGCAATCATCAAACTTAATTAAAAAAGTAATTTAAGCCTTTTCACAGTGAGATCTATGCGATATGGCCGAGAAATGTAATTTTGATGTTAACTCCCAAACCGCCTCGCAGAAGTCAACCAAACTTCACCCATTAGTGTGTTGTATCACAATCTAGTAGTTACATGTGGGAATTTGGTTATTGGACATTTGGTTTGAGCGCAATCATTAAACTTAGGTCAAAAAAGCCATTTAAGCCTTTTCACAGTGAGATCTATGCGATATGGCCGAGAAATGTAATTTTGATGTTAACTCCAAAACCGCTGCGCAGAAGTCAACCAAACTTCACCCAATAGTGTATTGTATCACAATCTAGTAGTTACATTTGAAAATTTTGTTCTAGGAAATTTTGTTTGAGCGCAATCATCAAACTTAATTAAAAAAGTCATTTAAGCCTTTTCACAGTGAGATCTATGCGATATGGCCGAGAAATGTAATTTTGATGTTAACTCCCAAACCTCTGCGCAGAAGTCAACCAAACTTCACCCATTAGTGTATTGTATCACAATCTAGTAGTTACATGTGGAAATTTGGTTCTAGGACATTTGATTTGAGCGCAATCCTCAAACTTAGGTCAAAAAAGCCATTTAAGCCTTTTCACAGTGAGATCTATGCGATATGGCCGAGAAATGTAATTTTGATGTTAACTCCCAAACCGCTGCGCAGAAGTCAACCAAACTTCACCCAATAGTGTATTGTATCACATTCTAGTAGTTACATTTGAAAATTTCGTTCTAGGACATTTGGTTTGAGCGCAATCTTTAAACTTAGGTCAAAAAAGCCATTTAAGCCTTTTCACAGTGAGATCTATGCGATATGGCCGAGAAATGTAATTTTGATGTTAACTCCCAAACCGCTGCGCAGAAGTCAATCAAACTTCACCCAATAGTGTATTGTATCACAATCTAGTAGTTACATTTGAAAATTTTGTTCTAGGACATTTTGTTTGAACGCAATCATCAAACTTAATTAAAAAAGTCATTTAAGCCTTTTCACAGTGAGATCTATGCGATATGGCCGAGAAATGTAATTTTGATGTTAACTCCCAAACCGCTGCGCAGAAGTCAACCAAACTTCACCCAATAGTGTATTGTATCACAATCTAGTAGTTACATTTGAAAATTTTGTTCTAGGACATTTTGTTTGAACGCAATCATCAAACTTAATTAAAAAAGTCATTTAAGCCTTTTCACGGTGAGATCTATGCGATATGGCCGAGAAATGTAATTTTGATGTTAACTCCCAAACCGCTGCGCAGAAGTCAACCAAACTTCACCCAATAGTGTATTGTATCACATTCTAGTAGTTACATTTGAAAATTTCGTTCTAGGACATTTGGTTTGAGCGCAATCATTAAACTTAGGTCAAAAAAGCCATTTAAGCCTTTTCACAGTGAGATCTATGCGATATGGCCGAGAAATGTAATTTTGATGTTAACTCCCAAACCGCTGCGCAGAAGTCAACTAAACTTCACCCAATAGTGTATTGTATCACATTCTAGTAGTTACATTTGAAAATTTCGTTCTAGGACATTTGGTTTGAGCGCAATCATTAAACTTAATTAAAAAAGTCATTTAAGCCTTTTCACAGTGAGATCTATGCGATATGGCCGAGAAATGTAATTTTGATGTTAACTCCCAAACCGCTGCGCAGAAGTCAACCAAACTTCACCCATTAGTGTATTGTATCACAATCTAGTAATTACATGTGGAAATTTGGTTCTAGGACATTTGATTTGAGCGCAATCCTCAAACTTAGGTCAAAAAAGCCATTTAAGCCTTTTCACAGTGAGATCTATGCGATATGGCCGAGAAATGTAATTTTGATGTTAACTCCCAAACCGCTGCGCAGAAGTCAACCAAACTTCACCCAATAGTGTATTGTATCACAATCTAGTAGTTACATTTGAAAATTTTGTTCTATGACATTTTGTTTGAACGCAATCATCAAACTTAATTAAAAAAGTCATTTAAGCCTTTTCACAGTGAGATCTATGCGATATGGCCGAGAAATGTAATTTTGATGTTAACTCCCAAACCGCTGCGCAGAAGTCAACCAAACTTCACCCATTAGTGTATTGTATCACAATCTAGTAGTTACATGTGGAAATTTGGTTATTGGACATTTGGTTTGAGCGCAATCATTAAACTTAGGTCAAAAAAGCCATTTAAGCCTTTTCACAGTGAGATCTATGCGATATGGCCGAGAAATGTAATTTTGATGTTAACTCCCAAACCGCTGCGCAGAAGTCAACCAAACTTCACCCAATAGTGTATTGTATCACAATCTAGTAGTTACATTTGAAAATTTTGTTCTAGGAAATTTTGTTTGAGCGCAATCATCAAACTTAATTAAAAAAGTCATTTAAGCCTTTTCACAGTGAGATCTATACGATATGGCCGAGAAATGTAATTTTGATGTTAACTCCCAAACCTCTGCGCAGAAGTCAACCAAACTTCACCCATTAGTGTATTGTATCACAATCTAGTAGTTACATGTGGAAATTTGGTTCTAGGACATTTGATTTGAGCGCAATCCTCAAACTTAGGTCAAAAAAGCCATTTAAGCCTTTTCACAGTGAGATCTATGCGATATGGCCGAGAAATGTAATTTTGATGTTAACTCCCAAACCGCTGCGCAGAAGTCAACCAAACTTCACCCAATAGTGTATTGTATCACATTCTAGTAGTTACATTTGAAAATTTCGTTCTAGGACATTTGGTTTGAGCGCAATCTTTAAACTTAGGTCAAAAAAGCCATTTAAGCCTTTTCACAGTGAGATCTATGCGATATGGCCGAGAAATGTAATTTTGATGTTAACTCCCAAACCGCTGCGCAGAAGTCAACCAAACTTCACCCAATAGTGTATTGTATCACAATCTAGTAGTTACATTTGAAAATTTTGTTCTAGGACATTTTGTTTGAACGCAATCATCAAACTTAATTAAAAAAGTCATTTAAGCCTTTTCACAGTGAGATCTATGCGATATGGCCGAGAAATGTAATTTTGATGTTAACTCCCAAACCGCTGCGCAGAAGTCAACCAAACTTCACCCAATAGTGTATTGTATCACATTCTAGTAGTTACATTTGAAAATTTCGTTCTAGGACATTTGGTTTGAGCGCAATCATTAAACTTAGGTCAAAAAAGCCATTTAAGCCTTTTCACAGTGAGATCTATGCGATATGGCCGAGAAATGTAATTTTGATGTTAACTCCCAAACCGCTGCGCAGAAGTCAACCAAACTTCACCCAATAGTGTATTGTATCACAATCTAGTAGTTACATTTGAAAATTTTGTTCTAGGAAATTTTGTTTGAGCGCAATCATCAAACTTAATTAAAAAAGTCATTTAAGCCTTTTCACAGTGAGATCTATGCGATATGGCCGAGAAATGTAATTTTGATGTTAACTCCCAAACCGCTGCGCAGAAGTCAACCAAACTTCACCCATTAGTGTATTGTATCACAATCTAGTAATTACATGTGGAAATTTGGTTCTAGGACATTTGATTTGAGCGCAATCCTCAAACTTAGGTCAAAAAAGCCATTTAAGCCTTTTCACAGTGAGATCTATGCGATATGGCCGAGAAATGTAATTTTGATTTTAACTCCCAAACCGCTGCGCAGAAGTCAACCAAACTTCACCCAATAGTGTATTGTATCACAATCTAGTAGTTACATTTGAAAATTTTGTTCTATGACATTTTGTTTGAACGCAATCATCAAACTTAATTAAAAAAGTAATTTAAGCCTTTTCACAGTGAGATCTATGCGATATGGCCGAGAAATGTAATTTTGATGTTAACTCCCAAACCGCCTCGCAGAAGTCAACCAAACTTCACCCATTAGTGTGTTGTATCACAATCTAGTAGTTACATGTGGAAATTTGGTTATTGGACATTTGGTTTGAGCGCAATCATTAAACTTAGGTCAAAAAAGCCATTTAAGCCTTTTCACAGTGAGATCTATGCGATATGGCCGAGAAATGTAATTTTGATGTTAACTCCAAAACCGCTGCGCAGAAGTCAACCAAACTTCACCCAATAGTGTATTGTATCACAATCTAGTAGTTACATTTGAAAATTTTGTTCTAGGAAATTTTGTTTGAGCGCAATCATCAAACTTAATTAAAAAAGTCATTTAAGCCTTTTCACAGTGAGATCTATGCGATATGGCCGAGAAATGTAATTTTGATGTTAACTCCCAAACCTCTGCGCAGAAGTCAACCAAACTTCACCCATTAGTGTATTGTATCACAATCTAGTAGTTACATGTGGAAATTTGGTTCTAGGACATTTGATTTGAGCGCAATCCTCAAACTTAGGTCAAAAAAGCCATTTAAGCCTTTTCACAGTGAGATCTATGCGATATGGCCGAGAAATGTAATTTTGATGTTAACTCCCAAACCGCTGCGCAGAAGTCAACCAAACTTCACCCAATAGTGTATTGTATCACATTCTAGTAGTTACATTTGAAAATTTCGTTCTAGGACATTTGGTTTGAGCGCAATCTTTAAACTTAGGTCAAAAAAGCCATTTAAGCCTTTTCACAGTGAGATCTATGCGATATGGCCGAGAAAGGTAATTTTGATGTTAACTCCCAAACCGCTGCGCAGAAGTCAATCAAACTTCACCCAATAGTGTATTGTATCACAATCTAGTAGTTACATTTGAAAATTTTGTTCTAGGACATTTTGTTTGAACGCAATCATCAAACTTAATTAAAAAAGTCATTTAAGCCTTTTCACAGTGAGATCTATGCGATATGGCCGAGAAATGTAATTTTGATGTTAACTCCCAAACCGCTGCGCAGAAGTCAACCAAACTTCACCCAATAGTGTATTGTATCACAATCTAGTAGTTACATTTGAAAATTTTGTTCTAGGACATTTTGTTTGAACGCAATCATCAAACTTAATTAAAAAAGTCATTTAAGCCTTTTCACGGTGAGATCTATGCGATATGGCCGAGAAATGTAATTTTGATGTTAACTCCCAAACCGCTGCGCAGAAGTCAACCAAACTTCACCCAATAGTGTATTGTATCACATTCTAGTAGTTACATTTGAAAATTTCGTTCTAGGACATTTGGTTTGAGCGCAATCATTAAACTTAGGTCAAAAAAGCCATTTAAGCCTTTTCACAGTGAGATCTATGCGATATGGCCGAGAAATGTAATTTTGATGTTAACTCCCAAACCGCTGCGCAGAAGTCAACTAAACTTCACCCAATAGTGTATTGTATCACATTCTAGTAGTTACATTTGAAAATTTCGTTCTAGGACATTTGGTTTGAGCGCAATCATTAAACTTAATTAAAAAAGTCATTTAAGCCTTTTCACAGTGAGATCTATGCGATATGGCCGAGAAATGTAATTTTGATGTTAACTCCCAAACCGCTGCGCAGAAGTCAACCAAACTTCACCCATTAGTGTATTGTATCACAATCTAGTAATTACATGTGGAAATTTGGTTCTAGGACATTTGATTTGAGCGCAATCCTCAAACTTAGGTCAAAAAAGCCATTTAAGCCTTTTCACAGTGAGATCTATGCGATATGGCCGAGAAATGTAATTTTGATGTTAACTCCCAAACCACTGCGCAGAAGTCAACCAAACTTCACCCAATAGTGTATTGTATCACAATCTAGTAGTTACATTTGAAAATTTTGTTCTATGACATTTTGTTTGAACGCAATCATCAAACTTAATTAAAAAAGTCATTTAAGCCTTTTCACAGTGAGATCTATGCGATATGGCCGAGAAATGTAATTTTGATGTTAACTCCCAAACCGCTGCGCAGAAGTCAACCAAACTTCACCCATTAGTGTATTGTATCACAATCTAGTAGTTACATGTGGAAATTTGGTTATTGGACATTTGGTTTGAGCGCAATCATTAAACTTAGGTCAAAAAAGCCATTTAAGCCTTTTCACAGTGAGATCTATGCGATATGGCCGAGAAATGTAATTTTGATGTTAACTCCCAAACCGCTGCGCAGAAGTCAACCAAACTTCACCCAATAGTGTATTGTATCACAATCTAGTAGTTACATTTGAAAATTTTGTTCTAGGAAATTTTGTTTGAGCGCAATCATCAAACTTAATTAAAAAAGTCATTTAAGCCTTTTCACAGTGAGATCTATACGATATGGCCGAGAAATGTAATTTTGATGTTAACTCCCAAACCTCTGCGCAGAAGTCAACCAAACTTCACCCATTAGTGTATTGTATCACAATCTAGTAGTTACATGTGGAAATTTGGTTCTAGGACATTTGATTTGAGCGCAATCCTCAAACTTAGGTCAAAAAAGCCATTTAAGCCTTTTCACAGTGAGATCTATGCGATATGGCCGAGAAATGTAATTTTGATGTTAACTCCCAAACCGCTGCGCAGAAGTCAACCAAACTTCACCCAATAGTGTATTGTATCACATTCTAGTAGTTACATTTGAAAATTTCGTTCTAGGACATTTGGTTTGAGCGCAATCTTTAAACTTAGGTCAAAAAAGCCATTTAAGCCTTTTCACAGTGAGATCTATGCGATATGGCCGAGAAATGTAATTTTGATGTTAACTCCCAAACCGCTGCGCAGAAGTCAACCAAACTTCACCCAATAGTGTATTGTATCACAATCTAGTAGTTACATTTGAAAATTTTGTTCTAGGACATTTTGTTTGAACGCAATCATCAAACTTAATTAAAAAAGTCATTTAAGCCTTTTCACAGTGAGATCTATGCGATATGGCCGAGAAATGTAATTTTGATGTTAACTCCCAAACCGCTGCGCAGAAGTCAACCAAACTTCACCCAATAGTGTATTGTATCAAAATCTAGTAGTTACATTTGGAAATTTGGTTCTTGGACATTTGATTTGAGCGCAATCCTCAAACTTAGGTCAAAAAAGCCATTTAAGCCTTTTCACAGTGAGATCTATGCGATATGGCCGCGAAATGTAATTTTGATGTTAACTCCCAAACCGCTGCGCAGAAGTCAACCAAACTTCACCCAATAGTGTATTGTATCACAATCTAATAGTTACATTTGAAAATTTTGTTCTAGGACATTTTGTTTGAACGCAATCATCAAACTTAATTAAAAAAGTCATTTAAGCCTTTTCACAGTGAGATCTATGCGATATGGCCGAGAAATGTAATTTTGATGTTAACTCCCAAACCGCTGCGCAGAAGTCAACCAAACTTCACCCAATAGTGTATTGTATCACATTCTAGTAGTTACATTTGAAAATTTCGTTCTAGGACATTTGATTTGAGCGCAATCCTCAAACTTAGGTCAAAAAAGCCATTTAAGCCTTTTCACAGTGAGATCTATGCGATATGGCCGAGAAATGTAATTTTGATGTTAACTCCCAAACCGCTGCGCAGAAGTCAACCAAACTTCACCCAATAGTGTATTGTATCACAATCTAGTAGTTACATTTGAAAATTTTGTTCTATGACATTTTGTTTGAACGCAATCATCAAACTTAATTAAAAAAGTAATTTAAGCCTTTTCACAGTGAGATCTATGCGATATGGCCGAGAAATGTAATTTTGATGTTAACTCCCAAACCGCCTCGCAGAAGTCAACCAAACTTCACCCATTAGTGTGTTGTATCACAATCTAGTAGTTACATGTGGAAATTTGGTTATTGGACATTTGGTTTGAGCGCAATCATTAAACTTAGGTCAGAAAAGCCATTTAAGCCTTTTCACAGTGAGATCTATGCGATATGGCCGAGAAATGTAATTTTGATGTTAACTCCAAAACCGCTGCGCAGAAGTCAACCAAACTTCACCCAATAGTGTATTGTATCACAATCTAGTAGTTACATTTGAAAATTTTGTTCTAGGAAATTTTGTTTGAGCGCAATCATCAAACTTAATTAAAAAAGTCATTTAAGCCTTTTCACAGTGAGATCTATGCGATATGGCCGAGAAATGTAATTTTGATGTTAACTCCCAAACCTCTGCGCAGAAGTCAACCAAACTTCACCCAATAGTGTATTGTATCACATTCTAGTAGTTACATTTGAAAATTTCGTTCTAGGACATTTGATTTGAGCGCAATCCTCAAACTTAGGTCAAAAAAGCCATTTAAGCCTTTTCACAGTGAGATCTATGCGATATGGCCGAGAAATGTAATTTTGATGTTAACTCCCAAACCGCTGCGCAGAAGTCAACCAAACTTCACCCAATAGTGTATTGTATCACAATCTAGTAGTTACATTTGAAAATTTTGTTCTATGACATTTTGTTTGAACGCAATCATCAAACTTAATTAAAAAAGTAATTTAAGCCTTTTCACAGTGAGATCTATGCGATATGGCCGAGAAATGTAATTTTGATGTTAACTCCCAAACCGCCTCGCAGAAGTCAACCAAACTTCACCCATTAGTGTGTTGTATCACAATCTAGTAGTTACATGTGGAAATTTGGTTATTGGACATTTGGTTTGAGCGCAATCATTAAACTTAGGTCAGAAAAGCCATTTAAGCCTTTTCACAGTGAGATCTATGCGATATGGCCGAGAAATGTAATTTTGATGTTAACTCCAAAACCGCTGCGCAGAAGTCAACCAAACTTCACCCAATAGTGTATTGTATCACAATCTAGTAGTTACATTTGAAAATTTTGTTCTAGGAAATTTTGTTTGAGCGCAATCATCAAACTTAATTAAAAAAGTCATTTAAGCCTTTTCACAGTGAGATCTATGCGATATGGCCGAGAAATGTAATTTTGATGTTAACTCCCAAACCTCTGCGCAGAAGTCAACTAAACTTCACCCATTAGTGTATTGTATCACAATCTAGTAGTTACATGTGGAAATTTGGTTCTAGGACATTTGATTTGAGCGCAATCCTCAAACTTAGGTCAAAAAAGCCATTTAAGCCTTTTCACAGTGAGATCTATGCGATATGGCCGAGAAATGTAATTTTGATGTTAACTCCCAAACCGCTGCGCAGAAGTCAACCAAACTTCACCCAATAGTGTATTGTATCACATTCTAGTAGTTACATTTGAAAATTTCGTTCTAGGACATTTGGTTTGAGCGCAATCTTTAAACTTAGGTCAAAAAAGCCATTTAAGCCTTTTCACAGTGAGATCTATGCGATATGGCCGAGAAATGTAATTTTGATGTTAACTCCCAAACCGCTGCGCAGAAGTCAATCAAACTTCACCCAATAGTGTATTGTATCACAATCTAGTAGTTACATTTGAAAATTTTGTTCTAGGACATTTTGTTTGAACGCAATCATCAAACTTAATTAAAAAAGTCATTTAAGCCTTTTCACAGTGAGATCTATGCGATATGGCCGAGAAATGTAATTTTGATGTTAACTCCCAAACCGCTGCGCAGAAGTCAACCAAACTTCACCCAATAGTGTATTGTATCACAATCTAGTAGTTACATTTGAAAATTTTGTTCTAGGACATTTTGTTTGAACGCAATCATCAAACTTAATTAAAAAAGTCATTTAAGCCTTTTCACGGTGAGATCTATGCGATATGGCCGAGAAATGTAATTTTGATGTTAACTCCCAAACCGCTGCGCAGAAGTCAACCAAACTTCACCCAATAGTGTATTGTATCACATTCTAGTAGTTACATTTGAAAATTTCGTTCTAGGACATTTGGTTTGAGCGCAATCATTAAACTTAGGTCAAAAAAGCCATTTAAGCCTTTTCACAGTGAGATCTATGCGATATGGCCGAGAAATGTAATTTTGATGTTAACTCCCAAACCGCTGCGCAGAAGTCAACTAAACTTCACCCAATAGTGTATTGTATCACATTCTAGTAGTTACATTTGAAAATTTCGTTCTAGGACATTTGGTTTGAGCGCAATCATTAAACTTAATTAAAAAAGTCATTTAAGCCATTTCACAGTGAGATCTATGCGATATGGCCGAGAAATGTAATTTTGATGTTAACTCCCAAACCGCTGCGCAGAAGTCAACCAACCTTCACCCAATAGTGTATTGTATCACATTCTAGTAGTTACATTTGAAAATTTCGTTCTAGGACATTTGATTTGAGCGCAATCCTCAAACTTAGGTCAAAAAAGCCATTTAAGCCTTTTCACAGTGAGATCTATGCGATATGGCCGAGAAATGTAATTTTGATGTTAACTCCCAAACCGCTGCGCAGAAGTCAACCAAACTTCACCCAATAGTGTATTGTATCACAATCTAGTAGTTACATTTGAAAATTTTGTTCTATGACATTTTGTTTGAACGCAATCATCAAACTTAATTAAAAAAGTAATTTAAGCCTTTTCACAGTGAGATCTATGCGATATGGCCGAGAAATGTAATTTTGATGTTAACTCCCAAACCGCCTCGCAGAAGTCAACCAAACTTCACCCATTAGTGTGTTGTATCACAATCTAGTAGTTACATGTGGAAATTTGGTTATTGGACATTTGGTTTGAGCGCAATCATTAAACTTAGGTCAAAAAAGCCATTTAAGCCTTTTCACAGTGAGATCTATGCGATATGGCCGAGAAATGTAATTTTGATGTTAACTCCAAAACCGCTGCGCAGAAGTCAACCAAACTTCACCCAATAGTGTATTGTATCACAATCTAGTAGTTACATTTGAAAATTTTGTTCTAGGAAATTTTGTTTGAGCGCAATCATCAAACTTAATTAAAAAAGTCATTTAAGCCTTTTCACAGTGAGATCTATGCGATATGGCCGAGAAATGTAATTTTGATGTTAACTCCCAAACCTCTGCGCAGAAGTCAACCAAACTTCACCCATTAGTGTATTGTATCACAATCTAGTAGTTACATGTGGAAATTTGGTTCTAGGACATTTGATTTGAGCGCAATCCTCAAACTTAGGTCAAAAAAGCCATTTAAGCCTTTTCACAGTGAGATCTATGCGATATGGCCGCGAAATGTAATTTTGATGTTAACTCCCAAACCGCTGCGCAGAAGTCAACCAAACTTCACCCAATAGTGTATTGTATCACAATCTAATAGTTACATTTGAAAATTTTGTTCTAGGACATTTTGTTTGAACGCAATCATCAAACTTAATTAAAAAAGTCATTTAAGCCTTTTCACAGTGAGATCTATGCGATATGGCCGAGAAATGTAATTTTGATGTTAACTCCCAAACCGCTGCGCAGAAGTCAACCAAACTTCACCCAATAGTGTATTGTATCACATTCTAGTAGTTACATTTGAAAATTTCGTTCTAGGACATTTGATTTGAGCGCAATCCTCAAACTTAGGTCAAAAAAGCCATTTAAGCCTTTTCACAGTGAGATCTATGCGATATGGCCGAGAAATGTAATTTTGATGTTAACTCCCAAACCGCTGCGCAGAAGTCAACCAAACTTCACCCAATAGTGTATTGTATCACAATCTAGTAGTTACATTTGAAAATTTTGTTCTATGACATTTTGTTTGAACGCAATCATCAAACTTAATTAAAAAAGTAATTTAAGCCTTTTCACAGTGAGATCTATGCGATATGGCCGAGAAATGTAATTTTGATGTTAACTCCCAAACCGCCTCGCAGAAGTCAACCAAACTTCACCCATTAGTGTGTTGTATCACAATCTAGTAGTTACATGTGGAAATTTGGTTATTGGACATTTGGTTTGAGCGCAATCATTAAACTTAGGTCAGAAAAGCCATTTAAGCCTTTTCACAGTGAGATCTATGCGATATGGCCGAGAAATGTAATTTTGATGTTAACTCCAAAACCGCTGCGCAGAAGTCAACCAAACTTCACCCAATAGTGTATTGTATCACAATCTAGTAGTTACATTTGAAAATTTTGTTCTAGGAAATTTTGTTTGAGCGCAATCATCAAACTTAATTAAAAAAGTCATTTAAGCCTTTTCACAGTGAGATCTATGCGATATGGCCGAGAAATGTAATTTTGATGTTAACTCCCAAACCTCTGCGCAGAAGTCAACCAAACTTCACCCATTAGTGTATTGTATCACAATCTAGTAGTTACATGTGGAAATTTGGTTCTAGGACATTTGATTTGAGCGCAATCCTCAAACTTAGGTCAAAAAAGCCATTTAAGCCTTTTCACAGTGAGATCTATGCGATATGGCCGAGAAATGTAATTTTGATGTTAACTCCCAAACCGCTGCGCAGAAGTCAACCAAACTTCACCCAATAGTGTATTGTATCACATTCTAGTAGTTACATTTGAAAATTTCGTTCTAGGACATTTGGTTTGAGCGCAATCTTTAAACTTAGGTCAA
This sequence comes from Corythoichthys intestinalis, assembly GCF_030265065.1. Classification (NCBI taxonomy): domain Eukaryota; kingdom Metazoa; phylum Chordata; class Actinopteri; order Syngnathiformes; family Syngnathidae; genus Corythoichthys; species Corythoichthys intestinalis. The sequence continues at coordinate 565,213 of NW_026651600.1, read as the reverse complement.
AAAAGCCATTTAAGCCTTTTCACAGTGAGATCTATGCGATATGGCCGAGAAATGTAATTTTGATGTTAACTCCCAAACCGCTGCGCAGAAGTCAATCAAACTTCACCCAATAGTGTATTGTATCACAATCTAGTAGTTACATTTGAAAATTTTGTTCTAGGACATTTTGTTTGAACGCAATCATCAAACTTAATTAAAAAAGTCATTTAAGCCTTTTCACAGTGAGATCTATGCGATATGGCCGAGAAATGTAATTTTGATGTTAACTCCCAAACCGCTGCGCAGAAGTCAACCAAACTTCACCCAATAGTGTATTGTATCACAATCTAGTAGTTACATTTGAAAATTTTGTTCTAGGACATTTTGTTTGAACGCAATCATCAAACTTAATTAAAAAAGTCATTTAAGCCTTTTCACGGTGAGATCTATGCGATATGGCCGAGAAATGTAATTTTGATGTTAACTCCCAAACCGCTGCGCAGAAGTCAACCAAACTTCACCCAATAGTGTATTGTATCACATTCTAGTAGTTACATTTGAAAATTTCGTTCTAGGACATTTGGTTTGAGCGCAATCATTAAACTTAGGTCAAAAAAGCCATTTAAGCCTTTTCACAGTGAGATCTATGCGATATGGCCGAGAAATGTAATTTTGATGTTAACTCCCAAACCGCTGCGCAGAAGTCAACTAAACTTCACCCAATAGTGTATTGTATCACATTCTAGTAGTTACATTTGAAAATTTCGTTCTAGGACATTTGGTTTGAGCGCAATCATTAAACTTAATTAAAAAAGTCATTTAAGCCATTTCACAGTGAGATCTATGCGATATGGCCGAGAAATGTAATTTTGATGTTAACTCCCAAACCGCTGCGCAGAAGTCAACCAACCTTCACCCAATAGTGTATTGTATCACATTCTAGTAGTTACATTTGAAAATTTCGTTCTAGGACATTTGATTTGAGCGCAATCCTCAAACTTAGGTCAAAAAAGCCATTTAAGCCTTTTCACAGTGAGATCTATGCGATATGGCCGAGAAATGTAATTTTGATGTTAACTCCCAAACCGCTGCGCAGAAGTCAACCAAACTTCACCCAATAGTGTATTGTATCACAATCTAGTAGTTACATTTGAAAATTTTGTTCTATGACATTTTGTTTGAACGCAATCATCAAACTTAATTAAAAAAGTAATTTAAGCCTTTTCACAGTGAGATCTATGCGATATGGCCGAGAAATGTAATTTTGATGTTAACTCCCAAACCGCCTCGCAGAAGTCAACCAAACTTCACCCATTAGTGTGTTGTATCACAATCTAGTAGTTACATGTGGAAATTTGGTTATTGGACATTTGGTTTGAGCGCAATCATTAAACTTAGGTCAAAAAAGCCATTTAAGCCTTTTCACAGTGAGATCTATGCGATATGGCCGAGAAATGTAATTTTGATGTTAACTCCAAAACCGCTGCGCAGAAGTCAACCAAACTTCACCCAATAGTGTATTGTATCACAATCTAGTAGTTACATTTGAAAATTTTGTTCTAGGAAATTTTGTTTGAGCGCAATCATCAAACTTAATTAAAAAAGTCATTTAAGCCTTTTCACAGTGAGATCTATGCGATATGGCCGAGAAATGTAATTTTGATGTTAACTCCCAAACCTCTGCGCAGAAGTCAACCAAACTTCACCCATTAGTGTATTGTATCACAATCTAGTAGTTACATGTGGAAATTTGGTTCTAGGACATTTGATTTGAGCGCAATCCTCAAACTTAGGTCAAAAAAGCCATTTAAGCCTTTTCACAGTGAGATCTATGCGATATGGCCGAGAAATGTAATTTTGATGTTAACTCCCAAACCGCTGCGCAGAAGTCAACCAAACTTCACCCAATAGTGTATTGTATCACATTCTAGTAGTTACATTTGAAAATTTCGTTCTAGGACATTTGGTTTGAGCGCAATCTTTAAACTTAGGTCAAAAAAGCCATTTAAGCCTTTTCACAGTGAGATCTATGCGATATGGCCGAGAAATGTAATTTTGATGTTAACTCCCAAACCGCTGCGCAGAAGTCAATCAAACTTCACCCAATAGTGTATTGTATCACAATCTAGTAGTTACATTTGAAAATTTTGTTCTAGGACATTTTGTTTGAACGCAATCATCAAACTTAATTAAAAAAGTCATTTAAGCCTTTTCACAGTGAGATCTATGCGATATGGCCGAGAAATGTAATTTTGATGTTAACTCCCAAACCGCTGCGCAGAAGTCAACCAAACTTCACCCAATAGTGTATTGTATCACAATCTAGTAGTTACATTTGAAAATTTTGTTCTAGGACATTTTGTTTGAACGCAATCATCAAACTTAATTAAAAAAGTCATTTAAGCCTTTTCACGGTGAGATCTATGCGATATGGCCGAGAAATGTAATTTTGATGTTAACTCCCAAACCGCTGCGCAGAAGTCAACCAAACTTCACCCAATAGTGTATTGTATCACATTCTAGTAGTTACATTTGAAAATTTCGTTCTAGGACATTTGGTTTGAGCGCAATCATTAAACTTAGGTCAAAAAAGCCATTTAAGCCTTTTCACAGTGAGATCTATGCGATATGGCCGAGAAATGTAATTTTGATGTTAACTCCCAAACCGCTGCGCAGAAGTCAACTAAACTTCACCCAATAGTGTATTGTATCACATTCTAGTAGTTACATTTGAAAATTTCGTTCTAGGACATTTGGTTTGAGCGCAATCATTAAACTTAATTAAAAAAGTCATTTAAGCCTTTTCACAGTGAGATCTATGCGATATGGCCGAGAAATGTAATTTTGATGTTAACTCCCAAACCGCTGCGCAGAAGTCAACCAAACTTCACCCATTAGTGTATTGTATCACAATCTAGTAATTACATGTGGAAATTTGGTTCTAGGACATTTGATTTGAGCGCAATCCTCAAACTTAGGTCAAAAAAGCCATTTAAGCCTTTTCACAGTGAGATCTATGCGATATGGCCGAGAAATGTAATTTTGATGTTAACTCCCAAACCGCTGCGCAGAAGTCAACTAAACTTCACCCAATAGTGTATTGTATCACAATCTAGTAGTTACATTTGAAAATTTTGTTCTATGACATTTTGTTTGAACGCAATCATCAAACTTAATTAAAAAAGTCATTTAAGCCTTTTCACAGTGAGATCTATGCGATATGGCCGAGAAATGTAATTTTGATGTTAACTCCCAAACCGCTGCGCAGAAGTCAACCAAACTTCACCCATTAGTGTATTGTATCACAATCTAGTAGTTACATGTGGAAATTTGGTTATTGGACATTTGGTTTGAGCGCAATCATTAAACTTAGGTCAAAAAAGCCATTTAAGCCTTTTCACAGTGAGATCTATGCGATATGGCCGAGAAATGTAATTTTGATGTTAACTCCCAAACCGCTGCGCAGAAGTCAACCAAACTTCACCCAATAGTGTATTGTATCACAATCTAGTAGTTACATTTGAAAATTTTGTTCTAGGAAATTTTGTTTGAGCGCAATCATCAAACTTAATTAAAAAAGTCATTTAAGCCTTTTCACAGTGAGATCTATACGATATGGCCGAGAAATGTAATTTTGATGTTAACTCCCAAACCTCTGCGCAGAAGTCAACCAAACTTCACCCATTAGTGTATTGTATCACAATCTAGTAGTTACATGTGGAAATTTGGTTCTAGGACATTTGATTTGAGCGCAATCCTCAAACTTAGGTCAAAAAAGCCATTTAAGCCTTTTCACAGTGAGATCTATGCGATATGGCCGAGAAATGTAATTTTGATGTTAACTCCCAAACCGCTGCGCAGAAGTCAACCAAACTTCACCCAATAGTGTATTGTATCACATTCTAGTAGTTACATTTGAAAATTTCGTTCTAGGACATTTGGTTTGAGCGCAATCTTTAAACTTAGGTCAAAAAAGCCATTTAAGCCTTTTCACAGTGAGATCTATGCGATATGGCCGAGAAATGTAATTTTGATGTTAACTCCCAAACCGCTGCGCAGAAGTCAACCAAACTTCACCCAATAGTGTATTGTATCACAATCTAGTAGTTACATTTGAAAATTTTGTTCTAGGACATTTTGTTTGAACGCAATCATCAAACTTAATTAAAAAAGTCATTTAAGCCTTTTCACAGTGAGATCTATGCGATATGGCCGAGAAATGTAATTTTGATGTTAACTCCCAAACCGCTGCGCAGAAGTCAACCAAACTTCACCCAATAGTGTATTGTATCAAAATCTAGTAGTTACATTTGGAAATTTGGTTCTTGGACATTTGATTTGAGCGCAATCCTCAAACTTAGGTCAAAAAAGCCATTTAAGCCTTTTCACAGTGAGATCTATGCGATATGGCCGAGAAATGTAATTTTGATGTTAACTCCCAAACCGCTGCGCAGAAGTCAACCAAACTTCACCCAATAGTGTATTGTATCACAATCTAATAGTTACATTTGAAAATTTTGTTCTAGGACATTTTGTTTGAACGCAATCATCAAACTTAATTAAAAAAGTCATTTAAGCCTTTTCACAGTGAGATCTATGCGATATGGCCGAGAAATGTAATTTTGATGTTAACTCCCAAACCGCTGCGCAGAAGTCAACCAAACTTCACCCAATAGTGTATTGTATCACATTCTAGTAGTTACATTTGAAAATTTCGTTCTAGGACATTTGGTTTGAGCGCAATCATTAAACTTAGGTCAAAAAAGCCATTTAAGCCTTTTCACAGTGAGATCTATGCGATATGGCCGAGAAATGTAATTTTGATGTTAACTCCCAAACCGCTGCGCAGAAGTCAACCAAACTTCACCCAATAGTGTATTGTATCACAATCTAGTAGTTACATTTGAAAATTTTGTTCTAGGAAATTTTGTTTGAGCGCAATCATCAAACTTAATTAAAAAAGTCATTTAAGCCTTTTCACAGTGAGATCTATGCGATATGGCCGAGAAATGTAATTTTGATGTTAACTCCCAAACCGCTGCGCAGAAATCAACCAAACTTCACCCATTAGTGTATTGTATCACAATCTAGTAGTTACATGTGAAAATTTGGTTCTAGGACATTTGATTTGAGCGCAATCCTCAAACTTAGGTCAAAAAAGCCATTTAAGCCTTTTCACAGTGAGATCTATGCGATATGGCCGAGAAATGTAATTTTGATGTTAACTCCCAAACCGCTGCGCAGAAGTCAACCAAACTTCACCCAATAGTGTATTGTATCACAATCTAGTAGTTACATTTGGAAATTTGGTTCTTGGACATTTGATTTGAGCGCAATCCTCAAACTTAGGTCAAAAAAGCCATTTAAGCCTTTTCACAGTGAGATCTATGCGATATGGCCGAGAAATGTAATTTTGATGTTAACTCCCAAACCGCTGCGCAGAAGTCAACCAAACTTCACCCAATAGTGTATTGTATCACAATCTAGTAGTTACATTTGAAAATTTTGTTCTAGGAAATTTTGTTTGAGCGCAATCATCAAACTTAATTAAAAATGTCATTTAAGCCTTTTCACAGTGAGATCTATGCGATATGGCCGAGAAATGTAATTTTGATGTTAACTCCCAAACCGCTGCGCAGAAGTCAACCAAACTTCACCCATTAGTGTATTGTATCACAATCTAGTAGTTACATGTGAAAATTTGGTTCTAGGACATTTGATTTGAGCGCAATCCTCAAACTTAGGTCAAAAAAGCCATTTAAGCCTTTTCACAGTGAGATCTATGCGATATGGCCGAGAAATGTAATTTTGATGTTAACTCCCAAACCGCTGCGCAGAAGTCAACCAAACTTCACCCAATAGTGTATTGTATCACATTCTAGTAGTTACATTTGAAAATTTCGTTCTAGGACATTTGGTTTGAGCGCAATCATTAAACTTAGGTCAAAAAAGCCATTTAAGCCTTTTCACAGTGAGATCTATGCGATATGGCCGAGAAATGTAATTTTGATGTTAACTCCCAAACCGCTGCGCAGAAGTCAACTAAACTTCACCCAATAGTGTATTGTATCACATTCTAGTAGTTATATTTGAAAATTTCGTTCTAGGACATTTGGTTTGAGCGCAATCATTAAACTTAATTAAAAAAGTCATTTAAGCCTTTTCACAGTGAGATCTATGCGATATGGCCGAGAAATGTAATTTTGATGTTAACTCCCAAACCGCTGCGCAGAAGTCAACCAAACTTCACCCATTAGTGTATTGTATCACAATCTAGTAATTACATGTGGAAATTTGGTTCTAGGACATTTGATTTGAGCGCAATCCTCAAACTTAGGTCAAAAAAGCCATTTAAGCCTTTTCACAGTGAGATCTATGCGATATGGCCGAGAAATGTAATTTTGATGTTAACTCCCAAACCGCTGCGCAGAAGTCAACCAAACTTCACCCAATAGTGTATTGTATCACAATCTAGTAGTTACATTTGAAAATTTTGTTCTATGACATTTTGTTTGAACGCAATCATCAAACTTAATTAAAAAAGTCATTTAAGCCTTTTCACAGTGAGATCTATGCGATATGGCCGAGAAATGTAATTTTGATGTTAACTCCCAAACCGCTGCGCAGAAGTCAACCAAACTTCACCCATTAGTGTATTGTATCACAATCTAGTAGTTACATGTGGAAATTTGGTTATTGGACATTTGGTTTGAGCGCAATCATCAAACTTAATTAAAAAAGTCATTTAAGCCTTTTCACAGTGAGATCTATGCGATATGGCCGAGAAATGTAATTTTGATGTTAACTCCCAAACCGCTGCGCAGAAATCAACCAAACTTCACCCATTAGTGTATTGTATCACAATCTAGTAGTTACATGTGAAAATTTGGTTCTAGGACATTTGATTTGAGCGCAATCCTCAAACTTAGGTCAAAAAAGCCATTTAAGCCTTTTCACAGTGAGATCTATGCGATATGGCCGAGAAATGTAATTTTGATGTTAACTCCCAAACCGCTGCGCAGAAGTCAACCAAACTTCACCCAATAGTGTATTGTATCACAATCTAGTAGTTACATTTGGAAATTTGGTTCTTGGACATTTGATTTGAGCGCAATCCTCAAACTTAGGTCAAAAAAGCCATTTAAGCCTTTTCACAGTGAGATCTATGCGATATGGCCGAGAAATGTAATTTTGATGTTAACTCCCAAACCGCTGCGCAGAAGTCAACCAAACTTCACCCAATAGTGTATTGTATCACAATCTAGTAGTTACATTTGAAAATTTTGTTCTAGGAAATTTTGTTTGAGCGCAATCATCAAACTTAATTAAAAATGTCATTTAAGCCTTTTCACAGTGAGATCTATGCGATATGGCCGAGAAATGTAATTTTGATGTTAACTCCAAAACCGCTGCGCAGAAGTCAACCAAACTTCACCCATTAGTGTATTGTATCACAATCTAGTAGTTACATGTGAAAATTTGGTTCTAGGACATTTGATTTGAGCGCAATCCTCAAACTTAGGTCAAAAAAGCCATTTAAGCCTTTTCACAGTGAGATCTATGCGATATGGCCGAGAAATGTAATTTTGATGTTAACTCCCAAACCGCTGCGCAGAAGTCAACCAAACTTCACCCAATAGTGTATTGTATCACATTCTAGTAGTTACATTTGAAAATTTCGTTCTAGGACATTTGGTTTGAGCGCAATCATTAAACTTAGGTCAAAAAAGCCATTTAAGCCTTTTCACAGTGAGATCTATGCGATATGGCCGAGAAATGTAATTTTGATGTTAACTCCCAAACCGCTGCGCAGAAGTCAACTAAACTTCACCCAATAGTGTATTGTATCACATTCTAGTAGTTACATTTGAAAATTTCGTTCTAGGACATTTGGTTTGAGCGCAATCATTAAACTTAATTAAAAAAGTCATTTAAGCCTTTTCACAGTGAGATCTATGCGATATGGCCGAGAAATGTAATTTTGATGTTAACTCCCAAACCGCTGCGCAGAAGTCAACCAAACTTCACCCATTAGTGTATTGTATCACAATCTAGTAATTACATGTGGAAATTTGGTTCTAGGACATTTGATTTGAGCGCAATCCTCAAACTTAGGTCAAAAAAGCCATTTAAGCCTTTTCACAGTGAGATCTATGCGATATGGCCGAGAAATGTAATTTTGATGTTAACTCCCAAACCGCTGCGCAGAAGTCAACCAAACTTCACCCAATAGTGTATTGTATCACAATCTAGTAGTTACATTTGAAAATTTTGTTCTATGACATTTTGTTTGAACGCAATCATCAAACTTAATTAAAAAAGTCATTTAAGCCTTTTCACAGTGAGATCTATGCGATATGGCCGAGAAATGTAATTTTGATGTTAACTCCCAAACCGCTGCGCAGAAGTCAACCAAACTTCACCCATTAGTGTATTGTATCACAATCTAGTAGTTACATGTGGAAATTTGGTTATTGGACATTTGGTTTGAGCGCAATCATCAAACTTAATTAAAAAAGTCATTTAAGCCTTTTCACAGTGAGATCTATGCGATATGGCCGAGAAATGTAATTTTGATGTTAACTCCCAAACCGCTGCGCAGAAATCAACCAAACTTCACCCATTAGTGTATTGTATCACAATCTAGTAGTTACATGTGAAAATTTGGTTCTAGGACATTTGATTTGAGCGCAATCCTCAAACTTAGGTCAAAAAAGCCATTTAAGCCTTTTCACAGTGAGATCTATGCGATATGGCCGAGAAATGTAATTTTGATGTTAACTCCCAAACCGCTGCGCAGAAGTCAACCAAACTTCACCCAATAGTGTTATGTATCACAATCTAGTAGTTACATTTGGAAATTTGGTTCTTGGACATTTGATTTGAGCGCAATCCTCAAACTTAGGTCAAAAAAGCCATTTAAGCCTTTTCACAGTGAGATCTATGCGATATGGCCGAGAAATGTAATTTTGATGTTAACTCCCAAACCGCTGCGCAGAAGTCAACCAAACTTCACCCAATAGTGTATTGTATCACAATCTAGTAGTTACATTTGAAAATTTTGTTCTAGGAAATTTTGTTTGAGCGCAATCATCAAACTTAATTAAAAATGACATTTAAGCCTTTTCACAGTGAGATCTATGCGATATGGCCGAGAAATGTAATTTTGATGTTAACTCCCAAACCGCTGCGCAGAAGTCAACCAAACTTCACCCATTAGTGTATTGTATCACAATCTAGTAGTTACATGTGAAAATTTGGTTCTAGGACATTTGATTTGAGCGCAATCCTCAAACTTAGGTCAAAAAAGCCATTTAAGCCTTTTCACAGTGAGATCTATGCGATATGGCCGAGAAATGTAATTTTGATGTTAACTCCCAAACCGCTGCGCAGAAGTCAACCAAACTTCACCCAATAGTGTATTGTATCACATTCTAGTAGTTACATTTGAAAATTTCGTTCTAGGACATTTGGTTTGAGCGCAATCATTAAACTTAGGTCAAAAAAGCCATTTAAGCCTTTTCACAGTGAGATCTATGCGATATGGCCGAGAAATGTAATTTTGATGTTAACTCCCAAACCGCTGCGCAGAAGTCAACTAAACTTCACCCAATAGTGTATTGTATCACATTCTAGTAGTTACATTTGAAAATTTCGTTCTAGGACATTTGGTTTGAGCGCAATCATTAAACTTAATTAAAAAAGTCATTTAAGCCTTTTCACAGTGAGATCTATGCGATATGGCCGAGAAATGTAATTTTGATGTTAACTCCCAAACCGCTGCGCAGAAGTCAACCAAACTTCACCCATTAGTGTATTGTATCACAATCTAGTAATTACATGTGGAAATTTGGTTCTAGGACATTTGATTTGAGCGCAATCCTCAAACTTAGGTCAAAAAAGCCATTTAAGCCTTTTCACAGTGAGATCTATGCGATATGGCCGAGAAATGTAATTTTGATGTTAACTCCCAAACCGCTGCGCAGAAGTCAACCAAACTTCACCCAATAGTGTATTGTATCACAATCTAGTAGTTACATTTGAAAATTTTGTTCTATGACATTTTGTTTGAACGCAATCATCAAACTTAATTAAAAAAGTCATTTAAGCCTTTTCACAGTGAGATCTATGCGATATGGCCGAGAAATGTAATTTTGATGTTAACTCCCAAACCGCTGCGCAGAAGTCAACCAAACTTCACCCATTAGTGTATTGTATCACAATCTAGTAGTTACATGTGGAAATTTGGTTATTGGACATTTGGTTTGAGCGCAATCATTAAACTTAGGTCAAAAAAGCCATTTAAGCCTTTTCACAGTGAGATCTATGCGATATGGCCGAGAAATGTAATTTTGATGTTAACTCCCAAACCGCTGCGCAGAAGTCAACCAAACTTCACCCAATAGTGTATTGTATCACAATCTAGTAGTTACATTTGAAAATTTTGTTCTAGAAAATTTTGTTTGAGCGCAATCATCAAACTTAATTAAAAAAGTCATTTAAGCCTTTTCACAGTGAGATCTATGCGATATGGCCGAGAAATGTAATTTTGATGTTAACTCCCAAACCTCTGCGCAGAAGTCAACCAAACTTCACCCATTAGTGTATTGTATCACAATCTAGTAGTTACATGTGGAAATTTGGTTCTAGGACATTTGATTTGAGCGCAATCCTCAAACTTAGGTCAAAAAAGCCATTTAAGCCTTTTCACAGTGAGATCTATGCGATATGGCCGAGAAATGTAATTTTGATGTTAACTCCCAAACCGCTGCGCAGAAGTCAACCAAACTTCACCCAATAGTGTATTGTATCACAATCTAGTAGTTACATTTGAAAATTTTGTTCTATGACATTTTGTTTGAACGCAATCATCAAACTTAATTAAAAAAGTCATTTAAGCCTTTTCACAGTGAGATCTATGCGATATGGCCGAGAAATGTAATTTTGATGTTAACTCCCAAACCGCTGCGCAGAAGTCAACCAAACTTCACCCATTAGTGTATTGTATCACATGCTAGTAGTTACATGTGGAAATTTGGTTCTAGGACATTTGATTTGAGCGCAATCCTCAAACTTAGGTCAAAAAAGCCATTTAAGCCTTTTCACAGTGAGATCTATGCGATATGGCCGAGAAATGTAATTTTGATGTTAACTCCCAAACCGCTGCGCAGAAGTCAACCAAACTTCACCCAATAGTGTATTGTATCACATTCTAGTAGTTACATTTGAAAATTTCGTTCTAGGACATTTGGTTTGAGCGCAATCTTTAAACTTAGGTCAAAAAAGCCATTTAAGCCTTTTCACAGTGAGATCTATGCGATATGGCCGAGAAATGTAATTTTGATGTTAACTCCCAAACCGCTGCGCAGAAGTCAACCAAACTTCACCCAATAGTGTATTGTATCACAATCTAGTAGTTACATTTGAAAATTTTGTTCTAGGACATTTTGTTTGAACGCAATCATCAAACTTAATTAAAAAAGTCATTTAAGCCTTTTCACAGTGAGATCTATGCGATATGGCCGAGAAATGTAATTTTGATGTTAACTCCCAAACCGCTGCGCAGAAGTCAACCAAACTTCACCCAATAGTGTATTGTATCACAATCTAGTAGTTACATTTGGAAATTTGGTTCTTGGACATTTGATTTGAGCGCAATCCTCAAACTTAGGTCAAAAAAGCCATTTAAGCCTTTTCACAGTGAGATCTATGCGATATGGCCGAGAAATGTAATTTTGATGTTAACTCCCAAACCGCTGCGCAGAAGTCAACCAAACTTCACCCAATAGTGTATTGTATCACAATCTAATAGTTACATTTGAAAATTTTGTTCTAGGACATTTTGTTTGAACGCAATCATCAAACTTAATTAAAAAAGTCATTTAAGCCTTTTCACAGTGAGATCTATGCGATATGGCCGAGAAATGTAATTTTGATGTTAACTCCCAAACCGCTGCGCAGAAGTCAACCAAACTTCACCCAATAGTGTATTGTATCACATTCTAGTAGTTACATTTGAAAATTTCGTTCTAGGACATTTGGTTTGAGCGCAATCATTAAACTTAGGTCAAAAAAGCCATTTAAGCCTTTTCACAGTGAGATCTATGCGATATGGCCGAGAAATGTAATTTTGATGTTAACTCCCAAACCGCTGCGCAGAAGTCAACCAAACTTCACCCAATAGTGTATTGTATCACAATCTAGTAGTTACATTTGAAAATTTTGTTCTAGGAAATTTTGTTTGAGCGCAATCATCAAACTTAATTAAAAAAGTCATTTAAGCCTTTTCACAGTGAGATCTATGCGATATGGCCGAGAAATGTAATTTTGATGTTAACTCCCAAACCGCTGCGCAGAAATCAACCAAACTTCACCCATTAGTGTATTGTATCACAATCTAGTAGTTACATGTGAAAATTTGGTTCTAGGACATTTGATTTGAGCGCAATCCTCAAACTTAGGTCAAAAAAGCCATTTAAGCCTTTTCACAGTGAGATCTATGCGATATGGCCGAGAAATGTAATTTTGATGTTAACTCCCAAACCGCTGCGCAGAAGTCAACCAAACTTCACCCAATAGTGTATTGTATCACATTCTAGTAGTTACATTTGGAAATTTGGTTCTTGGACATTTGATTTGAGCGCAATCCTCAAACTTAGGTCAAAAAAGCCATTTAAGCCTTTTCACAGTGAGATCTATGCGATATGGCCGAGAAATGTAATTTTGATGTTAACTCCCAAACCGCTGCGCAGAAGTCAACCAAACTTCACCCAATAGTGTATTGTATCACAATCTAGTAGTTACATTTGAAAATTTTGTTCTAGGAAATTTTGTTTGAGCGCAATCATCAAACTTAATTAAAAATGTCATTTAAGCCTTTTCACAGTGAGATCTATGCGATATGGCCGAGAAATGTAATTTTGATGTTAACTCCCAAACCGCTGCGCAGAAGTCAACCAAACTTCACCCATTAGTGTATTGTATCACAATCTAGTAGTTACATGTGAAAATTTGGTTCTAGGACATTTGATTTGAGCGCAATCCTCAAACTTAGGTCAAAAAAGCCATTTAAGCATTTTCACAGTGAGATCTATGCGATATGGCCGAGGAATGTAATTTTGATGTTAACTCCCAAACCGCTGCGCAGAAGTCAACCAAACTTCACCCAATAGTGTATTGTATCACATTCTAGTAGTTACATTTGAAAATTTCGTTCTAGGACATTTGGTTTGAGCGCAATCATTAAACTTAGGTCAAAAAAGCCATTTAAGCCTTTTCACAGTGAGATCTATGCGATATGGCCGAGAAATGTAATTTTGATGTTAACTCCCAAACCGCTGCGCAGAAGTCAACTAAACTTCACCCAATAGTGTATTGTATCACATTCTAGTAGTTACATTTGAAAATTTCGTTCTAGGACATTTGGTTTGAGCGCAATCATTAAACTTAATTAAAAAAGTCATTTAAGCCTTTTCACAGTGAGATCTATGCGATATGGCCGAGAAATGTAATTTTGATGTTAACTCCCAAACCGCTGCGCAGAAGTCAACCAAACTTCACCCATTAGTGTATTGTATCACAATCTAGTAATTACATGTGGAAATTTGGTTCTAGGACATTTGATTTGAGCGCAATCCTCAAACTTAGGTCAAAAAAGCCATTTAAGCCTTTTCACAGTGAGATCTATGCGATATGGCCGAGAAATGTAATTTTGATGTTAACTCCCAAACCGCTGCGCAGAAGTCAACCAAACTTCACCCAATAGTGTATTGTATCACAATCTAGTAGTTACATTTGAAAATTTTGTTCTATGACATTTTGTTTGAACGCAATCATCAAACTTAATTAAAAAAGTCATTTAAGCCTTTTCACAGTGAGATCTATGCGATATGGCCGAGAAATGTAATTTTGATGTTAACTCCCAAACCGCTGCGCAGAAGTCAACCAAACTTCACCCATTAGTGTATTGTATCACAATCTAGTAGTTACATGTGGAAATTTGGTTATTGGACATTTGGTTTGAGCGCAATCATTAAACTTAGGTCAAAAAAGCCATTTAAGCCTTTTCACAGTGAGATCTATGCGATATGGCCGAGAAATGTAATTTTGATGTTAACTCCCAAACCGCTGCGCAGAAGTCAACCAAACTTCACCCAATAGTGTATTGTATCACAATCTAGTAGTTACATTTGAAAATTTTGTTCTAGGAAATTTTGTTTGAGCGCAATCATCAAACTTAATTAAAAAAGTCATTTAAGCCTTTTCACAGTGAGATCTATGCGATATGGCCGAGAAATGTAATTTTGATGTTAACTCCCAAACCTCTGCGCAGAAGTCAACCAAACTTCACCCATTAGTGTATTGTATCACAATCTAGTAGTTACATGTGGAAATTTGGTTCTAGGACATTTGATTTGAGCGCAATCCTCAAACTTAGGTCAAAAAAGCCATTTAAGCCTTTTCACAGTGAGATCTATGCGATATGGCCGAGAAATGTAATTTTGATGTTAACTCCCAAACCGCTGCGCAGAAGTCAACCAAACTTCACCCAATAGTGTATTGTATCACATTCTAGTAGTTACATTTGAAAATTTCGTTCTAGGACATTTGGTTTGAGCGCAATCTTTAAACTTAGGTCAAAAAAGCCATTTAAGCCTTTTCACAGTGAGATCTATGCGATATGGCCGAGAAATGTAATTTTGATGTTAACTCCCAAACCGCTGCGCAGAAGTCAACCAAACTTCACCCAATAGTGTATTGTATCACAATCTAGTAGTTACATTTGAAAATTTTGTTCTAGGACATTTTGTTTGAACGCAATCATCAAACTTAATTAAAAAAGTCATTTAAGCCTTTTCACAGTGAGATCTATGCGATATGGCCGAGAAATGTAATTTTGATGTTAACTCCCAAACCGCTGCGCAGAAGTCAACCAAACTTCACCCAATAGTGTATTGTATCACAATCTAGTAGTTACATTTGGAAATTTGGTTCTTGGACATTTGATTTGAGCGCAATCCTCAAACTTAGGTCAAAAAAGCCATTTAAGCCTTTTCACAGTGAGATCTATGCGATATGGCCGAGAAATGTAATTTTGATGTTAACTCCCAAACCGCTGCGCAGAAGTCAACCAAACTTCACCCAATAGTGTATTGTATCACAATCTAGTAGTTACATTTGAAAATTTTGTTCTAGGACATTTTGTTTGAACGCAATCATCAAACTTAATTAAAAAAGTCATTTAAGCCTTTTCACAGTGAGATCTATGCGATATGGCCGAGAAATGTAATTTTGATGTTAACTCCCAAACCGCTGCGCAGAAGTCAACCAAACTTCACCCAATAGTGTATTTTATCACAATCTAGTAGTTACATTTGGAAATTTAGTTCTTGGACATTTGATTTGAGCGCAATCATTAAACTTAATTAAAAAAGTCATTTAAGCCTTTTCAGAGTGAGATCTATGCGATATGGCCGAGAAATGTAATTTTGATGTTAACTCCCAAACCGCTGCGCAGAAGTCAACCAAACTTCACCCATTAGTGTATTGTATCACAATCTAGTAATTACATGTGGAAATTTGGTTCTAGGACATATGATTTGAGCGCAATCCTCAAACTTAGGTCAAAAAAGCCATTTAAGCCTTTTCACAGTGAGATCTATGCGATATGGCCGAGAAATGTAATTTTGATGTTAACTCCCAAACCGCTGCGCAGAAGTCAACCAAACTTCACCCAATAGTGTATTGTATCACAATCTAGTAGTTACATTTGAAAATTTTGTTCTATGACATTTTGTTTGAACGCAATCATCAAACTTAATTAAAAAAGTCATTTAAGCCTTTTCACAGTGAGATCTATGCGATATGGCCGAGAAATGTAATTTTGATGTTAACTCCCAAACCGCTGCGCAGAAGTCAACCAAACTTCACCCATTAGTGTATTGTATCACAATCTAGTAGTTATATGTGGAAATTTGGTTTGAGCGCAATCATTAAACTTAGGTCAAAAAAGCCATTTAAGCCTTTTCACAGTGAGATCTATGCGATATGGCCGAGAAATGTAATTTTGATGTTAACTCCCAAACCGCTGCGCAGAAGTCAACCAAACTTCACCCAATAGTGTATTGTATCACAATCTAGTAGTTACATGTGGAAATTTGGTTCTAGGACATTTGATTTGAGCGCAATCCTCAAACTTAGGTCAAAAAAGCCATTTAAGCCTTTTCACAGTGAGATCTATGCGATATGGCCGAGAAATGTAATTTTGATGTTAACTCCCAAACCGCTGCGCAGAAGTCAACCAAACTTCACCCAATAGTGTATTGTATCACATTCTAGTAGTTACATTTGAAAATTTCGTTCTAGGACATTTGGTTTGAGCGCAATCTTTAAACTTAGGTCAAAAAAGCCATTTAAGCCTTTTCACAGTGAGATCTATGCGATATGGCCGAGGAATGTAATTTTGATGTTAACTCCCAAACCGCTGCGCAGAAGTCAACCAAACTTCACCCAATAGTGTATTGTATCACAATCTAGTAGTTACATTTGAAAATTTTGTTCTAGGACATTTTGTTTGAACGCAATCATCAAACTTAATTAAAAAAGTCATTTAAGCCTTTTCACAGTGAGATCTATGCGATATGGCCGAGAAATGTAATTTTGATGTTAACTCCCAAACCGCTGCGCAGAAGTCAACCAAACTTCACCCAATAGTGTATTGTATCACAATCTATTAGTTACATTTGGAAATTTGGTTCTTGGACATTTGATTTGAGCGCAATCCTCAAACTTAGGTCAAAAAAGCCATTTAAGCCTTTTCACAGTGAGATCTATGCGATATGGCCGAGAAATGTAATTTTGATGTTAACTCCCAAACCGCTGCGCAGAAGTCAACCAAACTTCACCCATTAGTGTATTGTATCACAATCTAGTAGTTACATGTGGAAATTTGGTTATTGGACATTTGGTTTGAGCGCAATCATTAAACTTAGGTCAAAAAAGCCATTTAAGCCTTTTCACAGTGAGATCTATGCGATATGGCCGAGAAATGTAATTTTGATGTTAACTCCCAAACCGCTGTGCAGAAGTCAACCAAACTTCACCCAATAGTGTATTGTATCACAATCTAGTAGTTACATTTGAAAATTTTGTTCTAGGACATTTTGTTTGAACGCAATCATCAAACTTAATTAAAAAAGTCATTTAAGCCTTTTCACAGTGAGATCTATGCGATATGGCCGAGAAATGTAATTTTGATGTTAACTCCCAAACCGCTGCGCAGAAGTCAACCAAACTTCACCCAATAGTGTATTGTATCACAATCTAGTAGTTACATGTGGAAATTTGGTTCTAGGACATTTGATTTGAGCGCAATCCTCAAACTTAGGTCAAAAAAGCCATTTAAGCCTTATCACAGTGAGATCTATGCGATATGGCCGAGAAATGTAATTTTGATGTTAACTCCCAAACCGCTGCGCAGAAGTCAACCAAACTTCACCCAATAGTGTATTGTATCACATTCTAGTAGTTACATTTGAAAATTTCGTTCTAGGACATTTGGTTTGAGCGCAATCTTTAAACTTAGGTCAAAAAAGCCATTTAAGCCTTTTCACAGTGAGATCTATGCGATATGGCCGAGAAATGTAATTTTGATGTTAACTCCCAAACCGCTGCGCAGAAGTCAACCAAACTTCACCCAATAGTGTATTGTATCACATTCTAGTAGTTACATTTGAAAATTTCGTTCTAGGACATTTGGTTTGAGCGCAATCATTAAACTTAGGTCAAAAAAGCCATTTAAGCCTTTTCACAGTGAGATCTATGCGATATGGCCGAGAAATGTAATTTTGATGTTAACTCCCAAACCGCTGCGCAGAAGTCAACCAAACTTCACCCAATAGTGTATTGTATCACAATCTAGTAGTTACATTTGAAAATTTTGTTCTAGGACATTTTGTTTGAACGCAATCATCAAACTTAATTAAAAAAGTCATTTAAGCCTTTTCACAGTGAGATCTATGCGATATGGCCGAGAAATGTAATTTTGATGTTAACTCCCAAACCGCTGCGCAGAAGTCAACCAAACTTCACCCATTAGTGTATTGTATCACAATCTAGTAGTTACATGTGGAAATTTGGTTATTGGACATTTGGTTTGAGCGCAATCATTAAACTTAGGTCAAAAAAGCAATTTAAGCCTTTTCACAGTGAGATCTATGCGATATGGCCGAGAAATGTAATTTTGATGTTAACTCCCAAACCGCTGCGCAGAAGTCAACCAAACTTCACCCAATAGTGTATTGTATCACAATCTAGTAGTTACATTTGAAAATTTTGTTCTAGGAAATTTTGTTTGAGCGCAATCATCAAACTTAATTAAAAAAGTCATTTAAGCCTTTTCACAGTGAGATCTATGCGATATGGCCGAGAAATGTAATTTTGATGTTAACTCCCAAACCTCTGCGCAGAAGTCAACCAAACTTCACCCATTAGTGTATTGTATCACAATCTAGTAGTTACATGTGGAAATTTGGTTCTAGGACATTTGATTTGAGCGCAATCCTCAAACTTAGGTCAAAAAAGCCATTTAAGCCTTTTCACAGTGAGATCTATGCGATATGGCCGAGAAATGTAATTTTGATGTTAACTCCCAAACCGCTGCGCAGAAGTCAACCAAACTTCACCCAATAGTGTATTGTATCACATTCTAGTAGTTACATTTGAAAATTTCGTTCTAGGACATTTGGTTTGAGCGCAATCTTTAAACTTAGGTCAAAAAAGCCATTTAAGCCTTTTCACAGTGAGATCTATGCGATATGGCCGAGAAATGTAATTTTGATGTTAACTCCCAAACCGCTGCGCAGAAGTCAACCAAACTTCACCCAATAGTGTATTGTATCACAATCTAGTAGTTACATTTGAAAATTTTGTTCTAGGACATTTTGTTTGAACGCAATCATCAAACTTAATTAAAAAAGTCATTTAAGCCTTTTCACAGTGAGATCTATGCGATATGGCCGAGAAATGTAATTTTGATGTTAACTCCCAAACCGCTGCGCAGAAGTCAACCAAACTTCACCCAATAGTGTATTGTATCACAATCTAGTAGTTACATTTGGAAATTTGGTTCTTGGACATTTGGTTTGAACGCAATCATCAAACTTAATTAAAAAAGTCATTTAAGCCTTTTCACAGTGAGATCTATGCGATATGGCCGAGAAATGTAATTTTGATGTTAACTCCCAAACCGCTGCGCAGAAGTCAACCAAACTTCACCCAATAGTGTATTGTATCACAATCTAGTAGTTACATTTGGAAATTTGGTTCTTGGACATTTGATTTGAGCGCAATCCTCAAACTTAGGTCAAAAAAGCCATTTAAGCCTTTTCACAGTGAGATCTATGCGATATGGCCGAGAAATGTAATTTTGATGTTAACTCCCAAACCGCTGCGCAGAAGTCAACCAAACTTCACCCAATAGTGTATTGTATCACAATCTAGTAGTTACATTTGAAAATTTTGTTCTAGGACATTTTGTTTGAACGCAATCATCAAACTTAATTAAAAAAGTCATTTAAGCCTTTTCACAGTGAGATCTATGCGATATGGCCGAGAAATGTAATTTTGATGTTAACTCCCAAACCGCTGCGCAGAAGTCAACCAAACTTCACCCAATAGTGTATTTTATCACAATCTAGTAGTTACATTTGGAAATTTAGTTCTTGGACATTTGATTTGAGCGCAATCATTAAACTTAATTAAAAAAGTCATTTAAGCCTTTTCACAGTGAGATCTATGCGATATGGCCGAGAAATGTAATTTTGATGTTAACTCCCAAACCGCTGCGCAGAAGTCAACCAAACTTCACCCATTAGTGTATTGTATCACAATCTAGTAATTACATGTGGAAATTTGGTTCTAGGACATATGATTTGAGCGCAATCCTCAAACTTAGGTCAAAAAAGCCATTTAAGCCTTTTCACAGTGAGATCTATGCGATATGGCCGAGAAATGTAATTTTGATGTTAACTCCCAAACCGCTGCGCAGAAGTCAACCAAACTTCACCCAATAGTGTATTGTATCACAATCTAGTAGTTACATTTGAAAATTTTGTTCTATGACATTTTGTTTGAACGCAATCATCAAACTTAATTAAAAAAGTCATTTAAGCCTTTTCACAGTGAGATCTATGCGATATGGCCGAGAAATGTAATTTTGATGTTAACTCCCAAACCGCTGCGCAGAAGTCAACCAAACTTCACCCATTAGTGTATTGTATCACAATCTAGTAGTTATATGTGGAAATTTGGTTATTGGAAATTTGGTTTGAGCGCAATCATTAAACTTAGGTCAAAAAAGCCATTTAAGCCTTTTCACAGTGAGATCTATGCGATATGGCCGAGAAATGTAATTTTGATGTTAACTCCCAAACCGCTGCGCAGAAGTCAACCAAACTTCACCCAATAGTGTATTGTATCACAATCTAGTAGTTACATTTGAAAATTTTGTTCTAGGAAATTTTGTTTGAGCGCAATCATCAAACTTAATTAAAAAAGTCATTTAAGCCTTTTCACAGTGAGATCTATGCGATATGGCCGAGAAATGTAATTTTGATGTTAACTCCCAAACCTCTGCGCAGAAGTCAACCAAACTTCACCCATTAGTGTATTGTATCACAATCTAGTAGTTACATGTGGAAATTTGGTTCTAGGACATTTGATTTGAGCGCAATCCTCAAACTTAGGTCAAAAAAGCCATTTAAGCCTTTTCACAGTGAGATCTATGCGATATGGCCGAGAAATGTAATTTTGATGTTAACTCCCAAACCGCTGCGCAGAAGTCAACCAAACTTCACCCAATAGTGTATTGTATCACATTCTAGTAGTTACATTTGAAAATTTCGTTCTAGGACATTTGGTTTGAGCGCAATCTTTAAACTTAGGTCAAAAAAGCCATTTAAGCCTTTTCACAGTGAGATCTATGCGATATGGCCGAGGAATGTAATTTTGATGTTAACTCCCAAACCGCTGCGCAGAAGTCAACCAAACTTCACCCAATAGTGTATTGTATCACAATCTAGTAGTTACATTTGAAAATTTTGTTCTAGGACATTTTGTTTGAACGCAATCATCAAACTTAATTAAAAAAGTCATTTAAGCCTTTTCACAGTGAGATCTATGCGATATGGCCGAGAAATGTAATTTTGATGTTAACTCCCAAACCGCTGCGCAGAAGTCAACCAAACTTCACCCAATAGTGTATTGTATCACAATCTATTAGTTACATTTGGAAATTTGGTTCTTGGACATTTGATTTGAGCGCAATCCTCAAACTTAGGTCAAAAAAGCCATTTAAGCCTTTTCACAGTGAGATCTATGCGATATGGCCGAGAAATGTAATTTTGATGTTAACTCCCAAACCGCTGCGCAGAAGTCAACCAAACTTCACCCATTAGTGTATTGTATCACAATCTAGTAGTTACATGTGGAAATTTGGTTATTGGACATTTGGTTTGAGCGCAATCATTAAACTTAGGTCAAAAAAGCCATTTAAGCCTTTTCACAGTGAGATCTATGCGATATGGCCGAGAAATGTAATTTTGATGTTAACTCCCAAACCGCTGTGCAGAAGTCAACCAAACTTCACCCAATAGTGTATTGTATCACAATCTAGTAGTTACATTTGAAAATTTTGTTCTAGGACATTTTGTTTGAACGCAATCAGCAAACTTAATTAAAAAAGTCATTTAAGCCTTTTCACAGTGAGATCTATGCGATATGGCCGAGAAATGTAATTTTGATGTTAACTCCCAAACCGCTGCGCAGAAGTCAACCAAACTTCACCCAATAGTGTATTGTATCACAATCTAGTAGTTACATGTGGAAATTTGGTTCTAGGACATTTGATTTGAGCGCAATCCTCAAACTTAGGTCAAAAAAGCCATTTAAGCCTTTTCACAGTGAGATCTATGCGATATGGCCGAGAAATGTAATTTTGATGTTAACTCCCAAACCGCTGCGCAGAAGTCAACCAAACTTCACCCAATAGTGTATTGTATCACATTCTAGTAGTTACATTTGAAAATTTCGTTCTAGGACATTTGGTTTGAGCGCAATCTTTAAACTTAGGTCAAAAAAGCCATTTAAGCCTTTTCACAGTGAGATCTATGCGATATGGCCGAGAAATGTAATTTTGATGTTAACTCCCAAACCGCTGCGCAGAAGTCAACCAAACTTCACCCAATAGTGTATTGTATCACAATCTAGTAGTTACATTTGAAAATTTTGTTCTAGGACATTTTGTTTGAACGCAATCATCAAACTTAATTAAAAAAGTCATTTAAGCCTTTTCACAGTGAGATCTATGCGATATGGCCGAGAAATGTAATTTTGATGTTAACTCCCAAACCGCTGCGCAGAAGTCAACCAAACTTCACCCAATAGTGTATTGTATCACAATCTAGTAGTTACATTTGGAAATTTGGTTCTTGGACATTTGATTTGAGCGCAATCCTCAAACTTAGGTCAAAAAAGCCATTTAAGCCTTTTCACAGTGAGATCTATGCGATATGGCCGAGAAATGTAATTTTGATGTTAACTCCCAAACCGCTGCGCAGAAGTCAACCAAACTTCACCCAATAGTGTATTGTATCACAATCTAGTAGTTACATTTGAAAATTTTGTTCTAGGAAATTTTGTTTGAGCGCAATCATCAAACTTAATTAAAAATGTCATTTAAGCCTTTTCACAGTGAGATCTATGCGATATGGCCGAGAAATGTAATTTTGATGTTAACTCCCAAACCGCTGCGCAGAAGTCAACCAAACTTCACCCATTAGTGTATTGTATCACAATCTAGTAGTTACATGTGAAAATTTGGTTCTAGGACATTTGATTTGAGCGCAATCCTCAAACTTAGGTCAAAAAAGCCATTTAAGCCTTTTCACAGTGAGATCTATGCGATATGGCCGAGGAATGTAATTTTGATGTTAACTCCCAAACCGCTGCGCAGAAGTCAACCAAACTTCACCCAATAGTGTATTGTATCACATTCTAGTAGTTACATTTGAAAATTTCGTTCTAGGACATTTGGTTTGAGCGCAATCATTAAACTTAGGTCAAAAAAGCCATTTAAGCCTTTTCACAGTGAGATCTATGCGATATGGCCGAGAAATGTAATTTTGATGTTAACTCCCAAACCGCTGCGCAGAAGTAAACTAAACTTCACCCAATAGTGTATTGTATCACATTCTAGTAGTTACATTTGAAAATTTCGTTCTAGGACATTTGGTTTGAGCGCAATCATTAAACTTAATTAAAAAAGTCATTTAAGCCTTTTCACAGTGAGATCTATGCGATATGGCCGAGAAATGTAATTTTGATGTTAACTCCCAAACCGCTGCGCAGAAGTCAACCAAACTTCACCCATTAGTGTATTGTATCACAATCTAGTAATTACATGTGGAAATTTGGTTCTAGGACATTTGATTTGAGCGCAATCCTCAAACTTAGGTCAAAAAAGCCATTTAAGCCTTTTCACAGTGAGATCTATGCGATATGGCCGAGAAATGTAATTTTGATGTTAACTCCCAAACCGCTGCGCAGAAGTCAACCAAACTTCACCCAATAGTGTATTGTATCACATTCTAGTAGTTACATTTGAAAATTTCGTTCTAGGACATTTGGTTTGAGCGCAATCTTTAAACTTAGGTCAAAAAAGCCATTTAAGCCTTTTCACAGTGAGATCTATGCGATATGGCCGAGAAATGTAATTTTGATGTTAACTCCCAAACCGCTGCGCAGAAGTCAACCAAACTTCACCCATTAGTGTATTGTATCACAATCTAGTAGTTACATGTGAAAATTTGGTTCTAGGACATTTGATTTGAGCGCAATCCTCAAACTTAGGTCAAAAAAGCCATTTAAGCCTTTTCACAGTGAGATCTATGCGATATGGCCGAGGAATGTAATTTTGATGTTAACTCCCAAACCGCTGCGCAGAAGTCAACCAAACTTCACCCAATAGTGTATTGTATCACATTCTAGTAGTTACATTTGAAAATTTCGTTCTAGGACATTTGGTTTGAGCGCAATCATTAAACTTAGGTCAAAAAAGCCATTTAAGCCTTTTCACAGTGAGATCTATGCGATATGGCCGAGAAATGTAATTTTGATGTTAACTCCCAAACCGCTGCGCAGAAGTCAACTAAACTTCACCCAATAGTGTATTGTATCACATTCTAGTAGTTACATTTGAAAATTTCGTTCTAGGACATTTGGTTTGAGCGCAATCATTAAACTTAATTAAAAAAGTCATTTAAGCCTTTTCACAGTGAGATCTATGCGATATGGCCGAGAAATGTAATTTTGATGTTAACTCCCAAACCGCTGCGCAGAAGTCAACCAAACTTCACCCATTAGTGTATTGTATCACAATCTAGTAATTACATGTGGAAATTTGGTTCTAGGACATTTGATTTGAGCGCAATCCTCAAACTTAGGTCAAAAAAGCCATTTAAGCCTTTTCACAGTGAGATCTATGCGATATGGCCGAGAAATGTAATTTTGATGTTAACTCCCAAACCGCTGCGCAGAAGTCAACCAAACTTCACCCAATAGTGTATTGTATCACATTCTAGTAGTTACATTTGAAAATTTCGTTCTAGGACATTTGGTTTGAGCGCAATCTTTAAACTTAGGTCAAAAAAGCCATTTAAGCCTTTTCACAGTGAGATCTATGCGATATGGCCGAGAAATGTAATTTTGATGTTAACTCCCAAACCGCTGCGCAGAAGTCAACCAAACTTCACCCAATAGTGTATTGTATCACAATCTAGTAGTTACATTTAAAAATTTTGTTCTAGGACATTTTGTTTGAACGCAATCATCAAACTTAATTAAAAAAGTCATTTAAGCCTTTTCACAGTGAGATCTATGCGATATGGCCGAGAAATGTAATTTTGATGTTAACTCCCAAACCGCTGCGCAGAAGTCAACCAAACTTCACCCAATAGTGTATTGTATCACAATCTAGTAGTTACATTTGGAAATTTGGTTCTTGGACATTTGATTTGAGCGCAATCCTCAAACTTAGGTCAAAAAAGCCATTTAAGCCTTTTCACAGTGAGATCTATGCGATATGGCCGAGAAATGTAATTTTGATGTTAACTCCCAAACCGCTGCGCAGAAGTCAACCAAACTTCACCCAATAGTGTATTGTATCACAATCTAGTAGTTACATTTGAAAATTTTGTTCTAGGACATTTTGTTTGAACGCAATCATCAAACTTAATTAAAAAAGTCATTTAAGCCTTTTCACAGTGAGATCTATGCGATATGGCCGAGAAATGTAATTTTGATGTTAACTCCCAAACCGCTGCGCAGAAGTCAACCAAACTTCACCCAATAGTGTATTTTATCACAATCTAGTAGTTACATTTGGAAATTTAGTTCTTGGACATTTGATTTGAGCGCAATCATTAAACTTAATTAAAAAAGTCATTTAAGCCTTTTCACAGTGAGATCTATGCGATATGGCCGAGAAATGTAATTTTGATGTTAACTCCCAAACCGCTGCGCAGAAGTCAACCAAACTTCACCCATTAGTGTATTGTATCACAATCTAGTAATTACATGTGGAAATTTGGTTCTAGGACATATGATTTGAGCGCAATCCTCAAACTTAGGTCAAAAAAGCCATTTAAGCCTTTTCACAGTGAGATCTATGCGATATGGCCGAGAAATGTAATTTTGATGTTAACTCCCAAACCGCTGCGCAGAAGTCAACCAAACTTCACCCAATAGTGTATTGTATCACAATCTAGTAGTTACATTTGAAAATTTTGCTCTAGGACATTTTGTTTGAACGCAATCATCAAACTTAATTAAAAAAGTCATTTAAGCCTTTTCACAGTGAGATCTATGCGATATGGCCGAGAAATGTAATTTTGATGTTAACTCCCAAACCGCTGCGCAGAAGTCAACCAAACTTCACCCAATAGTGTATTGTATCACAATCTAGTAGTTACATTTGGAAATTTGGTTCTTGGACATTTGATTTGAGCGCAATCCTCAAACTTAGGTCAAAAAAGCCATTTAAGCCTTTTCACAGTGAGATCTATGCGATATGGCCGAGAAATGTAATTTTGATGTTAACTCCCAAACCGCTGCGCAGAAGTCAACCAAACTTCACCCAATAGTGTATTGTATTACAATCTAATAGTTACATTTGAAAATTTTGTTCTAGGACATTTTGTTTGAACGCAATCATCAAACTTAATTAAAAAAGTCATTTAAGCCTTTTCACAGTGAGATCTATGCGATATGGCCGAGAAATGTAATTTTGATGTTAACTCCCAAACCGCTGCGCAGAAGTCAACCAAACTTCACCCAATAGTGTATTGTATCACATTCTAGTAGTTACATTTGAAAATTTCGTTCTAGGACATTTGGTTTGAGCGCAATCTTTAAACTTAGGTCAAAAAAGCCATTTAAGCCTTTTCACAGTGAGATCTATGCGATATGGCCGAGAAATGTAATTTTGATGTTAACTCCCAAACCGCTGCGCAGAAGTCAACCAAACTTCACCCAATAGTGTATTGTATCACAATCTAGTAGTTACATTTGAAAATTTTGTTCTAGGACATTTTGTTTGAACGCAATCATCAAACTTAATTAAAAAAGTCATTTAAGCCTTTTCACAGTGAGATCTATGCGATATGGCCGAGAAATGTAATTTTGATGTTAACTCCCAAACCGCTGCGCAGAAGTCAACCAAACTTCACCCAATAGTGTATTGTATCACAATCTAGTAGTT
The DNA here is from genome assembly GCF_030265065.1 of Corythoichthys intestinalis. Taxonomy (NCBI): domain Eukaryota; kingdom Metazoa; phylum Chordata; class Actinopteri; order Syngnathiformes; family Syngnathidae; genus Corythoichthys; species Corythoichthys intestinalis. The sequence goes on along the minus strand of NW_026651600.1, from coordinate 538,419 downwards.
ACATTTGGAAATTTGGTTCTTGGACATTTGATTTGAGCGCAATCCTCAAACTTAGGTCAAAAAAGCCATTTAAGCCTTTTCACAGTGAGATCTATGCGATATGGCCGAGAAATGTAATTTTGATGTTAACTCCCAAACCGCTGCGCAGAAGTCAACCAAACTTCACCCAATAGTGTATTGTATTACAATCTAATAGTTACATTTGAAAATTTTGTTCTAGGACATTTTGTTTGAACGCAATCATCAAACTTAATTAAAAAAGTCATTTAAGCCTTTTCACAGTGAGATCTATGCGATATGGCCGAGAAATGTAATTTTGATGTTAACTCCCAAACCGCTGCGCAGAAGTCAACCAAACTTCACCCAATAGTGTATTGTATCACAATCTAGTAGTTACATTTGAAAATTTCGTTCTAGGACATTTGGTTTGAGCGCAATCATTAAACTTAGGTCAAAAAAGCCATTTAAGCCTTTTCACAGTGAGATCTATGCGATATGGCCGAGAAATGTAATTTTGATGTTAACTCCCAAACCGCTGCGCAGAAGTCAACCAAACTTCACCCAATAGTGTATTGTATCACAATCTAGTAGTTACATTTGAAAATTTTGTTCTAGGAAATTTTGTTTGAGCGCAATCATCAAACTTAATTAAAAAAGTCATTTAAGCCTTTTCACAGTGAGATCTATGCGATATGGCCGAGAAATGTAATTTTGATGTTAACTCCCAAACCGCTGCGCAGAAATCAACCAAACTTCACCCATTAGTGTATTGTATTACAATCTAGTAGTTACATGTGAAAATTTGGTTCTAGGACATTTGATTTGAGCGCAATCCTCAAACTTAGGTCAAAAAAGCCATTTAAGCCTTTTCACAGTGAGATCTATGCGATATGGCCGAGAAATGTAATTTTGATGTTAACTCCCAAACCGCTGCGCAGAAGTCAACCAAACTTCACCCAATAGTGTATTGTATCACAATCTAGTAGTTACATTTGGAAATTTGGTTCTTGGACATTTGATTTGAGCGCAATCCTCAAACTTAGGTCAAAAAAGCCATTTAAGCCTTTTCACAGTGAGATCTATGCGATATGGCCGAGAAATGTAATTTTGATGTTAACTCCCAAACCGCTGCGCAGAAGTCAACCAAACTTCACCCAATAGTGTATTGTATCACATTCTAGTAGTTACATTTGAAAATTTCGTTCTAGGACATTTGGTTTGAGCGCAATCATTAAACTTAGGTCAAAAAAGCCATTTAAGCCTTTTCACAGTGAGATCTATGCGATATGGCCGAGAAATGTAATTTTGATGTTAACTCCCAAACCGCTGCGCAGAAGTCAACTAAACTTCACCCAATAGTGTATTGTATCACATTCTAGTAGTTACATTTGAAAATTTCGTTCTAGGACATTTGGTTTGAGCGCAATCATTAAACTTAATTAAAAAAGTCATTTAAGCCTTTTCACAGTGAGATCTATGCGATATGGCCGAGAAATGTAATTTTGATGTTAACTCCCAAACCGCTGCGCAGAAGTCAACCAAACTTCACCCATTAGTGTATTGTATCACAATCTAGTAATTACATGTGGAAATTTGGTTCTAGGACATTTGATTTGAGCGCAATCCTCAAACTTAGGTCAAAAAAGCCATTTAAGCCTTTTCACAGTGAGATCTATGCGATATGGCCGAGAAATGTAATTTTGATGTTAACTCCCAAACCGCTGCGCAGAAGTCAACCAAACTTCACCCAATAGTGTATTGTATCACATTCTAGTAGTTACATTTGAAAATTTCGTTCTAGGACATTTGGTTTGAGCGCAATCTTTAAACTTAGGTCAAAAAAGCCATTTAAGCCTTTTCACAGTGAGATCTATGCGATATGGCCGAGAAATGTAATTTTGATGTTAACTCCCAAACCGCTGCGCAGAAGTCAACCAAACTTCACCCAATAGTGTATTGTATCACAATCTAGTAGTTACATTTGAAAATTTTGTTCTAGGACATTTTGTTTGAACGCAATCATCAAACTTAATTAAAAAAGTCATTTAAGCCTTTTCACAGTGAGATCTATGCGATATGGCCGAGAAATGTAATTTTGATGTTAACTCCCAAACCGCTGCGCAGAAGTCAACCAAACTTCACCCAATAGTGTATTGTATCACAATCTAGTAGTTACATTTGGAAATTTGGTTCTTGGACATTTGATTTGAGCGCAATCCTCAAACTTAGGTCAAAAAAGCCATTTAAGCCTTTTCACAGTGAGATCTATGCGATATGGCCGAGAAATGTAATTTTGATGTTAACTCCCAAACCGCTGCGCAGAAGTCAACCAAACTTCACCCAATAGTGTATTGTATCACAATCTAATAGTTACATTTGAAAATTTTGTTCTAGGACATTTTGTTTGAACGCAATCATCAAACTTAATTAAAAAAGTCATTTAAGCCTTTTCACAGTGAGATCTATGCGATATGGCCGAGAAATGTAATTTTGATGTTAACTCCCAAACCGCTGCGCAGAAGTCAACCAAACTTCACCCAATAGTGTATTGTATCACATTCTAGTAGTTACATTTGAAAATTTCGTTCTAGGACATTTGGTTTGAGCGCAATCATTAAACTTAGGTCAAAAAAGCCATTTAAGCCTTTTCACAGTGAGATCTATGCGATATGGCCGAGAAATGTAATTTTGATGTTAACTCCCAAACCGCTGCGCAGAAGTCAACCAAACTTCACCCAATAGTGTATTGTATCACAATCTAGTAGTTACATTTGAAAATTTTGTTCTAGGAAATTTTGTTTGAGCGCAATCATCAAACTTAATTAAAAAAGTCATTTAAGCCTTTTCACAGTGAGATCTATGCGATATGGCCGAGAAATGTAATTTTGATGTTAACTCCCAAACCGCTGCGCAGAAATCAACCAAACTTCACCCATTAGTGTATTGTATCACAATCTAGTAGTTACATGTGAAAATTTGGTTCTAGGACATTTGATTTGAGCGCAATCCTCAAACTTAGGTCAAAAAAGCCATTTAAGCCTTTTCACAGTGAGATCTATGCGATATGGCCGAGAAATGTAATTTTGATGTTAACTCCCAAACCGCTGCGCAGAAGTCAACCAAACTTCACCCAATAGTGTATTGTATCACAATCTAGTAGTTACATTTGGAAATTTGGTTCTTGGACATTTGATTTGAGCGCAATCCTCAAACTTAGGTCAAAAAAGCCATTTAAGCCTTTTCACAGTGAGATCTATGCGATATGGCCGAGAAATGTAATTTTGATGTTAACTCCCAAACCGCTGCGCAGAAGTCAACCAAACTTCACCCAATAGTGTATTGTATCACAATCTAGTAGTTACATTTGAAAATTTTGTTCTAGGAAATTTTGTTTGAGCGCAATCATCAAACTTAATTAAAAATGTCATTTAAGCCTTTTCACAGTGAGATCTATGCGATATGGCCGAGAAATGTAATTTTGATGTTAACTCCCAAACCGCTGCGCAGAAGTCAACCAAACTTCACCCATTAGTGTATTGTATCACAATCTAGTAGTTACATGTGAAAATTTGGTTCTAGGACATTTGATTTGAGCGCAATCCTCAAACTTAGGTCAAAAAAGCCATTTAAGCCTTTTCACAGTGAGATCTATGCGATATGGCCGAGGAATGTAATTTTGATGTTAACTCCCAAACCGCTGCGCAGAAGTCAACCAAACTTCACCCAATAGTGTATTGTATCACATTCTAGTAGTTACATTTGAAAATTTCGTTCTAGGACATTTGGTTTGAGCGCAATCATTAAACTTAGGTCAAAAAAGCCATTTAAGCCTTTTCACAGTGAGATCTATGCGATATGGCCGAGAAATGTAATTTTGATGTTAACTCCCAAACCGCTGCGCAGAAGTCAACTAAACTTCACCCAATAGTGTATTGTATCACATTCTAGTAGTTACATTTGAAAATTTCGTTCTAGGACATTTGGTTTGAGCGCAATCATTAAACTTAATTAAAAAAGTCATTTAAGCCTTTTCACAGTGAGATCTATGCGATATGGCCGAGAAATGTAATTTTGATGTTAACTCCCAAACCGCTGCGCAGAAGTCAACCAAACTTCACCCATTAGTGTATTGTATCACAATCTAGTAATTACATGTGGAAATTTGGTTCTAGGACATTTGATTTGAGCGCAATCCTCAAACTTAGGTCAAAAAAGCCATTTAAGCCTTTTCACAGTGAGATCTATGCGATATGGCCGAGAAATGTAATTTTGATGTTAACTCCCAAACCGCTGCGCAGAAGTCAACCAAACTTCACCCAATAGTGTATTGTATCACAATCTAGTAGTTACATTTGAAAATTTTGTTCTATGACATTTTGTTTGAACGCAATCATCAAACTTAATTAAAAAAGTCATTTAAGCCTTTTCACAGTGAGATCTATGCGATATGGCCGAGAAATGTAATTTTGATGTTAACTCCCAAACCGCTGCGCAGAAGTCAACCAAACTTCACCCATTAGTGTATTGTATCACAATCTAGTAGTTACATGTGGAAATTTGGTTATTGGACATTTGGTTTGAGCGCAATCATTAAACTTAGGTCAAAAAAGCCATTTAAGCCTTTTCACAGTGAGATCTATGCGATATGGCCGAGAAATGTAATTTTGATGTTAACTCCCAAACCGCTGCGCAGAAGTCAACCAAACTTCACCCAATAGTGTATTGTATCACAATCTAGTAGTTACATTTGAAAATTTTGTTCTAGGAAATTTTGTTTGAGCGCAATCATCAAACTTAATTAAAAAAGTCATTTAAGCCTTTTCACAGTGAGATCTATGCGATATGGCCGAGAAATGTAATTTTGATGTTAACTCCCAAACCTCTGCGCAGAAGTCAACCAAACTTCACCCATTAGTGTATTGTATCACAATCTAGTAGTTACATGTGGAAATTTGGTTCTAGGACATTTGATTTGAGCGCAATCCTCAAACTTAGGTCAAAAAAGCCATTTAAGCCTTTTCACAGTGAGATCTATGCGATATGGCCGAGAAATGTAATTTTGATGTTAACTCCCAAACCGCTGCGCAGAAGTCAACCAAACTTCACCCAATAGTGTATTGTATCACATTCTAGTAGTTACATTTGAAAATTTCGTTCTAGGACATTTGGTTTGAGCGCAATCTTTAAACTTAGGTCAAAAAAGCCATTTAAGCCTTTTCACAGTGAGATCTATGCGATATGGCCGAGAAATGTAATTTTGATGTTAACTCCCAAACCGCTGCGCAGAAGTCAACCAAACTTCACCCAATAGTGTATTGTATTACAATCTAGTAGTTACATTTGAAAATTTTGTTCTAGGACATTTTGTTTGAACGCAATCATCAAACTTAATTAAAAAAGTCATTTAAGCCTTTTCACAGTGAGATCTATGCGATATGGCCGAGAAATGTAATTTTGATGTTAACTCCCAAACCGCTGCGCAGAAGTCAACCAAACTTCACCCAATAGTGTATTGTATCACAATCTAGTAGTTACATTTGGAAATTTGGTTCTTGGACATTTGATTTGAGCGCAATCCTCAAACTTAGGTCAAAAAAGCCATTTAAGCCTTTTCACAGTGAGATCTATGCGATATGGCCGAGAAATGTAATTTTGATGTTAACTCCCAAACCGCTGCGCAGAAGTCAACCAAACTTCACCCAATAGTGTATTGTATCACAATCTAGTAGTTACATTTGAAAATTTTGTTCTAGGACATTTTGTTTGAACGCAATCATCAAACTTAATTAAAAAAGTCATTTAAGCCTTTTCACAGTGAGATCTATGCGATATGGCCGAGAAATGTAATTTTGATGTTAACTCCCAAACCGCTGCGCAGAAGTCAACCAAACTTCACCCAATAGTGTATTTTATCACAATCTAGTAGTTACATTTGGAAATTTAGTTCTTGGACATTTGATTTGAGCGCAATCATTAAACTTAATTAAAAAAGTCATTTAAGCCTTTTCACAGTGAGATCTATGCGATATGGCCGAGAAATGTAATTTTGATGTTAACTCCCAAACCGCTGCGCAGAAGTCAACCAAACTTCACCCATTAGTGTATTGTATCACAATCTAGTAATTACATGTGGAAATTTGGTTCTAGGACATATGATTTGAGCGCAATCCTCAAACTTAGGTCAAAAAAGCCATTTAAGCCTTTTCACAGTGAGATCTATGCGATATGGCCGAGAAATGTAATTTTGATGTTAACTCCCAAACCGCTGCGCAGAAGTCAACCAAACTTCACCCAATAGTGTATTGTATCACAATCTAGTAGTTACATTTGAAAATTTTGTTCTATGACATTTTGTTTGAACGCAATCATCAAACTTAATTAAAAAAGTCATTTAAGCCTTTTCACAGTGAGATCTATGCGATATGGCCGAGAAATGTAATTTTGATGTTAACTCCCAAACCGCTGCGCAGAAGTCAACCAAACTTCACCCATTAGTGTATTGTATCACAATCTAGTAGTTATATGTGGAAATTTGGTTATTGGAAATTTGGTTTGAGCGCAATCATTAAACTTAGGTCAAAAAAGCCATTTAAGCCTTTTCACAGTGAGATCTATGCGATATGGCCGAGAAATGTAATTTTGATGTTAACTCCCAAACCGCTGCGCAGAAGTCAACCAAACTTCACCCAATAGTGTATTGTATCACATTCTAGTAGTTACATTTGAAAATTTCGTTCTAGGACATTTGGTTTGAGCGCAATCATTAAACTTAATTAAAAAAGTCATTTAAGCCTTTTCACAGTGAGATCTATGCGATATGGCCGAGAAATGTAATTTTGATGTTAACTCCCAAACCGCTGCGCAGAAGTCAACCAAACTTCACCCATTAGTGTATTGTATCACAATCTAGTAATTACATGTGGAAATTTGGTTCTAGGACATTTGATTTGAGCGCAATCCTCAAACTTAGGTCAAAAAAGCCATTTAAGCCTTTTCACAGTGAGATCTATGCGATATGGCCGAGAAATGTAATTTTGATGTTAACTCCCAAACCGCTGCGCAGAAGTCAACCAAACTTCACCCAATAGTGTATTGTATCACAATCTAGTAGTTACATTTGAAAATTTTGTTCTATGACATTTTGTTTGAACGCAATCATCAAACTTAATTAAAAAAGTCATTTAAGCCTTTTCACAGTGAGATCTATGCGATATGGCCGAGAAATGTAATTTTGATGTTAACTCCCAAACCGCTGCGCAGAAGTCAACCAAACTTCACCCATTAGTGTATTGTATCACAATCTAGTAGTTACATGTGGAAATTTGGTTATTGGACATTTGGTTTGAGCGCAATCATTAAACTTAGGTCAAAAAAGCCATTTAAGCCTTTTCACAGTGAGATCTATGCGATATGGCCGAGAAATGTAATTTTGATGTTAACTCCCAAACCGCTGCGCAGAAGTCAACCAAACTTCACCCAATAGTGTATTGTATCACAATCTAGTAGTTACATTTGAAAATTTTGTTCTAGGAAATTTTGTTTGAGCGCAATCATCAAACTTAATTAAAAAAGTCATTTAAGCCTTTTCACAGTGAGATCTATGCGATATGGCCGAGAAATGTAATTTTGATGTTAACTCCCAAACCTCTGCGCAGAAGTCAACCAAACTTCACCCATTAGTGTATTGTATCACAATCTAGTAGTTACATGTGGAAATTTGGTTCTAGGACATTTGATTTGAGCGCAATCCTCAAACTTAGGTCAAAAAAGCCATTTAAGCCTTTTCACAGTGAGATCTATGCGATATGGCCGAGAAATGTAATTTTGATGTTAACTCCCAAACCGCTGCGCAGAAGTCAACCAAACTTCACCCAATAGTGTATTGTATCACATTCTAGTAGTTACATTTGAAAATTTCGTTCTAGGACATTTGGTTTGAGCGCAATCTTTAAACTTAGGTCAAAAAAGCCATTTAAGCCTTTTCACAGTGAGATCTATGCGATATGGCCGAGAAATGTAATTTTGATGTTAACTCCCAAACCGCTGCGCAGAAGTCAACCAAACTTCACCCAATAGTGTATTGTATTACAATCTAGTAGTTACATTTGAAAATTTTGTTCTAGGACATTTTGTTTGAACGCAATCATCAAACTTAATTAAAAAAGTCATTTAAGCCTTTTCACAGTGAGATCTATGCGATATGGCCGAGAAATGTAATTTTGATGTTAACTCCCAAACCGCTGCGCAGAAGTCAACCAAACTTCACCCAATAGTGTATTGTATCACAATCTAGTAGTTACATTTGGAAATTTGGTTCTTGGACATTTGATTTGAGCGCAATCCTCAAACTTAGGTCAAAAAAGCCATTTAAGCCTTTTCACAGTGAGATCTATGCGATATGGCCGAGAAATGTAATTTTGATGTTAACTCCCAAACCGCTGCGCAGAAGTCAACCAAACTTCACCCAATAGTGTATTGTATCACAATCTAGTAGTTACATTTGAAAATTTTGTTCTAGGACATTTTGTTTGAACGCAATCCTCAAACTTAATTAAAAAAGTCATTTAAGCCTTTTCACAGTGAGATCTATGCGATATGGCCGAGAAATGTAATTTTGATGTTAACTCCCAAACCGCTGCGCAGAAGTCAACCAAACTTCACCCAATAGTGTATTTTATCACAATCTAGTAGTTACATTTGGAAATTTAGTTCTTGGACATTTGATTTGAGCGCAATCATTAAACTTAATTAAAAAAGTCATTTAAGCCTTTTCACAGTGAGATCTATGCGATATGGCCGAGAAATGTAATTTTGATGTTAACTCCCAAACCGCTGCGCAGAAGTCAACCAAACTTCACCCATTAGTGTATTGTATCACAATCTAGTAATTACATGTGGAAATTTGGTTCTAGGACATATGATTTGAGCGCAATCCTCAAACTTAGGTCAAAAAAGCCATTTAAGCCTTTTCACAGTGAGATCTATGCGATATGGCCGAGAAATGTAATTTTGATGTTAACTCCCAAACCGCTGCGCAGAAGTCAACCAAACTTCACCCAATAGTGTATTGTATCACAATCTAGTAGTTACATTTGAAAATTTTGTTCTATGACATTTTGTTTGAACGCAATCATCAAACTTAATTAAAAAAGTCATTTAAGCCTTTTCACAGTGAGATCTATGCGATATGGCCGAGAAATGTAATTTTGATGTTAACTCCCAAACCGCTGCGCAGAAGTCAACCAAACTTCACCCATTAGTGTATTGTATCACAATCTAGTAGTTATATGTGGAAATTTGGTTATTGGAAATTTGGTTTGAGCGCAATCATTAAACTTAGGTCAAAAAAGCCATTTAAGCCTTTTCACAGTGAGATCTATGCGATATGGCCGAGAAATGTAATTTTGATGTTAACTCCCAAACCGCTGCGCAGAAGTCAACCAAACTTCACCCAATAGTGTATTGTATCACAATCTAGTAGTTACATTTGAAAATTTTGTTCTAGGAAATTTTGTTTGAGCGCAATCATCAAACTTAATTAAAAAAGTCATTTAAGCCTTTTCACAGTGAGATCTATGCGATATGGCCGAGAAATGTAATTTTGATGTTAACTCCCAAACCTCTGCGCAGAAGTCAACCAAACTTCACCCATTAGTGTATTGTATCACAATCTAGTAGTTACATGTGGAAATTTGGTTCTAGGACATTTGATTTGAGCGCAATCCTCAAACTTAGGTCAAAAAAGCCATTTAAGCCTTTTCACAGTGAGATCTATGCGATATGGCCGAGAAATGTAATTTTGATGTTAACTCCCAAACCGCTGCGCAGAAGTCAACCAAACTTCACCCAATAGTGTATTGTATCACAATCTAGTAGTTACATTTGAAAATTTTGTTCTAGGACATTTTGTTTGAACGCAATCATCAAACTTAATTAAAAAAGTCATTTAAGCCTTTTCACAGTGAGATCTATGCGATATGGCCGAGAAATGTAATTTTGATGTTAACTCCCAAACCGCTGCGCAGAAGTCAACCAAACTTCACCCAATAGTGTATTGTATCACAATCTATTAGTTACATTTGGAAATTTGGTTCTTGGACATTTGATTTGAGCGCAATCCTCAAACTTAGGTCAAAAAAGCCATTTAAGCCTTTTCACAGTGAGATCTATGCGATATGGCCGAGAAATGTAATTTTGATGTTAACTCCCAAACCGCTGCGCAGAAGTCAACCAAACTTCACCCATTAGTGTATTGTATCACAATCTAGTAGTTACATGTGAAAATTTGGTTCTAGGACATTTGATTTGAGCGCAATCCTCAAACTTAGGTCAAAAAAGCCATTTAAGCCTTTTCACAGTGAGATCTATGCGATATGGCCGAGGAATGTAATTTTGATGTTAACTCCCAAACCGCTGCGCAGAAGTCAACCAAACTTCACCCAATAGTGTATTGTATCACATTCTAGTAGTTACATTTGAAAATTTCGTTCTAGGACATTTGGTTTGAGCGCAATCATTAAACTTAGGTCAAAAAAGCCATTTAAGCCTTTTCACAGTGAGATCTATGCGATATGGCCGAGAAATGTAATTTTGATGTTAACTCCCAAACCGCTGCGCAGAAGTCAACTAAACTTCACCCAATAGTGTATTGTATCACATTCTAGTAGTTACATTTGAAAATTTCGTTCTAGGACATTTGGTTTGAGCGCAATCATTAAACTTAATTAAAAAAGTCATTTAAGCCTTTTCACAGTGAGATCTATGCGATATGGCCGAGAAATGTAATTTTGATGTTAACTCCCAAACCGCTGCGCAGAAGTCAACCAAACTTCACCCAATAGTGTATTGTATCACATTCTAGTAGTTACATTTGAAAATTTCGTTCTAGGACATTTGGTTTGAGCGCAATCATTAAACTTAGGTCAAAAAAGCCATTTAAGCCTTTTCACAGTGAGATCTATGCGATATGGCCGAGAAATGTAATTTTGATGTTAACTCCCAAACCGCTGCGCAGAAGTCAACCAAACTTCACCCAATAGTGTATTGTATCACAATCTAGTAGTTACATTTGAAAATTTTGTTCTAGGAAATTTTGTTTGAGCGCAATCATCAAACTTAATTAAAAAAGTCATTTAAGCCTTTTCACAGTGAGATCTATGCGATATGGCCGAGAAATGTAATTTTGATGTTAACTCCCAAACCGCTGCGCAGAAATCAACCAAACTTCACCCATTAGTGTATTGTATCACAATCTAGTAGTTACATGTGAAAATTTGGTTCTAGGACATTTGATTTGAGCGCAATCCTCAAACTTAGGTCAAAAAAGCCATTTAAGCCTTTTCACAGTGAGATCTATGCGATATGGCCGAGAAATGTAATTTTGATGTTAACTCCCAAACCGCTGCGCAGAAGTCAACCAAACTTCACCCAATAGTGTATTGTATCACAATCTAGTAGTTACATTTGGAAATTTGGTTCTTGGACATTTGATTTGAGCGCAATCCTCAAACTTAGGTCAAAAAAGCCATTTAAGCCTTTTCACAGTGAGATCTATGCGATATGGCCGAGAAATGTAATTTTGATGTTAACTCCCAAACCGCTGCGCAGAAGTCAACCAAACTTCACCCAATAGTGTATTGTATCACAATCTAGTAGTTACATTTGAAAATTTTGTTCTAGGAAATTTTGTTTGAGCGCAATCATCAAACTTAATTAAAAATGTCATTTAAGCCTTTTCACAGTGAGATCTATGCGATATGGCCGAGAAATGTAATTTTGATGTTAACTCCCAAACCGCTGCGCAGAAGTCAACCAAACTTCACCCATTAGTGTATTGTATCACAATCTAGTAGTTACATGTGAAAATTTGGTTCTAGGACATTTGATTTGAGCGCAATCCTCAAACTTAGGTCAAAAAAGCCATTTAAGCCTTTTCACAGTGAGATCTATGCGATATGGCCGAGGAATGTAATTTTGATGTTAACTCCCAAACCGCTGCGCAGAAGTCAACCAAACTTCACCCAATAGTGTATTGTATCACATTCTAGTAGTTACATTTGAAAATTTCGTTCTAGGACATTTGGTTTGAGCGCAATCATTAAACTTAGGTCAAAAAAGCCATTTAAGCCTTTTCACAGTGAGATCTATGCGATATGGCCGAGAAATGTAATTTTGATGTTAACTCCCAAACCGCTGCGCAGAGGTCAACTAAACTTCACCCAATAGTGTATTGTATCACATTCTAGTAGTTACATTTGAAAATTTCGTTCTAGGACATTTGGTTTGAGCGCAATCATTAAACTTAATTAAAAAAGTCATTTAAGCCTTTTCACAGTGAGATCTATGCGATATGGCCGAGAAATGTAATTTTGATGTTAACTCCCAAACCGCTGCGCAGAAGTCAACCAAACTTCACCCATTAGTGTATTGTATCACAATCTAGTAATTACATGTGGAAATTTGGTTCTAGGACATTTGATTTGAGCGCAATCCTCAAACTTAGGTCAAAAAAGCCATTTAAGCCTTTTCACAGTGAGATCTATGCGATATGGCCGAGAAATGTAATTTTGATGTTAACTCCCAAACCGCTGCGCAGAAGTCAACCAAACTTCACCCAATAGTGTATTGTATCACATTCTAGTAGTTACATTTGAAAATTTCGTTCTAGGACATTTGGTTTGAGCGCAATCTTTAAACTTAGGTCAAAAAAGCCATTTAAGCCTTTTCACAGTGAGATCTATGCGATATGGCCGAGAAATGTAATTTTGATGTTAACTCCCAAACCGCTGCGCAGAAGTCAACCAAACTTCACCCAATAGTGTATTGTATCACAATCTAGTAGTTACATTTGAAAATTTTGTTCTAGGACATTTTGTTTGAACGCAATCATCAAACTTAATTAAAAAAGTCATTTAAGCCTTTTCACAGTGAGATCTATGCGATATGGCCGAGAAATGTAATTTTGATGTTAACTCCCAAACCGCTGCGCAGAAGTCAACCAAACTTCACCCAATAGTGTATTGTATCACAATCTAGTAGTTACATTTGGAAATTTGGTTCTTGGACATTTGATTTGAGCGCAATCCTCAAACTTAGGTCAAAAAAGCCATTTAAGCCTTTTCACAGTGAGATCTATGCGATATGGCCGAGAAATGTAATTTTGATGTTAACTCCCAAACCGCTGCGCAGAAGTCAACCAAACTTCACCCAATAGTGTATTGTATCACATTCTAGTAGTTACATTTGAAAATTTCGTTCTAGGACATTTGGTTTGAGCGCAATCATTAAACTTAGGTCAAAAAAGCCATTTAAGCCTTTTCACAGTGAGATCTATGCGATATGGCCGAGAAATGTAATTTTGATGTTAACTCCCAAACCGCTGCGCAGAAGTCAACCAAACTTCACCCATTAGTGTATTGTATCACAATCTAGTAGTTATATGTGGAAATTTGGTTATTGGAAATTTGGTTTGAGCGCAATCATTAAACTTAGGTCAAAAAAGCCATTTAAGCCTTTTCACAGTGAGATCTATGCGATATGGCCGAGAAATGTAATTTTGATGTTAACTCCCAAACCGCTGCGCAGAAGTCAACCAAACTTCACCCAATAGTGTATTGTATCACAATCTAGTAGTTACATTTGAAAATTTTGTTCTAGGAAATTTTGTTTGAGCGCAATCATCAAACTTAATTAAAAAAGTCATTTAAGCCTTTTCACAGTGAGATCTATGCGATATGGCCGAGAAATGTAATTTTGATGTTAACTCCCAAACCTCTGCGCAGAAGTCAACCAAACTTCACCCATTAGTGTATTGTATCACAATCTAGTAGTTACATGTGGAAATTTGGTTCTAGGACATTTGATTTGAGCGCAATCCTCAAACTTAGGTCAAAAAAGCCATTTAAGCCTTTTCACAGTGAGATCTATGCGATATGGCCGAGAAATGTAATTTTGATGTTAACTCCCAAACCGCTGCGCAGAAGTCAACCAAACTTCACCCAATAGTGTATTGTATCACATTCTAGTAGTTACATTTGAAAATTTCGTTCTAGGACATTTGGTTTGAGCGCAATCTTTAAACTTAGGTCAAAAAAGCCATTTAAGCCTTTTCACAGTGAGATCTATGCGATATGGCCGAGGAATGTAATTTTGATGTTAACTCCCAAACCGCTGCGCAGAAGTCAACCAAACTTCACCCAATAGTGTATTGTATCACAATCTAGTAGTTACATTTGAAAATTTTGTTCTAGGACATTTTGTTTGAACGCAATCATCAAACTTAATTAAAAAAGTCATTTAAGCCTTTTCACAGTGAGATCTATGCGATATGGCCGAGAAATGTAATTTTGATGTTAACTCCCAAACCGCTGCGCAGAAGTCAACCAAACTTCACCCAATAGTGTATTGTATCACAATCTATTAGTTACATTTGGAAATTTGGTTCTTGGACATTTGATTTGAGCGCAATCCTCAAACTTAGGTCAAAAAAGCCATTTAAGCCTTTTCACAGTGAGATCTATGCGATATGGCCGAGAAATGTAATTTTGATGTTAACTCCCAAACCGCTGCGCAGAAGTCAACCAAACTTCACCCATTAGTGTATTGTATCACAATCTAGTAGTTACATGTGGAAATTTGGTTATTGGACATTTGGTTTGAGCGCAATCATTAAACTTAGGTCAAAAAAGCCATTTAAGCCTTTTCACAGTGAGATCTATGCGATATGGCCGAGAAATGTAATTTTGATGTTAACTCCCAAACCGCTGTGCAGAAGTCAACCAAACTTCACCCAATAGTGTATTGTATCACAATCTAGTAGTTACATTTGAAAATTTTGTTCTAGGACATTTTGTTTGAACGCAATCATCAAACTTAATTAAAAAAGTCATTTAAGCCTTTTCACAGTGAGATCTATGCGATATGGCCGAGAAATGTAATTTTGATGTTAACTCCCAAACCGCTGCGCAGAAGTCAACCAAACTTCACCCAATAGTGTATTGTATCACAATCTAGTAGTTACATGTGGAAATTTGGTTCTAGGACATTTGATTTGAGCGCAATCCTCAAACTTAGGTCAAAAAAGCCATTTAAGCCTTATCACAGTGAGATCTATGCGATATGGCCGAGAAATGTAATTTTGATGTTAACTCCCAAACCGCTGCGCAGAAGTCAACCAAACTTCACCCAATAGTGTATTGTATCACATTCTAGTAGTTACATTTGAAAATTTCGTTCTAGGACATTTGGTTTGAGCGCAATCTTTAAACTTAGGTCAAAAAAGCCATTTAAGCCTTTTCACAGTGAGATCTATGCGATATGGCCGAGAAATGTAATTTTGATGTTAACTCCCAAACCGCTGCGCAGAAGTCAACCAAACTTCACCCAATAGTGTATTGTATCACATTCTAGTAGTTACATTTGAAAATTTCGTTCTAGGACATTTGGTTTGAGCGCAATCATTAAACTTAGGTCAAAAAAGCCATTTAAGCCTTTTCACAGTGAGATCTATGCGATATGGCCGAGAAATGTAATTTTGATGTTAACTCCCAAACCGCTGCGCAGAAGTCAACTAAACTTCACCCAATAGTGTATTGTATCACATTCTAGTAGTTACATTTGAAAATTTCGTTCTAGGACATTTGGTTTGAGCGCAATCATTAAACTTAATTAAAAAAGTCATTTAAGCCTTTTCACAGTGAGATCTATGCGATATGGCCGAGAAATGTAATTTTGATGTTAACTCCCAAACCGCTGCGCAGAAGTCAACCAAACTTCACCCATTAGTGTATTGTATCACAATCTAGTAATTACATGTGGAAATTTGGTTCTAGGACATTTGATTTGAGCGCAATCCTCAAACTTAGGTCAAAAAAGCCATTTAAGCCTTTTCACAGTGAGATCTATGCGATATGGCCGAGAAATGTAATTTTGATGTTAACTCCCAAACCGCTGCGCAGAAGTCAACCAAACTTCACCCAATAGTGTATTGTATCACAATCTAGTAGTTACATTTGAAAATTTTGTTCTAGGACATTTTGTTTGAACGCAATCATCAAACTTAATTAAAAAAGTCATTTAAGCCTTTTCACAGTGAGATCTATGCGATATGGCCGAGAAATGTAATTTTGATGTTAACTCCCAAACCGCTGCGCAGAAGTCAACCAAACTTCACCCATTAGTGTATTGTATCACAATCTAGTAGTTACATGTGGAAATTTGGTTATTGGACATTTGGTTTGAGCGCAATCATTAAACTTAGGTCAAAAAAGCAATTTAAGCCTTTTCACAGTGAGATCTATGCGATATGGCCGAGAAATGTAATTTTGATGTTAACTCCCAAACCGCTGCGCAGAAGTCAACCAAACTTCACCCAATAGTGTATTGTATCACAATCTAGTAGTTACATTTGAAAATTTTGTTCTAGGAAATTTTGTTTGAGCGCAATCATCAAACTTAATTAAAAAAGTCATTTAAGCCTTTTCACAGTGAGATCTATGCGATATGGCCGAGAAATGTAATTTTGATGTTAACTCCCAAACCTCTGCGCAGAAGTCAACCAAACTTCACCCATTAGTGTATTGTATCACAATCTAGTAGTTACATGTGGAAATTTGGTTCTAGGACATTTGATTTGAGCGCAATCCTCAAACTTAGGTCAAAAAAGCCATTTAAGCCTTTTCACAGTGAGATCTATGCGATATGGCCGAGAAATGTAATTTTGATGTTAACTCCCAAACCGCTGCGCAGAAGTCAACCAAACTTCACCCAATAGTGTATTGTATCACATTCTAGTAGTTACATTTGAAAATTTCGTTCTAGGACATTTGGTTTGAGCGCAATCTTTAAACTTAGGTCAAAAAAGCCATTTAAGCCTTTTCACAGTGAGATCTATGCGATATGGCCGAGAAATGTAATTTTGATGTTAACTCCCAAACCGCTGCGCAGAAGTCAACCAAACTTCACCCAATAGTGTATTGTATCACAATCTAGTAGTTACATTTGAAAATTTTGTTCTAGGACATTTTGTTTGAACGCAATCATCAAACTTAATTAAAAAAGTCATTTAAGCCTTTTCACAGTGAGATCTATGCGATATGGCCGAGAAATGTAATTTTGATGTTAACTCCCAAACCGCTGCGCAGAAGTCAACCAAACTTCACCCAATAGTGTATTGTATCACAATCTAGTAGTTACATTTGGAAATTTGGTTCTTGGACATTTGGTTTGAACGCAATCATCAAACTTAATTAAAAAAGTCATTTAAGCCTTTTCACAGTGAGATCTATGCGATATGGCCGAGAAATGTAATTTTGATGTTAACTCCCAAACCGCTGCGCAGAAGTCAACCAAACTTCACCCAATAGTGTATTGTATCACAATCTAGTAGTTACATTTGGAAATTTGGTTCTTGGACATTTGATTTGAGCGCAATCCTCAAACTTAGGTCAAAAAAGCCATTTAAGCCTTTTCACAGTGAGATCTATGCGATATGGCCGAGAAATGTAATTTTGATGTTAACTCCCAAACCGCTGCGCAGAAGTCAACCAAACTTCACCCAATAGTGTATTGTATCACAATCTAGTAGTTACATTTGAAAATTTTGTTCTAGGACATTTTGTTTGAACGCAATCATCAAACTTAATTAAAAAAGTCATTTAAGCCTTTTCACAGTGAGATCTATGCGATATGGCCGAGAAATGTAATTTTGATGTTAACTCCCAAACCGCTGCGCAGAAGTCAACCAAACTTCACCCAATAGTGTATTTTATCACAATCTAGTAGTTACATTTGGAAATTTAGTTCTTGGACATTTGATTTGAGCGCAATCATTAAACTTAATTAAAAAAGTCATTTAAGCCTTTTCACAGTGAGATCTATGCGATATGGCCGAGAAATGTAATTTTGATGTTAACTCCCAAACCGCTGCGCAGAAGTCAACCAAACTTCACCCATTAGTGTATTGTATCACAATCTAGTAATTACATGTGGAAATTTGGTTCTAGGACATATGATTTGAGCGCAATCCTCAAACTTAGGTCAAAAAAGCCATTTAAGCCTTTTCACAGTGAGATCTATGCGATATGGCCGAGAAATGTAATTTTGATGTTAACTCCCAAACCGCTGCGCAGAAGTCAACCAAACTTCACCCAATAGTGTATTGTATCACAATCTAGTAGTTACATTTGAAAATTTTGTTCTATGACATTTTGTTTGAACGCAATCATCAAACTTAATTAAAAAAGTCATTTAAGCCTTTTCACAGTGAGATCTATGCGATATGGCCGAGAAATGTAATTTTGATGTTAACTCCCAAACCGCTGCGCAGAAGTCAACCAAACTTCACCCATTAGTGTATTGTATCACAATCTAGTAGTTATATGTGGAAATTTGGTTATTGGAAATTTGGTTTGAGCGCAATCATTAAACTTAGGTCAAAAAAGCCATTTAAGCCTTTTCACAGTGAGATCTATGCGATATGGCCGAGAAATGTAATTTTGATGTTAACTCCCAAACCGCTGCGCAGAAGTCAACCAAACTTCACCCAATAGTGTATTGTATCACAATCTAGTAGTTACATTTGAAAATTTTGTTCTAGGAAATTTTGTTTGAGCGCAATCATCAAACTTAATTAAAAAAGTCATTTAAGCCTTTTCACAGTGAGATCTATGCGATATGGCCGAGAAATGTAATTTTGATGTTAACTCCCAAACCTCTGCGCAGAAGTCAACCAAACTTCACCCATTAGTGTATTGTATCACAATCTAGTAGTTACATGTGGAAATTTGGTTCTAGGACATTTGATTTGAGCGCAATCCTCAAACTTAGGTCAAAAAAGCCATTTAAGCCTTTTCACAGTGAGATCTATGCGATATGGCCGAGAAATGTAATTTTGATGTTAACTCCCAAACCGCTGCGCAGAAGTCAACCAAACTTCACCCAATAGTGTATTGTATCACATTCTAGTAGTTACATTTGAAAATTTCGTTCTAGGACATTTGGTTTGAGCGCAATCTTTAAACTTAGGTCAAAAAAGCCATTTAAGCCTTTTCACAGTGAGATCTATGCGATATGGCCGAGGAATGTAATTTTGATGTTAACTCCCAAACCGCTGCGCAGAAGTCAACCAAACTTCACCCAATAGTGTATTGTATCACAATCTAGTAGTTACATTTGAAAATTTTGTTCTAGGACATTTTGTTTGAACGCAATCATCAAACTTAATTAAAAAAGTCATTTAAGCCTTTTCACAGTGAGATCTATGCGATATGGCCGAGAAATGTAATTTTGATGTTAACTCCCAAACCGCTGCGCAGAAGTCAACCAAACTTCACCCAATAGTGTATTGTATCACAATCTATTAGTTACATTTGGAAATTTGGTTCTTGGACATTTGATTTGAGCGCAATCCTCAAACTTAGGTCAAAAAAGCCATTTAAGCCTTTTCACAGTGAGATCTATGCGATATGGCCGAGAAATGTAATTTTGATGTTAACTCCCAAACCGCTGCGCAGAAGTCAACCAAACTTCACCCATTAGTGTATTGTATCACAATCTAGTAGTTACATGTGGAAATTTGGTTATTGGACATTTGGTTTGAGCGCAATCATTAAACTTAGGTCAAAAAAGCCATTTAAGCCTTTTCACAGTGAGATCTATGCGATATGGCCGAGAAATGTAATTTTGATGTTAACTCCCAAACCGCTGTGCAGAAGTCAACCAAACTTCACCCAATAGTGTATTGTATCACAATCTAGTAGTTACATTTGAAAATTTTGTTCTAGGACATTTTGTTTGAACGCAATCAGCAAACTTAATTAAAAAAGTCATTTAAGCCTTTTCACAGTGAGATCTATGCGATATGGCCGAGAAATGTAATTTTGATGTTAACTCCCAAACCGCTGCGCAGAAGTCAACCAAACTTCACCCAATAGTGTATTGTATCACAATCTAGTAGTTACATGTGGAAATTTGGTTCTAGGACATTTGATTTGAGCGCAATCCTCAAACTTAGGTCAAAAAAGCCATTTAAGCCTTTTCACAGTGAGATCTATGCGATATGGCCGAGAAATGTAATTTTGATGTTAACTCCCAAACCGCTGCGCAGAAGTCAACCAAACTTCACCCAATAGTGTATTGTATCACATTCTAGTAGTTACATTTGAAAATTTCGTTCTAGGACATTTGGTTTGAGCGCAATCTTTAAACTTAGGTCAAAAAAGCCATTTAAGCCTTTTCACAGTGAGATCTATGCGATATGGCCGAGAAATGTAATTTTGATGTTAACTCCCAAACCGCTGCGCAGAAGTCAACCAAACTTCACCCAATAGTGTATTGTATCACAATCTAGTAGTTACATTTGAAAATTTTGTTCTAGGACATTTTGTTTGAACGCAATCATCAAACTTAATTAAAAAAGTCATTTAAGCCTTTTCACAGTGAGATCTATGCGATATGGCCGAGAAATGTAATTTTGATGTTAACTCCCAAACCGCTGCGCAGAAGTCAACCAAACTTCACCCAATAGTGTATTGTATCACAATCTAGTAGTTACATTTGGAAATTTGGTTCTTGGACATTTGATTTGAGCGCAATCCTCAAACTTAGGTCAAAAAAGCCATTTAAGCCTTTTCACAGTGAGATCTATGCGATATGGCCGAGAAATGTAATTTTGATGTTAACTCCCAAACCGCTGCGCAGAAGTCAACCAAACTTCACCCATTAGTGTATTGTATCACAATCTAGTAGTTACATGTGGAAATTTGGTTATTGGACATTTGGTTTGAGCGCAATCATTAAACTTAGGTCAAAAAAGCCATTTAAGCCTTTTCACAGTGAGATCTATGCGATATGGCCGAGAAATGTAATTTTGATGTTAACTCCCAAACCGCTGTGCAGAAGTCAACCAAACTTCACCCAATAGTGTATTGTATCACAATCTAGTAGTTACATTTGAAAATTTTGTTCTAGGACATTTTGTTTGAACGCAATCAGCAAACTTAATTAAAAAAGTCATTTAAGCCTTTTCACAGTGAGATCTATGCGATATGGCCGAGAAATGTAATTTTGATGTTAACTCCCAAACCGCTGCGCAGAAGTCAACCAAACTTCACCCAATAGTGTATTGTATCACAATCTAGTAGTTACATGTGGAAATTTGGTTCTAGGACATTTGATTTGAGCGCAATCCTCAAACTTAGGTCAAAAAAGCCATTTAAGCCTTTTCACAGTGAGATCTATGCGATATGGCCGAGAAATGTAATTTTGATGTTAACTCCCAAACCGCTGCGCAGAAGTCAACCAAACTTCACCCAATAGTGTATTGTATCACATTCTAGTAGTTACATTTGAAAATTTCGTTCTAGGACATTTGGTTTGAGCGCAATCTTTAAACTTAGGTCAAAAAAGCCATTTAAGCCTTTTCACAGTGAGATCTATGCGATATGGCCGAGAAATGTAATTTTGATGTTAACTCCCAAACCGCTGCGCAGAAGTCAACCAAACTTCACCCAATAGTGTATTGTATCACAATCTAGTAGTTACATTTGAAAATTTTGTTCTAGGACATTTTGTTTGAACGCAATCATCAAACTTAATTAAAAAAGTCATTTAAGCCTTTTCACAGTGAGATCTATGCGATATGGCCGAGAAATGTAATTTTGATGTTAACTCCCAAACCGCTGCGCAGAAGTCAACCAAACTTCACCCAATAGTGTATTGTATCACAATCTAGTAGTTACATTTGGAAATTTGGTTCTTGGACATTTGATTTGAGCGCAATCCTCAAACTTAGGTCAAAAAAGCCATTTAAGCCTTTTCACAGTGAGATCTATGCGATATGGCCGAGAAATGTAATTTTGATGTTAACTCCCAAACCGCTGCGCAGAAGTCAACCAAACTTCACCCAATAGTGTATTGTATCACAATCTAGTAGTTACATTTGAAAATTTTGTTCTAGGAAATTTTGTTTGAGCGCAATCATCAAACTTAATTAAAAATGTCATTTAAGCCTTTTCACAGTGAGATCTATGCGATATGGCCGAGAAATGTAATTTTGATGTTAACTCCCAAACCGCTGCGCAGAAGTCAACCAACCTTCACCCATTAGTGTATTGTATCACAATCTAGTAGTTACATGTGAAAATTTGGTTCTAGGACATTTGATTTGAGCGCAATCCTCAAACTTAGGTCAAAAAAGCCATTTAAGCCTTTTCACAGTGAGATCTATGCGATATGGCCGAGGAATGTAATTTTGATGTTAACTCCCAAACCGCTGCGCAGAAGTCAACCAAACTTCACCCAATAGTGTATTGTATCACATTCTAGTAGTTACATTTGAAAATTTCGTTCTAGGACATTTGGTTTGAGCGCAATCATTAAACTTAGGTCAAAAAAGCCATTTAAGCCTTTTCACAGTGAGATCTATGCGATATGGCCGAGAAATGTAATTTTGATGTTAACTCCCAAACCGCTGCGCAGAAGTAAACTAAACTTCACCCAATAGTGTATTGTATCACATTCTAGTAGTTACATTTGAAAATTTCGTTCTAGGACATTTGGTTTGAGCGCAATCATTAAACTTAATTAAAAAAGTCATTTAAGCCTTTTCACAGTGAGATCTATGCGATATGGCCGAGAAATGTAATTTTGATGTTAACTCCCAAACCGCTGCGCAGAAGTCAACCAAACTTCACCCATTAGTGTATTGTATCACAATCTAGTAATTACATGTGGAAATTTGGTTCTAGGACATTTGATTTGAGCGCAATCCTCAAACTTAGGTCAAAAAAGCCATTTAAGCCTTTTCACAGTGAGATCTATGCGATATGGCCGAGAAATGTAATTTTGATGTTAACTCCCAAACCGCTGCGCAGAAGTCAACCAAACTTCACCCAATAGTGTATTGTATCACATTCTAGTAGTTACATTTGAAAATTTCGTTCTAGGACATTTGGTTTGAGCGCAATCTTTAAACTTAGGTCAAAAAAGCCATTTAAGCCTTTTCACAGTGAGATCTATGCGATATGGCCGAGAAATGTAATTTTGATGTTAACTCCCAAACCGCTGCGCAGAAGTCAACCAAACTTCACCCAATAGTGTATTGTATCACAATCTAGTAGTTACATTTGAAAATTTTGTTCTAGGACATTTGATTTGAGCGCAATCCTCAAACTTAGGTCAAAAAAGCCATTTAAGCCTTTTCACAGTGAGATCTATGCGATATGGCCGAGAAATGTAATTTTGATGTTAACTCCCAAACCGCTGCGCAGAAGTCAACCAAACTTCACCCAATAGTGTATTGTATCACAATCTAGTAGTTACATTTGGAAATTTGGTTCTTGGACATTTGATTTGAGCGCAATCCTCAAACTTAGGTCAAAAAAGCCATTTAAGCCTTTTCACAGTGAGATCTATGCGATATGGCCGAGAAATGTAATTTTGATGTTAACTCCCAAACCGCTGCGCAGAAGTCAACCAAACTTCACCCAATAGTGTATTGTATCACAATCTAGTAGTTACATTTGAAAATTTTGTTCTAGGAAATTTTGTTTGAGCGCAATCATCAAACTTAATTAAAAATGTCATTTAAGCCTTTTCACAGTGAGATCTATGCGATATGGCCGAGAAATGTAATTTTGATGTTAACTCCCAAACCGCTGCGCAGAAGTCAACCAAACTTCACCCATTAGTGTATTGTATCACAATCTAGTAGTTACATGTGAAAATTTGGTTCTAGGACATTTGATTTGAGCGCAATCCTCAAACTTAGGTCAAAAAAGCCATTTAAGCCTTTTCACAGTGAGATCTATGCGATATGGCCGAGGAATGTAATTTTGATGTTAACTCCCAAACCGCTGCGCAGAAGTCAACCAAACTTCACCCAATAGTGTATTGTATCACATTCTAGTAGTTACATTTGAAAATTTCGTTCTAGGACATTTGGTTTGAGCGCAATCATTAAACTTAGGTCAAAAAAGCCATTTAAGCCTTTTCACAGTGAGATCTATGCGATATGGCCGAGAAATGTAATTTTGATGTTAACTCCCAAACCGCTGCGCAGAAGTCAACTAAACTTCACCCAATAGTGTATTGTATCACATTCTAGTAGTTACATTTGAAAATTTTGTTCTAGGACATTTGGTTTGAGCGCAATCATTAAACTTAATTAAAAAAGTCATTTAAGCCTTTTCACAGTGAGATCTATGCGATATGGCCGAGAAATGTAATTTTGATGTTAACTCCCAAACCGCTGCGCAGAAGTCAACCAAACTTCACCCAATAGTGTATTGTATCACAATCTAGTAGTTACATTTGAAAATTTTGTTCTAGGACATTTTGTTTGAACGCAATCATCAAACTTAATTAAAAAAGTCATTTAAGCCTTTTCACAGTGAGATCTATGCGATATGGCCGAGAAATGTAATTTTGATGTTAACTCCCAAACCGCTGCGCAGAAGTCAACCAAACTTCACCCAATAGTGTATTGTATCACAATCTAGTAGTTACATTTGGAAATTTAGTTCTTGGACATTTGATTTGAGCGCAATCATTAAACTTAATTAAAAAAGTCATTTAAGCCTTTTCACAGTGAGATCTATGCGATATGGCCGAGAAATGTAATTTTGATGTTAACTCCCAAACCGCTGCGCAGAAGTCAACCAAACTTCACCCATTAGTGTATTGTATCACAATCTAGTAATTACATGTGGAAATTTGGTTCTAGGACATATGATTTGAGCGCAATCCTCAAACTTAGGTCAAAAAAGCCATTTAAGCCTTTTCACAGTGAGATCTATGCGATATGGCCGAGAAATGTAATTTTGATGTTAACTCCCAAACCGCTGCGCAGAAGTCAACCAAACTTCACCCAATAGTGTATTGTATCACAATCTAGTAGTTACATTTGAAAATTTTGCTCTAGGACATTTTGTTTGAACGCAATCATCAAACTTAATTAAAAAAGTCATTTAAGCCTTTTCACAGTGAGATCTATGCGATATGGCCGAGAAATGTAATTTTGATGTTAACTCCCAAACCGCTGCGCAGAAGTCAACCAAACTTCACCCAATAGTGTATTGTATCACAATCTAGTAGTTACATTTGGAAATTTGGTTCTTGGACATTTGATTTGAGCGCAATCCTCAAACTTAGGTCAAAAAAGCCATTTAAGCCTTTTCACAGTGAGATCTATGCGATATGGCCGAGAAATGTAATTTTGATGTTAACTCCCAAACCGCTGCGCAGAAGTCAACCAAACTTCACCCAATAGTGTATTGTATCACAATCTAATAGTTACATTTGAAAATTTTGTTCTAGGACATTTTGTTTGAACGCAATCATCAAACTTAATTAAAAAAGTCATTTAAGCCTTTTCACAGTGAGATCTATGCGATATGGCCGAGAAATGTAATTTTGATGTTAACTCCCAAACCGCTGCGCAGAAGTCAACCAAACTTCACCCAATAGTGTATTGTATCACATTCTAGTAGTTACATTTGAAAATTTCGTTCTAGGACATTTGGTTTGAGCGCAATCATTAAACTTAGGTCAAAAAAGCCATTTAAGCCTTTTCACAGTGAGATCTATGCGATATGGCCGAGAAATGTAATTTTGATGTTAACTCCCAAACCGCTGCGCAGAAGTCAACCAAACTTCACCCAATAGTGTATTGTATCACAATCTAGTAGTTACATTTGAAAATTTTGTTCTAGGAAATTTTGTTTGAGCGCAATCATCAAACTTAATTAAAAAAGTCATTTAAGCCTTTTCACAGTGAGATCTATGCGATATGGCCGAGAAATGTAATTTTGATGTTAACTCCCAAACCGCTGCGCAGAAATCAACCAAACTTCACCCATTAGTGTATTGTATCACAATCTAGTAGTTACATGTGAAAATTTGGTTCTAGGACATTTGATTTGAGCGCAATCCTCAAACTTAGGTCAAAAAAGCCATTTAAGCCTTTTCACAGTGAGATCTATGCGATATGGCCGAGAAATGTAATTTTGATGTTAACTCCCAAACCGCTGCGCAGAAGTCAACCAAACTTCACCCAATAGTGTATTGTATCACAATCTAGTAGTTACATTTGGAAATTTGGTTCTTGGACATTTGATTTGAGCGCAATCCTCAAACTTAGGTCAAAAAAGCCATTTAAGCCTTTTCACAGTGAGATCTATGCGATATGGCCGAGAAATGTAATTTTGATGTTAACTCCCAAACCGCTGCGCAGAAGTCAACCAAACTTCACCCAATAGTGTATTGTATCACAATCTAGTAGTTACATTTGAAAATTTTGTTCTAGGAAATTTTGTTTGAGCGCAATCATCAAACTTAATTAAAAATGTCATTTAAGCCTTTTCACAGTGAGATCTATGCGATATGGCCGAGAAATGTAATTTTGATGTTAACTCCCAAACCGCTGCGCAGAAGTCAACCAAACTTCACCCATTAGTGTATTGTATCACAATCTAGTAGTTACATGTGAAAATTTGGTTCTAGGACATTTGATTTGAGCGCAATCCTCAAACTTAGGTCAAAAAAGCCATTTAAGCCTTTTCACAGTGAGATCTATGCGATATGGCCGAGGAATGTAATTTTGATGTTAACTCCCAAACCGCTGCGCAGAAGTCAACCAAACTTCACCCAATAGTGTATTGTATCACATTCTAGTAGTTACATTTGAAAATTTCGTTCTAGGACATTTGGTTTGAGCGCAATCATTAAACTTAGGTCAAAAAAGCCATTTAAGCCTTTTCACAGTGAGATCTATGCGATATGGCCGAGAAATGTAATTTTGATGTTAACTCCCAAACCGCTGCGCAGAAGTCAACTAAACTTCACCCAATAGTGTATTGTATCACATTCTAGTAGTTACATTTGAAAATTTCGCTCTAGGACATTTGGTTTGAGCGCAATCATTAAACTTAATTAAAAAAGTCATTTAAGCCTTTTCACAGTGAGATCTATGCGATATGGCCGAGAAATGTAATTTTGATGTTAACTCCCAAACCGCTGCGCAGAAGTCAACCAAACTTCACCCATTAGTGTATTGTATCACAATCTAGTAATTACATGTGGAAATTTGGTTCTAGGACATTTGATTTGAGCGCAATCCTCAAACTTAGGTCAAAAAAGCCATTTAAGCCTTTTCACAGTGAGATCTATGCGATATGGCCGAGAAATGTAATTTTGATGTTAACTCCCAAACCGCTGCGCAGAAGTCAACCAAACTTCACCCAATAGTGTATTGTATCACATTCTAGTAGTTACATTTGAAAATTTCGTTCTAGGACATTTGGTTTGAGCGCAATCTTTAAACTTAGGTCAAAAAAGCCATTTAAGCCTTTTCACAGTGAGATCTATGCGATATGGCCGAGAAATGTAATTTTGATGTTAACTCCCAAACCGCTGCGCAGAAGTCAACCAAACTTCACCCAATAGTGTATTGTATCACAATCTAGTAGTTACATTTGAAAATTTTGTTCTAGGACATTTTGTTTGAACGCAATCATCAAACTTAATTAAAAAAGTCATTTAAGCCTTTTCACAGTGAGATCTATGCGATATGGCCGAGAAATGTAATTTTGATGTTAACTCCCAAACCGCTGCGCAGAAGTCAACCAAACTTCACCCAATAGTGTATTGTATCACAATCTAGTAGTTACATTTGGAAATTTGGTTCTTGGACATTTGATTTGAGCGCAATCCTCAAACTTAGGTCAAAAAAGCCATTTAAGCCTTTTCACAGTGAGATCTATGCGATATGGCCGAGAAATGTAATTTTGATGTTAACTCCCAAACCGCTGCGCAGAAGTCAACCAAACTTCACCCAATAGTGTATTGTATCACAATCTAGTAGTTACATTTGAAAATTTTGTTCTAGGACATTTTGTTTGAACGCAATCATCAAACTTAATTAAAAAAGTCATTTAAGCCTTTTCACAGTGAGATCTATGCGATATGGCCGAGAAATGTAATTTTGATGTTAACTCCCAAACCGCTGCGCAGAAGTCAACCAAACTTCACCCAATAGTGTATTTTATCACAATCTAGTAGTTACATTTGGAAATTTAGTTCTTGGACATTTGATTTGAGCGCAATCATTAAACTTAATTAAAAAAGTCATTTAAGCCTTTTCACAGTGAGATCTATGCGATATGGCCGAGAAATGTAATTTTGATGTTAACTCCCAAACCGCTGCGCAGAAGTCAACCAAACTTCACCCATTAGTGTATTGTATCACAATCTAGTAATTACATGTGGAAATTTGGTTCTAGGACATATGATTTGAGCGCAATCCTCAAACTTAGGTCAAAAAAGCCATTTAAGCCTTTTCACAGTGAGATCTATGCGATATGGCCGAGAAATGTAATTTTGATGTTAACTCCCAAACCGCTGCGCAGAAGTCAACCAAACTTCACCCAATAGTGTATTGTATCACAATCTAGTAGTTACATTTGAAAATTTTGCTCTAGGACATTTTGTTTGAACGCAATCATCAAACTTAATTAAAAAAGTCATTTAAGCCTTTTCACAGTGAGATCTATGCGATATGGCCGAGAAATGTAATTTTGATGTTAACTCCCAAACCGCTGCGCAGAAGTCAACCAAACTTCACCCAATAGTGTATTGTATCACAATCTAGTAGTTACATTTGGAAATTTGGTTCTTGGACATTTGATTTGAGCGCAATCCTCAAACTTAGGTCAAAAAAGCCATTTAAGCCTTTTCACAGTGAGATCTATGCGATATGGCCGAGAAATGTAATTTTGATGTTAACTCCCAAACCGCTGCGCAGAAGTCAACCAAACTTCACCCAATAGTGTATTGTATCACAATCTAATAGTTACATTTGAAAATTTTGTTCTAGGACATTTTGTTTGAACGCAATCATCAAACTTAATTAAAAAAGTCATTTAAGCCTTTTCACAGTGAGATCTATGCGATATGGCCGAGAAATGTAATTTTGATGTTAACTCCCAAACCGCTGCGCAGAAGTCAACCAAACTTCACCCAATAGTGTATTGTATCACATTCTAGTAGTTACATTTGAAAATTTCGTTCTAGGACATTTGGTTTGAGCGCAATCATTAAACTTAGGTCAAAAAAGCCATTTAAGCCTTTTCACAGTGAGATCTATGCGATATGGCCGAGAAATGTAATTTTGATGTTAACTCCCAAACCGCTGCGCAGAAGTCAACCAAACTTCACCCAATAGTGTATTGTATCACAATCTAGTAGTTACATTTGAAAATTTTGTTCTAGGAAATTTTGTTTGAGCGCAATCATCAAACTTAATTAAAAAAGTCATTTAAGCCTTTTCACAGTGAGATCTATGCGATATGGCCGAGAAATGTAATTTTGATGTTAACTCCCAAACCGCTGCGCAGAAATCAACCAAACTTCACCCATTAGTGTATTGTATCACAATCTAGTAGTTACATGTGAAAATTTGGTTCTAGGACATTTGATTTGAGCGCAATCCTCAAACTTAGGTCAAAAAAGCCATTTAAGCCTTTTCACAGTGAGATCTATGCGATATGGCCGAGAAATGTAATTTTGATGTTAACTCCCAAACCGCTGCGCAGAAGTCAACCAAACTTCACCCAATAGTGTATTGTATCACAATCTAGTAGTTACATTTGGAAATTTGGTTCTTGGACATTTGATTTGAGCGCAATCCTCAAACTTAGGTCAAAAAAGCCATTTAAGCCTTTTCACAGTGAGATCTATGCGATATGGCCGAGAAATGTAATTTTGATGTTAACTCCCAAACCGCTGCGCAGAAGTCAACCAAACTTCACCCAATAGTGTATTGTATCACAATCTAGTAGTTACATTTGAAAATTTTGTTCTAGGAAATTTTGTTTGAGCGCAATCATCAAACTTAATTAAAAATGTCATTTAAGCCTTTTCACAGTGAGATCTATGCGATATGGCCGAGAAATGTAATTTTGATGTTAACTCCCAAACCGCTGCGCAGAAGTCAACCAAACTTCACCCATTAGTGTATTGTATCACAATCTAGTAGTTACATGTGAAAATTTGGTTCTAGGACATTTGATTTGAGCGCAATCCTCAAACTTAGGTCAAAAAAGCCATTTAAGCCTTTTCACAGTGAGATCTATGCGATATGGCCGAGGAATGTAATTTTGATGTTAACTCCCAAACCGCTGCGCAGAAGTCAACCAAACTTCACCCAATAGTGTATTGTATCACATTCTAGTAGTTACATTTGAAAATTTCGTTCTAGGACATTTGGTTTGAGCGCAATCATTAAACTTAGGTCAAAAAAGCCATTTAAGCCTTTTCACAGTGAGATCTATGCGATATGGCCGAGAAATGTAATTTTGATGTTAACTCCCAAACCGCTGCGCAGAAGTCAACTAAACTTCACCCAATAGTGTATTGTATCACATTCTAGTAGTTACATTTGAAAATTTCGTTCTAGGACATTTGGTTTGAGCGCAATCATTAAACTTAATTAAAAAAGTCATTTAAGCCTTTTCACAGTGAGATCTATGCGATATGGCCGAGAAATGTAATTTTGATGTTAACTCCCAAACCGCTGCGCAGAAGTCAACCAAACTTCACCCATTAGTGTATTGTATCACAATCTAGTAATTACATGTGTAAATTTGGTTCTAGGACATTTGATTTGAGCGCAATCCTCAAACTTAGGTCAAAAAAGCCATTTAAGCCTTTTCACAGTGAGATCTATGCGATATGGCCGAGAAATGTAATTTTGATGTTAACTCCCAAACCGCTGCGCAGAAGTCAACCAAACTTCACCCAATAGTGTATTGTATCACATTCTAGTAGTTACATTTGAAAATTTCGTTCTAGGACATTTGGTTTGAGCGCAATCTTTAAACTTAGGTCAAAAAAGCCATTTAAGCCTTTTCACAGTGAGATCTATGCGATATGGCCGAGAAATGTAATTTTGATGTTAACTCCCAAACCGCTGCGCAGAAGTCAACCAAACTTCACCCAATAGTGTATTGTATCACAATCTAGTAGTTACATTTGAAAATTTTGTTCTAGGACATTTTGTTTGAACGCAATCATCAAACTTAATTAAAAAAGTCATTTAAGCCTTTTCACAGTGAGATCTATGCGATATGGCCGAGAAATGTAATTTTGATGTTAACTCCCAAACCGCTGCGCAGAAGTCAACCAAACTTCACCCAATAGTGTATTGTATCACAATCTAGTAGTTACATTTGGAAATTTGGTTCTTGGACATTTGATTTGAGCGCAATCCTCAAACTTAGGTCAAAAAAGCCATTTAAGCCTTTTCACAGTGAGATCTATGCGATATGGCCGAGAAATGTAATTTTGATGTTAACTCCCAAACCGCTGCGCAGAAGTCAACCAAACTTCACCCAATAGTGTATTGTATCACAATCTAGTAGTTACATTTGAAAATTTTGTTCTAGGACATTTTGTTTGAACGCAATCATCAAACTTAATTAAAAAAGTCATTTAAGCCTTTTCACAGTGAGATCTATGCGATATGGCCGAGAAATGTAATTTTGATGTTAACTCCCAAACCGCTGCGCAGAAGTCAACCAAACTTCACCCAATAGTGTATTTTATCACAATCTAGTAGTTACATTTGGAAATTTAGTTCTTGGACATTTGATTTGAGCGCAATCATTAAACTTAATTAAAAAAGTCATTTAAGCCTTTTCACAGTGAGATCTATGCGATATGGCCGAGAAATGTAATTTTGATGTTAACTCCCAAACCGCTGCGCAGAAGTCAACCAAACTTCACCCATTAGTGTATTGTATCACAATCTAGTAATTACATGTGGAAATTTGGTTCTAGGACATATGATTTGAGCGCAATCCTCAAACTTAGGTCAAAAAAGCCATTTAAGCCTTTTCACAGTGAGATCTATGCGATATGGCCGAGAAATGTAATTTTGATGTTAACTCCCAAACCGCTGCGCAGAAGTCAACCAAACTTCACCCAATAGTGTATTGTATCACAATCTAGTAGTTACATTTGAAAATTTTGCTCTAGGACATTTTGTTTGAACGCAATCATCAAACTTAATTAAAAAAGTCATTTAAGCCTTTTCACAGTGAGATCTATGCGATATGGCCGAGAAATGTAATTTTGATGTTAACTCCCAAACCGCTGCGCAGAAGTCAACCAAACTTCACCCAATAGTGTATTGTATCACAATCTAGTAGTTACATTTGGAAATTTGGTTCTTGGACATTTGATTTGAGCGCAATCCTCAAACTTAGGTCAAAAAAGCCATTTAAGCCTTTTCACAGTGAGATCTATGCGATATGGCCGAGAAATGTAATTTTGATGTTAACTCCCAAACCGCTGCGCAGAAGTCAACCAAACTTCACCCAATAGTGTATTGTATCACAATCTAATAGTTACATTTGAAAATTTTGTTCTAGGACATTTTGTTTGAACGCAATCATCAAACTTAATTAAAAAAGTCATTTAAGCCTTTTCACAGTGAGATCTATGCGATATGGCCGAGAAATGTAATTTTGATGTTAACTCCCAAACCGCTGCGCAGAAGTCAACCAAACTTCACCCAATAGTGTATTGTATCACATTCTAGTAGTTACATTTGAAAATTTCGTTCTAGGACATTTGGTTTGAGCGCAATCATTAAACTTAGGTCAAAAAAGCCATTTAAGCCTTTTCACAGTGAGATCTATGCGATATGGCCGAGAAATGTAATTTTGATGTTAACTCCCAAACCGCTGCGCAGAAGTCAACCAAACTTCACCCAATAGTGTATTGTATCACAATCTAGTAGTTACATTTGAAAATTTTGTTCTAGGAAATTTTGTTTGAGCGCAATCATCAAACTTAATTAAAAAAGTCATTTAAGCCTTTTCACAGTGAGATCTATGCGATATGGCCGAGAAATGTAATTTTGATGTTAACTCCCAAACCGCTGCGCAGAAATCAACCAAACTTCACCCATTAGTGTATTGTATCACAATCTAGTAGTTACATGTGAAAATTTGGTTCTAGGACATTTGATTTGAGCGCAATCCTCAAACTTAGGTCAAAAAAGCCATTTAAGCCTTTTCACAGTGAGATCTATGCGATATGGCCGAGAAATGTAATTTTGATGTTAACTCCCAAACCGCTGCGCAGAAGTCAACCAAACTTCACCCAATAGTGTATTGTATCACAATCTAGTAGTTACATTTGGAAATTTGGTTCTAGGACATTTGATTTGAGCGCAATCATTAAACTTAGGTCAAAAAAGCCATTTAAGCCTTTTCACAGTGAGATCTATGCGATATGGCCGAGAAATGTAATTTTGATGTTAACTCCCAAACCGCTGCGCAGAAGTCAACTAAACTTCACCCAATAGTGTATTGTATCACATTCTAGTAGTTACATTTGAAAATTTCGTTCTAGGACATTTGGTTTGAGCGCAATCATTAAACTTAATTAAAAAAGTCATTTAAGCCTTTTCACAGTGAGATCTATGCGATATGGCCGAGAAATGTAATTTTGATGTTAACTCCCAAACCGCTGCGCAGAAGTCAACCAAACTTCACCCATTAGTGTATTGTATCACAATCTAGTAATTACATGTGGAAATTTGGTTCTAGGACATTTGATTTGAGCGCAATCCTCAAACTTAGGTCAAAAAAGCCATTTAAGCCTTTTCACAGTGAGATCTATGCGATATGGCCGAGAAATGTAATTTTGATGTTAACTCCCAAACCGCTGCGCAGAAGTCAACCAAACTTCACCCAATAGTGTATTGTATCACAATCTAGTAGTTACATTTGAAAATTTTGTTCTATGACATTTTGTTTGAACGCAATCATCAAACTTAATTAAAAAAGTCATTTAAGCCTTTTCACAGTGAGATCTATGCGATATGGCCGAGAAATGTAATTTTGATGTTAACTCCCAAACCGCTGCGCAGAAGTCAACCAAACTTCACCCATTAGTGTATTGTATCACAATCTAGTAGTTACATGTGGAAATTTGGTTATTGGACATTTGGTTTGAGCGCAATCATTAAACTTAGGTCAAAAAAGCCATTTAAGCCTTTTCACAGTGAGATCTATGCGATATGGCCGAGAAATGTAATTTTGATGTTAACTCCCAAACCGCTGCGCAGAAGTCAACCAAACTTCACCCAATAGTGTATTGTATCACAATCTAGTAGTTACATTTGAAAATTTTGTTCTAGGAAATTTTGTTTGAGCGCAATCATCAAACTTAATTAAAAAAGTCATTTAAGCCTTTTCACAGTGAGATCTATGCGATATGGCCGAGAAATGTAATTTTGATGTTAACTCCCAAACCTCTGCGCAGAAGTCAACCAAACTTCACCCATTAGTGTATTGTATCACAATCTAGTAGTTACATGTGGAAATTTGGTTCTAGGACATTTGATTTGAGCGCAATCCTCAAACTTAGGTCAAAAAAGCCATTTAAGCCTTTTCACAGTGAGATCTATGCGATATGGCCGAGAAATGTAATTTTGATGTTAACTCCCAAACCGCTGCGCAGAAGTCAACCAAACTTCACCCAATAGTGTATTGTATCACAATCTAGTAGTTACATTTGAAAATTTTGTTCTAGGAAATTTTGTTTGAGCGCAATCATCAAACTTAATTAAAAAAGTCATTTAAGCCTTTTCACAGTGAGATCTATGCGATATGGCCGAGAAATGTAATTTTGATGTTAACTCCCAAACCGCTGCGCAGAAATCAACCAAACTTCACCCATTAGTGTATTGTATCACAATCTAGTAGTTACATGTGAAAATTTGGTTCTAGGACATTTGATTTGAGCGCAATCCTCAAACTTAGGTCAAAAAAGCCATTTAAGCCTTTTCACAGTGAGATCTATGCGATATGGCCGAGAAATGTAATTTTGATGTTAACTCCCAAACCGCTGCGCAGAAGTCAACCAAACTTCACCCAATAGTGTATTGTATCACAATCTAGTAGTTACATTTGGAAATTTGGTTCTTGGACATTTGATTTGAGCGCAATCCTCAAACTTAGGTCAAAAAAGCCATTTAAGCCTTTTCACAGTGAGATCTATGCGATATGGCCGAGAAATGTAATTTTGATGTTAACTCCCAAACCGCTGCGCAGAAGTCAACCAAACTTCACCCAATAGTGTATTGTATCACAATCTAGTAGTTACATTTGAAAATTTTGTTCTAGGAAATTTTGTTTGAGCGCAATCATCAAACTTAATTAAAAATGTCATTTAAGCCTTTTCACAGTGAGATCTATGCGATATGGCCGAGAAATGTAATTTTGATGTTAACTCCCAAACCGCTGCGCAGAAGTCAACCAAACTTCACCCATTAGTGTATTGTATCACAATCTAGTAGTTACATGTGAAAATTTGGTTCTAGGACATTTGATTTGAGCGCAATCCTCAAACTTAGGTCAAAAAAGCCATTTAAGCCTTTTCACAGTGAGATCTATGCGATATGGCCGAGGAATGTAATTTTGATGTTAACTCCCAAACCGCTGCGCAGAAGTCAACCAAACTTCACCCAATAGTGTATTGTATCACATTCTAGTAGTTACATTTGAAAATTTCGTTCTAGGACATTTGGTTTGAGCGCAATCATTAAACTTAGGTCAAAAAAGCCATTTAAGCCTTTTCACAGTGAGATCTATGCGATATGGCCGAGAAATGTAATTTTGATGTTAACTCCCAAACCGCTGCGCAGAAGTCAACTAAACTTCACCCAATAGTGTATTGTATCACATTCTAGTAGTTACATTTGAAAATTTCGTTCTAGGACATTTGGTTTGAGCGCAATCATTAAACTTAATTAAAAAAGTCATTTAAGCCTTTTCACAGTGAGATCTATGCGATATGGCCGAGAAATGTAATTTTGATGTTAACTCCCAAACCGCTGCGCAGAAGTCAACCAAACTTCACCCATTAGTGTATTGTATCACAATCTAGTAATTACATGTGGAAATTTGGTTCTAGGACATTTGATTTGAGCGCAATCCTCAAACTTAGGTCAAAAAAGCCATTTAAGCCTTTTCACAGTGAGATCTATGCGATATGGCCGAGAAATGTAATTTTGATGTTAACTCCCAAACCGCTGCGCAGAAGTCAACCAAACTTCACCCAATAGTGTATTGTATCACAATCTAGTAGTTACATTTGAAAATTTTGTTCTATGACATTTTGTTTGAACGCAATCATCAAACTTAATTAAAAAAGTCATTTAAGCCTTTTCACAGTGAGATCTATGCGATATGGCCGAGAAATGTAATTTTGATGTTAACTCCCAAACCGCTGCGCAGAAGTCAACCAAACTTCACCCATTAGTGTATTGTATCACAATCTAGTAGTTACATGTGGAAATTTGGTTATTGGACATTTGGTTTGAGCGCAATCATTAAACTTAGGTCAAAAAAGCCATTTAAGCCTTTTCACAGTGAGATCTATGCGATATGGCCGAGAAATGTAATTTTGATGTTAACTCCCAAACCGCTGCGCAGAAGTCAACCAAACTTCACCCAATAGTGTATTGTATCACAATCTAGTAGTTACATTTGAAAATTTTGTTCTAGGAAATTTTGTTTGAGCGCAATCATCAAACTTAATTAAAAAAGTCATTTAAGCCTTTTCACAGTGAGATCTATGCGATATGGCCGAGAAATGTAATTTTGATGTTAACTCCCAAACCTCTGCGCAGAAGTCAACCAAACTTCACCCATTAGTGTATTGTATCACAATCTAGTAGTTACATGTGGAAATTTGGTTCTAGGACATTTGATTTGAGCGCAATCCTCAAACTTAGGTCAAAAAAGCCATTTAAGCCTTTTCACAGTGAGATCTATGCGATATGGCCGAGAAATGTAATTTTGATGTTAACTCCCAAACCGCTGCGCAGAAGTCAACCAAACTTCACCCAATAGTGTATTGTATCACATTCTAGTAGTTACATTTGAAAATTTCGTTCTAGGACATTTGGTTTGAGCGCAATCTTTAAACTTAGGTCAAAAAAGCCATTTAAGCCTTTTCACAGTGAGATCTATGCGATATGGCCGAGAAATGTAATTTTGATGTTAACTCCCAAACCGCTGCGCAGAAGTCAACCAAACTTCACCCAATAGTGTATTGTATCACAATCTAGTAGTTACATTTGAAAATTTTGTTCTAGGACATTTTGTTTGAACGCAATCATCAAACTTAATTAAAAAAGTCATTTAAGCCTTTTCACAGTGAGATCTATGCGATATGGCCGAGAAATGTAATTTTGATGTTAACTCCCAAACCGCTGCGCAGAAGTCAACCAAACTTCACCCAATAGTGTATTGTATCACAATCTAGTAGTTACATTTGGAAATTTGGTTCTTGGACATTTGATTTGAGCGCAATCCTCAAACTTAGGTCAAAAAAGCCATTTAAGCCTTTTCACAGTGAGATCTATGCGATATGGCCGAGAAATGTAATTTTGATGTTAACTCCCAAACCGCTGCGCAGAAGTCAACCAAACTTCACCCAATAGTGTATTGTATCACAATCTAGTAGTTACATTTGAAAATTTTGTTCTAGGACATTTTGTTTGAACGCAATCATCAAACTTAATTAAAAAAGTCATTTAAGCCTTTTCACAGTGAGATCTATGCGATATGGCCGAGAAATGTAATTTTGATGTTAACTCCCAAACCGCTGCGCAGAAGTCAACCAAACTTCACCCAATAGTGTATTTTATCACAATCTAGTAGTTACATTTGGAAATTTAGTTCTTGGACATTTGATTTGAGCGCAATCATTAAACTTAATTAAAAAAGTCATTTAAGCCTTTTCACAGTGAGATCTATGCGATATGGCCGAGAAATGTAATTTTGATGTTAACTCCCAAACCGCTGCGCAGAAGTCAACCAAACTTCACCCATTAGTGTATTGTATCACAATCTAGTAATTACATGTGGAAATTTGGTTCTAGGACATATGATTTGAGCGCAATCCTCAAACTTAGGTCAAAAAAGCCATTTAAGCCTTTTCACAGTGAGATCTATGCGATATGGCCGAGAAATGTAATTTTGATGTTAACTCCCAAACCGCTGCGCAGAAGTCAACCAAACTTCACCCAATAGTGTATTGTATCACAATCTAGTAGTTACATTTGAAAATTTTGTTCTATGACATTTTGTTTGAACGCAATCATCAAACTTAATTAAAAAAGTCATTTAAGCCTTTTCACAGTGAGATCTATGCGATATGGCCGAGAAATGTAATTTTGATGTTAACTCCCAAACCACTGCGCAGAAGTCAACCAAACTTCACCCATTAGTGTATTGTATCACAATCTAGTAGTTATATGTGGAAATTTGGTTATTGGAAATTTGGTTTGAGCGCAATCATTAAACTTAGGTCAAAAAAGCCATTTAAGCCTTTTCACAGTGAGATCTATGCGATATGGCCGAGAAATGTAATTTTGATGTTAACTCCCAAACCGCTGCGCAGAAGTCAACCAAACTTCACCCAATAGTGTATTGTATCACAATCTAGTAGTTACATTTGAAAATTTTGTTCTAGGAAATTTTGTTTGAGCGCAATCATCAAACTTAATTAAAAAAGTCATTTAAGCCTTTTCACAGTGAGATCTATGCGATATGGCCGAGAAATGTAATTTTGATGTTAACTCCCAAACCTCTGCGCAGAAGTCAACCAAACTTCACCCATTAGTGTATTGTATCACAATCTAGTAGTTACATGTGGAAATTTGGTTCTAGGACATTTGATTTGAGAGCAATCCTCAAACTTAGGTCAAAAAAGCCATTTAAGCCTTTTCACAGTGAGATCTATGCGATATGGCCGAGAAATGTAATTTTGATGTTAACTCCCAAACCGCTGCGCAGAAGTCAACCAAACTTCACCCAATAGTGTATTGTATCACAATCTAGTAGTTACATTTGAAAATTTTGTTCTAGGACATTTTGTTTGAACGCAATCATCAAACTTAATTAAAAAAGTCATTTAAGCCTTTTCACAGTGAGATCTATGCGATATGGCCGAGAAATGTAATTTTGATGTTAACTCCCAAACCGCTGCGCAGAAGTCAACCAAACTTCACCCAATAGTGTATTGTATCACAATCTATTAGTTACATTTGGAAATTTGGTTCTTGGACATTTGATTTGAGCGCAATCCTCAAACTTAGGTCAAAAAAGCCATTTAAGCCTTTTCACAGTGAGATCTATGCGATATGGCCGAGAAATGTAATTTTGATGTTAACTCCCAAACCGCTGCGCAGAAGTCAACCAAACTTCACCCATTAGTGTATTGTATCACAATCTAGTAGTTACATGTGAAAATTTGGTTCTAGGACATTTGATTTGAGCGCAATCCTCAAACTTAGGTCAAAAAAGCCATTTAAGCCTTTTCACAGTGAGATCTATGCGATATGGCCGAGGAATGTAATTTTGATGTTAACTCCCAAACCGCTGCGCAGAAGTCAACCAAACTTCACCCAATAGTGTATTGTATCACATTCTAGTAGTTACATTTGAAAATTTCGTTCTAGGACATTTGGTTTGAGCGCAATCATTAAACTTAGGTCAAAAAAGCCATTTAAGCCTTTTCACAGTGAGATCTATGCGATATGGCCGAGAAATGTAATTTTGATGTTAACTCCCAAACCGCTGCGCAGAAGTCAACTAAACTTCACCCAATAGTGTATTGTATCACATTCTAGTAGTTACATTTGAAAATTTCGTTCTAGGACATTTGGTTTGAGCGCAATCATTAAACTTAATTAAAAAAGTCATTTAAGCCTTTTCACAGTGAGATCTATGCGATATGGCCGAGAAATGTAATTTTGATGTTAACTCCCAAACCGCTGCGCAGAAGTCAACCAAACTTCACCCAATAGTGTATTGTATCACATTCTAGTAGTTACATTTGAAAATTTCGTTCTAGGACATTTGGTTTGAGCGCAATCATTAAACTTAGGTCAAAAAAGCCATTTAAGCCTTTTCACAGTGAGATCTATGCGATATGGCCGAGAAATGTAATTTTGATGTTAACTCCCAAACCGCTGCGCAGAAGTCAACCAAACTTCACCCAATAGTGTATTGTATCACAATCTAGTAGTTACATTTGAAAATTTTGTTCTAGGAAATTTTGTTTGAGCGCAATCATCAAACTTAATTAAAAAAGTCATTTAAGCCTTTTCACAGTGAGATCTATGCGATATGGCCGAGAAATGTAATTTTGATGTTAACTCCCAAACCGCTGCGCAGAAATCAACCAAACTTCACCCATTAGTGTATTGTATCACAATCTAGTAGTTACATGTGAAAATTTGGTTCTAGGACATTTGATTTGAGCGCAATCCTCAAACTTAGGTCAAAAAAGCCATTTAAGCCTTTTCACAGTGAGATCTATGCGATATGGCCGAGAAATGTAATTTTGATGTTAACTCCCAAACCGCTGCGCAGAAGTCAACCAAACTTCACCCAATAGTGTATTGTATCACAATCTAGTAGTTACATTTGGAAATTTGGTTCTTGGACATTTGATTTGAGCGCAATCCTCAAACTTAGGTCAAAAAAGCCATTTAAGCCTTTTCACAGTGAGATCTATGCGATATGGCCGAGAAATGTAATTTTGATGTTAACTCCCAAACCGCTGCGCAGAAGTCAACCAAACTTCACCCAATAGTGTATTGTATCACAATCTAGTAGTTACATTTGAAAATTTTGTTCTAGGAAATTTTGTTTGAGCGCAATCATCAAACTTAATTAAAAATGTCATTTAAGCCTTTTCACAGTGAGATCTATGCGATATGGCCGAGAAATGTAA
Organism: Corythoichthys intestinalis; assembly: GCF_030265065.1. NCBI lineage: Eukaryota > Metazoa > Chordata > Actinopteri > Syngnathiformes > Syngnathidae > Corythoichthys > Corythoichthys intestinalis. Next base: position 497,601 of record NW_026651600.1, on the reverse strand, counting down.
TTTTGATGTTAACTCCCAAACCGCTGCGCAGAAGTCAACCAAACTTCACCCATTAGTGTATTGTATCACAATCTAGTAGTTACATGTGAAAATTTGGTTCTAGGACATTTGATTTGAGCGCAATCCTCAAACTTAGGTCAAAAAAGCCATTTAAGCCTTTTCACAGTGAGATCTATGCGATATGGCCGAGGAATGTAATTTTGATGTTAACTCCCAAACCGCTGCGCAGAAGTCAACCAAACTTCACCCAATAGTGTATTGTATCACATTCTAGTAGTTACATTTGAAAATTTCGTTCTAGGACATTTGGTTTGAGCGCAATCATTAAACTTAGGTCAAAAAAGCCATTTAAGCCTTTTCACAGTGAGATCTATGCGATATGGCCGAGAAATGTAATTTTGATGTTAACTCCCAAACCGCTGCGCAGAAATCAACCAAACTTCACCCATTAGTGTATTGTATCACAATCTAGTAGTTACATGTGAAAATTTGGTTCTAGGACATTTGATTTGAGCGCAATCCTCAAACTTAGGTCAAAAAAGCCATTTAAGCCTTTTCACAGTGAGATCTATGCGATATGGCCGAGAAATGTAATTTTGATGTTAACTCCCAAACCGCTGCGCAGAAGTCAACCAAACTTCACCCAATAGTGTATTGTATCACAATCTAGTAGTTACATTTGGAAATTTGGTTCTTGGACATTTGATTTGAGCGCAATCCTCAAACTTAGGTCAAAAAAGCCATTTAAGCCTTTTCACAGTGAGATCTATGCGATATGGCCGAGAAATGTAATTTTGATGTTAACTCCCAAACCGCTGCGCAGAAGTCAACCAAACTTCACCCAATAGTGTATTGTATCACAATCTAGTAGTTACATTTGAAAATTTTGTTCTAGGAAATTTTGTTTGAGCGCAATCATCAAACTTAATTAAAAATGTCATTTAAGCCTTTTCACAGTGAGATCTATGCGATATGGCCGAGAAATGTAATTTTGATGTTAACTCCCAAACCGCTGCGCAGAAGTCAACCAAACTTCACCCATTAGTGTATTGTATCACAATCTAGTAGTTACATGTGAAAATTTGGTTCTAGGACATTTGATTTGAGCGCAATCCTCAAACTTAGGTCAAAAAAGCCATTTAAGCCTTTTCACAGTGAGATCTATGCGATATGGCCGAGGAATGTAATTTTGATGTTAACTCCCAAACCGCTGCGCAGAAGTCAACCAAACTTCACCCAATAGTGTATTGTATCACATTCTAGTAGTTACATTTGAAAATTTCGTTCTAGGACATTTGGTTTGAGCGCAATCATTAAACTTAGGTCAAAAAAGCCATTTAAGCCTTTTCACAGTGAGATCTATGCGATATGGCCGAGAAATGTAATTTTGATGTTAACTCCCAAACCGCTGCGCAGAAGTCAACTAAACTTCACCCAATAGTGTATTGTATCACATTCTAGTAGTTACATTTGAAAATTTCGTTCTAGGACATTTGGTTTGAGCGCAATCATTAAACTTAATTAAAAAAGTCATTTAAGCCTTTTCACAGTGAGATCTATGCGATATGGCCGAGAAATGTAATTTTGATGTTAACTCCCAAACCGCTGCGCAGAAGTCAACCAAACTTCACCCATTAGTGTATTGTATCACAATCTAGTAATTACATGTGGAAATTTGGTTCTAGGACATTTGATTTGAGCGCAATCCTCAAACTTAGGTCAAAAAAGCCATTTAAGCCTTTTCACAGTGAGATCTATGCGATATGGCCGAGAAATGTAATTTTGATGTTAACTCCCAAACCGCTGCGCAGAAGTCAACCAAACTTCACCCAATAGTGTATTGTATCACAATCTAGTAGTTACATTTGAAAATTTTGTTCTAGGACATTTTGTTTGAACGCAATCATCAAACTTAATTAAAAAAGTCATTTAAGCCTTTTCACAGTGAGATCTATGCGATATGGCCGAGAAATGTAATTTTGATGTTAACTCCCAAACCGCTGCGCAGAAGTCAACCAAACTTCACCCAATAGTGTATTTTATCACAATCTAGTAGTTACATTTGGAAATTTAGTTCTTGGACATTTGATTTGAGCGCAATCATTAAACTTAATTAAAAAAGTCATTTAAGCCTTTTCACAGTGAGATCTATGCGATATGGCCGAGAAATGTAATTTTGATGTTAACTCCCAAACCGCTGCGCAGAAGTCAACCAAACTTCACCCAATAGTGTATTGTATCACAATCTAGTAGTTACATTTGGAAATTTGGTTCTTGGACATTTGATTTGAGCGCAATCCTCAAACTTAGGTCAAAAAAGCCATTTAAGCCTTTTCACAGTGAGATCTATGCGATATGGCCGAGAAATGTAATTTTGATGTTAACTCCCAAACCGCTGCGCAGAAGTCAACCAAACTTCACCCAATAGTGTATTGTATCACAATCTAATAGTTACATTTGAAAATTTTGTTCTAGGACATTTTGTTTGAACGCAATCATCAAACTTAATTAAAAAAGTCATTTAAGCCTTTTCACAGTGAGATCTATGCGATATGGCCGAGAAATGTAATTTTGATGTTAACTCCCAAACCGCTGCGCAGAAGTCAACCAAACTTCACCCAATAGTGTATTGTATCACATTCTAGTAGTTACATTTGAAAATTTCGTTCTAGGACATTTGGTTTGAGCGCAATCATTAAACTTAGGTCAAAAAAGCCATTTAAGCCTTTTCACAGTGAGATCTATGCGATATGGCCGAGAAATGTAATTTTGATGTTAACTCCCAAACCGCTGCGCAGAAGTCAACCAAACTTCACCCAATAGTGTATTGTATCACAATCTAGTAGTTACATTTGAAAATTTTGTTCTAGGAAATTTTGTTTGAGCGCAATCATCAAACTTAATTAAAAAAGTCATTTAAGCCTTTTCACAGTGAGATCTATGCGATATGGCCGAGAAATGTAATTTTGATGTTAACTCCCAAACCGCTGCGCAGAAATCAACCAAACTTCACCCATTAGTGTATTGTATCACAATCTAGTAGTTACATGTGAAAATTTGGTTCTAGGACATTTGATTTGAGCGCAATCCTCAAACTTAGGTCAAAAAAGCCATTTAAGCCTTTTCACAGTGAGATCTATGCGATATGGCCGAGAAATGTAATTTTGATGTTAACTCCCAAACCGCTGCGCAGAAGTCAACCAAACTTCACCCAATAGTGTATTGTATCACAATCTAGTAGTTACATTTGAAAATTTTGTTCTAGGAAATTTTGTTTGAGCGCAATCATCAAACTTAATTAAAAATGTCATTTAAGCCTTTTCACAGTGAGATCTATGCGATATGGCCGAGAAATGTAATTTTGATGTTAACTCCCAAACCGCTGCGCAGAAGTCAACCAAACTTCACCCATTAGTGTATTGTATCACAATCTAGTAGTTACATGTGAAAATTTGGTTCTAGGACATTTGATTTGAGCGCAATCCTCAAACTTAGGTCAAAAAAGCCATTTAAGCCTTTTCACAGTGAGATCTATGCGATATGGCCGAGGAATGTAATTTTGATGTTAACTCCCAAACCGCTGCGCAGAAGTCAACCAAACTTCACCCAATAGTGTATTGTATCACATTCTAGTAGTTACATTTGAAAATTTCGTTCTAGGACATTTGGTTTGAGCGCAATCATTAAACTTAGGTCAAAAAAGCCATTTAAGCCTTTTCACAGTGAGATCTATGCGATATGGCCGAGAAATGTAATTTTGATGTTAACTCCCAAACCGCTGCGCAGAAGTCAACTAAACTTCACCCAATAGTGTATTGTATCACATTCTAGTAGTTACATTTGAAAATTTCGTTCTAGGACATTTGGTTTGAGCGCAATCATTAAACTTAATTAAAAAAGTCATTTAAGCCTTTTCACAGTGAGATCTATGCGATATGGCCGAGAAATGTAATTTTGATGTTAACTCCCAAACCGCTGCGCAGAAGTCAACCAAACTTCACCCATTAGTGTATTGTATCACAATCTAGTAATTACATGTGGAAATTTGGTTCTAGGACATTTGATTTGAGCGCAATCCTCAAACTTAGGTCAAAAAAGCCATTTAAGCCTTTTCACAGTGAGATCTATGCGATATGGCCGAGAAATGTAATTTTGATGTTAACTCCCAAACCGCTGCGCAGAAGTCAACCAAACTTCACCCAATAGTGTATTGTATCACATTCTAGTAGTTACATTTGAAAATTTCGTTCTAGGACATTTGGTTTGAGCGCAATCTTTAAACTTAGGTCAAAAAAGCCATTTAAGCCTTTTCACAGTGAGATCTATGCGATATGGCCGAGAAATGTAATTTTGATGTTAACTCCCAAACCGCTGCGCAGAAGTCAACCAAACTTCACCCAATAGTGTATTGTATCACAATCTAGTAGTTACATTTGAAAATTTTGTTCTAGGACATTTTGTTTGAACGCAATCATCAAACTTAATTAAAAAAGTCATTTAAGCCTTTTCACAGTGAGATCTATGCGATATGGCCGAGAAATGTAATTTTGATGTTAACTCCCAAACCGCTGCGCAGAAGTCAACCAAACTTCACCCAATAGTGTATTGTATCACAATCTAGTAGTTACATTTGGAAATTTGGTTCTTGGACATTTGATTTGAGCGCAATCCTCAAACTTAGGTCAAAAAAGCCATTTAAGCCTTTTCACAGTGAGATCTATGCGATATGGCCGAGAAATGTAATTTTGATGTTAACTCCCAAACCGCTGCGCAGAAGTCAACCAAACTTCACCCAATAGTGTATTGTATCACAATCTAGTAGTTACATTTGAAAATTTTGTTCTAGGACATTTTGTTTGAACGCAATCATCAAACTTAATTAAAAAAGTCATTTAAGCCTTTTCACAGTGAGATCTATGCGATATGGCCGAGAAATGTAATTTTGATGTTAACTCCCAAACCGCTGCGCAGAAGTCAACCAAACTTCACCCAATAGTGTATTTTATCACAATCTAGTAGTTACATTTGGAAATTTAGTTCTTGGACATTTGATTTGAGCGCAATCATTAAACTTAATTAAAAAAGTCATTTAAGCCTTTTCACAGTGAGATCTATGCGATATGGCCGAGAAATGTAATTTTGATGTTAACTCCCAAACCGCTGCGCAGAAGTCAACCAAACTTCACCCAATAGTGTATTGTATCACAATCTAGTAGTTACATTTGGAAATTTGGTTCTTGGACATTTGATTTGAGCGCAATCCTCAAACTTAGGTCAAAAAAGCCATTTAAGCCTTTTCACAGTGAGATCTATGCGATATGGCCGAGAAATGTAATTTTGATGTTAACTCCCAAACCGCTGCGCAGAAGTCAACCAAACTTCACCCAATAGTGTATTGTATCACAATCTAATAGTTACATTTGAAAATTTTGTTCTAGGACATTTTGTTTGAACGCAATCATCAAACTTAATTAAAAAAGTCATTTAAGCCTTTTCACAGTGAGATCTATGCGATATGGCCGAGAAATGTAATTTTGATGTTAACTCCCAAACCGCTGCGCAGAAGTCAACCAAACTTCACCCAATAGTGTATTGTATCACATTCTAGTAGTTACATTTGAAAATTTCGTTCTAGGACATTTGGTTTGAGCGCAATCATTAAACTTAGGTCAAAAAAGCCATTTAAGCCTTTTCACAGTGAGATCTATGCGATATGGCCGAGAAATGTAATTTTGATGTTAACTCCCAAACCGCTGCGCAGAAGTCAACCAAACTTCACCCAATAGTGTATTGTATCACAATCTAGTAGTTACATTTGAAAATTTTGTTCTAGGAAATTTTGTTTGAGCGCAATCATCAAACTTAATTAAAAAAGTCATTTAAGCCTTTTCACAGTGAGATCTATGCGATATGGCCGAGAAATGTAATTTTGATGTTAACTCCCAAACCGCTGCGCAGAAATCAACCAAACTTCACCCATTAGTGTATTGTATCACAATCTAGTAGTTACATGTGAAAATTTGGTTCTAGGACATTTGATTTGAGCGCAATCCTCAAACTTAGGTCAAAAAAGCCATTTAAGCCTTTTCACAGTGAGATCTATGCGATATGGCCGAGAAATGTAATTTTGATGTTAACTCCCAAACCGCTGCGCAGAAGTCAACCAAACTTCACCCAATAGTGTATTGTATCACAATCTAGTAGTTACATTTGGAAATTTGGTTCTTGGACATTTGATTTGAGCGCAATCCTCAAACTTAGGTCAAAAAAGCCATTTAAGCCTTTTCACAGTGAGATCTATGCGATATGGCCGAGAAATGTAATTTTGATGTTAACTCCCAAACCGCTGCGCAGAAGTCAACCAAACTTCACCCAATAGTGTATTGTATCACAATCTAGTAGTTACATTTGAAAATTTTGTTCTAGGAAATTTTGTTTGAGCGCAATCATCAAACTTAATTAAAAATGTCATTTAAGCCTTTTCACAGTGAGATCTATGCGATATGGCCGAGAAATGTAATTTTGATGTTAACTCCCAAACCGCTGCGCAGAAGTCAACCAAACTTCACCCATTAGTGTATTGTATCACAATCTAGTAGTTACATGTGAAAATTTGGTTCTAGGACATTTGATTTGAGCGCAATCCTCAAACTTAGGTCAAAAAAGCCATTTAAGCCTTTTCACAGTGAGATCTATGCGATATGGCCGAGGAATGTAATTTTGATGTTAACTCCCAAACCGCTGCGCAGAAGTCAACCAAACTTCACCCAATAGTGTATTGTATCACATTCTAGTAGTTACATTTGAAAATTTCGTTCTAGGACATTTGGTTTGAGCGCAATCATTAAACTTAGGTCAAAAAAGCCATTTAAGCCTTTTCACAGTGAGATCTATGCGATATGGTCGAGAAATGTAATTTTGATGTTAACTCCCAAACCGCTGCGCAGAAGTCAACTAAACTTCACCCAATAGTGTATTGTATCACATTCTAGTAGTTACATTTGAAAATTTCGTTCTAGGACATTTGGTTTGAGCGCAATCATTAAACTTAATTAAAAAAGTCATTTAAGCCTTTTCACAGTGAGATCTATGCGATATGGCCGAGAAATGTAATTTTGATGTTAACTCCCAAACCGCTGCGCAGAAGTCAACCAAACTTCACCCATTAGTGTATTGTATCACAATCTAGTAATTACATGTGGAAATTTGGTTCTAGGACAATTTATTTGAGCGCAATCCTCAAACTTAGGTCAAAAAAGCCATTTAAGCCTTTTCACAGTGAGATCTATGCGATATGGCCGAGAAATGTAATTTTGATGTTAACTCCCAAACCGCTGCGCAGAAGTCAACCAAACTTCACCCAATAGTGTATTGTATCACAATCTAGTAGTTACATTTGAAAATTTTGTTCTATGACATTTTGTTTGAACGCAATCATCAAACTTAATTAAAAAAGTCATTTAAGCCTTTTCACAGTGAGATCTATGCGATATGGCCGAGAAATGTAATTTTGATGTTAACTCCCAAACCGCTGCGCAGAAGTCAACCAAACTTCACCCATTAGTGTATTGTATCACAATCTAGTAGTTACATGTGGAAATTTGGTTATTGGACATTTGGTTTGAGCGCAATCATTAAACTTAGGTCAAAAAAGCCATTTAAGCCTTTTCACAGTGAGATCTATGCGATATGGCCGAGAAATGTAATTTTGATGTTAACTCCCAAACCGCTGCGCAGAAGTCAACCAAACTTCACCCAATAGTGTATTGTATCACAATCTAGTAGTTACATTTGAAAATTTTGTTCTAGGAAATTTTGTTTGAGCGCAATCATCAAACTTAATTAAAAAAGTCATTTAAGCCTTTTCACAGTGAGATCTATGCGATATGGCCGAGAAATGTAATTTTGATGTTAACTCCCAAACCTCTGCGCAGAAGTCAACCAAACTTCACCCATTAGTGTATTGTATCACAATCTAGTAGTTACATGTGGAAATTTGGTTCTAGGACATTTGATTTGAGCGCAATCCTCAAACTTAGGTCAAAAAAGCCATTTAAGCCTTTTCACAGTGAGATCTATGCGATATGGCCGAGAAATGTAATTTTGATGTTAACTCCCAAACCGCTGCGCAGAAGTCAACCAAACTTCACCCAATAGTGTATTGTATCACATTCTAGTAGTTACATTTGAAAATTTCGTTCTAGGACATTTGGTTTGAGCGCAATCTTTAAACTTAGGTCAAAAAAGCCATTTAAGCCTTTTCACAGTGAGATCTATGCGATATGGCCGAGAAATGTAATTTTGATGTTAACTCCCAAACCGCTGCGCAGAAGTCAACCAAACTTCACCCAATAGTGTATTGTATCACAATCTAGTAGTTACATTTGAAAATTTTGTTCTAGGACATTTTGTTTGAACGCAATCATCAAACTTAATTAAAAAAGTCATTTAAGCCTTTTCACAGTGAGATCTATGCGATATGGCCGAGAAATGTAATTTTGATGTTAACTCCCAAACCGCTGCGCAGAAGTCAACCAAACTTCACCCAATAGTGTATTGTATCACAATCTAGTAGTTACATTTGGAAATTTGGTTCTTGGACATTTGATTTGAGCGCAATCCTCAAACTTAGGTCAAAAAAGCCATTTAAGCCTTTTCACAGTGAGATCTATGCGATATGGCCGAGAAATGTAATTTTGATGTTAACTCCCAAACCTCTGCGCAGAAGTCAACCAAACTTCACCCATTAGTGTATTGTATCACAATCTAGTAGTTACATGTGGAAATTTGGTTCTAGGACATTTGATTTGAGCGCAATCCTCAAACTTAGGTCAAAAAAGCCATTTAAGCCTTTTCACAGTGAGATCTATGCGATATGGCCGAGAAATGTAATTTTGATGTTAACTCCCAAACCGCTGCGCAGAAGTCAACCAAACTTCACCCAATAGTGTATTGTATCACAATCTAGTAGTTACATTTGAAAATTTTGTTCTAGGACATTTTGTTTGAACGCAATCATCAAACTTAATTAAAAAAGTCATTTAAGCCTTTTCACAGTGAGATCTATGCGATATGGCCGAGAAATGTAATTTTGATGTTAACTCCCAAACCGCTGCGCAGAAGTCAACCAAACTTCACCCAATAGTGTATTGTATCACAATCTATTAGTTACATTTGGAAATTTGGTTCTTGGACATTTGATTTGAGCGCAATCCTCAAACTTAGGTCAAAAAAGCCATTTAAGCCTTTTCACAGTGAGATCTATGCGATATGGCCGAGAAATGTAATTTTGATGTTAACTCCCAAACCGCTGCGCAGAAGTCAACCAAACTTCACCCATTAGTGTATTGTATCACAATCTAGTAGTTACATGTGAAAATTTGGTTCTAGGACATTTGATTTGAGCGCAATTCTCAAACTTAGGTCAAAAAAGCCATTTAAGCCTTTTCACAGTGAGATCTATGCGATATGGCCGAGGAATGTAATTTTGATGTTAACTCCCAAACCGCTGCGCAGAAGTCAACCAAACTTCACCCAATAGTGTATTGTATCACATTCTAGTAGTTACATTTGAAAATTTCGTTCTAGGACATTTGGTTTGAGCGCAATCATTAAACTTAGGTCAAAAAAGCCATTTAAGCCTTTTCACAGTGAGATCTATGCGATATGGCCGAGAAATGTAATTTTGATGTTAACTCCCAAACCGCTGCGCAGAAGTCAACTAAACTTCACCCAATAGTGTATTGTATCACATTCTAGTAGTTACATTTGAAAATTTCGTTCTAGGACATTTGATTTGAGCGCAATCATTAAACTTAATTAAAAAAGTCATTTAAGCCTTTTCACAGTGAGATCTATGCGATATGGCCGAGAAATGTAATTTTGATGTTAACTCCCAAACCGCTGCGCAGAAGTCAACCAAACTTCACCCAATAGTGTATTGTATCACATTCTAGTAGTTACATTTGAAAATTTCGTTCTAGGACATTTGGTTTGAGCGCAATCATTAAACTTAGGTCAAAAAAGCCATTTAAGCCTTTTCACAGTGAGATCTATGCGATATGGCCGAGAAATGTAATTTTGATGTTAACTCCCAAACCGCTGCGCAGAAGTCAACCAAACTTCACCCAATAGTGTATTGTATCACAATCTAGTAGTTACATTTGAAAATTTTGTTCTAGGAAATTTTGTTTGAGCGCAATCATCAAACTTAATTAAAAAAGTCATTTAAGCCTTTTCACAGTGAGATCTATGCGATATGGCCGAGAAATGTAATTTTGATGTTAACTCCCAAACCGCTGCGCAGAAATCAACCAAACTTCACCCATTAGTGTATTGTATCACAATCTAGTAGTTACATGTGAAAATTTGGTTCTAGGACATTTGATTTGAGCGCAATCCTCAAACTTAGGTCAAAAAAGCCATTTAAGCCTTTTCACAGTGAGATCTATGCGATATGGCCGAGAAATGTAATTTTGATGTTAACTCCCAAACCGCTGCGCAGAAGTCAACCAAACTTCACCCAATAGTGTATTGTATCACAATCTAGTAGTTACATTTGGAAATTTGGTTCTTGGACATTTGATTTGAGCGCAATCCTCAAACTTAGGTCAAAAAAGCCATTTAAGCCTTTTCACAGTGAGATCTATGCGATATGGCCGAGAAATGTAATTTTGATGTTAACTCCCAAACCGCTGCGCAGAAGTCAACCAAACTTCACCCAATAGTGTATTGTATCACAATCTAGTAGTTACATTTGAAAATTTTGTTCTAGGAAATTTTGTTTGAGCGCAATCATCAAACTTAATTAAAAATGTCATTTAAGCCTTTTCACAGTGAGATCTATGCGATATGGCCGAGAAATGTAATTTTGATGTTAACTCCCAAACCGCTGCGCAGAAGTCAACCAAACTTCACCCATTAGTGTATTGTATCACAATCTAGTAGTTACATGTGAAAATTTGGTTCTAGGACATTTGATTTGAGCGCAATCCTCAAACTTAGGTCAAAAAAGCCATTTAAGCCTTTTCACAGTGAGATCTATGCGATATGGCCGAGGAATGTAATTTTGATGTTAACTCCCAAACCGCTGCGCAGAAGTCAACCAAACTTCACCCAATAGTGTATTGTATCACATTCTAGTAGTTACATTTGAAAATTTCGTTCTAGGACATTTGGTTTGAGCGCAATCATTAAACTTAGGTCAAAAAAGCCATTTAAGCCTTTTCACAGTGAGATCTATGCGATATGGCCGAGAAATGTAATTTTGATGTTAACTCCCAAACCGCTGCGCAGAAGTCAACTAAACTTCACCCAATAGTGTATTGTATCACATTCTAGTAGTTACATTTGAAAATTTCGTTCTAGGACATTTGGTTTGAGCGCAATCATTAAACTTAATTAAAAAAGTCATTTAAGCCTTTTCACAGTGAGATCTATGCGATATGGCCGAGAAATGTAATTTTGATGTTAACTCCCAAACCGCTGCGCAGAAGTCAACCAAACTTCACCCATTAGTGTATTGTATCACAATCTAGTAATTACATGTGGAAATTTGGTTCTAGGACATTTGATTTGAGCGCAATCCTCAAACTTAGGTCAAAAAAGCCATTTAAGCCTTTTCACAGTGAGATCTATGCGATATGGCCGAGAAATGTAATTTTGATGTTAACTCCCAAACCGCTGCGCAGAAGTCAACCAAACTTCACCCAATAGTGTATTGTATCACATTCTAGTAGTTACATTTGAAAATTTCGTTCTAGGACATTTGGTTTGAGCGCAATCTTTAAACTTAGGTCAAAAAAGCCATTTAAGCCTTTTCACAGTGAGATCTATGCGATATGGCCGAGAAATGTAATTTTGATGTTAACTCCCAAACCGCTGCGCAGAAGTCAACCAAACTTCACCCAATAGTGTATTGTATCACAATCTAGTAGTTACATTTGAAAATTTTGTTCTAGGACATTTTGTTTGAACGCAATCATCAAACTTAATTAAAAAAGTCATTTAAGCCTTTTCACAGTGAGATCTATGCGATATGGCCGAGAAATGTAATTTTGATGTTAACTCCCAAACCGCTGCGCAGAAGTCAACCAAACTTCACCCAATAGTGTATTGTATCACAATCTAGTAGTTACATTTGGAAATTTGGTTCTTGGACATTTGATTTGAGCGCAATCCTCAAACTTAGGTCAAAAAAGCCATTTAAGCCTTTTCACAGTGAGATCTATGCGATATGGCCGAGAAATGTAATTTTGATGTTAACTCCCAAACCGCTGCGCAGAAGTCAACCAAACTTCACCCAATAGTGTATTGTATCACAATCTAGTAGTTACATTTGAAAATTTTGTTCTAGGACATTTTGTTTGAACGCAATCATCAAACTTAATTAAAAAAGTCATTTAAGCCTTTTCACAGTGAGATCTATGCGATATGGCCGAGAAATGTAATTTTGATGTTAACTCCCAAACCGCTGCGCAGAAGTCAACCAAACTTCACCCAATAGTGTATTTTATCACAATCTAGTAGTTACATTTGGAAATTTAGTTCTTGGACATTTGATTTGAGCGCAATCATTAAACTTAATTAAAAAAGTCATTTAAGCCTTTTCACAGTGAGATCTATGCGATATGGCCGAGAAATGTAATTTTGATGTTAACTCCCAAACCGCTGCGCAGAAGTCAACCAAACTTCACCCATTAGTGTATTGTATCACAATCTAGTAATTACATGTGGAAATTTGGTTCTAGGACATATGATTTGAGCGCAATCCTCAAACTTAGGTCAAAAAAGCCATTTAAGCCTTTTCACAGTGAGATCTATGCGATATGGCCGAGAAATGTAATTTTGATGTTAACTCCCAAACCGCTGCGCAGAAGTCAACCAAACTTCACCCAATAGTGTATTGTATCACAATCTAGTAGTTACATTTGAAAATTTTGCTCTAGGACATTTTGTTTGAACGCAATCATCAAACTTAATTAAAAAAGTCATTTAAGCCTTTTCACAGTGAGATCTATGCGATATGGCCGAGAAATGTAATTTTGATGTTAACTCCCAAACCGCTGCGCAGAAGTCAACCAAACTTCACCCAATAGTGTATTGTATCACAATCTAGTAGTTACATTTGGAAATTTGGTTCTTGGACATTTGATTTGAGCGCAATCCTCAAACTTAGGTCAAAAAAGCCATTTAAGCCTTTTCACAGTGAGATCTATGCGATATGGCCGAGAAATGTAATTTTGATGTTAACTCCCAAACCGCTGCGCAGAAGTCAACCAAACTTCACCCAATAGTGTATTGTATCACAATCTAATAGTTACATTTGAAAATTTTGTTCTAGGACATTTTGTTTGAACGCAATCATCAAACTTAATTAAAAAAGTCATTTAAGCCTTTTCACAGTGAGATCTATGCGATATGGCCGAGAAATGTAATTTTGATGTTAACTCCCAAACCGCTGCGCAGAAGTCAACCAAACTTCACCCAATAGTGTATTGTATCACATTCTAGTAGTTACATTTGAAAATTTCGTTCTAGGACATTTGGTTTGAGCGCAATCATTAAAATTAGGGCAAAAAAGCCATTTAAGCCTTTTCACAGTGAGATCTATGCGATATGGCCGAGAAATGTAATTTTGATGTTAACTCCCAAACCGCTGCGCAGAAGTCAACCAAACTTCACCCAATAGTGTATTGTATCACAATCTAGTAGTTACATTTGAAAATTTTGTTCTAGGAAATTTTGTTTGAGCGCAATCATCAAACTTAATTAAAAAAGTCATTTAAGCCTTTTCACAGTGAGATCTATGCGATATGGCCGAGAAATGTAATTTTGATGTTAACTCCCAAACCGCTGCGCAGAAATCAACCAAACTTCACCCATTAGTGTATTGTATCACAATCTAGTAGTTACATGTGAAAATTTGGTTCTAGGACATTTGATTTGAGCGCAATCCTCAAACTTAGGTCAAAAAAGCCATTTAAGCCTTTTCACAGTGAGATCTATGCGATATGGCCGAGAAATGTAATTTTGATGTTAACTCCCAAACCGCTGCGCAGAAGTCAACCAAACTTCACCCAATAGTGTATTGTATCACAATCTAGTAGTTACATTTGGAAATTTGGTTCTTGGACATTTGATTTGAGCGCAATCCTCAAACTTAGGTCAAAAAAGCCATTTAAGCCTTTTCACAGTGAGATCTATGCGATATGGCCGAGAAATGTAATTTTGATGTTAACTCCCAAACCGCTGCGCAGAAGTCAACCAAACTTCACCCAATAGTGTATTGTATCACAATCTAGTAGTTACATTTGAAAATTTTGTTCTAGGAAATTTTGTTTGAGCGCAATCATCAAACTTAATTAAAAATGTCATTTAAGCCTTTTCACAGTGAGATCTATGCGATATGGCCGAGAAATGTAATTTTGATGTTAACTCCCAAACCGCTGCGCAGAAGTCAACCAAACTTCACCCAATAGTGTATTGTATCACAATCTAGTAGTTACATTTGAAAATTTTGCTCTAGGACATTTTGTTTGAACGCAATCATCAAACTTAATTAAAAAAGTCATTTAAGCCTTTTCACAGTGAGATCTATGCGATATGGCCGAGAAATGTAATTTTGATGTTAACTCCCAAACCGCTGCGCAGAAGTCAACCAAACTTCACCCAATAGTGTATTGTATCACAATCTAGTAGTTACATTTGGAAATTTGGTTCTTGGACATTTGATTTGAGCGCAATCCTCAAACTTAGGTCAAAAAAGCCATTTAAGCCTTTTCACAGTGAGATCTATGCGATATGGCCGAGAAATGTAATTTTGATGTTAACTCCCAAACCGCTGCGCAGAAGTCAACCAAACTTCACCCAATAGTGTATTGTATCACAATCTAATAGTTACATTTGAAAATTTTGTTCTAGGACATTTTGTTTGAACGCAATCATCAAACTTAATTAAAAAAGTCATTTAAGCCTTTTCACAGTGAGATCTATGCGATATGGCCGAGAAATGTAATTTTGATGTTAACTCCCAAACCGCTGCGCAGAAGTCAACCAAACTTCACCCAATAGTGTATTGTATCACATTCTAGTAGTTACATTTGAAAATTTCGTTCTAGGACATTTGGTTTGAGCGCAATCATTAAACTTAGGTCAAAAAAGCCATTTAAGCCTTTTCACAGTGAGATCTATGCGATATGGCCGAGAAATGTAATTTTGATGTTAACTCCCAAACCGCTGCGCAGAAGTCAACCAAACTTCACCCAAT
The DNA here is from genome assembly GCF_030265065.1 of Corythoichthys intestinalis. Classification (NCBI taxonomy): domain Eukaryota; kingdom Metazoa; phylum Chordata; class Actinopteri; order Syngnathiformes; family Syngnathidae; genus Corythoichthys; species Corythoichthys intestinalis. The sequence continues at coordinate 482,333 of NW_026651600.1, read as the reverse complement.
AGTGTATTGTATCACAATCTAGTAGTTACATTTGAAAATTTTGTTCTAGGAAATTTTGTTTGAGCGCAATCATCAAACTTAATTAAAAAAGTCATTTAAGCCTTTTCACAGTGAGATCTATGCGATATGGCCGAGAAATGTAATTTTGATGTTAACTCCCAAACCGCTGCGCAGAAATCAACCAAACTTCACCCATTAGTGTATTGTATCACAATCTAGTAGTTACATGTGAAAATTTGGTTCTAGGACATTTGATTTGAGCGCAATCCTCAAACTTAGGTCAAAAAAGCCATTTAAGCCTTTTCACAGTGAGATCTATGCGATATGGCCGAGAAATGTAATTTTGATGTTAACTCCCAAACCGCTGCGCAGAAGTCAACCAAACTTCACCCAATAGTGTATTGTATCACAATCTAGTAGTTACATTTGGAAATTTGGTTCTTGGACATTTGATTTGAGCGCAATCCTCAAACTTAGGTCAAAAAAGCCATTTAAGCCTTTTCACAGTGAGATCTATGCGATATGGCCGAGAAATGTAATTTTGATGTTAACTCCCAAACCGCTGCGCAGAAGTCAACCAAACTTCACCCAATAGTGTATTGTATCACAATCTAGTAGTTACATTTGAAAATTTTGTTCTAGGAAATTTTGTTTGAGCGCAATCATCAAACTTAATTAAAAATGTCATTTAAGCCTTTTCACAGTGAGATCTATGCGATATGGCCGAGAAATGTAATTTTGATGTTAACTCCCAAACCGCTGCGCAGAAGTCAACCAAACTTCACCCATTAGTGTATTGTATCACAATCTAGTAGTTACATGTGAAAATTTGGTTCTAGGACATTTGATTTGAGCGCAATCCTCAAACTTAGGTCAAAAAAGCCATTTAAGCCTTTTCACAGTGAGATCTATGCGATATGGCCGAGGAATGTAATTTTGATGTTAACTCCCAAACCGCTGCGCAGAAGTCAACCAAACTTCACCCAATAGTGTATTGTATCACATTCTAGTAGTTACATTTGAAAATTTCGTTCTAGGACATTTGGTTTGAGCGCAATCATTAAACTTAGGTCAAAAAAGCCATTTAAGCCTTTTCACAGTGAGATCTATGCGATATGGCCGAGAAATGTAATTTTGATGTTAACTCCCAAACCGCTGCGCAGAAGTCAACTAAACTTCACCCAATAGTGTATTGTATCACATTCTAGTAGTTACATTTGAAAATTTCGTTCTAGGACATTTGGTTTGAGCGCAATCATTAAACTTAATTAAAAAAGTCATTTAAGCCTTTTCACAGTGAGATCTATGCGATATGGCCGAGAAATGTAATTTTGATGTTAACTCCCAAACCGCTGCGCAGAAGTCAACCAAACTTCACCCATTAGTGTATTGTATCACAATCTAGTAATTACATGTGGAAATTTGGTTCTAGGACATTTGATTTGAGCGCAATCCTCAAACTTAGGTCAAAAAAGCCATTTAAGCCTTTTCACAGTGAGATCTATGCGATATGGCCGAGAAATGTAATTTTGATGTTAACTCCCAAACCGCTGCGCAGAAGTCAACCAAACTTCACCCAATAGTGTATTGTATCACAATCTAGTAGTTACATTTGAAAATTTTGTTCTATGACATTTTGTTTGAACGCAATCATCAAACTTAATTAAAAAAGTCATTTAAGCCTTTTCACAGTGAGATCTATGCGATATGGCCGAGAAATGTAATTTTGATGTTAACTCCCAAACCGCTGCGCAGAAGTCAACCAAACTTCACCCATTAGTGTATTGTATCACAATCTAGTAGTTACATGTGGAAATTTGGTTATTGGACATTTGGTTTGAGCGCAATCATTAAACTTAGGTCAAAAAAGCCATTTAAGCCTTTTCACAGTGAGATCTATGCGATATGGCCGAGAAATGTAATTTTGATGTTAACTCCCAAACCGCTGCGCAGAAGTCAACCAAACTTCACCCAATAGTGTATTGTATCACAATCTAGTAGTTACATTTGAAAATTTTGTTCTAGGAAATTTTGTTTGAGCGCAATCATCAAACTTAATTAAAAAAGTCATTTAAGCCTTTTCACAGTGAGATCTATGCGATATGGCCGAGAAATGTAATTTTGATGTTAACTCCCAAACCTCTGCGCAGAAGTCAACCAAACTTCACCCATTAGTGTATTGTATCACAATCTAGTAGTTACATGTGGAAATTTGGTTCTAGGACATTTGATTTGAGCGCAATCCTCAAACTTAGGTCAAAAAAGCCATTTAAGCCTTTTCACAGTGAGATCTATGCGATATGGCCGAGAAATGTAATTTTGATGTTAACTCCCAAACCGCTGCGCAGAAGTCAACCAAACTTCACCCAATAGTGTATTGTATCACATTCTAGTAGTTACATTTGAAAATTTCGTTCTAGGACATTTGGTTTGAGCGCAATCTTTAAACTTAGGTCAAAAAAGCCATTTAAGCCTTTTCACAGTGAGATCTATGCGATATGGCCGAGAAATGTAATTTTGATGTTAACTCCCAAACCGCTGCGCAGAAGTCAACCAAACTTCACCCAATAGTGTATTGTATCACAATCTAGTAGTTACATTTGAAAATTTTGTTCTAGGACATTTTGTTTGAACGCAATCATCAAACTTAATTAAAAAAGTCATTTAAGCCTTTTCACAGTGAGATCTATGCGATATGGCCGAGAAATGTAATTTTGATGTTAACTCCCAAACCGCTGCGCAGAAGTCAACCAAACTTCACCCAATAGTGTATTGTATCACAATCTAGTAGTTACATTTGGAAATTTGGTTCTTGGACATTTGATTTGAGCGCAATCCTCAAACTTAGGTCAAAAAAGCCATTTAAGCCTTTTCACAGTGAGATCTATGCGATATGGCCGAGAAATGTAATTTTGATGTTAACTCCCAAACCGCTGCGCAGAAGTCAACCAAACTTCACCCAATAGTGTATTGTATCACAATCTAGTAGTTACATTTGAAAATTTTGTTCTAGGACATTTTGTTTGAACGCAATCATCAAACTTAATTAAAAAAGTCATTTAAGCCTTTTCACAGTGAGATCTATGCGATATGGCCGAGAAATGTAATTTTGATGTTAACTCCCAAACCGCTGCGCAGAAGTCAACCAAACTTCACCCAATAGTGTATTTTATCACAATCTAGTAGTTACATTTGGAAATTTAGTTCTTGGACATTTGATTTGAGCGCAATCATTAAACTTAATTAAAAAAGTCATTTAAGCCTTTTCACAGTGAGATCTATGCGATATGGCCGAGAAATGTAATTTTGATGTTAACTCCCAAACCGCTGCGCAGAAGTCAACCAAACTTCACCCATTAGTGTATTGTATCACAATCTAGTAATTACATGTGGAAATTTGGTTCTAGGACATATGATTTGAGCGCAATCCTCAAACTTAGGTCAAAAAAGCCATTTAAGCCTTTTCACAGTGAGATCTATGCGATATGGCCGAGAAATGTAATTTTGATGTTAACTCCCAAACCGCTGCGCAGAAGTCAACCAAACTTCACCCAATAGTGTATTGTATCACAATCTAGTAGTTACATTTGAAAATTTTGTTCTATGACATTTTGTTTGAACGCAATCATCAAACTTAATTAAAAAAGTCATTTAAGCCTTTTCACAGTGAGATCTATGCGATATGGCCGAGAAATGTAATTTTGATGTTAACTCCCAAACCGCTGCGCAGAAGTCAACCAAACTTCACCCATTAGTGTATTGTATCACAATCTAGTAGTTATATGTGGAAATTTGGTTATTGGAAATTTGGTTTGAGCGCAATCATTAAACTTAGGTCAAAAAAGCCATTTAAGCCTTTTCACAGTGAGATCTATGCGATATGGCCGAGAAATGTAATTTTGATGTTAACTCCCAAACCGCTGCGCAGAAGTCAACCAAACTTCACCCAATAGTGTATTGTATCACAATCTAGTAGTTACATTTGAAAATTTTGTTCTAGGAAATTTTGTTTGAGCGCAATCATCAAACTTAATTAAAAAAGTCATTTAAGCCTTTTCACAGTGAGATCTATGCGATATGGCCGAGAAATGTAATTTTGATGTTAACTCCCAAACCTCTGCGCAGAAGTCAACCAAACTTCACCCATTAGTGTATTGTATCACAATCTAGTAGTTACATGTGGAAATTTGGTTCTAGGACATTTGATTTGAGCGCAATCCTCAAACTTAGGTCAAAAAAGCCATTTAAGCCTTTTCACAGTGAGATCTATGCGATATGGCCGAGAAATGTAATTTTGATGTTAACTCCCAAACCGCTGCGCAGAAGTCAACCAAACTTCACCCAATAGTGTATTGTATCACAATCTAGTAGTTACATTTGAAAATTTTGTTCTAGGACATTTTGTTTGAACGCAATCATCAAACTTAATTAAAAAAGTCATTTAAGCCTTTTCACAGTGAGATCTATGCGATATGGCCGAGAAATGTAATTTTGATGTTAACTCCCAAACCGCTGCGCAGAAGCCAACCAAACTTCACCCAATAGTGTATTGTATCACAATCTATTAGTTACATTTGGAAATTTGGTTCTTGGACATTTGATTTGAGCGCAATCCTCAAACTTAGGTCAAAAAAGCCATTTAAGCCTTTTCACAGTGAGATCTATGCGATATGGCCGAGAAATGTAATTTTGATGTTAACTCCCAAACCGCTGCGCAGAAGTCAACCAAACTTCACCCATTAGTGTATTGTATCACAATCTAGTAGTTACATGTGAAAATTTGGTTCTAGGACATTTGATTTGAGCGCAATCCTCAAACTTAGGTCAAAAAAGCCATTTAAGCCTTTTCACAGTGAGATCTATGCGATATGGCCGAGGAATGTAATTTTGATGTTAACTCCCAAACCGCTGCGCAGAAGTCAACCAAACTTCACCCAATAGTGTATTGTATCACATTCTAGTAGTTACATTTGAAAATTTCGTTCTAGGACATTTGGTTTGAGCGCAATCATTAAACTTAGGTCAAAAAAGCCATTTAAGCCTTTTCACAGTGAGATCTATGCGATATGGCCGAGAAATGTAATTTTGATGTTAACTCCCAAACCGCTGCGCAGAAGTCAACTAAACTTCACCCAATAGTGTATTGTATCACATTCTAGTAGTTACATTTGAAAATTTCGTTCTAGGACATTTGGTTTGAGCGCAATCATTAAACTTAATTAAAAAAGTCATTTAAGCCTTTTCACAGTGAGATCTATGCGATATGGCCGAGAAATGTAATTTTGATGTTAACTCCCAAACCGCTGCGCAGAAGTCAACCAAACTTCACCCATTAGTGTATTGTATCACAATCTAGTAATTACATGTGGAAATTTGGTTCTAGGACATTTGATTTGAGCGCAATCCTCAAACTTAGGTCAAAAAAGCCATTTAAGCCTTTTCACAGTGAGATCTATGCGATATGGCCGAGAAATGTAATTTTGATGTTAACTCCCAAACCGCTGCGCAGAAGTCAACCAAACTTCACCCAATAGTGTATTGTATCACAATCTAGTAGTTACATTTGAAAATTTTGTTCTATGACATTTTGTTTGAACGCAATCATCAAACTTAATTAAAAAAGTCATTTAAGCCTTTTCACAGTGAGATCTATGCGATATGGCCGAGAAATGTAATTTTGATGTTAACTCCCAAACCGCTGCGCAGAAGTCAACCAAACTTCACCCATTAGTGTATTGTATCACAATCTAGTAGTTACATGTGGAAATTTGGTTATTGGACATTTGGTTTGAGCGCAATCATTAAACTTAGGTCAAAAAAGCCATTTAAGCCTTTTCACAGTGAGATCTATGCGATATGGCCGAGAAATGTAATTTTGATGTTAACTCCCAAACCGCTGCGCAGAAGTCAACCAAACTTCACCCAATAGTGTATTGTATCACAATCTAGTAGTTACATTTGAAAATTTTGTTCTAGGAAATTTTGTTTGAGCGCAATCATCAAACTTAATTAAAAAAGTCATTTAAGCCTTTTCACAGTGAGATCTATGCGATATGGCCGAGAAATGTAATTTTGATGTTAACTCCCAAACCTCTGCGCAGAAGTCAACCAAACTTCACCCATTAGTGTATTGTATCACAATCTAGTAGTTACATGTGGAAATTTGGTTCTAGGACATTTGATTTGAGCGCAATCCTCAAACTTAGGTCAAAAAAGCCATTTAAGCCTTTTCACAGTGAGATCTATGCGATATGGCCGAGAAATGTAATTTTGATGTTAACTCCCAAACCGCTGCGCAGAAGTCAACCAAACTTCACCCAATAGTGTATTGTATCACATTCTAGTAGTTACATTTGAAAATTTCGTTCTAGGACATTTGGTTTGAGCGCAATCTTTAAACTTAGGTCAAAAAAGCCATTTAAGCCTTTTCACAGTGAGATCTATGCGATATGGCCGAGAAATGTAATTTTGATGTTAACTCCCAAACCGCTGCGCAGAAGTCAACCAAACTTCACCCAATAGTGTATTGTATCACAATCTAGTAGTTACATTTGAAAATTTTGTTCTAGGACATTTTGTTTGAACGCAATCATCAAACTTAATTAAAAAAGTCATTTAAGCCTTTTCACAGTGAGATCTATGCGATATGGCCGAGAAATGTAATTTTGATGTTAACTCCCAAACCGCTGCGCAGAAGTCAACCAAACTTCACCCAATAGTGTATTGTATCACAATCTAGTAGTTACATTTGGAAATTTGGTTCTTGGACATTTGATTTGAGCGCAATCCTCAAACTTAGGTCAAAAAAGCCATTTAAGCCTTTTCACAGTGAGATCTATGCGATATGGCCGAGAAATGTAATTTTGATGTTAACTCCCAAACCGCTGCGCAGAAGTCAACCAAACTTCACCCAATAGTGTATTGTATCACAATCTAGTAGTTACATTTGGAAATTTGGTTCTTGGACATTTGATTTGAGCGCAATCCTCAAACTTAGGTCAAAAAAGCCATTTAAGCCTTTTCACAGTGAGATCTATGCGATATGGCCGAGAAATGTAATTTTGATGTTAACTCCCAAACCGCTGCGCAGAAGTCAACCAAACTTCACCCAATAGTGTATTGTATCACAATCTAGTAGTTACATTTGAAAATTTTGTTCTAGGACATTTTGTTTGAACGCAATCATCAAACTTAATTAAAAAAGTCATTTAAGCCTTTTCACAGTGAGATCTATGCGATATGGCCGAGAAATGTAATATTGATGTTAACTCCCAAACCGCTGCGCAGAAGTCAACCAAACTTCACCCAATAGTGTATTTTATCACAATCTAGTAGTTACATTTGGAAATTTAGTTCTTGGACATTTGATTTGAGCGCAATCATTAAACTTAATTAAAAAAGTCATTTAAGCCTTTTCACAGTGAGATCTATGCGATATGGCCGAGAAATGTAATTTTGATGTTAACTCCCAAACCGCTGCGCAGAAGTCAACCAAACTTCACCCATTAGTGTATTGTATCACAATCTAGTAATTACATGTGGAAATTTGGTTCTAGGACATATGATTTGAGCGCAATCCTCAAACTTAGGTCAAAAAAGCCATTTAAGCCTTTTCACAGTGAGATCTATGCGATATGGCCGAGAAATGTAATTTTGATGTTAACTCCCAAACCGCTGCGCAGAAGTCAACCAACCTTCACCCAATAGTGTATTGTATCACAATCTAGTAGTTACATTTGAAAATTTTGTTCTATGACATTTTGTTTGAACGCAATCATCAAACTTAATTAAAAAAGTCATTTAAGCCTTTTCACAGTGAGATCTATGCGATATGGCCGAGAAATGTAATTTTGATGTTAACTCCCAAACCTCTGCGCAGAAGTCAACCAAACTTCACCCATTAGTGTATTGTATCACAATCTAGTAGTTACATGTGGAAATTTGGTTCTAGGACATTTGATTTGTGCGCAATCCTCAAACTTAGGTCAAAAAAGCCATTTAAGCCTTTTCACAGTGAGATCTATGCGATATGGCCGAGAAATGTAATTTTGATGTTAACTCCCAAACCGCTGCGCAGAAGTCAACCAAACTTCACCCAATAGTGTATTGTATCACATTCTAGTAGTTACATTTGAAAATTTCGTTCTAGGACATTTGGTTTGAGCGCAATCTTTAAACTTAGGTCAAAAAAGCCATTTAAGCCTTTTCACAGTGAGATCTATGCGATATGGCCGAGGAATGTAATTTTGATGTTAACTCCCAAACCGCTGCGCAGAAGTCAACCAAACTTCACCCAATAGTGTATTGTATCACAATCTAGTAGTTACATTTGAAAATTTTGTTCTAGGACATTTTGTTTGAACGCAATCATCAAACTTAATTAAAAAAGTCATTTAAGCCTTTTCACAGTGAGATCTATGCGATATGGCCGAGAAATGTAATTTTGATGTTAACTCCCAAACCGCTGCGCAGAAGTCAACCAAACTTCACCCAATAGTGTATTGTATCACAATCTATTAGTTACATTTGGAAATTTGGTTCTTGGACATTTGATTTGAGCGCAATCCTCAAACTTAGGTCAAAAAAGCCATTTAAGCCTTTTCACAGTGAGATCTATGCGATATGGCCGAGAAATGTAATTTTGATGTTAACTCCCAAACCGCTGCGCAGAAGTCAACCAAACTTCACCCATTAGTGTATTGTATCACAATCTAGTAGTTACATGTGGAAATTTGGTTATTGGACATTTGGTTTGAGCGCAATCATTAAACTTAGGTCCAAAAAGCCATTTAAGCCTTTTCACAGTGAGATCTATGCGATATGGCCGAGAAATGTAATTTTGATGTTAACTCCCAAACCGCTGTGCAGAAGTCAACCAAACTTCACCCAATAGTGTATTGTATCACAATCTAGTAGTTACATTTGAAAATTTTGTTCTAGGACATTTTGTTTGAACGCAATCATCAAACTTAATTAAAAAAGTCATTTAAGCCTTTTCACAGTGAGATCTATGCGATATGGCCGAGAAATGTAATTTTGATGTTAACTCCCAAACCGCTGCGCAGAAGTCAACCAAACTTCACCCAATAGTGTATTGTATCACAATCTAGTAGTTACATGTGGAAATTTGGTTCTAGGACATTTGATTTGAGCGCAATCCTCAAACTTAGGTCAAAAAAGCCATTTAAGCCTTTTCACAGTGAGATCTATGCGATATGGCCGAGAAATGTAATTTTGATGTTAACTCCCAAACCGCTGCGCAGAAGTCAACCAAACTTCACCCAATAGTGTATTGTATCACATTCTAGTAGTTACATTTGAAAATTTCGTTCTAGGACATTTGGTTTGAGCGCAATCTTTAAACTTAGGTCAAAAAAGCCATTTAAGCCTTTTCACAGTGAGATCTATGCGATATGGCCGAGAAATGTAATTTTGATGTTAACTCCCAAACCGCTGCGCAGAAGTCAACCAAACTTCACCCAATAGTGTATTGTATCACAATCTAGTAGTTACATTTGAAAATTTTGTTCTAGGACATTTTGTTTGAACGCAATCATCAAACTTAATTAAAAAAGTCATTTAAGCCTTTTCACAGTGAGATCTATGCGATATGGCCGAGAAATGTAATTTTGATGTTAACTCCCAAACCGCTGCGCAGAAGTCAACCAAACTTCACCCAATAGTGTATTGTATCACAATCTAGTAGTTACATTTGGAAATTTGGTTCTTGGACATTTGATTTGAGCGCAATCCTCAAACTTAGGTCAAAAAAGCCATTTAAGCCTTTTCACAGTGAGATCTATGCGATATGGCTGAGAAATGTAATTTTGATGTTAACTCCCAAACCGCTGCGCAGAAGTCAACCAAACTTCACCCAATAGTGTATTGTATCACAATCTAGTAGTTACATTTGAAAATTTTGTTCTAGGACATTTTGTTTGAACGCAATCATCAAACTTAATTAAAAAAGTCATTTAAGCCTTTTCACAGTGAGATCTATGCGATATGGCCGAGAAATGTAATTTTGATGTTAACTCCCAAACCGCTGCGCAGAAGTCAACCAAACTTCACCCAATAGTGTATTTTATCACAATCTAGTAGTTACATTTGGAAATTTAGTTCTTGGACATTTGATTTGAGCGCAATCATTAAACTTAATTAAAAAAGTCATTTAAGCCTTTTCACAGTGAGATCTATGCGATATGGCCGAGAAATGTAATTTTGATGTTAACTCCCAAACCGCTGCGCAGAAGTCAACCAAACTTCACCCATTAGTGTATTGTATCACAATCTAGTAATTACATGTTGAAATTTGGTTCTAGGACATATGATTTGAGCGCAATCCTCAAACTTAGGTCAAAAAAGCCATTTAAGCCTTTTCACAGTGAGATCTATGCGATATGGCCGAGAAATGTAATTTTGATGTTAAATCCCAAACCGCTGCGCAGAAGTCAACCAAACTTCACCCAATAGTGTATTGTATCACAATCTAGTAGTTACATTTGAAAATTTTGTTCTATGACATTTTGTTTGAACGCAATCATCAAACTTAATTAAAAAAGTCATTTAAGCCTTTTCACAGTGAGATCTATGCGATATGGCCGAGAAATGTAATTTTGATGTTAACTCCCAAACCGCTGCGCAGAAGTCAACCAAACTTCACCCATTAGTGTATTGTATCACAATCTAGTAGTTATATGTGGAAATTTGGTTATTGGAAATTTGGTTTGAGCGCAATCATTAAACTTTGGTCAAAAAAGCCATTTAAGCCTTTTCACAGTGAGATCTATGCGATATGGCCGAGAAATGTAATTTTGATGTTAACTCCCAAACCGCTGCGCAGAAGTCAACCAAACTTCACCCAATAGTGTATTGTATCACAATCTAGTAGTTACATTTGAAAATTTTGTTCTAGGAAATTTTGTTTGAGCGCAATCATCAAACTTAATTAAAAAAGTCATTTAAGCCTTTTCACAGTGAGATCTATGCGATATGGCCGAGAAATGTAATTTTGATGTTAACTCCCAAACCTCTGCGCAGAAGTCAACCAAACTTCACCCATTAGTGTATTGTATCACAATCTAGTAGTTACATGTGGAAATTTGGTTCTAGGACATTTGATTTGAGCGCAATCCTCAAACTTAGGTCAAAAAAGCCATTTAAGCCTTTTCACAGTGAGATCTATGCGATATGGCCGAGAAATGTAATTTTGATGTTAACTCCCAAACCGCTGCGCAGAAGTCAACCAAACTTCACCCAATAGTGTATTGTATCACATTCTAGTAGTTACATTTGAAAATTTCGTTCTAGGACATTTGGTTTGAGCGCAATCTTTAAACTTAGGTCAAAAAAGCCATTTAAGCCTTTTCACAGTGAGATCTATGCGATATGGCCGAGGAATGTAATTTTGATGTTAACTCCCAAACCGCTGCGCAGAAGTCAACTAAACTTCACCCAATAGTGTATTGTATCACATTCTAGTAGTTACATTTGAAAATTTCGTTCTAGGACATTTGGTTTGAGCGCAATCATTAAACTTAATTAAAAAAGTCATTTAAGCCTTTTCACAGTGAGATCTATGCGATATGGCCGAGAAATGTAATTTTGATGTTAACTCCCAAACCGCTGCGCAGAAGTCAACCAAACTTCACCCATTAGTGTATTGTATCACAATCTAGTAATTACATGTGGAAATTTGGTTCTAGGACATTTGATTTGAGCGCAATCCTCAAACTTAGGTCAAAAAAGCCATTTAAGCCTTTTCACAGTGAGATCTATGCGATATGGCCGAGAAATGTAATTTTGATGTTAACTCCCAAACCGCTGCGCAGAAGTCAACCAACCTTCACCCAATAGTGTATTGTATCACAATCTAGTAGTTACATTTGAAAATATTGTTCTATGACATTTTGTTTGAACGCAATCATCAAACTTAATTAAAAAAGTCATTTAAGCCTTTTCACAGTGAGATCTATGCGATATGGCCGAGAAATGTAATTTTGATGTTAACTCCCAAACCGCTGCGCAGAAGTCAACCAAACTTCACCCAATAGTGTATTGTATCACAATCTAGTAGTTACATTTGAAAATTTTGTTCTAGGACATTTTGTTTGAACGCAATCATCAAACTTAATTAAAAAAGTCATTTAAGCCTTTTCACAGTGAGATCTATGCGATATGGCCGAGAAATGTAATTTTGATGTTAACTCCCAAACCGCTGCGCAGAAGTCAACCAAACTTCACCCAATAGTGTATTGTATCACAATCTAGTAGTTACATTTGGAAATTTGGTTCTTGGACATTTGATTTGAGCGCAATCCTCAAACTTAGGTCAAAAAAGCCATTTAAGCCTTTTCACAGTGAGATCTATGCGATATGGCCGAGAAATGTAATTTTGATGTTAACTCCCAAACCGCTGCGCAGAAGTCAACCAAACTTCACCCAATAGTGTATTGTATCACAATCTAGTAGTTACATTTGAAAATATTGTTCTATGACATTTTGTTTGAACGCAATCATCAAACTTAATTAAAAAAGTCATTTAAGCCTTTTCACAGTGAGATCTATGCGATATGGCCGAGAAATGTAATTTTGATGTTAACTCCCAAACCGCTGCGCAGAAGTCAACCAAACTTCACCCAATAGTGTATTGTATCACAATCTAGTAGTTACATTTGAAAATTTTGTTCTAGGACATTTTGTTTGAACGCAATCATCAAACTTAATTAAAAAAGTCATTTAAGCCTTTTCACAGTGAGATCTATGCGATATGGCCGAGAAATGTAATTTTGATGTTAACTCCCAAACCGCTGCGCAGAAGTCAACCAAACTTCACCCAATAGTGTATTGTATCACAATCTAGTAGTTACATTTGGAAATTTGGTTCTTGGACATTTGATTTGAGCGCAATCCTCAAACTTAGGTCAAAAAAGCCATTTAAGCCTTTTCACAGTGAGATCTATGCGATATGGCCGAGAAATGTAATTTTGATGTTAACTCCCAAACCGCTGCGCAGAAGTCAACCAAACTTCACCCAATAGTGTATTGTATCACAATCTAGTAGTTACATTTGAAAATTTTGTTCTAGGACATTTTGTTTGAACGCAATCATCAAACTTAATTAAAAAAGTCATTTAAGCCTTTTCACAGTGAGATCTATGCGATATGGCCGAGAAATGTAATTTTGATGTTAACTCCCAAACCGCTGCGCAGAAGTCAACCAAACTTCACCCAATAGTGTATTTTATCACAATCTAGTAGTTACATTTGGAAATTTAGTTCTTGGACATTTGATTTGAGCGCAATCATTAAACTTAATTAAAAAAGTCATTTAAGCCTTTTCACAGTGAGATCTATGCGATATGGCCGAGAAATGTAATTTTGATGTTAACTCCCAAACCGCTGCGCAGAAGTCAACCAAACTTCACCCATTAGTGTATTGTATCACAATCTAGTAATTACATGTGGAAATTTGGTTCTAGGACATATGATTTGAGCGCAATCCTCAAACTTAGGTCAAAAAAGCCATTTAAGCCTTTTCACAGTGAGATCTATGCGATATGGCCGAGAAATGTAATTTTGATGTTAAATCCCAAACCGCTGCGCAGAAGTCAACCAAACTTCACCCAATAGTGTATTGTATCACAATCTAGTAGTTACATTTGAAAATTTTGTTCTATGACATTTTGTTTGAACGCAATCATCAAACTTAATTAAAAAAGTCATTTAAGCCTTTTCACAGTGAGATCTATGCGATATGGCCGAGAAATGTAATTTTGATGTTAACTCCCAAACCGCTGCGCAGAAGTCAACCAAACTTCACCCATTAGTGTATTGTATCACAATCTAGTAGTTATATGTGGAAATTTGGTTATTGGAAATTTGGTTTGAGCGCAATCATTAAACTTAGGTCAAAAAAGCCATTTAAGCCTTTTCACAGTGAGATCTATGCGATATGGCCGAGAAATGTAATTTTGATGTTAACTCCCAAACCGCTGCGCAGAAGTCAACCAAACTTCACCCAATAGTGTATTGTATCACAATCTAGTAGTTACATTTGAAAATTTTGTTCTAGGAAATTTTGTTTGAGCGCAATCATCAAACTTAATTAAAAAAGTCATTTAAGCCTTTTCACAGTGAGATCTATGCGATATGGCCGAGAAATGTAATTTTGATGTTAACTCCCAAACCTCTGCGCAGAAGTCAACCAAACTTCACCCATTAGTGTATTGTATCACAATCTAGTAGTTACATGTGGAAATTTGGTTCTAGGACATTTGATTTGAGCGCAATCCTCAAACTTAGGTCAAAAAAGCCATTTAAGCCTTTTCACAGTGAGATCTATGCGATATGGCCGAGAAATGTAATTTTGATGTTAACTCCCAAACCGCTGCGCAGAAGTCAACCAAACTTCACCCAATAGTGTATTGTATCACATTCTAGTAGTTACATTTGAAAATTTCGTTCTAGGACATTTGGTTTGAGCGCAATCTTTAAACTTAGGTCAAAAAAGCCATTTAAGCCTTTTCACAGTGAGATCTATGCGATATGGCCGAGGAATGTAATTTTGATGTTAACTCCCAAACCGCTGCGCAGAAGTCAACTAAACTTCACCCAATAGTGTATTGTATCACATTCTAGTAGTTACATTTGAAAATTTCGTTCTAGGACATTTGGTTTGAGCGCAATCATTAAACTTAATTAAAAAAGTCATTTAAGCCTTTTCACAGTGAGATCTATGCGATATGGCCGAGAAATGTAATTTTGATGTTAACTCCCAAACCGCTGCGCAGAAGTCAACCAAACTTCACCCATTAGTGTATTGTATCACAATCTAGTAATTACATGTGGAAATTTGGTTCTAGGACATTTGATTTGAGCGCAATCCTCAAACTTAGGTCAAAAAAGCCATTTAAGCCTTTTCACAGTGAGATCTATGCGATATGGCCGAGAAATGTAATTTTGATGTTAACTCCCAAACCGCTGCGCAGAAGTCAACCAACCTTCACCCAATAGTGTATTGTATCACAATCTAGTAGTTACATTTGAAAATTTTGTTCTATGACATTTTGTTTGAACGCAATCATCAAACTTAATTAAAAAAGTCATTTAAGCCTTTTCACAGTGAGATCTATGCGATATGGCCGAGAAATGTAATTTTGATGTTAACTCCCAAACCGCTGCGCAGAAGTCAACCAAACTTCACCCAATAGTGTATTGTATCACAATCTAGTAGTTACATTTGAAAATTTTGTTCTAGGACATTTTGTTTGAACGCAATCATCAAACTTAATTAAAAAAGTCATTTAAGCCTTTTCACAGTGAGATCTATGCGATATGGCCGAGAAATGTAATTTTGATGTTAACTCCCAAACCGCTGCGCAGAAGTCAACCAAACTTCACCCAATAGTGTATTGTATCACAATCTATTAGTTACATTTGGAAATTTGGTTCTTGGACATTTGATTTGAGCGCAATCCTCAAACTTAGGTCAAAAAAGCCATTTAAGCCTTTTCACAGTGAGATCTATGCGATATGGCCGAGAAATGTAATTTTGATGTTAACTCCCAAACCGCTGCGCAGAAGTCAACCAAACTTCACCCATTAGTGTATTGTATCACAATCTAGTAGTTACATGTGGAAATTTGGTTATTGGACATTTGGTTTGAGCGCAATCATTAAACTTAGGTCAAAAAAGCCATTTAAGCCTTTTCACAGTGAGATCTATGCGATATGGCCGAGAAATGTAATTTTGATGTTAACTCCCAAACCGCTGTGCAGAAGTCAACCAAACTTCACCCAATAGTGTATTGTATCACAATCTAGTAGTTACATTTGAAAATTTTGTTCTAGGACATTTTGTTTGAACGCAATCATCAAACTTAATTAAAAAAGTCATTTAAGCCTTTTCACAGTGAGATCTATGCGATATGGCCGAGAAATGTAATTTTGATGTTAACTCCCAAACCGCTGCGCAGAAGTCAACCAAACTTCACCCAATAGTGTATTGTATCACAATCTAGTAGTTACATGTGGAAATTTGGTTCTAGGACATTTGATTTGAGCGCAATCCTCAAACTTAGGTCAAAAAAGCCATTTAAGCCTTTTCACAGTGAGATCTATGCGATATGGCCGAGAAATGTAATTTTGATGTTAACTCCCAAACCGCTGCGCAGAAGTCAACCAAACTTCACCCAATAGTGTATTGTATCACATTCTAGTAGTTACATTTGAAAATTTTGTTCTAGGACATTTGGTTTGAGCGCAATCTTTAAACTTAGGTCAAAAAAGCCATTTAAGCCTTTTCACAGTGAGATCTATGCGATATGGCCGAGAAATGTAATTTTGATGTTAACTCCCAAACCGCTGCGCAGAAGTCAACCAAACTTCACCCAATAGTGTATTGTATCACAATCTAGTAGTTACATTTGAAAATTTTGTTCTAGGACATTTTGTTTGAACGCAATCATCAAACTTAATTAAAAAAGTCATTTAAGCCTTTTCACAGTGAGATCTATGCGATATGGCCGAGAAATGTAATTTTGATGTTAACTCCCAAACCGCTGCGCAGAAGTCAACCAAACTTCACCCAATAGTGTATTGTATCACAATCTAGTAGTTACATTTGGAAATTTGGTTCTTGAACATTTGATTTGAGCGCAATCCTCAAACTTAGGTCAAAAAAGCCATTTAAGCCTTTTCACAGTGAGATCTATGCGATATGGCCGAGAAATGTAATTTTGATGTTAACTCCCAAACCGCTGCGCAGAAGTCAACCAAACTTCACCCAATAGTGTATTGTATCACAATCTAGTAGTTACATTTGAAAATTTTGTTCTAGGACATTTTGTTTGAACGCAATCATCAAACTTAATTAAAAAAGTCATTTAAGCCTTTTCACAGTGAGATCTATGCGATATGGCCGAGAAATGTAATTTTGATGTTAACTCCCAAACCGCTGCGCAGAAGTCAACCAAACTTCACCCAATAGTGTATTTTATCACAATCTAGTAGTTACATTTGGAAATTTAGTTCTTGGACATTTGATTTGAGCGCAATCATTAAACTTAATTAAAAAAGTCATTTAAGCCTTTTCACAGTGAGATCTATGCGATATGGCCGAGAAATGTAATTTTGATGTTAACTCCCAAACCGCTGCGCAGAAGTCAACCAAACTTCACCCATTAGTGTATTGTATCACAATCTAGTAATTACATGTGGAAATTTGGTTCTAGGACATATGATTTGAGCGCAATCCTCAAACTTAGGTCAAAAAAGCCATTTAAGCCTTTTCACAGTGAGATCTATGCGATATGGCCGAGAAATGTAATTTTGATGTTAACTCCCAAACCGCTGCGCAGAAGTCAACCAAACTTCACCCAATAGTGTATTGTATCACAATCTAGTAGTTACATTTGAAAATTTTGCTCTAGGACATTTTGTTTGAACGCAATCATCAAACTTAATTAAAAAAGTCATTTAAGCCTTTTCACAGTGAGATCTATGCGATATGGCCGAGAAATGTAATTTTGATGTTAACTCCCAAACCGCTGTGCAGAAGTCAACCAAACTTCACCCAATAGTGTATTGTATCACAATCTAGTAGTTACATTTGGAAATTTGGTTCTTGGACATTTGATTTGAGCGCAATCCTCAAACTTAGGTCAAAAAAGCCATTTAAGCCTTTTCACAGTGAGATCTATGCGATATGGCCGAGAAATGTAATTTTGATGTTAACTCCCAAACCGCTGCGCAGAAGTCAACCAAACTTCACCCAATAGTGTATTGTATCACAATCTAATAGTTACATTTGAAAATTTTGTTCTAGGACATTTTGTTTGAACGCAATCATCAAACTTAATTAAAAAAGTCATTTAAGCCTTTTCACAGTGAGATCTATGCGATATGGCCGAGAAATGTAATTTTGATGTTAACTCCCAAACCGCTGCGCAGAAGTCAACCAAACTTCACCCAATAGTGTATTGTATCACATTCTAGTAGTTACATTTGAAAATTTCGTTCTAGGACATTTGGTTTGAGCGCAATCATTAAACTTAGGTCAAAAAAGCCATTTAAGCCTTTTCACAGTGAGATCTATGCGATATGGCCGAGAAATGTAATTTTGATGTTAACTCCCAAACCGCTGCGCAGAAGTCAACCAAACTTCACCCAATAGTGTATTGTATCACAATCTAGTAGTTACATTTGAAAATTTTGTTCTAGGAAATTTTGTTTGAGCGCAATCATCAAACTTAATTAAAAAAGTCATTTAAGCCTTTTCACAGTGAGATCTATGCGATATGGCCGAGAAATGTAATTTTGATGTTAACTCCCAAACCGCTGCGCAGAAATCAACCAAACTTCACCCATTAGTGTATTGTATCACAATCTAGTAGTTACATGTGAAAATTTGGTTCTAGGACATTTGATTTGAGCGCAATCCTCAAACTTAGGTCAAAAAAGCCATTTAAGCCTTTTCACAGTGAGATCTATGCGATATGGCCGAGAAATGTAATTTTGATGTTAACTCCCAAACCGCTGCGCAGAAGTCAACCAAACTTCACCCAATAGTGTATTGTATCACAATCTAGTAGTTACATTTGGAAATTTGGTTCTTGGACATTTGATTTGAGCGCAATCCTCAAACTTAGGTCAAAAAAGCCATTTAAGCCTTTTCACAGTGAGATCTATGCGATATGGCCGAGAAATGTAATTTTGATGTTAACTCCCAAACCGCTGCGCAGAAGTCAACCAAACTTCACCCAATAGTGTATTGTATCACAATCTAGTAGTTACATTTGAAAATTTTGTTCTAGGAAATTTTGTTTGAGCGCAATCATCAAACTTAATTAAAAATGTCATTTAAGCCTTTTCACAGTGAGATCTATGCGATATGGCCGAGAAATGTAATTTTGATGTTAACTCCCAAACCGCTGCGCAGAAGTCAACCAAACTTCACCCATTAGTGTATTGTATCACAATCTAGTAGTTACATGTGAAAATTTGGTTCTAGGACATTTGATTTGAGCGCAATCCTCAAACTTAGGTCAAAAAAGCCATTTAAGCCTTTTCACAGTGAGATCTATGCGATATGGCCGAGGAATGTAATTTTGATGTTAACTCCCAAACCGCTGCGCAGAAGTCAACCAAACTTCACCCAATAGTGTATTGTATCACATTCTAGTAGTTACATTTGAAAATTTCGTTCTAGGACATTTGGTTTGAGCGCAATCTTTAAACTTAGGTCAAAAAAGCCATTTAAGCCTTTTCACAGTGAGATCTATGCGATATGGCCGAGGAATGTAATTTTGATGTTAACTCCCAAACCGCTGCGCAGAAGTCAACTAAACTTCACCCAATAGTGTATTGTATCACATTCTAGTAGTTACATTTGAAAATTTCGTTCTAGGACATTTGGTTTGAGCGCAATCATTAAACTTAATTAAAAAAGTCATTTAAGCCTTTTCACAGTGAGATCTATGCGATATGGCCGAGAAATGTAATTTTGATGTTAACTCCCAAACCGCTGCGCAGAAGTCAACCAAACTTCACCCATTAGTGTATTGTATCACAATCTAGTAATTACATGTGGAAATTTGGTTCTAGGACATTTGATTTGAGCGCAATCCTCAAACTTAGGTCAAAAAAGCCATTTAAGCCTTTTCACAGTGAGATCTATGCGATATGGCCGAGAAATGTAATTTTGATGTTAACTCCCAAACCGCTGCGCAGAAGTCAACCAACCTTCACCCAATAGTGTATTGTATCACAATCTAGTAGTTACATTTGAAAATTTTGTTCTATGACATTTTGTTTGAACGCAATCATCAAACTTAATTAAAAAAGTCATTTAAGCCTTTTCACAGTGAGATCTATGCGATATGGCCGAGAAATGTAATTTTGATGTTAACTCCCAAACCGCTGCGCAGAAGTCAACCAAACTTCACCCAATAGTGTATTGTATCACAATCTAGTAGTTACATTTGAAAATTTTGTTCTAGGACATTTTGTTTGAACGCAATCATCAAACTTAATTAAAAAAGTCATTTAAGCCTTTTCACAGTGAGATCTATGCGATATGGCCGAGAAATGTAATTTTGTTAACTCCCAAACCGATGCGCAGAAGTCAACCAAACTTCACCCAATAGTGTATTGTATCACAATCTATTAGTTACATTTGGAAATTTGGTTCTTGGACATTTGATTTGAGCGCAATCCTCAAACTTAGGTCAAAAAAGCCATTTAAGCCTTTTCACAGTGAGATCTATGCGATATGGCCGAGAAATGTAATTTTGATGTTAACTCCCAAACCGCTGCGCAGAAGTCAACCAAACTTCACCCATTAGTGTATTGTATCACAATCTAGTAGTTACATGTGGAAATTTGGTTATTGGACATTTGGTTTGAGCGCAATCATTAAACTTAGGTCAAAAAAGCCATTTAAGCCTTTTCACAGTGAGATCTATGCGATATGGCCGAGAAATGTAATTTTGATGTTAACTCCCAAACCGCTGTGCAGAAGTCAACCAAACTTCACCCAATAGTGTATTGTATCACAATCTAGTAGTTACATTTGAAAATTTTGTTCTAGGACATTTTGTTTGAACGCAATCATCAAACTTAATTAAAAAAGTCATTTAAGCCTTTTCACAGTGAGATCTATGCGATATGGCCGAGAAATGTAATTTTGATGTTAACTCCCAAACCGCTGCGCAGAAGTCAACCAAACTTCACCCAATAGTGTATTGTATCACAATCTAGTAGTTACATGTGGAAATTTGGTTCTAGGACATTTGATTTGAGCGCAATCCTCAAACTTAGGTCAAAAAAGCCATTTAAGCCTTTTCACAGTGAGATCTATGCGATATGGCCGAGAAATGTAATTTTGATGTTAACTCCCAAACCGCTGCGCAGAAGTCAACCAAACTTCACCCAATAGTGTATTGTATCACATTCTAGTAGTTACATTTGAAAATTTTGTTCTAAGACATTTGGTTTGAGCGCAATCTTTAAACTTAGGTCAAAAAAGCCATTTAAGCCTTTTCACAGTGAGATCTATGCGATATGGCCGAGAAATGTAATTTTGATGTTAACTCCCAAACCGCTGCGCAGAAGTCAACCAAACTTCACCCAATAGTGTATTGTATCACAATCTAGTAGTTACATTTGAAAATTTTGTTCTAGGACATTTTGTTTGAACGCAATCATCAAACTTAATTAAAAAAGTCATTTAAGCCTTTTCACAGTGAGATCTATGCGATATGGCCGAGAAATGTAATTTTGATGTTAACTCCCAAACCGCTGCGCAGAAGTCAACCAAACTTCACCCATTAGTGTATTGTATCACAATCTAGTAATTACATGTGGAAATTTGGTTCTAGGACATTTGATTTGAGCGCAATCCTCAAACTTAGGTCAAAAAAGCCATTTAAGCCTTTTCACAGTGAGATCTATGCGATATGGCCGAGAAATGTAATTTTGATGTTAACTCCCAAACCGCTGCGCAGAAGTCAACCAACCTTCACCCAATAGTGTATTGTATCACAATCTAGTAGTTACATTTGAAAATTTTGTTCTATGACATTTTGTTTGAACGCAATCATCAAACTTAATTAAAAAAGTCATTTAAGCCTTTTCACAGTGAGATCTATGCGATATGGCCGAGAAATGTAATTTTGATGTTAACTCCCAAACCGCTGCGCAGAAGTCAACCAAACTTCACCCAATAGTGTATTGTATCACAATCTAGTAGTTACATTTGAAAATTTTGTTCTAGGACATTTTGTTTGAACGCAATCATCAAACTTAATTAAAAAAGTCATTTAAGCCTTTTCACAGTGAGATCTATGCGATATGGCCGAGAAATGTAATTTTGTTAACTCCCAAACCGCTGCGCAGAAGTCAACCAAACTTCACCCAATAGTGTATTGTATCACAATCTATTAGTTACATTTGGAAATTTGGTTCTTGGACATTTGATTTGAGCGCAATCCTCAAACTTAGGTCAAAAAAGCCATTTAAGCCTTTTCACAGTGAGATCTATGCGATATGGCCGAGAAATGTAATTTTGATGTTAACTCCCAAACCGCTGCGCAGAAGTCAACCAAACTTCACCCATTAGTGTATTGTATCACAATCTAGTAGTTACATGTGGAAATTTGGTTATTGGACATTTGGTTTGAGCGCAATCATTAAACTTAGGTCAAAAAAGCCATTTAAGCCTTTTCACAGTGAGATCTATGCGATATGGCCGAGAAATGTAATTTTGATGTTAACTCCCAAACCGCTGTGCAGAAGTCAACCAAACTTCACCCAATAGTGTATTGTATCACAATCTAGTAGTTACATTTGAAAATTTTGTTCTAGGACATTTTGTTTGAACGCAATCATCAAACTTAATTAAAAAAGTCATTTAAGCCTTTTCACAGTGAGATCTATGCGATATGGCCGAGAAATGTAATTTTGATGTTAACTCCCAAACCGCTGCGCAGAAGTCAACCAAACTTCACCCAATAGTGTATTGTATCACAATCTAGTAGTTACATGTGGAAATTTGGTTCTAGGACATTTGATTTGAGCGCAATCCTCAAACTTAGGTCAAAAAAGCCATTTAAGCCTTTTCACAGTGAGATCTATGCGATATGGCCGAGAAATGTAATTTTGATGTTAACTCCCAAACCGCTGCGCAGAAGTCAACCAAACTTCACCCAATAGTGTATTGTATCACATTCTAGTAGTTACATTTGAAAATTTTGTTCTAGGACATTTGGTTTGAGCGCAATCTTTAAACTTAGGTCAAAAAAGCCATTTAAGCCTTTTCACAGTGAGATCTATGCGATATGGCCGAGAAATGTAATTTTGATGTTAACTCCCAAACCGCTGCGCAGAAGTCAACCAAACTTCACCCAATAGTGTATTGTATCACAATCTAGTAGTTACATTTGAAAATTTTGTTCTAGGACATTTTGTTTGAACGCAATCATCAAACTTAATTAAAAAAGTCATTTAAGCCTTTTCACAGTGAGATCTATGCGATATGGCCGAGAAATGTAATTTTGATGTTAACTCCCAAACCGCTGCGCAGAAGTCAACCAAACTTCACCCAATAGTGTATTGTATCACAATCTAGTAGTTACATTTGGAAATTTGGTTCTTGGACATTTGATTTGAGCGCAATCCTCAAACTTAGGTCAAAAAAGCCATTTAAGCCTTTTCACAGTGAGATCTATGCGATATGGCCGAGAAATGTAATTTTGATGTTAACTCCCAAACCGCTGCGCAGAAGTCAACCAAACTTCACCCAATAGTGTATTGTATCACAATCTAGTAGTTACATTTGAAAATTTTGTTCTAGGACATTTTGTTTGAACGCAATCATCAAACTTAATTAAAAAAGTCATTTAAGCCTTTTCACAGTGAGATCTATGCGATATGGCCGAGAAATGTAATTTTGATGTTAACTCCCAAACCGCTGCGCAGAAGTCAACCAAACTTCACCCAATAGTGTATTTTATCACAATCTAGTAGTTACATTTGGAAATTTAGTTCTTGGACATTTGATTTGAGCGCAATCATTAAACTTAATTAAAAAAGTCATTTAAGCCTTTTCACAGTGAGATCTATGCGATATGGCCGAGAAATGTAATTTTGATGTTAACTCCCAAACCGCTGCGCAGAAGTCAACCAAACTTCACCCATTAGTGTATTGTATCACAATCTAGTAATTACATGTGGAAATTTGGTTCTAGGACATATGATTTGAGCGCAATCCTCAAACTTAGGTCAAAAAAGCCATTTAAGCCTTTTCACAGTGAGATCTATGCGATATGGCCGAGAAATGTAATTTTGATGTTAACTCCCAAACCGCTGCGCAGAAGTCAACCAAACTTCACCCAATAGTGTATTGTATCACAATCTAGTAGTTACATTTGAAAATTTTGCTCTAGGACATTTTGTTTGAACGCAATCATCAAACTTAATTAAAAAAGTCATTTAAGCCTTTTCACAGTGAGATCTATGCGATATGGCCGAGAAATGTAATTTTGATGTTAACTCCCAAACCGCTGCGCAGAAGTCAACCAAACTTCACCCAATAGTGTATTGTATCACAATCTATTAGTTACATTTGGAAATTTGGTTCTTGGACATTTGATTTGAGCGCAATCCTCAAACTTAGGTCAAAAAAGCCATTTAAGCCTTTTCACAGTGAGATCTATGCGATATGGCCGAGAAATGTAATTTTGATGTTAACTCCCAAACCGCTGCGCAGAAGTCAACCAAACTTCACCCAATAGTGTATTGTATCACAATCTAATAGTTACATTTGAAAATTTTGTTCTAGGACATTTTGTTTGAACGCAATCATCAAACTTAATTAAAAAAGTCATTTAAGCCTTTTCACAGTGAGATCTATGCGATATGGCCGAGAAATGTAATTTTGATGTTAACTCCCAAACCGCTGCGCAGAAGTCAACCAAACTTCACCCAATAGTGTATTGTATCACATTCTAGTAGTTACATTTGAAAATTTCGTTCTAGGACATTTGGTTTGAGCGCAATCATTAAACTTAGGTCAAAAAAGCCATTTAAGCCTTTTCACAGTGAGATCTATGCGATATGGCCGAGAAATGTAATTTTGATGTTAACTCCCAAACCGCTGCGCAGAAGTCAACCAAACTTCACCCAATAGTGTATTGTATCACAATCTAGTAGTTACATTTGAAAATTTTGTTCTAGGAAATTTTGTTTGAGCGCAATCATCAAACTTAATTAAAAAAGTCATTTAAGCCTTTTCACAGTGAGATCTATGCGATATGGCCGAGAAATGTAATTTTGATGTTAACTCCCAAACCGCTGCGCAGAAATCAACCAAACTTCACCCATTAGTGTATTGTATCACAATCTAGTAGTTACATGTGAAAATTTGGTTCTAGGACATTTGATTTGAGCGCAATCCTCAAACTTAGGTCAAAAAAGCCATTTAAGCCTTTTCACAGTGAGATCTATGCGATATGGCCGAGAAATGTAATTTTGATGTTAACTCCCAAACCGCTGCGCAGAAGTCAACCAAACTTCACCCAATAGTGTATTGTATCACAATCTAGTAGTTACATTTGGAAATTTGGTTCTTGGACATTTGATTTGAGCGCAATCCTCAAACTTAGGTCAAAAAAGCCATTTAAGCCTTTTCACAGTGAGATCTATGCGATATGGCCGAGAAATGTAATTTTGATGTTAACTCCCAAACCGCTGCGCAGAAGTCAACCAAACTTCACCCAATAGTGTATTGTATCACAATCTAGTAGTTACATTTGAAAATTTTGTTCTAGGAAATTTTGTTTGAGCGCAATCATCAAACTTAATTAAAAATGTCATTTAAGCCTTTTCACAGTGAGATCTATGCGATATGGCCGAGAAATGTAATTTTGATGTTAACTCCCAAACCGCTGCGCAGAAGTCAACCAAACTTCACCCATTAGTGTATTGTATCACAATCTAGTAGTTACATGTGAAAATTTGGTTCTAGGACATTTGATTTGAGCGCAATCCTCAAACTTAGGTCAAAAAAGCCATTTAAGCCTTTTCACAGTGAGATCTATGCGATATGGCCGAGGAATGTAATTTTGATGTTAACTCCCAAACCGCTGCGCAGAAGTCAACCAAACTTCACCCAATAGTGTATTGTATCACATTCTAGTAGTTACATTTGAAAATTTCGTTCTAGGACATTTGGTTTGAGCGCAATCATTAAACTTAGGTCAAAAAAGCCATTTAAGCCTTTTCACAGTGAGATCAATGCGATATGGCCGAGAAATGTAATTTTGATGTTAACTCCCAAACCGCTGCGCAGAAGTCAACTAAACTTCACCCAATAGTGTATTGTATCACATTCTAGTAGTTACATTTGAAAATTTCGTTCTAGGACATTTGGTTTGAGCGCAATCATTAAACTTAATTAAAAAAGTAATTTAAGCCTTTTCACAGTGAGATCTATGCGATATGGCCGAGAAATGTAATTTTGATGTTAACTCCCAAACCGCTGCGCAGAAGTCAACCAAACTTCACCCATTAGTGTATTGTATCACAATCTAGTAATTACATGTGGAAATTTGGTTCTAGGACATTTGATTTGAGCGCAATCCTCAAACTTAGGTCAAAAAAGCCATTTAAGCCTTTTCACAGTGAGATCTATGCGATATGGCCGAGAAATGTAATTTTGATGTTAACTCCCAAACCGCTGCGCAGAAGTCAACCAAACTTCACCCAATAGTGTATTGTATCACAATCTAGTAGTTACATTTGAAAATTTTGTTCTATGACATTTTGTTTGAACGCAATCATCAAACTTAATTAAAAAAGTCATTTAAGCCTTTTCACAGTGAGATCTATGCGATATGGCCGAGAAATGTAATTTTGATGTTAACTCCCAAACCGCTGCGCAGAAGTCAACCAAACTTCACCCATTAGTGTATTGTATCACAATCTAGTAGTTACATGTGGAAATTTGGTTATTGGACATTTGGTTTGAGCGCAATCATTAAACTTAGGTCAAAAAAGCCATTTAAGCCTTTTCACAGTGAGATCTATGCGATATGGCCGAGAAATGTAATTTTGATGTTAACTCCCAAACCGCTGCGCAGAAGTCAACCAAACTTCACCCAATAGTGTATTGTATCACAATCTAGTAGTTACATTTGAAAATTTTGTTCTAGGAAATTTTGTTTGAGCGCAATCATCAAACTTAATTAAAAAAGTCATTTAAGCCTTTTCACAGTGAGATCTATGCGATATGGCCGAGAAATGTAATTTTGATGTTAACTCCCAAACCTCTGCGCAGAAGTCAACCAAACTTCACCCATTAGTGTATTGTATCACAATCTAGTAGTTACATGTGGAAATTTGGTTCTAGGACATTTGATTTGAGCGCAATCCTCAAACTTAGGTCAAAAAAGCCATTTAAGCCTTTTCACAGTGAGATCTATGCGATATGGCCGAGAAATGTAATTTTGATGTTAACTCCCAAACCGCTGCGCAGAAGTCAACCAAACTTCACCCAATAGTGTATTGTATCACATTCTAGTAGTTACATTTGAAAATTTCGTTCTAGGACATTTGGTTTGAGCGCAATCTTTAAACTTAGGTCAAAAAAGCCATTTAAGCCTTTTCACAGTGAGATCTATGCGATATGGCCGAGAAATGTAATTTTGATGTTAACTCCCAAACCGCTGCGCAGAAGTCAACCAAACTTCACCCAATAGTGTATTGTATCACAATCTAGTAGTTACATTTGAAAATTTTGTTCTAGGACATTTTGTTTGAACGCAATCATCAAACTTAATTAAAAAAGTCATTTAAGCCTTTTCACAGTGAGATCTATGCGATATGGCCGAGAAATGTAATTTTGATGTTAACTCCCAAACCGCTGCGCAGAAGTCAACCAAACTTCACCCAATAGTGTATTGTATCACATTCTAGTAGTTACATTTGAAAATTTCGTTCTAGGACATTTGGTTTGAGCGCAATCTTTAAACTTAGGTCAAAAAAGCCATTTAAGCCTTTTCACAGTGAGATCTATGCGATATGGCCGAGAAATGTAATTTTGATGTTAACTCCCAAACCGCTGCGCAGAAGTCAACCAAACTTCACCCAATAGTGTATTGTATCACAATCTAGTAGTTACATTTGAAAATTTTGTTCTAGGAAATTTTGTTTGAGCGCAATCATCAAACTTAATTAAAAAAGTCATTTAAGCCTTTTCACAGTGAGATCTATGCGATATGGCCGAGAAATGTAATTTTGATGTTAACTCCCAAACCTCTGCGCAGAAGTCAACCAAACTTCACCCATTAGTGTATTGTATCACAATCTAGTAGTTACATGTGGAAATTTGGTTCTAGGACATTTGATTTGAGCGCAATCCTCAAACTTAGGTCAAAAAAGCCATTTAAGCCTTTTCACAGTGAGATCTATGCGATATGGCCGAGAAATGTAATTTTGATGTTAACTCCCAAACCGCTGCGCAGAAGTCAACCAAACTTCACCCAATAGTGTATTGTATCACATTCTAGTAGTTACATTTGAAAATTTCGTTCTAGGACATTTGGTTTGAGCGCAATCTTTAAACTTAGGTCAAAAAAGCCATTTAAGCCTTTTCACAGTGAGATCTATGCGATATGGCCGAGAAATGTAATTTTGATGTTAACTCCCAAACCGCTGCGCAGAAGTCAACCAAACTTCACCCAATAGTGTATTGTATCACAATCTAGTAGTTACATTTGAAAATTTTGTTCTAGGACATTTTGTTTGAACGCAATCATCAAACTTAATTAAAAAAGTCATTTAAGCCTTTTCACAGTGAGATCTATGCGATATGGCCGAGAAATGTAATTTTGATGTTAACTCCCAAACCGCTGCGCAGAAGTCAACCAAACTTCACCCATTAGTGTATTGTATCACAATCTAGTAGTTATATGTGGAAATTTGGTTATTGGAAATTTGGTTTGAGCGCAATCATTAAACTTAGGTCAAAAAAGCCATTTAAGCCTTTTCACAGTGAGATCTATGCGATATGGCCGAGAAATGTAATTTTGATGTTAACTCCCAAACCGCTGCGCAGAAGTCAACCAAACTTCACCCAATAGTGTATTGTATCACAATCTAGTAGTTACATTTGAAAATTTTGTTCTAGGAAATTTTGTTTGAGCGCAATCATCAAACTTAATTAAAAAAGTCATTTAAGCCTTTTCACAGTGAGATCTATGCGATATGGCCGAGAAATGTAATTTTGATGTTAACTCCCAAACCGCTGCGCAGAAGTCAACCAAACTTCACCCAATAGTGTATTGTATCACAATCTAGTAGTTACATTTGAAAATTTTGTTCTAGGACATTTTGTTTGAACGCAATCATCAAACTTAATTAAAAAAGTCATTTAAGCCTTTTCACAGTGAGATCTATGCGATATGGCCGAGAAATGTAATTTTGATGTTAACTCCCAAACCGCTGCGCAGAAGTCAACCAAACTTCACCCAATAGTGTATTGTATCACAATCTATTAGTTACATTTGGAAATTTGGTTCTTGGACATTTGATTTGAGCGCAATCCTCAAACTTAGGTCAAAAAAGCCATTTAAGCCTTTTCACAGTGAGATCTATGCGATATGGCCGAGAAATGTAATTTTGATGTTAACTCCCAAACCGCTGCGCAGAAGTCAACCAAACTTCACCCATTAGTGTATTGTATCACAATCTAGTAGTTACATGTGAAAATTTGGTTCTAGGACATTTGATTTGAGCGCAATCCTCAAACTTAGGTCAAAAAAGCCATTTAAGCCTTTTCACAGTGAGATCTATGCGATATGGCCGAGGAATGTAATTTTGATGTTAACTCCCAAACCGCTGCGCAGAAGTCAACCAAACTTCACCCAATAGTGTATTGTATCACATTCTAGTAGTTACATTTGAAAATTTCGTTCTAGGACATTTGGTTTGAGCGCAATCATTAAACTTAGGTCAAAAAAGCCATTTAAGCCTTTTCACAGTGAGATCTATGCGATATGGCCGAGAAATGTAATTTTGATGTTAACTCCCAAACCGCTGCGCAGAAGTCAACTAAACTTCACCCAATAGTGTATTGTATCACATTCTAGTAGTTACATTTGAAAATTTCGTTCTAGGACATTTGGTTTGAGCGCAATCATTAAACTTAATTAAAAAAGTCATTTAAGCCTTTTCACAGTGAGATCTATGCGATATGGCCGAGAAATGTAATTTTGATGTTAACTCCCAAACCGCTGCGCAGAAGTCAACCAAACTTCACCCATTAGTGTATTGTATCACAATCTAGTAATTACATGTGGAAATTTGGTTCTAGGACATTTGATTTGAGCGCAATCCTCAAACTTAGGTCAAAAAAGCCATTTAAGCCTTTTCACAGTGAGATCTATGCGATATGGCCGAGAAATGTAATTTTGATGTTAACTCCCAAACCGCTGCGCAGAAGTCAACCAAACTTCACCCAATAGTGTATTGTATCACAATCTAGTAGTTACATTTGAAAATTTTGTTCTAGGACATTTTGTTTGAACGCAATCATCAAACTTAATTAAAAAAGTCATTTAAGCCTTTTCACAGTGAGATCTATGCGATATGGCCGAGAAATGTAATTTTGATGTTAACTCCCAAACCGCTGCGCAGAAGTCAACCAAACTTCACCCATTAGTGTATTGTATCACAATCTAGTAGTTACATGTGGAAATTTGGTTATTGGACATTTGGTTTGAGCGCAATCATTAAACTTAGGTCAAAAAAGCCATTTAAGCCTTTTCACAGTGAGATCTATGCGATATGGCCGAGAAATGTAATTTTGATGTTAACTCCCAAACCGCTGCGCAGAAGTCAACCAAACTTCACCCAATAGTGTATTGTATCACAATCTAGTAGTTACATTTGAAAATTTTGTTCTAGGAAATTTTGTTTGAGCGCAATCATCAAACTTAATTAAAAAAGTCATTTAAGCCTTTTCACAGTGAGATCTATGCGATATGGCCGAGAAATGTAATTTTGATGTTAACTCCCAAACCTCTGCGCAGAAGTCAACCAAACTTCACCCATTAGTGTATTGTATCACAATCTAGTAATTACATGTGGAAATTTGGTTCTAGGACATTTGATTTGAGCGCAATCCTCAAACTTAGGTCAAAAAAGCCATTTAAGCCTTTTCACAGTGAGATCTATGCGATATGGCCGAGAAATGTAATTTTGATGTTAACTCCCAAACCGCTGCGCAGAAGTCAACCAAACTTCACCCAATAGTGTATTGTATCACAATCTAGTAGTTACATTTGAAAATTTTGTTCTATGACATTTTGTTTGAACGCAATCATCAAACTTAATTAAAAAAGTCATTTAAGCCTTTTCACAGTGAGATCTATGCGATATGGCCGAGAAATGTAATTTTGATGTTAACTCCCAAACCGCTGCGCAGAAGTCAACCAAACTTCACCCATTAGTGTATTGTATCACAATCTAGTAGTTATATGTGGAAATTTGGTTATTGGAAATTTGGTTTGAGCGCAATCATTAAACTTTGGTCAAAAAAGCCATTTAAGCCTTTTCACAGTGAGATCTATGCGATATGGCCGAGAAATGTAATTTTGATGTTAACTCCCAAACCGCTGCGCAGAAGTCAACCAAACTTCACCCAATAGTGTATTGTATCACAATCTAGTAGTTACATTTGAAAATTTTGTTCTAGGAAATTTTGTTTGAGCGCAATCATCAAACTTAATTAAAAAAGTCATTTAAGCCTTTTCACAGTGAGATCTATGCGATATGGCCGAGAAATGTAATTTTGATGTTAACTCCCAAACCTCTGCGCAGAAGTCAACCAAACTTCACCCATTAGTGTATTGTATCACAATCTAGTAGTTACATGTGGAAATTTGGTTCTAGGACATTTGATTTGAGCGCAATCCTCAAACTTAGGTCAAAAAAGCCATTTAAGCCTTTTCACAGTGAGATCTATGCGATATGGCCGAGAAATGTAATTTTGATGTTAACTCCCAAACCGCTGCGCAGAAGTCAACCAAACTTCACCCATTAGTGTATTGTATCACAATCTAGTAGTTACATGTGAAAATTTGGTTCTAGGACATTTGATTTGAGCGCAATCCTCAAACTTAGGTCAAAAAAGCCATTTAAGCCTTTTCACAGTGAGATCTATGCGATATGGCCGAGGAATGTAATTTTGATGTTAACTCCCAAACCGCTGCGCAGAAGTCAACCAAACTTCACCCAATAGTGTATTGTATCACATTCTAGTAGTTACATTTGAAAATTTCGTTCTAGGACATTTGGTTTGAGCGCAATCATTAAACTTAGGTCAAAAAAGCCATTTAAGCCTTTTCACAGTGAGATCTATGCGATATGGCCGAGAAATGTAATTTTGATGTTAACTCCCAAACCGCTGCGCAGAAGTCAACTAAACTTCACCCAATAGTGTATTGTATCACATTCTAGTAGTTACATTTGAAAATTTCGTTCTAGGACATTTGGTTTGAGCGCAATCATTAAACTTAATTAAAAAAGTCATTTAAGCCTTTTCACAGTGAGATCTATGCGATATGGCCGAGAAATGTAATTTTGATGTTAACTCCCAAACCGCTGCGCAGAAGTCAACCAAACTTCACCCATTAGTGTATTGTATCACAATCTAGTAATTACATGTGGAAATTTGGTTCTAGGACATTTGATTTGAGCGCAATCCTCAAACTTAGGTCAAAAAAGCCATTTAAGCCTTTTCACAGTGAGATCTATGCGATATGGCCGAGAAATGTAATTTTGATGTTAACTCCCAAACCGCTGCGCAGAAGTCAACCAAACTTCACCCAATAGTGTATTGTATCACAATCTAGTAGTTACATTTGAAAATTTTGTTCTAGGACATTTTGTTTGAACGCAATCATCAAACTTAATTAAAAAAGTCATTTAAGCCTTTTCACAGTGAGATCTATGCGATATGGCCGAGAAATGTAATTTTGATGTTAACTCCCAAACCGCTGCGCAGAAGTCAACCAAACTTCACCCATTAGTGTATTGTATCACAATCTAGTAGTTACATGTGGAAATTTGGTTATTGGACATTTGGTTTGAGCGCAATCATTAAACTTAGGTCAAAAAAGCCATTTAAGCCTTTTCACAGTGAGATCTATGCGATATGGCCGAGAAATGTAATTTTGATGTTAACTCCCAAACCGCTGCGCAGAAGTCAACCAAACTTCACCCAATAGTGTATTGTATCACAATCTAGTAGTTACATTTGAAAATTTTGTTCTAGGAAATTTTGTTTGAGCGCAATCATCAAACTTAATTAAAAAAGTCATTTAAGCCTTTTCACAGTGAGATCTATGCGATATGGCCGAGAAATGTAATTTTGATGTTAACTCCCAAACCTCTGCGCAGAAGTCAACCAAACTTCACCCATTAGTGTATTGTATCACAATCTAGTAATTACATGTGGAAATTTGGTTCTAGGACATTTGATTTGAGCGCAATCCTCAAACTTAGGTCAAAAAAGCCATTTAAGCCTTTTCACAGTGAGATCTATGCGATATGGCCGAGAAATGTAATTTTGATGTTAACTCCCAAACCGCTGCGCAGAAGTCAACCAAACTTCACCCAATAGTGTATTGTATCACAATCTAGTAGTTACATTTGAAAATTTTGTTCTATGACATTTTGTTTGAACGCAATCATCAAACTTAATTAAAAAAGTCATTTAAGCCTTTTCACAGTGAGATCTATGCGATATGGCCGAGAAATGTAATTTTGATGTTAACTCCCAAACCGCTGCGCAGAAGTCAACCAAACTTCACCCATTAGTGTATTGTATCACAATCTAGTAGTTATATGTGGAAATTTGGTTATTGGAAATTTGGTTTGAGCGCAATCATTAAACTTTGGTCAAAAAAGCCATTTAAGCCTTTTCACAGTGAGATCTATGCGATATGGCCGAGAAATGTAATTTTGATGTTAACTCCCAAACCGCTGCGCAGAAGTCAACCAAACTTCACCCAATAGTGTATTGTATCACAATCTAGTAGTTACATTTGAAAATTTTGTTCTAGGAAATTTTGTTTGAGCGCAATCATCAAACTTAATTAAAAAAGTCATTTAAGCCTTTTCACAGTGAGATCTATGCGATATGGCCGAGAAATGTAATTTTGATGTTAACTCCCAAACCTCTGCGCAGAAGTCAACCAAACTTCACCCATTAGTGTATTGTATCACAATCTAGTAGTTACATGTGGAAATTTGGTTCTAGGACATTTGATTTGAGCGCAATCCTCAAACTTAGGTCAAAAAAGCCATTTAAGCCTTTTCACAGTGAGATCTATGCGATATGGCCGAGAAATGTAATTTTGATGTTAACTCCCAAACCGCTGCGCAGAAGTCAACCAAACTTCACCCAATAGTGTATTGTATCACATTCTAGTAGTTACATTTGAAAATTTCGTTCTAGGACATTTGGTTTGAGCGCAATCTTTAAACTTAGGTCAAAAAAGCCATTTAAGCCTTTTCACAGTGAGATCTATGCGATATGGCCGAGGAATGTAATTTTGATGTTAACTCCCAAACCGCTGCGCAGAAGTCAACTAAACTTCACCCAATAGTGTATTGTATCACATTCTAGTAGTTACATTTGAAAATTTCGTTCTAGGACATTTGGTTTGAGCGCAATCATTAAACTTAATTAAAAAAGTCATTTAAGCCTTTTCACAGTGAGATCTATGCGATATGGCCGAGAAATGTAATTTTGATGTTAACTCCCAAACCGCTGCGCAGAAGTCAACCAAACTTCACCCATTAGTGTATTGTATCACAATCTAGTAATTACATGTGGAAATTTGGTTCTAGGACATTTGATTTGAGCGCAATCCTCAAACTTAGGTCAAAAAAGCCATTTAAGCCTTTTCACAGTGAGATCTATGCGATATGGCCGAGAAATGTAATTTTGATGTTAACTCCCAAACCGCTGCGCAGAAGTCAACCAACCTTCACCCAATAGTGTATTGTATCACAATCTAGTAGTTACATTTGAAAATTTTGTTCTATGACATTTTGTTTGAACGCAATCATCAAACTTAATTAAAAAAGTCATTTAAGCCTTTTCACAGTGAGATCTATGCGATATGGCCGAGAAATGTAATTTTGATGTTAACTCCCAAACCGCTGCGCAGAAGTCAACCAAACTTCACCCAATAGTGTATTGTATCACAATCTAGTAGTTACATTTGAAAATTTTGTTCTAGGACATTTTGTTTGAACGCAATCATCAAACTTAATTAAAAAAGTCATTTAAGCCTTTTCACAGTGAGATCTATGCGATATGGCCGAGAAATGTAATTTTGATGTTAACTCCCAAACCGCTGCGCAGAAGTCAACCAAACTTCACCCAATAGTGTATTGTATCACAATCTAGTAGTTACATTTGGAAATTTGGTTCTTGGACATTTGATTTGAGCGCAATCCTCAAACTTAGGTCAAAAAAGCCATTTAAGCCTTTTCACAGTGAGATCTATGCGATATGGCCGAGAAATGTAATTTTGATGTTAACTCCCAAACCGCTGCGCAGAAGTCAACCAAACTTCACCCAATAGTGTATTGTATCACAATCTAGTAGTTACATTTGAAAATTTTGTTCTAGGACATTTTGTTTGAACGCAATCATCAAACTTAATTAAAAAAGTCATTTAAGCCTTTTCACAGTGAGATCTATGCGATATGGCCGAGAAATGTAATTTTGATGTTAACTCCCAAACCGCTGCGCAGAAGTCAACCAAACTTCACCCATTAGTGTATTGTATCACAATCTAGTAGTTACATGTGGAAATTTGGTTATTGGACATTTGGTTTGAGCGCAATCATTAAACTTAGGTCAAAAAAGCCATTTAAGCCTTTTCACAGTGAGATCTATGCGATATGGCCGAGAAATGTAATTTTGATGTTAACTCCCAAACCGCTGCGCAGAAGTCAACCAAACTTCACCCAATAGTGTATTGTATCACAATCTAGTAGTTACATTTGAAAATTTTGTTCTAGGAAATTTTGTTTGAGCGCAATCATCAAACTTAATTAAAAAAGTCATTTAAGCCTTTTCACAGTGAGATCTATGCGATATGGCCGAGAAATGTAATTTTGATGTTAACTCCCAAACCTCTGCGCAGAAGTCAACCAAACTTCACCCATTAGTGTATTGTATCACAATCTAGTAATTACATGTGGAAATTTGGTTCTAGGACATTTGATTTGAGCGCAATCCTCAAACTTAGGTCAAAAAAGCCATTTAAGCCTTTTCACAGTGAGATCTATGCGATATGGCCGAGAAATGTAATTTTGATGTTAACTCCCAAACCGCTGCGCAGAAGTCAACCAAACTTCACCCAATAGTGTATTGTATCACAATCTAGTAGTTACATTTGAAAATTTTGTTCTATGACATTTTGTTTGAACGCAATCATCAAACTTAATTAAAAAAGTCATTTAAGCCTTTTCACAGTGAGATCTATGCGATATGGCCGAGAAATGTAATTTTGATGTTAACTCCCAAACCGCTGCGCAGAAGTCAACCAAACTTCACCCATTAGTGTATTGTATCACAATCTAGTAGTTATATGTGGAAATTTGGTTATTGGAAATTTGGTTTGAGCGCAATCATTAAACTTTGGTCAAAAAAGCCATTTAAGCCTTTTCACAGTGAGATCTATGCGATATGGCCGAGAAATGTAATTTTGATGTTAACTCCCAAACCGCTGCGCAGAAGTCAACCAAACTTCACCCAATAGTGTATTGTATCACAATCTAGTAGTTACATTTGAAAATTTTGTTCTAGGAAATTTTGTTTGAGCGCAATCATCAAACTTAATTAAAAAAGTCATTTAAGCCTTTTCACAGTGAGATCTATGCGATATGGCCGAGAAATGTAATTTTGATGTTAACTCCCAAACCTCTGCGCAGAAGTCAACCAAACTTCACCCATTAGTGTATTGTATCACAATCTAGTAGTTACATGTGGAAATTTGGTTCTAGGACATTTGATTTGAGCGCAATCCTCAAACTTAGGTCAAAAAAGCCATTTAAGCCTTTTCACAGTGAGATCTATGCGATATGGCCGAGAAATGTAATTTTGATGTTAACTCCCAAACCGCTGCGCAGAAGTCAACCAAACTTCACCCAATAGTGTATTGTATCACATTCTAGTAGTTACATTTGAAAATTTCGTTCTAGGACATTTGGTTTGAGCGCAATCTTTAAACTTAGGTCAAAAAAGCCATTTAAGCCTTTTCACAGTGAGATCTATGCGATATGGCCGAGGAATGTAATTTTGATGTTAACTCCCAAACCGCTGCGCAGAAGTCAACTAAACTTCACCCAATAGTGTATTGTATCACATTCTAGTAGTTACATTTGAAAATTTCGTTCTAGGACATTTGGTTTGAGCGCAATCATTAAACTTAATTAAAAAAGTCATTTAAGCCTTTTCACAGTGAGATCTATGCGATATGGCCGAGAAATGTAATTTTGATGTTAACTCCCAAACCGCTGCGCAGAAGTCAACCAAACTTCACCCATTAGTGTATTGTATCACAATCTAGTAATTACATGTGGAAATTTGGTTCTAGGACATTTGATTTGAGCGCAATCCTCAAACTTAGGTCAAAAAAGCCATTTAAGCCTTTTCACAGTGAGATCTATGCGATATGGCCGAGAAATGTAATTTTGATGTTAACTCCCAAACCGCTGCGCAGAAGTCAACCAACCTTCACCCAATAGTGTATTGTATCACAATCTAGTAGTTACATTTGAAAATTTTGTTCTATGACATTTTGTTTGAACGCAATCATCAAACTTAATTAAAAAAGTCATTTAAGCCTTTTCACAGTGAGATCTATGCGATATGGCCGAGAAATGTAATTTTGATGTTAACTCCCAAACCGCTGCGCAGAAGTCAACCAAACTTCACCCAATAGTGTATTGTATCACAATCTAGTAGTTACATTTGAAAATTTTGTTCTAGGACATTTTGTTTGAACGCAATCATCAAACTTAATTAAAAAAGTCATTTAAGCCTTTTCACAGTGAGATCTATGCGATATGGCCGAGAAATGTAATTTTGATGTTAACTCCCAAACCGCTGCGCAGAAGTCAACCAAACTTCACCCAATAGTGTATTGTATCACAATCTAGTAGTTACATTTGGAAATTTGGTTCTTGGACATTTGATTTGAGCGCAATCCTCAAACTTAGGTCAAAAAAGCCATTTAAGCCTTTTCACAGTGAGATCTATGCGATATGGCCGAGAAATGTAATTTTGATGTTAACTCCCAAACCGCTGCGCAGAAGTCAACCAAACTTCACCCAATAGTGTATTGTATCACAATCTAGTAGTTACATTTGAAAATTTTGTTCTAGGACATTTTGTTTGAACGCAATCATCAAACTTAATTAAAAAAGTCATTTAAGCCTTTTCACAGTGAGATCTATGCGATATGGCCGAGAAATGTAATTTTGATGTTAACTCCCAAACCGCTGCGCAGAAGTCAACCAAACTTCACCCAATAGTGTATTTTATCACAATCTAGTAGTTACATTTGGAAATTTAGTTCTTGGACATTTGATTTGAGCGCAATCATTAAACTTAATTAAAAAAGTCATTTAAGCCTTTTCACAGTGAGATCTATGCGATATGGCCGAGAAATGTAATTTTGATGTTAACTCCCAAACCGCTGCGCAGAAGTCAACCAAACTTCACCCATTAGTGTATTGTATCACAATCTAGTAATTACATGTGGAAATTTGGTTCTAGGACATATGATTTGAGCGCAATCCTCAAACTTAGGTCAAAAAAGCCATTTAAGCCTTTTCACAGTGAGATCTATGCGATATGGCCGAGAAATGTAATTTTGATGTTAAATCCCAAACCGCTGCGCAGAAGTCAACCAAACTTCACCCAATAGTGTATTGTATCACAATCTAGTAGTTACATTTGAAAATTTTGTTCTATGACATTTTGTTTGAACGCAATCATCAAACTTAATTAAAAAAGTCATTTAAGCCTTTTCACAGTGAGATCTATGCGATATGGCCGAGAAATGTAATTTTGATGTTAACTCCCAAACCGCTGCGCAGAAGTCAACCAAACTTCACCCATTAGTGTATTGTATCACAATCTAGTAGTTATATGTGGAAATTTGGTTATTGGAAATTTGGTTTGAGCGCAATCATTAAACTTAGGTCAAAAAAGCCATTTAAGCCTTTTCACAGTGAGATCTATGCGATATGGCCGAGAAATGTAATTTTGATGTTAACTCCCAAACCGCTGCGCAGAAGTCAACCAAACTTCACCCAATAGTGTATTGTATCACAATCTAGTAGTTACATTTGAAAATTTTGTTCTAGGAAATTTTGTTTGAGCGCAATCATCAAACTTAATTAAAAAAGTCATTTAAGCCTTTTCACAGTGAGATCTATGCGATATGGCCGAGAAATGTAATTTTGATGTTAACTCCCAAACCTCTGCGCAGAAGTCAACCAAACTTCACCCATTAGTGTATTGTATCACAATCTAGTAGTTACATGTGGAAATTTGGTTCTAGGACATTTGATTTGAGCGCAATCCTCAAACTTAGGTCAAAAAAGCCATTTAAGCCTTTTCACAGTGAGATCTATGCGATATGGCCGAGAAATGTAATTTTGATGTTAACTCCCAAACCGCTGCGCAGAAGTCAACCAAACTTCACCCAATAGTGTATTGTATCACATTCTAGTAGTTACATTTGAAAATTTCGTTCTAGGACATTTGGTTTGAGCGCAATCTTTAAACTTAGGTCAAAAAAGCCATTTAAGCCTTTTCACAGTGAGATCTATGCGATATGGCCGAGGAATGTAATTTTGATGTTAACTCCCAAACCGCTGCGCAGAAGTCAACTAAACTTCACCCAATAGTGTATTGTATCACATTCTAGTAGTTACATTTGAAAATTTCGTTCTAGGACATTTGGTTTGAGCGCAATCATTAAACTTAATTAAAAAAGTCATTTAAGCCTTTTCACAGTGAGATCTATGCGATATGGCCGAGAAATGTAATTTTGATGTTAACTCCCAAACCGCTGCGCAGAAGTCAACCAAACTTCACCCATTAGTGTATTGTATCACAATCTAGTAATTACATGTGGAAATTTGGTTCTAGGACATTTGATTTGAGCGCAATCCTCAAACTTAGGTCAAAAAAGCCATTTAAGCCTTTTCACAGTGAGATCTATGCGATATGGCCGAGAAATGTAATTTTGATGTTAACTCCCAAACCGCTGCGCAGAAGTCAACCAACCTTCACCCAATAGTGTATTGTATCACAATCTAGTAGTTACATTTGAAAATTTTGTTCTATGACATTTTGTTTGAACGCAATCATCAAACTTAATTAAAAAAGTCATTTAAGCCTTTTCACAGTGAGATCTATGCGATATGGCCGAGAAATGTAATTTTGATGTTAACTCCCAAACCGCTGCGCAGAAGTCAACCAAACTTCACCCAATAGTGTATTGTATCACAATCTAGTAGTTACATTTGAAAATTTTGTTCTAGGACATTTTGTTTGAACGCAATCATCAAACTTAATTAAAAAAGTCATTTAAGCCTTTTCACAGTGAGATCTATGCGATATGGCCGAGAAATGTAATTTTGATGTTAACTCCCAAACCGCTGCGCAGAAGTCAACCAAACTTCACCCAATAGTGTATTGTATCACAATCTATTAGTTACATTTGGAAATTTGGTTCTTGGACATTTGATTTGAGCGCAATCCTCAAACTTAGGTCAAAAAAGCCATTTAAGCCTTTTCACAGTGAGATCTATGCGATATGGCCGAGAAATGTAATTTTGATGTTAACTCCCAAACCGCTGCGCAGAAGTCAACCAAACTTCACCCATTAGTGTATTGTATCACAATCTAGTAGTTACATGTGGAAATTTGGTTATTGGACATTTGGTTTGAGCGCAATCATTAAACTTAGGTCAAAAAAGCCATTTAAGCCTTTTCACAGTGAGATCTATGCGATATGGCCGAGAAATGTAATTTTGATGTTAACTCCCAAACCGCTGTGCAGAAGTCAACCAAACTTCACCCAATAGTGTATTGTATCACAATCTAGTAGTTACATTTGAAAATTTTGTTCTAGGACATTTTGTTTGAACGCAATCATCAAACTTAATTAAAAAAGTCATTTAAGCCTTTTCACAGTGAGATCTATGCGATATGGCCGAGAAATGTAATTTTGATGTTAACTCCCAAACCGC
This sequence comes from Corythoichthys intestinalis, assembly GCF_030265065.1. Taxonomy (NCBI): domain Eukaryota; kingdom Metazoa; phylum Chordata; class Actinopteri; order Syngnathiformes; family Syngnathidae; genus Corythoichthys; species Corythoichthys intestinalis. Next base: position 441,479 of record NW_026651600.1, on the reverse strand, counting down.
TGCGCAGAAGTCAACCAAACTTCACCCAATAGTGTATTGTATCACAATCTAGTAGTTACATGTGGAAATTTGGTTCTAGGACATTTGATTTGAGCGCAATCCTCAAACTTAGGTCAAAAAAGCCATTTAAGCCTTTTCACAGTGAGATCTATGCGATATGGCCGAGAAATGTAATTTTGATGTTAACTCCCAAACCGCTGCGCAGAAGTCAACCAAACTTCACCCAATAGTGTATTGTATCACATTCTAGTAGTTACATTTGAAAATTTTGTTCTAGGACATTTGGTTTGAGCGCAATCTTTAAACTTAGGTCAAAAAAGCCATTTAAGCCTTTTCACAGTGAGATCTATGCGATATGGCCGAGAAATGTAATTTTGATGTTAACTCCCAAACCGCTGCGCAGAAGTCAACCAAACTTCACCCAATAGTGTATTGTATCACAATCTAGTAGTTACATTTGAAAATTTTGTTCTAGGACATTTTGTTTGAACGCAATCATCAAACTTAATTAAAAAAGTCATTTAAGCCTTTTCACAGTGAGATCTATGCGATATGGCCGAGAAATGTAATTTTGATGTTAACTCCCAAACCGCTGCGCAGAAGTCAACCAAACTTCACCCAATAGTGTATTGTATCACAATCTAGTAGTTACATTTGGAAATTTGGTTCTTGAACATTTGATTTGAGCGCAATCCTCAAACTTAGGTCAAAAAAGCCATTTAAGCCTTTTCACAGTGAGATCTATGCGATATGGCCGAGAAATGTAATTTTGATGTTAACTCCCAAACCGCTGCGCAGAAGTCAACCAAACTTCACCCAATAGTGTATTGTATCACAATCTAGTAGTTACATTTGAAAATTTTGTTCTAGGACATTTTGTTTGAACGCAATCATCAAACTTAATTAAAAAAGTCATTTAAGCCTTTTCACAGTGAGATCTATGCGATATGGCCGAGAAATGTAATTTTGATGTTAACTCCCAAACCGCTGCGCAGAAGTCAACCAAACTTCACCCAATAGTGTATTTTATCACAATCTAGTAGTTACATTTGGAAATTTAGTTCTTGGACATTTGATTTGAGCGCAATCATTAAACTTAATTAAAAAAGTCATTTAAGCCTTTTCACAGTGAGATCTATGCGATATGGCCGAGAAATGTAATTTTGATGTTAACTCCCAAACCGCTGCGCAGAAGTCAACCAAACTTGACCCATTAGTGTATTGTATCACAATCTAGTAATTACATGTGGAAATTTGGTTCTAGGACATATGATTTGAGCGCAATCCTCAAACTTAGGTCAAAAAAGCCATTTAAGCCTTTTCACAGTGAGATCTATGCGATATGGCCGAGAAATGTAATTTTGATGTTAACTCCCAAACCGCTGCGCAGAAGTCAACCAAACTTCACCCAATAGTGTATTGTATCACAATCTAGTAGTTACATTTGAAAATTTTGCTCTAGGACATTTTGTTTGAACGCAATCATCAAACTTAATTAAAAAAGTCATTTAAGCCTTTTCACAGTGAGATCTATGCGATATGGCCGAGAAATGTAATTTTGATGTTAACTCCCAAACCGCTGCGCAGAAGTCAACCAAACTTCACCCAATAGTGTATTGTATCACAATCTAGTAGTTACATTTGGAAATTTGGTTCTTGGACATTTGATTTGAGCGCAATCCTCAAACTTAGGTCAAAAAAGCCATTTAAGCCTTTTCACAGTGAGATCTATGCGATATGGCCGAGAAATGTAATTTTGATGTTAACTCCCAAACCGCTGCGCAGAAGTCAACCAAACTTCACCCAATAGTGTATTGTATCACAATCTAATAGTTACATTTGAAAATTTTGTTCTAGGACATTTTGTTTGAACGCAATCATCAAACTTAATTAAAAAAGTCATTTAAGCCTTTTCACAGTGAGATCTATGCGATATGGCCGAGAAATGTAATTTTGATGTTAACTCCCAAACCGCTGCGCAGAAGTCAACCAAACTTCACCCAATAGTGTATTGTATCACATTCTAGTAGTTACATTTGAAAATTTCGTTCTAGGACATTTGGTTTGAGCGCAATCATTAAACTTAGGTCAAAAAAGCCATTTAAGCCTTTTCACAGTGAGATCTATGCGATATGGCCGAGAAATGTAATTTTGATGTTAACTCCCAAACCGCTGCGCAGAAGTCAACCAAACTTCACCCAATAGTGTATTGTATCACAATCTAGTAGTTACATTTGAAAATTTTGTTCTAGGAAATTTTGTTTGAGCGCAATCATCAAACTTAATTAAAAAAGTCATTTAAGCCTTTTCACAGTGAGATCTATGCGATATGGCCGAGAAATGTAATTTTGATGTTAACTCCCAAACCGCTGCGCAGAAATCAACCAAACTTCACCCATTAGTGTATTGTATCACAATCTAGTAGTTACATGTGAAAATTTGGTTCTAGGACATTTGATTTGAGCGCAATCCTCAAACTTAGGTCAAAAAAGCCATTTAAGCCTTTTCACAGTGAGATCTATGCGATATGGCCGAGAAATGTAATTTTGATGTTAACTCCCAAACCGCTGCGCAGAAGTCAACCAAACTTCACCCAATAGTGTATTGTATCACAATCTAGTAGTTACATTTGGAAATTTGGTTCTTGGACATTTGATTTGAGCGCAATCCTCAAACTTAGGTCAAAAAAGCCATTTAAGCCTTTTCACAGTGAGATCTATGCGATATGGCCGAGAAATGTAATTTTGATGTTAACTCCCAAACCGCTGCGCAGAAGTCAACCAAACTTCACCCAATAGTGTATTGTATCACAATCTAGTAGTTACATTTGAAAATTTTGTTCTAGGAAATTTTGTTTGAGCGCAATCATCAAACTTAATTAAAAATGTCATTTAAGCCTTTTCACAGTGAGATCTATGCGATATGGCCGAGAAATGTAATTTTGATGTTAACTCCCAAACCGCTGCGCAGAAGTCAACCAAACTTCACCCATTAGTGTATTGTATCACAATCTAGTAGTTACATGTGAAAATTTGGTTCTAGGACATTTGATTTGAGCGCAATCCTCAAACTTAGGTCAAAAAAGCCATTTAAGCCTTTTCACAGTGAGATCTATGCGATATGGCCGAGGAATGTAATTTTGATGTTAACTCCCAAACCGCTGCGCAGAAGTCAACCAAACTTCACCCAATAGTGTATTGTATCACATTCTAGTAGTTACATTTGAAAATTTCGTTCTAGGACATTTGGTTTGAGCGCAATCTTTAAACTTAGGTCAAAAAAGCCATTTAAGCCTTTTCACAGTGAGATCTATGCGATATGGCCGAGGAATGTAATTTTGATGTTAACTCCCAAACCGCTGCGCAGAAGTCAACTAAACTTCACCCAATAGTGTATTGTATCACATTCTAGTAGTTACATTTGAAAATTTCGTTCTAGGACATTTGGTTTGAGCGCAATCATTAAACTTAATTAAAAAAGTCATTTAAGCCTTTTCACAGTGAGATCTATGCGATATGGCCGAGAAATGTAATTTTGATGTTAACTCCCAAACCGCTGCGCAGAAGTCAACCAAACTTCACCCATTAGTGTATTGTATCACAATCTAGTAATTACATGTGGAAATTTGGTTCTAGGACATTTGATTTGAGCGCAATCCTCAAACTTAGGTCAAAAAAGCCATTTAAGCCTTTTCACAGTGAGATCTATGCGATATGGCCGAGAAATGTAATTTTGATGTTAACTCCCAAACCGCTGCGCAGAAGTCAACCAACCTTCACCCAATAGTGTATTGTATCACAATCTAGTAGTTACATTTGAAAATTTTGTTCTATGACATTTTGTTTGAACGCAATCATCAAACTTAATTAAAAAAGTCATTTAAGCCTTTTCACAGTGAGATCTATGCGATATGGCCGAGAAATGTAATTTTGATGTTAACTCCCAAACCGCTGCGCAGAAGTCAACCAAACTTCACCCAATAGTGTATTGTATCACAATCTAGTAGTTACATTTGAAAATTTTGTTCTAGGACATTTTGTTTGAACGCAATCATCAAACTTAATTAAAAAAGTCATTTAAGCCTTTTCACAGTGAGATCTATGCGATATGGCCGAGAAATGTAATTTTGTTAACTCCCAAACCGCTGCGCAGAAGTCAACCAAACTTCACCCAATAGTGTATTGTATCACAATCTATTAGTTACATTTGGAAATTTGGTTCTTGGACATTTGATTTGAGCGCAATCCTCAAACTTAGGTCAAAAAAGCCATTTAAGCCTTTTCACAGTGAGATCTATGCGATATGGCCGAGAAATGTAATTTTGATGTTAACTCCCAAACCGCTGCGCAGAAGTCAACCAAACTTCACCCAATAGTGTATTGTATCACAATCTAGTAGTTACATTTGAAAATTTTGTTCTAGGAAATTTTGTTTGAGCGCAATCATCAAACTTAATTAAAAAAGTCATTTAAGCCTTTTCACAGTGAGATCTATGCGATATGGCCGAGAAATGTAATTTTGATGTTAACTCCCAAACCGCTGCGCAGAAATCAACCAAACTTCACCCATTAGTGTATTGTATCACAATCTAGTAGTTACATGTGAAAATTTGGTTCTAGGACATTTGATTTGAGCGCAATCCTCAAACTTAGGTCAAAAAAGCCATTTAAGCCTTTTCACAGTGAGATCTATGCGATATGGCCGAGAAATGTAATTTTGATGTTAACTCCCAAACCGCTGCGCAGAAGTCAACCAAACTTCACCCAATAGTGTATTGTATCACAATCTAGTAGTTACATTTGGAAATTTGGTTCTTGGACATTTGATTTGAGCGCAATCCTCAAACTTAGGTCAAAAAAGCCATTTAAGCCTTTTCACAGTGAGATCTATGCGATATGGCCGAGAAATGTAATTTTGATGTTAACTCCCAAACCGCTGCGCAGAAGTCAACCAAACTTCACCCAATAGTGTATTGTATCACAATCTAGTAGTTACATTTGAAAATTTTGTTCTAGGAAATTTTGTTTGAGCGCAATCATCAAACTTAATTAAAAATGTCATTTAAGCCTTTTCACAGTGAGATCTATGCGATATGGCCGAGAAATGTAATTTTGATGTTAACTCCCAAACCGCTGCGCAGAAGTCAACCAAACTTCACCCATTAGTGTATTGTATCACAATCTAGTAGTTACATGTGAAAATTTGGTTCTAGGACATTTGATTTGAGCGCAATCCTCAAACTTAGGTCAAAAAAGCCATTTAAGCCTTTTCACAGTGAGATCTATGCGATATGGCCGAGGAATGTAATTTTGATGTTAACTCCCAAACCGCTGCGCAGAAGTCAACCAAACTTCACCCAATAGTGTATTGTATCACATTCTAGTAGTTACATTTGAAAATTTCGTTCTAGGACATTTGGTTTGAGCGCAATCATTAAACTTAGGTCAAAAAAGCCATTTAAGCCTTTTCACAGTGAGATCTATGCGATATGGCCGAGAAATGTAATTTTGATGTTAACTCCCAAACCGCTGCGCAGAAGTCAACTAAACTTCACCCAATAGTGTATTGTATCACATTCTAGTAGTTACATTTGAAAATTTCGTTCTAGGACATTTGGTTTGAGCGCAATCATTAAACTTAATTAAAAAAGTAATTTAAGCCTTTTCACAGTGAGATCTATGCGATATGGCCGAGAAATGTAATTTTGATGTTAACTCCCAAACCGCTGCGCAGAAGTCAACCAAACTTCACCCATTAGTGTATTGTATCACAATCTAGTAATTACATGTGGAAATTTGGTTCTAGGACATTTGATTTGAGCGCAATCCTCAAACTTAGGTCAAAAAAGCCATTTAAGCCTTTTCACAGTGAGATCTATGCGATATGGCCGAGAAATGTAATTTTGATGTTAACTCCCAAACCGCTGCGCAGAAGTCAACCAAACTTCACCCAATAGTGTATTGTATCACAATCTAGTAGTTACATTTGAAAATTTTGTTCTATGACATTTTGTTTGAACGCAATCATCAAACTTAATTAAAAAAGTCATTTAAGCCTTTTCACAGTGAGATCTATGCGATATGGCCGAGAAATGTAATTTTGATGTTAACTCCCAAACCGCTGCGCAGAAGTCAACCAAACTTCACCCATTAGTGTATTGTATCACAATCTAGTAGTTACATGTGGAAATTTGGTTATTGGACATTTGGTTTGAGCGCAATCATTAAACTTAGGTCAAAAAAGCCATTTAAGCCTTTTCACAGTGAGATCTATGCGATATGGCCGAGAAATGTAATTTTGATGTTAACTCCCAAACCGCTGCGCAGAAGTCAACCAAACTTCACCCAATAGTGTATTGTATCACAATCTAGTAGTTACATTTGAAAATTTTGTTCTAGGAAATTTTGTTTGAGCGCAATCATCAAACTTAATTAAAAAAGTCATTTAAGCCTTTTCACAGTGAGATCTATGCGATATGGCCGAGAAATGTAATTTTGATGTTAACTCCCAAACCTCTGCGCAGAAGTCAACCAAACTTCACCCATTAGTGTATTGTATCACAATCTAGTAGTTACATGTGGAAATTTGGTTCTAGGACATTTGATTTGAGCGCAATCCTCAAACTTAGGTCAAAAAAGCCATTTAAGCCTTTTCACAGTGAGATCTATGCGATATGGCCGAGAAATGTAATTTTGATGTTAACTCCCAAACCGCTGCGCAGAAGTCAACCAAACTTCACCCAATAGTGTATTGTATCACATTCTAGTAGTTACATTTGAAAATTTCGTTCTAGGACATTTGGTTTGAGCGCAATCTTTAAACTTAGGTCAAAAAAGCCATTTAAGCCTTTTCACAGTGAGATCTATGCGATATGGCCGAGAAATGTAATTTTGATGTTAACTCCCAAACCGCTGCGCAGAAGTCAACCAAACTTCACCCAATAGTGTATTGTATCACAATCTAGTAGTTACATTTGAAAATTTTGTTCTAGGACATTTTGTTTGAACGCAATCATCAAACTTAATTAAAAAAGTCATTTAAGCCTTTTCACAGTGAGATCTATGCGATATGGCCGAGAAATGTAATTTTGATGTTAACTCCCAAACCGCTGCGCAGAAGTCAACCAAACTTCACCCAATAGTGTATTGTATCACATTCTAGTAGTTACATTTGAAAATTTCGTTCTAGGACATTTGGTTTGAGCGCAATCTTTAAACTTAGGTCAAAAAAGCCATTTAAGCCTTTTCACAGTGAGATCTATGCGATATGGCCGAGAAATGTAATTTTGATGTTAACTCCCAAACCGCTGCGCAGAAGTCAACCAAACTTCACCCAATAGTGTATTGTATCACAATCTAGTAGTTACATTTGAAAATTTTGTTCTAGGAAATTTTGTTTGAGCGCAATCATCAAACTTAATTAAAAAAGTCATTTAAGCCTTTTCACAGTGAGATCTATGCGATATGGCCGAGAAATGTAATTTTGATGTTAACTCCCAAACCTCTGCGCAGAAGTCAACCAAACTTCACCCATTAGTGTATTGTATCACAATCTAGTAGTTACATGTGGAAATTTGGTTCTAGGACATTTGATTTGAGCGCAATCCTCAAACTTAGGTCAAAAAAGCCATTTAAGCCTTTTCACAGTGAGATCTATGCGATATGGCCGAGAAATGTAATTTTGATGTTAACTCCCAAACCGCTGCGCAGAAGTCAACCAAACTTCACCCAATAGTGTATTGTATCACATTCTAGTAGTTACATTTGAAAATTTCGTTCTAGGACATTTGGTTTGAGCGCAATCTTTAAACTTAGGTCAAAAAAGCCATTTAAGCCTTTTCACAGTGAGATCTATGCGATATGGCCGAGAAATGTAATTTTGATGTTAACTCCCAAACCGCTGCGCAGAAGTCAACCAAACTTCACCCAATAGTGTATTGTATCACAATCTAGTAGTTACATTTGAAAATTTTGTTCTAGGACATTTTGTTTGAACGCAATCATCAAACTTAATTAAAAAAGTCATTTAAGCCTTTTCACAGTGAGATCTATGCGATATGGCCGAGAAATGTAATTTTGATGTTAACTCCCAAACCGCTGCGCAGAAGTCAACCAAACTTCACCCAATAGTGTATTTTATCACAATCTAGTAGTTACATTTGGAAATTTAGTTCTTGGACATTTGATTTGAGCGCAATCATTAAACTTAATTAAAAAAGTCATTTAAGCCTTTTCACAGTGAGATCTATGCGATATGGCCGAGAAATGTAATTTTGATGTTAACTCCCAAACCGCTGCGCAGAAGTCAACCAAACTTCACCCATTAGTGTATTGTATCACAATCTAGTAATTACATGTGGAAATTTGGTTCTAGGACATATGATTTGAGCGCAATCCTCAAACTTAGGTCAAAAAAGCCATTTAAGCCTTTTCACAGTGAGATCTATGCGATATGGCCGAGAAATGTAATTTTGATGTTAACTCCCAAACCGCTGCGCAGAAGTCAACCAAACTTCACCCAATAGTGTATTGTATCACAATCTAGTAGTTACATTTGAAAATTTTGTTCTATGACATTTTGTTTGAACGCAATCATCAAACTTAATTAAAAAAGTCATTTAAGCCTTTTCACAGTGTGATCTATGCGATATGGCCGAGAAATGTAATTTTGATGTTAACTCCCAAACCGCTGCGCAGAAGTCAACCAAACTTCACCCATTAGTGTATTGTATCACAATCTAGTAGTTATATGTGGAAATTTGGTTATTGGAAATTTGGTTTGAGCGCAATCATTAAACTTAGGTCAAAAAAGCCATTTAAGCCTTTTCACAGTGAGATCTATGCGATATGGCCGAGAAATGTAATTTTGATGTTAACTCCCAAACCGCTGCGCAGAAGTCAACCAAACTTCACCCAATAGTGTATTGTATCACAATCTAGTAGTTACATTTGAAAATTTTGTTCTAGGAAATTTTGTTTGAGCGCAATCATCAAACTTAATTAAAAAAGTCATTTAAGCCTTTTCACAGTGAGATCTATGCGATATGGCCGAGAAATGTAATTTTGATGTTAACTCCCAAACCGCTGCGCAGAAGTCAACCAAACTTCACCCAATAGTGTATTGTATCACAATCTAGTAGTTACATTTGAAAATTTTGTTCTAGGACATTTTGTTTGAACGCAATCATCAAACTTAATTAAAAAAGTCATTTAAGCCTTTTCACAGTGAGATCTATGCGATATGGCCGAGAAATGTAATTTTGATGTTAACTCCCAAACCGCTGCGCAGAAGTCAACCAAACTTCACCCAATAGTGTATTGTATCACAATCTATTAGTTACATTTGGAAATTTGGTTCTTGGACATTTGATTTGAGCGCAATCCTCAAACTTAGGTCAAAAAAGCCATTTAAGCCTTTTCACAGTGAGATCTATGCGATATGGCCGAGAAATGTAATTTTGATGTTAACTCCCAAACCGCTGCGCAGAAGTCAACCAAACTTCACCCATTAGTGTATTGTATCACAATCTAGTAGTTACATGTGAAAATTTGGTTCTAGGACATTTGATTTGAGCGCAATCCTCAAACTTAGGTCAAAAAAGCCATTTAAGCCTTTTCACAGTGAGATCTATGCGATATGGCCGAGGAATGTAATTTTGATGTTAACTCCCAAACCGCTGCGCAGAAGTCAACCAAACTTCACCCAATAGTGTATTGTATCACATTCTAGTAGTTACATTTGAAAATTTCGTTCTAGGACATTTTGTTTGAGCGCAATCATTAAACTTAGGTCAAAAAAGCCATTTAAGCCTTTTCACAGTGAGATCTATGCGATATGGCCGAGAAATGTAATTTTGATGTTAACTCCCAAACCGCTGCGCAGAAGTCAACTAAACTTCACCCAATAGTGTATTGTATCACATTCTAGTAGTTACATTTGAAAATTTCGTTCTAGGACATTTGGTTTGAGCGCAATCATTAAACTTAATTAAAAAAGTCATTTAAGCCTTTTCACAGTGAGATCTATGCGATATGGCCGAGAAATGTAATTTTGATGTTAACTCCCAAACCGCTGCGCAGAAGTCAACCAAACTTCACCCATTAGTGTATTGTATCACAATCTAGTAATTACATGTGGAAATTTGGTTCTAGGACATTTGATTTGAGCGCAATCCTCAAACTTAGGTCAAAAAAGCCATTTAAGCCTTTTCACAGTGAGATCTATGCGATATGGCCGAGAAATGTAATTTTGATGTTAACTCCCAAACCGCTGCGCAGAAGTCAACCAAACTTCACCCAATAGTGTATTGTATCACAATCTAGTAGTTACATTTGAAAATTTTGTTCTATGACATTTTGTTTGAACGCAATCATCAAACTTAATTAAAAAAGTCATTTAAGCCTTTTCACAGTGAGATCTATGCGATATGGCCGAGAAATGTAATTTTGATGTTAACTCCCAAACCGCTGCGCAGAAGTCAACCAAACTTCACCCATTAGTGTATTGTATCACAATCTAGTAGTTACATGTGGAAATTTGGTTATTGGACATTTGGTTTGAGCGCAATCATTAAACTTAGGTCAAAAAAGCCATTTAAGCCTTTTCACAGTGAGATCTATGCGATATGGCCGAGAAATGTAATTTTGATGTTAACTCCCAAACCGCTGCGCAGAAGTCAACCAAACTTCACCCAATAGTGTATTGTATCACAATCTAGTAGTTACATTTGAAAATTTTGTTCTAGGAAATTTTGTTTGAGCGCAATCATCAAACTTAATTAAAAAAGTCATTTAAGCCTTTTCACAGTGAGATCTATGCGATATGGCCGAGAAATGTAATTTTGATGTTAACTCCCAAACCTCTGCGCAGAAGTCAACCAAACTTCACCCATTAGTGTATTGTATCACAATCTAGTAGTTACATGTGGAAATTTGGTTCTAGGACATTTGATTTGAGCGCAATCCTCAAACTTAGGTCAAAAAAGCCATTTAAGCCTTTTCACAGTGAGATCTATGCGATATGGCCGAGAAATGTAATTTTGATGTTAACTCCCAAACCGCTGCGCAGAAGTCAACCAAACTTCACCCAATAGTGTATTGTATCACATTCTAGTAGTTACATTTGAAAATTTCGTTCTAGGACATTTGGTTTGAGCGCAATCTTTAAACTTAGGTCAAAAAAGCCATTTAAGCCTTTTCACAGTGAGATCTATGCGATATGGCCGAGAAATGTAATTTTGATGTTAACTCCCAAACCGCTGCGCAGAAGTCAACCAAACTTCACCCAATAGTGTATTGTATCACAATCTAGTAGTTACATTTGAAAATTTTGTTCTAGGACATTTTGTTTGAACGCAATCATCAAACTTAATTAAAAAAGTCATTTAAGCCTTTTCACAGTGAGATCTATGCGATATGGCCGAGAAATGTAATTTTGATGTTAACTCCCAAACCGCTGCGCAGAAGTCAACCAAACTTCACCCAATAGTGTATTTTATCACAATCTAGTAGTTACATTTGGAAATTTAGTTCTTGGACATTTGATTTGAGCGCAATCATTAAACTTAATTAAAAAAGTCATTTAAGCCTTTTCACAGTGAGATCTATGCGATATGGCCGAGAAATGTAATTTTGATGTTAACTCCCAAACCGCTGCGCAGAAGTCAACCAAACTTCACCCATTAGTGTATTGTATCACAATCTAGTAATTACATGTGGAAATTTGGTTCTAGGACATATGATTTGAGAGCAATCCTCAAACTTAGGTCAAAAAAGCCATTTAAGCCTTTTCACAGTGAGATCTATGCGATATGGCCGAGAAATGTAATTTTGATGTTAACTCCCAAACCGCTGCGCAGAAGTCAACCAAACTTCACCCAATAGTGTATTGTATCACAATCTAGTAGTTACATTTGAAAATTTTGTTCTATGACATTTTGTTTGAACGCAATCATCAAACTTAATTAAAAAAGTCATTTAAGCCTTTTCACAGTGAGATCTATGCGATATGGCCGAGAAATGTAATTTTGATGTTAACTCCCAAACCGCTGCGCAGAAGTCAACCAAACTTCACCCATTAGTGTATTGTATCACAATCTAGTAGTTATGTGGAAATTTGGTTATTGGAAATTTGGTTTGAGCGCAATCATTAAACTTAGGTCAAAAAAGCCATTTAAGCCTTTTCACAGTGAGATCTATGCGATATGGCCGAGAAATGTAATTTTGATGTTAACTCCCAAACCGCTGCGCAGAAGTCAACCAAACTTCACCCATTAGTGTATTGTATCACAATCTAGTAGTTACATGTGGAAATTTGGTTATTGGACATTTGGTTTGAGCGCAATCATTAAACTTAGGTCCAAAAAGCCATTTAAGCCTTTTCACAGTGAGATCTATGCGATATGGCCGAGAAATGTAATTTTGATGTTAACTCCCAAACCGCTGTGCAGAAGTCAACCAAACTTCACCCAATAGTGTATTGTATCACAATCTAGTAGTTACATTTGAAAATTTTGTTCTAGGACATTTTGTTTGAACGCAATCATCAAACTTAATTAAAAAAGTCATTTAAGCCTTTTCACAGTGAGATCTATGCGATATGGCCGAGAAATGTAATTTTGATGTTAACTCCCAAACCGCTGCGCAGAAGTCAACCAAACTTCACCCAATAGTGTATTGTATCACAATCTAGTAGTTACATGTGGAAATTTGGTTCTAGGACATTTGATTTGAGCGCAATCCTCAAACTTAGGTCAAAAAAGCCATTTAAGCCTTTTCACAGTGAGATCTATGCGATATGGCCGAGAAATGTAATTTTGATGTTAACTCCCAAACCGCTGCGCAGAAGTCAACCAAACTTCACCCAATAGTGTATTGTATCACAATCTAGTAGTTACATTTGAAAATTTTGTTCTAGGACATTTTGTTTGAACGCAATCATCAAACTTAATTAAAAAAGTCATTTAAGCCTTTTCACAGTGAGATCTATGCGATATGGCAGAGAAATGTAATTTTGATGTTAACTCCCAAACCGCTGCGCAGAAGTCAACCAAACTTCACCCAATAGTGTATTTTATCACAATCTAGTAGTTACATTTGGAAATTTAGTTCTTGGACATTTGATTTGAGCGCAATCATTAAACTTAATTAAAAAAGTCATTTAAGCCTTTTCACAGTGAGATCTATGCGATATGGCCGAGAAATGTAATTTTGATGTTAACTCCCAAACCGCTGCGCAGAAGTCAACCAAACTTCACCCATTAGTGTATTGTATCACAATCTAGTAATTACATGTGGAAATTTGGTTCTAGGACATATGATTTGAGCGCAATCCTCAAACTTAGGTCAAAAAAGCCATTTAAGCCTTTTCACAGTGAGATCTATGCGATATGGCCGAGAAATGTAATTTTGATGTTAAATCCCAAACCGCTGCGCAGAAGTCAACCAAACTTCACCCAATAGTGTATTGTATCACAATCTAGTAGTTACATTTGAAAATTTTGTTCTATGACATTTTGTTTGAACGCAATCATCAAACTTAATTAAAAAAGTCATTTAAGCCTTTTCACAGTGAGATCTATGCGATATGGCCGAGAAATGTAATTTTGATGTTAACTCCCAAACCGCTGCGCAGAAGTCAACCAAACTTCACCCATTAGTGTATTGTATCACAATCTAGTAGTTATATGTGGAAATTTGGTTATTGGAAATTTGGTTTGAGCGCAATCATTAAACTTAGGTCAAAAAAGCCATTTAAGCCTTTTCACAGTGAGATCTATGCGATATGGCCGAGAAATGTAATTTTGATGTTAACTCCCAAACCGCTGCGCAGAAGTCAACCAAACTTCACCCAATAGTGTATTGTATCACAATCTAGTAGTTACATTTGAAAATTTTGTTCTAGGAAATTTTGTTTGAGCGCAATCATCAAACTTAATTAAAAAAGTCATTTAAGCCTTTTCACAGTGAGATCTATGCGATATGGCCGAGAAATGTAATTTTGATGTTAACTCCCAAACCTCTGCGCAGAAGTCAACCAAACTTCACCCATTAGTGTATTGTATCACAACCTAGTAGTTACATGTGGAAATTTGGTTCTAGGACATTTGATTTGAGCGCAATCCTCAAACTTAGGTCAAAAAAGCCATTTAAGCCTTTTCACAGTGAGATCTATGCGATATGGCCGAGAAATGTAATTTTGATGTTAACTCCCAAACCGCTGCGCAGAAGTCAACCAAACTTCACCCAATAGTGTATTGTATCACATTCTAGTAGTTACATTTGAAAATTTCGTTCTAGGACATTTGGTTTGAGCGCAATCTTTAAACTTAGGTCAAAAAAGCCATTTAAGCCTTTTCACAGTGAGATCTATGCGATATGGCCGAGGAATGTAATTTTGATGTTAACTCCCAAACCGCTGCGCAGAAGTAAACTAAACTTCACCCAATAGTGTATTGTATCACATTCTAGTAGTTACATTTGAAAATTTCGTTCTAGGACATTTGGTTTGAGCGCAATCATTAAACTTAATTAAAAAAGTCATTTAAGCCTTTTCACAGTGAGATCTATGCGATATGGCCGAGAAATGTAATTTTGATGTTAACTCCCAAACCGCTGCGCAGAAGTCAACCAAACTTCACCCATTAGTGTATTGTATCACAACCTAGTAGTTACATGTGGAAATTTGGTTCTAGGACATTTGATTTGAGCGCAATCCTCAAACTTAGGTCAAAAAAGCCATTTAAGCCTTTTCACAGTGAGATCTATGCGATATGGCCGAGAAATGTAATTTTGATGTTAACTCCCAAACCGCTGCGCAGAAGTCAACCAAACTTCACCCATTAGTGTATTGTATCACAATCTAGTAGTTACATGTGAAAATTTGGTTCTAGGACATTTGATTTGAGCGCAATCCTCAAACTTAGGTCAAAAAAGCCATTTAAGCCTTTACACAGTGAGATCTATGCGATATGGCCGAGGAATGTAATTTTGATGTTAACTCCCAAACCGCTGCGCAGAAGTCAACCAAACTTCACCCAATAGTGTATTGTATCACATTCTAGTAGTTACATTTGAAAATTTCGTTCTAGGACATTTGGTTTGAGCGCAATCATTAAACTTAATTAAAAAAGTCATTTAAGCCTTTTCACAGTGAGATCTATGCGATATGGCCGAGAAATGTAATTTTGATGTTAACTCCCAAACCTCTGCGCAGAAGTCAACCAAACTTCACCCATTAGTGTATTGTATCACAATCTAGTAGTTACATTTGAAAATTTTGTTCTAGGAAATTTTGTTTGAGCGCAATCATCAAACTTAATTAAAAAAGTCATTTAAGCCTTTTCACAGTGAGATCTATGCGATATGGCCGAGAAATGTAATTTTGATGTTAACTCCCAAACCTCTGCGCAGAAGTCAACCAAACTTCACCCATTAGTGTATTGTATCACAATCTAGTAGTTACATGTGGAAATTTGGTTCTAGGACATTTGATTTGAGCGCAATCCTCAAACTTAGGTCAAAAAAGCCATTTAAGCCTTTTCACAGTGAGATCTATGCGATATGGCCGAGAAATGTAATTTTGATGTTAACTCCCAAACCGCTGCGCAGAAGTCAACCAAACTTCACCCAATAGTGTATTGTATCACGTTCTAGTAGTTACATTTGAAAATTTCGTTCTAGGACATTTGGTTTGAGCGCAATCTTTAAACTTAGGTCAAAAAAGCCATTTAAGCCTTTTCACAGTGAGATCTATGCGATATGGCCGAGAAATGTAATTTTGATGTTAACTCCCAAACCGCTGCGCAGAAGTCAACCAAACTTCACCCAATAGTGTATTGTATCACAATCTAGTAGTTACATTTGAAAATTTTGTTCTAGGACATTTTGTTTGAACGCAATCATCAAACTTAATTAAAAAAGTCATTTAAGCCTTTTCACAGTGAGATCTATGCGATATGGCCGAGAAATGTAATTTTGATGTTAACTCCCAAACCGCTGCGCAGAAGTCAACCAAACTTCACCCAATAGTGTATTGTATCACAATCTAGTAGTTACATTTGGAAATTTGGTTCTTGGACATTTGATTTGAGCGCAATCCTCAAACTTAGGTCAAAAAAGCCATTTAAGCCTTTTCACAGTGAGATCTATGCGATATGGCCGAGAAATGTAATTTTGATGTTAACTCCCAAACCGCTGCGCAGAAGTCAACCAAACTTCACCCAATAGTGTATTGTATCACAATCTAGTAGTTACATTTGAAAATTTTGTTCTAGGAAATTTTGTTTGAGCGCAATCATCAAACTTAATTAAAAAAGTCATTTAAGCCTTTTTACAGTGAGATCTATGCGATATGGCCGAGAAATGTAATTTTGATGTTAACTCCCAAACCTCTGCGCAGAAGTCAACCAAACTTCACCCATTAGTGTATTGTATCACAATCTAGTAGTTACATGTGGAAATTTGGTTCTAGGACATTTGATTTGAGCGCAATCCTCAAACTTAGGTCAAAAAAGCCATTTAAGCCTTTTCACAGTGAGATCTATGCGATATGGCCGAGAAATGTAATTTTGATGTTAACTCCCAAACCGCTGCGCAGAAGTCAACCAAACTTCACCCAATAGTGTATTGTATCACATTCTAGTAGTTACATTTGAAAATTTCGTTCTAGGACATTTGGTTTGAGCGCAATCTTTAAACTTAGGTCAAAAAAGCCATTTAAGCCTTTTCACAGTGAGATCTATGCGATATGGCCGAGGAATGTAATTTTGATGTTAACTCCCAAACCGCTGCGCAGAAGTCAACCAAACTTCACCCAATAGTGTATTGTATCACAATCTAGTAGTTACATTTGAAAATTTTGTTCTAGGACATTTTGTTTGAACGCAATCATCAAACTTAATTAAAAAAGTCATTTAAGCCTTTTCACAGTGAGATCTATGCGATATGGCCGAGAAATGTAATTTTGATGTTAACTCCCAAACCGCTGCGCAGAAGTCAACCAAACTTCACCCAATAGTGTATTGTATCACAATCTATTAGTTACATTTGGAAATTTGGTTCTTGGACATTTGATTTGAGCGCAATCCTCAAACTTAGGTCAAAAAAGCCATTTAAGCCTTTTCACAGTGAGATCTATGCGATATGGCCGAGAAATGTAATTTTGATGTTAACTCCCAAACCGCTGCGCAGAAGTCAACCAAACTTCACCCATTAGTGTATTGTATCACAATCTAGTAGTTACATGTGGAAATTTGGTTATTGGACATTTGGTTTGAGCGCAATCATTAAACTTAGGTCCAAAAAGCCATTTAAGCCTTTTCACAGTGAGATCTATGCGATATGGCCGAGAAATGTAATTTTGATGTTAACTCCCAAACCGCTGTGCAGAAGTCAACCAAACTTCACCCAATAGTGTATTGTATCACAATCTAGTAGTTACATTTGAAAATTTTGTTCTAGGACATTTTGTTTGAACGCAATCATCAAACTTAATTAAAAAAGTCATTTAAGCCTTTTCACACTGAGATCTATGCGATATGGCCGAGAAATGTAATTTTGATGTTAACTCCCAAACCGCTGCGCAGAAGTCAACCAAACTTCACCCAATAGTGTATTGTATCACAATCTAGTAGTTACATGTGGAAATTTGGTTCTAGGACATTTGATTTGAGCGCAATCCTCAAACTTAGGTCAAAAAAGCCATTTAAGCCTTTTCACAGTGAGATCTATGCGATATGGCCGAGAAATGTAATTTTGATGTTAACTCCCAAACCGCTGCGCAGAAGTCAACCAAACTTCACCCAATAGTGTATTGTATCACAATCTAGTAGTTACATTTGAAAATTTTGTTCTATGACATTTTGTTTGAACGCAATCATCAAACTTAATTAAAAAAGTCATTTAAGCCTTTTCACAGTGAGATCTATGCGATATGGCCGAGAAATGTAATTTTGATGTTAACTCCCAAACCGCTGCGCAGAAGTCAACCAAACTTCACCCAATAGTGTATTTTATCACAATCTAGTAGTTACATTTGGAAATTTAGTTCTTGGACATTTGATTTGAGCGCAATCATTAAACTTAATTAAAAAAGTCATTTAAGCCTTTTCACAGTGAGATCTATGCGATATGGCCGAGAAATGTAATTTTGATGTTAACTCCCAAACCGCTGCGCAGAAGTCAACCAAACTTCACCCATTAGTGTATTGTATCACAATCTAGTAATTACATGTGGAAATTTGGTTCTAGGACATATGATTTGAGCGCAATCCTCAAACTTAGGTCAAAAAAGCCATTTAAGCCTTTTCACAGTGAGATCTATGCGATATGGCCGAGAAATGTAATTTTGATGTTAACTCCCAAACCGCTGCGCAGAAGTCAACCAAACTTCACCCAATAGTGTATTGTATCACAATCTAGTAGTTACATTTGAAAATTTTGTTCTATGACATTTTGTTTGAACGCAATCATCAAACTTAATTAAAAAAGTCATTTAAGCCTTTTCACAGTGAGATCTATGCGATATGGCCGAGAAATGTAATTTTGATGTTAACTCCCAAACCGCTGCGCAGAAGTCAACCAAACTTCACCCATTAGTGTATTGTATCACAATCTAGTAGTTATATGTGGAAATTTGGTTATTGGAAATTTGGTTTGAGCGCAATCATTAAACTTAGGTTAAAAAAGCCATTTAAGCCTTTTCACAGTGAGATCTATGCGATATGGCCGAGAAATGTAATTTTGATGTTAACTCCCAAACCGCTGCGCAGAAGTCAACCAAACTTCACCCAATAGTGTATTGTATCACAATCTAGTAGTTACATTTGAAAATTTTGTTCTAGGAAATTTTGTTTGAGCGCAATCATCAAACTTAATTAAAAAAGTCATTTAAGCCTTTTTACAGTGAGATCTATGCGATATGGCCGAGAAATGTAATTTTGATGTTAACTCCCAAACCTCTGCGCAGAAGTCAACCAAACTTCACCCATTAGTGTATTGTATCACAATCTAGTAGTTACATGTGGAAATTTGGTTCTAGGACATTTGATTTGAGCGCAATCCTCAAACTTAGGTCAAAAAAGCCATTTAAGCCTTTTCACAGTGAGATCTATGCGATATGGCCGAGAAATGTAATTTTGATGTTAACTCCCAAACCGCTGCGCAGAAGTCAACCAAACTTCACCCAATAGTGTATTTTATCACATTCTAGTAGTTACATTTGAAAATTTCGTTCTAGGACATTTGGTTTGAGCGCAATCTTTAAACTTAGGTCAAAAAAGCCATTTAAGCCTTTTCACAGTGAGATCTATGCGATATGGCCGAGGAATGTAATTTTGATGTTAACTCCCAAACCGCTGCGCAGAAGTCAACCAAACTTCACCCAATAGTGTATTGTATCACAATCTAGTAGTTACATTTGAAAATTTTGTTCTAGGACATTTTGTTTGAACGCAATCATCAAACTTAATTAAAAAAGTCATTTAAGCCTTTTCACAGTGAGATCTATGCGATATGGCCGAGAAATGTAATTTTGATGTTAACTCCCAAACCTCTGCGCAGAAGTCAACCAAACTTCACCCATTAGTGTATTGTATCACAATCTAGTAGTTACATGTGGAAATTTGGTTCTAGGACATTTGATTTGAGCGCAATCCTCAAACTTAGGTCAAAAAAGCCATTTAAGCCTTTTCACAGTGAGATCTATGCGATATGGCCGAGAAATGTAATTTTGATGTTAACTCCCAAACCGCTGCGCAGAAGTCAACCAAACTTCACCCAATAGTGTATTGTATCACATTCTAGTAGTTACATTTGAAAATTTCGTTCTAGGACATTTGGTTTGAGCGCAATCTTTAAACTTAGGTCAAAAAAGCCATTTAAGCCTTTTCACAGTGAGATCTATGCGATATGGCCGAGGAATGTAATTTTGATGTTAACTCCCAAACCGCTGCGCAGAAGTCAACCAAACTTCACCCAATAGTGTATTGTATCACAATCTAGTAGTTACATTTGAAAATTTTGTTCTAGGACATTTTGTTTGAACGCAATCATCAAACTTAATTAAAAAAGTCATTTAAGCCTTTTCACAGTGAGATCTATGCGATATGGCCGAGAAATGTAATTTTGATGTTAACTCCCAAACCGCTGCGCAGAAGTCAACCAAACTTCACCCAATAGTGTATTGTATCACAATCTATTAGTTACATTTGGAAATTTGGTTCTTGGACATTTGATTTGAGCGCAATCCTCAAACTTAGGTCAAAAAAGCCATTTAAGCCTTTTCACAGTGAGATCTATGCGATATGGCCGAGAAATGTAATTTTGATGTTAACTCCCAAACCGCTGCGCAGAAGTCAACCAAACTTCACCCAATAGTGTATTGTATCACATTCTAGTAGTTACATTTGAAAATTTCGTTCTAGGACATTTGGTTTGAGCGCAATCTTTAAACTTAGGTCAAAAAAGCCATTTAAGCCTTTTCACAGTGAGATCTATGCGATATGGCCGAGAAATGTAATTTTGATGTTAACTCCCAAACCGCTGCGCAGAAGTCAACCAAACTTCACCCAATAGTGTATTGTATCACAATCTAGTAGTTACATTTGAAAATTTTGTTCTAGGACATTTTGTTTGAACGCAATCATCAAACTTAATTAAAAAAGTCATTTAAGCCTTTTCACAGTGAGATCTATGCGATATGGCCGAGAAATGTAATTTTGATGTTAACTCCCAAACCGCTGCGCAGAAGTCAACCAAACTTCACCCAATAGTGTATTGTATCACAATCTAGTAGTTACATTTGGAAATTTGGTTCTTGGACATTTGATTTGAGCGCAATCCTCAAACTTAGGTCAAAAAAGCCATTTAAGCCTTTTCACAGTGAGATCTATGCGATATGGCCGAGAAATGTAATTTTGATGTTAACTCCCAAACCGCTGCGCAGAAGTCAACCAAACTTCACCCAATAGTGTATTGTATCACAATCTAGTAGTTACATTTGAAAATTTTGTTCTAGGACATTTTGTTTGAACGCAATCATCAAACTTAATTAAAAAAGTCATTTAAGCCTTTTCACAGTGAGATCTATGCGATATGGCCGAGAAATGTAATTTTGATGTTAACTCCCAAACCGCTGCGCAGAAGTCAACCAAACTTCACCCAATAGTGTATTGTATCACAATCTAGTAGTTACATTTGGAAATTTGGTTCTTGGACATTTGATTTGAGCGCAATCCTCAAACTTAGGTCAAAAAAGCCATTTAAGCCTTTTCACAGTGAGATCTATGCGATATGGCCGAGAAATGTAATTTTGATGTTAACTCCCAAACCGCTGCGCAGAAGTCAACCAAACTTCACCCAATAGTGTATTGTATCACAATCTAGTAGTTACATTTGAAAATTTTGTTCTAGGACATTTTGTTTGAACGCAATCATCAAACTTAATTAAAAAAGTCA
Organism: Corythoichthys intestinalis; assembly: GCF_030265065.1. NCBI lineage: Eukaryota > Metazoa > Chordata > Actinopteri > Syngnathiformes > Syngnathidae > Corythoichthys > Corythoichthys intestinalis. Next base: position 420,024 of record NW_026651600.1, on the reverse strand, counting down.
TTTAAGCCTTTTCACAGTGAGATCTATGCGATATGGCCGAGAAATGTAATTTTGATGTTAACTCCCAAACCGCTGCGCAGAAGTCAACCAAACTTCACCCAATAGTGTATTTTATCACAATCTAGTAGTTACATTTGGAAATTTAGTTCTTGGACATTTGATTTGAGCGCAATCATTAAACTTAATTAAAAAAGTCATTTAAGCCTTTTCACAGTGAGATCTATGCGATATGGCCGAGAAATGTAATTTTGATGTTAACTCCCAAACCGCTGCGCAGAAGTCAACCAAACTTAACCCATTAGTGTATTGTATCACAATCTAGTAATTACATGTGGAAATTTGGTTCTAGGACATATGATTTGAGCGCAATCCTCAAACTTAGGTCAAAAAAGCCATTTAAGCCTTTTCACAGTGAGATCTATGCGATATGGCCGAGAAATGTAATTTTGATGTTAACTCCCAAACCGCTGCGCAGAAGTCAACCAAACTTCACCCAATAGTGTATTGTATCACAATCTAGTAGTTACATTTGAAAATTTTGTTCTATGACATTTTGTTTGAACGCAATCATCAAACTTAATTAAAAAAGTCATTTAAGCCTTTTCACAGTGAGATCTATGCGATATGGCCGAGAAATGTAATTTTGATGTTAACTCCCAAACCGCTGCGCAGAAGTCAACCAAACTTCACCCATTAGTGTATTGTATCACAATCTAGTAGTTATATGTGGAAATTTGGTTATTGGAAATTTGGTTTGATCGCAATCATTAAACTTAGGTCAAAAAAGCCATTTAAGCCTTTTCACAGTGAGATCTATGCGATATGGCCGAGAAATGTAATTTTGATGTTAACTCCCAAACCGCTGCGCAGAAGTCAACCAAACTTCACCCAATAGTGTATTGTATCACAATCTAGTAGTTACATTTGAAAATTTTGTTCTAGGAAATTTTGTTTGAGCGCAATCATCAAACTTAATTAAAAAAGTCATTTAAGCCTTTTCACAGTGAGATCTATGCGATATGGCCGAGAAATGTAATTTTGATGTTAACTCCCAAACCTCTGCGCAGAAGTCAACCAAACTTCACCCATTAGTGTATTGTATCACAATCTAGTAGTTACATGTGGAAATTTGGTTCTAGGACATTTGATTTGTGCGCAATCCTCAAACTTAGGTCAAAAAAGCCATTTAAGCCTTTTCACAGTGAGATCTATGCGATATGGCCGAGAAATGTAATTTTGATGTTAACTCCCAAACCGCTGCGCAGAAGTCAACCAAACTTCACCCAATAGTGTATTGTATCACATTCTAGTAGTTACATTTGAAAATTTCGTTCTAGGACATTTGGTTTGAGCGCAATCTTTAAACTTAGGTCAAAAAAGCCATTTAAGCCTTTTCACAGTGAGATCTATGCGATATGGCCGAGGAATGTAATTTTGATGTTAACTCCCAAACCGCTGCGCAGAAGTCAACCAAACTTCACCCAATAGTGTATTGTATCACAATCTAGTAGTTACATTTGAAAATTTTGTTCTAGGACATTTTGTTTGAACGCAATCATCAAACTTAATTAAAAAAGTCATTTAAGCCTTTTCACAGTGAGATCTATGCGATATGGCCGAGAAATGTAATTTTGATGTTAACTCCCAAACCGCTGCGCAGAAGTCAACCAAACTTCACCCAATAGTGTATTGTATCACAATCTATTAGTTACATTTGGAAATTTGGTTCTTGGACATTTGATTTGAGCGCAATCCTCAAACTTAGGTCAAAAAAGCCATTTAAGCCTTTTCACAGTGAGATCTATGCGATATGGCCGAGAAATGTAATTTTGATGTTAACTCCCAAACCGCTGCGCAGAAGTCAACCAAACTTCACCCATTAGTGTATTGTATCACAATCTAGTAGTTACATGTGGAAATTTGGTTATTGGACATTTGGTTTGAGCGCAATCATTAAACTTAGGTCCAAAAAGCCATTTAAGCCTTTTCACAGTGAGATCTATGCGATATGGCCGAGAAATGTAATTTTGATGTTAACTCCCAAACCGCTGTGCAGAAGTCAACCAAACTTCACCCAATAGTGTATTGTATCACAATCTAGTAGTTACATTTGAAAATTTTGTTCTAGGACATTTTGTTTGAACGCAATCATCAAACTTAATTAAAAAAGTCATTTAAGCCTTTTCACACTGAGATCTATGCGATATGGCCGAGAAATGTAATTTTGATGTTAACTCCCAAACCGCTGCGCAGAAGTCAACCAAACTTCACCCAATAGTGTATTGTATCACAATCTAGTAGTTACATGTGGAAATTTGGTTCTAGGACATTTGATTTGAGCGCAATCCTCAAACTTAGGTCAAAAAAGCCATTTAAGCCTTTTCACAGTGAGATCTATGCGATATGGCCGAGAAATGTAATTTTGATGTTAACTCCCAAACCGCTGCGCAGAAGTCAACCAAACTTCACCCAATAGTGTATTGTATCACAATCTAGTAGTTACATTTGAAAATTTTGTTCTAGGACATTTTGTTTGAACGCAATCATCAAACTTAATTAAAAAAGTCATTTAAGCCTTTTCACAGTGAGATCTATGCGATATGGCCGAGAAATGTAATTTTGATGTTAACTCCCAAACCGCTGCGCAGAAGTCAACCAAACTTCACCCAATAGTGTATTTTATCACAATCTAGTAGTTACATTTGGAAATTTAGTTCTTGGACATTTGATTTGAGCGCAATCATTAAACTTAATTAAAAAAGTCATTTAAGCCTTTTCACAGTGAGATCTATGCGATATGGCCGAGAAATGTAATTTTGATGTTAACTCCCAAACCGCTGCGCAGAAGTCAACCAAACTTCACCCATTAGTGTATTGTATCACAATCTAGTAATTACATGTGGAAATTTGGTTCTAGGACATATGATTTGAGCGCAATCCTCAAACTTAGGTCAAAAAAGCCATTTAAGCCTTTTCACAGTGAGATCTATGCGATATGGCCGAGAAATGTAATTTTGATGTTAACTCCCAAACCGCTGCGCAGAAGTCAACCAAACTTCACCCAATAGTGTATTGTATCACAATCTAGTAGTTACATTTGAAAATTTTGTTCTATGACATTTTGTTTGAACGCAATCATCAAACTTAATTAAAAAAGTCATTTAAGCCTTTTCACAGTGAGATCTATGCGATATGGCCGAGAAATGTAATTTTGATGTTAACTCCCAAACCGCTGCGCAGAAGTCAACCAAACTTCACCCATTAGTGTATTGTATCACAATCTAGTAGTTATATGTGGAAATTTGGTTATTGGAAATTTGGTTTGAGCGCAATCATTAAACTTAGGTTAAAAAAGCCATTTAAGCCTTTTCACAGTGAGATCTATGCGATATGGCCGAGAAATGTAATTTTGATGTTAACTCCCAAACCGCTGCGCAGAAGTCAACCAAACTTCACCCAATAGTGTATTGTATCACAATCTAGTAGTTACATTTGAAAATTTTGTTCTAGGAAATTTTGTTTGAGCGCAATCATCAAACTTAATTAAAAAAGTCATTTAAGCCTTTTTACAGTGAGATCTATGCGATATGGCCGAGAAATGTAATTTTGATGTTAACTCCCAAACCTCTGCGCAGAAGTCAACCAAACTTCACCCATTAGTGTATTGTATCACAATCTAGTAGTTACATGTGGAAATTTGGTTCTAGGACATTTGATTTGAGCGCAATCCTCAAACTTAGGTCAAAAAAGCCATTTAAGCCTTTTCACAGTGAGATCTATGCGATATGGCCGAGAAATGTAATTTTGATGTTAACTCCCAAACCGCTGCGCAGAAGTCAACCAAACTTCACCCAATAGTGTATTTTATCACATTCTAGTAGTTACATTTGAAAATTTCGTTCTAGGACATTTGGTTTGAGCGCAATCTTTAAACTTAGGTCAAAAAAGCCATTTAAGCCTTTTCACAGTGAGATCTATGCGATATGGCCGAGGAATGTAATTTTGATGTTAACTCCCAAACCGCTGCGCAGAAGTCAACCAAACTTCACCCAATAGTGTATTGTATCACAATCTAGTAGTTACATTTGAAAATTTTGTTCTAGGACATTTTGTTTGAACGCAATCATCAAACTTAATTAAAAAAGTCATTTAAGCCTTTTCACAGTGAGATCTATGCGATATGGCCGAGAAATGTAATTTTGATGTTAACTCCCAAACCGCTGCGCAGAAGTCAACCAAACTTCACCCAATAGTGTATTGTATCACAATCTATTAGTTACATTTGGAAATTTGGTTCTTGGACATTTGATTTGAGCGCAATCCTCAAACTTAGGTCAAAAAAGCCATTTAAGCCTTTTCACAGTGAGATCTATGCGATATGGCCGAGAAATGTAATTTTGATGTTAACTCCCAAACCGCTGCGCAGAAGTCAACCAAACTTCACCCAATAGTGTATTGTATCACATTCTAGTAGTTACATTTGAAAATTTCGTTCTAGGACATTTGGTTTGAGCGCAATCTTTAAACTTAGGTCAAAAAAGCCATTTAAGCCTTTTCACAGTGAGATCTATGCGATATGGCCGAGAAATGTAATTTTGATGTTAACTCCCAAACCGCTGCGCAGAAGTCAACCAAACTTCACCCAATAGTGTATTGTATCACAATCTAGTAGTTACATTTGAAAATTTTGTTCTAGGACATTTTGTTTGAACGCAATCATCAAACTTAATTAAAAAAGTCATTTAAGCCTTTTCACAGTGAGATCTATGCGATATGGCCGAGAAATGTAATTTTGATGTTAACTCCCAAACCGCTGCGCAGAAGTCAACCAAACTTCACCCAATAGTGTATTGTATCACAATCTAGTAGTTACATTTGGAAATTTGGTTCTTGGACATTTGATTTGAGCGCAATCCTCAAACTTAGGTCAAAAAAGCCATTTAAGCCTTTTCACAGTGAGATCTATGCGATATGGCCGAGAAATGTAATTTTGATGTTAACTCCCAAACCGCTGCGCAGAAGTCAACCAAACTTCACCCAATAGTGTATTGTATCACAATCTAGTAGTTACATTTGAAAATTTTGTTCTAGGACATTTTGTTTGAACGCAATCATCAAACTTAATTAAAAAAGTCATTTAAGCCTTTTCACAGTGAGATCTATGCGATATGGCCGAGAAATGTAATTTTGATGTTAACTCCCAAACCGCTGCGCAGAAGTCAACCAAACTTCACCCAATAGTGTATTGTATCACAATCTAGTAGTTACATTTGGAAATTTGGTTCTTGGACATTTGATTTGAGCGCAATCCTCAAACTTAGGTCAAAAAAGCCATTTAAGCCTTTTCACAGTGAGATCTATGCGATATGGCCGAGAAATGTAATTTTGATGTTAACTCCCAAACCGCTGCGCAGAAGTCAACCAAACTTCACCCAATAGTGTATTGTATCACAATCTAGTAGTTACATTTGAAAATTTTGTTCTAGGACATTTTGTTTGAACGCAATCATCAAACTTAATTAAAAAAGTCATTTAAGCCTTTTCACAGTGAGATCTATGCGATATGGCCGAGAAATGTAATTTTGATGTTAACTCCCAAACCGCTGCGCAGAAGTCAACCAAACTTCACCCAATAGTGTATTTTATCACAATCTAGTAGTTACATTTGGAAATTTAGTTCTTGGACATTTGATTTGAGCGCAATCATTAAACTTAATTAAAAAAGTCATTTAAGCCTTTTCACAGTGAGATCTATGCGATATGGCCGAGAAATGTAATTTTGATGTTAACTCCCAAACCGCTGCGCAGAAGTCAACCAAACTTAACCCATTAGTGTATTGTATCACAATCTAGTAATTACATGTGGAAATTTGGTTCTAGGACATATGATTTGAGCGCAATCCTCAAACTTAGGTCAAAAAAGCCATTTAAGCCTTTTCACAGTGAGATCTATGCGATATGGCCGAGAAATGTAATTTTGATGTTAACTCCCAAACCGCTGCGCAGAAGTCAACCAAACTTCACCCAATAGTGTATTGTATCACAATCTAGTAGTTACATTTGAAAATTTTGTTCTATGACATTTTGTTTGAACGCAATCATCAAACTTAATTAAAAAAGTCATTTAAGCCTTTTCACAGTGAGATCTATGCGATATGGCCGAGAAATGTAATTTTGATGTTAACTCCCAAACCGCTGCGCAGAAGTCAACCAAACTTCACCCAATAGTGTATTGTATCACATTCTAGTAGTTACATTTGAAAATTTCGTTCTAGGACATTTGGTTTGAGCGCAATCTTTAAACTTAGGTCAAAAAAGCCATTTAAGCCTTTTCACAGTGAGATCTATGCGATATGGCCGAGGAATGTAATTTTGATGTTAACTCCCAAACCGCTGCGCAGAAGTCAACCAAACTTCACCCAATAGTGTATTGTATCACAATCTAGTAGTTACATTTGAAAATTTTGTTCTAGGACATTTTGTTTGAACGCAATCATCAAACTTAATTAAAAAAGTCATTTAAGCCTTTTCACAGTGAGATCTATGCGATATGGCCGAGAAATGTAATTTTGATGTTAACTCCCAAACCGCTGCGCAGAAGTCAACCAAACTTCACCCAATAGTGTATTGTATCACAATCTATTAGTTACATTTGGAAATTTGGTTCTTGGACATTTGATTTGAGCGCAATCCTCAAACTTAGGTCAAAAAAGCCATTTAAGCCTTTTCACAGTGAGATCTATGCGATATGGCCGAGAAATGTAATTTTGATGTTAACTCCCAAACCGCTGCGCAGAAGTCAACCAAACTTCACCCATTAGTGTATTGTATCACAATCTAGTAGTTATATGTGGAAATTTGGTTATTGGAAATTTGGTTTGAGCGCAATCATTAAACTTAGGTCAAAAAAGCCATTTAAGCCTTTTCACAGTGAGATCTATGCGATATGGCCGAGAAATGTAATTTTGATGTTAACTCCCAAACCGCTGCGCAGAAGTCAACCAAACTTCACCCAATAGTGTATTGTATCACAATCTAGTAGTTACATTTGAAAATTTTGTTCTAGGAAATTTTGTTTGAGCGCAATCATCAAACTTAATTAAAAAAGTCATTTAAGCCTTTTCACAGTGAGATCTATGCGATATGGCCGAGAAATGTAATTTTGATGTTAACTCCCAAACCTCTGCGCAGAAGTCAACCAAACTTCACCCATTAGTGTATTGTATCACAATCTAGTAGTTACATGTGGAAATTTGGTTCTAGGACATTTGATTTGAGCGCAATCCTCAAACTTAGGTCAAAAAAGCCATTTAAGCCTTTTCACAGTGAGATCTATGCGATATGGCCGAGAAATGTTATTTTGATGTTAACTCCCAAACCGCTGCGCAGAAGTCAACCAAACTTCACCCAATAGTGTATTGTATCACATTCTAGTAGTTACATTTGAAAATTTCGTTCTAGGACATTTGGTTTGAGCGCAATCTTTAAACTTAGGTCAAAAAAGCCATTTAAGCCTTTTCACAGTGAGATCTATGCGATATGGCCGAGGAATGTAATTTTGATGTTAACTCCCAAACCGCTGCGCAGAAGTCAACTAAACTTCACCCAATAGTGTATTGTATCACATTCTAGTAGTTACATTTGAAAATTTCGTTCTAGGACATTTGGTTTGAGCGCAATCATTAAACTTAATTAAAAAAGTCATTTAAGCCTTTTCACAGTGAGATCTATGCGATATGGCCGAGAAATGTAATTTTGATGTTAACTCCCAAACCGCTGCGCAGAAGTCAACCAAACTTCACCCATTAGTGTATTGTATCACAATCTAGTAATTACATGTGGAAATTTGGTTCTAGGACATTTGATTTGAGCGCAATCCTCAAACTTAGGTCAAAAAAGCCATTTAAGCCTTTTCACAGTGAGATCTATGCAATATGGCCGAGAAATGTAATTTTGATGTTAACTCCCAAACCGCTGCGCAGAAGTCAACCAACCTTCACCCAATAGTGTATTGTATCACAATCTAGTAGTTACATTTGAAAATTTTGTTCTATGACATTTTGTTTGAACGCAATCATCAAACTTAATTAAAAAAGTCATTTAAGCCTTTTCACAGTGAGATCTATGCGATATGGCCGAGAAATGTAATTTTGATGTTAACTCCCAAACCGCTGCGCAGAAGTCAACCAAACTTCACCCAATAGTGTATTGTATCACAATCTAGTAGTTACATTTGAAAATTTTGTTCTAGGACATTTTGTTTGAACGCAATCATCAAACTTAATTAAAAAAGTCATTTAAGCCTTTTCACAGTGAGATCTATGCGATATGGCCGAGAAATGTAATTTTGATGTTAACTCCCAAACCGCTGCGCAGAAGTCAACCAAACTTCACCCAATAGTGTATTGTATCACAATCTAGTAGTTACATTTGGAAATTTGGTTCTTGGACATTTGATTTGAGCGCAATCCTCAAACTTAGGTCAAAAAAGCCATTTAAGCCTTTTCACAGTGAGATCTATGCGATATGGCCGAGAAATGTAATTTTGATGTTAACTCCCAAACCGCTGCGCAGAAGTCAACCAAACTTCACCCAATAGTGTATTGTATCACAATCTAGTAGTTACATTTGAAAATTTTGTTCTAGGACATTTTGTTTGAACGCAATCATCAAACTTAATTAAAAAAGTCATTTAAGCCTTTTCACAGTGAGATCTATGCGATATGGCCGAGAAATGTAATTTTGATGTTAACTCCCAAACCGCTGCGCAGAAGTCAACCAAACTTCACCCAATAGTGTATTTTATCACAATCTAGTAGTTACATTTGGAAATTTAGTTCTTGGACATTTGATTTGAGCGCAATCATTAAACTTAATTAAAAAAGTCATTTAAGCCTTTTCACAGTGAGATCTATGCGATATGGCCGAGAAATGTAATTTTGATGTTAACTCCCAAACCGCTGCGCAGAAGTCAACCAAACTTCACCCATTAGTGTATTGTATCACAATCTAGTAATTACATGTGGAAATTTGGTTCTAGGACATATGATTTGAGCGCAATCCTCAAACTTAGGTCAAAAAAGCCATTTAAGCCTTTTCACAGTGAGATCTATGCGATATGGCCGAGAAATGTAATTTTGATGTTAAATCCCAAACCGCTGCGCAGAAGTCAACCAAACTTCACCCAATAGTGTATTGTATCACAATCTAGTAGTTACATTTGAAAATTTTGTTCTATGACATTTTGTTTGAACGCAATCATCAAACTTAATTAAAAAAGTCATTTAAGCCTTTTCACAGTGAGATCTATGCGATATGGCCGAGAAATGTAATTTTGATGTTAACTCCCAAACCGCTGCGCAGAAGTCAACCAAACTTCACCCATTAGTGTATTGTATCACAATCTAGTAGTTATATGTGGAAATTTGGTTATTGGAAATTTGGTTTGAGCGCAATCATTAAACTTAGGTCAAAAAAGCCATTTAAGCCTTTTCACAGTGAGATCTATGCGATATGGCCGAGAAATGTAATTTTGATGTTAACTCCCAAACCGCTGCGCAGAAGTCAACCAAACTTCACCCAATAGTGTATTGTATCACAATCTAGTAGTTACATTTGAAAATTTTGTTCTAGGAAATTTTGTTTGAGCGCAATCATCAAACTTAATTAAAAAAGTCATTTAAGCCTTTTCACAGTGAGATCTATGCGATATGGCCGAGAAATGTAATTTTGATGTTAACTCCCAAACCTCTGCGCAGAAGTCAACCAAACTTCACCCATTAGTGTATTGTATCACAATCTAGTAGTTACATGTGGAAATTTGGTTCTAGGACATTTGATTTGAGCGCAATCCTCAAACTTAGGTCAAAAAAGCCATTTAAGCCTTTTCACAGTGAGATCTATGCGATATGGCCGAGAAATGTAATTTTGATGTTAACTCCCAAACCGCTGCGCAGAAGTCAACCAAACTTCACCCAATAGTGTATTGTATCACATTCTAGTAGTTACATTTGAAAATTTCGTTCTAGGACATTTGGTTTGAGCGCAATCTTTAAACTTAGGTCAAAAAAGCCATTTAAGCCTTTTCACAGTGAGATCTATGCGATATGGCCGAGGAATGTAATTTTGATGTTAACTCCCAAACCGCTGCGCAGAAGTCAACTAAACTTCACCCAATAGTGTATTGTATCACATTCTAGTAGTTACATTTGAAAATTTCGTTCTAGGACATTTGGTTTGAGCGCAATCATTAAACTTAATTAAAAAAGTCATTTAAGCCTTTTCACAGTGAGATCTATGCGATATGGCCGAGAAATGTAATTTTGATGTTAACTCCCAAACCGCTGCGCAGAAGTCAACCAACCTTCACCCAATAGTGTATTGTATCACAATCTAGTAGTTACATTTGAAAATTTTGTTCTATGACATTTTGTTTGAACGCAATCATCAAACTTAATTAAAAAAGTCATTTAAGCCTTTTCACAGTGAGATCTATGCGATATGGCCGAGAAATGTAATTTTGATGTTAACTCCCAAACCGCTGCGCAGAAGTCAACCAAACTTCACCCAATAGTGTATTGTATCACAATCTAGTAGTTACATTTGAAAATTTTGTTCTAGGACATTTTGTTTGAACGCAATCATCAAACTTAATTAAAAAAGTCATTTAAGCCTTTTCACAGTGAGATCTATGCGATATGGCCGAGAAATGTAATTTTGATGTTAACTCCCAAACCGCTGCGCAGAAGTCAACCAAACTTCACCCAATAGTGTATTGTATCACAATCTATTAGTTACATTTGGAAATTTGGTTCTTGGACATTTGATTTGAGCGCAATCCTCAAACTTAGGTCAAAAAAGCCATTTAAGCCTTTTCACAGTGAGATCTATGCGATATGGCCGAGAAATGTAATTTTGATGTTAACTCCCAAACCGCTGCGCAGAAGTCAACCAAACTTCACCCATTAGTGTATTGTATCACAATCTAGTAGTTACATGTGGAAATTTGGTTATTGGACATTTGGTTTGAGCGCAATCATTAAACTTAGGTCAAAAAAGCCATTTAAGCCTTTTCACAGTGAGATCTATGCGATATGGCCGAGAAATGTAATTTTGATGTTAACTCCCAAACCGCTGTGCAGAAGTCAACCAAACTTCACCCAATAGTGTATTGTATCACAATCTAGTAGTTACATTTGAAAATTTTGTTCTAGGACATTTTGTTTGAACGCAATCATCAAACTTAATTAAAAAAGTCATTTAAGCCTTTTCACAGTGAGATCTATGCGATATGGCCGAGAAATGTAATTTTGATGTTAACTCCCAAACCGCTGCGCAGAAGTCAACCAAACTTCACCCAATAGTGTATTGTATCACAATCTAGTAGTTACATGTGGAAATTTTGTTCTAGGACATTTGATTTGAGCGCAATCCTCAAACTTAGGTCAAAAAAGCCATTTAAGCCTTTTCACAGTGAGATCTATGCGATATGGCCGAGAAATGTAATTTTGATGTTAACTCCCAAACCGCTGCGCAGAAGTCAACCAAACTTCACCCAATAGTGTATTGTATCACATTCTAGTAGTTACATTTGAAAATTTCGTTCTAGGACATTTGGTTTGAGCGCAATCTTTAAACTTAGGTCAAAAAAGCCATTTAAGCCTTTTCACAGTGAGATCTATGCGATATGGCCGAGAAATGTAATTTTGATGTTAACTCCCAAACCGCTGCGCAGAAGTCAACCAAACTTCACCCAATAGTGTATTGTATCACAATCTAGTAGTTACATTTGAAAATTTTGTTCTAGGACATTTTGTTTGAACGCAATCATCAAACTTAATTAAAAAAGTCATTTAAGCCTTTTCACAGTGAGATCTATGCGATATGGCCGAGAAATGTAATTTTGATGTTAACTCCCAAACCGCTGCGCAGAAGTCAACCAAACTTCACCCAATAGTGTATTGTATCACAATCTAGTAGTTACATTTGGAAATTTGGTTCTTGGACATTTGATTTGAGCGCAATCCTCAAACTTAGGTCAAAAAAGCCATTTAAGCCTTTTCACAGTGAGATCTATGCGATATGGCCGAGAAATGTAATTTTGATGTTAACTCCCAAACCGCTGCGCAGAAGTCAACCAAACTTCACCCAATAGTGTATTGTATCACAATCTAGTAGTTACATTTGAAAATTTTGTTCTAGGACATTTTGTTTGAACGCAATCATCAAACTTAATTAAAAAAGTCATTTAAGCCTTTTCACAGTGAGATCTATGCGATATGGCCGAGAAATGTAATTTTGATGTTAACTCCCAAACCGCTGCGCAGAAGTCAACCAAACTTCACCCAATAGTGTATTTTATCACAATCTAGTAGTTACATTTGGAAATTTAGTTCTTGGACATTTGATTTGAGCGCAATCATTAAACTTAATTAAAAAAGTCATTTAAGCCTTTTCACAGTGAGATCTATGCGATATGGCCGAGAAATGTAATTTTGATGTTAACTCCCAAACCGCTGCGCAGAAGTCAACCAAACTTCACCCATTAGTGTATTGTATCACAATCTAGTAATTACATGTGGAAATTTGGTTCTAGGACATATGATTTGAGCGCAATCCTCAAACTTAGGTCAAAAAAGCCATTTAAGCCTTTTCACAGTGAGATCTATGCGATATGGCCGAGAAATGTAATTTTGATGTTAAATCCCAAACCGCTGCGCAGAAGTCAACCAAACTTCACCCAATAGTGTATTGTATCACAATCTAGTAGTTACATTTGAAAATTTTGTTCTATGACATTTTGTTTGAACGCAATCATCAAACTTAATTAAAAAAGTCATTTAAGCCTTTTCACAGTGAGATCTATGCGATATGGCCGAGAAATGTAATTTTGATGTTAACTCCCAAACCGCTGCGCAGAAGTCAACCAAACTTCACCCATTAGTGTATTGTATCACAATCTAGTAGTTATATGTGGAAATTTGGTTATTGGAAATTTGGTTTGAGCGCAATCATTAAACTTAGGTCAAAAAAGCCATTTAAGCCTTTTCACAGTGAGATCTATGCGATATGGCCGAGAAATGTAATTTTGATGTTAACTCCCAAACCGCTGCGCAGAAGTCAACCAAACTTCACCCAATAGTGTATTGTATCACAATCTAGTAGTTACATTTGAAAATTTTGTTCTAGGAAATTTTGTTTGAGCGCAATCATCAAACTTAATTAAAAAAGTCATTTAAGCCTTTTCACAGTGAGATCTATGCGATATGGCCGAGAAATGTAATTTTGATGTTAACTCCCAAACCGCTGCGCAGAAGTCAACCAAACTTCACCCAATAGTGTATTGTATCACAATCTAGTAGTTACATTTGAAAATTTTGTTCTAGGACATTTTGTTTGAACGCAATCATCAAACTTAATTAAAAAAGTCATTTAAGCCTTTTCACAGTGAGATCTATGCGATATGGCCGAGAAATGTAATTTTGATGTTAACTCCCAAACCGCTGCGCAGAAGTCAACCAAACTTCACCCAATAGTGTATTGTATCACAATCTAGTAGTTACATTTGGAAATTTGGTTCTTGGACATTTGATTTGAGCGCAATCCTCAAACTTAGGTCAAAAAAGCCATTTAAGCCTTTTCACAGTGAGATCTATGCGATATGGCCGAGAAATGTAATTTTGATGTTAACTCCCAAACCGCTGCGCAGAAGTCAACCAAACTTCACCCAATAGTGTATTGTATCACAATCTAGTAGTTACATTTGAAAATTTTGTTCTAGGACATTTTGTTTGAACGCAATCATCAAACTTAATTAAAAAAGTCATTTAAGCCTTTTCACAGTGAGATCTATGCGATATGGCCGAGAAATGTAATTTTGATGTTAACTCCCAAACCGCTGCGCAGAAGTCAACCAAACTTCACCCAATAGTGTATTTTATCACAATCTAGTAGTTACATTTGGAAATTTAGTTCTTGGACATTTAATTTGAGCGCAATCATTAAACTTAATTAAAAAAGTCATTTAAGCCTTTTCACAGTGAGATCTATGCGATATGGCCGAGAAATGTAATTTTGATGTTAACTCCCAAACCGCTGCGCAGAAGTCAACCAAACTTCACCCATTAGTGTATTGTATCACAATCTAGTAATTACATGTGGAAATTTGGTTCTAGGACATATGATTTGAGTGCAATCCTCAAACTTAGGTCAAAAAAGCCATTTAAGCCTTTTCACAGTGAGATCTATGCGATATGGCCGAGAAATGTAATTTTGATGTTAAATCCCAAACCGCTGCGCAGAAGTCAACCAAACTTCACCCAATAGTGTATTGTATCACAATCTAGTAGTTACATTTGAAAATTTTGTTCTATGACATTTTGTTTGAACGCAATCATCAAACTTAATTAAAAAAGTCATTTAAGCCTTTTCACAGTGAGATCTATGCGATATGGCCGAGAAATGTAATTTTGATGTTAACTCCCAAACCGCTGCGCAGAAGTCAACCAAACTTCACCCATTAGTGTATTGTATCACAATCTAGTAGTTATATGTGGAAATTTGGTTATTGGAAATTTGGTTTGAGCGCAATCATTAAACTTAGGTCAAAAAAGCCATTTAAGCCTTTTCACAGTGAGATCTATGCGATATGGCCGAGAAATGTAATTTTGATGTTAACTCCCAAACCGCTGCGCAGAAGTCAACCAAACTTCACCCAATAGTGTATTGTATCACAATCTAGTAGTTACATTTGAAAATTTTGTTCTAGGAAATTTTGTTTGAGCGCAATCATCAAACTTAATTAAAAAAGTCATTTAAGCCTTTTCACAGTGAGATCTATGCGATATGGCCGAGAAATGTAATTTTGATGTTAACTCCCAAACCTCTGCGCAGAAGTCAACCAAACTTCACCCATTAGTGTATTGTATCACAATCTAGTAGTTACATGTGGAAATTTGGTTCTAGGACATTTGATTTGAGCGCAATCCTCAAACTTAGGTCAAAAAAGCCATTTAAGCCTTTTCACAGTGAGATCTATGCGATATGGCCGAGAAATGTAATTTTGATGTTAACTCCCAAACCGCTGCGCAGAAGTCAACCAAACTTCACCCAATAGTGTATTGTATCACATTCTAGTAGTTACATTTGAAAATTTCGTTCTAGGACATTTGGTTTGAGCGCAATCTTTAAACTTAGGTCAAAAAAGCCATTTAAGCCTTTTCACAGTGAGATCTATGCGATATGGTCGAGGAATGTAATTTTGATGTTAACTCCCAAACCGCTGCGCAGAAGTCAACTAAACTTCACCCAATAGTGTATTGTATCACCTTCTAGTAGTTACATTTGAAAATTTCGTTCTAGGACATTTGGTTTGAGCGCAATCATTAAACTTAATTAAAAAAGTCATTTAAGCCTTTTCACAGTGAGATCTATGCGATATGGCCGAGAAATGTAATTTTGATGTTAACTCCCAAACCGCTGCGCAGAAGTCAACCAAACTTCACCCATTAGTGTATTGTATCACAATCTAGTAATTACATGTGGAAATTTGGTTCTAGGACATTTGATTTGAGCGCAATCCTCAAACTTAGGTCAAAAAAGCCATTTAAGCCTTTTCACAGTGAGATCTATGCGATATGGCCGAGAAATGTAATTTTGATGTTAACTCCCAAACCGCTGCGCAGAGAAGTCAACCAACCTTCACCCAATAGTGTATTGTATCACAATCTAGTAGTTACATTTGAAAATTTTGTTCTATGACATTTTGTTTGAACGCAATCATCAAACTTAATTAAAAAAGTCATTTAAGCCTTTTCACAGTGAGATCTATGCGATATGGCCGAGAAATGTAATTTTGATGTTAACTCCCAAACCGCTGCGCAGAAGTCAACCAAACTTCACCCAATAGTGTATTGTATCACAATCTAGTAGTTACATTTGAAAATTTTGTTCTAGGACATTTTGTTTGAACGCAATCATCAAACTTAATTAAAAAAGTCATTTAAGCCTTTTCACAGTGAGATCTATGCGATATGGCCGAGAAATGTAATTTTGATGTTAACTCCCAAACCGCTGCGCAGAAGTCAACCAAACTTCACCCAATAGTGTATTGTATCACAATCTAGTAGTTACATTTGAAAATTTTGTTCTAGGACATTTTGTTTGAACGCAATCATCAAACTTAATTAAAAAAGTCATTTAAGCCTTTTCACAGTGAGATCTATGCGATATGGCCGAGAAATGTAATTTTGATGTTAACTCCCAAACCGCTGCGCAGAAGTCAACCAAACTTCACCCAATAGTGTATTTTATCACAATCTAGTAGTTACATTTGGAAATTTAGTTCTTGGACATTTAATTTGAGCGCAATCATTAAACTTAATTAAAAAAGTCATTTAAGCCTTTTCACAGTGAGATCTATGCGATATGGCCGAGAAATGTAATTTTGATGTTAACTCCCAAACCGCTGCGCAGAAGTCAACCAAACTTCACCCATTAGTGTATTGTATCACAATCTAGTAATTACATGTGGAAATTTGGTTCTAGGACATATGATTTGAGTGCAATCCTCAAACTTAGGTCAAAAAAGCCATTTAAGCCTTTTCACAGTGAGATCTATGCGATATGGCCGAGAAATGTAATTTTGATGTTAAATCCCAAACCGCTGCGCAGAAGTCAACCAAACTTCACCCAATAGTGTATTGTATCACAATCTAGTAGTTACATTTGAAAATTTTGTTCTATGACATTTTGTTTGAACGCAATCATCAAACTTAATTAAAAAAGTCATTTAAGCCTTTTCACAGTGAGATCTATGCGATATGGCCGAGAAATGTAATTTTGATGTTAACTCCCAAACCGCTGCGCAGAAGTCAACCAAACTTCACCCATTAGTGTATTGTATCACAATCTAGTAGTTATATGTGGAAATTTGGTTATTGGAAATTTGGTTTGAGCGCAATCATTAAACTTAGGTCAAAAAAGCCATTTAAGCCTTTTCACAGTGAGATCTATGCGATATGGCCGAGAAATGTAATTTTGATGTTAACTCCCAAACCGCTGCGCAGAAGTCAACCAAACTTCACCCAATAGTGTATTGTATCACAATCTAGTAGTTACATTTGAAAATTTTGTTCTAGGAAATTTTGTTTGAGCGCAATCATCAAACTTAATTAAAAAAGTCATTTAAGCCTTTTCACAGTGAGATCTATGCGATATGGCCGAGAAATGTAATTTTGATGTTAACTCCCAAACCTCTGCGCAGAAGTCAACCAAACTTCACCCATTAGTGTATTGTATCACAATCTAGTAGTTACATGTGGAAATTTGGTTCTAGGACATTTGATTTGAGCGCAATCCTCAAACTTAGGTCAAAAAAGCCATTTAAGCCTTTTCACAGTGAGATCTATGCGATATGGCCGAGAAATGTAATTTTGATGTTAACTCCCAAACCGCTGCGCAGAAGTCAACCAAACTTCACCCAATAGTGTATTGTATCACATTCTAGTAGTTACATTTGAAAATTTCGTTCTAGGACATTTGGTTTGAGCGCAATCTTTAAACTTAGGTCAAAAAAGCCATTTAAGCCTTTTCACAGTGAGATCTATGCGATATGGTCGAGGAATGTAATTTTGATGTTAACTCCCAAACCGCTGCGCAGAAGTCAACTAAACTTCACCCAATAGTGTATTGTATCACCTTCTAGTAGTTACATTTGAAAATTTCGTTCTAGGACATTTGGTTTGAGCGCAATCATTAAACTTAATTAAAAAAGTCATTTAAGCCTTTTCACAGTGAGATCTATGCGATATGGCCGAGAAATGTAATTTTGATGTTAACTCCCAAACCGCTGCGCAGAAGTCAACCAAACTTCACCCATTAGTGTATTGTATCACAATCTAGTAATTACATGTGGAAATTTGGTTCTAGGACATTTGATTTGAGCGCAATCCTCAAACTTAGGTCAAAAAAGCCATTTAAGCCTTTTCACAGTGAGATCTATGCGATATGGCCGAGAAATGTAATTTTGATGTTAACTCCCAAACCGCTGCGCAGAGAAGTCAACCAACCTTCACCCAATAGTGTATTGTATCACAATCTAGTAGTTACATTTGAAAATTTTGTTCTATGACATTTTGTTTGAACGCAATCATCAAACTTAATTAAAAAAGTCATTTAAGCCTTTTCACAGTGAGATCTATGCGATATGGCCGAGAAATGTAATTTTGATGTTAACTCCCAAACCGCTGCGCAGAAGTCAACCAAACTTCACCCAATAGTGTATTGTATCACAATCTAGTAGTTACATTTGAAAATTTTGTTCTAGGACATTTTGTTTGAACGCAATCATCAAACTTAATTAAAAAAGTCATTTAAGCCTTTTCACAGTGAGATCTATGCGATATGGCCGAGAAATGTAATTTTGATGTTAACTCCCAAACCGCTGCGCAGAAGTCAACCAAACTTCACCCAATAGTGTATTGTATCACAATCTATTAGTTACATTTGGAAATTTGGTTCTTGGACATTTGATTTGAGCGCAATCCTCAAACTTAGGTCAAAAAAGCCATTTAAGCCTTTTCACAGTGAGATCTATGCGATATGGCCGAGAAATGTAATTTTGATGTTAACTCCCAAACCGCTGCGCAGAAGTCAACCAAACTTCACCCATTAGTGTATTGTATCACAATCTAGTAGTTACATGTGGAAATTTGGTTATTGGACATTTGGTTTGAGCGCAATCATTAAACTTAGGTCAAAAAAGCCATTTAAGCCTTTTCACAGTGAGATCTATGCGATATGGCCGAGAAATGTAATTTTGATGTTAACTCCCAAACCGCTGTGCAGAAGTCAACCAAACTTCACCCAATAGTGTATTGTATCACAATCTAGTAGTTACATTTGAAAATTTTGTTCTAGGACATTTTGTTTGAACGCAATCATCAAACTTAATTAAAAAAGTCATTTAAGCCTTTTCACAGTGAGATCTATGCGATATGGCCGAGAAATGTAATTTTGATGTTAACTCCCAAACCGCTGCGCAGAAGTCAACCAAACTTCACCCAATAGTGTATTGTATCACAATCTAGTAGTTACATGTGGAAATTTGGTTCTAGGACATTTGATTTGAGCGCAATCCTCAAACTTAGGTCAAAAAAGCCATTTAAGCCTTTTCACAGTGAGATCTATGCGATATGGCCGAGAAATGTAATTTTGATGTTAACTCCCAAACCGCTGCGCAGAAGTCAACCAAACTTCACCCAATAGTGTATTGTATCACATTCTAGTAGTTACATTTGAAAATTTCGTTCTAGGACATTTGGTTTGAGCGCAATCTTTAAACTTAGGTCAAAAAAGCCATTTAAGCCTTTTCACAGTGAGATCTATGCGATATGGCCGAGAAATGTAATTTTGATGTTAACTCCCAAACCGCTGCGCAGAAGTCAACCAAACTTCACCCAATAGTGTATTGTATCACAATCTAGTAGTTACATTTGAAAATTTTGTTCTAGGACATTTTGTTTGAACGCAATCATCAAACTTAATTAAAAAAGTCATTTAAGCCTTTTCACAGTGAGATCTATGCGATATGGCCGAGAAATGTAATTTTGATGTTAACTCCCAAACCGCTGCGCAGAAGTCAACCAAACTTCACCCAATAGTGTATTGTATCACAATCTAGTAGTTACATTTGGAAATTTGGTTCTTGGACATTTGATTTGAGCGCAATCCTCAAACTTAGGTCAAAAAAGCCATTTAAGCCTTTTCACAGTGAGATCTATGCGATATGGCCGAGAAATGTAATTTTGATGTTAACTCCCAAACCGCTGCGCAGAAGTCAACCAAACTTCACCCAATAGTGTATTGTATCACAATCTAGTAGTTACATTTGAAAATTTTGTTCTAGGACATTTTGTTTGAACGCAATCATCAAACTTAATTAAAAAAGTCATTTAAGCCTTTTCACAGTGAGATCTATGCGATATGGCCGAGAAATGTAATTTTGATGTTAACTCCCAAACCGCTGCGCAGAAGTCAACCAAACTTCACCCAATAGTGTATTTTATCACAATCTAGTAGTTACATTTGGAAATTTAGTTCTTGGACATTTGATTTGAGCGCAATCATTAAACTTAATTAAAAAAGTCATTTAAGCCTTTTCACAGTGAGATCTATGCGATATGGCCGAGAAATGTAATTTTGATGTTAACTCCCAAACCGCTGCGCAGAAGTCAACCAAACTTCACCCATTAGTGTATTGTATCACAATCTAGTAATTACATGTGGAAATTTGGTTCTAGGACATATGATTTGAGCGCAATCCTCAAACTTAGGTCAAAAAAGCCATTTAAGCCTTTTCACAGTGAGATCTATGCGATATGGCCGAGAAATGTAATTTTGATGTTAACTCCCAAACCGCTGCGCAGAAGTCAACCAAACTTCACCCAATAGTGTATTGTATCACAATCTAGTAGTTACATTTGAAAATTTTGCTCTAGGACATTTTGTTTGAACGCAATCATCAAACTTAATTAAAAAAGTCATTTAAGCCTTTTCACAGTGAGATCTATGCGATATGGCCGAGAAATGTAATTTTGATGTTAACTCCCAAACCGCTGCGCAGAAGTCAACCAAACTTCACCCAATAGTGTATTGTATCACAATCTAGTAGTTACATTTGGAAATTTGGTTCTTGGACATTTGATTTGAGCGCAATCCTCAAACTTAGGTCAAAAAAGCCATTTAAGCCTTTTCACAGTGAGATCTATGCGATATGGCCGAGAAATGTAATTTTGATGTTAACTCCCAAACCGCTGCGCAGAAGTCAACCAAACTTCACCCAATAGTGTATTGTATCACAATCTAATAGTTACATTTGAAAATTTTGTTCTAGGACATTTTGTTTGAACGCAATCATCAAACTTAATTAAAAAAGTCATTTAAGCCTTTTCACAGTGAGATCTATGCGATATGGCCGAGAAATGTAATTTTGATGTTAACTCCCAAACCGCTGCGCAGAAGTCAACCAAACTTCACCCAATAGTGTATTGTATCACATTCTAGTAGTTACATTTGAAAATTTCGTTCTAGGACATTTGGTTTGATTGCAATCATTAAACTTAGGTCAAAAAAGCCATTTAAGCCTTTTCACAGTGAGATCTATGCGATATGGCCGAGAAATGTAATTTTGATGTTAACTCCCAAACCGCTGCGCAGAAGTCAACCAAACTTCACCCAATAGTGTATTGTATCACAATCTAGTAGTTACATTTGAAAATTTTGTTCTAGGAAATTTTGTTTGAGCGCAATCATCAAACTTAATTAAAAAAGTCATTTAAGCCTTTTCACAGTGAGATCTATGCGATATGGCCGAGAAATGTAATTTTGATGTTAACTCCCAAACCGCTGCGCAGAAATCAACCAAACTTCACCCATTAGTGTATTGTATCACAATCTAGTAGTTACATGTGAAAATTTGGTTCTAGGACATTTGATTTGAGCGCAATCCTCAAACTTAGGTCAAAAAAGCCATTTAAGCCTTTTCACAGTGAGATCTATGCGATATGGCCGAGAAATGTAATTTTGATGTTAACTCCCAAACCGCTGCGCAGAAGTCAACCAAACTTCACCCAATAGTGTATTGTATCACAATCTAGTAGTTACATTTGGAAATTTGGTTCTTGGACATTTGATTTGAGCGCAATCCTCAAACTTAGGTCAAAAAAGCCATTTAAGCCTTTTCACAGTGAGATCTATGCGATATGGCCGAGAAATGTAATTTTGATGTTAACTCCCAAACCGCTGCGCAGAAGTCAACCAAACTTCACCCAATAGTGTATTGTATCACAATCTAGTAGTTACATTTGAAAATTTTGTTCTAGGAAATTTTGTTTGAGCGCAATCATCAAACTTAATTAAAAATGTCATTTAAGCCTTTTCACAGTGAGATCTATGCGATATGGCCGAGAAATGTAATTTTGATGTTAACTCCCAAACCGCTGCGCAGAAGTCAACCAAACTTCACCCATTAGTGTATTGTATCACAATCTAGTAGTTACATGTGAAAATTTGGTTCTAGGACATTTGATTTGAGCGCAATCCTCAAACTTAGGTCAAAAAAGCCATTTAAGCCTTTTCACAGTGAGATCTATGCGATATGGCCGAGGAATGTAATTTTGATGTTAACTCCCAAACCGCTGCGCAGAAGTCAACCAAACTTCACCCAATAGTGTATTGTATCACATTCTAGTAGTTACATTTGAAAATTTCGTTCTAGGACATTTGGTTTGAGCGCAATCATTAAACTTAGGTCAAAAAAGCCATTTAAGCCTTTTCACAGTGAGATCTATGCGATATGGCCGAGAAATGTAATTTTGATGTTAACTCCCA
Source organism: Corythoichthys intestinalis (assembly GCF_030265065.1). Classification (NCBI taxonomy): domain Eukaryota; kingdom Metazoa; phylum Chordata; class Actinopteri; order Syngnathiformes; family Syngnathidae; genus Corythoichthys; species Corythoichthys intestinalis. Next base: position 397,635 of record NW_026651600.1, on the reverse strand, counting down.
AACCGCTGCGCAGAAGTCAACTAAACTTCACCCAATAGTGTATTGTATCACATTCTAGTAGTTACATTTGAAAATTTCGTTCTAGGACATTTGGTTTGAGCGCAATCATTAAACTTAATTAAAAAAGTCATTTAAGCCTTTTCACAGTGAGATCTATGCGATATGGCCGAGAAATGTAATTTTGATGTTAACTCCCAAACCGCTGCGCAGAAGTCAACCAAACTTCACCCATTAGTGTATTGTATCACAATCTAGTAATTACATGTGGAAATTTGGTTCTAGGACATTTGATTTGAGCGCAATCCTCAAACTTAGGTCAAAAAAGCCATTTAAGCCTTTTCACAGTGAGATCTATGCGATATGGCCGAGAAATGTAATTTTGATGTTAACTCCCAAACCGCTGCGCAGAAGTCAACCAAACTTCACCCAATAGTGTATTGTATCACAATCTAGTAGTTACATTTGAAAATTTTGTTCTATGACATTTTGTTTGAACGCAATCATCAAACTTAATTAAAAAAGTCATTTAAGCCTTTTCACAGTGAGATCTATGCGATATGGCCGAGAAATGTAATTTTGATGTTAACTCCCAAACCGCTGCGCAGAAGTCAACCAAACTTCACCCATTAGTGTATTGTATCACAATCTAGTAGTTACATGTGGAAATTTGGTTATTGGACATTTGGTTTGAGCGCAATCATTAAACTTAATTAAAAAAGTCATTTAAGCCTTTTCACAGTGAGATCTATGCGATATGGCCGAGAAATGTAATTTTGATGTTAACTCCCAAACCTCTGCGCAGAAGTCAACCAAACTTCACCCATTAGTGTATTGTATCACAATCTAGTAGTTACATGTGGAAATTTGGTTCTAGGACATTTGATTTGAGCGCAATCCTCAAACTTAGGTCAAAAAAGCCATTTAAGCCTTTTCACAGTGAGATCTATGCGATATGGCCGAGAAATGTAATTTTGATGTTAACTCCCAAACCGCTGCGCAGAAGTCAACCAAACTTCACCCAATAGTGTATTGTATCACATTCTAGTAGTTACATTTGAAAATTTCGTTCTAGGACATTTGGTTTGAGCGCAATCTTTAAACTTAGGTCAAAAAAGCCATTTAAGCCTTTTCACAGTGAGATCTATGCGATATGGCCGAGAAATGTAATTTTGATGTTAACTCCCAAACCGCTGCGCAGAAGTCAACCAAACTTCACCCAATAGTGTATTGTATCACAATCTAGTAGTTACATTTGAAAATTTTGTTCTAGGACATTTTGTTTGAACGCAATCATCAAACTTAATTAAAAAAGTCATTTAAGCCTTTTCACAGTGAGATCTATGCGATATGGCCGAGAAATGTAATTTTGATGTTAACTCCCAAACCGCTGCGCAGAAGTCAACCAAACTTCACCCAATAGTGTATTGTATCACAATCTAGTAGTTACATTTGGAAATTTGGTTCTTGGACATTTGATTTGAGCGCAATCCTCAAACTTAGGTCAAAAAAGCCATTTAAGCCTTTTCACAGTGAGATCTATGCGATATGGCCGAGAAATGTAATTTTGATGTTAACTCCCAAACCGCTGCGCAGAAGTCAACCAAACTTCACCCAATAGTGTATTGTATCACAATCTAGTAGTTACATTTGAAAATTTTGTTCTAGGACATTTTGTTTGAACGCAATCATCAAACTTAATTAAAAAAGTCATTTAAGCCTTTTCACAGTGAGATCTATGCGATATGGCCGAGAAATGTAATTTTGATGTTAACTCCCAAACCGCTGCGCAGAAGTCAACCAAACTTCACCCAATAGTGTATTTTATCACAATCTAGTAGTTACATTTGGAAATTTAGTTCTTGGACATTTGATTTGAGCGCAATCATTAAACTTAATTAAAAAAGTCATTTAAGCCTTTTCACAGTGAGATCTATGCGATATGGCCGAGAAATGTAATTTTGATGTTAACTCCCAAACCGCTGCGCAGAAGTCAACCAAACTTCACCCTTTAGTGTATTGTATCACAATCTAGTAATTACATGTGGAAATTTGGTTCTAGGACATATGATTTGAGCGCAATCCTCAAACTTAGGTCAAAAAAGCCATTTAAGCCTTTTCACAGTGAGATCTATGCGATATGGCCGAGAAATGTAATTTTGATGTTAACTCCCAAACCGCTGCGCAGAAGTCAACCAAACTTCACCCAATAGTGTATTGTATCACAATCTAGTAGTTACATTTGAAAATTTTGTTCTATGACATTTTGTTTGAACGCAATCATCAAACTTAATTAAAAAAGTCATTTAAGCCTTTTCACAGTGAGATCTATGCGATATGGCCGAGAAATGTAATTTTGATGTTAACTCCCAAACCTCTGCGCAGAAGTCAACCAAACTTCACCCATTAGTGTATTGTATCACAATCTAGTAGTTACATGTGGAAATTTGGTTCTAGGACATTTGATTTGAGCGCAATCCTCAAACTTAGGTCAAAAAAGCCATTTAAGCCTTTTCACAGTGAGATCTATGCGATATGGCCGAGAAATGTAATTTTGATGTTAACTCCCAAACCGCTGCGCAGAAGTCAACCAAACTTCACCCAATAGTGTATTGTATCACAATCTAGTAGTTACATTTGAAAATTTTGTTCTAGGACATTTTGTTTGAACGCAATCATCAAACTTAATTAAAAAAGTCATTTAAGCCTTTTCACAGTGAGATCTATGCGATATGGCCGAGAAATGTAATTTTGATGTTAACTCCCAAACCGCTGCGCAGAAGTCAACCAAACTTCACCCAATAGTGTATTGTATCACAATCTATTAGTTACATTTGGAAATTTGGTTCTTGGACATTTGATTTGAGCGCAATCCTCAAACTTAGGTCAAAAAAGCCATTTAAGCCTTTTCACAGTGAGATCTATGCGATATGGCCGAGAAATGTAATTTTGATGTTAACTCCCAAACCGCTGCGCAGAAGTCAACCAAACTTCACCCATTAGTGTATTGTATCACAATCTAGTAGTTACATGTGAAAATTTGGTTCTAGGACATTTGATTTGAGCGCAATCCTCAAACTTAGGTCAAAAAAGCCATTTAAGCCTTTTCACAGTGAGATCTATGCGATATGGCCGAGGAATGTAATTTTGATGTTAACTCCCAAACCGCTGCGCAGAAGTCAACCAAACTTCACCCAATAGTGTATTGTATCACATTCTAGTAGTTACATTTGAAAATTTCGTTCTAGGACATTTGGTTTGAGCGCAATCATTAAACTTAGGTCAAAAAAGCCATTTAAGCCTTTTCACAGTGAGATCTATGCGATATGGCCGAGAAATGTAATTTTGATGTTAACTCCCAAACCGCTGCGCAGAAGTCAACTAAACTTCACCCAATAGTGTATTGTATCACATTCTAGTAGTTACATTTGAAAATTTCGTTCTAGGACATTTGGTTTGAGCGCAATCATTAAACTTAATTAAAAAAGTCATTTAAGCCTTTTCACAGTGAGATCTATGCGATATGGCCGAGAAATGTAATTTTGATGTTAACTCCCAAACCGCTGCGCAGAAGTCAACCAAACTTCACCCATTAGTGTATTGTATCACAATCTAGTAATTACATGTGGAAATTTGGTTCTAGGACATTTGATTTGAGCGCAATCCTCAAACTTAGGTCAAAAAAGCCATTTAAGCCTTTTCACAGTGAGATCTATGCGATATGGCCGAGAAATGTAATTTTGATGTTAACTCCCAAACCGCTGCGCAGAAGTCAACCAAACTTCACCCAATAGTGTATTGTATCACAATCTAGTAGTTACATTTGAAAATTTTGTTCTATGACATTTTGTTTGAACGCAATCATCAAACTTAATTAAAAAAGTCATTTAAGCCTTTTCACAGTGAGATCTATGCGATATGGCCGAGAAATGTAATTTTGATGTTAACTCCCAAACCGCTGCGCAGAAGTCAACCAAACTTCACCCATTAGTGTATTGTATCACAATCTAGTAGTTACATGTGGAAATTTGGTTATTGGACATTTGGTTTGAGCGCAATCATTAAACTTAGGTCAAAAAAGCCATTTAAGCCTTTTCACAGTGAGATCTATGCGATATGGCCGAGAAATGTAATTTTGATGTTAACTCCCAAACCGCTGCGCAGAAGTCAACCAAACTTCACCCAATAGTGTATTGTATCACAATCTAGTAGTTACATTTGAAAATTTTGTTCTAGGAAATTTTGTTTGAGCGCAATCATCAAACTTAATTAAAAAAGTCATTTAAGCCTTTTCACAGTGAGATCTATGCGATATGGCCGAGAAATGTAATTTTGATGTTAACTCCCAAACCTCTGCGCAGAAGTCAACCAAACTTCACCCATTAGTGTATTGTATCACAATCTAGTAGTTACATGTGGAAATTTGGTTCTAGGACATTTGATTTGAGCGCAATCCTCAAACTTAGGTCAAAAAAGCCATTTAAGCCTTTTCACAGTGAGATCTATGCGATATGGCCGAGAAATGTAATTTTGATGTTAACTCCCAAACCGCTGCGCAGAAGTCAACCAAACTTCACCCAATAGTGTATTGTATCACATTCTAGTAGTTACATTTGAAAATTTCGTTCTAGGACATTTGGTTTGAGCGCAATCTTTAAACTTAGGTCAAAAAAGCCATTTAAGCCTTTTCACAGTGAGATCTATGCGATATGGCCGAGAAATGTAATTTTGATGTTAACTCCCAAACCGCTGCGCAGAAGTCAACCAAACTTCACCCAATAGTGTATTGTATCACAATCTAGTAGTTACATTTGAAAATTTTGTTCTAGGACATTTTGTTTGAACGCAATCATCAAACTTAATTAAAAAAGTCATTTAAGCCTTTTCACAGTGAGATCTATGCGATATGGCCGAGAAATGTAATTTTGATGTTAACTCCCAAACCGCTGCGCAGAAGTCAACCAAACTTCACCCAATAGTGTATTGTATCACAATCTAGTAGTTACATTTGGAAATTTGGTTCTTGGACATTTGATTTGAGCGCAATCCTCAAACTTAGGTCAAAAAAGCCATTTAAGCCTTTTCACAGTGAGATCTATGCGATATGGCCGAGAAATGTAATTTTGATGTTAACTCCCAAACCGCTGCGCAGAAGTCAACCAAACTTCACCCAATAGTGTATTGTATCACAATCTAGTAGTTACATTTGAAAATTTTGTTCTAGGACATTTTGTTTGAACGCAATCATCAAACTTAATTAAAAAAGTCATTTAAGCCTTTTCACAGTGAGATCTATGCGATATGGCCGAGAAATGTAATTTTGATGTTAACTCCCAAACCGCTGCGCAGAAGTCAACCAAACTTCACCCAATAGTGTATTTTATCACAATCTAGTAGTTACATTTGGAAATTTAGTTCTTGGACATTTGATTTGAGCGCAATCATTAAACTTAATTAAAAAAGTCATTTAAGCCTTTTCACAGTGAGATCTATGCGATATGGCCGAGAAATGTAATTTTGATGTTAACTCCCAAACCGCTGCGCAGAAGTCAACCAAACTTCACCCATTAGTGTATTGTATCACAATCTAGTAATTACATGTGGAAATTTGGTTCTAGGACATATGATTTGAGCGCAATCCTCAAACTTAGGTCAAAAAAGCCATTTAAGCCTTTTCACAGTGAGATCTATGCGATATGGCCGAGAAATGTAATTTTGATGTTAACTCCCAAACCGCTGCGCAGAAGTCAACCAAACTTCACCCAATAGTGTATTGTATCACAATCTAGTAGTTACATTTGAAAATTTTGTTCTATGACATTTTGTTTGAACGCAATCATCAAACTTAATTAAAAAAGTCATTTAAGCCTTTTCACAGTGAGATCTATGCGATATGGCCGAGAAATGTAATTTTGATGTTAACTCCCAAACCGCTGCGCAGAAGTCAACCAAACTTCACCCATTAGTGTATTGTATCACAATCTAGTAGTTATATGTGGAAATTTGGTTATTGGAAATTTGGTTTGAGCGCAATCATTAAACTTAGGTCAAAAAAGCCATTTAAGCCTTTTCACAGTGAGATCTATGCGATATGGCCGAGAAATGTAATTTTGATGTTAACTCCCAAACCGCTGCGCAGAAGTCAACCAAACTTCACCCAATAGTGTATTGTATCACAATCTAGTAGTTACATTTGAAAATTTTGTTCTAGGAAATTTTGTTTGAGCGCAATCATCAAACTTAATTAAAAAAGTCATTTAAGCCTTTTCACAGTGAGATCTATGCGATATGGCCGAGAAATGTAATTTTGATGTTAACTCCCAAACCTCTGCGCAGAAGTCAACCAAACTTCACCCATTAGTGTATTGTATCACAATCTAGTAGTTACATGTGGAAATTTGGTTCTAGGACATTTGATTTGTGCGCAATCATCAAACTTAATTAAAAAAGTCATTTAAGCCTTTTCACAGTGAGATCTATGCGATATGGCCGAGAAATGTAATTTTGATGTTAACTCCCAAACCGCTGCGCAGAAGTCAACCAAACTTCACCCAATAGTGTATTGTATCACAATCTATTAGTTACATTTGGAAATTTGGTTCTTGGACATTTGATTTGAGCGCAATCCTCAAACTTAGGTCAAAAAAGCCATTTAAGCCTTTTCACAGTGAGATCTATGCGATATGGCCGAGAAATGTAATTTTGATGTTAACTCCCAAACCGCTGCGCAGAAGTCAACCAAACTTCACCCAATAGTGTATTGTATCACATTCTAGTAGTTACATTTGAAAATTTTGCTCTAGGACATTTTGTTTGAACGCAATCATCAAACTTAATTAAAAAAGTCATTTAAGCCTTTTCACAGTGAGATCTATGCGATATGGCCGAGAAATGTAATTTTGATGTTAACTCCCAAACCGCTGCGCAGAAGTCAACCAAACTTCACCCAATAGTGTATTGTATCACATTCTAGTAGTTACATTTGAAAATTTCGTTCTAGGACATTTGGTTTGAGCGCAATCATTAAACTTAGGTCAAAAAAGCCATTTAAGCCTTTTCACAGTGAGATCTATGCGATATGGCCGAGAAATGTAATTTTGATGTTAACTCCCAAACCGCTGCGCAGAAGTCAACCAAACTTCACCCAATAGTGTATTGTATCACAATCTAGTAGTTACATTTGAAAATTTTGTTCTAGGAAATTTTGTTTGAGCGCAATCATCAAACTTAATTAAAAAAGTCATTTAAGCCTTTTCACAGTGAGATCTATGCGATATGGCCGAGAAATGTAATTTTGATGTTAACTCCCAAACCGCTGCGCAGAAATCAACCAAACTTCACCCATTAGTGTATTGTATCACAATCTAGTAGTTACATGTGAAAATTTGGTTCTAGGACATTTGATTTGAGCGCAATCCTCAAACTTAGGTCAAAAAAGCCATTTAAGCCTTTTCACAGTGAGATCTATGCGATATGGCCGAGAAATGTAATTTTGATGTTAACTCCCAAACCGCTGCGCAGAAGTCAACCAAACTTCACCCAATAGTGTATTGTATCACAATCTAGTAGTTACATTTGGAAATTTGGTTCTTGGACATTTGATTTGAGCGCAATCCTCAAACTTAGGTCAAAAAAGCCATTTAAGCCTTTTCACAGTGAGATCTATGCGATATGGCCGAGAAATGTAATTTTGATGTTAACTCCCAAACCGCTGCGCAGAAGTCAACCAAACTTCACCCAATAGTGTATTGTATCACAATCTAGTAGTTACATTTGAAAATTTTGTTCTAGGAAATTTTGTTTGAGCGCAATCATCAAACTTAATTAAAAATGTCATTTAAGCCTTTTCACAGTGAGATCTATGCGATATGGCCGAGAAATGTAATTTTGATGTTAACTCCCAAACCGCTGCGCAGAAGTCAACCAAACTTCACCCATTAGTGTATTGTATCACAATCTAGTAGTTACATGTGAAAATTTGGTTCTAGGACATTTGATTTGAGCGCAATCCTCAAACTTAGGTCAAAAAAGCCATTTAAGCCTTTTCACAGTGAGATCTATGCGATATGGCCGAGGAATGTAATTTTGATGTTAACTCCCAAACCGCTGCGCAGAAGTCAACCAAACTTCACCCAATAGTGTATTGTATCACATTCTAGTAGTTACATTTGAAAATTTCGTTCTAGGACATTTGGTTTGAGCGCAATCATTAAACTTAGGTCAAAAAAGCCATTTAAGCCTTTTCACAGTGAGATCTATGCGATATGGCCGAGAAATGTAATTTTGATGTTAACTCCCAAACCGCTGCGCAGAAGTCAACTAAACTTCACCCAATAGTGTATTGTATCACATTCTAGTAGTTACATTTGAAAATTTCGTTCTAGGACATTTGGTTTGAGCGCAATCATTAAACTTAATTAAAAAAGTCATTTAAGCCTTTTCACAGTGAGATCTATGCGATATGGCCGAGAAATGTAATTTTGATGTTAACTCCCAAACCGCTGCGCAGAAGTCAACCAAACTTCACCCATTAGTGTATTGTATCACAATCTAGTAATTACATGTGGAAATTTGGTTCTAGGACATTTGATTTGAGCGCAATCCTCAAACTTAGGTCAAAAAAGCCATTTAAGCCTTTTCACAGTGAGATCTATGCGATATGGCCGAGAAATGTAATTTTGATGTTAACTCCCAAACCGCTGCGCAGAAGTCAACCAAACTTCACCCAATAGTGTATTGTATCACAATCTAGTAGTTACATTTGAAAATTTTGTTCTATGACATTTTGTTTGAACGCAATCATCAAACTTAATTAAAAAAGTCATTTAAGCCTTTTCACAGTGAGATCTATGCGATATGGCCGAGAAATGTAATTTTGATGTTAACTCCCAAACCGCTGCGCAGAAGTCAACCAAACTTCACCCAATAGTGTATTGTATTACAATCTAATAGTTACATTTGAAAATTTTGTTCTAGGACATTTTGTTTGAACGCAATCATCAAACTTAATTAAAAAAGTCATTTAAGCCTTTTCACAGTGAGATCTATGCGATATGGCCGAGAAATGTAATTTTGATGTTAACTCCCAAACCGCTGCGCAGAAGTCAACCAAACTTCACCCAATAGTGTATTTTATCACAATCTAGTAGTTACATTTGGAAATTTAGTTCTTGGACATTTGATTTGAGCGCAATCATTAAACTTAATTAAAAAAGTCATTTAAGCCTTTTCACAGTGAGATCTATGCGATATGGCCGAGAAATGTAATTTTGATGTTAACTCCCAAACCGCTGCGCAGAAGTCAACCAAACTTCACCCATTAGTGTATTGTATCACAATCTAGTAATTACATGTGGAAATTTGGTTCTAGGACATATGATTTGAGCGCAATCCTCAAACTTAGGTCAAAAAAGCCATTTAAGCCTTTTCACAGTGAGATCTATGCGATATGGCCGAGAAATGTAATTTTGATGTTAACTCCCAAACCGCTGCGCAGAAGTCAACCAAACTTCACCCAATAGTGTATTGTATCACAATCTAGTAGTTACATTTGAAAATTTTGTTCTATGACATTTTGTTTGAACGCAATCATCAAACTTAATTAAAAAAGTCATTTAAGCCTTTTCACAGTGAGATCTATGCGATATGGCCGAGAAATGTAATTTTGATGTTAACTCCCAAACCGCTGCGCAGAAGTCAACCAAACTTCACCCATTAGTGTATTGTATCACAATCTAGTAGTTATATGTGGAAATTTGGTTATTGGAAATTTGGTTTGAGCGCAATCATTAAACTTAGGTCAAAAAAGCCATTTAAGCCTTTTCACAGTGAGATCTATGCGATATGGCCGAGAAATGTAATTTTGATGTTAACTCCCAAACCGCTGCGCAGAAGTCAACCAAACTTCACCCAATAGTGTATTGTATCACAATCTAGTAGTTACATTTGAAAATTTTGTTCTAGGAAATTTTGTTTGAGCGCAATCATCAAACTTAATTAAAAAAGTCATTTAAGCCTTTTCACAGTGAGATCTATGCGATATGGCCGAGAAATGTAATTTTGATGTTAACTCCCAAACCTCTGCGCAGAAGTCAACCAAACTTCACCCATTAGTGTATTGTATCACAATCTAGTAGTTACATGTGGAAATTTGGTTCTAGGACATTTGATTTGTGCGCAATCATCAAACTTAATTAAAAAAGTCATTTAAGCCTTTTCACAGTGAGATCTATGCGATATGGCCGAGAAATGTAATTTTGATGTTAACTCCCAAACCGCTGCGCAGAAGTCAACCAAACTTCACCCAATAGTGTATTGTATCACAATCTATTAGTTACATTTGGAAATTTGGTTCTTGGACATTTGATTTGAGCGCAATCCTCAAACTTAGGTCAAAAAAGCCATTTAAGCCTTTTCACAGTGAGATCTATGCGATATGGCCGAGAAATGTAATTTTGATGTTAACTCCCAAACCGCTGCGCAGAAGTCAACCAAACTTCACCCAATAGTGTATTGTATCACATTCTAGTAGTTACATTTGAAAATTTTGCTCTAGGACATTTTGTTTGAACGCAATCATCAAACTTAATTAAAAAAGTCATTTAAGCCTTTTCACAGTGAGATCTATGCGATATGGCCGAGAAATGTAATTTTGATGTTAACTCCCAAACCGCTGCGCAGAAGTCAACCAAACTTCACCCAATAGTGTATTGTATCACATTCTAGTAGTTACATTTGAAAATTTCGTTCTAGGACATTTGGTTTGAGCGCAATCATTAAACTTAGGTCAAAAAAGCCATTTAAGCCTTTTCACAGTGAGATCTATGCGATATGGCCGAGAAATGTAATTTTGATGTTAACTCCCAAACCGCTGCGCAGAAGTCAACCAAACTTCACCCAATAGTGTATTGTATCACAATCTAGTAGTTACATTTGAAAATTTTGTTCTAGGAAATTTTGTTTGAGCGCAATCATCAAACTTAATTAAAAAAGTCATTTAAGCCTTTTCACAGTGAGATCTATGCGATATGGCCGAGAAATGTAATTTTGATGTTAACTCCCAAACCGCTGCGCAGAAATCAACCAAACTTCACCCATTAGTGTATTGTATCACAATCTAGTAGTTACATGTGAAAATTTGGTTCTAGGACATTTGATTTGAGCGCAATCCTCAAACTTAGGTCAAAAAAGCCATTTAAGCCTTTTCACAGTGAGATCTATGCGATATGGCCGAGAAATGTAATTTTGATGTTAACTCCCAAACCGCTGCGCAGAAGTCAACCAAACTTCACCCAATAGTGTATTGTATCACAATCTAGTAGTTACATTTGGAAATTTGGTTCTTGGACATTTGATTTGAGCGCAATCCTCAAACTTAGGTCAAAAAAGCCATTTAAGCCTTTTCACAGTGAGATCTATGCGATATGGCCGAGAAATGTAATTTTGATGTTAACTCCCAAACCGCTGCGCAGAAGTCAACCAAACTTCACCCAATAGTGTATTGTATCACAATCTAGTAGTTACATTTGAAAATTTTGTTCTAGGAAATTTTGTTTGAGCGCAATCATCAAACTTAATTAAAAATGTCATTTAAGCCTTTTCACAGTGAGATCTATGCGATATGGCCGAGAAATGTAATTTTGATGTTAACTCCCAAACCGCTGCGCAGAAGTCAACCAAACTTCACCCATTAGTGTATTGTATCACAATCTAGTAGTTACATGTGAAAATTTGGTTCTAGGACATTTGATTTGAGCGCAATCCTCAAACTTAGGTCAAAAAAGCCATTTAAGCCTTTTCACAGTGAGATCTATGCGATATGGCCGAGGAATGTAATTTTGATGTTAACTCCCAAACCGCTGCGCAGAAGTCAACCAAACTTCACCCAATAGTGTATTGTATCACATTCTAGTAGTTACATTTGAAAATTTCGTTCTAGGACATTTGGTTTGAGCGCAATCATTAAACTTAGGTCAAAAAAGCCATTTAAGCCTTTTCACAGTGAGATCTATGCGATATGGCCGAGAAATGTAATTTTGATGTTAACTCCCAAACCGCTGCGCAGAAGTCAACTAAACTTCACCCAATAGTGTATTGTATCACATTCTAGTAGTTACATTTGAAAATTTCGTTCTAGGACATTTGGTTTGAGCGCAATCATTAAACTTAATTAAAAAAGTCATTTAAGCCTTTTCACAGTGAGATCTATGCGATATGGCCGAGAAATGTAATTTTGATGTTAACTCCCAAACCGCTGCGCAGAAGTCAACCAAACTTCACCCATTAGTGTATTGTATCACAATCTAGTAATTACATGTGGAAATTTGGTTCTAGGACATTTGATTTGAGCGCAATCCTCAAACTTAGGTCAAAAAAGCCATTTAAGCCTTTTCACAGTGAGATCTATGCGATATGGCCGAGAAATGTAATTTTGATGTTAACTCCCAAACCGCTGCGCAGAAGTCAACCAAACTTCACCCAGTAGTGTATTGTATCACAATCTAGTAGTTACATGTGAAAATTTTGTTCTATGACATTTTGTTTGAACGCAATCATCAAACTTAATTAAAAAAGTCATTTAAGCCTTTTCACAGTGAGATCTATGCGATATGGCCGAGAAATGTAATTTTGATGTTAACTCCCAAACCGCTGCGCAGAAGTCAACCAAACTTCACCCATTAGTGTATTGTATCACAATCTAGTAGTTACATGTGGAAATTGGGTTATTGGACATTTGGTTTGAGCGCAATCATTAAACTTAGGTCAAAAAAGCCATTTAAGCCTTTTCACAGTGAGATCTATGCGATATGGCCGAGAAATGTAATTTTGATGTTAACTCCCAAACCGCTGCGCAGAAGTCAACCAAACTTCACCCAATAGTGTATTGTATCACAATCTAGTAGTTACATTTGAAAATTTTGTTCTAGGAAATTTTGTTTGAGCGCAATCATCAAACTTAATTAAAAAAGTCATTTAAGCCTTTTCACAGTGAGATCTATGCGATATGGCCGAGAAATGTAATTTTGATGTTAACTCCCAAACCTCTGCGCAGAAGTCAACCAAACTTCACCCATTAGTGTATTGTATCACAATCTAGTAGTTACATGTGGAAATTTGGTTCTAGGACATTTGATTTGAGCGCAATCCTCAAACTTAGGTCAAAAAAGCCATTTAAGCCTTTTCACAGTGAGATCTATGCGATATGGCCGAGAAATGTAATTTTGATGTTAACTCCCAAACCGCTGCGCAGAAGTCAACCAAACTTCACCCAATAGTGTATTGTATCACATTCTAGTAGTTACATTTGAAAATTTCGTTCTAGGACATTTGGTTTGAGCGCAATCTTTAAACTTAGGTCAAAAAAGCCATTTAAGCCTTTTCACAGTGAGATCTATGCGATATGGCCGAGAAATGTAATTTTGATGTTAACTCCCAAACCGCTGCGCAGAAGTCAACCAAACTTCACCCAATAGTGTATTGTATCACAATCTAGTAGTTACATTTGAAAATTTTGTTCTAGGACATTTTGTTTGAACGCAATCATCAAACTTAATTAAAAAAGTCATTTAAGCCTTTTCACAGTGAGATCTATGCGATATGGCCGAGAAATGTAATTTTGATGTTAACTCCCAAACCGCTGCGCAGAAGTCAACCAAACTTCACCCAATAGTGTATTGTATCACAATCTAGTAGTTACATTTGGAAATTTGGTTCTTGGACATTTGATTTGAGCGCAATCCTCAAACTTAGGTCAAAAAAGCCATTTAAGCCTTTTCACAGTGAGATCTATGCGATATGGCCGAGAAATGTAATTTTGATGTTAACTCCCAAACCGCTGCGCAGAAGTCAACCAAACTTCACCCAATAGTGTATTGTATCACAATCTAGTAGTTACATTTGAAAATTTTGTTCTAGGACATTTTGTTTGAACGCAATCATCAAACTTAATTAAAAAAGTCATTTAAGCCTTTTCACAGTGAGATCTATGCGATATGGCCGAGAAATGTAATTTTGATGTTAACTCCCAAACCGCTGCGCAGAAGTCAACCAAACTTCACCCAATAGTGTATTTTATCACAATCTAGTAGTTACATTTGGAAATTTAGTTCTTGGACATTTGATTTGAGCGCAATCATTAAACTTAATTAAAAAAGTCATTTAAGCCTTTTCACAGTGAGATCTATGCGATATGGCCGAGAAATGTAATTTTGATGTTAACTCCCAAACCGCTGCGCAGAAGTCAACCAAACTTCACCCATTAGTGTATTGTATCACAATCTAGTAATTACATGTGGAAATTTGGTTCTAGGACATATGATTTGAGCGCAATCCTCAAACTTAGGTCAAAAAAGCCATTTAAGCCTTTTCACAGTGAGATCTATGCGATATGGCCGAGAAATGTAATTTTGATGTTAACTCCCAAACCGCTGCGCAGAAGTCAACCAAACTTCACCCAATAGTGTATTGTATCACAATCTAGTAGTTACATTTAAAAATTTTGTTCTATGACATTTTGTTTGAACGCAATCATCAAACTTAATTAAAAAAGTCATTTAAGCCTTTTCACAGTGAGATCTATGCGATATGGCCGAGAAATGTAATTTTGATGTTAACTCCCAAACCGCTGCGCAGAAGTCAACCAAACTTCACCCATTAGTGTATTGTATCACAATCTAGTAGTTATATGTGGAAATTTGGTTATTGGAAATTTGGTTTGAGCGCAATCATTAAACTTAGGTCAAAAAAGCCATTTAAGCCTTTTCACAGTGAGATCTATGCGATATGGCCGAGAAATGTAATTTTGATGTTAACTCCCAAACCGCTGCGCAGAAGTCAACCAAACTTCACCCAATAGTGTATTGTATCACAATCTAGTAGTTACATTTGAAAATTTTGTTCTAGGAAATTTTGTTTGAGCGCAATCATCAAACTTAATTAAAAAAGTCATTTAAGCCTTTTCACAGTGAGATCTATGCGATATGGCCGAGAAATGTAATTTTGATGTTAACTCCCAAACCTCTGCGCAGAAGTCAACCAAACTTCACCCATTAGTGTATTGTATCACAATCTAGTAGTTACATGTGGAAATTTGGTTCTAGGACATTTGATTTGAGCGCAATCCTCAAACTTAGGTCAAAAAAGCCATTTAAGCCTTTTCACAGTGAGATCTATGCGATATGGCCGAGAAATGTAATTTTGATGTTAACTCCCAAACCGCTGCGCAGAAGTCAACCAAACTTCACCCAATAGTGTATTGTATCACATTCTAGTAGTTACATTTGAAAATTTCGTTCTAGGACATTTGGTTTGAGCGCAATCTTTAAACTTAGGTCAAAAAAGCCATTTAAGCCTTTTCACAGTGAGATCTATGCGATATGGCCGAGAAATGTAATTTTGATGTTAACTCCCAAACCGCTGCGCAGAAGTCAATCAAACTTCACCCAATAGTGTATTGTATCACAATCTAGTAGTTACATTTGAAAATTTTGTTCTAGGACATTTTGTTTGAACGCAATCATCAAACTTAATTAAAAAAGTCATTTAAGCCTTTTCACAGTGAGATCTATGCGATATGGCCGAGAAATGTAATTTTGATGTTAACTCCCAAACCGCTGCGCAGAAGTCAACCAAACTTCACCCAATAGTGTATTGTATCACAATCTAGTAGTTACATTTGAAAATTTTGTTCTAGGACATTTTGTTTGAACGCAATCATCAAACTTAATTAAAAAAGTCATTTAAGCCTTTTCACGGTGAGATCTATGCGATATGGCCGAGAAATGTAATTTTGATGTTAACTCCCAAACCGCTGCGCAGAAGTCAACCAAACTTCACCCAATAGTGTATTGTATCACATTCTAGTAGTTACATTTGAAAATTTCGTTCTAGGACATTTGGTTTGAGCGCAATCATTAAACTTAGGTCAAAAAAGCCATTTAAGCCTTTTCACAGTGAGATCTATGCGATATGGCCGAGAAATGTAATTTTGATGTTAACTCCCAAACCGCTGCGCAGAAGTCAACTAAACTTCACCCAATAGTGTATTGTATCACATTCTAGTAGTTACATTTGAAAATTTCGTTCTAGGACATTTGGTTTGAGCGCAATCATTAAACTTAATTAAAAAAGTCATTTAAGCCTTTTCACAGTGAGATCTATGCGATATGGCCGAGAAATGTAATTTTGATGTTAACTCCCAAACCGCTGCGCAGAAGTCAACCAAACTTCACCCATTAGTGTATTGTATCACAATCTAGTAATTACATGTGGAAATTTGGTTCTAGGACATTTGATTTGAGCGCAATCCTCAAACTTAGGTCAAAAAAGCCATTTAAGCCTTTTCACAGTGAGATCTATGCGATATGGCCGAGAAATGTAATTTTGATGTTAACTCCCAAACCGCTGCGCAGAAGTCAACCAAACTTCACCCAATAGTGTATTGTATCACAATCTAGTAGTTACATTTGAAAATTTTGTTCTATGACATTTTGTTTGAACGCAATCATCAAACTTAATTAAAAAAGTCATTTAAGCCTTTTCACAGTGAGATCTATGCGATATGGCCGAGAAATGTAATTTTGATGTTAACTCCCAAACCGCTGCGCAGAAGTCAACCAAACTTCACCCATTAGTGTATTGTATCACAATCTAGTAGTTACATGTGGAAATTTGGTTATTGGACATTTGGTTTGAGCGCAATCATTAAACTTAGGTCAAAAAAGCCATTTAAGCCTTTTCACAGTGAGATCTATGCGATATGGCCGAGAAATGTAATTTTGATGTTAACTCCCAAACCGCTGCGCAGAAGTCAACCAAACTTCACCCAATAGTGTATTGTATCACAATCTAGTAGTTACATTTGAAAATTTTGTTCTAGGAAATTTTGTTTGAGCGCAATCATCAAACTTAATTAAAAAAGTCATTTAAGCCTTTTCACAGTGAGATCTATGCGATATGGCCGAGAAATGTAATTTTGATGTTAACTCCCAAACCTCTGCGCAGAAGTCAACCAAACTTCACCCATTAGTGTATTGTATCACAATCTAGTAGTTACATGTGGAAATTTGGTTCTAGGACATTTGATTTGAGCGCAATCCTCAAACTTAGGTCAAAAAAGCCATTTAAGCCTTTTCACAGTGAGATCTATGCGATATGGCCGAGAAATGTAATTTTGATGTTAACTCCCAAACCGCTGCGCAGAAGTCAACCAAACTTCACCCAATAGTGTATTGTATCACATTCTAGTAGTTACATTTGAAAATTTCGTTCTAGGACATTTGGTTTGAGCGCAATCTTTAAACTTAGGTCAAAAAAGCCATTTAAGCCTTTTCACAGTGAGATCTATGCGATATGGCCGAGAAATGTAATTTTGATGTTAACTCCCAAACCGCTGCGCAGAAGTCAACCAAACTTCACCCAATAGTGTATTGTATCACAATCTAGTAGTTACATTTGAAAATTTTGTTCTAGGACATTTTGTTTGAACGCAATCATCAAACTTAATTAAAAAAGTCATTTAAGCCTTTTCACAGTGAGATCTATGCGATATGGCCGAGAAATGTAATTTTGATGTTAACTCCCAAACCGCTGCGCAGAAGTCAACCAAACTTCACCCAATAGTGTATTGTATCAAAATCTAGTAGTTACATTTGGAAATTTGGTTCTTGGACATTTGATTTGAGCGCAATCCTCAAACTTAGGTCAAAAAAGCCATTTAAGCCTTTTCACAGTGAGATCTATGCGATATGGCCGAGAAATGTAATTTTGATGTTAACTCCCAAACCGCTGCGCAGAAGTCAACCAAACTTCACCCAATAGTGTATTGTATCACAATCTAATAGTTACATTTGAAAATTTTGTTCTAGGACATTTTGTTTGAACGCAATCATCAAACTTAATTAAAAAAGTCATTTAAGCCTTTTCACAGTGAGATCTATGCGATATGGCCGAGAAATGTAATTTTGATGTTAACTCCCAAACCGCTGCGCAGAAGTCAACCAAACTTCACCCAATAGTGTATTGTATCACATTCTAGTAGTTACATTTGAAAATTTCGTTCTAGGACATTTGGTTTGAGCGCAATCATTAAACTTAGGTCAAAAAAGCCATTTAAGCCTTTTCACAGTGAGATCTATGCGATATGGCCGAGAAATGTAATTTTGATGTTAACTCCCAAACCGCTGCGCAGAAGTCAACCAAACTTCACCCAATAGTGTATTGTATCACAATCTAGTAGTTACATTTGAAAATTTTGTTCTAGGAAATTTTGTTTGAGCGCAATCATCAAACTTAATTAAAAAAGTCATTTAAGCCTTTTCACAGTGAGATCTATGCGATATGGCCGAGAAATGTAATTTTGATGTTAACTCCCAAACCGCTGCGCAGAAATCAACCAAACTTCACCCATTAGTGTATTGTATCACAATCTAGTAGTTACATGTGAAAATTTGGTTCTAGGACATTTGATTTGAGCGCAATCCTCAAACTTAGGTCAAAAAAGCCATTTAAGCCTTTTCACAGTGAGATCTATGCGATATGGCCGAGAAATGTAATTTTGATGTTAACTCCCAAACCGCTGCGCAGAAGTCAACCAAACTTCACCCAATAGTGTATTGTATCACAATCTAGTAGTTACATTTGGAAATTTGGTTCTTGGACATTTGATTTGAGCGCAATCCTCAAACTTAGGTCAAAAAAGCCATTTAAGCCTTTTCACAGTGAGATCTATGCGATATGGCCGAGAAATGTAATTTTGATGTTAACTCCCAAACCGCTGCGCAGAAGTCAACCAAACTTCACCCAATAGTGTATTGTATCACAATCTAGTAGTTACATTTGAAAATTTTGTTCTAGGAAATTTTGTTTGAGCGCAATCATCAAACTTAATTAAAAATGTCATTTAAGCCTTTTCACAGTGAGATCTATGCGATATGGCCGAGAAATGTAATTTTGATGTTAACTCCCAAACCGCTGCGCAGAAGTCAACCAAACTTCACCCATTAGTGTATTGTATCACAATCTAGTAGTTACATGTGAAAATTTGGTTCTAGGACATTTGATTTGAGCGCAATCCTCAAACTTAGGTCAAAAAAGCCATTTAAGCCTTTTCACAGTGAGATCTATGCGATATGGCCGAGAAATGTAATTTTGATGTTAACTCCCAAACCGCTGCGCAGAAGTCAACCAAACTTCACCCAATAGTGTATTGTATCACATTCTAGTAGTTACATTTGAAAATTTCGTTCTAGGACATTTGGTTTGAGCGCAATCATTAAACTTAGGTCAAAAAAGCCATTTAAGCCTTTTCACAGTGAGATCTATGCGATATGGCCGAGAAATGTAATTTTGATGTTAACTCCCAAACCGCTGCGCAGAAGTCAACTAAACTTCACCCAATAGTGTATTGTATCACATTCTAGTAGTTACATTTGAAAATTTCGTTCTAGGACATTTGGTTTGAGCGCAATCATTAAACTTAATTAAAAAAGTCATTTAAGCCTTTTCACAGTGAGATCTATGCGATATGGCCGAGAAATGTAATTTTGATGTTAACTCCCAAACCGCTGCGCAGAAGTCAACCAAACTTCACCCAATAGTGTATTGTATCACATTCTAGTAGTTACATTTGAAAATTTCGTTCTAGGACATTTGGTTTGAGCGCAATCTTTAAACTTAGGTCAAAAAAGCCATTTAAGCCTTTTCACAGTGAGATCTATGCGATATGGCCGAGAAATGTAATTTTGATGTTAACTCCCAAACCGCTGCGCAGAAGTCAACCAAACTTCACCCAATAGTGTATTGTATCACAATCTAGTAGTTACATTTGAAAATTTTGTTCTAGGACATTTTGTTTGAACGCAATCATCAAACTTAATTAAAAAAGTCATTTAAGCCTTTTCACAGTGAGATCTATGCGATATGGCCGAGAAATGTAATTTTGATGTTAACTCCCAAACCGCTGCGCAGAAGTCAACCAAACTTCACCCAATAGTGTATTGTATCACAATCTAGTAGTTACATTTGGAAATTTGGTTCTTGGACATTTGATTTGAGCGCAATCCTCAAACTTAGGTCAAAAAAGCCATTTAAGCCTTTTCACAGTGAGATCTATGCGATATGGCCGAGAAATGTAATTTTGATGTTAACTCCCAAACCGCTGCGCAGAAGTCAACCAAACTTCACCCAATAGTGTATTGTATCACAATCTAATAGTTACATTTGAAAATTTTGTTCTAGGACATTTTGTTTGAACGCAATCATCAAACTTAATTAAAAAAGTCATTTAAGCCTTTTCACAGTGAGATCTATGCGATATGGCCGAGAAATGTAATTTTGATGTTAACTCCCAAACCGCTGCGCAGAAGTCAACCAAACTTCACCCAATAGTGTATTGTATCACATTCTAGTAGTTACATTTGAAAATTTCGTTCTAGGACATTTGGTTTGAGCGCAATCATTAAACTTAGGTCAAAAAAGCCATTTAAGCCTTTTCACAGTGAGATCTATGCGATATGGCCGAGAAATGTAATTTTGATGTTAACTCCCAAACCGCTGCGCAGAAGTCAACCAAACTTCACCCAATAGTGTATTGTATCACAATCTAGTAGTTACATTTGAAAATTTTGTTGTAGGAAATTTTGTTTGAGCGCAATCATCAAACTTAATTAAAAAAGTCATTTAAGCCTTTTCACAGTGAGATCTATGCGATATGGCCGAGAAATGTAATTTTGATGTTAACTCCCAAACCGCTGCGCAGAAATCAACCAAACTTCACCCATTAGTGTATTGTATCACAATCTAGTAGTTACATGTGAAAATTTGGTTCTAGGACATTTGATTTGAGCGCAATCCTCAAACTTAGGTCAAAAAAGCCATTTAAGCCTTTTCACAGTGAGATCTATGCGATATGGCCGAGAAATGTAATTTTGATGTTAACTCCCAAACCGCTGCGCAGAAGTCAACCAAACTTCACCCAATAGTGTATTGTATCACAATCTAGTAGTTACATTTGGAAATTTGGTTCTTGGACATTTGATTTGAGCGCAATCCTCAAACTTAGGTCAAAAAAGCCATTTAAGCCTTTTCACAGTGAGATCTATGCGATATGGCCGAGAAATGTAATTTTGATGTTAACTCCCAAACCGCTGCGCAGAAGTCAACCAAACTTCACCCAATAGTGTATTGTATCACAATCTAGTAGTTACATTTGAAAATTTTGTTCTAGGAAATTTTGTTTGAGCGCAATCATCAAACTTAATTAAAAATGTCATTTAAGCCTTTTCACAGTGAGATCTATGCGATATGGCCGAGAAATGTAATTTTGATGTTAACTCCCAAACCGCTGCGCAGAAGTCAACCAAACTTCACCCATTAGTGTATTGTATCACAATCTAGTAGTTACATGTGAAAATTTGGTTCTAGGACATTTGATTTGAGCGCAATCCTCAAACTTAGGTCAAAAAAGCCATTTAAGCCTTTTCACAGTGAGATCTATGCGATATGGCCGAGGAATGTAATTTTGATGTTAACTCCCAAACCGCTGCGCAGAAGTCAACCAAACTTCACCCAATAGTGTATTGTATCACATTCTAGTAGTTACATTTGAAACTTTCGTTCTAGGACATTTGGTTTGAGCGCAATCATTAAACTTAGGTCAAAAAAGCCATTTAAGCCTTTTCACAGTGAGATCTATGCGATATGGCCGAGAAATGTAATTTTGATGTTAACTCCCAAACCGCTGCGCAGAAGTCAACTAAACTTCACCCAATAGTGTATTGTATCACATTCTAGTAGTTACATTTGAAAATTTCGTTCTAGGACATTTGGTTTGAGCGCAATCATTAAACTTAATTAAAAAAGTCATTTAAGCCTTTTCACAGTGAGATCTATGCGATATGGCCGAGAAATGTAATTTTGATGTTAACTCCCAAACCGCTGCGCAGAAGTCAACCAAACTTCACCCATTAGTGTATTGTATCACAATCTAGTAATTACATGTGGAAATTTGGTTCAAGGACATTTGATTTGAGCGTAATCCTCAAACTTAGGTCAAAAAAGCCATTTAAGCCTTTTCACAGTGAGATCTATGCGATATGGCCGAGAAATGTAATTTTGATGTTAACTCCCAAACCGCTGCGCAGAAGTCAACCAAACTTCACCCAATAGTGTATTGTATCACAATCTAGTAGTTACATTTGAAAATTTTGTTCTATGACATTTTGTTTGAACGCAATCATCAAACTTAATTAAAAAAGTCATTTAAGCCTTTTCACAGTGAGATCTATGCGATATGGCCGAGAAATGTAATTTTGATGTTAACTCCCAAACCGCTGCGCAGAAGTCAACCAAACTTCACCCATTAGTGTATTGTATCACAATCTAGTAGTTACATGTGGAAATTTGGTTATTGGACATTTGATTTGAGCGCAATCCTCAAACTTAGGTCAAAAAAGCCATTTAAGCCTTTTCAAGTGAGATCTATGCGATATGGCCGAGAAATGTAATTTTGATGTTAACTCCCAAACCGCTGCGCAGAAGTCAACCAAACTTCACCCAATAGTGTATTGTATCACATTCTAGTAGTTACATTTGAAAATTTCGTTCTAGGACATTTGGTTTGAGCGCAATCTTTAAACTTAGGTCAAAAAAGCCATTTAAGCCTTTTCACATTGAGATCTATGCGATATGGCCGAGAAATGTAATTTTGATGTTAACTCCCAAACCGCTGCGCAGAAGTCAACCAAACTTCACCCAATAGTGTATTGTATCACATTCTAGTAGTTACATTTGAAAATTTCGTTCTAGGACATTTGGTTTGAGCGCAATCTTTAAACTTAGGTCAAAAAAGCCATTTAAGCCTTTTCACAGTGAGATCTATGCGATATGGCCGAGAAATGTAATTTTGATGTTAACTCCCAAACCGCTGCGCAGAAGTCAACCAAACTTCACCCAATAGTGTATTGTATCACAATCTAGTAGTTACATTTGAAAATTTTGTTCTAGGACATTTTGTTTGAACGCAATCATCAAACTTAATTAAAAAAGTCATTTAAGCCTTTTCACAGTGAGATCTATGCGATATGGCCGAGAAATGTAATTTTGATGTTAACTCCCAAACCGCTGCGCAGAAGTCAACCAAACTTCACCCAATAGTGTATTGTATCACAATCTAGTAGTTACATTTGAAAATTTTGTTCTAGGACATTTTGTTTGAACGCAATCATCAAACTTAATTAAAAAAGTCATTTAAGCCTTTTCACGGTGAGATCTATGCGATATGGCCGAGAAATGTAATTTTGATGTTAACTCCCAAACCGCTGCGCAGAAGTCAACTAAACTTCACCCAATAGTGTATTGTATCACATTCTAGTAGTTACATTTGAAAATTTTGTTCTAGGACATTTGGTTTGAGCGCAATCATTAAACTTAATTAAAAAAGTCATTTAAGCCTTTTCACAGTGAGATCTATGCGATATGGCCGAGAAATGTAATTTTGATGTTAACTCCCAAACCGCTGCGCAGAAGTCAACCAAACTTCACCCATTAGTGTATTGTATCACAATCTAGTAATTACATGTGGAAATTTGGTTCAAGGACATTTGATTTGAGCGTAATCCTCAAACTTAGGTCAAAAAAGCTATTTAAGCCTTTTCACAGTGAGATCTATGCGATATGGCCGAGAAATGTAATTTTGATGTTAACTCCCAAACCGCTGCGCAGAAGTCAACCAAACTTCACCCAATAGTGTATTGTATCACAATCTAGTAGTTACATTTGAAAATTTTGTTCTATGACATTTTGTTTGAACGCAATCATCAAACTTAATTAAAAAAGTCATTTAAGCCTTTTCACAGTGAGATCTATGCGATATGGCCGAGAAATGTAATTTTGATGTTAACTCCCAAACCGCTGCGCAGAAGTCAACCAAACTTCACCCATTAGTGTATTGTATCACAATCTAGTAGTTACATGTGGAAATTTGGTTATTGGACATTTGATTTGAGCGCAATCCTCAAACTTAGGTCAAAAAAGCCATTTAAGCCTTTTCAAGTGAGATCTATGCGATATGGCCGAGAAATGTAATTTTGATGTTAACTCCCAAACCGCTGCGCAGAAGTCAACCAAACTTCACCCAATAGTGTATTGTATCACATTCTAGTAGTTACATTTGAAAATTTCGTTCTAGGACATTTGGTTTGAGCGCAATCTTTAAACTTAGGTCAAAAAAGCCATTTAAGCCTTTTCACATTGAGATCTATGCGATATGGCATAGAAATGTAATTTTGATGTTAACTCCCAAACCGCTGCGCAGAAGTCAACCAAACTTCACCCAATAGTGTATTGTATCACATTCTAGTAGTTACATTTGAAAATTTCGTTCTAGGACATTTGGTTTGAGCGCAATCTTTAAACTTAGGTCAAAAAAGCCATTTAAGCCTTTTCACAGTGAGATCTATGCGATATGGCCGAGAAATGTAATTTTGATGTTAACTCCCAAACCGCTGCGCAGAAGTCAACCAAACTTCACCCAATAGTGTATTGTATCACAATCTAGTAGTTACATTTGAAAATTTTGTTCTAGGACATTTTGTTTGAACGCAATCATCAAACTTAATTAAAAAAGTCATTTAAGCCTTTTCACAGTGAGATCTATGCGATATGGCCGAGAAATGTAATTTTGATGTTAACTCCCAAACCGCTGCGCAGAAGTCAACCAAACTTCACCCAATAGTGTATTGTATCACAATCTAGTAGTTACATTTGAAAATTTTGTTCTAGGACATTTTGTTTGAACGCAATCATCAAACTTAATTAAAAAAGTCATTTAAGCCTTTTCACGGTGAGATCTATGCGATATGGCCGAGAAATGTAATTTTGATGTTAACTCCCAAACCGCTGCGCAGAAGTCAACCAAACTTCACCCAATAGTGTATTGTATCATATTCTAGTAGTTACATTTGAAAATTTCGTTCTAGGACATTTGGTTTGAGCGCAATCATTAAACTTAGGTCAAAAAAGCCATTTAAGCCTTTTCACAGTGAGATCTATGCGATATGGCCGAGAAATGTAATTTTGATGTTAACTCCCAAACCGCTGCGCAGAAGTCAACCAAACTTCACCCAATAGTGTATTGTATCACAATCTAGTAGTTACATTTGAAAATTTTGTTCTATGACATTTTGTTTGAACGCAATCATCAAACTTAATTAAAAAAGTCATTTAAGCCTTTTCACAGTGAGATCTATGCGATATGGCCGAGAAATGTAATTTTGATGTTAACTCCCAAACCGCTGCGCAGAAGTCAACCAAACTTCACCCATTAGTGTATTGTATCACAATCTAGTAGTTACATGTGGAAATTTGGTTATTGGACATTTGATTTGAGCGCAATCCTCAAACTTAGGTCAAAAAAGCCATTTAAGCCTTTTCAAGTGAGATCTATGCGATATGGCCGAGAAATGTAATTTTGATGTTAACTCCCAAACCGCTGCGCAGAAGTCAACCAAACTTCACCCAATAGTGTATTGTATCACATTCTAGTAGTTACATTTGAAAATTTCGTTCTAGGACATTTGGTTTGAGCGCAATCTTTAAACTTAGGTCAAAAAAGCCATTTAAGCCTTTTCACATTGAGATCTATGCGATATGGCCGAGAAATGTAATTTTGATGTTAACTCCCAAACCGCTGCGCAGAAGTCAACCAAACTTCACCCAATAGTGTATTGTATCACATTCTAGTAGTTACATTTGAAAATTTCGTTCTAGGACATTTGGTTTGAGCGCAATCTTTAAACTTAGGTCAAAAAAGCCATTTAAGCCTTTTCACAGTGAGATCTATGCGATATGGCCGAGAAATGTAATTTTGATGTTAACTCCCAAACCGCTGCGCAGAAGTCAACCAAACTTCACCCAATAGTGTATTGTATCACAATCTAGTAGTTACATTTGAAAATTTTGTTCTAGGACATTTTGTTTGAACGCAATCATCAAACTTAATTAAAAAAGTCATTTAAGCCTTTTCACAGTGAGATCTATGCGATATGGCCGAGAAATGTAATTTTGATGTTAACTCCCAAACCGCTGCGCAGAAGTCAACCAAACTTCACCCAATAGTGTATTGTATCACAATCTAGTAGTTACATTTGAAAATTTTGTTCTAGGACATTTTGTTTGAACGCAATCATCAAACTTAATTAAAAAAGTCATTTAAGCCTTTTCACGGTGAGATCTATGCGATATGGCCGAGAAATGTAATTTTGATGTTAACTCCCAAACCGCTGCGCAGAAGTCAACCAAACTTCACCCAATAGTGTATTGTATCATATTCTAGTAGTTACATTTGAAAATTTCGTTCTAGGACATTTGGTTTGAGCGCAATCATTAAACTTAGGTCAAAAAAGCCATTTAAGCCTTTTCACAGTGAGATCTATGCGATATGGCCGAGAAATGTAATTTTGATGTTAACTCCCAAACCGCTGCGCAGAAGTCAACTAAACTTCACCCAATAGTGTATTGTATCACATTCTAGTAGTTACATTTGAAAATTTCGTTCTAGGACATTTGGTTTGAGCGCAATCATTAAACTTAATTAAAAAAGTCATTTAAGCCTTTTCACAGTGAGATCTATGCGATATGGCCGAGAAATGTAATTTTGATGTTAACTCCCAAACCGCTGCGCAGAAGTCAACCAAACTTCACCCATTAGTGTATTGTATCACAATCTAGTAATTACATGTGGAAATTTGGTTCTAGGACATTTGATTTGAGCGCAATCCTCAAACTTAGGTCAAAAAAGCCATTTAAGCCTTTTCACAGTGAGATCTATGCGATATGGCCGAGAAATGTAATTTTGATGTTAACTCCCAAACCGCTGCGCAGAAGTCAACCAAACTTCACCCAATAGTGTATTGTATCACAATCTAGTAGTTACATTTGAAAATTTTGTTCTATGACATTTTGTTTGAACGCAATCATCAAACTTAATTAAAAAAGTCATTTAAGCCTTTTCACAGTGAGATCTATGCGATATGGCCGAGAAATGTAATTTTGATGTTAACTCCCAAACCGCTGCGCAGAAGTCAACCAAACTTCACCCATTAGTGTATTGTATCACAATCTAGTAGTTACATGTGGAAATTTGGTTATTGGACATTTGGTTATAGCGCAATCATTAAACTTAGGTCAAAAAAGCCATTTAAGCCTTTTCACAGTGAGATCTATGCGATATGGCCGAGAAATGTAATTTTGATGTTAACTCCCAAACCGCTGCGCAGAAGTCAACCAAACTTCACCCAATAGTGTATTGTATCACAATCTAGTAGTTACATTTGAAAATTTTGTTCTAGGAAATTTTGTTTGAGCGCAATCATCAAACTTAATTAAAAAAGTCATTTAAGCCTTTTCACAGTGAGATCTATACGATATGGCCGAGAAATGTAATTTTGATGTTAACTCCCAAACCTCTGCGCAGAAGTCAACCAAACTTCACCCATTAGTGTATTGTATCACAATCTAGTAGTTACATGTGGAAATTTGGTTCTAGGACATTTGATTTGAGCGCAATCCTCAAACTTAGGTCAAAAAAGCCATTTAAGCCTTTTCACAGTGAGATCTATGCGATATGGCCGAGAAATGTAATTTTGATGTTAACTCCCAAACCGCTGCGCAGAAGTCAACCAAACTTCACCCAATAGTGTATTGTATCACATTCTAGTAGTTACATTTGAAAATTTCGTTCTAGGACATTTGGTTTGAGCGCAATCTTTAAACTTAGGTCAAAAAAGCCATTTAAGCCTTTTCACAGTGAGATCTATGCGATATGGCCGAGAAATGTAATTTTGATGTTAACTCCCAAACCGCTGCGCAGAAGTCAACCAAACTTCACCCAATAGTGTATTGTATCACAATCTAGTAGTTACATTTGAAAATTTTGTTCTAGGACATTTTGTTTGAACGCAATCATCAAACTTAATTAAAAAAGTCATTTAAGCCTTTTCACAGTGAGATCTATGCGATATGGCCGAGAAATGTAATTTTGATGTTAACTCCCAAACCGCTGCGCAGAAGTCAACCAAACTTCACCCAATAGTGTATTGTATCACAATCTAGTAGTTACATTTGAAAATTTTGTTCTATGACATTTTGTTTGAACGCAATCATCAAACTTAATTAAAAAAGTCATTTAAGCCTTTTCACAGTGAGATAGATCTATGCGATATGGCCGAGAAATGTAATTTTGATGTTAACTCCCAAACCGCTGCGCAGAAGTCAACCAAACTTCACCCATTAGTGTATTGTATCACAATCTAGTAGTTACATGTGGAAATTTGGTTATTGGACATTTGGTTTGAGCGCAATCATTAAACTTAGGTCAAAAAAGCCATTTAAGCCTTTTCACAGTGAGATCTATGCGATATGGCCGAGAAATGTAATTTTGATGTTAACTCCCAAACCGCTGCGCAGAAGTCAACCAAACTTCACCCAATAGTGTATTGTATCACAATCTAGTAGTTACATTTGAAATTTTTTTTTCTAGGAAATTTTGTTTGAGCGCAATCATCAAACTTAATTAAAAAAGTCATTTAAGCCTTTTCACAGTGAGATCTATGCGATATGGCCGAGAAATGTAATTTTGATGTTAACTCCCAAACCTCTGCGCAGAAGTCAACCAAACTTCACCCAATAGTGTATTGTATCACAATCTAGTAGTTACATGTGGAAATTTGGTTCTAGGACATTTGATTTGAGAGCAATCTTTAAACTTAGGTCAAAAAAGCCATTTAAGCCTTTTCACAGTGAGATCTATGCGATATGGCCGAGAAATGTAATTTTGATGTTAACTCCCAAACCGCTGCGCAGAAGTCAACCAAACTTCACCCAATAGTGTAATGTATCACAATCTAGTAGTTACATTTGAAAATTTTGTTCTAGGACATTTTGTTTGAACGCAATCATCAAACTTAATTAAAAAAGTCATTTAAGCCTTTTCACAGTGAGATCTATGCGATATGGCCGAGATATGTAATTTTGATGTTAACTCCCAAACCGCTGCGCAGAAGTCAACCAAACTTCACCCAATAGTGTATTGTATCAAAATCTAGTAGTTACATTTGGAAATTTGGTTCTTGGACATTTGATTTGAGCGCAATCCTAAAACTTAGGTCAAAAAAGCCATTTAAGCCTTTTCACAGTGAGATCTATGCGATATGGCCGAGAAATGTAATTTTGATGTTAACTCCCAAACCGCTGCGCAGAAGTCAACCAAACTTCACCCAATAGTGTATTGTATCACAATCTAGTAGTTACATTTGAAAATTTTGTTCTAGGACATTTTGTTTGAACGCAATCATCAAACTTAATTAAAAAAGTCATTTAAGCCTTTTCACAGTGAGATCTATGCGATATGGCCGAGAAATGTAATTTTGATGTTAGCTCCCGAACCGCTGCGCAGAAGTCAACCAAACTTCACCCAATAGTGTATTGTATCACATTCTAGTAGTTACATTTGAAAATTTCGTTCTAGGACATTTGGTTTGAGCGCAATCATTAAACTTAGGTCAAAAAAGCCATTTAAGCCTTTTCACAGTGAGATCTATGCGATATGGCCGAGAAATGTAATTTTGATGTTAACTCCCAAACCGCTGCGCAGAAGTCAACTAAACTTCACCCAATAGTGTATTGTATCACATTCTAGTAGTTACATTTGAAAATTTCGTTCTAAGACATTTGGTTTGAGCGCAATCATTAAACTTAATTAAAAAAGTCATTTAAGCCTTTTCACAGTGAGATCTATGCGATATGGCCGAGAAATGTAATTTTGATGTTAACTCCCAAACCGCTGCGCAGAAGTCAACCAAACTTCACCCATTAGTGTATTGTATCACAATCTAGTAATTACATGTGGAAATTTGGTTCTAGGACATTTGATTTGAGCGCAATCCTCAAACTTAGGTCAAAAAAGCCATTTAAGCCTTTTCACAGTGAGATCTATGCGATATGGCCGAGAAATGTAATTTTGATGTTAACTCCCAAACCGCTGCGCAGAAGTCAACTAAACTTCACCCAATAGTGTATTGTATCACAATCTAGTAGTTACATTTGAAAATTTTGTTCTATGACATTTTGTTTGAACGCAATCATCAAACTTAATTAAAAAAGTAATTTAAGCCTTTTCACAGTGAGATCTATGCGATATGGCCGAGAAATGTAATTTTGATGTTAACTCCCAAACCGCCTCGCAGAAGTCAACCAAACTTCACCCATTAGTGTGTTGTATCACAATCTAGTAGTTACATGTGGAAATTTGGTTATTGGACATTTGGTTTGAGCGCAATCATTAAACTTAGGTCAAAAAAGCCATTTAAGCCTTTTCACAGTGAGATCTATGCGATATGGCCGAGAAATGTAATTTTGATGTTAACTCCCAAACCGCTGCGCAGAAGTCAACCAAACTTCACCCAATAGTGTATTGTATCACAATCTAGTAGTTACATTTGAAAATTTTTTTTCTAGGAAATTTTGTTTGAGCGCAATCATCAAACTTAATTAAAAAAGTCATTTAAGCCTTTTCACAGTGAGATCTATGCGATATGGCCGAGAAATGTAATTTTGATGTTAACTCCCAAACCTCTGCGCAGAAGTCAACCAAACTTCACCCAATAGTGTATTGTATCACAATCTAGTAGCTACATGTGGAAATTTGGTTCTAGGACATTTGATTTGAGAGCAATCTTTAAACTTAGGTCAAAAAAGCCATTTAAGCCTTTTCACAGTGAGATCTATGCGATATGGCCGAGAAATGTAATTTTGATGTTAACTCCCAAACCGCTGCGCAGAAGTCAACCAAACTTCACCCAATAGTGTAATGTATCACAATCTAGTAGTTACATTTGAAAATTTTGTTCTAGGACATTTTGTTTGAACGCAATCATCAAACTTAATTAAAAAAGTCATTTAAGCCTTTTCACAGTGAGATCTATGCGATATGGCCGAGATATGTAATTTTGATGTTAACTCCCAAACCGCTGCGCAGAAGTCAACCAAACTTCACCCAATAGTGTATTGTATCACAATCTAGTAGTTACATTTGGAAATTTGGTTCTTGGACATTTGATTTGAGCGCAATCCTAAAACTTAGGTCAAAAAAGCCATTTAAGCCTTTTCACAGTGAGATCTATGCGATATGGCCGAGAAATGTAATTTTGATGTTAACTCCCAAACCGCTGCGCAGAAGTCAACCAAACTTCACCCAATAGTGTATTGTATCACAATCTAGTAGTTACATTTGAAAATTTTGTTCTAGGACATTTTGTTTGAACGCAATCATCAAACTTAATTAAAAAAGTCATTTAAGCCTTTTCACAGTGAGATCTATGCGATATGGCCGAGAAATGTAATTTTGATGTTAGCTCCCAAACCGCTGCGCAGAAGTCAACCAAACTTCACCCAATAGTGTATTGTATCACATTCTAGTAGTTACATTTGAAAATTTCGTTCTAGGACATTTGGTTTGAGCGCAATCATTAAACTTAGGTCAAAAAAGCCATTTAAGCCTTTTCACAGTGAGATCTATGCGATATGGCCGAGAAATGTAATTTTGATGTTAACTCCCAAACCGCTGCGCAGAAGTCAACTAAACTTCACCCAATAGTGTATTGTATCACATTCTAGTAGTTACATTTGAAAATTTCGTTCTAGGACATTTGGTTTGAGCGCAATCATTAAACTTAATTAAAAAAGTCATTTAAGCCTTTTCACAGTGAGATCTATGCGATATGGCCGAGAAATGTAATTTTGATGTTAACTCCCAAACCGCTGCGCAGAAGTCAA
Organism: Corythoichthys intestinalis; assembly: GCF_030265065.1. Taxonomy (NCBI): domain Eukaryota; kingdom Metazoa; phylum Chordata; class Actinopteri; order Syngnathiformes; family Syngnathidae; genus Corythoichthys; species Corythoichthys intestinalis. The sequence continues at coordinate 365,811 of NW_026651600.1, read as the reverse complement.
CCAAACTTCACCCATTAGTGTATTGTATCACAATCTAGTAATTACATGTGGAAATTTGGTTCTAGGACATTTGATTTGAGCGCAATCCTCAAACTTAGGTCAAAAAAGCCATTTAAGCCTTTTCACAGTGAGATCTATGCGATATGGCCGAGAAATGTAATTTTTATGTTAACTCCCAAACCGCTGCGCAGAAGTCAACTAAACTTCACCCAATAGTGTATTGTATCACAATCTAGTAGTTACATTTGAAAATTTTGTTCTATGACATTTTGTTTGAACGCAATCATCAAACTTAATTAAAAAAGTAATTTAAGCCTTTTCACAGTGAGATCTATGCGATATGGCCGAGAAATGTAATTTTGATGTTAACTCCCAAACCGCCTCGCAGAAGTCAACCAAACTTCACCCATTAGTGTGTTGTATCACAATCTAGTAGTTACATGTGGAAATTTGGTTATTGGACATTTGGTTTGAGCGCAATCATTAAACTTAGGTCAAAAAAGCCATTTAAGCCTTTTCACAGTGAGATCTATGCGATATGGCCGAGAAATGTAATTTTGATGTTAACTCCAAAACCGCTGCGCAGAAGTCAACCAAACTTCCCCCAATAGTGTATTGTATCACAATCTAGTAGTTACATTTGAAAATTTTGTTCTAGGAAATTTTGTTTGAGCGCAATCATCAAACTTAATTAAAAAAGTCATTTAAGCCTTTTCACAGTGAGATCTATGCGATATGGCCGAGAAATGTAATTTTGATGTTAACTCCCAAACCTCTGCGCAGAAGTCAACCAAACTTCACCCATTAGTGTATTGTATCACAATCTAGTAGTTACATGTGGAAATTTGGTTCTAGGACATTTGATTTGAGCGCAATCCTCAAACTTAGGTCAAAAAAGCCATTTAAGCCTTTTCACAGTGAGATCTATGCGATATGGCCGAGAAATGTAATTTTGATGTTAACTCCCAAACCGCTGCGCAGAAGTCAACCAAACTTCACCCAATAGTGTATTGTATCACATTCTAGTAGTTACATTTGAAAATTTCGTTCTAGGACATTTGGTTTGAGCGCAATCTTTAAACTTAGGTCAAAAAAGCCATTTAAGCCTTTTCACAGTGAGATCTATGCGATATGGCCGAGAAATGTAATTTTGATGTTAACTCCCAAACCGCTGCGCAGAAGTCAATCAAACTTCACCCAATAGTGTATTGTATCACAATCTAGTAGTTACATTTGAAAATTTTGTTCTAGGACATTTTGTTTGAACGCAATCATCAAACTTAATTAAAAAAGTCATTTAAGCCTTTTCACAGTGAGATCTATGCGATATGGCCGAGAAATGTAATTTTGATGTTAACTCCCAAACCGCTGCGCAGAAGTCAACCAAACTTCACCCAATAGTGTATTGTATCACAATCTAGTAGTTACATTTGAAAATTTTGTTCTAGGACATTTTGTTTGAACGCAATCATCAAACTTAATTAAAAAAGTCATTTAAGCCTTTTCACGGTGAGATCTATGCGATATGGCCGAGAAATGTAATTTTGATGTTAACTCCCAAACCGCTGCGCAGAAGTCAACCAAACTTCACCCAATAGTGTATTGTATCACATTCTAGTAGTTACATTTGAAAATTTCGTTCTAGGACATTTGGTTTGAGCGCAATCATTAAACTTAGGTCAAAAAAGCCATTTAAGCCTTTTCACAGTGAGATCTATGCGATATGGCCGAGAAATGTAATTTTGATGTTAACTCCCAAACCGCTGCGCAGAAGTCAACTAAACTTCACCCAATAGTGTATTGTATCACATTCTAGTAGTTACATTTGAAAATTTCGTTCTAGGACATTTGGTTTGAGCGCAATCATTAAACTTAATTAAAAAAGTCATTTAAGCCTTTTCACAGTGAGATCTATGCGATATGGCCGAGAAATGTAATTTTGATGTTAACTCCCAAACCGCTGCGCAGAAGTCAACCAAACTTCACCCATTAGTGTATTGTATCACAATCTAGTAATTACATGTGGAAATTTGGTTCTAGGACATTTGATTTGAGCGCAATCCTCAAACTTAGGTCAAAAAAGCCATTTAAGCCTTTTCACAGTGAGATCTATGCGATATGGCCGAGAAATGTAATTTTGATGTTAACTCCCAAACCGCTGCGCAGAAGTCAACCAAACTTCACCCAATAGTGTATTGTATCACAATCTAGTAGTTACATTTGAAAATTTTGTTCTATGACATTTTGTTTGAAAGCAATCATCAAACTTAATTAAAAAAGTCATTTAAGCCTTTTCACAGTGAGATCTATGCGATATGGCCGAGAAATGTAATTTTGATGTTAACTCCCAAACCGCTGCGCAGAAGTCAACCAAACTTCACCCATTAGTGTATTGTATCACAATCTAGTAGTTACATGTGGAAATTTGGTTATTGGACATTTGGTTTGAGCGCAATCATTAAACGTAGGTCAAAAAAGCCATTTAAGCCTTTTCACAGTGAGATCTATGCGATATGGCCGAGAAATGTAATTTTGATGTTAACTCCCAAACCGCTGCGCAGAAGTCAACCAAACTTCACCCAATAGTGTATTGTATCACAATCTAGTAGTTACATTTGAAAATTTTGTTCTAGGAAATTTTGTTTGAGCGCAATCATCAAACTTAATTAAAAAAGTCATTTAAGCCTTTTCACAGTGAGATCTATACGATATGGCCGAGAAATGTAATTTTGATGTTAACTCCCAAACCTCTGCGCAGAAGTCAACCAAACTTCACCCATTAGTGTATTGTATCACAATCTAGTAGTTACATGTGGAAATTTGGTTCTAGGACATTTGATTTGAGCGCAATCCTCAAACTTAGGTCAAAAAAGCCATTTAAGCCTTTTCACAGTGAGATCTATGCGATATGGCCGAGAAATGTAATTTTGATGTTAACTCCCAAACCGCTGCGCAGAAGTCAACCAAACTTCACCCAATAGTGTATTGTATCACATTCTAGTAGTTACATTTGAAAATTTCGTTCTAGGACATTTTGTTTGAGCGCAATCTTTAAACTTAGGTCAAAAAAGCCATTTAAGCCTTTTCACAGTGAGATCTATGCGATATGGCCGAGAAATGTAATTTTGATGTTAACTCCCAAACCGCTGCGCAGAAGTCAACCAAACTTCACCCAATAGTGTATTGTATCACAATCTAGTAGTTACATTTGAAAATTTTGTTCTAGGACATTTTGTTTGAACGCAATCATCAAACTTAATTAAAAAAGTCATTTAAGCCTTTTCACAGTGAGATCTATGCGATATGGCCGAGAAATGTAATTTTGATGTTAACTCCCAAACCGCTGCGCAGAAGTCAACCAAACTTCACCCAATAGTGTATTGTATCAAAATCTAGTAGTTACATTTGGAAATTTGGTTCTTGGACATTTGATTTGAGCGCAATCCTCAAACTTAGGTCAAAAAAGCCATTTAAGCCTTTTCACAGTGAGATCTATGCGATATGGCCGAGAAATGTAATTTTGATGTTAACTCCCAAACCGCTGCGCAGAAGTCAACCAAACTTCACCCAATAGTGTATTGTATCACAATCTAATAGTTACATTTGAAAATTTTGTTCTAGGACATTTTGTTTGAACGCAATCATCAAACTTAATTAAAAAAGTCATTTAAGCCTTTTCACAGTGAGATCTATGCGATATGGCCGAGAAATGTAATTTTGATGTTAACTCCCAAACCGCTGCGCAGAAGTCAACCAAACTTCACCCAATAGTGTATTGTATCACATTCTAGTAGTTACATTTGAAAATTTCGTTCTAGGACATTTGGTTTGAGCGCAATCATTAAACTTAGGTCAAAAAAGCCATTTAAGCCTTTTCACAGTGAGATCTATGCGATATGGCCGAGAAATGTAATTTTGATGTTAACTCCCAAACCGCTGCGCAGAAGTCAACCAAACTTCACCCAATAGTGTATTGTATCACAATCTAGTAGTTACATTTGAAAATTTTGTTCTAGGAAATTTTGTTTGAGCGCAATCATCAAACTTAATTAAAAAAGTCATTTAAGCCTTTTCACAGTGAGATCTATGCGATATGGCCGAGAAATGTAATTTTGATGTTAACTCCCAAACCGCTGCGCAGAAATCAACCAAACTTCACCCATTAGTGTATTGTATCACAATCTAGTAGTTACATGTGAAAATTTGGTTCTAGGACATTTGATTTGAGCGCAATCCTCAAACTTAGGTCAAAAAAGCCATTTAAGCCTTTTCACAGTGAGATCTATGCGATATGGCCGAGAAATGTAATTTTGATGTTAACTCCCAAACCGCTGCGCAGAAGTCAACCAAACTTCACCCAATAGTGTATTGTATCACAATCTAGTAGTTACATTTGGAAATTTGGTTCTTGGACATTTGATTTGAGCGCAATCCTCAAACTTAGGTCAAAAAAGCCATTTAAGCCTTTTCACAGTGAGATCTATGCGATATGGCCGAGAAATGTAATTTTGATGTTAACTCCCAAACCGCTGCGCAGAAGTCAACCAAACTTCACCCAATAGTGTATTGTATCACAATCTAGTAGTTACATTTGAAAATTTTGTTCTAGGAAATTTTGTTTGAGCGCAATCATCAAACTTAATTAAAAATGTCATTTAAGCCTTTTCACAGTGAGATCTATGCGATATGGCCGAGAAATGTAATTTTGATGTTAACTCCCAAACCGCTGCGCAGAAGTCAACCAAACTTCACCCATTAGTGTATTGTATCACAATCTAGTAGTTACATGTGAAAATTTGGTTCTAGGACATTTGATTTGAGCGCAATCCTCAAACTTAGGTCAAAAAAGCCATTTAAGCCTTTTCACAGTGAGATCTATGCGATATGGCCGAGAAATGTAATTTTGATGTTAACTCCCAAACCGCTGCGCAGAAGTCAACCAAACTTCACCCAATAGTGTATTGTATCACATTCTAGTAGTTACATTTGAAAATTTCGTTCTAGGACATTTGGTTTGAGCGCAATCATTAAACTTAGGTCAAAAAAGCCATTTAAGCCTTTTCACAGTGAGATCTATGCGATATGGCCGAGAAATGTAATTTTGATGTTAACTCCCAAACCGCTGCGCAGAAGTCAACTAAACTTCACCCAATAGTGTATTGTATCACATTCTAGTAGTTACATTTGAAAATTTCGTTCTAGGACATTTGGTTTGAGCGCAATCATTAAACTTAATTAAAAAAGTCATTTAAGCCTTTTCACAGTGAGATCTATGCGATATGGCCGAGAAATGTAATTTTGATGTTAACTCCCAAACCGCTGCGCAGAAGTCAACCAAACTTCACCCAATAGTGTATTGTATCACATTCTAGTAGTTACATTTGAAAATTTCGTTCTAGGACATTTGGTTTGAGCGCAATCTTTAAACTTAGGTCAAAAAAGCCATTTAAGCCTTTTCACAGTGAGATCTATGCGATATGGCCGAGAAATGTAATTTTGATGTTAACTCCCAAACCGCTGCGCAGAAGTCAACCAAACTTCACCCAATAGTGTATTGTATCACAATCTAGTAGTTACATTTGAAAATTTTGTTCTAGGACATTTTGTTTGAACGCAATCATCAAACTTAATTAAAAAAGTCATTTAAGCCTTTTCACAGTGAGATCTATGCGATATGGCCGAGAAATGTAATTTTGATGTTAACTCCCAAACCGCTGCGCAGAAGTCAACCAAACTTCACCCAATAGTGTATTGTATCACAATCTAGTAGTTACATTTGGAAATTTGGTTCTTGGACATTTGATTTGAGCACAATCCTCAAACTTAGGTCAAAAAAGCCATTTAAGCCTTTTCACAGTGAGATCTATGCGATATGGCCGAGAAATGTAATTTTGATGTTAACTCCCAAACCGCTGCGCAGAAGTCAACCAAACTTCACCCAATAGTGTATTGTATCACAATCTAATAGTTACATTTGAAAATTTTGTTCTAGGACATTTTGTTTGAACGCAATCATCAAACTTAATTAAAAAAGTCATTTAAGCCTTTTCACAGTGAGATCTATGCGATATGGCCGAGAAATGTAATTTTGATGTTAACTCCCAAACCGCTGCGCAGAAGTCAACCAAACTTCACCCAATAGTGTATTGTATCACATTCTAGTAGTTACATTTGAAAATTTCGTTCTAGGACATTTGGTTTGAGCGCAATCATTAAACTTAGGTCAAAAAAGCCATTTAAGCCTTTTCACAGTGAGATCTATGCGATATGGCCGAGAAATGTAATTTTGATGTTAACTCCCAAACCGCTGCGCAGAAGTCAACCAAACTTCACCCAATAGTGTATTGTATCACAATCTAGTAGTTACATTTGAAAATTTTGTTCTAGGAAATTTTGTTTGAGCGCAATCATCAAACTTAATTAAAAAAGTCATTTAAGCCTTTTCACAGTGAGATCTATGCGATATGGCCGAGAAATGTAATTTTGATGTTAACTCCCAAACCGCTGCGCAGAAATCAACCAAACTTCACCCATTAGTGTATTGTATCACAATCTAGTAGTTACATGTGAAAATTTGGTTCTAGGACATTTGATTTGAGCGCAATCCTCAAACTTAGGTCAAAAAAGCCATTTAAGCCTTTTCACAGTGAGATCTATGCGATATGGCCGAGAAATGTAATTTTGATGTTAACTCCCAAACCGCTGCGCAGAAGTCAACCAAACTTCACCCAATAGTGTATTGTATCACAATCTAGTAGTTACATTTGGAAATTTGGTTCTTGGACATTTGATTTGAGCGCAATCCTCAAACTTAGGTCAAAAAAGCCATTTAAGCCTTTTCACAGTGAGATCTATGCGATATGGCCGAGAAATGTAATTTTGATGTTAACTCCCAAACCGCTGCGCAGAAGTCAACCAAACTTCACCCAATAGTGTATTGTATCACAATCTAGTAGTTACATTTGAAAATTTTGTTCTAGGAAATTTTGTTTGAGCGCAATCATCAAACTTAATTAAAAATGTCATTTAAGCCTTTTCACAGTGAGATCTATGCGATATGGCCGAGAAATGTAATTTTGATGTTAACTCCCAAACCGCTGCGCAGAAGTCAACCAAACTTCACCCATTAGTGTATTGTATCACAATCTAGTAGTTACATGTGAAAATTTGGTTCTAGGACATTTGATTTGAGCGCAATCCTCAAACTTAGGTCAAAAAAGCCATTTAAGCCTTTTCACAGTGAGATCTATGCGATATGGCCGAGAAATGTAATTTTGATGTTAACTCCCAAACCGCTGCGCAGAAGTCAACCAAACTTCACCCAATAGTGTATTGTATCACATTCTAGTAGTTACATTTGAAAATTTCGTTCTAGGACATTTGGTTTGAGCGCAATCATTAAACTTAGGTCAAAAAAGCCATTTAAGCCTTTTCACAGTGAGATCTATGCGATATGGCCGAGAAATGTAATTTTGATGTTAACTCCCAAACCGCTGCGCAGAAGTCAACTAAACTTCACCCAATAGTGTATTGTATCACATTCTAGTAGTTACATTTGAAAATTTCGTTCTAGGACATTTGGTTTGAGCGCAATCATTAAACTTAATTAAAAAAGTCATTTAAGCCTTTTCACAGTGAGATCTATGCGATATGGCCGAGAAATGTAATTTTGATGTTAACTCCCAAACCGCTGCGCAGAAGTCAACCAAACTTCACCCAATAGTGTATTGTATCACATTCTAGTAGTTACATTTGAAAATTTCGTTCTAGGACATTTGGTTTGAGCGCAATCTTTAAACTTAGGTCAAAAAAGCCATTTAAGCCTTTTCACAGTGAGATCTATGCGATATGGCCGAGAAATGTAATTTTGATGTTAACTCCCAAACCGCTGCGCAGAAGTCAACCAAACTTCACCCAATAGTGTATTGTATCACAATCTAGTAGTTACATTTGAAAATTTTGTTCTAGGACATTTTGTTTGAACGCAATCATCAAACTTAATTAAAAAAGTCATTTAAGCCTTTTCACAGTGAGATCTATGCGATATGGCCGAGAAATGTAATTTTGATGTTAACTCCCAAACCGCTGCGCAGAAGTCAACCAAACTTCACCCAATAGTGTATTGTATCACAATCTAGTAGTTACATTTGGAAATTTGGTTCTTGGACATTTGATTTGAGCACAATCCTCAAACTTAGGTCAAAAAAGCCATTTAAGCCTTTTCACAGTGAGATCTATGCGATATGGCCGAGAAATGTAATTTTGATGTTAACTCCCAAACCGCTGCGCAGAAGTCAACCAAACTTCACCCAATAGTGTATTGTATCACAATCTAATAGTTACATTTGAAAATTTTGTTCTAGGACATTTTGTTTGAACGCAATCATCAAACTTAATTAAAAAAGTCATTTAAGCCTTTTCACAGTGAGATCTATGCGATATGGCCGAGAAATGTAATTTTGATGTTAACTCCCAAACCGCTGCGCAGAAGTCAACCAAACTTCACCCAATAGTGTATTGTATCACATTCTAGTAGTTACATTTGAAAATTTCGTTCTAGGACATTTGGTTTGAGCGCAATCATTAAACTTAGGTCAAAAAAGCCATTTAAGCCTTTTCACAGTGAGATCTATGCGATATGGCCGAGAAATGTAATTTTGATGTTAACTCCCAAACCGCTGCGCAGAAGTCAACCAAACTTCACCCAATAGTGTATTGTATCACAATCTAGTAGTTACATTTGAAAATTTTGTTGTAGGAAATTTTGTTTGAGCGCAATCATCAAACTTAATTAAAAAAGTCATTTAAGCCTTTTCACAGTGAGATCTATGCGATATGGCCGAGAAATGTAATTTTGATGTTAACTCCCAAACCGCTGCGCAGAAATCAACCAAACTTCACCCATTAGTGTATTGTATCACAATCTAGTAGTTACATGTGAAAATTTGGTTCTAGGACATTTGATTTGAGCGCAATCCTCAAACTTAGGTCAAAAAAGCCATTTAAGCCTTTTCACAGTGAGATCTATGCGATATGGCCGAGAAATGTAATTTTGATGTTAACTCCCAAACCGCTGCGCAGAAGTCAACCAAACTTCACCCAATAGTGTATTGTATCACAATCTAGTAGTTACATTTGGAAATTTGGTTCTTGGACATTTGATTTGAGCGCAATCCTCAAACTTAGGTCAAAAAAGCCATTTAAGCCTTTTCACAGTGAGATCTATGCGATATGGCCGAGAAATGTAATTTTGATGTTAACTCCCAAACCGCTGCGCAGAAGTCAACCAAACTTCACCCAATAGTGTATTGTATCACAATCTAGTAGTTACATTTGAAAATTTTGTTCTAGGAAATTTTGTTTGAGCGCAATCATCAAACTTAATTAAAAATGTCATTTAAGCCTTTTCACAGTGAGATCTATGCGATATGGCCGAGAAATGTAATTTTGATGTTAACTCCCAAACCGCTGCGCAGAAGTCAACCAAACTTCACCCATTAGTGTATTGTATCACAATCTAGTAGTTACATGTGAAAATTTGGTTCTAGGACATTTGATTTGAGCGCAATCCTCAAACTTAGGTCAAAAAAGCCATTTAAGCCTTTTCACAGTGAGATCTATGCGATATGGCCGAGAAATGTAATTTTGATGTTAACTCCCAAACCGCTGCGCAGAAGTCAACCAAACTTCACCCAATAGTGTATTGTATCACATTCTAGTAGTTACATTTGAAAATTTCGTTCTAGGACATTTGGTTTGAGCGCAATCATTAAACTTAGGTCAAAAAAGCCATTTAAGCCTTTTCACAGTGAGATCTATGCGATATGGCCGAGAAATGTAATTTTGATGTTAACTCCCAAACCGCTGCGCAGAAGTCAACTAAACTTCACCCAATAGTGTATTGTATCACATTCTAGTAGTTACATTTGAAAATTTCGTTCTAGGACATTTGGTTTGAGCGCAATCATTAAACTTAATTAAAAAAGTCATTTAAGCCTTTTCACAGTGAGATCTATGCGATATGGCCGAGAAATGTAATTTTGATGTTAACTCCCAAACCGCTGCGCAGAAGTCAACCAAACTTCACCCAATAGTGTATTGTATCACATTCTAGTAGTTACATTTGAAAATTTCGTTCTAGGACATTTGGTTTGAGCGCAATCTTTAAACTTAGGTCAAAAAAGCCATTTAAGCCTTTTCACAGTGAGATCTATGCGATATGGCCGAGAAATGTAATTTTGATGTTAACTCCCAAACCGCTGCGCAGAAGTCAACCAAACTTCACCCAATAGTGTATTGTATCACAATCTAGTAGTTACATTTGAAAATTTTGTTCTAGGACATTTTGTTTGAACGCAATCATCAAACTTAATTAAAAAAGTCATTTAAGCCTTTTCACAGTGAGATCTATGCGATATGGCCGAGAAATGTAATTTTGATGTTAACTCCCAAACCGCTGCGCAGAAGTCAACCAAACTTCACCCAATAGTGTATTGTATCACAATCTAGTAGTTACATTTGGAAATTTGGTTCTTGGACATTTGATTTGAGCACAATCCTCAAACTTAGGTCAAAAAAGCCATTTAAGCCTTTTCACAGTGAGATCTATGCGATATGGCCGAGAAATGTAATTTTGATGTTAACTCCCAAACCGCTGCGCAGAAGTCAACCAAACTTCACCCAATAGTGTATTGTATCACAATCTAATAGTTACATTTGAAAATTTTGTTCTAGGACATTTTGTTTGAACGCAATCATCAAACTTAATTAAAAAAGTCATTTAAGCCTTTTCACAGTGAGATCTATGCGATATGGCCGAGAAATGTAATTTTGATGTTAACTCCCAAACCGCTGCGCAGAAGTCAACCAAACTTCACCCAATAGTGTATTGTATCACATTCTAGTAGTTACATTTGAAAATTTCGTTCTAGGACATTTGGTTTGAGCGCAATCATTAAACTTAGGTCAAAAAAGCCATTTAAGCCTTTTCACAGTGAGATCTATGCGATATGGCCGAGAAATGTAATTTTGATGTTAACTCCCAAACCGCTGCGCAGAAGTCAACCAAACTTCACCCAATAGTGTATTGTATCACAATCTAGTAGTTACATTTGAAAATTTTGTTCTAGGAAATTTTGTTTGAGCGCAATCATCAAACTTAATTAAAAAAGTCATTTAAGCCTTTTCACAGTGAGATCTATGCGATATGGCCGAGAAATGTAATTTTGATGTTAACTCCCAAACCGCTGCGCAGAAATCAACCAAACTTCACCCATTAGTGTATTGTATCACAATCTAGTAGTTACATGTGAAAATTTGGTTCTAGGACATTTGATTTGAGCGCAATCCTCAAACTTAGGTCAAAAAAGCCATTTAAGCCTTTTCACAGTGAGATCTATGCGATATGGCCGAGAAATGTAATTTTGATGTTAACTCCCAAACCGCTGCGCAGAAGTCAACCAAACTTCACCCAATAGTGTATTGTATCACAATCTAGTAGTTACATTTGGAAATTTGGTTCTTGGACATTTGATTTGAGCGCAATCCTCAAACTTAGGTCAAAAAAGCCATTTAAGCCTTTTCACAGTGAGATCTATGCGATATGGCCGAGAAATGTAATTTTGATGTTAACTCCCAAACCGCTGCGCAGAAGTCAACCAAACTTCACCCAATAGTGTCTTGTATCACAATCTAGTAGTTACATTTGAAAATTTTGTTCTAGGAAATTTTGTTTGAGCGCAATCATCAAACTTAATTAAAAATGTCATTTAAGCCTTTTCACAGTGAGATCTATGCGATATGGCCGAGAAATGTAATTTTGATGTTAACTCCCAAACCGCTGCGCAGAAGTCAACCAAACTTCACCCATTAGTGTATTGTATCACAATCTAGTAGTTACATGTGAAAATTTGGTTCTAGGACATTTGATTTGAGCGCAATCCTCAAACTTAGGTCAAAAAAGCCATTTAAGCCTTTTCACAGTGAGATCTATGCGATATGGCCGAGAAATGTAATTTTGATGTTAACTCCCAAACCGCTGCGCAGAAGTCAACCAAACTTCACCCATTAGTGTATTGTATCACAATCTAGTAGTTACATGTGAAAATTTGGTTCTAGGACATTTGATTTGAGCGCAATCCTCAAACTTAGGTCAAAAAAGCCATTTAAGCCTTTTCACAGTGAGATCTATGCGATATGGCCGAGAAATGTAATTTTGATGTTAACTCCCAAACCGCTGCGCAGAAGTCAACCAAACTTCACCCAATAGTGTATTGTATCACAATCTAGTAGTTACATTTGGAAATTTGGTTCTTGGACATTTGATTTGAGCGCAATCCTCAAACTTAGGTCAAAAAAGCCATTTAAGCCTTTTCACAGTGAGATCTATGCGATATGGCCGAGAAATGTAATTTTGATGTTAACTCCCAAACCGCTGCGCAGAAGTCAACCAAACTTCACCCAATAGTGTATTGTATCACAATCTAGTAGTTACATTTGAAAATTTTGTTCTAGGAAATTTTGTTTGAGCGCAATCATCAAACTTAATTAAAAATGTCATTTAAGCCTTTTCACAGTGAGATCTATGCGATATGGCCGAGAAATGTAATTTTGATGTTAACTCCCAAACCGCTGCGCAGAAGTCAACCAAACTTCACCCATTAGTGTATTGTATCACAATCTAGTAGTTACATGTGAAAATTTGGTTCTAGGACATTTGATTTGAGCGCAATCCTCAAACTTAGGTCAAAAAAGCCATTTAAGCCTTTTCACAGTGAGATCTATGCGATATGGCCGAGAAATGTAATTTTGATGTTAACTCCCAAACCGCTGCGCAGAAGTCAACCAAACTTCACCCAATAGTGTATTGTATCACATTCTAGTAGTTACATTTGAAAATTTCGTTCTAGGACATTTGGTTTGAGCGCAATCATTAAACTTAGGTCAAAAAAGCCATTTAAGCCTTTTCACAGTGAGATCTATGCGATATGGCCGAGAAATGTAATTTTGATGTTAACTCCCAAACCGCTGCGCAGAAGTCAACTAAACTTCACCCAATAGTGTATTGTATCACATTCTAGTAGTTACATTTGAAAATTTCGTTCTAGGACATTTGGTTTGAGCGCAATCATTAAACTTAATTAAAAAAGTCATTTAAGCCTTTTCACAGTGAGATCTATGCGATATGGCCGAGAAATGTAATTTTGATGTTAACTCCCAAACCGCTGCGCAGAAGTCAACCAAACTTCACCCAATAGTGTATTGTATCACATTCTAGTAGTTACATTTGAAAATTTCGTTCTAGGACATTTGGTTTGAGCGCAATCTTTAAACTTAGGTCAAAAAAGCCATTTAAGCCTTTTCACAGTGAGATCTATGCGATATGGCCGAGAAATGTAATTTTGATGTTAACTCCCAAACCGCTGCGCAGAAGTCAACCAAACTTCACCCAATAGTGTATTGTATCACAATCTAGTAGTTACATTTGAAAATTTTGTTCTAGGACATTTTGTTTGAACGCAATCATCAAACTTAATTAAAAAAGTCATTTAAGCCTTTTCACAGTGAGATCTATGCGATATGGCCGAGAAATGTAATTTTGATGTTAACTCCCAAACCGCTGCGCAGAAGTCAACCAAACTTCACCCAATAGTGTATTGTATCACAATCTAGTAGTTACATTTGGAAATTTGGTTCTTGGACATTTGATTTGAGCACAATCCTCAAACTTAGGTCAAAAAAGCCATTTAAGCCTTTTCACAGTGAGATCTATGCGATATGGCCGAGAAATGTAATTTTGATGTTAACTCCCAAACCGCTGCGCAGAAGTCAACCAAACTTCACCCAATAGTGTATTGTATCACAATCTAATAGTTACATTTGAAAATTTTGTTCTAGGACATTTTGTTTGAACGCAATCATCAAACTTAATTAAAAAAGTCATTTAAGCCTTTTCACAGTGAGATCTATGCGATATGGCCGAGAAATGTAATTTTGATGTTAACTCCCAAACCGCTGCGCAGAAGTCAACCAAACTTCACCCAATAGTGTATTGTATCACATTCTAGTAGTTACATTTGAAAATTTCGTTCTAGGACATTTGGTTTGAGCGCAATCATTAAACTTAGGTCAAAAAAGCCATTTAAGCCTTTTCACAGTGAGATCTATGCGATATGGCCGAGAAATGTAATTTTGATGTTAACTCCCAAACCGCTGCGCAGAAGTCAACCAAACTTCACCCAATAGTGTATTGTATCACAATCTAGTAGTTACATTTGAAAATTTTGTTGTAGGAAATTTTGTTTGAGCGCAATCATCAAACTTAATTAAAAAAGTCATTTAAGCCTTTTCACAGTGAGATCTATGCGATATGGCCGAGAAATGTAATTTTGATGTTAACTCCCAAACCGCTGCGCAGAAATCAACCAAACTTCACCCATTAGTGTATTGTATCACAATCTAGTAGTTACATGTGAAAATTTGGTTCTAGGACATTTGATTTGAGCGCAATCCTCAAACTTAGGTCAAAAAAGCCATTTAAGCCTTTTCACAGTGAGATCTATGCGATATGGCCGAGAAATGTAATTTTGATGTTAACTCCCAAACCGCTGCGCAGAAGTCAACCAAACTTCACCCAATAGTGTATTGTATCACAATCTAGTAGTTACATTTGGAAATTTGGTTCTTGGACATTTGATTTGAGCGCAATCCTCAAACTTAGGTCAAAAAAGCCATTTAAGCCTTTTCACAGTGAGATCTATGCGATATGGCCGAGAAATGTAATTTTGATGTTAACTCCCAAACCGCTGCGCAGAAGTCAACCAAACTTCACCCAATAGTGTATTGTATCACAATCTAGTAGTTACATTTGAAAATTTTGTTCTAGGAAATTTTGTTTGAGCGCAATCATCAAACTTAATTAAAAATGTCATTTAAGCCTTTTCACAGTGAGATCTATGCGATATGGCCGAGAAATGTAATTTTGATGTTAACTCCCAAACCGCTGCGCAGAAGTCAACCAAACTTCACCCATTAGTGTATTGTATCACAATCTAGTAGTTACATGTGAAAATTTGGTTCTAGGACATTTGATTTGAGCGCAATCCTCAAACTTAGGTCAAAAAAGCCATTTAAGCCTTTTCACAGTGAGATCTATGCGATATGGCCGAGGAATGTAATTTTGATGTTAACTCCCAAACCGCTGCGCAGAAGTCAACCAAACTTCACCCAATAGTGTATTGTATCACATTCTAGTAGTTACATTTGAAAATTTCGTTCTAGGACATTTGGTTTGAGCGCAATCATTAAACTTAGGTCAAAAAAGCCATTTAAGCCTTTTCACAGTGAGATCTATGCGATATGGCCGAGAAATGTAATTTTGATGTTAACTCCCAAACCGCTGCGCAGAAGTCAACTAAACTTCACCCAATAGTGTATTGTATCACATTCTAGTAGTTACATTTGAAAATTTCGTTCTAGGACATTTGGTTTGAGCGCAATCCTTAAACTTAATTAAAAAAGTCATTTAAGCCTTTTCACAGTGAGATCTATGCGATATGGCCGAGAAATGTAATTTTGAGGTTAACTCCCAAACCGCTGCGCAGAAGTCAACCAAACTTCACCCATTAGTGTATTGTATCACAATCTAGTAATTACATGTGGAAATTTGGTTCTAGGACATTTGATTTGAGCGCAATCCTCAAACTTAGGTCAAAAAAGCCATTTAAGCCTTTTCACAGTGAGATCTATGCGATATGGCCGAGAAATGTAATTTTGATGTTAACTCCCAAACCGCTGCGCAGAAGTCAACCAAACTTCACCCAATAGTGTATTGTATCACAATCTAGTAGTTACATTTGAAAATTTTGTTCTATGACATTTTGTTTGAACGCAATCATCAAACTTAATTAAAAAAGTCATTTAAGCCTTTTCACAGTGAGATCTATGCGATATGGCCGAGAAATGTAATTTTGATGTTAACTCCCAAACCGCTGCGCAGAAGTCAACCAAACTTCACCCATTAGTGTATTGTATCACAATCTAGTAGTTACATGTGGAAATTTGGTTATTGGACATTTGGTTTGAGCGCAATCATTAAACTTAGGTCAAAAAAGCCATTTAAGCCTTTTCACAGTGAGATCTATGCGATATGGCCGAGAAATGTAATTTTGATGTTAACTCCCAAACCGCTGCGCAGAAGTCAACCAAACTTCACCCAATAGTGTATTGTATCACAATCTAGTAGTTACATTTGAAAATTTTGTTCTAGGAAATTTTGTTTGAGCGCAATCATCAAACTTAATTAAAAAAGTCATTTAAGCCTTTTCACAGTGAGATCTATACGATATGGCCGAGAAATGTAATTTTGATGTTAACTCCCAAACCTCTGCGCAGAAGTCAACCAAACTTCACCCATTAGTGTATTGTATCACAATCTAGTAGTTACATGTGGAAATTTGGTTCTAGGACATTTGATTTGAGCGCAATCCTCAAACTTAGGTCAAAAAAGCCATTTAAGCCTTTTCACAGTGAGATCTATGCGATATGGCCGAGAAATGTAATTTTGATGTTAACTCCCAAACCGCTGCGCAGAAGTCAACCAAACTTCACCCAATAGTGTATTGTATCACATTCTAGTAGTTACATTTGAAAATTTCGTTCTAGGACATTTGGTTTGAGCGCAATCTTTAAACTTAGGTCAAAAAAGCCATTTAAGCCTTTTCACAGTGAGATCTATGCGATATGGCCGAGAAATGTAATTTTGATGTTAACTCCCAAACCGCTGCGCAGAAGTCAACCAAACTTCACCCAATAGTGTATTGTATCACAATCTAGTAGTTACATTTGAAAATTTTGTTCTAGGACATTTTGTTTGAACGCAATCATCAAACTTAATTAAAAAAGTCATTTAAGCCTTTTCACAGTGAGATCTGTGCGATATGGCCGAGAAATGTAATTTTGATGTTAACTCCCAAACCGCTGCGCAGAAGTCAACCAAACTTCACCCAATAGTGTATTGTATCAAAATCTAGTAGTTACATTTGGAAATTTGGTTCTTGGACATTTGATTTGAGCGCAATCCTCAAACTTAGGTCAAAAAAGCCATTTAAGCCTTTTCACAGTGAGATCTGTGCGATATGGCCGAGAAATGTAATTTTGATGTTAACTCCCAAACCGCTGCGCAGAAGTCAACCAAACTTCACCCAATAGTGTATTGTATCAAAATCTAGTAGTTACATTTGAAAATTTTGTTCTAGGACATTTTGTTTGAACGCAATCATCAAACTTAATTAAAAAAGTCATTTAAGCCTTTTCACAGTGAGATCTGTGCGATATGGCCGAGAAATGTAATTTTGATGTTAACTCCCAAACCGCTGCGCAGAAGTCAACCAAACTTCACCCAATAGTGTATTGTATCAAAATCTAGTAGTTACATTTGGAAATTTGGTTCTTGGACATTTGATTTGAGCGCAATCCTCAAACTTAGGTCAAAAAAGCCATTTAAGCCTTTTCACAGTGAGATCTATGCGATATGGCCGAGAAATGTAATTTTGATGTTAACTCCCAAACCGCTGCGCAGAAGTCAACCAAACTTCACCCAATAGTGTATTGTATCACATTCTAGTAGTTACATTTGAAAATTTCGTTCTAGGACATTTGGTTTGAGCGCAATCATTAAACTTAGGTCAAAAAAGCCATTTAAGCCTTTTCACAGTGAGATCTATGCGATATGGCCCTGAAATGTAATTTTGATGTTAACTCCCAAACCGCTGCGCAGAAGTCAACTAAACTTCACCCAATAGTGTATTGTATCACATTCTAGTAGTTACATTTGAAAATTTCGTTCTAGGACATTTGGTTTGAGCGCAATCATTAAACTTAATTAAAAAAGTCATTTAAGCCTTTTCACAGTGAGATCTATGCGATATGGCCGAGAAATGTAATTTTGATGTTAACTCCCAAACCGCTGCGCAGAAGTCAACCAAACTTCACCCATTAGTGTATTGTATCACAATCTAGTAATTACATGTGGAAATTTGGTTCTAGGACATTTGATTTGAGCGCAATCCTCAAACTTAGGTCAAAAAAGCCATTTAAGCCTTTTCACAGTGAGATCTATGCGATATGGCCGAGAAATGTAATTTTGATGTTAACTCCCAAACCGCTGCGCAGAAGTCAACCAAACTTCACCCAATAGTGTATTGTATCACAATCTAGTAGTTACATTTGAAAATTTTGTTCTATGACATTTTGTTTGAACGCAATCATCAAACTTAATTAAAAAAGTCATTTAAGCCTTTTCACAGTGAGATCTATGCGATATGGCCGAGAAATGTAATTTTGATGTTAACTCCCAAACCGCTGCGCAGAAGTCAACCAAACTTCACCCATTAGTGTATTGTATCACAATCTAGTAGTTACATGTGGAAATTTGGTTATTGGACATTTGGTTTGAGCGCAATCATTAAACTTAGGTCAAAAAAGCCATTTAAGCCTTTTCACAGTGAGATCTATGCGATATGGCCGAGAAATGTAATTTTGATGTTAACTCCCAAACCGCTGCGCAGAAGTCAACCAAACTTCACCCAATAGTGTATTGTATCACAATCTAGTAGTTACATTTGAAAATTTTGTTCTAGGAAATTTTGTTTGAGCGCAATCATCAAACTTAATTAAAAAAGTCATTTAAGCCTTTTCACAGTGAGATCTATACGATATGGCCGAGAAATGTAATTTTGATGTTAACTCCCAAACCTCTGCGCAGAAGTCAACCAAACTTCACCCATTAGTGTATTGTATCACAATCTAGTAGTTACATGTGGAAATTTGGTTCTAGGACATTTGATTTGAGCGCAATCCTCAAACTTAGGTCAAAAAAGCCATTTAAGCCTTTTCACAGTGAGATCTATGCGATATGGCCGAGAAATGTAATTTTGATGTTAACTCCCAAACCGCTGCGCAGAAGTCAACCAAACTTCACCCAATAGTGTATTGTATCACATTCTAGTAGTTACATTTGAAAATTTCGTTCTAGGACATTTGGTTTGAGCGCAATCTTTAAACTTAGGTCAAAAAAGCCATTTAAGCCTTTTCACAGTGAGATCTATGCGATATGGCCGAGAAATGTAATTTTGATGTTAACTCCCAAACCGCTGCGCAGAAGTCAACCAAACTTCACCCAATAGTGTATTGTATCACAATCTAGTAGTTACATTTGAAAATTTTGTTCTAGGACATTTTGTTTGAACGCAATCATCAAACTTAATTAAAAAAGTCATTTAAGCCTTTTCACAGTGAGATCTGTGCGATATGGCCGAGAAATGTAATTTTGATGTTAACTCCCAAACCGCTGCGCAGAAGTCAACCAAACTTCACCCAATAGTGTATTGTATCAAAATCTAGTAGGTACATTTGGAAATTTGGTTCTTGGACATTTGATTTGAGCGCAATCCTCAAACTTAGGTCAAAAAAGCCATTTAAGCCTTTTCACAGTGAGATCTATGCGATATGGCCGAGAAATGTAATTTTGATGTTAACTCCCAAACCGCTGCGCAGAAGTCAACCAAACTTCACCCAATAGTGTATTGTATCACAATCTAATAGTTACATTTGAAAATTTTGTTCTAGGACATTTTGTTTGAACGCAATCATCAAACTTAATTAAAAAAGTCATTTAAGCCTTTTCACAGTGAGATCTATGCGATATGGCCGAGAAATGTAATTTTGATGTTAACTCCCAAACCGCTGCGCAGAAGTCAACCAAACTTCACCCAATAGTGTATTGTTTCACATTCTAGTAGTTACATTTGAAAATTTCGTTCTAGGACATTTGGTTTGAGCGCAATCATTAAACTTAGGTCAAAAAAGCCATTTAAGCCTTTTCACAGTGAGATCTATGCGATATGGCCGAGAAATGTAATTTTGATGTTAACTCCCAAACCGCTGCGCAGAAGTCAACCAAACTTCACCCAATAGTGTATTGTATCACAATCTAGTAGTTACATTTGAAAATTTTGTTCTAGGAAATTTTGTTTGAGCGCAATCATCAAACTTAATTAAAAAAGTCATTTAAGCCTTTTCACAGTGAGATCTATGCGATATGGCCGAGAAATGTAATTTTGATGTTAACTCCCAAACCGCTGCGCAGAAATCAACCAAACTTCACCCATTAGTGTATTGTATCACAATCTAGTAGTTACATGTGAAAATTTGGTTCTAGGACATTTGATTTGAGCGCAATCCTCAAACTTAGGTCAAAAAAGCCATTTAAGCCTTTTCACAGTGAGATCTATGCGATATGGCCGAGAAATGTAATTTTGATGTTAACTCCCAAACCGCTGCGCAGAAGTCAACCAAACTTCACCCAATAGTGTATTGTATCACAATCTAGTAGTTACATTTGGAAATTTGGTTCTTGGACATTTGATTTGAGCGCAATCCTCAAACTTAGGTCAAAAAAGCCATTTAAGCCTTTTCACAGTGAGATCTATGCGATATGGCCGAGAAATGTAATTTTGATGTTAACTCCCAAACCGCTGCGCAGAAGTCAACCAAACTTCACCCAATAGTGTATTGTATCACAATCTAGTAGTTACATTTGAAAATTTTGTTCTAGGAAATTTTGTTTGAGCGCAATCATCAAACTTAATTAAAAATGTCATTTAAGCCTTTTCACAGTGAGATCTATGCGATATGGCCGAGAAATGTAATTTTGATGTTAACTCCCAAACCGCTGCGCAGAAGTCAACCAAACTTCACCCATTAGTGTATTGTATCACAATCTAGTAGTTACATGTGAAAATTTGGTTCTAGGACATTTGATTTGAGCGCAATCCTCAAACTTAGGTCAAAAAAGCCATTTAAGCCTTTTCACAGTGAGATCTATGCGATATGGCCGA
Source organism: Corythoichthys intestinalis (assembly GCF_030265065.1). Classification (NCBI taxonomy): domain Eukaryota; kingdom Metazoa; phylum Chordata; class Actinopteri; order Syngnathiformes; family Syngnathidae; genus Corythoichthys; species Corythoichthys intestinalis. The sequence goes on along the minus strand of NW_026651600.1, from coordinate 344,914 downwards.
GAAATGTAATTTTGATGTTAACTCCCAAACCGCTGCGCAGAAGTCAACCAAACTTCACCCAATAGTGTATTGTATCACATTCTAGTAGTTACATTTGAAAATTTCGTTCTAGGACATTTGGTTTGAGCGCAATCATTAAACTTAGGTCAAAAAAGCCATTTAAGCCTTTTCACAGTGAGATCTATGCGATATGGCCGAGAAATGTAATTTTGATGTTAACTCCCAAACCGCTGCGCAGAAGTCAACTAAACTTCACCCAATAGGGTATTGTATCACATTCTAGTAGTTACATTTGAAAATTTCGTTCTAGGACATTTGGTTTGAGCGCAATCATTAAACTTAATTAAAAAAGTCATTTAAGCCTTTTCACAGTGAGATCTATGCGATATGGCCGAGAAATGTAATTTTGATGTTAACTCCCAAACCGCTGCGCAGAAGTCAACCAAACTTCACCCATTAGTGTATTGTATCACAATCTAGTAATTACATGTGGAAATTTGGTTCTAGGACATTTGATTTGAGCGCAATCCTCAAACTTAGGTCAAAAAAGCCATTTAAGCCTTTTCACAGTGAGATCTATGCGATATGGCCGAGAAATGTAATTTTGATGTTAACTCCCAAACCGCTGCGCAGAAGTCAACCAAACTTCACCCAATAGTGTATTGTATCACAATCTAGTAGTTACATTTGAAAATTTTGTTCTATGAAATTTTGTTTGAACGCAATCATCAAACTTAATTAAAAAAGTCATTTAAGCCTTTTCACAGTGAGATCTATGCGATATGGCCGAGAAATGTAATTTTGATGTTAACTCCCAAACCGCTGCGCAGAAGTCAACCAAACTTCACCCATTAGTGTATTGTATCACAATCTAGTAGTTACATGTGGAAATTTGGTTATTGGACATTTGGTTTGAGCGCAATCATTAAACTTAGGTCAAAAAAGCCATTTAAGCCTTTTCACAGTGAGATCTATGCGATATGGCCGAGAAATGTAATTTTGATGTTAACTCCCAAACCGCTGCGCAGAAGTCAACCAAACTTCACCCAATAGTGTATTGTATCACAATCTAGTAGTTACATTTGAAAATTTTGTTCTAGGAAATTTTGTTTGAGCGCAATCATCAAACTTAATTAAAAAAGTCATTTAAGCCTTTTCACAGTGAGATCTATGCGATATGGCCGAGAAATGTAATTTTGATGTTAACTCCCAAACCTCTGCGCAGAAGTCAACCAAACTTCACCCATTAGTGTATTGTATCACAATCTAGTAGTTACATGTGGAAATTTGGTTCTAGGACATTTGATTTGAGCGCAATCCTCAAACTTAGGTCAAAAAAGCCATTTAAGCCTTTTCACAGTGAGATCTATGCGATATGGCCGAGAAATGTAATTTTGATGTTAACTCCCAAACCGCTGCGCAGAAGTCAACCAAACTTCACCCAATAGTGTATTGTATCACAATCTAGTAGTTACATTTGAAAATTTTGTTCTATGACATTTTGTTTGAACGCAATCATCAAACTTAATTAAAAAAGTCATTTAAGCCTTTTCACAGTGAGATCTATGCGATATGGCCGAGAAATGTAATTTTGATGTTAACTCCCAAACCGCTGCGCAGAAGTCAACCAAACTTCACCCATTAGTGTATTGTATCACAATCTAGTAGTTACATGTGGAAATTTGGTTCTAGGACATTTGATTTGAGCGCAATCCTCAAACTTAGGTCAAAAAAGCCATTTAAGCCTTTTCACAGTGAGATCTATGCGATATGGCCGAGAAATGTAATTTTGATGTTAACTCCCAAACCGCTGCGCAGAAGTCAACCAAACTTCACCCATTAGTGTATTGTATCACAATCTAGTAGTTACATGTGGAAATTTGGTTCTAGGACATTTGATTTGAGCGCAATCCTCAAACTTAGGTCAAAAAAGCCATTTAAGCCTTTTCACAGTGAGATCTATGCGATATGGCCGAGAAATGTAATTTTGATGTTAACTCCCAAACCGCTGCGCAGAAGTCAACCAAACTTCACCCAATAGTGTATTGTATCACAATCTAGTAGTTACATTTGAAAATTTTGTTCTATGACATTTTGTTTGAACGCAATCATCAAACTTAATTAAAAAAGTCATTTAAGCCTTTTCACAGTGAGATCTATGCGATATGGCCGAGAAATGTAATTTTGATGTTAACTCCCAAACCGCTGCGCAGAAGTCAACCAAACTTCACCCATTAGTGTATTGTATCACAATCTAGTAGTTACATGTGGAAATTTGGTTCTAGGACATTTGATTTGAGCGCAATCCTCAAACTTAGGTCAAAAAAGCCATTTAAGCCTTTTCACAGTGAGATCTATGCGATATGGCCGAGAAATGTAATTTTGATGTTAACTCCCAAACCGCTGCGCAGAAGTCAACCAAACTTCACCCAATAGTGTATTGTATCACATTCTAGTAGTTACATTAGAAAATTTCGTTCTAGGACATTTGGTTTGAGCGCAATCTTTAAACTTAGGTCAAAAAAGCCATTTAAGCCTTTTCACAGTGAGATCTATGCGATATGGCCGAGAAATGTAATTTTGATGTTAACTCCCAAACCGCTGCGCAGAAGTCAACCAAACTTCACCCAATAGTGTATTGTATCACAATCTAGTAGTTACATTTGAAAATTTTGTTCTAGGACATTTTGTTTGAACGCAATCATCAAACTTAATTAAAAAAGTCATTTAAGCCTTTTCACAGTGAGATCTATGCGATATGGCCGAGAAATGTAATTTTGATGTTAACTCCCAAACCGCTGCGCAGAAGTCAACCAAACTTCACCCAATAGTGTATTGTATCACAATCTAGTAGTTACATTTGGAAATTTGGTTCTTGGACATTTGATTTGAGCGCAATCCTCAAACTTAGGTCAAAAAAGCCATTTAAGCCTTTTCACAGTGAGATCTATGCGATATGGCCGAGAAATGTAATTTTGATGTTAACTCCCAAACCGCTGCGCAGAAGTCAACCAAACTTCACCCAATAGTGTATTGTATCACAATCTAATAGTTACATTTGAAAATTTTGTTCTAGGACATTTTGTTTGAACGCAATCATCAAACTTAATTAAAAAAGTCATTTAAGCCTTTTCACAGTGAGATCTATGCGATATGGCCGAGAAATGTAATTTTGATGTTAACTCCCAAACCGCTGCGCAGAAGTCAACCAAACTTCACCCAATAGTGTATTGTATCACATTCTAGTAGTTACATTTGAAAATTTCGTTCTAGGACATTTGGTTTGAGCGCAATCATTAAACTTAGGTCAAAAAAGCCATTTAAGCCTTTTCACAGTGAGATCTATGCGATATGGCCGAGAAATGTAATTTTGATGTTAACTCCCAAACCGCTGCGCAGAAGTCAACCAAACTTCACCCAATAGTGTATTGTATCACAATCTAGTAGTTACATTTGAAAATTTTGTTCTAGGAAATTTTGTTTGAGCGCAATCATCAAACTTAATTAAAAAAGTCATTTAAGCCTTTTCACAGTGAGATCTATGCGATATGGCCGAGAAATGTAATTTTGATGTTAACTCCCAAACCGCTGCGCAGAAATCAACCAAACTTCACCCATTAGTGTATTGTATCACAATCTAGTAGTTACATGTGAAAATTTGGTTCTAGGACATTTGATTTGAGCGCAATCCTCAAACTTAGGTCAAAAAAGCCATTTAAGCCTTTTCACAGTGAGATCTATGCGATATGGCCGAGAAATGTAATTTTGATGTTAACTCCCAAACCGCTGCGCAGAAGTCAACCAAACTTCACCCAATAGTGTATTGTATCACAATCTAGTAGTTACATTTGGAAATTTGGTTCTTGGACATTTGATTTGAGCGCAATCCTCAAACTTAGGTCAAAAAAGCCATTTAAGCCTTTTCACAGTGAGATCTATGCGATATGGCCGAGAAATGTAATTTTGATGTTAACTCCCAAACCGCTGCGCAGAAGTCAACCAAACTTCACCCAATAGTGTATTGTATCACAATCTAGTAGTTACATTTGAAAATTTTGTTCTAGGAAATTTTGTTTGAGCGCAATCATCAAACTTAATTAAAAATGTCATTTAAGCCTTTTCACAGTGAGATCTATGCGATATGGCCGAGAAATGTAATTTTGATGTTAACTCCCAAACCGCTGCGCAGAAGTCAACCAAACTTCACCCATTAGTGTATTGTATCACAATCTAGTAGTTACATGTGAAAATTTGGTTCTAGGACATTTGATTTGAGCGCAATCCTCAAACTTAGGTCAAAAAAGCCATTTAAGCCTTTTCACAGTGAGATCTATGCGATATGGCCGAGGAATGTAATTTTGATGTTAACTCCCAAACCGCTGCGCAGAAGTCAACCAAACTTCACCCAATAGTGTATTGTATCACATTCTAGTAGTTACATTTGAAAATTTCGTTCTAGGACATTTGGTTTGAGCGCAATCATTAAACTTAGGTCAAAAAAGCCATTTAAGCCTTTTCACAGTGAGATCTATGCGATATGGCCGAGAAATGTAATTTTGATGTTAACTCCCAAACCGCTGCGCAGAAGTCAACTAAACTTCACCCAATAGTGTATTGTATCACATTCTAGTAGTTACATTTGAAAATTTCGTTCTAGGACATTTGGTTTGAGCGCAATCATTAAACTTAATTAAAAAAGTCATTTAAGCCTTTTCACAGTGAGATCTATGCGATATGGCCGAGAAATGTAATTTTGATGTTAACTCCCAAACCGCTGCGCAGAAGTCAACCAAACTTCACCCATTAGTGTATTGTATCACAATCTAGTAATTGCATGTGGAAATTTGGTTCTAGGACATTTGATTTGAGCGCAATCCTCAAACTTAGGTCAAAAAAGCCATTTAAGCCTTTTCACAGTGAGATCTATGCGATATGGCCGAGAAATGTAATTTTGATGTTAACTCCCAAACCGCTGCGCAGAAGTCAACTAAACTTCACCCAATAGTGTATTGTATCACATTCTAGTAGTTACATTTGAAAATTTCGTTCTAGGACATTTGGTTTGAGCGCAATCATTAAACTTAATTAAAAAAGTCATTTAAGCCTTTTCACAGTGAGATCTATGCGATATGGCCGAGAAATGTAATTTTGATGTTAACTCCCAAACCGCTGCGCAGAAGTCAACCAAACTTCACCCATTAGTGTATTGTATCACAATCTAGTAATTGCATGTGGAAATTTGGTTATTGGACATTTGGTTTGAGCGCAATCATTAAACTTAGGTCAAAAAAGCCATTTAAGCCTTTTCACAGTGAGATCTATGCGATATGGCCGAGAAATGTAATTTTGATGTTAACTCCCAAACCGCTGCGCAGAAGTCAACCAAACTTCACCCAATAGTGTATTGTATCACAATCTAGTAGTTACATTTGAAAATTTTGTTCTAGGAAATTTTGTTTGAGCGCAATCATCAAACTTAATTAAAAAAAGTCATTTAAGCCTTTTCACAGTGAGATCTATGCGATATGGCCGAGAAATGTAATTTTGATGTTAACTCCCAAACCTCTGCGCAGAAGTCAACCAAACTTCACCCATTAGTGTATTGTATCACAATCTAGTAGTTACATGTGGAAATTTGGTTCTAGGACATTTGATTTGAGCGCAATCCTCAAACTTAGGTCAAAAAAGCCATTTAAGCCTTTTCACAGTGAGATCTATGCGATATGGCCGAGAAATGTAATTTTGATGTTAACTCCCAAACCGCTGCGCAGAAGTCAACCAAACTTCACCCAATAGTGTATTGTATCACATTCTAGTAGTTACATTTGAAAATTTCGTTCTAGGACATTTGGTTTGAGCGCAATCTTTAAACTTAGGTCAAAAAAGCCATTTAAGCCTTTTCACAGTGAGATCTATGCGATATGGCCGAGAAATGTAATTTTGATTTTAACTCCCAAACCGCTGCGCAGAAGTCAACCAAACTTCACCCAATAGTGTATTGTATCACAATCTAGTAGTTACATTTGAAAATTTTGTTCTAGGACATTTTGTTTGAACGCAATCATCAAACTTAATTAAAAAAGTCATTTAAGCCTTTTCACAGTGAGATCTATGCGATATGGCCGAGAAATGTAATTTTGATGTTAACTCCCAAACCGCTGCGCAGAAGTCAACCAAACTTCACCCAATAGTGTATTGTATCACAATCTAGTAGTTACATTTGGAAATTTGGTTCTTGGACATTTGATTTGAGCGCAATCCTCAAACTTAGGTCAAAAAAGCCATTTAAGCCTTTTCACAGTGAGATCTATGCGATATGGCCGAGAAATGTAATTTTGATGTTAACTCCCAAACCGCTGCGCAGAAGTCAACCAAACTTCACCCAATAGTGTATTGTATCACAATCTAGTAGTTACATTTGAAAATTTTGTTCTAGGACATTTTGTTTGAACGCAATCATCAAACTTAATTAAAAAAGTCATTTAAGCCTTTTCACAGTGAGATCTATGCGATATGGCCGAGAAATGTAATTTTGATGTTAACTCCCAAACCGCTGCGCAGAAGTCAACCAAACTTCACCCAATAGTGTATTTTATCACAATCTAGTAGTTACATTTGGAAATTTAGTTCTTGGACATTTGATTTGAGCGCAATCATTAAACTTAATTAAAAAAGTCATTTAAGCCTTTTCACAGTGAGATCTATGCGATATGGCCGAGAAATGTAATTTTGATGTTAACTCCCAAACCGCTGCGCAGAAGTCAACCAAACTTCACCCATTAGTGTATTGTATCACAATCTAGTAATTACATGTGGAAATTTGGTTCTAGGACATATGATTTGAGCGCAATCCTCAAACTTAGGTCAAAAAAGCCATTTAAGCCTTTTCACAGTGAGATCTATGCGATATGGCCGAGAAATGTAATTTTGATGTTAACTCCCAAACCGCTGCGCAGAAGTCAACCAAACTTCACCCAATAGTGTATTGTATCACAATCTAGTAGTTACATTTGAAAATTTTGTTCTATGACATTTTGTTTGAACGCAATCATCAAACTTAATTAAAAAAGTCATTTAAGCCTTTTCACAGTGAGATCTATGCGATATGGCCGAGAAATGTAATTTTGATGTTAACTCCCAAACCGCTGCGCAGAAGTCAACCAAACTTCACCCATTAGTGTATTGTATCACAATCTAGTAGTTATATGTGGAAATTTGGTTATTGGAAATTTGGTTTGAGCGCAATCATTAAACTTAGGTCAAAAAAGCCATTTAAGCCTTTTCACAGTGAGATCTATGCGATATGGCCGAGAAATGTAATTTTGATGTTAACTCCCAAACCGCTGCGCAGAAGTCAACCAAACTTCACCCAATAGTGTATTGTATCACAATCTAGTAGTTACATTTGAAAATTTTGTTCTAGGAAATTTTGTTTGAGCGCAATCATCAAACTTAATTAAAAAAGTCATTTAAGCCTTTTCACAGTGAGATCTATGCGATATGGCCGAGAAATGTAATTTTGATGTTAACTCCCAAACCTCTGCGCAGAAGTCAACCAAACTTCACCCATTAGTGTATTGTATCACAATCTAGTAGTTACATGTGGAAATTTGGTTCTAGGACATTTGATTTGAGCGCAATCCTCAAACTTAGGTCAAAAAAGCCATTTAAGCCTTTTCACAGTGAGATCTATGCGATATGGCCGAGAAATGTAATTTTGATGTTAACTCCCAAACCGCTGCGCAGAAGTCAACCAAACTTCACCCAATAGTGTATTGTATCACATTCTAGTAGTTACATTTGAAAATTTCGTTCTAGGACATTTGGTTTGAGCGCAATCTTTAAACTTAGGTCAAAAAAGCCATTTAAGCCTTTTCACAGTGAGATCTATGCGATATGGCCGAGGAATGTAATTTTGATGTTAACTCCCAAACCGCTGCGCAGAAGTCAACCAAACTTCACCCAATAGTGTATTGTATCACAATCTAGTAGTTACATTTGAAAATTTTGTTCTAGGACATTTTGTTTGAACGCAATCATCAAACTTAATTAAAAAAGTCATTTAAGCCTTTTCACAGTGAGATCTATGCGATATGGCCGAGAAATGTAATTTTGATGTTAACTCCCAAACCGCTGCGCAGAAGTCAACCAAACTTCACCCAATAGTGTATTGTATCACAATCTATTAGTTACATTTGGAAATTTGGTTCTTGGACATTTGATTTGAGCGCAATCCTCAAACTTAGGTCAAAAAAGCCATTTAAGCCTTTTCACAGTGAGATCTATGCGATATGGCCGAGAAATGTAATTTTGATGTTAACTCCCAAACCGCTGCGCAGAAGTCAACCAAACTTCACCCATTAGTGTATTGTATCACAATCTAGTAGTTACATGTGGAAATTTGGTTATTGGACATTTGGTTTGAGCGCAATCATTAAACAGGTCAAAAAAGCCATTTAAGCCTTTTCACAGTGAGATCTATGCGATATGGCCGAGAAATGTAATTTTGATGTTAACTCCCACACCGCTGTGCAGAAGTCAACCAAACTTCACCCAATAGTGTATTGTATCACAATCTAGTAGTTACATTTGAAAATTTTGTTCTAGGACATTTTGTTTGAACGCAATCATCAAACTTAATTAAAAAAGTCATTTAAGCCTTTTCACAGTGAGATCTATGCGATATGGCCGAGAAATGTAATTTTGATGTTAACTCCCAAACCGCTGCGCAGAAGTCAACCAAACTTCACCCAATAGTGTATTGTATCACAATCTAGTAGTTACATTTGGAAATTTGGTTCTTGGACATTTGATTTGAGCGCAATCCTCAAACTTAGGTCAAAAAAGCCATTTAAGCCTTTTCACAGTGAGATCTATGCGATATGGCCGAGAAATGTAATTTTGATGTTAACTCCCAAACCGCTGCGCAGAAGTCAACCAAACTTCACCCAATAGTGTATTGTATCACATTCTAGTAGTTACATTTGAAAATTTCGTTCTAGGACATTTGGTTTGAGCGCAATCTTTAAACTTAGGTCAAAAAAGCCATTTAAGCCTTTTCACAGTGAGATCTATGCGATATGGCCGAGGAATGTAATTTTGATGTTAACTCCCAAACCGCTGCGCAGAAGTCAACCAAACTTCACCCAATAGTGTATTGTATCACAATCTAGTAGTTACATTTGAAAATTTTGTTCTAGGACATTTTGTTTGAACGCAATCATCAAACTTAATTAAAAAAGTCATTTAAGCCTTTTCACAGTGAGATCTATGCGATATGGCCGAGAAATGTAATTTTGATGTTAACTCCCAAACCGCTGCGCAGAAGTCAACCAAACTTCACCCAATAGTGTATTGTATCACAATCTATTAGTTACATTTGGAAATTTGGTTCTTGGACATTTGATTTGAGCGCAATCCTCAAACTTAGGTCAAAAAAGCCATTTAAGCCTTTTCACAGTGAGATCTATGCGATATGGCCGAGAAATGTAATTTTGATGTTAACTCCCAAACCGCTGCGCAGAAGTCAACCAAACTTCACCCATTAGTGTATTGTATCACAATCTAGTAGTTACATGTGGAAATTTGGTTATTGGACATTTGGTTTGAGCGCAATCATTAAACAGGTCAAAAAAGCCATTTAAGCCTTTTCACAGTGAGATCTATGCGATATGGCCGAGAAATGTAATTTTGATGTTAACTCCCACACCGCTGTGCAGAAGTCAACCAAACTTCACCCAATAGTGTATTGTATCACAATCTAGTAGTTACATTTGAAAATTTTGTTCTAGGACATTTTGTTTGAACGCAATCATCAAACTTAATTAAAAAAGTCATTTAAGCCTTTTCACAGTGAGATCTATGCGATATGGCCGAGAAATGTAATTTTGATGTTAACTCCCAAACCGCTGCGCAGAAGTCAACCAAACTTCACCCAATAGTGTATTGTATCACAATCTAGTAGTTACATTTGGAAATTTGGTTCTTGGACATTTGATTTGAGCGCAATCCTCAAACTTAGGTCAAAAAAGCCATTTAAGCCTTTTCACAGTGAGATCTATGCGATATGGCCGAGAAATGTAATTTTGATGTTAACTCCCAAACCGCTGCGCAGAAGTCAACCAAACTTCACCCAATAGTGTATTGTATCACAATCTAGTAGTTACATTTGAAAATTTTGTTCTAGGACATTTTGTTTGAACGCAATCATCAAACTTAATTAAAAAAGTCATTTAAGCCTTTTCACAGTGAGATCTATGCGATATGGCCGAGAAATGTAATTTTGATGTTAACTCCCAAACCGCTGCGCAGAAGTCAACCAAACTTCACCCAATAGTGTATTTTATCACAATCTAGTAGTTACATTTGGAAATTTAGTTCTAGGACATTTGATTTGAGCGCAATCATTAAACTTAATTAAAAAAGTCATTTAAGGCTTTTCATAGTGAGATCTATGCGATATGGCCGAGAAATGTAATTTTGATGTTAACTCCCAAACCGCTGCGCAGAAGTCAACCAAACTTCACCCATTAGTGTATTGTATCACAATCTAGTAATTACATGTGGAAATTTGGTTCTAGGACATTTGATTTCAGCGCAATCCTCAAACTTAGGTCAAAAAAGCCATTTAAGCCTTTTCACAGTGAGATCTATGCGATATGGCCGAGAAATGTAATTTTGATGTTAACTCCCAAACCGCTGCGCAGAAGTCAACCAAACTTCACCCAATAGTGTATTGTATCACAATCTAGTAGTTACATTTGAAAATTTTGTTCTATGACATTTTGTTTGAACGCAATCATCAAACTTAATTAAAAAAGTCATTTAAGCCTTTTCACAGTGAGATCTATGCGATATGGCCGAGAAATGTAATTTTGATGTTAACTCCCAAACCGCTGCGCAGAAGTCAACCAAACTTCACCCAATAGTGTATTGTATCACAATCTAGTAGTTACATTTGAAAATTTTGTTCTAGGAAATTTTGTTTGAGCGAAATCATCAAACTTAATTAAAAAAGTCATTTAAGCCTTTTCACAGTGAGATCTATGCGATATGGCCGAGAAATGTAATTTTGATGTTAACTCCCAAACCTCTGCGCAGAAGTCAACCAAACTTCACCCATTAGTGTATTGTATCACAATCTAGTAGTTACATGTGGAAATTTGGTTCTAGGACATTTGATTTGAGCGCAATCCTCAAACTTAGGTCAAAAAAGCCATTTAAGCCTTTTCACAGTGAGATCTATGCGATATGGCCGAGAAATGTAATTTTGATGTTAACTCCCAAACCGCTGCGCAGAAGTCAACCAAACTTCACCCAATAGTGTATTGTATCACATTCTAGTAGTTACATTTGAAAATTTCGTTCTAGGACATTTGGTTTGAGCGCAATCTTTAAACTTAGGTCAAAAAAGCCATTTAAGCCTTTTCACAGTGAGATCTATGCGATATGGCCGAGGAATGTAATTTTGATGTTAACTCCCAAACCGCTGCGCAGAAGTCAACCAAACTTCACCCAATAGTGTATTGTATCACAATCTAGTAGTTACATTTGAAAATTTTGTTCTAGGACATTTTGTTTGAACGCAATCATCAAACTTAATTAAAAAAGTCATTTAAGCCTTTTCACAGTGAGATCTATGCGATATGGCCGAGAAATGTAATTTTGATGTTAACTCCCAAACCGCTGCGCAGAAGTCAACCAAACTTCACCCAATAGTGTATTGTATCACAATCTATTAGTTACATTTGGAAATTTGGTTCTTGGACATTTGATTTGAGCGCAATCCTCAAACTTAGGTCAAAAAAGCCATTTAAGCCTTTTCACAGTGAGATCTATGCGATATGGCCGAGAAATGTAATTTTGATGTTAACTCCCAAACCGCTGCGCAGAAGTCAACCAAACTTCACCCAATAGTGTATTGTATCACATTCTAGTAGTTACATTTGAAAATTTTGTTCTAGGACATTTTGTTTGAACGCAATCATCAAACTTAATTAAAAAAGTCATTTAAGCCTTTTCACAGTGAGATCTATGCGATATGGCCGAGAAATGTAATTTTGATGTTAACTCCCAAACCGCTGCGCAGAAGTCAACCAAACTTCACCCAATAGTGTATTGTATCACAATCTAGTAGTTACATTTGGAAATTTGGTTCTTGGACATTTGATTTGAGCGCAATCCTCAAACTTAGGTCAAAAAAGCCATTTAAGCCTTTTCACAGTGAGATCTATGCGATATGGCCGAGAAATTTAATTTTGATGTTAACTCCCAAACCGCTGCGCAGAAGTCAACCAAACTTCACCCAATAGTGTATTGTATCACATTCTAGTAGTTACATTTGAAAATTTCGTTCTAGGACATTTGGTTTGAGCGCAATCTTTAAACTTAGGTCAAAAAAGCCATTTAAGCCTTTTCACAGTGAGATCTATGCGATATGGCCGAGAAATGTAATTTTGATGTTAACTCCCAAACCGCTGCGCAGAAGTCAACCAAACTTCACCCAATAGTGTATTGTATCACAATCTAGTAGTTACATTTGAAAATTTTGTTCTAGGACATTTTGTTTGAACGCAATCATCAAACTTAATTAAAAAAGTCATTTAAGCCTTTTCACAGTGAGATCTATGCGATATGGCCGAGAAATGTAATTTTGATGTTAACTCCCAAACCGCTGCGCAGAAGTCAACCAAACTTCACCCAATAGTGTATTTTATCACAATCTAGTAGTTAAATTTGGAAATTTAGTTCTTGGACATTTGATTTGAGCGCAATCATTAAACTTAATTAAAAAAGTCATTTAAGCCTTTTCACAGTGAGATCTATGCGATATGGCCGAGAAATGTAATTTTGATGTTAACTCCCAAACCGCTGCGCAGAAGTCAACCAAACTTCACCCAATAGTGTATTGTATCACAATCTAGTAGTTACATTTGAAAATTTTGTTCTATGACATTTTGTTTGAACGCAATCATCAAACTTAATTAAAAAAGTCATTTAAGGCTTTTCATAGTGAGATCTATGCGATATGGCCGAGAAATGTAATTTTGATGTTAACTCCCAAACCGCTGCGCAGAAGTCAACCAAACTTCACCCATTAGTGTATTGTATCACAATCTAGTAGTTATATGTGGAAATTTGGTTATTGGAAATTTGGTTTGAGCGCAATCATTAAACTTAGGTCAAAAAAGCCATTTAAGCCTTTTCACAGTGAGATCTATGCGATATGGCCGAGAAATGTAATTTTGATGTTAACTCCCAAACCGCTGCGCAGAAGTCAACCAAACTTCACCCAATAGTGTATTGTATCACAATCTAGTAGTTACATTTGAAAATTTTGTTCTAGGAAATTTTGTTTGAGCGCAATCATCAAACTTAATTAAAAAAGTCATTTAAGCCTTTTCACAGTGAGATCTATGCGATATGGCCGAGAAATGTAATTTTGATGTTAACTCCCAAACCTCTGCGCAGAAGTCAACCAAACTTCACCCATTAGTGTATTGTATCACAATCTAGTAGTTACATGTGGAAATTTGGTTCTAGGACATTTGATTTGAGCGCAATCCTCAAACTTAGGTCAAAAAAGCCATTTAAGCCTTTTCACAGTGAGATCTATGCGATATGGCCGAGAAATGTAATTTTGATGTTAACTCCCAAACCGCTGCGCAGAAGTCAACCAAACTTCACCCAATAGTGTATTGTATCACATTCTAGTAGTTACATTTGAAAATTTCGTTCTAGGACATTTGGTTTGAGCGCAATCTTTAAACTTAGGTCAAAAAAGCCATTTAAGCCTTTTCACAGTGAGATCTATGCGATATGGCCGAGGAATGTAATTTTGATGTTAACTCCCAAACCGCTGCGCAGAAGTCAACCAAACTTCACCCAATAGTGTATTGTATCACAATCTAGTAGTTACATTTGAAAATTTTGTTCTAGGACATTTTGTTTGAACGCAATCATCAAACTTAATTAAAAAAGTCATTTAAGCCTTTTCACAGTGAGATCTATGCGATATGGCCGAGAAATGTAATTTTGATGTTAACTCCCAAACCGCTGCGCAGAAGTCAACCAAACTTCACCCAATAGTGTATTGTATCACAATCTATTAGTTACATTTGGAAATTTGGTTCTTGGACATTTGATTTGAGCGCAATCCTCAAACTTAGGTCAAAAAAGCCATTTAAGCCTTTTCACAGTGAGATCTATGCGATATGGCCGAGAAATGTAATTTTGATGTTAACTCCCAAACCGCTGCGCAGAAGTCAACCAAACTTCACCCATTAGTGTATTGTATCACAATCTAGTAGTTACATGTGGAAATTTGGTTATTGGACATTTGGTTTGAGCGCAATCATTAAACAGGTCAAAAAAGCCATTTAAGCCTTTTCACAGTGAGATCTATGCGATATGGCCGAGAAATGTAATTTTGATGTTAACTCCCACACCGCTGTGCAGAAGTCAACCAAACTTCACCCAATAGTGTATTGTATCACAATCTAGTAGTTACATTTGAAAATTTTGTTCTAGGACATTTTGTTTGAACGCAATCATCAAACTTAATTAAAAAAGTCATTTAAGCCTTTTCACAGTGAGATCTATGCGATATGGCCGAGAAATGTAATTTTGATGTTAACTCCCAAACCGCTGCGCAGAAGTCAACCAAACTTCACCCAATAGTGTATTGTATCACAATCTAGTAGTTACATTTGGAAATTTGGTTCTTGGACATTTGATTTGAGCGCAATCCTCAAACTTAGGTCAAAAAAGCCATTTAAGCCTTTTCACAGTGAGATCTATGCGATATGGCCGAGAAATGTAATTTTGATGTTAACTCCCAAACCGCTGCGCAGAAGTCAACCAAACTTCACCCAATAGTGTATTGTATCACAATCTAGTAGTTACATTTGAAAATTTTGTTCTAGGACATTTTGTTTGAACGCAATCATCAAACTTAATTAAAAAAGTCATTTAAGCCTTTTCACAGTGAGATCTATGCGATATGGCCGAGAAATGTAATTTTGATGTTAACTCCCAAACCGCTGCGCAGAAGTCAACCAAACTTCACCCAATAGTGTATTTTATCACAATCTAGTAGTTACATTTGGAAATTTAGTTCTAGGACATTTGATTTGAGCGCAATCATTAAACTTAATTAAAAAAGTCATTTAAGGCTTTTCATAGTGAGATCTATGCGATATGGCCGAGAAATGTAATTTTGATGTTAACTCCCAAACCGCTGCGCAGAAGTCAACCAAACTTCACCCATTAGTGTATTGTATCACAATCTAGTAATTACATGTGGAAATTTGGTTCTAGGACATTTGATTTCAGCGCAATCCTCAAACTTAGGTCAAAAAAGCCATTTAAGCCTTTTCACAGTGAGATCTATGCGATATGGCCGAGAAATGTAATTTTGATGTTAACTCCCAAACCGCTGCGCAGAAGTCAACCAAACTTCACCCAATAGTGTATTGTATCACAATCTAGTAGTTACATTTGAAAATTTTGTTCTATGACATTTTGTTTGAACGCAATCATCAAACTTAATTA
This sequence comes from Corythoichthys intestinalis, assembly GCF_030265065.1. Lineage (NCBI taxonomy): Eukaryota > Metazoa > Chordata > Actinopteri > Syngnathiformes > Syngnathidae > Corythoichthys > Corythoichthys intestinalis. The sequence continues at coordinate 329,362 of NW_026651600.1, read as the reverse complement.
AAAAAGTCATTTAAGCCTTTTCACAGTGAGATCTATGCGATATGGCCGAGAAATGTAATTTTGATGTTAACTCCCAAACCGCTGCGCAGAAGTCAACCAAACTTCACCCAATAGTGTATTGTATCACAATCTAGTAGTTACATTTGAAAATTTTGTTCTAGGAAATTTTGTTTGAGCGAAATCATCAAACTTAATTAAAAAAGTCATTTAAGCCTTTTCACAGTGAGATCTATGCGATATGGCCGAGAAATGTAATTTTGATGTTAACTCCCAAACCTCTGCGCAGAAGTCAACCAAACTTCACCCATTAGTGTATTGTATCACAATCTAGTAGTTACATGTGGAAATTTGGTTCTAGGACATTTGATTTGAGCGCAATCCTCAAACTTAGGTCAAAAAAGCCATTTAAGCCTTTTCACAGTGAGATCTATGCGATATGGCCGAGAAATGTAATTTTGATGTTAACTCCCAAACCGCTGCGCAGAAGTCAACCAAACTTCACCCAATAGTGTATTGTATCACATTCTAGTAGTTACATTTGAAAATTTCGTTCTAGGACATTTGGTTTGAGCGCAATCTTTAAACTTAGGTCAAAAAAGCCATTTAAGCCTTTTCACAGTGAGATCTATGCGATATGGCCGAGGAATGTAATTTTGATGTTAACTCCCAAACCGCTGCGCAGAAGTCAACCAAACTTCACCCAATAGTGTATTGTATCACAATCTAGTAGTTACATTTGAAAATTTTGTTCTAGGACATTTTGTTTGAACGCAATCATCAAACTTAATTAAAAAAGTCATTTAAGCCTTTTCACAGTGAGATCTATGCGATATGGCCGAGAAATGTAATTTTGATGTTAACTCCCAAACCGCTGCGCAGAAGTCAACCAAACTTCACCCAATAGTGTATTGTATCACAATCTATTAGTTACATTTGGAAATTTGGTTCTTGGACATTTGATTTGAGCGCAATCCTCAAACTTAGGTCAAAAAAGCCATTTAAGCCTTTTCACAGTGAGATCTATGCGATATGGCCGAGAAATGTAATTTTGATGTTAACTCCCAAACCGCTGCGCAGAAGTCAACCAAACTTCACCCAATAGTGTATTGTATCACATTCTAGTAGTTACATTTGAAAATTTTGTTCTAGGACATTTTGTTTGAACGCAATCATCAAACTTAATTAAAAAAGTCATTTAAGCCTTTTCACAGTGAGATCTATGCGATATGGCCGAGAAATGTAATTTTGATGTTAACTCCCAAACCGCTGCGCAGAAGTCAACCAAACTTCACCCAATAGTGTATTGTATCACAATCTAGTAGTTACATTTGGAAATTTGGTTCTTGGACATTTGATTTGAGCGCAATCCTCAAACTTAGGTCAAAAAAGCCATTTAAGCCTTTTCACAGTGAGATCTATGCGATATGGCCGAGAAATTTAATTTTGATGTTAACTCCCAAACCGCTGCGCAGAAGTCAACCAAACTTCACCCAATAGTGTATTGTATCACATTCTAGTAGTTACATTTGAAAATTTCGTTCTAGGACATTTGGTTTGAGCGCAATCTTTAAACTTAGGTCAAAAAAGCCATTTAAGCCTTTTCACAGTGAGATCTATGCGATATGGCCGAGAAATGTAATTTTGATGTTAACTCCCAAACCGCTGCGCAGAAGTCAACCAAACTTCACCCAATAGTGTATTGTATCACAATCTAGTAGTTACATTTGAAAATTTTGTTCTAGGACATTTTGTTTGAACGCAATCATCAAACTTAATTAAAAAAGTCATTTAAGCCTTTTCACAGTGAGATCTATGCGATATGGCCGAGAAATGTAATTTTGATGTTAACTCCCAAACCGCTGCGCAGAAGTCAACCAAACTTCACCCAATAGTGTATTTTATCACAATCTAGTAGTTAAATTTGGAAATTTAGTTCTTGGACATTTGATTTGAGCGCAATCATTAAACTTAATTAAAAAAGTCATTTAAGCCTTTTCACAGTGAGATCTATGCGATATGGCCGAGAAATGTAATTTTGATGTTAACTCCCAAACCGCTGCGCAGAAGTCAACCAAACTTCACCCAATAGTGTATTGTATCACAATCTAGTAGTTACATTTGAAAATTTTGTTCTATGACATTTTGTTTGAACGCAATCATCAAACTTAATTAAAAAAGTCATTTAAGGCTTTTCATAGTGAGATCTATGCGATATGGCCGAGAAATGTAATTTTGATGTTAACTCCCAAACCGCTGCGCAGAAGTCAACCAAACTTCACCCATTAGTGTATTGTATCACAATCTAGTAGTTATATGTGGAAATTTGGTTATTGGAAATTTGGTTTGAGCGCAATCATTAAACTTAGGTCAAAAAAGCCATTTAAGCCTTTTCACAGTGAGATCTATGCGATATGGCCGAGAAATGTAATTTTGATGTTAACTCCCAAACCGCTGCGCAGAAGTCAACCAAACTTCACCCAATAGTGTATTGTATCACAATCTAGTAGTTACATTTGAAAATTTTGTTCTAGGAAATTTTGTTTGAGCGCAATCATCAAACTTAATTAAAAAAGTCATTTAAGCCTTTTCACAGTGAGATCTATGCGATATGGCCGAGAAATGTAATTTTGATGTTAACTCCCAAACCTCTGCGCAGAAGTCAACCAAACTTCACCCATTAGTGTATTGTATCACAATCTAGTAGTTACATGTGGAAATTTGGTTCTAGGACATTTGATTTGAGCGCAATCCTCAAACTTAGGTCAAAAAAGCCATTTAAGCCTTTTCACAGTGAGATCTATGCGATATGGCCGAGAAATGTAATTTTGATGTTAACTCCCAAACCGCTGCGCAGAAGTCAACCAAACTTCACCCAATAGTGTATTGTATCACATTCTAGTAGTTACATTTGAAAATTTCGTTCTAGGACATTTGGTTTGAGCGCAATCTTTAAACTTAGGTCAAAAAAGCCATTTAAGCCTTTTCACAGTGAGATCTATGCGATATGGCCGAGGAATGTAATTTTGATGTTAACTCCCAAACCGCTGCGCAGAAGTCAACCAAACTTCACCCAATAGTGTATTGTATCACAATCTAGTAGTTACATTTGAAAATTTTGTTCTAGGACATTTTGTTTGAACGCAATCATCAAACTTAATTAAAAAAGTCATTTAAGCCTTTTCACAGTGAGATCTATGCGATATGGCCGAGAAATGTAATTTTGATGTTAACTCCCAAACCGCTGCGCAGAAGTCAACCAAACTTCACCCAATAGTGTATTGTATCACAATCTATTAGTTACATTTGGAAATTTGGTTCTTGGACATTTGATTTGAGCGCAATCCTCAAACTTAGGTCAAAAAAGCCATTTAAGCCTTTTCACAGTGAGATCTATGCGATATGGCCGAGAAATGTAATTTTGATGTTAACTCCCAAACCGCTGCGCAGAAGTCAACCAAACTTCACCCATTAGTGTATTGTATCACAATCTAGTAGTTACATGTGGAAATTTGGTTATTGGACATTTGGTTTGAGCGCAATCATTAAACAGGTCAAAAAAGCCATTTAAGCCTTTTCACAGTGAGATCTATGCGATATGGCCGAGAAATGTAATTTTGATGTTAACTCCCACACCGCTGTGCAGAAGTCAACCAAACTTCACCCAATAGTGTATTGTATCACAATCTAGTAGTTACATTTGAAAATTTTGTTCTAGGACATTTTGTTTGAACGCAATCATCAAACTTAATTAAAAAAGTCATTTAAGCCTTTTCACAGTGAGATCTATGCGATATGGCCGAGAAATGTAATTTTGATGTTAACTCCCAAACCGCTGCGCAGAAGTCAACCAAACTTCACCCAATAGTGTATTGTATCACAATCTAGTAGTTACATTTGGAAATTTGGTTCTTGGACATTTGATTTGAGCGCAATCCTCAAACTTAGGTCAAAAAAGCCATTTAAGCCTTTTCACAGTGAGATCTATGCGATATGGCCGAGAAATGTAATTTTGATGTTAACTCCCAAACCGCTGCGCAGAAGTCAACCAAACTTCACCCAATAGTGTATTGTATCACATTCTAGTAGTTACATTTGAAAATTTCGTTCTAGGACATTTGGTTTGAGCGCAATCTTTAAACTTAGGTCAAAAAAGCCATTTAAGCCTTTTCACAGTGAGATCTATGCGATATGGCCGAGGAATGTAATTTTGATGTTAACTCCCAAACCGCTGCGCAGAAGTCAACCAAACTTCACCCAATAGTGTATTGTATCACAATCTAGTAGTTACATTTGAAAATTTTGTTCTAGGACATTTTGTTTGAACGCAATCATCAAACTTAATTAAAAAAGTCATTTAAGCCTTTTCACAGTGAGATCTATGCGATATGGCCGAGAAATGTAATTTTGATGTTAACTCCCAAACCGCTGCGCAGAAGTCAACCAAACTTCACCCAATAGTGTATTGTATCACAATCTATTAGTTACATTTGGAAATTTGGTTCTTGGACATTTGATTTGAGCGCAATCCTCAAACTTAGGTCAAAAAAGCCATTTAAGCCTTTTCACAGTGAGATCTATGCGATATGGCCGAGAAATGTAATTTTGATGTTAACTCCCAAACCGCTGCGCAGAAGTCAACCAAACTTCACCCATTAGTGTATTGTATCACAATCTAGTAGTTACATGTGGAAATTTGGTTATTGGACATTTGGTTTGAGCGCAATCATTAAACAGGTCAAAAAAGCCATTTAAGCCTTTTCACAGTGAGATCTATGCGATATGGCCGAGAAATGTAATTTTGATGTTAACTCCCACACCGCTGTGCAGAAGTCAACCAAACTTCACCCAATAGTGTATTGTATCACAATCTAGTAGTTACATTTGAAAATTTTGTTCTAGGACATTTTGTTTGAACGCAATCATCAAACTTAATTAAAAAAGTCATTTAAGCCTTTTCACAGTGAGATCTATGCGATATGGCCGAGAAATGTAATTTTGATGTTAACTCCCAAACCGCTGCGCAGAAGTCAACCAAACTTCACCCAATAGTGTATTGTATCACAATCTAGTAGTTACATTTGGAAATTTGGTTCTTGGACATTTGATTTGAGCGCAATCCTCAAACTTAGGTCAAAAAAGCCATTTAAGCCTTTTCACAGTGAGATCTATGCGATATGGCCGAGAAATGTAATTTTGATGTTAACTCCCAAACCGCTGCGCAGAAGTCAACCAAACTTCACCCAATAGTGTATTGTATCACAATCTAGTAGTTACATTTGAAAATTTTGTTCTAGGACATTTTGTTTGAACGCAATCATCAAACTTAATTAAAAAAGTCATTTAAGCCTTTTCACAGTGAGATCTATGCGATATGGCCGAGAAATGTAATTTTGATGTTAACTCCCAAACCGCTGCGCAGAAGTCAACCAAACTTCACCCAATAGTGTATTTTATCACAATCTAGTAGTTACATTTGGAAATTTAGTTCTAGGACATTTGATTTGAGCGCAATCATTAAACTTAATTAAAAAAGTCATTTAAGGCTTTTCATAGTGAGATCTATGCGATATGGCCGAGAAATGTAATTTTGATGTTAACTCCCAAACCGCTGCGCAGAAGTCAACCAAACTTCACCCATTAGTGTATTGTATCACAATCTAGTAATTACATGTGGAAATTTGGTTCTAGGACATTTGATTTCAGCGCAATCCTCAAACTTAGGTCAAAAAAGCCATTTAAGCCTTTTCACAGTGAGATCTATGCGATATGGCCGAGAAATGTAATTTTGATGTTAACTCCCAAACCGCTGCGCAGAAGTCAACCAAACTTCACCCAATAGTGTATTGTATCACAATCTAGTAGTTACATTTGAAAATTTTGTTCTATGACATTTTGTTTGAACGCAATCATCAAACTTAATTAAAAAAGTCATTTAAGCCTTTTCACAGTGAGATCAATGCGATATGGCCGAGAAATGTAATTTTGATGTTAACTCCCAAACCGCTGCGCAGAAGTCAACCAAACTTCACCCAATAGTGTATTGTATCACAATCTAGTAGTTACATTTGAAAATTTTGTTCTAGGAAATTTTGTTTGAGCGAAATCATCAAACTTAATTAAAAAAGTCATTTAAGCCTTTTCACAGTGAGATCTATGCGATATGGCCGAGAAATGTAATTTTGATGTTAACTCCCAAACCTCTGCGCAGAAGTCAACCAAACTTCACCCATTAGTGTATTGTATCACAATCTAGTAGTTACATGTGGAAATTTGGTTCTAGGACATTTGATTTGAGCGCAATCCTCAAACTTAGGTCAAAAAAGCCATTTAAGCCTTTTCACAGTGAGATCTATGCGATATGGCCGAGAAATGTAATTTTGATGTTAACTCCCAAACCGCTGCGCAGAAGTCAACCAAACTTCACCCAATAGTGTATTGTATCACATTCTAGTAGTTACATTTGAAAATTTCGTTCTAGGACATTTGGTTTGAGCGCAATCTTTAAACTTAGGTCAAAAAAGCCATTTAAGCCTTTTCACAGTGAGATCTATGCGATATGGCCGAGGAATGTAATTTTGATGTTAACTCCCAAACCGCTGCGCAGAAGTCAACCAAACTTCACCCAATAGTGTATTGTATCACAATCTAGTAGTTACATTTGAAAATTTTGTTCTAGGACATTTTGTTTGAACGCAATCATCAAACTTAATTAAAAAAGTCATTTAAGCCTTTTCACAGTGAGATCTATGCGATATGGCCGAGAAATGTAATTTTGATGTTAACTCCCAAACCGCTGCGCAGAAGTCAACCAAACTTCACCCAATAGTGTATTGTATCACAATCTATTAGTTACATTTGGAAATTTGGTTCTTGGACATTTGATTTGAGCGCAATCCTCAAACTTAGGTCAAAAAAGCCATTTAAGCCTTTTCACAGTGAGATCTATGCGATATGGCCGAGAAATGTAATTTTGATGTTAACTCCCAAACCGCTGCGCAGAAGTCAACCAAACTTCACCCAATAGTGTATTGTATCACATTCTAGTAGTTACATTTGAAAATTTTGTTCTAGGACATTTTGTTTGAACGCAATCATCAAACTTAATTAAAAAAGTCATTTAAGCCTTTTCACAGTGAGATCTATGCGATATGGCCGAGAAATGTAATTTTGATGTTAACTCCCAAACCGCTGCGCAGAAGTCAACCAAACTTCACCCAATAGTGTATTGTATCACAATCTAGTAGTTACATTTGGAAATTTGGTTCTTGGACATTTGATTTGAGCGCAATCCTCAAACTTAGGTCAAAAAAGCCATTTAAGCCTTTTCACAGTGAGATCTATGCGATATGGCCGAGAAATTTAATTTTGATGTTAACTCCCAAACCGCTGCGCAGAAGTCAACCAAACTTCACCCAATAGTGTATTGTATCACATTCTAGTAGTTACATTTGAAAATTTCGTTCTAGGACATTTGGTTTGAGCGCAATCTTTAAACTTAGGTCAAAAAAGCCATTTAAGCCTTTTCACAGTGAGATCTATGCGATATGGCCGAGAAATGTAATTTTGATGTTAACTCCCAAACCGCTGCGCAGAAGTCAACCAAACTTCACCCAATAGTGTATTGTATCACAATCTAGTAGTTACATTTGAAAATTTTGTTCTAGGACATTTTGTTTGAACGCAATCATCAAACTTAATTAAAAAAGTCATTTAAGCCTTTTCACAGTGAGATCTATGCGATATGGCCGAGAAATGTAATTTTGATGTTAACTCCCAAACCGCTGCGCAGAAGTCAACCAAACTTCACCCAATAGTGTATTTTATCACAATCTAGTAGTTAAATTTGGAAATTTAGTTCTTGGACATTTGATTTGAGCGCAATCATTAAACTTAATTAAAAAAGTCATTTAAGCCTTTTCACAGTGAGATCTATGCGATATGGCCGAGAAATGTAATTTTGATGTTAACTCCCAAACCGCTGCGCAGAAGTCAACCAAACTTCACCCATTAGTGTATTGTATCACAATCTAGTAATTACATGTGGAAATTTGGTTCTAGGACATATGATTTGAGCGCAATCATTAAACTTAATTAAAAAAGTCATTTAAGGCTTTTCATAGTGAGATCTATGCGATATGGCCGAGAAATGTAATTTTGATGTTAACTCCCAAACCGCTGCGCAGAAGTCAACCAAACTTCACCCATTAGTGTATTGTATCACAATCTAGTAATTACATGTGGAAATTTGGTTCTAGGACATTTGATTTCAGCGCAATCCTCAAACTTAGGTCAAAAAAGCCATTTAAGCCTTTTCACAGTGAGATCTATGCGATATGGCCGAGAAATGTAATTTTGATGTTAACTCCCAAACCGCTGCGCAGAAGTCAACCAAACTTCACCCAATAGTGTATTGTATCACAATCTAGTAGTTACATTTGAAAATTTTGTTCTATGACATTTTGTTTGAACGCAATCATCAAACTTAATTAAAAAAGTCATTTAAGCCTTTTCACAGTGAGATCTATGCGATATGGCCGAGAAATGTAATTTTGATGTTAACTCCCAAACCGCTGCGCAGAAGTCAACCAAACTTCACCCAATAGTGTATTGTATCACAATCTAGTAGTTACATTTGAAAATTTTGTTCTAGGAAATTTTGTTTGAGCGAAATCATCAAACTTAATTAAAAAAGTCATTTAAGCCTTTTCACAGTGAGATCTATGCGATATGGCCGAGAAATGTAATTTTGATGTTAACTCCCAAACCTCTGCGCAGAAGTCAACCAAACTTCACCCATTAGTGTATTGTATCACAATCTAGTAGTTACATGTGGAAATTTGGTTCTAGGACATTTGATTTGAGCGCAATCCTCAAACTTAGGTCAAAAAAGCCATTTAAGCCTTTTCACAGTGAGATCTATGCGATATGGCCGAGAAATGTAATTTTGATGTTAACTCCCAAACCGCTGCGCAGAAGTCAACCAAACTTCACCCAATAGTGTATTGTATCACATTCTAGTAGTTACATTTGAAAATTTCGTTCTAGGACATTTGGTTTGAGCGCAATCTTTAAACTTAGGTCAAAAAAGCCATTTAAGCCTTTTCACAGTGAGATCTATGCGATATGGCCGAGGAATGTAATTTTGATGTTAACTCCCAAACCGCTGCGCAGAAGTCAACCAAACTTCACCCAATAGTGTATTGTATCACAATCTAGTAGTTACATTTGAAAATTTTGTTCTAGGACATTTTGTTTGAACGCAATCATCAAACTTAATTAAAAAAGTCATTTAAGCCTTTTCACAGTGAGATCTATGCGATATGGCCGAGAAATGTAATTTTGATGTTAACTCCCAAACCGCTGCGCAGAAGTCAACCAAACTTCACCCAATAGTGTATTGTATCACAATCTATTAGTTACATTTGGAAATTTGGTTCTTGGACATTTGATTTGAGCGCAATCCTCAAACTTAGGTCAAAAAAGCCATTTAAGCCTTTTCACAGTGAGATCTATGCGATATGGCCGAGAAATGTAATTTTGATGTTAACTCCCAAACCGCTGCGCAGAAGTCAACCAAACTTCACCCAATAGTGTATTGTATCACATTCTAGTAGTTACATTTGAAAATTTTGTTCTAGGACATTTTGTTTGAACGCAATCATCAAACTTAATTAAAAAAGTCATTTAAGCCTTTTCACAGTGAGATCTATGCGATATGGCCGAGAAATGTAATTTTGATGTTAACTCCCAAACCGCTGCGCAGAAGTCAACCAAACTTCACCCAATAGTGTATTGTATCACAATCTAGTAGTTACATTTGGAAATTTGGTTCTTGGACATTTGATTTGAGCGCAATCCTCAAACTTAGGTCAAAAAAGCCATTTAAGCCTTTTCACAGTGAGATCTATGCGATATGGCCGAGAAATTTAATTTTGATGTTAACTCCCAAACCGCTGCGCAGAAGTCAACCAAACTTCACCCAATAGTGTATTGTATCACATTCTAGTAGTTACATTTGAAAATTTCGTTCTAGGACATTTGGTTTGAGCGCAATCTTTAAACTTAGGTCAAAAAAGCCATTTAAGCCTTTTCACAGTGAGATCTATGCGATATGGCCGAGAAATGTAATTTTGATGTTAACTCCCAAACCGCTGCGCAGAAGTCAACCAAACTTCACCCAATAGTGTATTGTATCACAATCTAGTAGTTACATTTGAAAATTTTGTTCTAGGACATTTTGTTTGAACGCAATCATCAAACTTAATTAAAAAAGTCATTTAAGCCTTTTCACAGTGAGATCTATGCGATATGGCCGAGAAATGTAATTTTGATGTTAACTCCCAAACCGCTGCGCAGAAGTCAACCAAACTTCACCCAATAGTGTATTTTATCACAATCTAGTAGTTAAATTTGGAAATTTAGTTCTTGGACATTTGATTTGAGCGCAATCATTAAACTTAATTAAAAAAGTCATTTAAGCCTTTTCACAGTGAGATCTATGCGATATGGCCGAGAAATGTAATTTTGATGTTAACTCCCAAACCGCTGCGCAGAAGTCAACCAAACTTCACCCATTAGTGTATTGTATCACAATCTAGTAATTACATGTGGAAATTTGGTTCTAGGACATATGATTTGAGCGCAATCCTCAAACTTAGGTCAAAAAAGCCATTTAAGCCTTTTCACAGTGAGATCTATGCGATATGGCCGAGAAATGTAATTTTCATGTTAACTCCCAAACCGCTGCGCAGAAGTCAACCAAACTTCACCCAATAGTGTATTGTATCACAATCTAGTAGTTACATTTGAAAATTTTGTTCTATGACATTTTGTTTGAACGCAATCATCAAACTTAATTAAAAAAGTCATTTAAGCCTTTTCACAGTGAGATCTATGCGATATGGCCGAGAAATGTAATTTTGATGTTAACTCCCAAACCGCTGCGCAGAAGTCAACCAAACTTCACCCATTAGTGTATTGTATCACAATCTAGTAGTTATATGTGGAAATTTGGTTATTGGAAATTTGGTTTGAGCGCAATCATTAAACTTAGGTCAAAAAAGCCATTTAAGCCTTTTCACAGTGAGATCTATGCGATATGGCCGAGAAATGTAATTTTGATGTTAACTCCCAAACCGCTGCGCAGAAGTCAACCAAACTTCACCCAATAGTGTATTGTATCACAATCTAGTAGTTACATTTGAAAATTTTGTTCTAGGACATTTTGTTTGAACGCAATCATCAAACTTAATTAAAAAAGTCATTTAAGCCTTTTCACAGTGAGATCTATGCGATATGGCCGAGAAATGTAATTTTGATGTTAACTCCCAAACCGCTGCGCAGAAGTCAACCAAACTTCACCCAATAGTGTATTGTATCACAATCTATTAGTTACATTTGGAAATTTGGTTCTTGGACATTTGATTTGAGCGCAATCCTCAAACTTAGGTCAAAAAAGCCATTTAAGCCTTTTCACAGTGAGATCTATGCGATATGGCCGAGAAATGTAATTTTGATGTTAACTCCCAAACCGCTGCGCAGAAGTCAACCAAACTTCACCCATTAGTGTATTGTATCACAATCTAGTAGTTACATGTGGAAATTTGGTTATTGGACATTTGGTTTGAGCGCAATCATTAAACAGGTCAAAAAAGCCATTTAAGCCTTTTCACAGTGAGATCTATGCGATATGGCCGAGAAATGTAATTTTGATGTTAACTCCCACACCGCTGTGCAGAAGTCAACCAAACTTCACCCAATAGTGTATTGTATCACAATCTAGTAGTTACATTTGAAAATTTTGTTCTAGGACATTTTGTTTGAACGCAATCATCAAACTTAATTAAAAAAGTCATTTAAGCCTTTTCACAGTGAGATCTATGCGATATGGCCGAGAAATGTAATTTTGATGTTAACTCCCAAACCGCTGCGCAGAAGTCAACCAAACTTCACCCAATAGTGTATTGTATCACAATCTAGTAGTTACATTTGGAAATTTGGTTCTTGGACATTTGATTTGAGCGCAATCCTCAAACTTAGGTCAAAAAAGCCATTTAAGCCTTTTCACAGTGAGATCTATGCGATATGGCCGAGAAATGTAATTTTGATGTTAACTCCCAAACCGCTGCGCAGAAGTCAACCAAACTTCACCCAATAGTGTATTGTATCACAATCTAGTAGTTACATTTGAAAATTTTGTTCTAGGACATTTTGTTTGAACGCAATCATCAAACTTAATTAAAAAAGTCATTTAAGCCTTTTCACAGTGAGATCTATGCGATATGGCCGAGAAATGTAATTTTGATGTTAACTCCCAAACCGCTGCGCAGAAGTCAACCAAACTTCACCCAATAGTGTATTTTATCACAATCTAGTAGTTACATTTGGAAATTTAGTTCTAGGACATTTGATTTGAGCGCAATCATTAAACTTAATTAAAAAAGTCATTTAAGGCTTTTCACAGTGAGATCTATGCGATATGGCCGAGAAATGTAATTTTGATGTTAACTCCCAAACCGCTGCGCAGAAGTCAACCAAACTTCACCCATTAGTGTATTGTATCACAATCTAGTAATTACATGTGGAAATTTGGTTCTAGGACATTTGATTTCAGCGCAATCCTCAAACTTAGGTCAAAAAAGCCATTTAAGCCTTTTCACAGTGAGATCTATGCGATATGGCCGAGAAATGTAATTTTGATGTTAACTCCCAAACCGCTGCGCAGAAGTCAACCAATCTTCACCCAATAGTGTATTGTATCACAATCTAGTAGTTACATTTGAAAATTTTGTTCTATGACATTTTGTTTGAACGCAATCATCAAACTTAATTAAAAAAGTCATTTAAGCCTTTTCACAGTGAGATCTATGCGATATGGCCGAGAAATGTAATTTTGATGTTAACTCCCAAACCGCTGCGCAGAAGTCAACCAAACTTCACCCATTAGTGTATTGTATCACAATCTAGTAGTTACATGTAGAAATTTGGTTATTGGACATTTGGTTTGAGCGCAATCATTAAACTTAGGTCAAAAAAGCCATTTAAGCCTTTTCACAGTGAGATCTATGCGATATGGCCGAGAAATGTAATTTTGATGTTAACTCCCAAACCGCTGCGCAGAAGTCAACCAAACTTCACCCAATAGTGTATTGTATCACAATCTATTAGTTACATTTGGAAATTTGGTTCTTGGACATTTGATTTGAGCGCAATCCTCAAACTTAGGTCAAAAAAGCCATTTAAGCCTTTTCACAGTGAGATCTATGCGATATGGCCGAGAAATGTAATTTTGATGTTAACTCCCAAACCGCTGCGCAGAAGTCAACCAAACTTCACCCAATAGTGTATTGTATCACATTCTAGTAGTTACATTTGAAAATTTTGTTCTAGGACATTTTGTTTGAACGCAATCATCAAACTTAATTAAAAAAGTCATTTAAGCCTTTTCACAGTGAGATCTATGCGATATGGCCGAGAAATGTAATTTTGATGTTAACTCCCAAACCGCTGCGCAGAAGTCAACCAAACTTCACCCAATAGTGTATTGTATCACAATCTAGTAGTTACATTTGGAAATTTGGTTCTTGGACATTTGATTTGAGCGCAATCCTCAAACTTAGGTCAAAAAAGCCATTTAAGCCTTTTCACAGTGAGATCTATGCGATATGGCCGAGAAATTTAATTTTGATGTTAACTCCCAAACCGCTGCGCAGAAGTCAACCAAACTTCACCCAATAGTGTATTGTATCACATTCTAGTAGTTACATTTGAAAATTTCGTTCTAGGACATTTGGTTTGAGCGCAATCTTTAAACTTAGGTCAAAAAAGCCATTTAAGCCTTTTCACAGTGAGATCTATGCGATATGGCCGAGAAATGTAATTTTGATGTTAACTCCCAAACCGCTGCGCAGAAGTCAACCAAACTTCACCCAATAGTGTATTGTATCACAATCTAGTAGTTACATTTGAAAATTTTGTTCTAGGACATTTTGTTTGAACGCAATCATCAAACTTAATTAAAAAAGTCATTTAAGCCTTTTCACAGTGAGATCTATGCGATATGGCCGAGAAATGTAATTTTGATGTTAACTCCCAAACCGCTGCGCAGAAGTCAACCAAACTTCACCCAATAGTGTATTTTATCACAATCTAGTAGTTAAATTTGGAAATTTAGTTCTTGGACATTTGATTTGAGCGCAATCATTAAACTTAATTAAAAAAGTCATTTAAGCCTTTTCACAGTGAGATCTATGCGATATGGCCGAGAAATGTAATTTTGATGTTAACTCCCAAACCGCTGCGCAGAAGTCAACCAAACTTCACCCATTAGTGTATTGTATCACAATCTAGTAATTACATGTGGAAATTTGGTTCTAGGACATATGATTTGAGCGCAATCCTCAAACTTAGGTCAAAAAAGCCATTTAAGCCTTTTCACAGTGAGATCTATGCGATATGGCCGAGAAATGTAATTTTCATGTTAACTCCCAAACCGCTGCGCAGAAGTCAACCAAACTTCACCCAATAGTGTATTGTATCACAATCTAGTAGTTACATTTGAAAATTTTGTTCTATGACATTTTGTTTGAACGCAATCATCAAACTTAATTAAAAAAGTCATTTAAGCCTTTTCACAGTGAGATCTATGCGATATGGCCGAGAAATGTAATTTTGATGTTAACTCCCAAACCGCTGCGCAGAAGTCAACCAAACTTCACCCATTAGTGTATTGTATCACAATCTAGTAGTTATATGTGGAAATTTGGTTATTGGAAATTTGGTTTGAGCGCAATCATTAAACTTAGGTCAAAAAAGCCATTTAAGCCTTTTCACAGTGAGATCTATGCGATATGGCCGAGAAATGTAATTTTGATGTTAACTCCCAAACCGCTGCGCAGAAGTCAACCAAACTTCACCCAATAGTGTATTGTATCACAATCTAGTAGTTACATTTGAAAATTTTGTTCTAGGACATTTTGTTTGAACGCAATCATCAAACTTAATTAAAAAAGTCATTTAAGCCTTTTCACAGTGAGATCTATGCGATATGGCCGAGAAATGTAATTTTGATGTTAACTCCCAAACCGCTGCGCAGAAGTCAACCAAACTTCACCCAATAGTGTATTGTATCACAATCTATTAGTTACATTTGGAAATTTGGTTCTTGGACATTTGATTTGAGCGCAATCCTCAAACTTAGGTCAAAAAAGCCATTTAAGCCTTTTCACAGTGAGATCTATGCGATATGGCCGAGAAATGTAATTTTGATGTTAACTCCCAAACCGCTGCGCAGAAGTCAACCAAACTTCACCCATTAGTGTATTGTATCACAATCTAGTAGTTACATGTGGAAATTTGGTTATTGGACATTTGGTTTGAGCGCAATCATTAAACAGGTCAAAAAAGCCATTTAAGCCTTTTCACAGTGAGATCTATGCGATATGGCCGAGAAATGTAATTTTGATGTTAACTCCCACACCGCTGTGCAGAAGTCAACCAAACTTCACCCAATAGTGTATTGTATCACAATCTAGTAGTTACATTTGAAAATTTTGTTCTAGGACATTTTGTTTGAACGCAATCATCAAACTTAATTAAAAAAGTCATTTAAGCCTTTTCACAGTGAGATCTATGCGATATGGCCGAGAAATGTAATTTTGATGTTAACTCCCAAACCGCTGCGCAGAAGTCAACCAAACTTCACCCATTAGTGTATTGTATCACAATCTAGTAATTACATGTGGAAATTTGGTTCTAGGACATTTGATTTGAGCGCAATCCTCAAACTTAGGTCAAAAAAGCCATTTAAGCCTTTTCACAGTGAGATCTATGCGATATGGCCGAGAAATGTAATTTTGATGTTAACTCCCAAACCGCTGCGCAGAAGTCAACCAAACTTCACCCAATAGTGTATTGTATCACAATCTAGTAGTTACATTTGAAAATTTTGTTCTAGGACATTTTGTTTGAACGCAATCATCAAACTTAATTAAAAAAGTCATTTAAGCCTTTTCACAGTGAGATCTATGCGATATGGCCGAGAAATGTAATTTTGATGTTAACTCCCAAACCGCTGCGCAGAAGTCAACCAAACTTCACCCAATAGTGTATTGTATCACAATCTATTAGTTACATTTGGAAATTTGGTTCTTGGACATTTGATTTGAGCGCAATCCTCAAACTTAGGTCAAAAAAGCCATTTAAGCCTTTTCACAGTGAGATCTATGCGATATGGCCGAGAAATGTAATTTTGATGTTAACTCCCAAACCGCTGCGCAGAAGTCAACCAAACTTCACCCATTAGTGTATTGTATCACAATCTAGTAGTTACATGTGGAAATTTGGTTATTGGACATTTGGTTTGAGCGCAATCATTAAACAGGTCAAAAAAGCCATTTAAGCCTTTTCACAGTGAGATCTATGCGATATGGCCGAGAAATGTAATTTTGATGTTAACTCCCACACCGCTGTGCAGAAGTCAACCAAACTTCACCCAATAGTGTATTGTATCACAATCTAGTAGTTACATTTGAAAATTTTGTTCTAGGACATTTTGTTTGAACGCAATCATCAAACTTAATTAAAAAAGTCATTTAAGCCTTTTCACAGTGAGATCTATGCGATATGGCCGAGAAATGTAATTTTGATGTTAACTCCCAAACCGCTGCGCAGAAGTCAACCAAACTTCACCCAATAGTGTATTGTATCACAATCTAGTAGTTACATTTGGAAATTTGGTTCTTGGACATTTGATTTGAGCGCAATCCTCAAACTTAGGTCAAAAAAGCCATTTAAGCCTTTTCACAGTGAGATCTATGCGATATGGCCGAGAAATGTAATTTTGATGTTAACTCCCAAACCGCTGCGCAGAAGTCAACCAAACTTCACCCAATAGTGTATTGTATCACAATCTAGTAGTTACATTTGAAAATTTTGTTCTAGGACATTTTGTTTGAACGCAATCATCAAACTTAATTAAAAAAGTCATTTAAGCCTTTTCACAGTGAGATCTATGCGATATGGCCGAGAAATGTAATTTTGATGTTAACTCCCAAACCGCTGCGCAGAAGTCAACCAAACTTCACCCAATAGTGTATTTTATCACAATCTAGTAGTTACATTTGGAAATTTAGTTCTAGGACATTTGATTTGAGCGCAATCATTAAACTTAATTAAAAAAGTCATTTAAGGCTTTTCACAGTGAGATCTATGCGATATGGCCGAGAAATGTAATTTTGATGTTAACTCCCAAACCGCTGCGCAGAAGTCAACCAAACTTCACCCATTAGTGTATTGTATCACAATCTAGTAATTACATGTGGAAATTTGGTTCTAGGACATTTGATTTCAGCGCAATCCTCAAACTTAGGTCAAAAAAGCCATTTAAGCCTTTTCACAGTGAGATCTATGCGATATGGCCGAGAAATGTAATTTTGATGTTAACTCCCAAACCGCTGCGCAGAAGTCAACCAATCTTCACCCAATAGTGTATTGTATCACAATCTAGTAGTTACATTTGAAAATTTTGTTCTATGACATTTTGTTTGAACGCAATCATCAAACTTAATTAAAAAAGTCATTTAAGCCTTTTCACAGTGAGATCTATGCGATATGGCCGAGAAATGTAATTTTGATGTTAACTCCCAAACCGCTGCGCAGAAGTCAACCAAACTTCACCCATTAGTGTATTGTATCACAATCTAGTAGTTACATGTAGAAATTTGGTTATTGGACATTTGGTTTGAGCGCAATCATTAAACTTAGGTCAAAAAAGCCATTTAAGCCTTTTCACAGTGAGATCTATGCGATATGGCCGAGAAATGTAATTTT
Source organism: Corythoichthys intestinalis (assembly GCF_030265065.1). NCBI lineage: Eukaryota > Metazoa > Chordata > Actinopteri > Syngnathiformes > Syngnathidae > Corythoichthys > Corythoichthys intestinalis. The sequence goes on along the minus strand of NW_026651600.1, from coordinate 311,533 downwards.
GATGTTAACTCCCAAACCGCTGCGCAGAAGTCAACCAAACTTCACCCAATAGTGTATTGTATCACAATCTAGTAGTTACATTTGAAAATTTTGTTCTAGGAAATTTTGTTTGAGCGAAATCATCAAACTTAATTAAAAAAGTCATTTAAGCCTTTTCACAGTGAGATCTATGCGATATGGCCGAGAAATGTAATTTTGATGTTAACTCCCAAACCTCTGCGCAGAAGTCAACCAAACTTCACCCATTAGTGTATTGTATCACAATCTAGTAGTTACATGTGGAAATTTGGTTCTAGGACATTTGATTTGAGCGCAATCCTCAAACTTAGGTCAAAAAAGCCATTTAAGCCTTTTCACAGTGAGATCTATGCGATATGGCCGAGAAATGTAATTTTGATGTTAACTCCCAAACCGCTGCGCAGAAGTCAACCAAACTTCACCCAATAGTGTATTGTATCACATTCTAGTAGTTACATTTGAAAATTTCGTTCTAGGACATTTGGTTTGAGCGCAATCTTTAAACTTAGGTCAAAAAAGCCATTTAAGCCTTTTCACAGTGAGATCTATGCGATATGGCCGAGAAATGTAATTTTGATGTTAACTCCCAAACCGCTGCGCAGAAGTCAACCAAACTTCACCCAATAGTGTATTGTATCACAATCTAGTAGTTACATTTGAAAATTTTGTTCTAGGACATTTTGTTTGAACGCAATCATCAAACTTAATTAAAAAAGTCATTTAAGCCTTTTCACAGTGAGATCTATGCGATATGGCCGAGAAATGTAATTTTGATGTTAACTCCCAAACCGCTGCGCAGAAGTCAACCAAACTTCACCCAATAGTGTATTGTATCACAATCTAGTAGTTACATTTGAAAATTTTGTTCTAGGACATTTTGTTTGAACGCAATCATCAAACTTAATTAAAAAAGTCATTTAAGCCTTTTCACAGTGAGATCTATGCGATATGGCCGAGAAATGTAATTTTGATGTTAACTCCCAAACCGCTGCGCAGAAGTCAACCAAACTTCACCCAATAGTGTATTGTATCACATTCTAGTAGTTACATTTGAAAATTTCGTTCTAGGACATTTGGTTTGAGCGCAATCATTAAACTTAGGTCAAAAAAGCCATTTAAGCCTTTTCACAGTGAGATCTATGCGATATGGCCGAGAAATGTAATTTTGATGTTAACTCCCAAACCGCTGCGCAGAAGTCAACTAAACTTCACCCAATAGTGTATTGTATCACATTCTAGTAGTTACATTTGAAAATTTCGTTCTAGGACATTTGGTTTGAGCGCAATCATTAAACTTAATTAAAAAAGTCATTTAAGCCTTTTCACAGTGAGATCTATGCGATATGGCCGAGAAATGTAATTTTGATGTTAACTCCCAAACCGCTGCGCAGAAGTCAACCAAACTTCACCCATTAGTGTATTGTATCACAATCTAGTAATTACATGTGGAAATTTGGTTCTAGGACATTTGATTTGAGCGCAATCCTCAAACTTAGGTCAAAAAAGCCATTTAAGCCTTTTCACAGTGAGATCTATGCGATATGGCCGAGAAATGTAATTTTGATGTTAACTCCCAAACCGCTGCGCAGAAGTCAACCAAACTTCACCCATTAGTGTATTGTATCACAATCTAGTAGTTACATGTGGAAATTTGGTTATTGGACATTTGGTTTGAGCGCAATCATTAAACTTAGGTCAAAAAAGCCATTTAAGCCTTTTCACAGTGAGATCTATGCGATATGGCCGAGAAATGTAATTTTGATGTTAACTCCCAAACCGCTGTGCAGAAGTCAACCAAACTTCACCCAATAGTGTATTGTATCACAATCTAGTAGTTACATTTGAAAATTTTGTTCTAGGAAATTTTGTTTGAGCGCAATCATCAAACTTAATTAAAAAAGTCATTTAAGCCTTTTCACAGTGAGATCTATATGATATGGCCGAGAAATGTAATTTTGATGTTAACTCCCAAACCTCTGCGCAGAAGTCAACCAAACTTCACCCATTAGTGTATTGTATCACAATCTAGTAGTTACATGTGGAAATTTGGTTCTAGGACATTTGATTTGAGCGCAATCCTCAAACTTAGGTCAAAAAAGCCATTTAAGCCTTTTCACAGTGAGATCTATGCGATATGGCCGAGAAATGTAATTTTGATGTTAACTCCCAAACCGCTGCGCAGAAGTCAACCAAACTTCACCCAATAGTGTATTGTATCACATTCTAGTAGTTACATTTGAAAATTTCGTTCTAGGACATTTGGTTTGAGCGCAATCTTTAAACTTAGGTCAAAAAAGCCATTTAAGCCTTTTCACAGTGAGATCTATGCGATATGGCCGAGAAATGTAATTTTGATGTTAACTCCCAAACCGCTGCGCAGAAGTCAACCAAACTTCACCCAATAGTGTATTGTATCACAATCTAGTAGTTACATTTGAAAATTTTGTTCTAGGACATTTTGTTTGAACGCAATCATCAAACTTAATTAAAAAAGTCATTTAAGCCTTTTCACAGTGAGATCTATGCGATATGGCCGAGAAATGTAATTTTGATGTTAACTCCCAAACCGCTGCGCAGAAGTCAACCAAACTTCACCCAATAGTGTATTGTATCACAATCTAGTAGTTACATTTGGAAATTTGGTTCTTGGACATTTGATTTGAGCGCAATCCTCAAACTTAGGTCAAAAAAGCCATTTAAGCCTTTTCACAGTGAGATCTATGCGATATGGCCGAGAAATGTAATTTTGATGTTAACTCCCAAACCGCTGCGCAGAAGTCAACCAAACTTCACCCAATAGTGTATTGTATCACAATCTAGTAGTTACATTTGAAAATTTTGTTCTAGGACATTTTGTTTGAACGCAATCATCAAAATTAAAAAAGTCATTTAAGCCTTTTCACAGTGAGATCTATGCGATATGGCCGAGAAATGTAATTTTGATGTTAACTCCCAAACCGCTGCGCAGAAGTCAACCAAACTTCACCCATTAGTGTATTGTATCACAATCTAGTAGTTATATGTGGAAATTTGGTTATTGGAAATTTGGTTTGAGCGCAATCATTAAACTTAGGTCAAAAAAGCCATTTAAGCCTTTTCACAGTGAGATCTATGCGATATGGCCGAGAAATGTAATTTTGATGTTAACTCCCAAACCGCTGCGCAGAAGTCAACCAAACTTCACCCAATAGTGTATTGTATCACAATCTAGTAGTTACATTTGAAAATTTTGTTCTAGGAAATTTTGTTTGAGCGCAATCATCAAACTTAATTAAAAAAGTCATTTAAGCCTTTTCACAGTGAGATCTATGCGATATGGCCGAGAAATGTAATTTTGATGTTAACTCCCAAACCTCTGCGCAGAAGTCAACCAAACTTCACCCATTAGTGTATTGTATCACAATCTAGTAGTTACATGTGGAAATTTGGTTCTAGGACATTTGATTTGAGCGCAATCCTCAAACTTAGGTCAAAAAAGCCATTTAAGCCTTTTCACAGTGAGATCTATGCGATATGGCCGAGAAATGTAATTTTGATGTTAACTCCCAAACCGCTGCGCAGAAGTCAACCAAACTTCACCCAATAGTGTATTGTATCACATTCTAGTAGTTACATTTGAAAATTTCGTTCTAGGACATTTGGTTTGAGCGCAATCTTTAAACTTAGGTCAAAAAAGCCATTTAAGCCTTTTCACAGTGAGATCTATGCGATATGGCCGAGGAATGTAATTTTGATGTTAACTCCCAAACCGCTGCGCAGAAGTCAACCAAACTTCACCCAATAGTGTATTGTATCACAATCTAGTAGTTACATTTGAAAATTTTGTTCTAGGACATTTTGTTTGAACGCAATCATCAAACTTAATTAAAAAAGTCATTTAAGCCTTTTCACAGTGAGATCTATGCGATATGGCCGAGAAATGTAATTTTGATGTTAACTCCCAAACCGCTGCGCAGAAGTCAACCAAACTTCACCCAATAGTGTATTGTATCACAATCTATTAGTTACATTTGGAAATTTGGTTCTTGGACATTTGATTTGAGCGCAATCCTCAAACTTAGGTCAAAAAAGCCATTTAAGCCTTTTCACAGTGAGATCTATGCGATATGGCCGAGAAATGTAATTTTGATGTTAACTCCCAAACCGCTGCGCAGAAGTCAACCAAACTTCACCCATTAGTGTATTGTATCACAATCTAGTAGTTACATGTGGAAATTTGGTTATTGGACATTTGGTTTGAGCGCAATCATTAAACAGGTCAAAAAAGCCATTTAAGCCTTTTCACAGTGAGATCTATGCGATATGGCCGAGAAATGTAATTTTGATGTTAACTCCCACACCGCTGTGCAGAAGTCAACCAAACTTCACCCAATAGTGTATTGTATCACAATCTAGTAGTTACATTTGAAAATTTTGTTCTAGGACATTTTGTTTGAACGCAATCATCAAACTTAATTAAAAAAGTCATTTAAGCCTTTTCACAGTGAGATCTATGCGATATGGCCGAGAAATGTAATTTTGATGTTAACTCCCAAACCGCTGCGCAGAAGTCAACCAAACTTCACCCAATAGTGTATTGTATCACAATCTAGTAGTTACATTTGGAAATTTGGTTCTTGGACATTTGATTTGAGCGCAATCCTCAAACTTAGGTCAAAAAAGCCATTTAAGCCTTTTCACAGTGAGATCTATGCGATATGGCCGAGAAATGTAATTTTGATGTTAACTCCCAAACCGCTGCGCAGAAGTCAACCAAACTTCACCCAATAGTGTATTGTATCACAATCTAGTAGTTACATTTGAAAATTTTGTTCTAGGACATTTTGTTTGAACGCAATCATCAAACTTAATTAAAAAAGTCATTTAAGCCTTTTCACAGTGAGATCTATGCGATATGGCCGAGAAATGTAATTTTGATGTTAACTCCCAAACCGCTGCGCAGAAGTCAACCAAACTTCACCCAATAGTGTATTTTATCACAATCTAGTAGTTACATTTGGAAATTTAGTTCTAGGACATTTGATTTGAGCGCAATCATTAAACTTAATTAAAAAAGTCATTTAAGGCTTTTCATAGTGAGATCTATGCGATATGGCCGAGAAATGTAATTTTGATGTTAACTCCCAAACCGCTGCGCAGAAGTCAACCAAACTTCACCCATTAGTGTATTGTATCACAATCTAGTAATTACATGTGGAAATTTGGTTATTGGACATTTGGTTTGAGCGCAATCATTAAACTTAGGTCAAAAAAGCCATTTAAGCCTTTTCACAGTGAGATCTATGCGATATGGCCGAGAAATGTAATTTTGATGTTAACTCCCAAACCGCTGTGCAGAAGTCAACCAAACTTCACCCAATAGTGTATTGTATCACAATCTAGTAGTTACATTTGAAAATTTTGTTCTAGGAAATTTTGTTTGAGCGCAATCATCAAACTTAATTAAAAAAGTCATTTAAGCCTTTTCACAGTGAGATCTATATGATATGGCCGAGAAATGTAATTTTGATGTTAACTCCCAAACCTCTGCGCAGAAGTCAACCAAACTTCACCCATTAGTGTATTGTATCACAATCTAGTAGTTACATGTGGAAATTTGGTTCTAGGACATTTGATTTGAGCGCAATCCTCAAACTTAGGTCAAAAAAGCCATTTAAGCCTTTTCACAGTGAGATCTATGTGATATGGCCGAGAAATGTAATTTTGATGTTAACTCCCAAACCGCTGCGCAGAAGTCAACCAAACTTCACCCAATAGTGTATTGTATCACATTCTAGTAGTTACATTTGAAAATTTCGTTCTAGGACATTTGGTTTGAGCGCAATCTTTAAACTTAGGTCAAAAAAGCCATTTAAGCCTTTTCACAGTGAGATCTATGCGATATGGCCGAGAAATGTAATTTTGATGTTAACTCCCAAACCGCTGCGCAGAAGTCAACCAAACTTCACCCAATAGTGTATTGTATCACAATCTAGTAGTTACATTTGAAAATTTTGTTCTAGGACATTTTGTTTGAACGCAATCATCAAACTTAATTAAAAAAGTCATTTAAGCCTTTTCACAGTGAGATCTATGCGATATGGCCGAGAAATGTAATTTTGATGTTAACTCCCAAACCGCTGCGCAGAAGTCAACCAAACTTCACCCAATAGTGTATTGTATCACAATCTAGTAGTTACATTTGGAAATTTGGTTCTTGGACATTTGATTTGAGCGCAATCCTCAAACTTAGGTCAAAAAAGCCATTTAAGCCTTTTCACAGTGAGATCTATGCGATATGGCCGAGAAATGTAATTTTGATGTTAACTCCCAAACCGCTGCGCAGAAGTCAACCAAACTTCACCCAATAGTGTATTGTATCACAAACTAGTAGTTACATTTGAAAATTTTGTTCTAGGACATTTTGTTTGAACGCAATCATCAAACTTAATTAAAAAAGTCATTTAAGCCTTTTCACAGTGAGATCTATGCGATATGGCCGAGAAATGTAATTTTGATGTTAACTCCCAAACCGCTGCGCAGAAGTCAACCAAACTTCACCCAATAGTGTATTTTATCACAATCTAGTAGTTACATTTGGAAATTTAGTTCTTGGACATTTGATTTGAGCGCAATCATTAAACTTAATTAAAAAAGTCATTTAAGCCTTTTCACAGTGAGATCTATGCGATATGGCCGAGAAATGTAATTTTGATGTTAACTCCCAAACCGCTGCGCAGAAGTCAACCAAACTTCACCCATTAGTGTATTGTATCACAATCTAGTAGTTATATGTGGAAATTTGGTTATTGGAAATTTGGTTTGAGCGCAATCATTAAACTTAGGTCAAAAAAGCCATTTAAGCCTTTTCACAGTGAGATCTATGCGATATGGCCGAGAAATGTAATTTTGATGTTAACTCCCAAACCGCTGCGCAGAAGTCAACCAAACTTCACCCAATAGTGTATTGTATCACAATCTAGTAGTTACATTTGAAAATTTTGTTCTAGGAAATTTTGTTTGAGCGCAATCATCAAACTTAATTAAAAAAGTCATTTAAGCCTTTTCACAGTGAGATCTATGCGATATGGCCGAGAAATGTAATTTTGATGTTAACTCCCAAACCTCTGCGCAGAAGTCAACCAAACTTCACCCATTAGTGTATTGTTTCACAATCTAGTAGTTACATGTGGAAATTTGGTTCTAGGACATTTGATTTGAGCGCAATCCTCAAACTTAGGTCAAAAAAGCCATTTAAGCCTTTTCACAGTGAGATCTATGCGATATGGCCGAGAAATGTAATTTTGATGTTAACTCCCAAACCGCTGCGCAGAAGTCAACCAAACTTCACCCAATAGTGTATTGTATCACATTCTAGTAGTTACATTTGAAAATTTCGTTCTAGGACATTTGGTTTGAGCGCAATCTTTAAACTTAGGTCAAAAAAGCCATTTAAGCCTTTTCACAGTGAGATCTATGCGATATGGCCGAGGAATGTAATTTTGATGTTAACTCCCAAACCGCTGCGCAGAAGTCAACCAAACTTCACCCAATAGTGTATTGTATCACAATCTAGTAGTTACATTTGAAAATTTTGTTCTAGGACATTTTGTTTGAACGCAATCATCAAACTTAATTAAAAAAGTCATTTAAGCCTTTTCACAGTGAGATCTATGCGATATGGCCGAGAAATGTAATTTTGATGTTAACTCCCAAACCGCTGCGCAGAAGTCAACCAAACTTCACCCAATAGTGTATTGTATCACAATCTAGTAGTTACATTTGGAAATTTGGTTCTTGGACATTTGATTTGAGCGCAATCCTCAAACTTAGGTCAAAAAAGCCATTTAACCCTTTTCACAGTGAGATCTATGCGATATGGCCGAGAAATGTAATTTTGATGTTAACTCCCAAACCGCTGAGCAGAAGTCAACCAAACTTCACCCAATAGTGTATTGTATCACAATCTAGTAGTTACATTTGAAAATTTTGTTCTAGGAAATTTTGTTTGAGCGCAATCATCAAACTTAATTAAAAAAGTCATTTAAGCCTTTTCACAGTGAGATCTATGCGATATGGCCGAGAAATGTAATTTTGATGTTAACTCCCAAACCTCTGCGCAGAAGTCAACCAAACTTCACCCATTAGTGTATTGTATCACAATCTAGTAGTTACATGTGGAAATTTGGTTCTAGGACATTTGATTTGAGCGCAATCCTCAAACTTAGGTCAAAAAAGCCATTTAAGCCTTTTCACAGTGAGATCTATGCGATATGGCCGAGAAATGTAATTTTGATGTTAACTCCCAAACCGCTGCGCAGAAGTCAACCAAACTTCACCCAATAGTGTATTGTATCACATTCTAGTAGTTACATTTGAAAATTTCGTTCTAGGACATTTGGTTTGAGCGCAATCTTTAAACTTAGGTCAAAAAAGCCATTTAAGCCTTTTCACAGTGAGATCTATGCGATATGGCCGAGAAATGTAATTTTGATTTTAACTCCCAAACCGCTGCGCAGAAGTCAACCAAACTTCACCCAATAGTGTATTGTATCACAATCTAGTAGTTACATTTGAAAATTTTGTTCTAGGACATTTTGTTTGAACGCAATCATCAAACTTAATTAAAAAAGTCATTTAAGCCTTTTCACAGTGAGATCTATGCGATATGGCCGAGAAATGTAATTTTGATGTTAACTCCCAAACCGCTGCGCAGAAGTCAACCAAACTTCACCCAATAGTGTATTGTATCACAATCTAGTAGTTACATTTGGAAATTTGGTTCTTGGACATTTGATTTGAGCGCAATCCTCAAACTTAGGTCAAAAAAGCCATTTAAGCCTTTTCACAGTGAGATCTATGCGATATGGCCGAGAAATGTAATTTTGATGTTAACTCCCAAACCGCTGCGCAGAAGTCAACCAAACTTCACCCAATAGTGTATTGTATCACAATCTAGTAGTTACATTTGAAAATTTTGTTCTAGGACATTTTGTTTGAACGCAATCATCAAACTTAATTAAAAAAGTCATTTAAGCCTTTTCACAGTGAGATCTATGCGATATGGCCGAGAAATGTAATTTTGATGTTAACTCCCAAACCGCTGCGCAGAAGTCAACCAAACTTCACCCAATAGTGTATTTTATCACAATCTAGTAGTTACATTTGGAAATTTAGTTCTTGGACATTTGATTTGAGCGCAATCATTAAACTTAATTAAAAAAGTCATTTAAGCCTTTTCACAGTGAGATCTATGCGATATGGCCGAGAAATGTAATTTTGATGTTAACTCCCAAACCGCTGCGCAGAAGTCAACCAAACTTCACCCATTAGTGTATTGTATCACAATCTAGTAATTACATGTGGAAATTTGGTTCTAGGACATATGATTTGAGCGCAATCCTCAAACTTAGGTCAAAAAAGCCATTTAAGCCTTTTCACAGTGAGATCTATGCGATATGGCCGAGAAATGTAATTTTGATGTTAACTCCCAAACCGCTGCGCAGAAGTCAACCAAACTTCACCCAATAGTGTATTGTATCACAATCTAGTAGTTACATTTGAAAATTTTGTTCTATGACATTTTGTTTGAACGCAATCATCAAACTTAATTAAAAAAGTCATTTAAGCCTTTTCACAGTGAGATCTATGCGATATGGCCGAGAAATGTAATTTTGATGTTAACTCCCAAACCGCTGCGCAGAAGTCAACCAAACTTCACCCATTAGTGTATTGTATCACAATCTAGTAGTTATATGTGGAAATTTGGTTATTGGAAATTTGGTTTGAGCGCAATCATTAAACTTAGGTCAAAAAAGCCATTTAAGCCTTTTCACAGTGAGATCTATGCGATATGGCCGAGAAATGTAATTTTGATGTTAACTCCCAAACCGCTGCGCAGAAGTCAACCAAACTTCACCCAATAGTGTATTGTATCACAATCTAGTAGTTACATTTGAAAATTTTGTTCTAGGAAATTTTGTTTGAGCGCAATCATCAAACTTAATTAAAAAAGTCATTTAAGCCTTTTCACAGTGAGATCTATGCGATATGGCCGAGAAATGTAATTTTGATGTTAACTCCCAAACCTCTGCGCAGAAGTCAACCAAACTTCACCCATTAGTGTATTGTATCACAATCTAGTAGTTACATGTGGAAATTTGGTTCTAGGACATTTGATTTGAGCGCAATCCTCAAACTTAGGTCAAAAAAGCCATTTAAGCCTTTTCACAGTGAGATCTATGCGATATGGCCGAGAAATGTAATTTTGATGTTAACTCCCAAACCGCTGCGCAGAAGTCAACCAAACTTCACCCAATAGTGTATTGTATCACATTCTAGTAGTTACATTTGAAAATTTCGTTCTAGGACATTTGGTTTGAGCGCAATCTTTAAACTTAGGTCAAAAAAGCCATTTAAGCCTTTTCACAGTGAGATCTATGCGATATGGCCGAGGAATGTAATTTTGATGTTAACTCCCAAACCGCTGCGCAGAAGTCAACCAAACTTCACCCAATAGTGTATTGTATCACAATCTAGTAGTTACATTTGAAAATTTTGTTCTAGGACATTTTGTTTGAACGCAATCATCAAACTTAATTAAAAAAGTCATTTAAGCCTTTTCACAGTGAGATCTATGCGATATGGCCGAGAAATGTAATTTTGATGTTAACTCCCAAACCGCTGCGCAGAAGTCAACCAAACTTCACCCAATAGTGTATTGTATCACAATCTATTAGTTACATTTGGAAATTTGGTTCTTGGACATTTGATTTGAGCGCAATCCTCAAACTTAGGTCAAAAAAGCCATTTAAGCCTTTTCACAGTGAGATCTATGCGATATGGCCGAGAAATGTAATTTTGATGTTAACTCCCAAACCGCTGCGCAGAAGTCAACCAAACTTCACCCATTAGTGTATTGTATCACAATCTAGTAGTTACATGTGGAAATTTGGTTATTGGACATTTGGTTTGAGCGCAATCATTAAACAGGTCAAAAAAGCCATTTAAGCCTTTTCACAGTGAGATCTATGCGATATGGCCGAGAAATGTAATTTTGATGTTAACTCCCACACCGCTGTGCAGAAGTCAACCAAACTTCACCCAATAGTGTATTGTATCACAATCTAGTAGTTACATTTGAAAATTTTGTTCTAGGACATTTTGTTTGAACGCAATCATCAAACTTAATTAAAAAAGTCATTTAAGCCTTTTCACAGTGAGATCTATGCGATATGGCCGAGAAATGTAATTTTGATGTTAACTCCCAAACCGCTGCGCAGAAGTCAACCAAACTTCACCCAATAGTGTATTGTATCACAATCTAGTAGTTACATTTGGAAATTTGGTTCTTGGACATTTGATTTGAGCGCAATCCTCAAACTTAGGTCAAAAAAGCCATTTAAGCCTTTTCACAGTGAGATCTATGCGATATGGCCGAGAAATGTAATTTTGATGTTAACTCCCAAACCGCTGCGCAGAAGTCAACCAAACTTCACCCAATAGTGTATTGTATCACAATCTAGTAGTTACATTTGAAAATTTTGTTCTAGGACATTTTGTTTGAACGCAATCATCAAACTTAATTAAAAAAGTCATTTAAGCCTTTTCACAGTGAGATCTATGCGATATGGCCGAGAAATGTAATTTTGATGTTAACTCCCAAACCGCTGCGCAGAAGTCAACCAAACTTCACCCAATAGTGTATTTTATCACAATCTAGTAGTTACATTTGGAAATTTAGTTCTAGGACATTTGATTTGAGCGCAATCATTAAACTTAATTAAAAAAGTCATTTAAGGCTTTTCATAGTGAGATCTATGCGATATGGCCGAGAAATGTAATTTTGATGTTAACTCCCAAACCGCTGCGCAGAAGTCAACCAAACTTCACCCATTAGTGTATTGTATCACAATCTAGTAATTACATGTGGAAATTTGGTTCTAGGACATTTGATTTCAGCGCAATCCTCAAACTTAGGTCAAAAAAGCCATTTAAGCCTTTTCACAGTGAGATCTATGCGATATGGCCGAGAAATGTAATTTTGATGTTAACTCCCAAACCGCTGCGCAGAAGTCAACCAAACTTCACCCAATAGTGTATTGTATCACAATCTAGTAGTTACATTTGAAAATTTTGTTCTATGACATTTTGTTTGAACGCAATCATCAAACTTAATTAAAAAAGTCATTTAAGCCTTTTCACAGTGAGATCTATGCGATATGGCCGAGAAATGTAATTTTGATGTTAACTCCCAAACCGCTGCGCAGAAGTCAACCAAACTTCACCCATTAGTGTATTGTATCACAATCTAGTAGTTACATGTGGAAATTTGGTTATTGGACATTTGGTTTGAGCGCAATCATTAAACTTAGGTCAAAAAAGCCATTTAAGCCTTTTCACAGTGAGATCTATGCGATATGGCCGAGAAATGTAATTTTGATGTTAACTCCCAAACCGCTGCGCAGAAGTCAACCAAACTTCACCCAATAGTGTATTGTATCACAATCTAGTAGTTACATTTGAAAATTTTGTTCTAGGAAATTTTGTTTGAGCGAAATCATCAAACTTAATTAAAAAAGTCATTTAAGCCTTTTCACAGTGAGATCTATGCGATATGGCCGAGAAATGTAATTTTGATGTTAACTCCCAAACCTCTGCGCAGAAGTCAACCAAACTTCACCCATTAGTGTATTGTATCACAATCTAGTAGTTACATGTGGAAATTTGGTTCTAGGACATTTGATTTGAGCGCAATCCTCAAACTTAGGTCAAAAAAGCCATTTAAGCCTTTTCACAGTGAGATCTATGCGATATGGCCGAGAAATGTAATTTTGATGTTAACTCCCAAACCGCTGCGCAGAAGTCAACCAAACTTCACCCAATAGTGTATTGTATCACATTCTAGTAGTTACATTTGAAAATTTCGTTCTAGGACATTTGGTTTGAGCGCAATCTTTAAACTTAGGTCAAAAAAGCCATTTAAGCCTTTTCACAGTGAGATCTATGCGATATGGCCGAGGAATGTAATTTTGATGTTAACTCCCAAACCGCTGCGCAGAAGTCAACCAAACTTCACCCAATAGTGTATTGTATCACAATCTAGTAGTTACATTTGAAAATTTTGTTCTAGGACATTTTGTTTGAACGCAATCATCAAACTTAATTAAAAAAGTCATTTAAGCCTTTTCACAGTGAGATCTATGCGATATGGCCGAGAAATGTAATTTTGATGTTAACTCCCAAACCGCTGCGCAGAAGTCAACCAAACTTCACCCAATAGTGTATTGTATCACAATCTATTAGTTACATTTGGAAATTTGGTTCTTGGACATTTGATTTGAGCGCAATCCTCAAACTTAGGTCAAAAAAGCCATTTAAGCCTTTTCACAGTGAGATCTATGCGATATGGCCGAGAAATGTAATTTTGATGTTAACTCCCAAACCGCTGCGCAGAAGTCAACCAAACTTCACCCAATAGTGTATTGTATCACATTCTAGTAGTTACATTTGAAAATTTTGTTCTAGGACATTTTGTTTGAACGCAATCATCAAACTTAATTAAAAAAGTCATTTAAGCCTTTTCACAGTGAGATCTATGCGATATGGCCGAGAAATGTAATTTTGATGTTAACTCCCAAACCGCTGCGCAGAAGTCAACCAAACTTCACCCAATAGTGTATTGTATCACAATCTAGTAGTTACATTTGGAAATTTGGTTCTTGGACATTTGATTTGAGCGCAATCCTCAAACTTAGGTCAAAAAAGCCATTTAAGCCTTTTCACAGTGAGATCTATGCGACATGGCCGAGAAATTTAATTTTGATGTTAACTCCCAAACCGCTGCGCAGAAGTCAACCAAACTTCACCCAATAGTGTATTGTATCACAATCTAGTAGTTACATTTGAAAATTTTGTTCTAGGACATTTTGTTTGAACGCAATCATCAAACTTAATTAAAAAAGTCATTTAAGCCTTTTCACAGTGAGATCTATGCGATATGGCCGAGAAATGTAATTTTGATGTTAACTCCCAAACCGCTGCGCAGAAGTCAACCAAACTTCACCCAATAGTGTATTGTATCACAATCTAGTAGTTACATTTGGAAATTTGGTTCTTGGACATTTGATTTGAGCGCAATCCTCAAACTTAGGTCAAAAAAGCCATTTAAGCCTTTTCACAGTGAGATCTATGCGATATGGCCGAGAAATGTAATTTTGATGTTAACTCCCAAACCGCTGCGCAGAAGTCAACCAAACTTCACCCAATAGTGTATTGTATCACAATCTAGTAGTTACATTTGAAAATTTTGTTCTAGGACATTTTGTTTGAACGCAATCATCAAACTTAATTAAAAAAGTCATTTAAGCCTTTTCACAGTGAGATCTATGCGATATGGCCGAGAAATGTAATTTTGATGTTAACTCCCAAACCGCTGCGCAGAAGTCAACCAAACTTCACCCAATAGTGTATTTTATCACAATCTAGTAGTTACATTTGGAAATTTAGTTCTAGGACATTTGATTTGAGCGCAATCATTAAACTTAATTAAAAAAGTCATTTAAGGCTTTTCACAGTGAGATCTATGCGATATGGCCGAGAAATGTAATTTTGATGTTAACTCCCAAACCGCTGCGCAGAAGTCAACCAAACTTCACCCATTAGTGTATTGTATCACAATCTAGTAATTACATGTGGAAATTTGGTTCTAGGACATTTGATTTCAGCGCAATCCTCAAACTTAGGTCAAAAAAGCCATTTAAGCCTTTTCACAGTGAGATCTATGCGATATGGCCGAGAAATGTAATTTTGATGTTAACTCCCAAACCGCTGCGCAGAAGTCAACCAATCTTCACCCAATAGTGTATTGTATCACAATCTAGTAGTTACATTTGAAAATTTTGTTCTATGACATTTTGTTTGAACGCAATCATCAAACTTAATTAAAAAAGTCATTTAAGCCTTTTCACAGTGAGATCTATGCGATATGGCCGAGAAATGTAATTTTGATGTTAACTCCCAAACCGCTGCGCAGAAGTCAACCAAACTTCACCCAATAGTGTATTGTATCACATTCTAGTAGTTACATTTGAAAATTTCGTTCTAGGACATTTGGTTTGAGCGCAATCTTTAAACTTAGGTCAAAAAAGCCATTTAAGCCTTTTCACAGTGAGATCTATGCGATATGGCCGAGAAATGTAATTTTGATGTTAACTCCCAAACCGCTGCGCAGAAGTCAACCAAACTTCACCCAATAGTGTATTGTATCACAATCTAGTAGTTACATTTGAAAATTTTGTTCTAGGACATTTTGTTTGAACGCAATCATCAAACTTAATTAAAAAAGTCATTTAAGCCTTTTCACAGTGAGATCTATGCGATATGGCCGAGAAATGTAATTTTGATGTTAACTCCCAAACCGCTGCGCAGAAGTCAACCAAACTTCACCCAATAGTGTATTGTATCACAATCTAGTAGTTACATTTGAAAATTTTGTTCTAGGACATTTTGTTTGAACGCAATCATCAAACTTAATTAAAAAAGTCATTTAAGCCTTTTCACAGTGAGATCTATGCGATATGGCCGAGAAATGTAATTTTGATGTTAACTCCCAAACCGCTGCGCAGAAGTCAACCAAACTTCACCCAATAGTGTATTGTATCACATTCTAGTAGTTACATTTGAAAATTTCGTTCTAGGACATTTGGTTTGAGCGCAATCATTAAACTTAGGTCAAAAAAGCCATTTAAGCCTTTTCACAGTGAGATCTATGCGATATGGCCGAGAAATGTAATTTTGATGTTAACTCCCAAACCGCTGCGCAGAAGTCAACTAAACTTCACCCAATAGTGTATTGTATCACATTCTAGTAGTTACATTTGAAAATTTCGTTCTAGGACATTTGGTTTGAGCGCAATCATTAAACTTAATTAAAAAAGTCATTTAAGCCTTTTCACAGTGAGATCTATGCGATATGGCCGAGAAATGTAATTTTGATGTTAACTCCCAAACCGCTGCGCAGAAGTCAACCAAACTTCACCCATTAGTGTATTGTATCACAATCTAGTAATTACATGTGGAAATTTGGTTCTAGGACATTTGATTTGAGCGCAATCCTCAAACTTAGGTCAAAAAAGCCATTTAAGCCTTTTCACAGTGAGATCTATGCGATATGGCCGAGAAATGTAATTTTGATGTTAACTCCCAAACCGCTGCGCAGAAGTCAACCAAACTTCACCCAATAGTGTATTGTATCACATTCTAGTAGTTACATTTGAAAATTTCGTTCTAGGACATTTGGTTTGAGCGCAATCTTTAAACTTAGGTCAAAAAAGCCATTTAAGCCTTTTCACAGTGAGATCTATGCGATATGGCCGAGGAATGTAATTTTGATGTCAACTCCCAAACCGCTGCGCAGAAGTCAACCAAACTTCACCCAATAGTGTATTGTATCACAATCTAGTAGTTACATTTGAAAATTTTGTTCTAGGACATTTTGTTTGAACGCAATCATCAAACTTAATTAAAAAAGTCATTTAAGCCTTTTCACAGTGAGATCTATGCGATATGGCCGAGAAATGTAATTTTGATGTTAACTCCCAAACCGCTGCGCAGAAGTCAACCAAACTTCACCCAATAGTGTATTGTATCACAATCTATTAGTTACATTTGGAAATTTGGTTCTTGGACATTTGATTTGAGCGCAATCCTCAAACTTAGGTCAAAAAAGCCATTTAAGCCTTTTCACAGTGAGATCTATGCGATATGGCCGAGAAATGTAATTTTGATGTTAACTCCCAAACCGCTGCGCAGAAGTCAACCAAACTTCACCCATTAGTGTATTGTATCACAATCTAGTAGTTACATGTGGAAATTTGGTTATTGGACATTTGGTTTGAGCGCAATCATTAAACTTAGGTCAAAAAAGCCATTTAAGCCTTTTCACAGTGAGATCTATGCGATATGGCCGAGAAATGTAATTTTGATGTTAACTCCCAAACCGCTGTGCAGAAGTCAACCAAACTTCACCCAATAGTGTATTGTATCACAATCTAGTAGTTACATTTGAAAATTTTGTTCTAGGAAATTTTGTTTGAGCGCAATCATCAAACTTAATTAAAAAAGTCATTTAAGCCTTTTCACAGTGAGATCTATATGATATGGCCGAGAAATGTAATTTTGATGTTAACTCCCAAACCTCTGCGCAGAAGTCAACCAAACTTCACCCATTAGTGTATTGTATCACAATCTAGTAGTTACATGTGGAAATTTGGTTCTAGGACATTTGATTTGAGCGCAATCCTCAAACTTAGGTCAAAAAAGCCATTTAAGCCTTTTCACAGTGAGATCTATGCGATATGGCCGAGAAATGTAATTTTGATGTTAACTCCCAAACCGCTGCGCAGAAGTCAACCAAACTTCACCCAATAGTGTATTGTATCACATTCTAGTAGTTACATTTGAAAATTTCGTTCTAGGACATTTGGTTTGAGCGCAATCTTTAAACTTAGGTCAAAAAAGCCATTTAAGCCTTTTCACAGTGAGATCTATGCGATATGGCCGAGAAATGTAATTTTGATGTTAACTCCCAAACCGCTGCGCAGAAGTCAACCAAACTTCACCCAATAGTGTATTGTATCACAATCTAGTAGTTACATTTGAAAATTTTGTTCTAGGACATTTTGTTTGAACGCAATCATCAAACTTAATTAAAAAAGTCATTTAAGCCTTTTCACAGTGAGATCTATGCGATATGGCCGAGAAATGTAATTTTGATGTTAACTCCCAAACCGCTGCGCAGAAGTCAACCAAACTTCACCCAATAGTGTATTGTATCACAATCTAGTAGTTACATTTGGAAATTTGGTTCTTGGACATTTGATTTGAGCGCAATCCTCAAACTTAGGTCAAAAAAGCCATTTAAGCCTTTTCACATTGAGATCTATGCGATATGGCCGAGAAATGTAATTTTGATGTTAACTCCCAAACCGCTGCGCAGAAGTCAACCAAACTTCACCCAATAGTGTATTGTATCACAATCTAGTAGTTACATTTGAAAATTTTGTTCTAGGACATTTTGTTTGAACGCAATCATCAAACTTAATTAAAAAAGTCATTTAAGCCTTTTCACAGTGAGATCTATGCGATATGGCCGAGAAATGTAATTTTGATGTTAACTCCCAAACCGCTGCGCAGAAGTCAACCAAACTTCACCCAATAGTGTATTTTATCACAATCTAGTAGTTACATTTGGAAATTTAGTTCTTGGACATTTGATTTGAGCGCAATCATTAAACTTAATTAAAAAAGTCATTTAAGCCTTTTCACAGTGAGATCTATGCGATATGGCCGAGAAATGTAATTTTGATGTTAACTCCCAAACCGCTGCGCAGAAGTCAACCAAACTTCACCCATTAGTGTATTGTATCACAATCTAGTAGTTATATGTGGAAATTTGGTTATTGGAAATTTGGTTTGAGCGCAATCATTAAACTTAGGTCAAAAAAGCCATTTAAGCCTTTTCACAGTGAGATCTATGCGATATGGCCGAGAAATGTAATTTTGATGTTAACTCCCAAACCGCTGCGCAGAAGTCAACCAAACTTCACCCAATAGTGTATTGTATCACAATCTAGTAGTTACATTTGAAAATTTTGTTCTAGGAAATTTTGTTTGAGCGCAATCATCAAACTTAATTAAAAAAGTCATTTAAGCCTTTTCACAGTGAGATCTATGCGATATGGCCGAGAAATGTAATTTTGATGTTAACTCCCAAACCTCTGCGCAGAAGTCAACCAAACTTCACCCATTAGTGTATTGTTTCACAATCTAGTAGTTACATGTGGAAATTTGGTTCTAGGACATTTGATTTGAGCGCAATCCTCAAACTTAGGTCAAAAAAGCCATTTAAGCCTTTTCACAGTGAGATCTATGCGATATGGCCGAGAAATGTAATTTTGATGTTAACTCCCAAACCGCTGCGCAGAAGTCAACCAAACTTCACCCAATAGTGTATTGTATCACATTCTAGTAGTTACATTTGAAAATTTCGTTCTAGGACATTTGGTTTGAGCGCAATCTTTAAACTTAGGTCAAAAAAGCCATTTAAGCCTTTTCACAGTGAGATCTATGCGATATGGCCGAGGAATGTAATTTTGATGTTAACTCCCAAACCGCTGCGCAGAAGTCAACCAAACTTCACCCAATAGTGTATTGTATCACAATCTAGTAGTTACATTTGAAAATTTTGTTCTAGGACATTTTGTTTGAACGCAATCATCAAACTTAATTAAAAAAGTCATTTAAGCCTTTTCACAGTGAGATCTATGCGATATGGCCGAGAAATGTAATTTTGATGTTAACTCCCAAACCGCTGCGCAGAAGTCAACCAAACTTCACCCAATAGTGTATTGTATCACAATCTAGTAGTTACATTTGGAAATTTGGTTCTTGGACATTTGATTTGAGCGCAATCCTCAAACTTAGGTCAAAAAAGCCATTTAACCCTTTTCACAGTGAGATCTATGCGATATGGCCGAGAAATGTAATTTTGATGTTAACTCCCAAACCGCTGCGCAGAAGTCAACCAAACTTCACCCAATAGTGTATTGTATCACAATCTAGTAGTTACATTTGAAAATTTTGTTCTAGGAAATTTTGTTTGAGCGCAATCATCAAACTTAATTAAAAAAGTCATTTAAGCCTTTTCACAGTGAGATCTATGCGATATGGCCGAGAAATGTAATTTTGATGTTAACTCCCAAACCTCTGCGCAGAAGTCAACCAAACTTCACCCATTAGTGTATTGTATCACAATCTAGTAGTTACATGTGGAAATTTGGTTCTAGGACATTTGATTTGAGCGCAATCCTGAAACTTAGGTCAAAAAAGCCATTTAAGCCTTTTCACAGTGAGATCTATGCGATATGGCCGAGAAATGTAATTTTGATGTTAACTCCCAAACCGCTGCGCAGAAGTCAACCAAACTTCACCCAATAGTGTATTGTATCACATTCTAGTAGTTACATTTGAAAATTTCGTTCTAGGACATTTGGTTTGAGCGCAATCTTTAAACTTAGGTCAAAAAAGCCATTTAAGCCTTTTCACAGTGAGATCTATGCGATATGGCCGAGAAATGTAATTTTGATTTTAACTCCCAAACCGCTGCGCAGAAGTCAACCAAACTTCACCCAATAGTGTATTGTATCACAATCTAGTAGTTACATTTGAAAATTTTGTTCTAGGACATTTTGTTTGAACGCAATCATCAAACTTAATTAAAAAAGTCATTTAAGCCTTTTCACAGTGAGATCTATGCGATATGGCCGAGAAATGTAATTTTGATGTTAACTCCCAAACCGCTGCGCAGAAGTCAACCAAACTTCACCCAATAGTGTATTGTATCACAATCTAGTAGTTACATTTGGAAATTTGGTTCTTGGACATTTGATTTGAGCGCAATCCTCAAACTTAGGTCAAAAAAGCCATTTAAGCCTTTTCACAGTGAGATCTATGCGATATGGCCGAGAAATGTAATTTTGATGTTAACTCCCAAACCGCTGCGCAGAAGTCAACCAAACTTCACCCAATAGTGTATTGTATCACAATCTAGTAGTTACATTTGAAAATTTTGTTCTAGGACATTTTGTTTGAACGCAATCATCAAACTTAATTAAAAAAGTCATTTAAGCCTTTTCACAGTGAGATCTATGCGATATGGCCGAGAAATGTAATTTTGATGTTAACTCCCAAACCGCTGCGCAGAAGTCAACCAAACTTCACCCAATAGTGTATTTTATCACAATCTAGTAGTTACATTTGGAAATTTAGTTCTTGGACATTTGATTTGAGCGCAATCATTAAACTTAATTAAAAAAGTCATTTAAGCCTTTTCACAGTGAGATCTATGCGATATGGCCGAGAAATGTAATTTTGATGTTAACTCCCAAACCGCTGCGCAGAAGTCAACCAAACTTCACCCATTAGTGTATTGTATCACAATCTAGTAATTACATGTGGAAATTTGGTTCTAGGACATATGATTTGAGCGCAATCCTCAAACTTAGGTCAAAAAAGCCATTTAAGCCTTTTCACAGTGAGATCTATGCGATATGGCCGAGAAATGTAATTTTGATGTTAACTCCCAAACCGCTGCGCAGAAGTCAACCAAACTTCACCCAATAGTGTATTGTATCACAATCTAGTAGTTACATTTGAAAATTTTGTTCTATGACATTTTGTTTGAACGCAATCATCAAACTTAATTAAAAAAGTCATTTAAGCCTTTTCACAGTGAGATCTATGCGATATGGCCGAGAAATGTAATTTTGATGTTAACTCCCAAACCGCTGCGCAGAAGTCAACCAAACTTCACCCAATAGTGTATTGTATCACAATCTAGTAGTTACATTTGAAAATTTTGTTCTAGGAAATTTTGTTTGAGCGCAATCATCAAACTTAATTAAAAAAGTCATTTAAGCCTTTTCACAGTGAGATCTATGCGATATGGCCGAGAAATGTAATTTTGATGTTAACTCCCAAACCTCTGCGCAGAAGTCAACCAAACTTCACCCATTAGTGTATTGTATCACAATCTAGTAGTTACATGTGGAAATTTGGTTCTAGGACATTTGATTTGAGCGCAATCCTCAAACTTAGGTCAAAAAAGCCATTTAAGCCTTTTCACAGTGAGATCTATGCGATATGGCCGAGAAATGTAATTTTGATGTTAACTCCCAAACCGCTGCGCAGAAGTCAACCAAACTTCACCCAATAGTGTATTGTATCACATTCTAGTAGTTACATTTGAAAATTTCGTTCTAGGACATTTGGTTTTAGCGCAATCTTTAAACTTAGGTCAAAAAAGCCATTTAAGCCTTTTCACAGTGAGATCTATGCGATATGGCCGAGGAATGTAATTTTGATGTTAACTCCCAAACCGCTGCGCAGAAGTCAACCAAACTTCACCCAATAGTGTATTGTATCACAATCTAGTAGTTACATTTGAAAATTTTGTTCTAGGACATTTTGTTTGAACGCAATCATCAAACTTAATTAAAAAAGTCATTTAAGCCTTTTCACAGTGAGATCTATGCGATATGGCCGAGAAATGTAATTTTGATGTTAACTCCCAAACCGCTGCGCAGAAGTCAACCAAACTTCACCCAATAGTGTATTGTATCACAATCTATTAGTTACATTTGGAAATTTGGTTCTTGGACATTTGATTTGAGCGCAATCCTCAAACTTAGGTCAAAAAAGCCATTTAAGCCTTTTCACAGTGAGATCTATGCGATATGGCCGAGAAATGTAATTTTGATGTTAACTCCCAAACCGCTGCGCAGAAGTCAACCAAACTTCACCCATTAGTGTATTGTATCACAATCTAGTAGTTACATGTGGAAATTTGGTTATTGGACATTTGGTTTGAGCGCAATCATTAAACAGGTCAAAAAAGCCATTTAAGCCTTTTCACAGTGAGATCTATGCGATATGGCCGAGAAATGTAATTTTGATGTTAACTCCCACACCGCTGTGCAGAAGTCAACCAAACTTCACCCAATAGTGTATTGTATCACAATCTAGTAGTTACATTTGAAAATTTTGTTCTAGGACATTTTGTTTGAACGCAATCATCAAACTTAATTAAAAAAGTCATTTAAGCCTTTTCACAGTGAGATCTATGCGATATGGCCGAGAAATGTAATTTTGATGTTAACTCCCAAACCGCTGCGCAGAAGTCAACCAAACTTCACCCAATAGTGTATTGTATCACAATCTAGTAGTTACATTTGGAAATTTGGTTCTTGGACATTTGATTTGAGCGCAATCCTCAAACTTAGGTCAAAAAAGCCATTTAAGCCTTTTCACAGTGAGATCTATGCGATATGGCCGAGAAATGTAATTTTGATGTTAACTCCCAAACCGCTGCGCAGAAGTCAACCAAACTTCACCCAATAGTGTATTGTATCACAATCTAGTAGTTACATTTGAAAATTTTGTTCTAGGACATTTTGTTTGAACGCAATCATCAAACTTAATTAAAAAAGTCATTTAAGCCTTTTCACAGTGAGATCTATGCGATATGGCCGAGAAATGTAATTTTGATGTTAACTCCCAAACCGCTGCGCAGAAGTCAACCAAACTTCACCCAATAGTGTATTTTATCACAATCTAGTAGTTACATTTGGAAATTTAGTTCTAGGACATTTGATTTGAGCGCAATCATTAAACTTAATTAAAAAAGTCATTTAAGGCTTTTCATAATGAGATCTATGCGATATGGCCGAGAAATGTAATTTTGATGTTAACTCCCAAACCGCTGCGCAGAAGTCAACCAAACTTCACCCATTAGTGTATTGTATCACAATCTAGTAATTACATGTGGAAATTTGGTTCTAGGACATTTGATTTCAGCGCAATCCTCAAACTTAGGTCAAAAAAGCCATTTAAGCCTTTTCACAGTGAGATCTATGCGATATGGCCGAGAAATGTAATTTTGATGTTAACTCCCAAACCGCTGCGCAGAAGTCAACCAAACTTCACCCAATAGTGTATTGTATCACAATCTAGTAGTTACATTTGAAAATTTTGTTCTATGACATTTTGTTTGAACGCAATCATCAAACTTAATTAAAAAAGTCATTTAAGCCTTTTCACAGTGAGATCTATGCGATATGGCCGAGAAATGTAATTTTGATGTTAACTCCCAAACCGCTGCGCAGAAGTCAACCAAACTTCACCCATTAGTGTATTGTATCACAATCTAGTAGTTACATGTGGAAATTTGGTTATTGGACATTTGGTTTGAGCGCAATCATTAAACTTAGGTCAAAAAAGCCATTTAAGCCTTTTCACAGTGAGATCTATGCGATATGGCCGAGAAATGTAATTTTGATGTTAACTCCCAAACCGCTGCGCAGAAGTCAACCAAACTTCACCCAATAGTGTATTGTATCACAATCTAGTAGTTACATTTGAAAATTTTGTTCTAGGAAATTTTGTTTGAGCGAAATCATCAAACTTAATTAAAAAAGTCATTTAAGCCTTTTCACAGTGAGATCTATGCGATATGGCCGAGAAATGTAATTTTGATGTTAACTCCCAAACCTCTGCGCAGAAGTCAACCAAACTTCACCCATTAGTGTATTGTATCACAATCTAGTAGTTACATGTGGAAATTTGGTTCTAGGACATTTGATTTGAGCGCAATCCTCAAACTTAGGTCAAAAAAGCCATTTAAGCCTTTTCACAGTGAGATCTATGCGATATGGCCGAGAAATGTAATTTTGATGTTAACTCCCAAACCGCTGCGCAGAAGTCAACCAAACTTCACCCAATAGTGTATTGTATCACATTCTAGTAGTTACATTTGAAAATTTCGTTCTAGGACATTTGGTTTGAGCGCAATCTTTAAACTTAGGTCAAAAAAGCCATTTAAGCCTTTTCACAGTGAGATCTATGCGATATGGCCGAGGAATGTAATTTTGATGTTAACTCCCAAACCGCTGCGCAGAAGTCAACCAAACTTCACCCAATAGTGTATTGTATCACAATCTAGTAGTTACATTTGAAAATTTTGTTCTAGGACATTTTGTTTGAACGCAATCATCAAACTTAATTAAAAAAGTCATTTAAGCCTTTTCACAGTGAGATCTATGCGATATGGCCGAGAAATGTAATTTTGATGTTAACTCCCAAACCGCTGCGCAGAAGTCAACCAAACTTCACCCAATAGTGTATTGTATCACAATCTATTAGTTACATTTGGAAATTTGGTTCTTGGACATTTGATTTGAGCGCAATCCTCAAACTTAGGTCAAAAAAGCCATTTAAGCCTTTTCACAGTGAGATCTATGCGATATGGCCGAGAAATGTAATTTTGATGTTAACTCCCAAACCGCTGCGCAGAAGTCAACCAAACTTCACCCAATAGTGTATTGTATCACATTCTAGTAGTTACATTTGAAAATTTTGTTCTAGGACATTTTGTTTGAACGCAATCATCAAACTTAATTAAAAAAGTCATTTAAGCCTTTTCACAGTGAGATCTATGCGATATGGCCGAGAAATGTAATTTTGATGTTAACTCCCAAACCGCTGCGCAGAAGTCAACCAAACTTCACCCAATAGTGTATTGTATCACAATCTAGTAGTTACATTTGGAAATTTGGTTCTTGGACATTTGATTTGAGCGCAATCCTCAAACTTAGGTCAAAAAAGCCATTTAAGCCTTTTCACAGTGAGATCTATGCGATATGGCCGAGAAATTTAATTTTGATGTTAACTCCCAAACCGCTGCGCAGAAGTCAACCAAACTTCACCCAATAGTGTATTGTATCACATTCTAGTAGTTACATTTGAAAATTTCGTTCTAGGACATTTGGTTTGAGCGCAATCTTTAAACTTAGGTCAAAAAAGCCATTTAAGCCTTTTCACAGTGAGATCTATGCGATATGGCCGAGAAATGTAATTTTGATGTTAACTCCCAAACCGCTGCGCAGAAGTCAACCAAACTTCACCCAATAGTGTATTGTATCACAATCTAGTAGTTACATTTGAAAATTTTGTTCTAGGACATTTTGTTTGAACGCAATCATCAAACTTAATTAAAAAAGTCATTTAAGCCTTTTCACAGTGAGATCTATGCGATATGGCCGAGAAATGTAATTTTGATGTTAACTCCCAAACCGCTGCGCAGAAGTCAACCAAACTTCACCCAATAGTGTATTTTATCACAATCTAGTAGTTAAATTTGGAAATTTAGTTCTTGGACATTTGATTTGAGCGCAATCATTAAACTTAATTAAAAAAGTCATTTAAGCCTTTTCACAGTGAGATCTATGCGATATGGCCGAGAAATGTAATTTTGATGTTAACTCCCAAACCGCTGCGCAGAAGTCAACCAAACTTCACCCATTAGTGTATTGTATCACAATCTAGTAATTACATGTGGAAATTTGGTTCTAGGACATATGATTTGAGCGCAATCCTCAAACTTAGGTCAAAAAAGCCATTTAAGCCTTTTCACAGTGAGATCTATGCGATATGGCCGAGAAATGTAATTTTGATGTTAACTCCCAAACCGCTGCGCAGAAGTCAACCAAACTTCACCCAATAGTGTATTGTATCACAATCTAGTAGTTACATTTGAAAATTTTGTTCTATGACATTTTGTTTGAACGCAATCATCAAACTTAATTAAAAAAGTCATTTAAGCCTTTTCACAGTGAGATCTATGCGATATGGCCGAGAAATGTAATTTTGATGTTAACTCCCAAACCGCTGCGCAGAAGTCAACCAAACTTCACCCATTAGTGTATTGTATCACAATCTAGTAGTTATATGTGGAAATTTGGTTATTGGAAATTTGGTTTGAGCGCAATCATTAAACTTAGGTCAAAAAAGCCATTTAAGCCTTTTCACAGTGAGATCTATGCGATATGGCCGAGAAATGTAATTTTGATGTTAACTCCCAAACCGCTGCGCAGAAGTCAACCAAACTTCACCCAATAGTGTATTGTATCACAATCTAGTAGTTACATTTGAAAATTTTGTTCTAGGAAATTTTGTTTGAGCGCAATCATCAAACTTAATTAAAAAAGTCATTTAAGCCTTTTCACAGTGAGATCTATGCGATATGGCCGAGAAATGTAATTTTGATGTTAACTCCCAAACCTCTGCGCAGAAGTCAACCAAACTTCACCCATTAGTGTATTGTATCACAATCTAGTAGTTACATGTGGAAATTTGGTTCTAGGACATTTGATTTGAGCGCAATCCTCAAACTTAGGTCAAAAAAGCCATTTAAGCCTTTTCACAGTGAGATCTATGCGATATGGCCGAGAAATGTAATTTTGATGTTAACTCCCAAACCGCTGCGCAGAAGTCAACCAAACTTCACCCAATAGTGTATTGTATCACAATCTAGTAGTTACATTTGAAAATTTTGTTCTAGGAAATTTTGTTTGAGCGCAATCATCAAACTTAATTAAAAAAGTCATTTAAGCCTTTTCACAGTGAGATCTATGCGATATGGCCGAGAAATGTAATTTTGATGTTAACTCCCAAACCTCTGCGCAGAAGTCAACCAAACTTCACCCATTAGTGTATTGTATCACAATCTAGTAGTTACATGTGGAAATTTGGTTCTAGGACATTTGATTTGAGCGCAATCCTCAAACTTAGGTCAAAAAAGCCATTTAAGCCTTTTCACAGTGAGATCTATGCGATATGGCCGAGAAATGTAATTTTGATGTTAACTCCCAAACCGCTGCGCAGAAGTCAACCAAACTTCACCCAATAGTGTATTGTATCACATTCTAGTAGTTACATTTGAAAATTTCGTTCTAGGACATTTGGTTTGAGCGCAATCTTTAAACTTAGGTCAAAAAAGCCATTTAAGCCTTTTCACAGCGAGATCTATGCGATATGGCCGAGGAATGTAATTTTGATGTTAACTCCCAAACCGCTGCGCAGAAGTCAACCAAACTTCACCCAATAGTGTATTGTATCACATTCTAGTAGTTACATTTGAAAATTTTGTTCTAGGACATTTTGTTTGAACGCAATCATCAAACTTAATTAAAAAAGTCATTTAAGCCTTTTCACAGTGAGATCTATGCGATATGGCCGAGAAATGTAATTTTGATGTTAACTCCCAAACCGCTGCGCAGAAGTCAACCAAACTTCACCCAATAGTGTATTGTATCACAATCTAGTAGTTACATTTGGAAATTTGGTTCTTGGACATTTGATTTGAGCGCAATCCTCAAACTTAGGTCAAAAAAGCCATTTAAGCCTTTTCACAGTGAGATCTATGCGATATGGCCGAGAAATTTAATTTTGATGTTAACTCCCAAACCGCTGCGCAGAAGTCAACCAAACTTCACCCAATAGTGTATTGTATCACATTCTAGTAGTTACATTTGAAAATTTCGTTCTAGGACATTTGGTTTGAGCGCAATCTTTAAACTTAGGTCAAAAAAGCCATTTAAGCCTTTTCACAGTGAGATCTATGCGATATGGCCGAGAAATGTAATTTTGATGTTAACTCCCAAACCGCTGCGCAGAAGTCAACCAAACTTCACCCAATAGTGTATTGTATCACAATCTAGTAGTTACATTTGAAAATTTTGTTCTAGGACATTTTGTTTGAACGCAATCATCAAACTTAATTAAAAAAGTCATTTAAGCCTTTTCACAGTGAGATCTATGCGATATGGCCGAGAAATGTAATTTTGATGTTAACTCCCAAACCGCTGCGCAGAAGTCAACCAAACTTCACCCAATAGTGTATTTTATCACAATCTAGTAGTTAAATTTGGAAATTTAGTTCTTGGACATTTGATTTGAGCGCAATCATTAAACTTAATTAAAAAAGTCATTTAAGCCTTTTCACAGTGAGATCTATGCGATATGGCCGAGAAATGTAATTTTGATGTTAACTCCCAAACCGCTGCGCAGAAGTCAACCAAACTTCACCCATTAGTGTATTGTATCACAATCTAGTAATTACATGTGGAAATTTGGTTCTAGGACATATGATTTGAGCGCAATCCTCAAACTTAGGTCAAAAAAGCCATTTAAGCCTTTTCACAGTGAGATCTATGCGATATGGCCGAGAAATGTAATTTTGATGTTAACTCCCAAACCGCTGCGCAGAAGTCAACCAAACTTCACCCAATAGTGTATTGTATCACAATCTAGTAGTTACATTTGAAAATTTTGTTCTATGACATTTTGTTTGAACGCAATCATCAAACTTAATTAAAAAAGTCATTTAAGCCTTTTCACAGTGAGATCTATGCGATATGGCCGAGAAATGTAATTTTGATGTTAACTCCCAAACCGCTGCGCAGAAGTCAACCAAACTTCACCCATTAGTGTATTGTATCACAATCTAGTAGTTATATGTGGAAATTTGGTTATTGGAAATTTGGTTTGAGCGCAATCATTAAACTTAGGTCAAAAAAGCCATTTAAGCCTTTTCACAGTGAGATCTATGCGATATGGCCGAGAAATGTAATTTTGATGTTAACTCCCAAACCGCTGCGCAGAAGTCAACCAAACTTCACCCAATAGTGTATTGTATCACAATCTAGTAGTTACATTTGAAAATTTTGTTCTAGGAAATTTTGTTTGAGCGCAATCATCAAACTTAATTAAAAAAGTCATTTAAGCCTTTTCACAGTGAGATCTATGCGATATGGCCGAGAAATGTAATTTTGATGTTAACTCCCAAACCTCTGCGCAGAAGTCAACCAAACTTCACCCATTAGTGTATTGTATCACAATCTAGTAGTTACATGTGGAAATTTGGTTCTAGGACATTTGATTTGAGCGCAATCCTCAAACTTAGGTCAAAAAAGCCATTTAAGCCTTTTCACAGTGAGATCTATGCGATATGGCCGAGAAATGTAATTTTGATGTTAACTCCCAAACCGCTGCGCAGAAGTCAACCAAACTTCACCCAATAGTGTATTGTATCACAATCTAGTAGTTACATTTGAAAATTTTGTTCTAGGAAATTTTGTTTGAGCGCAATCATCAAACTTAATTAAAAAAGTCATTTAAGCCTTTTCACAGTGAGATCTATGCGATATGGCCGAGAAATGTAATTTTGATGTTAACTCCCAAACCTCTGCGCAGAAGTCAACCAAACTTCACCCATTAGTGTATTGTATCACAATCTAGTAGTTACATGTGGAAATTTGGTTCTAGGACATTTGATTTGAGCGCAATCCTCAAACTTAGGTCAAAAAAGCCATTTAAGCCTTTTCACAGTGAGATCTATGCGATATGGCCGAGAAATGTAATTTTGATGTTAACTCCCAAACCGCTGCGCAGAAGTCAACCAAACTTCACCCAATAGTGTATTGTATCACATTCTAGTAGTTACATTTGAAAATTTCGTTCTAGGACATTTGGTTTGAGCGCAATCTTTAAACTTAGGTCAAAAAAGCCATTTAAGCCTTTTCACAGCGAGATCTATGCGATATGGCCGAGGAATGTAATTTTGATGTTAACTCCCAAACCGCTGCGCAGAAGTCAACCAAACTTCACCCAATAGTGTATTGTATCACAATCTAGTAGTTACATTTGAAAATTTTGTTCTAGGACATTTTGTTTGAACGCAATCATCAAACTTAATTAAAAAAGTCATTTAAGCCTTTTCACAGTGAGATCTATGCGATATGGCCGAGAAATGTAATTTTGATGTTAACTCCCAAACCGCTGCGCAGAAGTCAACCAAACTTCACCCAATAGTGTATTGTATCACAATCTATTAGTTACATTTGGAAATTTGGTTCTTGGACATTTGATTTGAGCGCAATCCTCAAACTTAGGTCAAAAAAGCCATTTAAGCCTTTTCACAGTGAGATCTATGCGATATGGCCGAGAAATGTAATTTTGATGTTAACTCCCAAACCGCTGCGCAGAAGTCAACCAAACTTCACCCATTAGTGTATTGTATCACAATCTAGTAGTTACATGTGGAAATTTGGTTATTGGACATTTGGTTTGAGCGCAATCATTAAACAGGTCAAAAAAGCCATTTAAGCCTTTTCACAGTGAGATCTATGCGATATGGCCGAGAAATGTAATTTTGATGTTAACTCCCACACCGCTGTGCAGAAGTCAACCAAACTTCACCCAATAGTGTATTGTATCACAATCTAGTAGTTACATTTGAAAATTTTGTTCTAGGACATTTTGTTTGAACGCAATCATCAAACTTAATTAAAAAAGTCATTTAAGCCTTTTCACAGTGAGATCTATGCGATATGGCCGAGAAATGTAATTTTGATGTTAACTCCCAAACCGCTGCGCAGAAGTCAACCAAACTTCACCCAATAGTGTATTGTATCACAATCTAGTAGTTACATTTGGAAATTTGGTTCTTGGACATTTGATTTGAGCGCAATCCTCAAACTTAGGTCAAAAAAGCCATTTAAGCCTTTTCACAGTGAGATCTATGCGATATGGCCGAGAAATGTAATTTTGATGTTAACTCCCAAACCGCTGCGCAGAAGTCAACCAAACTTCACCCAATAGTGTATTGTATCACAATCTAGTAGTTACATTTGAAAATTTTGTTCTAGGACATTTTGTTTGAACGCAATCATCAAACTTAATTAAAAAAGTCATTTAAGCCTTTTCACAGTGAGATCTATGCGATATGGCCGAGAAATGTAATTTTGATGTTAACTCCCAAACCGCTGCGCAGAAGTCAACCAAACTTCACCCAATAGTGTATTTTATCACAATCTAGTAGTTACATTTGGAAATTTAGTTCTAGGACATTTGATTTGAGCGCAATCATTAAACTTAATTAAAAAAGTCATTTAAGGCTTTTCACAGTGAGATCTATGCGATATGGCCGAGAAATGTAATTTTGATGTTAACTCCCAAACCGCTGCGCAGAAGTCAACCAAACTTCACCCATTAGTGTATTGTATCACAATCTAGTAATTACATGTGGAAATTTGGTTCTAGGACATTTGATTTCAGCGCAATCCTCAAACTTAGGTCAAAAAAGCCATTTAAGCCTTTTCACAGTGAGATCTATGCGATATGGCCGAGAAATGTAATTTTGATGTTAACTCCCAAACCGCTGCGCAGAAGTCAACCAATCTTCACCCAATAGTGTATTGTATCACAATCTAGTAGTTACATTTGAAAATTTTGTTCTATGACATTTTGTTTGAACGCAATCATCAAACTTAATTAAAAAAGTCATTTAAGCCTTTTCACAGTGAGATCTATGCGATATGGCCGAGAAATGTAATTTTGATGTTAACTCCCAAACCGCTGCGCAGAAGTCAACCAAACTTCACCCATTAGTGTATTGTATCACAATCTAGTAGTTACATGTAGAAATTTGGTTATTGGACATTTGGTTTGAGCGCAATCATTAAACTTAGGTCAAAAAAGCCATTTAAGCCTTTTCACAGTGAGATCTATGCGATATGGCCGAGAAATGTAATTTTGATGTTAACTCCCAAACCGCTGCGCAGAAGTCAACCAAACTTCACCCAATAGTGTATTGTATCACAATCTAGTAGTTACATTTGAAAATTTTGTTCTAGGAAATTTTGTTTGAGCGAAATCATCAAACTTAATTAAAAAAGTCATTTAAGCCTTTTCACAGTGAGATCTATGCGATATGGCCGAGAAATGTAATTTTGATGTTAACTCCCAAACCTCTGCGCAGAAGTCAACCAAACTTCACCCATTAGTGTATTGTATCACAATCTAGTAGTTACATGTGGAAATTTGGTTCTAGGACATTTGATTTGAGCGCAATCCTCAAACTTAGGTCAAAAAAGCCATTTAAGCCTTTTCACAGTGAGATCTATGCGATATGGCCGAGAAATGTAATTTTGATGTTAACTCCCAAACCGCTGCGCAGAAGTCAACCAAACTTCACCCAATAGTGTATTGTATCACATTCTAGTAGTTACATTTGAAAATTTCGTTCTAGGACATTTGGTTTGAGCGCAATCTTTAAACTTAGGTCAAAAAAGCCATTTAAGCCTTTTCACAGTGAGATCTATGCGATATGGCCGAGAAATGTAATTTTGATGTTAACTCCCAAACCGCTGCGCAGAAGTCAACCAAACTTCACCCAATAGTGTATTGTATCACAATCTAGTAGTTACATTTGAAAATTTTGTTCTAGGACATTTTGTTTGAACGCAATCATCAAACTTAATTAAAAAAGTCATTTAAGCCTTTTCACAGTGAGATCTATGCGATATGGCCGAGAAATGTAATTTTGATGTTAACTCCCAAACCGCTGCGCAGAAGTCAACCAAACTTCACCCAATAGTGTATTGTATCACAATCTAGTAGTTACATTTGAAAATTTTGTTCTAGGACATTTTGTTTGAACGCAATCATCAAACTTAATTAAAAAAGTCATTTAAGCCTTTTCACAGTGAGATCTATGCGATATGGCCGAGAAATGTAATTTTGATGTTAACTCCCAAACCGCTGCGCAGAAGTCAACCAAACTTCACCCAATAGTGTATTGTATCACATTCTAGTAGTTACATTTGAAAATTTCGTTCTAGGACATTTGGTTTGAGCGCAATCATTAAACTTAGGTCAAAAAAGCCATTTAAGCCTTTTCACAGTGAGATCTATGCGATATGGCCGAGAAATGTAATTTTGATGTTAACTCCCAAACCGCTGCGCAGAAGTCAACTAAACTTCACCCAATAGTGTATTGTATCACATTCTAGTAGTTACATTTGAAAATTTCGTTCTAGGACATTTGGTTTGAGCGCAATCATTAAACTTAATTAAAAAAGTCATTTAAGCCTTTTCACAGTGAGATCTATGCGATATGGCCGAGAAATGTAATTTTGATGTTAACTCCCAAACCGCTGCGCAGAAGTCAACCAAACTTCACCCATTAGTGTATTGTATCACAATCTAGTAATTACATGTGGAAATTTGGTTCTAGGACATTTGATTTGAGCGCAATCCTCAAACTTAGGTCAAAAAAGCCATTTAAGCCTTTTCACAGTGAGATCTATGCGATATGGCCGAGAAATGTAATTTTGATGTTAACTCCCAAACCGCTGCGCAGAAGTCAACCAAACTTCACCCAATAGTGTATTGTATCACAATCTAGTAGTTACATTTGAAAATTTTGTTCTAGGACATTTTGTTTGAACGCAATCATCAAACTTAATTAAAAAAGTCATTTAAGCCTTTTCACAGTGAGATCTATGCGATATGGCCGAGAAATGTAATTTTGATGTTAACTCCCAAACCGCTGCGCAGAAGTCAACCAAACTTCACCCAATAGTGTATTTTATCACAATCTAGTAGTTACATTTGGAAATTTAGTTCTAGGACATTTGATTTGAGCGCAATCATTAAACTTAATTAAAAAAGTCATTTAAGGCTTTTCACAGTGAGATCTATGCGATATGGCCGAGAAATGTAATTTTGATGTTAACTCCCAAACCGCTGCGCAGAAGTCAACCAAACTTCACCCATTAGTGTATTGTATCACAATCTAGTAATTACATGTGGAAATTTGGTTCTAGGACATTTGATTTCAGCGCAATCCTCAAACTTAGGTCAAAAAAGCCATTTAAGCCTTTTCACAGTGAGATCTATGCGATATGGCCGAGAAATGTAATTTTGATGTTAACTCCCAAACCGCTGCGCAGAAGTCAACCAATCTTCACCCAATAGTGTATTGTATCACAATCTAGTAGTTACATTTGAAAATTTTGTTCTATGACATTTTGTTTGAACGCAATCATCAAACTTAATTAAAAAAGTCATTTAAGCCTTTTCACAGTGAGATCTATGCGATATGGCCGAGAAATGTAATTTTGATGTTAACTCCCAAACCGCTGCGCAGAAGTCAACCAAACTTCACCCATTAGTGTATTGTATCACAATCTAGTAGTTACATGTAGAAATTTGGTTATTGGACATTTGGTTTGAGCGCAATCATTAAACTTAGGTCAAAAAAGCCATTTAAGCCTTTTCACAGTGAGATCTATGCGATATGGCCGAGAAATGTAATTTTGATGTTAACTCCCAAACCGCTGCGCAGAAGTCAACCAAACTTCACCCAATAGTGTATTGTATCACAATCTAGTAGTTACATTTGAAAATTTTGTTCTAGGAAATTTTGTTTGAGCGAAATCATCAAACTTAATTAAAAAAGTCATTTAAGCCTTTTCACAGTGAGATCTATGCGATATGGCCGAGAAATGTAATTTTGATGTTAACTCCCAAACCTCTGCGCAGAAGTCAACCAAACTTCACCCATTAGTGTATTGTATCACAATCTAGTAGTTACATGTGGAAATTTGGTTCTAGGACATTTGATTTGAGCGCAATCCTCAAACTTAGGTCAAAAAAGCCATTTAAGCCTTTTCACAGTGAGATCTATGCGATATGGCCGAGAAATGTAATTTTGATGTTAACTCCCAAACCGCTGCGCAGAAGTCAACCAAACTTCACCCAATAGTGTATTGTATCACATTCTAGTAGTTACATTTGAAAATTTCGTTCTAGGACATTTGGTTTGAGCGCAATCTTTAAACTTAGGTCAAAAAAGCCATTTAAGCCTTTTCACAGTGAGATCTATGCGATATGGCCGAGAAATGTAATTTTGATGTTAACTCCCAAACCGCTGCGCAGAAGTCAACCAAACTTCACCCAATAGTGTATTGTATCACAATCTAGTAGTTACATTTGAAAATTTTGTTCTAGGACATTTTGTTTGAACGCAATCATCAAACTTAATTAAAAAAGTCATTTAAGCCTTTTCACAGTGAGATCTATGCGATATGGCCGAGAAATGTAATTTTGATGTTAACTCCCAAACCGCTGCGCAGAAGTCAACCAAACTTCACCCAATAGTGTATTGTATCACAATCTAGTAGTTACATTTGAAAATTTTGTTCTAGGACATTTTGTTTGAACGCAATCATCAAACTTAATTAAAAAAGTCATTTAAGCCTTTTCACAGTGAGATCTATGCGATATGGCCGAGAAATGTAATTTTGATGTTAACTCCCAAACCGCTGCGCAGAAGTCAACCAAACTTCACCCAATAGTGTATTGTATCACATTCTAGTAGTTACATTTGAAAATTTCGTTCTAGGACATTTGGTTTGAGCGCAATCATTAAACTTAGGTCAAAAAAGCCATTTAAGCCTTTTCACAGTGAGATCTATGCGATATGGCCGAGAAATGTAATTTTGATGTTAACTCCCAAACCGCTGCGCAGAAGTCAACTAAACTTCACCCAATAGTGTATTGTATCACATTCTAGTAGTTACATTTGAAAATTTCGTTCTAGGACATTTGGTTTGAGCGCAATCATTAAACTTAATTAAAAAAGTCATTTAAGCCTTTTCACAGTGAGATCTATGCGATATGGCCGAGAAATGTAATTTTGATGTTAACTCCCAAACCGCTGCGCAGAAGTCAACCAAACTTCACCCATTAGTGTATTGTATCACAATCTAGTAATTACATGTGGAAATTTGGTTCTAGGACATTTGATTTGAGCGCAATCCTCAAACTTAGGTCAAAAAAGCCATTTAAGCCTTTTCACAGTGAGATCTATGCGATATGGCCGAGAAATGTAATTTTGATGTTAACTCCCAAACCGCTGCGCAGAAGTCAACCAAACTTCACCCAATAGTGTATTGTATCACATTCTAGTAGTTACATTTGAAAATTTCGTTCTAGGACATTTGGTTTGAGCGCAATCTTTAAACTTAGGTCAAAAAAGCCATTTAAGCCTTTTCACAGTGAGATCTATGCGATATGGCCGAGGAATGTAATTTTGATGTCAACTCCCAAACCGCTGCGCAGAAGTCAACCAAACTTCACCCAATAGTGTATTGTATCACAATCTAGTAGTTACATTTGAAAATTTTGTTCTAGGACATTTTGTTTGAACGCAATCATCAAACTTAATTAAAAAAGTCATTTAAGCCTTTTCACAGTGAGATCTATGCGATATGGCCGAGAAATGTAATTTTGATGTTAACTCCCAAACCGCTGCGCAGAAGTCAACCAAACTTCACCCAATAGTGTATTGTATCACAATCTATTAGTTACATTTGGAAATTTGGTTCTTGGACATTTGATTTGAGCGCAATCCTCAAACTTAGGTCAAAAAAGCCATTAAAGCCTTTTCACAGTGAGATCTATGCGATATGGCCGAGAAATGTAATTTTGATGTTAAC
Source organism: Corythoichthys intestinalis (assembly GCF_030265065.1). Lineage (NCBI taxonomy): Eukaryota > Metazoa > Chordata > Actinopteri > Syngnathiformes > Syngnathidae > Corythoichthys > Corythoichthys intestinalis. Next base: position 274,796 of record NW_026651600.1, on the reverse strand, counting down.
TCCCAAACCGCTGCGCAGAAGTCAACCAAACTTCACCCATTAGTGTATTGTATCACAATCTAGTAGTTACATGTGGAAATTTGGTTATTGGACATTTGGTTTGAGCGCAATCATTAAACTTAGGTCAAAAAAGCCATTTAAGCCTTTTCACAGTGAGATCTATGCGATATGGCCGAGAAATGTAATTTTGATGTTAACTCCCAAACCGCTGTGCAGAAGTCAACCAAACTTCACCCAATAGTGTATTGTATCACAATCTAGTAGTTACATTTGAAAATTTTGTTCTAGGACATTTTGTTTGAACGCAATCATCAAACTTAATTAAAAAAGTCATTTAAGCCTTTTCACAGTGAGATCTATGCGATATGGCCGAGAAATGTAATTTTGATGTAACTCCCAAACCGCTGCGCAGAAGTCAACCAAACTTCACCCAATAGTGTATTGTATCACAATCTAGTAGTTACATTTGAAAATTTTGTTCTAGGACATTTTGTTTGAACGCAATCATCAAACTTAATTAAAAAAGTCATTTAAGCCTTTTCACAGTGAGATCTATGCGATATGGCCGAGAAATGTAATTTTGATGTTAACTCCCAAACCGCTGCGCAGAAGTCAACCAAACTTCACCCAATAGTGTATTGTATCACAATCTAGTAGTTACATTTGGAAATTTGGTTCTTGGACATTTGATTTGAGCGCAATCCTCAAACTTAGGTCAAAAAAGCCATTTAACCCTTTTCACAGTGAGATCTATGCGATATGGCCGAGAAATGTAATTTTGATGTTAACTCCCAAACCGCTGCGCAGAAGTCAACCAAACTTCACCCAATAGTGTATTGTATCACAATCTAGTAGTTACATTTGAAAATTTTGTTCTAGGAAATTTTGTTTGAGCGCAATCATCAAACTTAATTAAAAAAGTCATTTAAGCCTTTTCACAGTGAGATCTATGCGATATGGCCGAGAAATGTAATTTTGATGTTAACTCCCAAACCTCTGCGCAGAAGTCAACCAAACTTCACCCATTAGTGTATTGTATCACAATCTAGTAGTTACATGTGGAAATTTGGTTCTAGGACATTTGATTTGAGCGCAATCCTCAAACTTAGGTCAAAAAAGCCATTTAAGCCTTTTCACAGTGAGATCTATGCGATATGGCCGAGAAATGTAATTTTGATGTTAACTCCCAAACCGCTGCGCAGAAGTCAACCAAACTTCACCCAATAGTGTATTGTATCACATTCTAGTAGTTACATTTGAAAATTTCGTTCTAGGACATTTGGTTTGAGCGCAATCTTTAAACTTAGGTCAAAAAAGCCATTTAAGCCTTTTCACAGTGAGATCTATGCGATATGGCCGAGAAATGTAATTTTGATGTTAACTCCCAAACCGCTGCGCAGAAGTCAACCAAACTTCACCCAATAGTGTATTGTATCACAATCTAGTAGTTACATTTGAAAATTTTGTTCTAGGACATTTTGTTTGAACGCAATCATCAAACTTAATTAAAAAAGTCATTTAAGCCTTTTCACAGTGAGATCTATGCGATATGGCCGAGAAATGTAATTTTGATGTTAACTCCCAAACCGCTGCGCAGAAGTCAACCAAACTTCACCCAATAGTGTATTGTATCACAATCTAGTAGTTACATTTGGAAATTTGGTTCTTGGACATTTGATTTGAGCGCAATCCTCAAACTTAGGTCAAAAAAGCCATTTAAGCCTTTTCACAGTGAGATCTATGCGATATGGCCGAGAAATGTAATTTTGATGTTAACTCCCAAACCGCTGCGCAGAAGTCAACCAAACTTCACCCAATAGTGTATTGTATCACAATCTAGTAGTTACATTTGAAAATTTTGTTCTAGGACATTTTGTTTGAACGCAATCATCAAACTTAATTAAAAAAGTCATTTAAGCCTTTTCACAGTGAGATCTATGCGATATGGCCGAGAAATGTAATTTTGATGTTAACTCCCAAACCGCTGCGCAGAAGTCAACCAAACTTCACCCAATAGTGTATTTTATCACAATCTAGTAGTTACATTTGGAAATTTAGTTCTTGGACATTTGATTTGAGCGCAATCATTAAACTTAATTAAAAAAGTCATTTAAGCCTTTTCACAGTGAGATCTATGCGATATGGCCGAGAAATGTAATTTTGATGTTAACTCCCAAACCGCTGCGCAGAAGTCAACCAAACTTCACCCATTAGTGTATTGTATCACAATCTAGTAGTTACATGTGGAAATTTGGTTATTGGACATTTGGTTTGAGCGCAATCATTAAACAGGTCAAAAAAGCCATTTAAGCCTTTTCACAGTGAGATCTATGCGATATGGCCGAGAAATGTAATTTTGATGTTAACTCCCACACCGCTGTGCAGAAGTCAACCAAACTTCACCCAATAGTGTATTGTATCACAATCTAGTAGTTACATTTGAAAATTTTGTTCTAGGACATTTTGTTTGAACGCAATCATCAAACTTAATTAAAAAAGTCATTTAAGCCTTTTCACAGTGAGATCTATGCGATATGGCCGAGAAATGTAATTTTGATGTTAACTCCCAAACCGCTGCGCAGAAGTCAACCAAACTTCACCCAATAGTGTATTGTATCACAATCTAGTAGTTACATTTGGAAATTTGGTTCTTGGACATTTGATTTGAGCGCAATCCTCAAACTTAGGTCAAAAAAGCCATTTAAGCCTTTTCACAGTGAGATCTATGCGATATGGCCGAGAAATGTAATTTTGATGTTAACTCCCAAACCGCTGCGCAGAAGTCAACCAAACTTCACCCAATAGTGTATTGTATCACAATCTAGTAGTTACATTTGAAAATTTTGTTCTAGGACATTTTGTTTGAACGCAATCATCAAACTTAATTAAAAAAGTCATTTAAGCCTTTTCACAGTGAGATCTATGCGATATGGCCGAGAAATGTAATTTTGATGTTAACTCCCAAACCGCTGCGCAGAAGTCAACCAAACTTCACCCAATAGTGTATTTTATCACAATCTAGTAGTTACATTTGGAAATTTAGTTCTAGGACATTTGATTTGAGCGCAATCATTAAACTTAATTAAAAAAGTCATTTAAGGCTTTTCATAGTGAGATCTATGCGATATGGCCGAGAAATGTAATTTTGATGTTAACTCCCAAACCGCTGCGCAGAAGTCAACCAAACTTCACCCATTAGTGTATTGTATCACAATCTAGTAATTACATGTGGAAATTTGGTTCTAGGACATTTGATTTCAGCGCAATCCTCAAACTTAGGTCAAAAAAGCCATTTAAGCCTTTTCACAGTGAGATCTATGCGATATGGCCGAGAAATGTAATTTTGATGTTAACTCCCAAACCGCTGCGCAGAAGTCAACCAAACTTCACCCAATAGTGTATTGTATCACAATCTAGTAGTTACATTTGAAAATTTTGTTCTATGACATTTTGTTTGAACGCAATCATCAAACTTAATTAAAAAAGTCATTTAAGCCTTTTCACAGTGAGATCTATGCGATATGGCCGAGAAATGTAATTTTGATGTTAACTCCCAAACCGCTGCGCAGAAGTCAACCAAACTTCACCCATTAGTGTATTGTATCACAATCTAGTAGTTACATGTGGAAATTTGGTTATTGGACATTTGGTTTGAGCGCAATCATTAAACTTAGGTCAAAAAAGCCATTTAAGCCTTTTCACAGTGAGATCTATGCGATATGGCCGAGAAATGTAATTTTGATGTTAACTCCCAAACCGCTGCGCAGAAGTCAACCAAACTTCACCCAATAGTGTATTGTATCACAATCTAGTAGTTACATTTGAAAATTTTGTTCTAGGAAATTTTGTTTGAGCGAAATCATCAAACTTAATTAAAAAAGTCATTTAAGCCTTTTCACAGTGAGATCTATGCGATATGGCCGAGAAATGTAATTTTGATGTTAACTCCCAAACCTCTGCGCAGAAGTCAACCAAACTTCACCCATTAGTGTATTGTATCACAATCTAGTAGTTACATGTGGAAATTTGGTTCTAGGACATTTGATTTGAGCGCAATCCTCAAACTTAGGTCAAAAAAGCCATTTAAGCCTTTTCACAGTGAGATCTATGCGATATGGCCGAGAAATGTAATTTTGATGTTAACTCCCAAACCGCTGCGCAGAAGTCAACCAAACTTCACCCAATAGTGTATTGTATCACATTCTAGTAGTTACATTTGAAAATTTCGTTCTAGGACATTTGGTTTGAGCGCAATCTTTAAACTTAGGTCAAAAAAGCCATTTAAGCCTTTTCACAGTGAGATCTATGCGATATGGCCGAGGAATGTAATTTTGATGTTAACTCCCAAACCGCTGCGCAGAAGTCAACCAAACTTCACCCAATAGTGTATTGTATCACAATCTAGTAGTTACATTTGAAAATTTTGTTCTAGGACATTTTGTTTGAACGCAATCATCAAACTTAATTAAAAAAGTCATTTAAGCCTTTTCACAGTGAGATCTATGCGATATGGCCGAGAAATGTAATTTTGATGTTAACTCCCAAACCGCTGCGCAGAAGTCAACCAAACTTCACCCAATAGTGTATTGTATCACAATCTATTAGTTACATTTGGAAATTTGGTTCTTGGACATTTGATTTGAGCGCAATCCTCAAACTTAGGTCAAAAAAGCCATTTAAGCCTTTTCACAGTGAGATCTATGCGATATGGCCGAGAAATGTAATTTTGATGTTAACTCCCAAACCGCTGCGCAGAAGTCAACCAAACTTCACCCATTAGTGTATTGTATCACAATCTAGTAGTTACATGTGGAAATTTGGTTATTGGACATTTGGTTTGAGCGCAATCATTAAACTTAGGTCAAAAAAGCCATTTAAGCCTTTTCACAGTGAGATCTATGCGATATGGCCGAGAAATGTAATTTTGATGTTAACTCCCAAACCGCTGTGCAGAAGTCAACCAAACTTCACCCAATAGTGTATTGTATCACAATCTAGTAGTTACATTTGAAAATTTTGTTCTAGGACATTTTGTTTGAACGCAATCATCAAACTTAATTAAAAAAGTCATTTAAGCCTTTTCATAGTGAGATCTATGCGATATGGCCGAGAAATGTAATTTTGATGTTAACTCCCAAACCGCTGCGCAGAAGTCAACCAAACTTCACCCAATAGTGTATTGTATCACAATCTAGTAGTTACATGTGGAAATTTGGTTCTAGGACATTTGATTTGAGCGCAATCCTCAAACTTAGGTCAAAAAAGCCATTTAAGCCTTTTCACAGTGAGATCTATGCGATATGGCCGAGAAATGTAATTTTGATGTTAACTCCCAAACCGCTGCGCAGAAGTCAACCAAACTTCACCCAATAGTGTATTGTATCACATTCTAGTAGTTACATTTGAAAATTTCGTTCTAGGACATTTGGTTTGAGCGCAATCTTTAAACTTAGGTCAAAAAAGCCATTTAAGCCTTTTCACAGTGAGATCTATGCGATATGGCCGAGAAATGTAATTTTGATGTTAACTCCCAAACCGCTGCGCAGAAGTCAACCAAACTTCACCCAATAGTGTATTGTATCACAATCTAGTAGTTACATTTGAAAATTTTGTTCTAGGACATTTTGTTTGAACGCAATCATCAAACTTAATTAAAAAAGTCATTTAAGCCTTTTCACAGTGAGATCTATGCGATATGGCCGAGAAATGTAATTTTGATGTTAACTCCCAAACCGCTGCGCAGAAGTCAACCAAACTTCACCCAATAGTGTATTGTATCACAATCTATTAGTTAAATTTGGAAATTTGGTTCTTGGACATTTGATTTGAGCGCAATCCTCAAACTTAGGTCAAAAAAGCCATTTAAGCCTTTTCACAGTGAGATCTATGCGATATGGCCGAGAAATGTAATTTTGATGTTAACTCCCAAACCGCTGCGCAGAAGTCAACCAAACTTCACCCAATAGTGTATTGTATCACAATCTAGTAGTTACATTTGAAAATTTTGTTCTAGGACATTTTGTTTGAACGCAATCATCAAACTTAATTAAAAAAGTCATTTAAGCCTTTTCACAGTGAGATCTATGCGATATGGCCGAGAAATGTAATTTTGATGTTAACTCCCAAACCGCTGCGCAGAAGTCAACCAAACTTCACCCAATAGTGTATTTTATCACAATCTAGTAGTTAAATTTGGAAATTTAGTTCTTGGACATTTGATTTGAGCGCAATCATTAAACTTAATTAAAAAAGTCATTTAAGCCTTTTCACAGTGAGATCTATGCGATATGGCCGAGAAATGTAATTTTGATGTTAACTCCCAAACCGCTGCGCAGAAGTCAACCAAACTTCACCCATTAGTGTATTGTATCACAATCTAGTAATTACATGTGGAAATTTGGTTCTAGGACATATGATTTGAGCGCAATCCTCAAACTTAGGTCAAAAAAGCCATTTAAGCCTTTTCACAGTGAGATCTATGCGATATGGCCGACAAATGTAATTTTGATGTTAACTCCCAAACCGCTGCGCAGAAGTCAACCAAACTTCACCCAATAGTGTATTGTATCACAATCTAGTAGTTACATTTGAAAATTTTGTTCTATGACATTTTGTTTGAACGCAATCATCAAACTTAATTAAAAAAGTCATTTAAGCCTTTTCACAGTGAGATCTATGCGATATGGCCGAGAAATGTAATTTTGATGTTAACTCCCAAACCGCTGCGCAGAAGTCAACCAAACTTCACCCATTAGTGTATTGTATCACAATCTAGTAGTTATATGTGGAAATTTGGTTATTGGAAATTTGGTTTGAGCGCAATCATTAAACTTAGGTCAAAAAAGCCATTTAAGCCTTTTCACAGTGAGATCTATGCGATATGGCCGAGAAATGTAATTTTGATGTTAACTCCCAAACCGCTGCGCAGAAGTCAACCAAACTTCACCCAATAGTGTATTGTATCACAATCTAGTAGTTACATTTGAAAATTTTGTTCTAGGAAATTTTGTTTGAGCGCAATCATCAAACTTAATTAAAAAAGTCATTTAAGCCTTTTCACAGTGAGATCTATGCGATATGGCCGAGAAATGTAATTTTGATGTTAACTCCCAAACCTCTGCGCAGAAGTCAACCAAACTTCACCCATTAGTGTATTGTATCACAATCTAGTAGTTACATGTGGAAATTTGGTTCTAGGACATTTGATTTGAGCGCAATCCTCAAACTTAGGTCAAAAAAGCCATTTAAGCCTTTTCACAGTGAGATCTATGCGATATGGCCGAGAAATGTAATTTTGATGTTAACTCCCAAACCGCTGCGCAGAAGTCAACCAAACTTCACCCAATAGTGTATTGTATCACATTCTAGTAGTTACATTTGAAAATTTCGTTCTAGGACATTTGGTTTGAGCGCAATCTTTAAACTTAGGTCAAAAAAGCCATTTAAGCCTTTTCACAGTGAGATCTATGCGATATGGCCGAGGAATGTAATTTTGATGTTAACTCCCAAACCGCTGCGCAGAAGTCAACCAAACTTCACCCAATAGTGTATTGTATCACAATCTAGTAGTTACATTTGAAAATTTTTTTCTAGGACATTTTGTTTGAACGCAATCATCAAACTTAATTAAAAAAGTCATTTAAGCCTTTTCACAGTGAGATCTATGCGATATGGCCGAGAAATGTAATTTTGATGTTAACTCCCAAACCGCTGCGCAGAAGTCAACCAAACTTCACCCAATAGTGTATTGTATCACAATCTATTAGTTACATTTGGAAATTTGGTTCTTGGACATTTGATTTGAGCGCAATCCTCAAACTTAGGTCAAAAAAGCCATTTAAGCCTTTTCACAGTGAGATCTATGCGATATGGCCGAGAAATGTAATTTTGATGTTAACTCCCAAACCGCTGCGCAGAAGTCAACCAAACTTCACCCATTAGTGTATTGTATCACAATCTAGTAGTTACATGTGGAAATTTGGTTATTGGACATTTGGTTTGAGCGCAATCATTAAACAGGTCAAAAAAGCCATTTAAGCCTTTTCACAGTGAGATCTATGCGATATGGCCGAGAAATGTAATTTTGATGTTAACTCCCACACCGCTGTGCAGAAGTCAACCAAACTTCACCCAATAGTGTATTGTATCACAATCTAGTAGTTACATTTGAAAATTTTGTTCTAGGACATTTTGTTTGAACGCAATCATCAAACTTAATTAAAAAAGTCATTTAAGCCTTTTCACAGTGAGATCTATGCGATATGGCCGAGAAATGTAATTTTGATGTTAACTCCCAAACCGCTGCGCAGAAGTCAACCAAACTTCACCCAATAGTGTATTGTATCACAATCTAGTAGTTACATTTGGAAATTTGGTTCTTGGACATTTGATTTGAGCGCAATCCTCAAACTTAGGTCAAAAAAGCCATTTAAGCCTTTTCACAGTGAGATCTATGCGATATGGCCGAGAAATGTAATTTTGATGTTAACTCCCAAACCGCTGCGCAGAAGTCAACCAAACTTCACCCAATAGTGTATTGTATCACAATCTAGTAGTTACATTTGAAAATTTTGTTCTAGGACATTTTGTTTGAACGCAATCATCAAACTTAATTAAAAAAGTCATTTAAGCCTTTTCACAGTGAGATCTATGCGATATGGCCGAGAAATGTAATTTTGATGTTAACTCCCAAACCGCTGCGCAGAAGTCAACCAAACTTCACCCAATAGTGTATTTTATCACAATCTAGTAGTTACATTTGGAAATTTAGTTCTAGGACATTTGATTTGAGCGCAATCATTAAACTTAATTAAAAAAGTCATTTAAGGCTTTTCACAGTGAGATCTATGCGATATGGCCGAGAAATGTAATTTTGATGTTAACTCCCAAACCGCTGCGCAGAAGTCAACCAAACTTCACCCAATAGTGTATTGTATCACAATCTAGTAGTTACATTTGGAAATTTGGTTCTTGGACATTTGATTTGAGCGCAATCCTCAAACTTAGGTCAAAAAAGCCATTTAAGCCTTTTCACAGTGAGATCTATGCGATATGGCCGAGAAATGTAATTTTGATGTTAACTCCCAAACCGCTGCGCAGAAGTCAACCAAACTTCACCCAATAGTGTATTGTATCACAATCTAGTAGTTACATTTGAAAATTTTGTTCTAGGACATTTTGTTTGAACGCAATCATCAAACTTAATTAAAAAAGTCATTTAAGCCTTTTCACAGTGAGATCTATGCGATATGGCCGAGAAATGTAATTTTGATGTTAACTCCCAAACCGCTGCGCAGAAGTCAACCAAACTTCACCCAATAGTGTATTGTATCACAATCTATTAGTTACATTTGGAAATTTGGTTCTTGGACATTTGATTTGAGCGCAATCCTCAAACTTAGGTCAAAAAAGCCATTTAAGCCTTTTCACAGTGAGATCTATGCGATATGGCCGAGAAATGTAATTTTGATGTTAACTCCCAAACCGCTGCGCAGAAGTCAACCAAACTTCACCCATTAGTGTATTGTATCACAATCTAGTAGTTACATGTGGAAATTTGGTTATTGGACATTTGGTTTGAGCGCAATCATTAAACTTAGGTCAAAAAAGCCATTTAAGCCTTTTCACAGTGAGATCTATGCGATATGGCCGAGAAATGTAATTTTGATGTTAACTCCCAAACCGCTGTGCAGAAGTCAACCAAACTTCACCCAATAGTGTATTGTATCACAATCTAGTAGTTACATTTGAAAATTTTGTTCTAGGACATTTTGTTTGAACGCAATCATCAAACTTAATTAAAAAAGTCATTTAAGCCTTTTCACAGTGAGATCTATGCGATATGGCCGAGAAATGTAATTTTGATGTTAACTCCCAAACCGCTGCGCAGAAGTCAACCAAACTTCACCCAATAGTGTATTGTATCACAATCTAGTAGTTACATGTGGAAATTTGGTTCTAGGACATTTGATTTGAGCGCAATCCTCAAACTTAGGTCAAAAAAGCCATTTAAGCCTTTTCACAGTGAGATCTATGCGATATGGCCGAGAAATGTAATTTTGATGTTAACTCCCAAACCGCTGCGCAGAAGTCAACCAAACTTCACCCAATAGTGTATTGTATCACATTCTAGTAGTTACATTTGAAAATTTCGTTCTAGGACATTTGGTTTGAGCGCAATCTTTAAACTTAGGTCAAAAAAGCCATTTAAGCCTTTTCACAGTGAGATCTATGCGATATGGCCGAGAAATGTAATTTTGATGTTAACTCCCAAACCGCTGCGCAGAAGTCAACCAAACTTCACCCAATAGTGTATTGTATCACAATCTAGTAGTTACATTTGAAAATTTTGTTCTAGGACATTTTGTTTGAACGCAATCATCAAACTTAATTAAAAAAGTCATTTAAGCCTTTTCACAGTGAGATCTATGCGATATGGCCGAGAAATGTAATTTTGATGTTAACTCCCAAACCGCTGCGCAGAAGTCAACCAAACTTCACCCAATAGTGTATTGTATCACAATCTATTAGTTAAATTTGGAAATTTGGTTCTTGGACATTTGATTTGAGCGCAATCCTCAAACTTAGGTCAAAAAAGCCATTTAAGCCTTTTCACAGTGAGATCTATGCGATATGGCCGAGAAATGTAATTTTGATGTTAACTCCCAAACCGCTGCGCAGAAGTCAACCAAACTTCACCCAATAGTGTATTGTATCACAATCTAGTAGTTACATTTGAAAATTTTGTTCTAGGACATTTTGTTTGAACGCAATCATCAAACTTAATTAAAAAAGTCATTTAAGCCTTTTCACAGTGAGATCTATGCGATATGGCCGAGAAATGTAATTTTGATGTTAACTCCCAAACCGCTGCGCAGAAGTCAACCAAACTTCACCCAATAGTGTATTTTATCACAATCTAGTAGTTAAATTTGGAAATTTAGTTCTTGGACATTTGATTTGAGCGCAATCATTAAACTTAATTAAAAAAGTCATTTAAGCCTTTTCACAGTGAGATCTATGCGATATGGCCGAGAAATGTAATTTTGATGTTAACTCCCAAACCGCTGCGCAGAAGTCAACCAAACTTCACCCATTAGTGTATTGTATCACAATCTAGTAATTACATGTGGAAATTTGGTTCTAGGACATATGATTTGAGCGCAATCCTCAAACTTAGGTCAAAAAAGCCATTTAAGCCTTTTCACAGTGAGATCTATGCGATATGGCCGACAAATGTAATTTTGATGTTAACTCCCAAACCGCTGCGCAGAAGTCAACCAAACTTCACCCAATAGTGTATTGTATCACAATCTAGTAGTTACATTTGAAAATTTTGTTCTATGACATTTTGTTTGAACGCAATCATCAAACTTAATTAAAAAAGTCATTTAAGCCTTTTCACAGTGAGATCTATGCGATATGGCCGAGAAATGTAATTTTGATGTTAACTCCCAAACCGCTGCGCAGAAGTCAACCAAACTTCACCCATTAGTGTATTGTATCACAATCTAGTAGTTATATGTGGAAATTTGGTTATTGGAAATTTGGTTTGAGCGCAATCATTAAACTTAGGTCAAAAAAGCCATTTAAGCCTTTTCACAGTGAGATCTATGCGATATGGCCGAGAAATGTAATTTTGATGTTAACTCCCAAACCGCTGCGCAGAAGTCAACCAAACTTCACCCAATAGTGTATTGTATCACAATCTAGTAGTTACATTTGAAAATTTTGTTCTAGGAAATTTTGTTTGAGCGCAATCATCAAACTTAATTAAAAAAGTCATTTAAGCCTTTTCACAGTGAGATCTATGCGATATGGCCGAGAAATGTAATTTTGATGTTAACTCCCAAACCGCTGCGCAGAAGTCAACCAAACTTCACCCAATAGTGTATTGTATCACAATCTAGTAGTTACATTTGAAAATTTTGTTCTAGGACATTTTGTTTGAACGCAATCATCAAACTTAATTAAAAAAGTCATTTAAGCCTTTTCACAGTGAGATCTATGCGATATGGCCGAGAAATGTAATTTTGATGTTAACTCCCAAACCGCTGCGCAGAAGTCAACCAAACTTCACCCAATAGTGTATTGTATCACAATCTATTAGTTACATTTGGAAATTTGGTTCTTGGACATTTGATTTGAGCGCAATCCTCAAACTTAGGTCAAAAAAGCCATTTAAGCCTTTTCACAGTGAGATCTATGCGATATGGCCGAGAAATGTAATTTTGATGTTAACTCCCAAACCGCTGCGCAGAAGTCAACCAAACTTCACCCATTAGTGTATTGTATCACAATCTAGTAGTTACATGTGGAAATTTGGTTATTGGACATTTGGTTTGAGCGCAATCATTAAACTTAGGTCAAAAAAGCCATTTAAGCCTTTTCACAGTGAGATCTATGCGATATGGCCGAGAAATGTAATTTTGATGTTAACTCCCAAACCGCTGTGCAGAAGTCAACCAAACTTCACCCAATAGTGTATTGTATCACAATCTAGTAGTTACATTTGAAAATTTTGTTCTAGGACATTTTGTTTGAACGCAATCATCAAACTTAATTAAAAAAGTCATTTAAGCCTTTTCACAGTGAGATCTATGCGATATGGCCGAGAAATGTAATTTTGATGTTAACTCCCAAACCGCTGCGCAGAAGTCAACCAAACTTCACCCAATAGTGTATTGTATCACAATCTAGTAGTTACATGTGGAAATTTGGTTCTAGGACATTTGATTTGAGCGCAATCCTCAAACTTAGGTCAAAAAAGCCATTTAAGCCTTTTCACAGTGAGATCTATGCGATATGGCCGAGAAATGTAATTTTGATGTTAACTCCCAAACCGCTGCGCAGAAGTCAACCAAACTTCACCCAATAGTGTATTGTATCACATTCTAGTAGTTACATTTGAAAATTTCGTTCTAGGACATTTGGTTTGAGCGCAATCTTTAAACTTAGGTCAAAAAAGCCATTTAAGCCTTTTCACAGTGAGATCTATGCGATATGGCCGAGAAATGTAATTTTGATGTTAACTCCCAAACCGCTGCGCAGAAGTCAACCAAACTTCACCCAATAGTGTATTGTATCACAATCTAGTAGTTACATTTGAAAATTTTGTTCTAGGACATTTTGTTTGAACGCAATCATCAAACTTAATTAAAAAAGTCATTTAAGCCTTTTCACAGTGAGATCTATGCGATATGGCCGAGAAATGTAATTTTGATGTTAACTCCCAAACCGCTGCGCAGAAGTCAACCAAACTTCACCCAATAGTGTATTGTATCACAATCTATTAGTTAAATTTGGAAATTTGGTTCTTGGACATTTGATTTGAGCGCAATCCTCAAACTTAGGTCAAAAAAGCCATTTAAGCCTTTTCACAGTGAGATCTATGCGATATGGCCGAGAAATGTAATTTTGATGTTAACTCCCAAACCGCTGCGCAGAAGTCAACCAAACTTCACCCAATAGTGTATTGTATCACAATCTAGTAGTTACATTTGAAAATTTTGTTCTAGGACATTTTGTTTGAACGCAATCATCAAACTTAATTAAAAAAGTCATTTAAGCCTTTTCACAGTGAGATCTATGCGATATGGCCGAGAAATGTAATTTTGATGTTAACTCCCAAACCGCTGCGCAGAAGTCAACCAAACTTCACCCAATAGTGTATTTTATCACAATCTAGTAGTTAAATTTGGAAATTTAGTTCTTGGACATTTGATTTGAGCGCAATCATTAAACTTAATTAAAAAAGTCATTTAAGCCTTTTCACAGTGAGATCTATGCGATATGGCCGAGAAATGTAATTTTGATGTTAACTCCCAAACCGCTGCGCAGAAGTCAACCAAACTTCACCCATTAGTGTATTGTATCACAATCTAGTAATTACATGTGGAAATTTGGTTCTAGGACATATGATTTGAGCGCAATCCTCAAACTTAGGTCAAAAAAGCCATTTAAGCCTTTTCACAGTGAGATCTATGCGATATGGCCGACAAATGTAATTTTGATGTTAACTCCCAAACCGCTGCGCAGAAGTCAACCAAACTTCACCCAATAGTGTATTGTATCACAATCTAGTAGTTACATTTGAAAATTTTGTTCTATGACATTTTGTTTGAACGCAATCATCAAACTTAATTAAAAAAGTCATTTAAGCCTTTTCACAGTGAGATCTATGCGATATGGCCGAGAAATGTAATTTTGATGTTAACTCCCAAACCGCTGCGCAGAAGTCAACCAAACTTCACCCATTAGTGTATTGTATCACAATCTAGTAGTTATATGTGGAAATTTGGTTATTGGAAATTTGGTTTGAGCGCAATCATTAAACTTAGGTCAAAAAAGCCATTTAAGCCTTTTCACAGTGAGATCTATGCGATATGGCCGAGAAATGTAATTTTGATGTTAACTCCCAAACCGCTGCGCAGAAGTCAACCAAACTTCACCCAATAGTGTATTGTATCACAATCTAGTAGTTACATTTGAAAATTTTGTTCTAGGAAATTTTGTTTGAGCGCAATCATCAAACTTAATTAAAAAAGTCATTTAAGCCTTTTCACAGTGAGATCTATGCGATATGGCCGAGAAATGTAATTTTGATGTTAACTCCCAAACCTCTGCGCAGAAGTCAACCAAACTTCACCCATTAGTGTATTGTATCACAATCTAGTAGTTACATGTGGAAATTTGGTTCTAGGACATTTGATTTGAGCGCAATCCTCAAACTTAGGTCAAAAAAGCCATTTAAGCCTTTTCACAGTGAGATCTATGCGATATGGCCGAGAAATGTAATTTTGATGTTAACTCCCAAACCGCTGCGCAGAAGTCAACCAAACTTCACCCAATAGTGTATTGTATCACATTCTAGTAGTTACATTTGAAAATTTCGTTCTAGGACATTTGGTTTGAGCGCAATCTTTAAACTTAGGTCAAAAAAGCCATTTAAGCCTTTTCACAGTGAGATCTATGCGATATGGCCGAGGAATGTAATTTTGATGTTAACTCCCAAACCGCTGCGCAGAAGTCAACCAAACTTCACCCAATAGTGTATTGTATCACAATCTAGTAGTTACATTTGAAAATTTTGTTCTAGGACATTTTGTTTGAACGCAATCATCAAACTTAATTAAAAAAGTCATTTAAGCCTTTTCACAGTGAGATCTATGCGATATGGCCGAGAAATGTAATTTTGATGTTAACTCCCAAACCGCTGCGCAGAAGTCAACCAAACTTCACCCAATAGTGTATTGTATCACAATCTATTAGTTACATTTGGAAATTTGGTTCTTGGACATTTGATTTGAGCGCAATCCTCAAACTTAGGTCAAAAAAGCCATTTAAGCCTTTTCACAGTGAGATCTATGCGATATGGCCGAGAAATGTAATTTTGATGTTAACTCCCAAACCGCTGCGCAGAAGTCAACCAAACTTCACCCATTAGTGTATTGTATCACAATCTAGTAGTTACATGTGGAAATTTGGTTATTGGACATTTGGTTTGAGCGCAATCATTAAACAGGTCAAAAAAGCCATTTAAGCCTTTTCACAGTGAGATCTATGCGATATGGCCGAGAAATGTAATTTTGATGTTAACTCCCACACCGCTGTGCAGAAGTCAACCAAACTTCACCCAATAGTGTATTGTATCACAATCTAGTAGTTACATTTGAAAATTTTGTTCTAGGACATTTTGTTTGAACGCAATCATCAAACTTAATTAAAAAAGTCATTTAAGCCTTTTCACAGTGAGATCTATGCGATATGGCCGAGAAATGTAATTTTGATGTTAACTCCCAAACCGCTGCGCAGAAGTCAACCAAACTTCACCCAATAGTGTATTGTATCACAATCTAGTAGTTACATTTGGAAATTTGGTTCTTGGACATTTGATTTGAGCGCAATCCTCAAACTTAGGTCAAAAAAGCCATTTAAGCCTTTTCACAGTGAGATCTATGCGATATGGCCGAGAAATGTAATTTTGATGTTAACTCCCAAACCGCTGCGCAGAAGTCAACCAAACTTCACCCAATAGTGTATTGTATCACAATCTAGTAGTTACATTTGAAAATTTTGTTCTAGGACATTTTGTTTGAACGCAATCATCAAACTTAATTAAAAAAGTCATTTAAGCCTTTTCACAGTGAGATCTATGCGATATGGCCGAGAAATGTAATTTTGATGTTAACTCCCAAACCGCTGCGCAGAAGTCAACCAAACTTCACCCAATAGTGTATTTTATCACAATCTAGTAGTTACATTTGGAAATTTAGTTCTAGGACATTTGATTTGAGCGCAATCATTAAACTTAATTAAAAAAGTCATTTAAGGCTTTTCACAGTGAGATCTATGCGATATGGCCGAGAAATGTAATTTTGATGTTAACTCCCAAACCGCTGCGCAGAAGTCAACCAAACTTCACCCATTAGTGTATTGTATCACAATCTAGTAATTACATGTGGAAATTTGGTTCTAGGACATTTGATTTCAGCGCAATCCTCAAACTTAGGTCAAAAAAGCCATTTAAGCCTTTTCACAGTGAGATCTATGCGATATGGCCGAGAAATGTAATTTTGATGTTAACTCCCAAACCGCTGCGCAGAAGTCAACCAAACTTCACCCAATAGTGTATTGTATCACAATCTAGTAGTTACATTTGAAAATTTTGTTCTATGACATTTTGTTTGAACGCAATCATCAAACTTAATTAAAAAAGTCATTTAAGCCTTTTCACAGTGAGATCTATGCGATATGGCCGAGAAATGTAATTTTGATGTTAACTCCCAAACCGCTGCGCAGAAGTCAACCAAACTTCACCCATTAGTGTATTGTATCACAATCTAGTAGTTACATGTAGAAATTTGGTTATTGGACATTTGGTTTGAGCGCAATCATTAAACTTAGGTCAAAAAAGCCATTTAAGCCTTTTCACAGTGAGATCTATGCGATATGGCCGAGAAATGTAATTTTGATGTTAACTCCCAAACCGCTGCGCAGAAGTCAACCAAACTTCACCCAATAGTGTATTGTATCACAATCTAGTAGTTACATTTGAAAATTTTGTTCTAGGAAATTTTGTTTGAGCGAAATCATCAAACTTAATTAAAAAAGTCATTTAAGCCTTTTCACAGTGAGATCTATGCGATATGGCCGAGAAATGTAATTTTGATGTTAACTCCCAAACCTCTGCGCAGAAGTCAACCAAACTTCACCCATTAGTGTATTGTATCACAATCTAGTAGTTACATGTGGAAATTTGGTTCTAGGACATTTGATTTGAGCGCAATCCTCAAACTTAGGTCAAAAAAGCCATTTAAGCCTTTTCACAGTGAGATCTATGCGATATGGCCGAGAAATGTAATTTTGATGTTAACTCCCAAACCGCTGCGCAGAAGTCAACCAAACTTCACCCAATAGTGTATTGTATCACATTCTAGTAGTTACATTTGAAAATTTCGTTCTAGGACATTTGGTTTGAGCGCAATCTTTAAACTTAGGTCAAAAAAGCCATTTAAGCCTTTTCACAGTGAGATCTATGCGATATGGCCGAGAAATGTAATTTTGATGTTAACTCCCAAACCGCTGCGCAGAAGTCAACCAAACTTCACCCAATAGTGTATTGTATCACAATCTAGTAGTTACATTTGAAAATTTTGTTCTAGGACATTTTGTTTGAACGCAATCATCAAACTTAATTAAAAAAGTCATTTAAGCCTTTTCACAGTGAGATCTATGCGATATGGCCGAGAAATGTAATTTTGATGTTAACTCCCAAACCGCTGCGCAGAAGTCAACCAAACTTCACCCAATAGTGTATTGTATCACAATCTAGTAGTTACATTTGAAAATTTTGTTCTAGGACATTTTGTTTGAACGCAATCATCAAACTTAATTAAAAAAATCATTTAAGCCTTTTCACAGTGAGATCTATGCGATATGGCCGAGAAATGTAATTTTGATGTTAACTCCCAAACCGCTGCGCAGAAGTCAACCAAACTTCACCCAATAGTGTATTGTATCACATTCTAGTAGTTACATTTGAAAATTTCGTTCTAGGACATTTGGTTTGAGCGCAATCATTAAACTTAGGTCAAAAAAGCCATTTAAGCCTTTTCACAGTGAGATCTATGCGATATGGCCGAGAAATGTAATTTTGATGTTAACTCCCAAACCGCTGCGCAGAAGTCAACTAAACTTCACCCAATAGTGTATTGTATCACATTCTAGTAGTTACATTTGAAAATTTCGTTCTAGGACATTTGGTTTGAGCGCAATCATTAAACTTAATTAAAAAAGTCATTTAAGCCTTTTCACAGTGAGATCTATGCGATATGGCCGAGAAATGTAATTTTGATGTTAACTCCCAAACCGCTGCGCAGAAGTCAACCAAACTTCACCCATTAGTGTATTGTATCACAATCTAGTAATTACATGTGGAAATTTGGTTCTAGGACATTTGATTTGAGCGCAATCCTCAAACTTAGGTCAAAAAAGCCATTTAAGCCTTTTCACAGTGAGATCTATGCGATATGGCCGAGAAATGTAATTTTGATGTTAACTCCCAAACCGCTGCGCAGAAGTCAACCAAACTTCACCCAATAGTGTATTGTATCACATTCTAGTAGTTACATTTGAAAATTTCGTTCTAGGACATTTGGTTTGAGCGCAATCTTTAAACTTAGGTCAAAAAAGCCATTTAAGCCTTTTCACAGTGAGATCTATGCGATATGGCCGAGGAATGTAATTTTGATGTCAACTCCCAAACCGCTGCGCAGAAGTCAACCAAACTTCACCCAATAGTGTATTGTATCACAATCTAGTAGTTACATTTGAAAATTTTGTTCTAGGACATTTTGTTTGAACGCAATCATCAAACTTAATTAAAAAAGTCATTTAAGCCTTTTCACAGTGAGATCTATGCGATATGGCCGAGAAATGTAATTTTGATGTTAACTCCCAAACCGCTGCGCAGAAGTCAACCAAACTTCACCCAATAGTGTATTGTATCACAATCTATTAGTTACATTTGGAAATTTGGTTCTTGGACATTTGATTTGAGCGCAATCCTCAAACTTAGGTCAAAAAAGCCATTTAAGCCTTTTCACAGTGAGATCTATGCGATATGGCCGAGAAATGTAATTTTGATGTTAACTCCCAAACCGCTGCGCAGAAGTCAACCAAACTTCACCCATTAGTGTATTGTATCACAATCTAGTAGTTACATGTTGAAATTTGGTTATTGGACATTTGGTTTGAGCGCAATCATTAAACTTAGGTCAAAAAAGCCATTTAAGCCTTTTCACAGTGAGATCTATGCGATATGGCCGAGAAATGTAATTTTGATGTTAACTCCCAAACCGCTGCGCAGAAGTCAACCAAACTTCACCCAATAGTGTATTGTATCACATTCTAGTAGTTACATTTGAAAATTTCGTTCTAGGACATTTGGTTTGAGCGCAATCTTTAAACTTAGGTCAAAAAAGCCATTTAAGCCTTTTCACAGTGAGATCTATGCGATATGGCCGAGAAATGTAATTTTGATGTTAACTCCCAAACCGCTGCGCAGAAGTCAACCAAACTTCACCCAATAGTGTATTGTATCACAATCTAGTAGTTACATTTGAAAATTTTGTTCTAGGACATTTGATTTGAGCGCAATCCTCAAACTTAGGTCAAAAAAGCCATTTAAGCCTTTTCACAGTGAGATCTATGCGATATGGCCGAGAAATGTAATTTTGATGTTAACTCCCAAACCGCTGCGCAGAAGTCAACCAAACTTCACCCAATAGTGTATTGTTTCACAATCTAGTAGTTACATTTGAAAATTTTGTTTTATGACATTTTGTTTGAACGCAATCATCAAACTTAATTAAAAAAGTCATTTAAGCCTTTTCACAGTGAGATCTATGCGATATGGCCGAGAAATGTAATTTTGATGTTAACTCCCAAACCGCCTCGCAGAAGTCAACCAAACTTCACCCATTAGTGTATTGTATCACAATCTAGTAGTTACATGTGGAAATTTGGTTATTGGACATTTGTTTTGAGCGCAATCATTAAACTTAGGTCAAAAAAGTCATTTAAGCCTTTTCACAGTGAGATCTATGCGATATGGCCGAGAAATGTAATTTTGATGTTAACTCCCAAACCGCTGCGCAGAAGTCAACCAAACTTCACCCAATAGTGTATTGTATCACATTCTAGTAGTTACATTTGAAAATTTCGTTCTAGGACATTTGGTTTGAGAGCAATCATTAAATTTAGGTCAAAAAAGCCATTTAAGCCTTTTCACAGTGAGATCTATGCGATATGGGCGAGAAATGTAATTTTGATGTTAACTCCCAAACCGCTGCGCAGAAGTCAACTAAACTTCACCCAATAGTGTATTGTATCACATTCTAGTAGTTACATTTGAAAATTTCGTTCTAGGACATTTGGTTTGAGCGCAATCATTAAACTTAATTAAAAAAGTCATTTAAGCCTTTTCACAGTGAGATCTATGCGATATGGCCGAGAAATGTAATTTTGATGTTAACTCCCAAACCGCTGCGCAGAAGTCAACCAAATTTCACCCATTAGTGTATTGTATCACAATCTAGTAATTACATGTGGAAATTTGGTTCTAGGACGTTTGATTTGAGCGCAATCCTCAAACTTAGGTCAAAAAAGCCATTTAAGCCTTTTCACAGTGAGATCTATGCGATATGGCCGAGAAATGTAATTTTGATGTTAACTCCCAAACCGCTGCGCAGAAGTCAACCAAACTTCACCCAATAGTGTATTGTATCACAATCTAGTAGTTACATTTGAAAATTTTGTTCTATGACATTTTGTTTGAACGCAATCATCAAACTTAATTAAAAAAGTCATTTAAGCCTTTTCACAGTGAGATCTATGCGATATGGCCAAGAAATGTAATTTTGATGTTAACTCCCAAACCGCCTCGCAGAAGTCAACCAAACTTCACCCATTAGTGTATTGTATCACAATCTAGTAGTTACATGTGGAAATTTGGTTATTGGACATTTGGTTTGAGCGCAATCATTAAACTTAGGTCAAAAAAGCCATTTAAGCCTTTTCACAGTGAGATCTATGCGATATGGCCGAGAAATGTAATTTTGATGTTAACTCCAAAACCGCTGCGCAGAAGTCAACCAAACTTCACCCAATAGTGTATTGTATCACAATCTAGTAGTTACATTTGAAAATTTTGTTCTAGGAAATTTTGTTTGAGCGCAATCATCAAACTTAATTAAAAAAGTCATTTAAGCCTTTTCACAGTGAGATCTATGCGATATGGCCGAGAAATGTAATTTTGATGTTAACTCCCAAACCTCTGCGCAGAAGTCAACCAAACTTCACCCATTAGTGTATTGTATCACAATCTAGTAATTACATGTGGAAATTTGGTTCTAGGACATTTGATTTGAGCGCAATCATTAAACTTAGGTCAAAAAAGCCATTTAAGCCTTTTCACAGTGAGATCTATGCGATATGGCCGAGAAATGTAATTTTGATGTTAACTCCCAAACCGCTGCGCAGAAGTCAACTAAACTTCACCCAATAGTGTATTGTATCACATTCTAGTAGTTACATTTGAAAATTTCGTTCTAGGACATTTGGTTTGAGCGCAATCATTAAACTTAGGTCAAAAAAGCCATTTAAGCCTTTTCACAGTGAGATCTATGCGATATGGCCGAGAAATGTAATTTTGATGTTAACTCCCAAACCGCTGCGCAGAAATCAACTAAACTTCACCCAATAGTGTATTGTATCACATTCTAGTAGTTACATTTGAAAATTTCGTTCTAGGACATTTGGTTTGAGCGCAATCATTAAACTTAATTAAAAAAGTCATTTAAGCCTTTTCACAGTGAGATCTATGCGATATGGCCGAGAAATGTAATTTTGATGTTAACTCCCAAACCGCTGCGCAGAAGTCAACCAAACTTCACCCATTAGTGTATTGTATCACAATCTAGTAATTACATGTGGAAATTTGGTTCTAGGACATTTGATTTGAGCGCAATCCTCAAACTTAGGTCAAAAAAGCCATTTAAGCCTTTTCACAGTGAGATCTATGCGATATGGCCGAGAAATGTAATTTTGATGTTAACTCCCAAACCGCTGCGCAGAAGTCAACCAAACTTCACCCAATAGTGTATTGTATCACATTCTAGTAGTTACATTTGAAAATTTCGTTCTAGGACATTTGGTTTGAGCGCAATCTTTAAACTTAGGTCAAAAAAGCCATTTAAGCCTTTTCACAGTGAGATCTATGCGATATGGCCGAGGAATGTAATTTTGATGTCAACTCCCAAACCGCTGCGCAGAAGTCAACCAAACTTCACCCAATAGTGTATTGTATCACAATCTAGTAGTTACATTTGAAAATTTTGTTCTAGGACATTTTGTTTGAACGCAATCATCAAACTTAATTAAAAAAGTCATTTAAGCCTTTTCACAGTGAGATCTATGCGATATGGCCGAGAAATGTAATTTTGATGTTAACTCCCAAACCGCTGCGCAGAAGTCAACCAAACTTCACCCAATAGTGTATTGTATCACAATCTATTAGTTACATTTGGAAATTTGGTTCTTGGACATTTGATTTGAGCGCAATCCTCAAACTTAGGTCAAAAAAGCCATTTAAGCCTTTTCACAGTGAGATCTATGCGATATGGCCGAGAAATGTAATTTTGATGTTAACTCCCAAACCGCTGCGCAGAAGTCAACCAAACTTCACCCATTAGTGTATTGTATCACAATCTAGTAGTTACATGTGGAAATTTGGTTATTGGACATTTGGTTTGAGCGCAATCATTAAACTTAGGTCAAAAAAGCCATTTAAGCCTTTTCACAGTGAGATCTATGCGATATGGCCGAGAAATGTAATTTTGATGTTAACTCCCAAACCGCTGCGCAGAAGTCAACCAAACTTCACCCAATAGTGTATTGTATCACATTCTAGTAGTTACATTTGAAAATTTCGTTCTAGGACATTTGGTTTGAGCGCAATCTTTAAACTTAGGTCAAAAAAGCCATTTAAGCCTTTTCACAGTGAGATCTATGCGATATGGCCGAGAAATGTAATTTTGATGTTAACTCCCAAACCGCTGCGCAGAAGTCAACCAAACTTCACCCAATAGTGTATTGTATCACAATCTAGTAGTTACATTTGAAAATTTTGTTCTAGGACATTTGATTTGAGCGCAATCCTCAAACTTAGGTCAAAAAAGCCATTTAAGCCTTTTCACAGTGAGATCTATGCGATATGGCCGAGAAATGTAATTTTGATGTTAACTCCCAAACCGCTGCGCAGAAGTCAACCAAACTTCACCCAATAGTGTATTGTATCACAATCTAGTAGTTACATTTGAAAATTTTGTTTTATGACATTTTGTTTGAACGCAATCATCAAACTTAATTAAAAAAGTCATTTAAGCCTTTTCACAGTGAGATCTATGCGATATGGCCGAGAAATGTAATTTTGATGTTAACTCCCAAACCGCCTCGCAGTAGTCAACCAAACTTCACCCATTAGTGTATTGTATCACAATCTAGTAGTTACATGTGGAAATTTGGTTATTGGACATTTGTTTTGAGCGCAATCATTAAACTTAGGTCAAAAAAGTCATTTAAGCCTTTTCACAGTGAGATCTATGCGATATGGCCGAGAAATGTAATTTTGATGTTAACTCCCAAACCGCTGCGCAGAAGTCAACCAAACTTCACCCAATAGTGTATTGTATCACATTCTAGTAGTTACATTTGAAAATTTCGTTCTAGGACATTTGGTTTGAGAGCAATCATTAAATTTAGGTCAAAAAAGCCATTTAAGCCTTTTCACAGTGAGATCTATGCGATATGGCCGAGAAATGTAATTTTGATGTTAACTCCCAAACCGCTGCGCAGAAGTCAACTAAACTTCACCCAAATAGTGTATTGTATCACATTCTAGTAGTTACATTTGAAAATTTCGTTCTAGGACATTTGGTTTGAGCGCAATCATTAAACTTAATTAAAAAAGTCATTTAAGCCTTTTCACAGTGAGATCTATGCGATATGGCCGAGAAATGTAATTTTGATGTTAACTCCCAAACCGCTGCGCAGAAGTCAACCAAATTTCACCCATTAGTGTATTGTATCACAATCTAGTAATTACATGTGGAAATTTGGTTCTAGGACGTTTGATTTGAGCGCAATCCTCAAACTTAGGTCAAAAAAGCCATTTAAGCCTTTTCACAGTGAGATCTATGCGATATGGCCGAGAAATGTAATTTTGATGTTAACTCCCAAACCGCTGCGCAGAAGTCAACCAAACTTCACCCAATAGTGTATTGTATCACAATCTAGTAGTTACATTTGAAAATTTTGTTCTATGACATTTTGTTTGAACGCAATCATCAAACTTAATTAAAAAAGTCATTTAAGCCTTTTCACAGTGAGATCTATGCGATATGGCCAAGAAATGTAATTTTGATGTTAACTCCCAAACCGCCTCGCAGAAGTCAACCAAACTTCACCCATTAGTGTATTGTATCACAATCTAGTAGTTACATGTGGAAATTTGGTTATTGGACATTTGGTTTGAGCGCAATCATTAAACTTAGGTCAAAAAAGCCATTTAAGCCTTTTCACAGTGAGATCTATGCGATATGGCCGAGAAATGTAATTTTGATGTTAACTCCAAAACCGCTGCGCAGAAGTCAACCAAACTTCACCCAATAGTGTATTGTATCACAATCTAGTAGTTACATTTGAAAATTTTGTTCTAGGAAATTTTGTTTGAGCGCAATCATCAAACTTAATTAAAAAAGTCATTTAAGCCTTTTCACAGTGAGATCTATGCGATATGGCCGAGAAATGTAATTTTGATGTTAACTCCCAAACCTCTGCGCAGAAGTCAACCAAACTTCACCCATTAGTGTATTGTATCACAATCTAGTAGTTACATGTGGAAATTTGGTTCTAGGACATTTGATTTGAGCGCAATCCTCAAACTTAGGTCAAAAAAGCCATTTAAGCCTTTTCACAGTGAGATCTATGCGATATGGCCGAGAAATGTAATTTTGATGTTAACTCCCAAACCGCTGCGCAGAAGTCAACCAAACTTCACCCAATAGTGTATTGTATCACATTCTAGTAGTTACATTTGAAAATTTCGTTCTAGGACATTTGGTTTGAGCGCAATCTTTAAACTTAGGTCAAAAAAGCCATTTAAGCCTTTTCACAGTGAGATCTATGCGATATGGCCGAGAAATGTAATTTTGATGTTAACTCCCAAACCGCTGCGCAGAAGTCAACCAAACTTCACCCAATAGTGTATTGTATCACAATCTAGTAGTTACATTTGAAAATTTTGTTCTAGGACATTTTGTTTGAACGCAATCATCAAACTTAATTAAAAAAGTCATTTAAGCCTTTTCACAGTGAGATCTATGCGATATGGCCGAGAAATGTAATTTTGATGTTAACTCCCAAACCGCTGCGCAGAAGTCAACCAAACTTCACCCAATAGTGTATTGTATCACAATCTAGTAGTTACATTTGAAAATTTTGTTCTAGGACATTTTGTTTGAACGCAATCATCAAACTTAATTAAACAAGTCATTTAAGCCTTTTCACGGTGAGATCTATGCGATATGGCCGAGAAATGTAATTTTGATGTTAACTCCCAAACCGCTGCGCAGAAGTCAACCAAACTTCACCCAATAGTGTATTGTATCACATTCTAGTAGTTACATTTGAAAATTTCGTTCTAGGACATTTGGTTTGAGCGCAATCATTAAACTTAGGTCAAAAAAGCCATTTAAGCCTTTTCACAGTGAGATCTATGCGATATGGCCGAGAAATGTAATTTTGATGTTAACTCCCAAACCGCTGCGCAGAAGTCAACCAAACTTCACCCAATAGTGTATTGTATCACAATCTAGTAGTTACATTTGAAAATTTTGTTCTAGGAAATTTTGTTTGTGCGCAATCATCAAACTTAATTAAAAAAGTCATTTAAGCCTTTTCACAGTGAGATCTATGCGATATGGCCGAGAAATGTAATTTTGATGTTAACTCCCAAACCTCTGCGCAGAAGTCAACCAAACTTCACCCATTAGTGTATTGTATCACAATCTAGTAGTTACATGTGGAAATTTGGTTCTAGGACATTTGATTTGAGCGCAATCCTCAAACTTAGGTCAAAAAAGCCATTTAAGCCTTTTCACAGTGAGATCTATGCGATATGGCCGAGAAATGTAATTTTGATGTTAACTCCCAAACCGCTGCGCAGAAGTCAACCAAACTTCACCCAATAGTGTATTGTATCACATTCTAGTAGTTACATTTGAAAATTTCGTTCTAGGACATTTGGTTTGAGCGCAATCTTTAAACTTAGGTCAAAAAAGCCATTTAAGCCTTTTCACAGTGAGATCTATGCGATATGGCCGAGAAATGTAATTTTGATGTTAACTCCCAAACCGCTGCGCAGAAGTCAACCAAACTTCACCCAATAGTGTATTGTATCACAATCTAGTAGTTACATTTGAAAATTTTGTTCTAGGACATTTTGTTTGAACGCAATCATCAAACTTAATTAAAAAAGTCATTTAAGCCTTTTCACAGTGAGATCTATGCGATATGGCCGAGAAATGTAATTTTGATGTTAACTCCCAAACCGCTGCGCAGAAGTCAACCAAACTTCACCCAATAGTGTATTGTATCACAATCTAGTAGTTACATTTGAAAATTTTGTTCTAGGACATTTTGTTTGAACGCAATCATCAAACTTAATTAAACAAGTCATTTAAGCCTTTTCACGGTGAGATCTATGCGATATGGCCGAGAAATGTAATTTTGATGTTAACTCCCAAACCGCTGCGCAGAAGTCAACCAAACTTCACCCAATAGTGTATTGTATCACATTCTAGTAGTTACATTTGAAAATTTCGTTCTAGGACATTTGGTTTGAGCGCAATCATTAAACTTAGGTCAAAAAAGCCATTTAAGCCTTTTCACAGTGAGATCTATGCGATATGGCCGAGAAATGTAATTTTGATGTTAACTCCCAAACCGCTGCGCAGAAGTCAACTAAACTTCACCCAATAGTGTATTGTATCACATTCTAGTAGTTACATTTGAAAATTTCGTTCTAGGACATTTGGTTTGAGCGCAATCATTAAACTTAATTAAAAAAGTCATTTAAGCCTTTTCACAGTGAGATCTATGCGATATGGCCGAGAAATGTAATTTTGATGTTAACTCCCAAACCGCTGCGCAGAAGTCAACCAAACTTCACCCATTAGTGTATTGTATCACAATCTAGTAATTACATGTGGAAATTTGGTTCTAGGACATTTGATTTGAGCGCAATCCTCAAACTTAGGTCAAAAAAGCCATTTAAGCCTTTTCACAGTGAGATCTATGCGATATGGCCGAGAAATGTAATTTTGATGTTAACTCCCAAACCGCTGCGCAGAAGTCAACCAAACTTCACCCAATAGTGTATTGTATCACAATCTAGTAGTTACATTTGAAAATTTTGTTCTATGACATTTTGTTTGAACGCAATCATCAAACTTAATTAAAAAAGTCATTTAAGCCTTTTCACAGTGAGATCTATGCGATATGGCCGAGAAATGTAATTTTGATGTTAACTCCCAAACCGCTGCGCAGAAGTCAACCAAACTTCACCCATTAGTGTATTGTATCACAATCTAGTAGTTACATGTGGAAATTTGGTTATTGGACATTTGGTTTGAGCGCAATCATTAAACTTAGGTCAAAAAAGCCATTTAAGCCTTTTCACAGTGAGATCTATGCGATATGGCCGAGAAATGTAATTTTGATGTTAACTCCCAAACCGCTGCGCAGAAGTCAACCAAACTTCACCCAATAGTGTATTGTATCACAATCTAGTAGTTACATTTGAAAATTTTGTTCTAGGAAATTTTGTTTGAGCGCAATCATCAAACTTAATTAAAAAAGTCATTTAAGCCTTTTCACAGTGAGATCTATGCGATATGGCCGAGAAATGTAATTTTGATGTTAACTCCCAAACCGCTGCGCAGAAGTCAACCAAACTTCACCCATTAGTGTATTGTATCACAATCTAGTAGTTACATGTGAAAATTTGGTTCTAGGACATTTGATTTGAGCGCAATCCTCAAACTTAGGTCAAAAAAGCCATTTAAGCCTTTTCACAGTGAGATCTATGCGATATGGCCGAGAAATGTAATTTTGATGTTAACTCCCAAACCGCTGCGCAGAAGTCAACCAAACTTCACCCAATAGTGTATTGTATCACATTCTAGTAGTTACATTTGAAAATTTCGTTCTAGGACATTTGGTTTGAGCGCAATCATTAAACTTAGGTCAAAAAAGCCATTTAAGCCTTTTCACAGTGAGATCTATGCGATATGGCCGAGAAATGTAATTTTGATGTTAACTCCCAAACCGCTGCGCAGAAGTCAACTAAACTTCACCCAATAGTGTATTGTATCACATTCTAGTAGTTACATTTGAAAATTTCGTTCTAGGACATTTGGTTTGAGCGCAATCATTAAACTTAATTAAAAAAGTCATTTAAGCCTTTTCACAGTGAGATCTATGCGATATGGCCGAGAAATGTAATTTTGATGTTAACTCCCAAACCGCTGCGCAGAAGTCAACCAAACTTCACCCATTAGTGTATTGTATCACAATCTAGTAATTACATGTGGAAATTTGGTTCTAGGACATTTGATTTGAGCGCAATCCTCAAACTTAGGTCAAAAAAGCCATTTAAGCCTTTTCACAGTGAGATCTATGCGATATGGCCGAGAAATGTAATTTTGATGTTAACTCCCAAACCGCTGCGCAGAAGTCAACCAAACTTCACCCAATAGTGTATTGTATCACAATCTAGTAGTTACATTTGAAAATTTTGTTCTATGACATTTTGTTTGAACGCAATCATCAAACTTAATTAAAAAAGTCATTTAAGCCTTTTCACAGTGAGATCTATGCGATATGGCCGAGAAATGTAATTTTGATGTTAACTCCCAAACCGCTGCGCAGAAGTCAACCAAACTTCACCCAATAGTGTATTGTATCACAATCTAGTAGTTACATTTGGAAATTTGGTTCTTGGACATTTGATTTGAGCGCAATCCTCAAACTTAGGTCAAAAAAGCCATTTAAGCCTTTTCACAGTGAGATCTATGCGATATGGCCGAGAAATGTAATTTTGATGTTAACTCCCAAACCGCTGCGCAGAAGTCAACCAAACTTCACCCAATAGTGTATTGTATCACAATCTAGTAGTTACATTTGAAAATTTTGTTCTAGGACATTTTGTTTGAACGCAATCATCAAACTTAATTAAAAAAGTCATTTAAGCCTTTTCACAGTGAGATCTATGCGATATGGCCGAGAAATGTAATTTTGATGTTAACTCCCAAACCGCTGCGCAGAAGTCAACCAAACTTCACCCAATAGTGTATTGTATCACATTCTAGTAGTTACATTTGAAAATTTCGTTCTAGGACATTTGGTTTGAGCGCAATCATTAAACTTAGGTCAAAAAAGCCATTTAAGCCTTTTCACAGTGAGATCTATGCGATATGGCCGAGAAATGTAATTTTGATGTTAACTCCCAAACCGCTGCGCAGAAGTCAACCAAACTTCACCCAATAGTGTATTGTATCACAATCTAGTAGTTACATTTGAAAATTTTGTTCTAGGAAATTTTGTTTGAGCGCAATCATCAAACTTAATTAAAAAAGTCATTTAAGCCTTTTCACAGTGAGATCTATGCGATATGGCCGAGAAATGTAATTTTGATGTTAACTCCCAAACCGCTGCGCAGAAGTCAACCAAACTTCACCAATTAGTGTATTGTATCACAATCTAGTAGTTACATGTGAAAATTTGGTTCTAGGACATTTGATTTGAGCGCAATCCTCAAACTTAGGTCAAAAAAGCCATTTAAGCCTTTTCACAGTGAGATCTATGCGATATGGCCGAGAAATTTAATTTTGATGTTAACTCCCAAACCGCTGCGCAGAAGTCAACCAAACTTCACCCAATAGTGTATTGTATCACATTCTAGTAGTTACATTTGAAAATTTCGTTCTAGGACATTTGGTTTGAGCGCAATCCTCAAACTTAGGTCAAAAAAGCCATTTAAGCCTTTTCACAGTGAGATCTATGCGATATGGCCGAGAAATGTAATTTTGATGTTAACTCCCAAACCGCTGCGCAGAAGTCAACCAAACTTCACCCATTAGTGTATTGTATCACAATCTAGTAGTTACATGTGGAAATTTGGTTTTTGGACATTTGGTTTGAGCGCAATCATTAAACTTAGGTCAAAAAAGCCATTTAAGCCTTTTCACAGTGAGATCTATGCGATATGGCCGAGAAATGTAATTTTGATGTTAACTCCCAAACCGCTGCGCAGAAGTCAACCAAACTTCACTCAATAGTGTATTGTATCACAATCTAATAGTTACATTTGAAAATTTTGTTCTAGGAAATTTTGTTTGAGCGCAATCATCAAACTTAATTAAAAAAGTCATTTAAGCCTTTTCACAGTGAGATCTATGCGATATGGCCGAGAAATGTAATTTTGATGTTAACTCCCAAACCTCTGCGCAGAAGTCAACCAAACTTCACCCATTAGTGTATTGTATCACAATCTAGTAGTTACATGTGGAAATTTGGTTCTAGGACATTTGATTTGAGCGCAATCCTCAAACTTAGGTCAAAAAAGCCATTTAAGCCTTTTCACAGTGAGATCTATGCGATATGGCCGAGAAATGTAATTTTGATGTTAACTCCCAAACCGCTGCGCAGAAGTCAACCAAATTTCACCCAATAGTGTATTGTATCACATTCTAGTAGTTACATTTGAAAATTTCGTTCTAGGACATTTGGTTTGAGCGCAATCTTTAAACTTAGGTCAAAAAAGCCATTTAAGCCTTTTCACAGTGAGATCTATGCGATATGGCCGAGAAATGTAATTTTGATGTTAACTCCCAAACCGCTGCGCAGAAGTCAACCAAACTTCACCCAATAGTGTATTGTATCACAATCTAGTAGTTACATTTGAAAATTTTGTTCTAGGAAATTTTGTTTGAGCGCAATCATCAAACTTAATTAAAAAAGTCATTTAAGCCTTTTCACAGTGAGATCTATGCGATATGGCCGAGAAATGTAATTTTGATGTTAACTCCCAAACCGCTGCGCAGAAGTCAACCAAACTTCACCCAATAGTGTATTGTATCACATTCTAGTAGTTACATTTGAAAATTTCGTTCTAGGACATTTGGTTTGAGCGCAATCTTTAAACTTAGGTCAAAAAAGCCATTTAAGCCTTTTCACAGTGAGATCTATGCGATATGGCCGAGAAATGTAATTTTGATGTTAACTCCCAAACCGCTGCGCAGAAGTCAACCAAACTTCACCCAATAGTGTATTGTATCACAATCTAGTAGTTACATTTGAAAATTTTGTTCTAGGACATTTTGTTTGAACGCAATCATCAAACTTAATTAAAAAAGTCATTTAAGCCTTTTCACAGTGAGATCTATGCGATATGGCCGAGAAATGTAATTTTGATGTTAACTCCCAAACCGCTGCGCAGAAGTCAACCAAACTTCACCCAATAGTGTATTGTATCACAATCTAGTAGTTACATTTGGAAATTTGGTTCTTAGACATTTGATTTGAGCGCAATCCTCAAACTTAGGTCAAAAAAGCCATTTAAGCCTTTTCACAGTGAGATCTATGCGATATGGCCGAGAAATGTAATTTTGATGTTAACTCCCAAACCGCTGCGCAGAAGTCAACCAAACTTCACCCAATAGTGTATTGTATCACAATCTAGTAGTTACATTTGAAAATTTTGTTCTATGACATTTTGTTTGAACGCAATCATCAAACTTAATTAAAAAAGTCATTTAAGCCTTTTCACAGTGAGATCTATGCGATATGGCCGAGAAATGTAATTTTGATGTTAACTCCCAAACCGCTGCGCAGAAGTCAACCAAACTTCACCCAATAGTGTATTGTATCACATTCTAGTAGTTACATTTGAAAATTTCGTTCTAGGACATTTGGTTTGAGCGCAATCATTAAACTTAGGTCAAAAAAGCCATTTAAGCCTTTTCACAGTGAGATCTATGCGATATGGCCGAGAAATGTAATTTTGATGTTAACTCCCAAACCGCTGCGCAGAAGTCAACCAAACTTCACCCAATAGTGTATTGTATGACAATCTAGTAGTTACATTTGAAAATTTTGTTCTAGGAAATTTTGTTTGAGCGCAATCATCAAACTTAATTAAAAAAGTCATTTAAGCCTTTTCACAGTGAGATCTATGCGATATGGCCGAGAAATGTAATTTTGATGTTAACTCCCAAACCGCTGCGCAGAAGTCAACCAAACTTCACCCATTAGTGTATTGTATCACAATCTAGTAGTTACATGTGAAAATTTGGTTCTAGGACATTTGATTTGAGCGCAATCCTCAAACTTAGGTCAAAAAAGCCATTTAAGCCTTTTCACAGTGAGATCTATGCGATATGGCCGAGAAATGTAATTTTGATGTTAACTCCCAAACCGCTGCGCAGAAGTCAACCAAACTTCACCCAATAGTGTATTGTATCACATTCTAGTAGTTACATTTGAAAATTTCGTTCTAGGACATTTGGTTTGAGCGCAATCATTAAACTTAGGTCAAAAAAGCCATTTAAGCCTTTTCACAGTGAGATCTATGCGATATGGCCGAGAAATGTAATTTTGATGTTAACTCCCAAACCGCTGCGCAGAAGTCAACTAAACTTCACCCAATAGTGTATTGTATCACATTCTAGTAGTTACATTTGAAAATTTCGTTCTAGGACATTTGGTTTGAGCGCAATCATTAAACTTAATTAAAAAAGTCATTTAAGCCTTTTCACAGTGAGATCTATGCGATATGGCCGAGAAATGTAATTTTGATGTTAACTCCCAAACCGCTGCGCAGAAGTCAACCAAACTTCACCCATTAGTGTATTGTATCACAATCTAGTAATTACATGTGGAAATTTGGTTCTAGGACATTTGATTTGAGCGCAATCCTCAAACTTAGGTCAAAAAAGCCATTTAAGCCTTTTCACAGTGAGATCTATGCGATATGGCCGAGAAATGTAATTTTGATGTTAACTCCCAAACCGCTGCGCAGAAGTCAACCAAACTTCACCCAATAGTGTATTGTATCACAATCTAGTAGTTACATTTGAAAATTTTGTTCTATGACATTTTGTTTGAACGCAATCATCAAACTTAATTAAAAAAGTCATTTAAGCCTTTTCACAGTGAGATCTATGCGATATGGCCGAGAAATGTAATTTTGATGTTAACTCCCAAACCGCTGCGCAGAAGTCAACCAAACTTCACCCAATAGTGTATTGTATCACAATCTAGTAGTTACATTTGGAAATTTGGTTCTTGGACATTTGATTTGAGCGCAATCCTCAAACTTAGGTCAAAAAAGCCATTTAAGCCTTTTCACAGTGAGATCTATGCGATATGGCCGAGAAATGTAATTTTGATGTTAACTCCCAAACCGCTGCGCAGAAGTCAACCAAACTTCACCCAATAGTGTATTGTATCACAATCTAGTAGTTACATTTGAAAATTTTGTTCTAGGACATTTTGTTTGAACGCAATCATCAAACTTAATTAAAAAAGTCATTTAAGCCTTTTCACAGTGAGATCTATGCGATATGGCCGAGAAATGTAATTTTGATGTTAACTCCCAAACCGCTGCGCAGAAGTCAACCAAACTTCACCCAATAGTGTATTGTATCACATTCTAGTAGTTACATTTGAAAATTTCGTTCTAGGACATTTGGTTTGAGCGCAATCATTAAACTTAGGTCAAAAAAGCCATTTAAGCCTTTTCACAGTGAGATCTATGCGATATGGCCGAGAAATGTAATTTTGATGTTAACTCCCAAACCGCTGCGCAGAAGTCAACCAAACTTCACCCAATAGTGTATTGTATCACAATCTAGTAGTTACATTTGAAAATTTTGTTCTAGGAAATTTTGTTTGAGCGCAATCATCAAACTTAATTAAAAAAGTCATTTAAGCCTTTTCACAGTGAGATCTATGCGATATGGCCGAGAAATGTAATTTTGATGTTAACTCCCAAACCGCTGCGCAGAAGTCAACCAAACTTCACCCATTAGTGTATTGTATCACAATCTAGTAGTTACATGTGAAAATTTGGTTCTAGGACATTTGATTTGAGCGCAATCCTCAAACTTAGGTCAAAAAAGCCATTTAAGCCTTTTCACAGTGAGATCTATGCGATATGGCCGAGAAATTTAATTTTGATGTTAACTCCCAAACCGCTGCGCAGAAGTCAACCAAACTTCACCCAATAGTGTATTGTATCACATTCTAGTAGTTACATTTGAAAATTTCGTTCTAGGACATTTGGTTTGAGCGCAATCCTCAAACTTAGGTCAAAAAAGCCATTTAAGCCTTTTCACAGTGAGATCTATGCGATATGGCCGAGAAATGTAATTTTGATGTTAACTCCCAAACCGCTGCGCAGAAGTCAACCAAACTTCACCCATTAGTGTATTGTATCACAATCTAGTAGTTACATGTGGAAATTTGGTTTTTGGACATTTGGTTTGAGCGCAATCATTAAACTTAGGTCAAAAAAGCCATTTAAGCCTTTTCACAGTGAGATCTATGCGATATGGCCGAGAAATGTAATTTTGATGTTAACTCCCAAACCGCTGCGCAGAAGTCAACCAAACTTCACCCAATAGTGTATTGTATCACAATCTAATAGTTACATTTGAAAATTTTGTTCTAGGAAATTTTGTTTGAGCGCAATCATCAAACTTAATTAAAAAAGTCATTTAAGCCTTTTCACAGTGAGATCTATGCGATATGGCCGAGAAATGTAATTTTGATGTTAACTCCCAAACCTCTGCGCAGAAGTCAACCAAACTTCACCCATTAGTGTATTGTATCACAATCTAGTAGTTACATGTGGAAATTTGGTTCTAGGACATTTGATTTGAGCGCAATCCTCAAACTTAGGTCAAAAAAGCCATTTAAGCCTTTTCACAGTGAGATCTATGCGATATGGCCGAGAAATGTAATTTTGATGTTAACTCCCAAACCGCTGCGCAGAAGTCAACCAAATTTCACCCAATAGTGTATTGTATCACATTCTAGTAGTTACATTTGAAAATTTGGTTCTAGGACATTTGGTTTGAGCGCAATCTTTAAACTTAGGTCAAAAAAGCCATTTAAGCCTTTTCACAGTGAGATCTATGCGATATGGCCGAGAAATGTAATTTTGATGTTAACTCCCAAACCGCTGCGCAGAAGTCAACCAAACTTCACCCAATAGTGTATTGTATCACAATCTAGTAGTTACATTTGAAAATTTTGTTCTAGGACATTTTGTTTGAACGCAATCATCAAACTTAATTAAAAAAGTCATTTAAGCCTTTTCACAGTGAGATCTATGCGATATGGCCGAGAAATGTAATTTTGATGTTAACTCCCAAACCGCTGCGCAGAAGTCAACCAAACTTCACCCAATAGTGTATTGTATCACAATCTAGTAGTTACATTTGAAAATTTTGTTCTAGGACATTTTGTTTGAACGCAATCATCAAACTTAATTAAAAAAGTCATTTAAGCCTTTTCACGGTGAGATCTATGCGATATGGCCGAGAAATGTAATTTTGATGTTAACTCCCAAACCGCTGCGCAGAAGTCAACCAAACTTCACCCAATAGTGTATTGTATCACAATCTAGTAGTTACATTTGAAAATTTTGTTCTAGGACATTTTGTTTGAACGCAATCATCAAACTTAATTAAAAAAGTCATTTAAGCCTTTTCACAGTGAGATCTATGCGATATGGCCGAGAAATGTAATTTTGATGTTAACTCCCAAACCGCTGCGCAGAAGTCAACCAAACTTCACCCATTAGTGTATTGTATCACAATCTAGTAGTTACATGTGGAAATTTGGTTTTTGGACATTTGGTTTGAGCGCAATCATTAAACTTAGGTCAAAAAAGCCATTTAAGCCTTTTCACAGTGAGATCTATGCGATATGGCCGAGAAATGTAATTTTGATGTTAACTCCCAAACCGCTGCGCAGAAGTCAACCAAACTTCACCCAATAGTGTATTGTATCACAATCTAATAGTTACATTTGAAAATTTTGTTCTAGGAAATTTTGTTTGAGCGCAATCATCAAACTTAATTAAAAAAGTCATTTAAGCCTTTTCACAGTGAGATCTATGCGATATGGCCGAGAAATGTAATTTTGATGTTAACTCCCAAACCTCTGCGCAGAAGTCAACCAAACTTCACCTATTAGTGTATTGTATCACAATCTAGTAGTTACATGTGGAAATTTGGTTCTAGGACATTTGATTTGAGCGCAATCCTCAAACTTAGGTCAAAAAAGCCATTTAAGCCTTTTCACAGTGAGATCTATGCGATATGGCCGAGAAATGTAATTTTGATGTTAACTCCCAAACCGCTGCGCAGAAGTCAACCAAACTTCACCCAATAGTGTATTGTATCACATTCTAGTAGTTACATTTGAAAATTTCGTTCTAGGACATTTGGTTTGAGCGCAATCTTTAAACTTAGGTCAAAAAAGCCATTTAAGCCTTTTCACAGTGAGATCTATGCGATATGGCCGAGAAATGTAATTTTGATGTTAACTCCCAAACCGCTGCGCAGAAGTCAACCAAACTTCACCCAATAGTGTATTGTATCACAATCTAGTAGTTACATTTGAAAATGTTGTTCTAGGACATTTGATTTGAGCGCAATCCTAAAACTTAGGTCAAAAAAGCCATTTAAGCCTTTTCACAGTGAGATCTATGCGATATGGCCGAGAAATGTAATTTTGATGTTAACTCCCAAACCGCTGCGCAGAAGTCAACCAAACTTCACCCAATAGTGTATTGTATCACAATCTAGTAGTTACATTTGAAAATTTTGTTCTAGGACATTTTGTTTGAACGCAATCATCAAACTTAATTAAAAAAGTCATTTAAGCCTTTTCACAGTGAGATCTATGCGATATGGCCGAGAAATGTAATTTTGATGTTAACTCCCAAACCGCTGCGCAGAAGTCAACCAAACTTCACCCAATAGTGTATTGTATCACATTCTAGTAGTTACATTTGAAAATTTCGTTCTAGGACATTTGGTTTGAGCGCAATCATTAAACTTAGGTCAAAAAAGCCATTTAAGCCTTTTCACAGTGAGATCTATGCGATATGGCCGAGAAATGTAATTTTGATGTTAACTCCCAAACCGCTGCGCAGAAGTCAACCAAACTTCACCCAATAGTGTATTGTATCACAATCTAGTAGTTACATTTGAAAATTTTGTTCTAGGAAATTTTGTTTGAGCGCAATCATCAAACTTAATTAAAAAAGTCATTTAAGCCTTTTCACAGTGAGATCTATGCGATATGGCCGAGAAATGTAATTTTGATGTTAACTCCCAAACCGCTGCGCAGAAGTCAACCAAACTTCACCCATTAGTGTATTGTATCACAATCTAGTAGTTACATGTGAAAATTTGGTTCTAGGACATTTGATTTGAGCGCAATCCTCAAACTTAGGTCAAAAAAGCCATTTAAGCCTTTTCACAGTGAGATCTATGCGATATGGCCGAGAAATGTAATTTTGATGTTAACTCCCAAACCGCTGCGCAGAAGTCAACCAAACTTCACCCAATAGTGTATTGTATCACATTCTAGTAGTTACATTTGAAAATTTCGTTCTAGGACATTTGGTTTGAGCGCAATCCTCAAACTTAGGTCAAAAAAGCCATTTAAGCCTTTTCACAGTGAGATCTATGCGATATGGCCGAGAAATGTAATTTTGATGTTAACTCCCAAACCGCTGCGCAGAAGTCAACCAAACTTCACCCATTAGTGTATTGTATCACAATCTAGTAGTTACATGTGGAAATTTGGTTTTTGGACATTTGGTTTGAGCGCAATCATTAAACTTAGGTCAAAAAAGCCATTTAAGCCTTTTCACAGTGAGATCTATGCGATATGGCCGAGAAATGTAATTTTGATGTTAACTCCCAAACCGCTGCGCAGAAGTCAACCAAACTTCACCCATTAGTGTATTGTATCACAATCTAGTAGTTACATGTGGAAATTTGGTTTTTGGACATTTGGTTTGAGCGCAATCATTAAACTTAGGTCAAAAAAGCCATTTAAGCCTTTTCACAGTGAGATCTATGCGATATGGCCGAGAAATGTAATTTTGATGTTAACTCCCAAACCGCTGCGCAGAAGTCAACCAAACTTCACCCAATAGTGTATTGTATCACAATCTAATAGTTACATTTGAAAATTTTGTTCTAGGAAATTTTGTTTGAGCGCAATCATCAAACTTAATTAAAAAAGTCATTTAAGCCTTTTCACAGTGAGATCTATGCGATATGGCCGAGAAATGTAATTTTGATGTTAACTCCCAAACCTCTGCGCAGAAGTCAACCAAACTTCACCCATTAGTGTATTGTATCACAATCTAGTAGTTACATGTGGAAATTTGGTTCTAGGACATTTGATTTGAGCGCAATCCTCAAACTTAGGTCAAAAAAGCCATTTAAGCCTTTTCACAGTGAGATCTATGCGATATGGCCGAGAAATGTAATTTTGATGTTAACTCCCAAACCGCTGCGCAGAAGTCAACCAAACTTCACCCAATAGTGTATTGTATCACATTCTAGTAGTTACATTTGAAAATTTCGTTCTAGGACATTTGGTTTGAGCGCAATCTTTAAACTTAGGTCAAAAAAGCCATTTAAGCCTTTTCACAGTGAGATCTATGCGATATGGCCGAGAAATGTAATTTTGATGTTAACTCCCAAACCGCTGCGCAGAAGTCAACCAAACTTCACCCAATAGTGTATTGTATCACAATCTAGTAGTTACATTTGAAAATTTTGTTCTAGGACATTTTGTTTGAGCGCAATCATCAAACTTAATTAAAAAAGTCATTTAAGCCTTTTCACAGTGAGATCTATGCGATATGGCCGAGAAATGTAATTTTGATGTTAACTCCCAAACCGCTGCGCAGAAGTCAACCAAACTTCACCCAATAGTGTATTGTATCACATTCTAGTAGTTACATTTGAAAATTTCGTTCTAGGACATTTGGTTTGAGCGCAATCTTTAAACTTAGGTCAAAAAAGCCATTTAAGCCTTTTCACAGTGAGATCTATGCGATATGGCCGAGAAATGTAATTTTGATGTTAACTCCCAAACCGCTGCGCAGAAGTCAACCAAACTTCACCCAATAGTGTATTGTATCACAATCTAGTAGTTACATTTGAAAATTTTGTTCTAGGACATTTTGTTTGAACGCAATCATCAAACTTAATTAAAAAAGTCATTTAAGCCTTTTCACAGTGAGATCTATGCGATATGGCCGAGAAATGTAATTTTGATGTTAACTCCCAAACCGCTGCGCAGAAGTCAACCAAACTTCACCCAATAGTGTATTGTATCACAATCTAGTAGTTACATTTGGAAATTTGGTTCTTAGACATTTGATTTGAGCGCAATCCTCAAACTTAGGTCAAAAAAGCCATTTAAGCCTTTTCACAGTGAGATCTATGCGATATGGCCGAGAAATGTAATTTTGATGTTAACTCCCAAACCGCTGCGCAGAAGTCAACCAAACTTCACCCAATAGTGTATTGTATCACAATCTAGTAGTTACATTTGAAAATTTTGTTCTTTGACATTTTGTTTGAACGCAATCATCAAACTTAATTAAAAAAGTCATTTAAGCCTTTTCACAGTGAGATCTATGCGATATGGCCGAGAAATGTAATTTTGATGTTAACTCCCAAACCGCTGCGCAGAAGTCAACCAAACTTCACCCAATAGTGTATTGTATCACAATCTAGTAGTTACATGTGAAAATTTGGTTCTAGGACATTTGATTTGAGCGCAATCCTCAAACTTAGGTCAAAAAAGCCATTTAAGCCTTTTCACAGTGAGATCTATGCGATATGGCCGAGAAATGTAATTTTGATGTTAACTCCCAAACCGCTGCGCAGAAGTCAACCAAACTTCACCCAATAGTGTATTGTATCACATTCTAGTAGTTACATTTGAAAATTTCGTTCTAGGACATTTGGTTTGAGCGCAATCATTAAACTTAGGTCAAAAAAGCCATTTAAGCCTTTTCACAGTGAGATCTATGCGATATGGCCGAGAAATGTAATTTTGATGTTAACTCCCAAACCGCTGCGCAGAAGTCAACTAAACTTCACCCAATAGTGTATTGTATCACATTCTAGTAGTTACATTTGAAAATTTCGTTCTAGGACATTTGGTTTGAGCGCAATCATTAAACTTAATTAAAAAAGTCATTTAAGCCTTTTCACAGTGAGATCTATGCGATATGGCCGAGAAATGTAATTTTGATGTTAACTCCCAAACCGCTGCGTAGAAGTCAACCAAACTTCACCCATTAGTGTATTGTATCACAATCTAGTAATTACATGTGGAAATTTGGTTCTAGGACATTTGATTTGAGCGCAATCCTCAAACTTAGGTCAAAAAAGCCATTTAAGCCTTTTCACAGTGAGATCTATGCGATATGGCCGAGAAATGTAATTTTGATGTTAACTCCCAAACCGCTGCGCAGAAGTCAACCAAACTTCACCCAATAGTGTATTGTATCACAATCTAGTAGTTACATTTGAAAATTTTGTTCTATGACATTTTGTTTGAACGCAATCATCAAACTTAATTAAAAAAGTCATTTAAGCCTTTTCACAGTGAGATCTATGCGATATGGCCGAGAAATGTAATTTTGATGTTAACTCCCAAACCGCTGCGCAGAAGTCAACCAAACTTCACCCAATAGTGTATTGTATCACAATCTAGTAGTTACATTTGGAAATTTGGTTCTTGGACATTTGATTTGAGCGCAATCCTCAAACTTAGGTCAAAAAAGCCATTTAAGCCTTTTCACAGTGAGATCTATGCGATATGGCCGAGAAATGTAATTTTGATGTTAACTCCCAAACCGCTGCGCAGAAGTCAACCAAACTTCACCCAATAGTGTATTGTATCACAATCTAGTAGTTACATTTGAAAATTTTGTTCTAGGACATTTTGTTTGAACGCAATCATCAAACTTAATTAAAAAAGTCATTTAAGCCTTTTCACAGTGAGATCTATGCGATATGGCCGAGAAATGTAATTTTGATGTTAACTCCCAAACCGCTGCGCAGAAGTCAACCAAACTTCACCCAATAGTGTATTGTATCACATTCTAGTAGTTACATTTGAAAATTTCGTTCTAGGACATTTGGTTTGAGCGCAATCATTAAACTTAGGTCAAAAAAGCCATTTAAGCCTTTTCACAGTGAGATCTATGCGATATGGCCGAGAAATGTAATTTTGATGTTAACTCCCAAACCGCTGCGCAGAAGTCAACCAAACTTCACCCAATAGTGTATTGTATCACAATCTAGTAGTTACATTTGAAAATTTTGTTCTAGGAAATTTTGTTTGAGCGCAATCATCAAACTTAATTAAAAAAGTCATTTAAGCCTTTTCACAGTGAGATCTATGCGATATGGCCGAGAAATGTAATTTTGATGTTAACTCCCAAACCGCTGCGCAGAAGTCAACCAAACTTCACCCATTAGTGTATTGTATCACAATCTAGTAGTTACATGTGAAAATTTGGTTCTAGGACATTTGATTTGAGCGCAATCCTCAAACTTAGGTCAAAAAAGCCATTTAAGCCTTTTCACAGTGAGATCTATGCGATATGGCCGAGAAATTTAATTTTGATGTTAACTCCCAAACCGCTGCGCAGAAGTCAACCAAACTTCACCCAATAGTGTATTGTATCACATTCTAGTAGTTACATTTGAAAATTTCGTTCTAGGACATTTGGTTTGAGCGCAATCCTCAAACTTAGGTCAAAAAAGCCATTTAAGCCTTTTCACAGTGAGATCTATGCGATATGGCCGAGAAATGTAATTTTGATGTTAACTCCCAAACCGCTGCGCAGAAGTCAACCAAACTTCACCCATTAGTGTATTGTATCACAA
Organism: Corythoichthys intestinalis; assembly: GCF_030265065.1. Lineage (NCBI taxonomy): Eukaryota > Metazoa > Chordata > Actinopteri > Syngnathiformes > Syngnathidae > Corythoichthys > Corythoichthys intestinalis. Next base: position 232,662 of record NW_026651600.1, on the reverse strand, counting down.
TCTAGTAGTTACATGTGGAAATTTGGTTTTTGGACATTTGGTTTGAGCGCAATCATTAAACTTAGGTCCAAAAAGCCATTTAAGCCTTTTCACAGTGAGATCTATGCGATATGGCCGAGAAATGTAATTTTGATGTTAACTCCCAAACCGCTGTGCAGAAGTCAACCAAACTTCACCCAATAGTGTATTGTATCACAATCTAGTAGTTACATTTGAAAATTTTGTTCTAGGACATTTTGTTTGAACGCAATCATCAAACTTAATTAAAAAAGTCATTTAAGCCTTTTCACAGTGAGATCTATGCGATATGGCCGAGAAATGTAATTTTGATGTTAACTCCCAAACCGCTGCGCAGAAGTCAACCAAACTTCACCCAATAGTGTATTGTATCACATTCTAGTAGTTACATTTGAAAATTTCGTTCTAGGACATTTGGTTTGAGCGCAATCATTAAACTTAGGTCAAAAAAGCCATTTAAGCCTTTTCACAGTGAGATCTATGCGATATGGCCGAGAAATGTAATTTTGATGTTAACTCCCAAACCGCTGCGCAGAAGTCAACCAAACTTCACCCAATAGTGTATTGTATCACAATCTAGTAGTTACATTTGAAAATTTTGTTCTAGGAAATTTTGTTTGAGCGCAATCATCAAACTTAATTAAAAAAGTCATTTAAGCCTTTTCACAGTGAGATCTATGCGATATGGCCGAGAAATGTAATTTTGATGTTAACTCCCAAACCGCTGCGCAGAAGTCAACCAAACTTCACCCATTAGTGTATTGTATCACAATCTAGTAGTTACATGTGAAAATTTGGTTCTAGGACATTTGATTTGAGCGCAATCCTCAAACTTAGGTCAAAAAAGCCATTTAAGCCTTTTCACAGTGAGATCTATGCGATATGGCCGAGAAATTTAATTTTGATGTTAACTCCCAAACCGCTGCGCAGAAGTCAACCAAACTTCACCCAATAGTGTATTGTATCACAATCTAGTAGTTACATTTGAAAATTTTGTTCTAGGACATTTTGTTTGAACGCAATCATCAAACTTAATTAAAAAAGTCATTTAAGCCTTTTCACAGTGAGATCTATGCGATATGGCCGAGAAATGTAATTTTGATGTTAACTCCCAAACCGCTGCGCAGAAGTCAACCAAACTTCACCCAATAGTGTATTGTATCACAATCTAGTAGTTACATTTGAAAATTTTGTTCTAGGACATTTTGTTTGAACGCAATCATCAAACTTAATTAAACAAGTCATTTAAGCCTTTTCACGGTGAGATCTATGCGATATGGCCGAGAAATGTAATTTTGATGTTAACTCCCAAACCGCTGCGCAGAAGTCAACCAAACTTCACCCAATAGTGTATTGTATCACATTCTAGTAGTTACATTTGAAAATTTCGTTCTAGGACATTTGGTTTGAGCGCAATCATTAAACTTAGGTCAAAAAAGCCATTTAAGCCTTTTCACAGTGAGATCTATGCGATATGGCCGAGAAATGTAAATTTGATATTAACTCCCAAACCGCTGCGCAGAAGTCAACTAAACTTCACCCAATAGTGTATTGTATCACATTCTAGTAGTTACATTTGAAAATTTCGTTCTAGGACATTTGGTTTGAGCGCAATCATTAAACTTAATTAAAAAAGTCATTTAAGCCTTTTCACAGTGAGATCTATGCGATATGGCCGAGAAATGTAATTTTGATGTTAACTCCCAAACCGCTGCGCAGAAGTCAACCAAACTTCACCCATTAGTGTATTGTATCACAATCTAGTAATTACATGTGGAAATTTGGTTCTAGGACATTTGATTTGAGCGCAATCCTCAAACTTAGGTCAAAAAAGCCATTTAAGCCTTTTCACAGTGAGATCTATGCGATATGGCCGAGAAATGTAATTTTGATGTTAACTCCCAAACCGCTGCGCAGAAGTCAACCAAACTTCACCCAATAGTGTATTGTATCACAATCTAGTAGTTACATTTGAAAATTTTGTTCTATGACATTTTGTTTGAACGCAATCATCAAACTTAATTAAAAAAGTCATTTAAGCCTTTTCACAGTGAGATCTATGCGATATGGCCGAGAAATGTAATTTTGATGTTAACTCCCAAACCGCTGCGCAGAAGTCAACCAAACTTCACCCATTAGTGTATTGTATCACAATCTAGTAGTTACATGTGGAAATTTGGTTATTGGACATTTGGTTTGAGCGCAATCATTAAACTTAGGTCAAAAAAGCCATTTAAGCCTTTTCACAGTGAGATCTATGCGATATGGCCGAGAAATGTAATTTTGATGTTAACTCCCAAACCGCTGCGCAGAAGTCAACCAAACTTCACCCAATAGTGTATTGTATCACATTCTAGTAGTTACATTTGAAAATTTCGTTCTAGGACATTTGGTTTGAGCGCAATCTTTAAACTTAGGTCAAAAAAGCCATTTAAGCCTTTTCACAGTGAGATCTATGCGATATGGCCGAGAAATGTAATTTTGATGTTAACTCCCAAACCGCTGCGCAGAAGTCAACCAAACTTCACCCAATAGTGTATTGTATCACAATCTAGTAGTTACATTTGAAAATTTTGTTCTAGGACATTTTGTTTGAACGCAATCATCAAACTTAATTAAAAAAGTCATTTAAGCCTTTTCACAGTGAGATCTATGCGATATGGCCGAGAAATGTAATTTTGATGTTAACTCCCAAACCGCTGCGCAGAAGTCAACCAAACTTCACCCAATAGTGTATTGTATCACAATCTAGTAGTTACATTTGGAAATTTGGTTCTTAGACATTTGATTTGAGCGCAATCCTCAAACTTAGGTCAAAAAAGCCATTTAAGCCTTTTCACAGTGAGATCTATGCGATATGGCCGAGAAATGTAATTTTGATGTTAACTCCCAAACCGCTGCGCAGAAGTCAACCAAACTTCACCCAATAGTGTATTGTATCACAATCTAGTAGTTACATTTGAAAATTTTGTTCTATGACATTTTGTTTGAACGCAATCATCAAACTTAATTAAAAAAGTCATTTAAGCCTTTTCACAGTGAGATCTATGCGATATGGCCGAGAAATGTAATTTTGATGTTAACTCCCAAACCGCTGCGCAGAAGTCAACCAAACTTCACCCAATAGTGTATTGTATCACATTCTAGTAGTTACATTTGAAAATTTCGTTCTAGGACATTTGGTTTGAGCGCAATCATTAAACTTAGGTCAAAAAAGCCATTTAAGCCTTTTCACAGTGAGATCTATGCGATATGGCCGAGAAATGTAATTTTGATGTTAACTCCCAAACCGCTGCGCAGAAGTCAACCAAACTTCACCCAATAGTGTATTGTATGACAATCTAGTAGTTACATTTGAAAATTTTGTTCTAGGAAATTTTGTTTGAGCGCAATCATCAAACTTAATTAAAAAAGTCATTTAAGCCTTTTCACAGTGAGATCTATGCGATATGGCCGAGAAATGTAATTTTGATGTTAACTCCCAAACCGCTGCGCAGAAGTCAACCAAACTTCACCCATTAGTGTATTGTATCACAATCTAGTAGTTACATGTGAAAATTTGGTTCTAGGACATTTGATTTGAGCGCAATCCTCAAACTTAGGTCAAAAAAGCCATTTAAGCCTTTTCACAGTGAGATCTATGCGATATGGCCGAGAAATGTAATTTTGATGTTAACTCCCAAACCGCTGCGCAGAAGTCAACCAAACTTCACCCAATAGTGTATTGTATCACATTCTAGTAGTTACATTTGAAAATTTCGTTCTAGGACATTTGGTTTGAGCGCAATCATTAAACTTAGGTCAAAAAAGCCATTTAAGCCTTTTCACAGTGAGATCTATGCGATATGGCCGAGAAATGTAATTTTGATGTTAACTCCCAAACCGCTGCGCAGAAGTCAACTAAACTTCACCCAATAGTGTATTGTATCACATTCTAGTAGTTACATTTGAAAATTTCGTTCTAGGACATTTGGTTTGAGCGCAATCATTAAACTTAATTAAAAAAGTCATTTAAGCCTTTTCACAGTGAGATCTATGCGATATGGCCGAGAAATGTAATTTTGATGTTAACTCCCAAACCGCTGCGCAGAAGTCAACCAAACTTCACCCATTAGTGTATTGTATCACAATCTAGTAATTACATGTGGAAATTTGGTTCTAGGACATTTGATTTGAGCGCAATCCTCAAACTTAGGTCAAAAAAGCCATTTAAGCCTTTTCACAGTGAGATCTATGCGATATGGCCGAGAAATGTAATTTTGATGTTAACTCCCAAACCGCTGCGCAGAAGTCAACCAAACTTCACCCAATAGTGTATTGTATCACAATCTAGTAGTTACATTTGAAAATTTTGTTCTATGACATTTTGTTTGAACGCAATCATCAAACTTAATTAAAAAAGTCATTTAAGCCTTTTCACAGTGAGATCTATGCGATATGGCCGAGAAATGTAATTTTGATGTTAACTCCCAAACCGCTGCGCAGAAGTCAACCAAACTTCACCCAATAGTGTATTGTATCACAATCTAGTAGTTACATTTGGAAATTTGGTTCTTGGACATTTGATTTGAGCGCAATCCTCAAACTTAGGTCAAAAAAGCCATTTAAGCCTTTTCACAGTGAGATCTATGCGATATGGCCGAGAAATGTAATTTTGATGTTAACTCCCAAACCGCTGCGCAGAAGTCAACCAAACTTCACCCAATAGTGTATTGTATCACAATCTAGTAGTTACATTTGAAAATTTTGTTCTAGGACATTTTGTTTGAACGCAATCATCAAACTTAATTAAAAAAGTCATTTAAGCCTTTTCACAGTGAGATCTATGCGATATGGCCGAGAAATGTAATTTTGATGTTAACTCCCAAACCGCTGCGCAGAAGTCAACCAAACTTCACCCAATAGTGTATTGTATCACATTCTAGTAGTTACATTTGAAAATTTCGTTCTAGGACATTTGGTTTGAGCGCAATCATTAAACTTAGGTCAAAAAAGCCATTTAAGCCTTTTCACAGTGAGATCTATGCGATATGGCCGAGAAATGTAATTTTGATGTTAACTCCCAAACCGCTGCGCAGAAGTCAACCAAACTTCACCCAATAGTGTATTGTATCACAATCTAGTAGTTACATTTGAAAATTTTGTTCTAGGACATTTTGTTTGAACGCAATCATCAAACTTAATTAAAAAAGTCATTTAAGCCTTTTCACAGTGAGATCTATGCGATATGGCCGAGAAATGTAATTTTGATGTTAACTCCCAAACCGCTGCGCAGAAGTCAACCAAACTTCACCCAATAGTGTATTGTATCACATTCTAGTAGTTACATTTGAAAATTTCGTTCTAGGACATTTGGTTTGAGCGCAATCATTAAACTTAGGTCAAAAAAGCCATTTAAGCCTTTTCACAGTGAGATCTATGCGATATGGCCGAGAAATGTAATTTTGATGTTAACTCCCAAACCGCTGCGCAGAAGTCAACCAAACTTCACCCAATAGTGTATTGTATCACAATCTAGTAGTTACATTTGAAAATTTTGTTCTAGGAAATTTTGTTTGAACGCAATCATCAAACTTAATTAAAAAAGTCATTTAAGCCTTTTCACAGTGAGATCTATGCGATATGGCCGAGAAATGTAATTTTGATGTTAACTCCCAAACCGCTGCGCAGAAGTCAACCAAACTTCACCCAATAGTGTATTGTATCACATTCTAGTAGTTACATTTGAAAATTTCGTTCTAGGACATTTGGTTTGAGCGCAATCATTAAACTTAGGTCAAAAAAGCCATTTAAGCCTTTTCACAGTGAGATCTATGCGATATGGCCGAGAAATGTAATTTTGATGTTAACTCCCAAACCGCTGCGCAGAAGTCAACCAAACTTCACCCAATAGTGTATTGTATCACAATCTAGTAGTTACATTTGAAAATTTTGTTCTAGGAAATTTTGTTTGAGCGCAATCATCAAACTTAATTAAAAAAGTCATTTAAGCCTTTTCACAGTGAGATCTATGCGATATGGCCGAGAAATGTAATTTTGATGTTAACTCCCAAACCGCTGCGCAGAAGTCAACCAAACTTCACCCATTAGTGTATTGTATCACAATCTAGTAGTTACATGTGAAAATTTGGTTCTAGGACATTTGATTTGAGCGCAATCCTCAAACTTAGGTCAAAAAAGCCATTTAAGCCTTTTCACAGTGAGATCTATGCGATATGGCCGAGAAATGTAATTTTGATGTTAACTCCCAAACCGCTGCGCAGAAGTCAACCAAACTTCACCCAATAGTGTATTGTATCACATTCTAGTAGTTACATTTGAAAATTTCGTTCTAGGACATTTGGTTTGAGCGCAATCCTCAAACTTAGGTCAAAAAAGCCATTTAAGCCTTTTCACAGTGAGATCTATGCGATATGGCCGAGAAATGTAATTTTGATGTTAACTCCCAAACCGCTGCGCAGAAGTCAACCAAACTTCACCCAATAGTGTATTGTATCACAATCTAGTAGTTACATTTGAAAATTTTGTTCTAGGACATTTTGTTTGAACGCAATCATCAAACTTAATTAAAAAAGTCATTTAAGCCTTTTCACAGTGAGATCTATGCGATATGGCCGAGAAATGTAATTTTGATGTTAACTCCCAAACCGCTGCGCAGAAGTCAACCAAACTTCACCCAATAGTGTATTGTATCACATTCTAGTAGTTACATTTGAAAATTTCGTTCTAGGACATTTGGTTTGAGCGCAATCATTAAACTTAGGTCAAAAAAGCCATTTAAGCCTTTTCACAGTGAGATCTATGCGATATGGCCGAGAAATGTAATTTTGATGTTAACTCCCAAACCGCTGCGCAGAAGTCAACCAAACTTCACCCAATAGTGTATTGTATCACAATCTAGTAGTTACATTTGAAAATTTTGTTCTAGGAAATTTTGTTTGAGCGCAATCATCAAACTTAATTAAAAAAGTCATTTAAGCCTTTTCACAGTGAGATCTATGCGATATGGCCGAGAAATGTAATTTTGATGTTAACTCCCAAACCGCTGCGCAGAAGTCAACCAAACTTCACCCATTAGTGTATTGTATCACAATCTAGTAGTTACATGTGAAAATTTGGTTCTAGGACATTTGATTTGAGCGCAATCCTCAAACTTAGGTCAAAAAAGCCATTTAAGCCTTTTCACAGTGAGATCTATGCGATATGGCCGAGAAATTTAATTTTGATGTTAACTCCCAAACCGCTGCGCAGAAGTCAACCAAACTTCACCCAATAGTGTATTGTATCACATTCTAGTAGTTACATTTGAAAATTTCGTTCTAGGACATTTGGTTTGAGCGCAATCCTCAAACTTAGGTCAAAAAAGCCATTTAAGCCTTTTCACAGTGAGATCTATGCGATATGGCCGAGAAATGTAATTTTGATGTTAACTCCCAAACCGCTGCGCAGAAGTCAACCAAACTTCACCCATTAGTGTATTGTATCACAATCTAGTAGTTACATGTGGAAATTTGGTTTTTGGACATTTGGTTTGAGCGCAATCATTAAACTTAGGTCCAAAAAGCCATTTAAGCCTTTTCACAGTGAGATCTATGCGATATGGCCGAGAAATGTAATTTTGATGTTAACTCCCAAACCGCTGTGCAGAAGTCAACCAAACTTCACCCAATAGTGTATTGTATCACAATCTAGTAGTTACATTTGAAAATTTTGTTCTAGGACATTTTGTTTGAACGCAATCATCAAACTTAATTAAAAAAGTCATTTAAGCCTTTTCACAGTGAGATCTATGCGATATGGCCGAGAAATGTAATTTTGATGTTAACTCCCAAACCGCTGCGCAGAAGTCAACCAAACTTCACCCAATAGTGTATTGTATCACATTCTAGTAGTTACATTTGAAAATTTCGTTCTAGGACATTTGGTTTGAGCGCAATCATTAAACTTAGGTCAAAAAAGCCATTTAAGCCTTTTCACAGTGAGATCTATGCGATATGGCCGAGAAATGTAATTTTGATGTTAACTCCCAAACCGCTGCGCAGAAGTCAACCAAACTTCACCCAATAGTGTATTGTATGACAATCTAGTAGTTACATTTGAAAATTTTGTTCTAGGAAATTTTGTTTGAGCGCAATCATCAAACTTAATTAAAAAAGTCATTTAAGCCTTTTCACAGTGAGATCTATGCGATATGGCCGAGAAATGTAATTTTGATGTTAACTCCCAAACCGCTGCGCAGAAGTCAACCAAACTTCACCCATTAGTGTATTGTATCACAATCTAGTAGTTACATGTGGAAATTTGGTTTTTGGACATTTGATTTGAGCGCAATCCTCAAACTTAGGTCAAAAAAGCCATTTAAGCCTTTTCACAGTGAGATCTATGCGATATGGCCGAGAAATGTAATTTTGATGTTAACTCCCAAACCGCTGCGCAGAAGTCAACCAAACTTCACCCAATAGTGTATTGTATCACAATCTAATAGTTACATTTGAAAATTTTGTTCTAGGAAATTTTGTTTGAGCGCAATCATCAAACTTAATTAAAAAAGTCATTTAAGCCTTTTCACAGTGAGATCTATGCGATATGGCCGAGAAATGTAATTTTGATGTTAACTCCCAAACCTCTGAGCAGAAGTCAACCAAACTTCACCCATTAGTGTATTGTATCACAATCTAGTAGTTACATGTGGAAATTTGGTTCTAGGACATTTGATTTGAGCGCAATCCTCAAACTTAGGTCAAAAAAGCCATTTAAGCCTTTTCACAGTGAGATCTATGCGATATGGCCGAGAAATGTAATTTTAATGTTAACTCCCAAACCGCTGCGCAGAAGTCAACCAAATTTCACCCAATAGTGTATTGTATCACATTCTAGTAGTTACATTTGAAAATTTCGTTCTAGGACATTTGGTTTGAGCGCAATCTTTAAACTTAGGTCAAAAAAGCCATTTAAGCCTTTTCACAGTGAGATCTATGCGATATGGCCGAGAAATGTAATTTTGATGTTAACTCCCAAACCGCTGCGCAGAAGTCAACCAAACTTCACCCAATAGTGTATTGTATCACAATCTAGTAGTTACATTTGAAAATTTTGTTCTAGGACATTTTGTTTGAACGCAATCATCAAACTTAATTAAAAAAGTCATTTAAGCCTTTTCACAGTGAGATCTATGCGATATGGCCGAGAAATGTAATTTTGATGTTAACTCCCAAACCGCTGCGCAGAAGTCAACCAAACTTCACCCAATAGTGTATTGTATCACAATCTAGTAGTTACATTTGAAAATTTTGTTCTAGGACATTTTGTTTGAACGCAATCATCAAACTTAATTAAAAAAGTCATTTAAGCCTTTTCACGGTGAGATCTATGCGATATGGCCGAGAAATGTAATTTTGATGTTAACTCCCAAACCGCTGCGCAGAAGTCAACCAAACTTCACCCAATAGTGTATTGTATCACAATCTAGTAGTTACATTTGAAAATTTTGTTCTAGGACATTTTGTTTGAACGCAATCATCAAACTTAATTAAAAAAGTCATTTAAGCCTTTTCACAGTGAGATCTATGCGATATGGCCGAGAAATGTAATTTTGATGTTAACTCCCAAACCGCTGCGCAGAAGTCAACCAAACTTCACCCATTAGTGTATTGTATCACAATCTAGTAGTTACATGTGAAAATTTGGTTCTAGGACATTTGATTTGAGCGCAATCCTCAAACTTAGGTCAAAAAAGCCATTTAAGCCTTTTCACAGTGAGATCTATGCGATATGGCCGAGAAATGTAATTTTGATGTTAACTCCCAAACCGCTGCGCAGAAGTCAACTAAACTTCACCCAATAGTGTATTGTATCACATTCTAGTAGTTACATTTGAAAATTTCGTTCTAGGACATTTGGTTTGAGCGCAATCATTAAACTTAATTAAAAAAGTCATTTAAGCCTTTTCACAGTGAGATCTATGCGATATGGCCGAGAAATGTAATTTTGATGTTAACTCCCAAACCGCTGCGCAGAAGTCAACCAAACTTCACCCATTAGTGTATTGTATCACAATCTAGTAATTACATGTGGAAATTTGGTTCTAGGACATTTGATTTGAGCGCAATCCTCAAACTTAGGTCAAAAAAGCCATTTAAGCCTTTTCACAGTGAGATCTATGCGATATGGCCGAGAAATGTAATTTTGATGTTAACTCCCAAACCGCTGCGCAGAAGTCAACCAAACTTCACCCAATAGTGTATTGTATCACAATCTAGTAGTTACATTTGAAAATTTTGTTCTATGACATTTTGTTTGAACGCAATCATCAAACTTAATTAAAAAAGTCATTTAAGCCTTTTCACAGTGAGATCTATGCGATATGGCCGAGAAATGTAATTTTGATGTTAACTCCCAAACCGCTGCGCAGAAGTCAACCAAACTTCACCCAATAGTGTATTGTATCACAATCTAGTAGTTACATTTGGAAATTTGGTTCTTGGACATTTGATTTGAGCGCAATCCTCAAACTTAGGTCAAAAAAGCCATTTAAGCCTTTTCACAGTGAGATCTATGCGATATGGCCGAGAAATGTAATTTTGATGTTAACTCCCAAACCGCTGCGCAGAAGTCAACCAAACTTCACCCAATAGTGTATTGTATCACAATCTAGTAGTTACATTTGAAAATTTTGTTCTAGGACATTTTGTTTGAACGCAATCATCAAACTTAATTAAAAAAGTCATTTAAGCCTTTTCACAGTGAGATCTATGCGATATGGCCGAGAAATGTAATTTTGATGTTAACTCCCAAACCGCTGCGCAGAAGTCAACCAAACTTCACCCAATAGTGTATTGTATCACATTCTAGTAGTTACATTTGAAAATTTCGTTCTAGGACATTTGGTTTGAGCGCAATCATTAAACTTAGGTCAAAAAAGCCATTTAAGCCTTTTCACAGTGAGATCTATGCGATATGGCCGAGAAATGTAATTTTGATGTTAACTCCCAAACCGCTGCGCAGAAGTCAACCAAACTTCACCCAATAGTGTATTGTATCACAATCTAGTAGTTACATTTGAAAATTTTGTTCTAGGAAATTTTGTTTGAGCGCAATCATCAAACTTAATTAAAAAAGTCATTTAAGCCTTTTCACAGTGAGATCTATGCGATATGGCCGAGAAATGTAATTTTGATGTTAACTCCCAAACCGCTGCGCAGAAGTCAACCAAACTTCACCCATTAGTGTATTGTATCACAATCTAGTAGTTACATGTGAAAATTTGGTTCTAGGACATTTGATTTGAGCGCAATCCTCAAACTTAGGTCAAAAAAGCCATTTAAGCCTTTTCACAGTGAGATCTATGCGATATGGCCGAGAAATTTAATTTTGATGTTAACTCCCAAACCGCTGCGCAGAAGTCAACCAAACTTCACCCAATAGTGTATTGTATCACATTCTAGTAGTTACATTTGAAAATTTCGTTCTAGGACATTTGGTTTGAGCGCAATCCTCAAACTTAGGTCAAAAAAGCCATTTAAGCCTTTTCACAGTGAGATCTATGCGATATGGCCGAGAAATGTAATTTTGATGTTAACTCCCAAACCGCTGCGCAGAAGTCAACCAAACTTCACCCAATAGTGTATTGTATCACAATCTAGTAGTTACATTTGAAAATTTTGTTCTAGGACATTTTGTTTGAACGCAATCATCAAACTTAATTAAAAAAGTCATTTAAGCCTTTTCACAGTGAGATCTATGCGATATGGCCGAGAAATGTAATTTTGATGTTAACTCCCAAACCGCTGCGCAGAAGTCAACCAAACTTCACCCAATAGTGTATTGTATCACATTCTAGTAGTTACATTTGAAAATTTCGTTCTAGGACATTTGGTTTGAGCGCAATCATTAAACTTAGGTCAAAAAAGCCATTTAAGCCTTTTCACAGTGAGATCTATGCGATATGGCCGAGAAATGTAATTTTGATGTTAACTCCCAAACCGCTGCGCAGAAGTCAACCAAACTTCACCCAATAGTGTATTGTATCACAATCTAGTAGTTACATTTGAAAATTTTGTTCTAGGAAATTTTGTTTGAGCGCAATCATCAAACTTAATTAAAAAAGTCATTTAAGCCTTTTCACAGTGAGATCTATGCGATATGGCCGAGAAATGTAATTTTGATGTTAACTCCCAAACCGCTGCGCAGAAGTCAACCAAACTTCACCCATTAGTGTATTGTATCACAATCTAGTAGGTACATGTGAAAATTTGGTTCTAGGACATTTGATTTGAGCGCAATCCTCAAACTTAGGTCAAAAAAGCCATTTAAGCCTTTTCACAGTGAGATCTATGCGATATGGCCGAGAAATTTAATTTTGATGTTAACTCCCAAACCGCTGCGCAGAAGTCAACCAAACTTCACCCAATAGTGTATTGTATCACATTCTAGTAGTTACATTTGAAAATTTCGTTCTAGGACATTTGGTTTGAGCGCAATCCTCAAACTTAGGTCAAAAAAGCCATTTAAGCCTTTTCACAGTGAGATCTATGCGATATGGCCGAGAAATGTAATTTTGATGTTAACTCCCAAACCGCTGCGCAGAAGTCAACCAAACTTCACCCATTAGTGTATTGTATCACAATCTAGTAGTTACATGTGGAAATTTGGTTTTTGGACATTTGGTTTGAGCGCAATCATTAAACTTAGGTCCAAAAAGCCATTTAAGCCTTTTCACAGTGAGATCTATGCGATATGGCCGAGAAATGTAATTTTGATGTTAACTCCCAAACCGCTGTGCAGAAGTCAACCAAACTTCACCCAATAGTGTATTGTATCACAATCTAGTAGTTACATTTGAAAATTTTGTTCTAGGACATTTTGTTTGAACGCAATCATCAAACTTAATTAAAAAAGTCATTTAAGCCTTTTCACAGTGAGATCTATGCGATATGGCCGAGAAATGTAATTTTGATGTTAACTCCCAAACCGCTGCGCAGAAGTCAACCAAACTTCACCCAATAGTGTATTGTATCACATTCTAGTAGTTACATTTGAAAATTTCGTTCTAGGACATTTGGTTTGAGCGCAATCATTAAACTTAGGTCAAAAAAGCCATTTAAGCCTTTTCACAGTGAGATCTATGCGATATGGCCGAGAAATGTAATTTTGATGTTAACTCCCAAACCGCTGCGCAGAAGTCAACCAAACTTCACCCAATAGTGTATTGTATGACAATCTAGTAGTTACATTTGAAAATTTTGTTCTAGGAAATTTTGTTTGAGCGCAATCATCAAACTTAATTAAAAAAGTCATTTAAGCCTTTTCACAGTGAGATCTATGCGATATGGCCGAGAAATGTAATTTTGATGTTAACTCCCAAACCGCTGCGCAGAAGTCAACCAAACTTCACCCATTAGTGTATTGTATCACAATCTAGTAGTTACATGTGAAAATTTGGTTCTAGGACATTTGATTTGAGCGCAATCCTCAAACTTAGGTCAAAAAAGCCATTTAAGCCTTTTCACAGTGAGATCTATGCGATATGGCCGAGAAATGTAATTTTGATGTTAACTCCCAAACCGCTGCGCAGAAGTCAACCAAACTTCACCCAATAGTGTATTGTATCACATTCTAGTAGTTACATTTGAAAATTTCGTTCTAGGACATTTGGTTTGAGCGCAATCATTAAACTTAGGTCAAAAAAGCCATTTAAGCCTTTTCACAGTGAGATCTATGCGATATGGCCGAGAAATGTAATTTTGATGTTAACTCCCAAACCGCTGCGCAGAAGTCAACTAAACTTCACCCAATAGTGTATTGTATCACATTCTAGTAGTTACATTTGAAAATTTCGTTCTAGGACATTTGGTTTGAGCGCAATCATTAAACTTAATTAAAAAAGTCATTTAAGCCTTTTCACAGTGAGATCTATGCGATATGGCCGAGAAATGTAATTTTGATGTTAACTCCCAAACCGCTGCGCAGAAGTCAACCAAACTTCACCCATTAGTGTATTGTATCACAATCTAGTAATTACATGTGGAAATTTTGTTCTAGGACATTTGATTTGAGCGCAATCCTCAAACTTAGGTCAAAAAAGCCATTTAAGCCTTTTCACAGTGAGATCTATGCGATATGGCCGAGAAATGTAATTTTGATGTTAACTCCCAAACCGCTGCGCAGAAGTCAACCAAACTTCACCCAATAGTGTATTGTATCACAATCTAGTAGTTACATTTGAAAATTTTGTTCTATGACATTTTGTTTGAACGCAATCATCAAACTTAATTAAAAAAGTCATTTAAGCCTTTTCACAGTGAGATCTATGCGATATGGCCGAGAAATGTAATTTTGATGTTAACTCCCAAACCGCTGCGCAGAAGTCAACCAAACTTCACCCAATAGTGTATTGTATCACAATCTAGTAGTTACATTTGGAAATTTGGTTCTTGGACATTTGATTTGAGCGCAATCCTCAAACTTAGGTCAAAAAAGCCATTTAAGCCTTTTCACAGTGAGATCTATGCGATATGGCCGAGAAATGTAATTTTGATGTTAACTCCCAAACCGCTGCGCAGAAGTCAACCAAACTTCACCCAATAGTGTATTGTATCACAATCTAGTAGTTACATTTGAAAATTTTGTTCTAGGACATTTTGTTTGAACGCAATCATCAAACTTAATTAAAAAAGTCATTTAAGCCTTTTCACAGTGAGATCTATGCGATATGGCCGAGAAATGTAATTTTGATGTTAACTCCCAAACCGCTGCGCAGAAGTCAACCAAACTTCACCCAATAGTGTATTGTATCACATTCTAGTAGTTACATTTGAAAATTTCGTTCTAGGACATTTGGTTTGAGCGCAATCATTAAACTTAGGTCAAAAAAGCCATTTAAGCCTTTTCACAGTGAGATCTATGCGATATGGCCGAGAAATGTAATTTTGATGTTAACTCCCAAACCGCTGCACAGAAGTCAACCAAACTTCACCCAATAGTGTATTGTTTCACAATCTAGTAGTTACATTTGAAAATTTTGTTCTAGGACATTTTGTTTGAGCGCAATCATCAAACTTAATTAAAAAAGTCATTTAAGCCTTTTCACAGTGAGATCTATGCGATATGGCCGAGAAATGTAATTTTGATGTTAACTCCCAAACCGCTGCGCAGAAGTCAACCAAACTTCACCCATTAGTGTATTGTATCACAATCTAGTAGTTACATGTGAAAATTTGGTTCTAGGACATTTGATTTGAGCGCAATCCTCAAACTTAGGTCAAAAAAGCCATTTAAGCCTTTTCACAGTGAGATCTATGCGATATGGCCGAGAAATTTAATTTTGATGTTAACTCCCAAACCGCTGCGCAGAAGTCAACCAAACTTCACCCAATAGTGTATTGTATCACATTCTAGTAGTTACATTTGAAAATTTCGTTCTAGGACATTTGGTTTGAGCGCAATCCTCAAACTTAGGTCAAAAAAGCCATTTAAGCCTTTTCACAGTGAGATCTATGCGATATGGCCGAGAAATGTAATTTTGATGTTAACTCCCAAACCGCTGCGCAGAAGTCAACCAAACTTCACCCAATAGTGTATTGTATCACAATCTAGTAGTTACATTTGAAAATTTTGTTCTAGGACATTTTGTTTGAACGCAATCATCAAACTTAATTAAAAAAGTCATTTAAGCCTTTTCACAGTGAGATCTATGCGATATGGCCGAGAAATGTAATTTTGATGTTAACTCCCAAACCGCTGCGCAGAAGTCAACCAAACTTCACCCAATAGTGTATTGTATCACATTCTAGTAGTTACATTTGAAAATTTCGTTCTAGGACATTTGGTTTGAGCGCAATCATTAAACTTAGGTCAAAAAAGCCATTTAAGCCTTTTCACAGTGAGATCTATGCGATATGGCCGAGAAATGTAATTTTGATGTTAACTCCCAAACCGCTGCGCAGAAGTCAACCAAACTTCACCCAATAGTGTATTGTATCACAATCTAGTAGTTACATTTGAAAATTTTGTTCTAGGAAATTTTGTTTGAGCGCAATCATCAAACTTAATTAAAAAAGTCATTTAAGCCTTTTCACAGTGAGATCTATGCGATATGGCCGAGAAATGTAATTTTGATGTTAACTCCCAAACCGCTGCGCAGAAGTCAACCAAACTTCACCCATTAGTGTATTGTATCACAATCTAGTAGTTACATGTGAAAATTTGGTTCTAGGACATTTGATTTGAGCGCAATCCTCAAACTTAGGTCAAAAAAGCCATTTAAGCCTTTTCACAGTGAGATCTATGCGATATGGCCGAGAAATTTAATTTTGATGTTAACTCCCAAACCGCTGCGCAGAAGTCAACCAAACTTCACCCAATAGTGTATTGTATCACATTCTAGTAGTTACATTTGAAAATTTCGTTCTAGGACATTTGGTTTGAGCGCAATCCTCAAACTTAGGTCAAAAAAGCCATTTAAGCCTTTTCACAGTGAGATCTATGCGATATGGCCGAGAAATGTAATTTTGATGTTAACTCCCAAACCGCTGCGCAGAAGTCAACCAAACTTCACCCATTAGTGTATTGTATCACAATCTAGTAGTTACATGTGGAAATTTGGTTTTTGGACATTTGGTTTGAGCGCAATCATTAAACTTAGGTCCAAAAAGCCATTTAAGCCTTTTCACAGTGAGATCTATGCGATATGGCCGAGAAATGTAATTTTGATGTTAACTCCCAAACCGCTGTGCAGAAGTCAACCAAACTTCACCCAATAGTGTATTGTATCACAATCTAGTAGTTACATTTGAAAATTTTGTTCTAGGACATTTTGTTTGAACGCAATCATCAAACTTAATTAAAAAAGTCATTTAAGCCTTTTCACAGTGAGATCTATGCGATATGGCCGAGAAATGTAATTTTGATGTTAACTCCCAAACCGCTGCGCAGAAGTCAACCAAACTTCACCCAATAGTGTATTGTATCACATTCTAGTAGTTACATTTGAAAATTTCGTTCTAGGACATTTGGTTTGAGCGCAATCATTAAACTTAGGTCAAAAAAGCCATTTAAGCCTTTTCACAGTGAGATCTATGCGATATGGCCGAGAAATGTAATTTTGATGTTAACTCCCAAACCGCTGCGCAGAAGTCAACCAAACTTCACCCAATAGTGTATTGTATCACAATCTAGTAGTTACATTTGAAAATTTTGTTCTAGGAAATTTTGTTTGAGCGCAATCATCAAACTTAATTAAAAAAGTCATTTAAGCCTTTTCACAGTGAGATCTATGCGATATGGCCGAGAAATGTAATTTTGATGTTAACTCCCAAACCGCTGCGCAGAAGTCAACCAAACTTCACCCATTAGTGTATTGTATCACAATCTAGTAGTTACATGTGAAAATTTGGTTCTAGGACATTTGATTTGAGCGCAATCCTCAAACTTAGGTCAAAAAAGCCATTTAAGCCTTTTCACAGTGAGATCTATGCGATATGGCCGAGAAATTTAATTTTGATGTTAACTCCCAAACCGCTGCGCAGAA
Source organism: Corythoichthys intestinalis (assembly GCF_030265065.1). Taxonomy (NCBI): domain Eukaryota; kingdom Metazoa; phylum Chordata; class Actinopteri; order Syngnathiformes; family Syngnathidae; genus Corythoichthys; species Corythoichthys intestinalis. The sequence continues at coordinate 215,117 of NW_026651600.1, read as the reverse complement.
GTCAACCAAACTTCACCCAATAGTGTATTGTATCACATTCTAGTAGTTACATTTGAAAATTTCGTTCTAGGACATTTGGTTTGAGCGCAATCCTCAAACTTAGGTCAAAAAAGCCATTTAAGCCTTTTCACAGTGAGATCTATGCGATATGGCCGAGAAATGTAATTTTGATGTTAACTCCCAAACCGCTGCGCAGAAGTCAACCAAACTTCACCCATTAGTGTATTGTATCACAATCTAGTAGTTACATGTGGAAATTTGGTTTTTGGACATTTGGTTTGAGCGCAATCATTAAACTTAGGTCAAAAAAGCCATTTAAGCCTTTTCACAGTGAGATCTATGCGATATGGCCGAGAAATGTAATTTTGATGTTAACTCCCAAACCGCTGCGCAGAAGTCAACCAAACTTCACCCAATAGTGTATTGTATCACATTCTAGTAGTTACATTTGAAAATTTCGTTCTAGGACATTTGGTTTGAGCGCAATCATTAAACTTAGGTCAAAAAAGCCATTTAAGCCTTTTCACAGTGAGATCTATGCGATATGGCCGAGAAATGTAATTTTGATGTTAACTCCCAAACCGCTGCGCAGAAGTCAACCAAACTTCACCCAATAGTGTATTGTATCACAATCTAGTAGTTACATTTGAAAATTTTGTTCTAGGAAATTTTGTTTGAGCGCAATCATCAAACTTAATTAAAAAAGTCATTTAAGCCTTTTCACAGTGAGATCTATGCGATATGGCCGAGAAATGTAATTTTGATGTTAACTCCCAAACCGCTGCGCAGAAGTCAACCAAACTTCACCCATTAGTGTATTGTATCACAATCTAGTAGTTACATGTGAAAATTTGGTTCTAGGACATTTGATTTGAGCGCAATCCTCAAACTTAGGTCAAAAAAGCCATTTAAGCCTTTTCACAGTGAGATCTATGCGATATGGCCGAGAAATTTAATTTTGATGTTAACTCCCAAACCGCTGCGCAGAAGTCAACCAAACTTCACCCAATAGTGTATTGTATCACATTCTAGTAGTTACATTTGAAAATTTCGTTCTAGGACATTTGGTTTGAGCGCAATCCTCAAACTTAGGTCAAAAAAGCCATTTAAGCCTTTTCACAGTGAGATCTATGCGATATGGCCGAGAAATGTAATTTTGATGTTAACTCCCAAACCGCTGCGCAGAAGTCAACCAAACTTCACCCATTAGTGTATTGTATCACAATCTAGTAGTTACATGTGGAAATTTGGTTTTTGGACATTTGGTTTGAGCGCAATCATTAAACTTAGGTCCAAAAAGCCATTTAAGCCTTTTCACAGTGAGATCTATGCGATATGGCCGAGAAATGTAATTTTGATGTTAACTCCCAAACCGCTGTGCAGAAGTCAACCAAACTTCACCCAATAGTGTATTGTATCACAATCTAGTAGTTACATTTGAAAATTTTGTTCTAGGACATTTTGTTTGAACGCAATCATCAAACTTAATTAAAAAAGTCATTTAAGCCTTTTCACAGTGAGATCTATGCGATATGGCCGAGAAATGTAATTTTGATGTTAACTCCCAAACCGCTGCGCAGAAGTCAACCAAACTTCACCCAATAGTGTATTGTATCACATTCTAGTAGTTACATTTGAAAATTTCGTTCTAGGACATTTGGTTTGAGCGCAATCATTAAACTTAGGTCAAAAAAGCCATTTAAGCCTTTTCACAGTGAGATCTATGCGATATGGCCGAGAAATGTAATTTTGATGTTAACTCCCAAACCGCTGCGCAGAAGTCAACCAAACTTCACCCAATAGTGTATTGTATCACAATCTAGTAGTTACATTTGAAAATTTTGTTCTAGGAAATTTTGTTTGAGCGCAATCATCAAACTTAATTAAAAAAGTCATTTAAGCCTTTTCACAGTGAGATCTATGCGATATGGCCGAGAAATGTAATTTTGATGTTAACTCCCAAACCGCTGCGCAGAAGTCAACCAAACTTCACCCATTAGTGTATTGTATCACAATCTAGTAGTTACATGTGAAAATTTGGTTCTAGGACATTTGATTTGAGCGCAATCCTCAAACTTAGGTCAAAAAAGCCATTTAAGCCTTTTCACAGTGAGATCTATGCGATATGGCCGAGAAATTTAATTTTGATGTTAACTCCCAAACCGCTGCGCAGAAGTCAACCAAACTTCACCCAATAGTGTATTGTATCACATTCTAGTAGTTACATTTGAAAATTTCGTTCTAGGACATTTGGTTTGAGCGCAATCCTCAAACTTAGGTCAAAAAAGCCATTTAAGCCTTTTCACAGTGAGATCTATGCGATATGGCCGAGAAATGTAATTTTGATGTTAACTCCCAAACCGCTGCGCAGAAGTCAACCAAACTTCACCCATTAGTGTATTGTATCACAATCTAGTAGTTACATGTGGAAATTTGGTTTTTGGACATTTGGTTTGAGCGCAATCATTAAACTTAGGTCAAAAAAGCCATTTAAGCCTTTTCACAGTGAGATCTATGCGATATGGCCGAGAAATGTAATTTTGATGTTAACTCCCAAACCGCTGCGCAGAAGTCAACCAAACTTCACCCAATAGTGTATTGTATCACAATCTAATAGTTACATTTGAAAATTTTGTTCTAGGAAATTTTGTTTGAGCGCAATCATCAAACTTAATTAAAAAAGTCATTTAAGCCTTTTCACAGTGAGATCTATGCGATATGGCCGAGAAATGTAATTTTGATGTTAACTCCCAAACCTCTGCGCAGAAGTCAACCAAACTTCACCCATTAGTGTATTGTATCACAATCTAGTAGTTACATGTGGAAATTTGGTTCTAGGACATTTGATTTGAGCGCAATCCTCAAACTTAGGTCAAAAAAGCCATTTAAGCCTTTTCACAGTGAGATCTATGCGATATGGCCGAGAAATGTAATTTTGATGTTAACTCCCAAACCGCTGCGCAGAAGTCAACCAAACTTCACCCAATAGTGTATTGTATCACATTCTAGTAGTTACATTTGAAAATTTCGTTCTAGGACATTTGGTTTGAGCGCAATCTTTAAACTTAGGTCAAAAAAGCCATTTAAGCCTTTTCACAGTGAGATCTATGCGATATGGCCGAGAAATGTAATTTTGATGTTAACTCCCAAACCGCTGCGCAGAAGTCAACCAAACTTCACCCAATAGTGTATTGTATCACAATCTAGTAGTTACATTTGAAAATTTTGTTCTAGGACATTTTGTTTGAACGCAATCATCAAACTTAATTAAAAAAGTCATTTAAGCCTTTTCACAGTGAGATCTATGCGATATGGCCGAGAAATGTAATTTTGATGTTAACTCCCAAACCGCTGCGCAGAAGTCAACCAAACTTCACCCAATAGTGTATTGTATCACAATCTAGTAGTTACATTTGAAAATTTTGTTCTAGGACATTTTGTTTGAACGCAATCATCAAACTTAATTAAAAAAGTCATTTAGGCCTTTTCACGGTGAGATCTATGCGATATGGCCGAGAAATGTAATTTTGATGTTAACTCCCAAACCGCTGCGCAGAAGTCAACCAAACTTCACCCAATAGTGTATTGTATCACAATCTAGTAGTTACATTTGAAAATTTTGTTCTAGGACATTTTGTTTGAACGCAATCATCAAACTTAATTAAAAAAGTCATTTAAGCCTTTTCACAGTGAGATCTATGCGATATGGCCGAGAAATGTAATTTTGATGTTAACTCCCAAACCGCTGCGCAGAAGTCAACCAAACTTCAACCATTAGTGTATTGTATCACAATCTAGTAGTTACATGTGGAAATTTGGTTCTAGGACATTTGATTTGAGCGCAGTCCTCAAACTTAGGTCAAAAAAGCCATTTAAGCCTTTTCACAGTGAGATCTATGCGATATGGCCGAGAAATGTAATTTTGATGTTAACTCCCAAACCGCTGCGCAGAAGTCAACCAAACTTCACCCAATAGTGTATTGTATCACAATCTAGTAGTTACATTTGAAAATTTTGTTCTAGGACATTTTGTTTGAGCGCAATCATCAAACTTAATTAAAAAAGTCATTTAAGCCTTTTCACAGTGAGATCTATGCGATATGGCCGAGAAATGTAATTTTGATGTTAACTCCCAAACCGCTGCGCAGAAGTCAACCAAACTTCACCCATTAGTGTATTGTATCACAATCTAGTAGTTACATGTGGAAATTTGGTTATTGGACATTTGGTTTGAGCGCAATCATTAAACTTAGGTCAAAAAAGCCATTTAAGCCTTTTCACAGTGAGATCTATGCGATATGGCCGAGAAATGTAATTTTGATGTTAACTCCCAAACCGCTGCGCAGAAGTCAACCAAACTTCACCCAATAGTGTATTGTATCACAATCTAGTAGTTACATTTGAAAATTTTGTCCTAGGAAATTTTGTTTGAGCGCAATCATTAAACTTAATTAAAAAAGTCATTTAAGCCTTTTCACAGTGAGATCTATGCGATATGGCCGAGAAATGTAATTTTGATGTTAACTCCCAAACCGCTGCGCAGAAGTCAACCAAACTTCACCCATTAGTGTATTGTATCACAATCTAGTAATTACATGTGGAAATTTGGTTCTAGGACATTTGATTTGAGCGCAATCCTCAAACTTAGGTCAAAAAAGCCATTTAAGCCTTTTCACAGTGAGATCTATGCGATATGGCCGAGAAATGTAATTTTGATGTTAACTCCCAAACCGCTGCGCAGAAGTCAACCAAACTTCACCCATTAGTGTATTGTATCACAATCTAGTAGTTACATGTGGAAATTTGGTTTTTGGACATTTGGTTTGAGCGCAATCATTAAACTTAGGTCAAAAAAGCCATTTAAGCCTTTTCACAGTGAGATCTATGCGATATGGCCGAGAAATGTAATTTTGATGTTAACTCCCAAACCGCTGCGCAGAAGTCAACCAAACTTCACCCAATAGTGTATTGTATCACAATCTAATAGTTACATTTGAAAATTTTGTTCTAGGAAATTTTGTTTGAGCGCAATCATCAAACTTAATTAAAAAAGTCATTTAAGCCTTTTCACAGTGAGATCTATGCGATATGGCCGAGAAATGTAATTTTGATGTTAACTCCCAAACCTCTGCGCAGAAGTCAACCAAACTTCACCCATTAGTGTATTGTATCACAATCTAGTAGTTACATGTGGAAATTTGGTTCTAGGACATTTGATTTGAGCGCAATCCTCAAACTTAGGTCAAAAAAGCCATTTAAGCCTTTTCACAGTGAGATCTATGCGATATGGCCGAGAAATGTAATTTTGATGTTAACTCCCAAACCGCTGCGCAGAAGTCAACCAAACTTCACCCATTAGTGTATTGTATCACAATCTAGTAGTTACATTTGAAAATTTTGTCCTAGGAAATTTTGTTTGAGCGCAATCATTAAACTTAATTAAAAAAGTCATTTAAGCCTTTTCACAGTGAGATCTATGCGATATGGCCGAGAAATGTAATTTTGATGTTAACTCCCAAACCGCTGCGCAGAAGTCAACCAAACTTCACCCAATAGTGTATTGTATCACAATCTAGTAGTTACATTTGAAAATTTTGTTCTAGGAAATTTTGTTTGAGCGCAATCATCAAACTTAATTAAAAAAGTCATTTAAGCCTTTTCACAGTGAGATCTATGCGATATGGCCGAGAAATGTAATTTTGATGTTAACTCCCAAACCGCTGCGCAGAAGTCAACCAAACTTCACCCATTAGTGTATTTTATCACAATCTAGTAGTTACATGTGGAAATTTGGTTCTAGGACATTTGATTTGAGCGCAATCCTCAAACTTAGGTCAAAAAAGCCATTTAAGCCTTTTCACAGTGAGATCTATGCGATATGGCCGAGAAATGTAATTTTGATGTTCCCTCCCAAACCGCTGCGCAGAAGTCAACCAAACTTCACCCAATAGTGTATTGTATCACAATCTAGTAGTTACATTTGAAAATTTTGTTCTAGGAAATTTTGTTTGAGCGCAATCATCAAACTTAATTAAAAAAGTCATTTAAGCCTTTTCACAGTGAGATCTATGCGATATGGCCGAGAAATGTAATTTTGATGTTAACTCCCAAACCGCTGCGCAGAAGTCAACCAAACTTCACCCATTAGTGTATTTTATCACAATCTAGTAGTTACAAATGGAAATTTGGTTCTAGGACATTTGATTTGAGCGCAATCCTCAAACTTAGGTCAAAAAAGCCATTTAAGCCTTTTCACAGTGAGATCTATGCGATATGGCCGAGAAATGTAATTTTGATGTTAACTCCCAAACCGCTGCGCAGAAGTCAACCAAACTTCACCCAATAGTGTATTGTATCACAATCTAGTAGTTACATTTAAAAATTTTGTTCTAGGACATTTTGTTTGAACGCAATCATCAAACTTAATTAAAAAAGTCATTTAAGCCTTTTCACAGTGAGATCTATGCGATATGGCCGAGAAATGTAATTTTGATGTTAACTCCCAAACCGCTGCGCAGAAGTTAACCAAACTTCACCCATTAGTGTATTTTATCACAATCTAGTAGTTACATGTGGAAATTTGGTTCTAGGACATTTGATTTGAGCGCAATCCTCAAACTTAGGTCAAAAAAGCCATTTAAGCCTTTTCACAGTGAGATCTATGCGATATGGCCGAGAAATGTAATTTTGATGTTAACTCCCAAACCGCTGCGCAGAAGTCAACCAAACTTCACCCAATAGTGTATTGTATCACATTCTAGTAGTTACATTTGAAAATTTCGTTCTAGGACATTTGGTTTGAGCGCAATCCTCAAACTTAGGTCAAAAAAGCCATTTAAGCCTTTTCACAGTGAGATCTATGCGATATGGCCGAGAAATGTAATTTTGATGTTAACTCCCAAACCGCTGCGCAGAAGTCAACCAAACTTCACCCAATAGTGTATTGTATCACAATCTAGTAGTTACATTTGAAAATTTTGTTCTAGGAAATTTTGTTTGAGCGCAATCATCAAACTTAGGTCAAAAAAGCCATTTAAGCCTTTTCACAGTGAGATCTATGCGATATGGCCGAGAAATGTAATTTTGATGTTAACTCCCAAACCGCTGCGCAGAAGTCAACCAAACTTCACCCAATAGTGTATTGTATCACAATCTAGTAGTTACATTTAAAAATTTTGTTCTAGGACATTTTGTTTGAACGCAATCATCAAACTTAATTAAAAAAGTCATTTAAGCCTTTTCACAGTGAGATCTATGCGATATGGCCGAGAAATGTAATTTTGATGTTAACTCCCAAACCGCTGCGCAGAAGTCAACCAAACTTCACCCATTAGTGTATTGTATCACAATCTAGTAGTTACATGTGGAAATTTGGTTATAGGACATTTGATTTGAGCGCAATCCTCAAACTTAGGTCAAAAAAGTCATTTAAGCCTTTTCACAGTGAGATCTATGCGATATGGCCGAGAAATGTAATTTTGATGTTAACTCCCAAACCGCTGCGCAGAAGTCAACCAAACTTCACCCAATAGTGTATTGTATCACAATCTAGTAGTTACATTTGAAAATTTTGTTCTAGGAAATTTTGTTTGAGCGCAATCATCAAACTTAATTAAAAAAGTCATTTAAGCCTTTTCACAGTGAGATCTATGCGATATGGCCGAGAAATGTAATTTTGATGTTAACTCCCAAACCGCTGCGCAGAAGTCAACCAAACTTCACCCAATAGTGTATTGTATCACAATCTAGTAGTTACATTTGAAAATTTTGTTCTAGGAAATTTTGTTTGAGCGCAATCATCAAACTTAATTAAAAAAGTCATTTAAGCCTTTTCACAGTGAGATCTATGCGATATGGCCGAGAAATGTAATTTTGATGTTAACTCCCAAACCGCTGCGCAGAAGTCAACCAAACTTCACCCATTAGTGTATTTTATCACAATCTAGTAGTTACATGTGGAAATTTGGTTCTAGGACATTTGATTTGAGCGCAATCCTCAAACTTAGGTCAAAAAAGCCATTTAAGCCTTTTCACAGTGAGATCTATGCGATATGGCCGAGAAATGTAATTTTGATGTTCACTCCCAAACCGCTGCGCAGAAGTCAACCAAACTTCACCCAATAGTGTATTGTATCACAATCTAGTAGTTACATTTGAAAATTTTGTTCTAGGAAATTTTGTTTGAGCGCAATCATCAAACTTAATTAAAAAAGTCATTTAAGCCTTTTCACAGTGAGATCTATGCGATATGGCCGAGAAATGTAATTTTGATGTTAACTCCCAAACCGCTGCGCAGAAGTCAACCAAACTTCACCCATTAGTGTATTTTATCACAATCTAGTAGTTACAAATGGAAATTTGGTTCTAGGACATTTGATTTGAGCGCAATCCTCAAACTTAGGTCAAAAAAGCCATTTAAGCCTTATCACAGTGAGATCTATGCGATATGGCCGAGAAATGTAATTTTGATAACTCCCAAACCGCTGCGCAGAAGTCAACCAAACTTCACCCAATAGTGTATTGTATCACATTCTAGTAGTTACATTTGAAAATTTCGTTCTAGGACATTTGGTTTGAGCGCAATCCTCAAACTTAGGTCAAAAAAGCCATTTAAGCCTTTTCACAGTGAGATCTATGCGATATGGCCGAGAAATGTAATTTTGATGATAACTCCCAAACCGCTGCGCAGAAGTCAACCAAACTTCACCCAATAGTGTATTGTATCACATTCTAGTAGTTACATTTGAAAATTTCGTTCTAGGACATTTGGTTTGAGCGCAATCCTCAAACTTAGGTCAAAAAAGCCATTTAAGCCTTTTCACAGTGAGATCTATGCGATATGGCCGAGAAATGTAATTTTGATGATAACTCCCAAACCGCTGCGCAGAAGTCAACCAAACTTCACCCAATAGTGTATTGTATCACAATCTAGTAGTTACATTTGAAAATTTTGTTCTAGGACATTTTGTTTGAACGCAATCATCAAACTTAATTAAAAAAGTCATTTAAGCCTTTTCACAGTGAGATCTATGCGATATGGCCGAGAAATGTAATTTTGATGTTAACTCCCAAACCGCTGCGCAGAAGTCAACCAAACTTCACCCAATAGTGTATTGTATCACAATCTAGTAGTTACATTTGAAAATTTTGTTCTAGGACATTTGGTTTGAGCGCAATCCTCAAACTTAGGTCAAAAAAGCCATTTAAGCCTTTTCACAGTGAGATCTATGCGATATGGCCGAGAAATGTAATTTTGATGTTAACTCCCAAACCGCTGCGCAGAAGTCAACCAAACTTCACCCAATAGTGTATTGTATCACAATCTAGTAGTTACATTTGAAAATTTTGTTCTAGGAAATTTTGTTTGAGCGCAATCATCAAACTTAATTAAAAAAGTCATTTAAGCCTTTTCACAGTGAGATCTATGCGATATGGCCGAGAAATGTAATTTTGATGTTAACTCCCAAACCGCTGCGTAGAAGTCAACCAAACTTCACCCATTAGTGTATTTTATCACAATCTAGTAGTTACATGTGGAAATTTGGTTCTAGGACATTTGATTTGAGCGCAATCCTCAAACTTAGGTCAAAAAAGCCATTTAAGCCTTTTCACAGTGAGATCTATGCGATATGGCCGAGAAATGTAATTTTGATGTTAACTCCCAAACCGCTGCGCAGAAGTCAACCAAACTTCACCCAATAGTGTATTGTATCACATTCTAGTAGTTACATTTGAAAATTTCGTTCTAGGACATTTGGTTTGAGCGCAATCCTCAAACTTAGGTCAAAAAAGCCATTTAAGCCTTTTCACAGTGAGATCTATGCGATATGGCCGAGAAATGTAATTTTGATGATAACTCCCAAACCGCTGCGCAGAAGTCAACCAAACTTCACCCAATAGTGTATTGTATCACAATCTAGTAGTTACATTTGAAAATTTTGTTCTAGGACATTTTGTTTGAACGCAATCATCAAACTTAATTAAAAAAGTCATTTAAGCCTTTTCACAGTGAGATCTATGCGATATGGCCGAGAAATGTAATTTTGATGTTAACTCCCAAACCGCTGCGCAGAAGTCAACCAAACTTCACCCAATAGTGTATTGTATCACAATCTAGTAGTTACATTTGAAAATTTTGTTCTAGGACATTTGGTTAAAGCGCAATCCTCAAACTTAGGTCAAAAAAGCCATTTAAGCCTTTTCACAGTGAGATCTATGCGATATGGCCGAGAAATGTAATTTTGATGTTAACTCCCAAACCGCTGCGCAGAAGTCAACCAAACTTCACCCAATAGTGTATTGTATCACATTCTAGTAGTTACATTTGAAAATTTCGTTCTAGGAAATTTTGTTTGAGCGCAATCATCAAACTTAATTAAAAAAGTCATTTAAGCCTTTTCACAGTGAGATCTATGCGATATGGCCGAGAAATGTAATTTTGATGTTAACTCCCAAACCGCTGCGCAGAAGTCAACCAAACTTCACCCATTAGTGTATTTTATAACAATCTAGTAGTTACATGTGGAAATTTGGTTCTAGGACATTTGATTTGAGCGCAATCCTCAAACTTAGGTCAAAAAAGCCATTTAAGCCTTTTCACAGTGAGATCTATGCGATATGGCCGAGAAATGTAATTTTGATGTTAACTCCCAAACCGCTGCGCAGAAGTCAACCAAACTTCACCCAATAGTGTATTGTATCACAATCTAGTAGTTACATTTAAAAATTTTGTTCTAGGACATTTTGTTTGAACGCAATCATCAAACTTAATTAAAAAAGTCATTTAAGCCTTTTCACAGTGAGATCTATGCGATATGGCCGAGAAATGTAATTTTGATGTTAACTCCCAAACCGCTGCGCAGAAGTCAACCAAACTTCACCCATTAGTGTATTGTATCACAATCTAGTAGTTACATGTGGAAATTTGGTTATAGGACATTTGATTTGAGCGCAATCCTCAAACTTAGGTCAAAAAAGCCATTTAAGCCTTTTCACAGTGAGATCTATGCGATATGGCCGAGAAATGTAATTTTGATGTTAACTCCCAAACCGCTGCGCAGAAGTCAACCAAACTTCACCCAATAGTGTATTGTATCACAATCTAGTAGTTACATTTGAAAATTTTGTTCTAGGAAATTTTGTTTGAGCGCAATCATCAAACTTAATTAAAAAAGTCATTTAAGCCTTTTCACAGTGAGATCTATGCGATATGGCCGAGAAATGTAATTTTGATGTTAACTCCCAAACCGCTGCGCAGAAGTCAACCAAACTTCACCCATTAGTGTATTTTATCACAATCTAGTAGTTACATGTGGAAATTTGGTTCTAGGACATTTGATTTGAGCGCAATCCTCAAACTTAGGTCAAAAAAGCCATTTAAGCCTTTTCACAGTGAGATCTATGCGATATGGCCGAGAAATGTAATTTTGATGTTCACTCCCAAACCGCTGCGCAGAAGTCAACCAAACTTCACCCAATAGTGTATTGTATCACAATCTAGTAGTTACATTTGAAAATTTTGTTCTAGGAAATTTTGTTTGAGCGCAATCATCAAACTTAATTAAAAAAGTCATTTAAGCCTTTTCACAGTGAGATCTATGCGATATGGCCGAGAAATGTAATTTTGATGTTAACTCCCAAACCGCTGCGCAGAAGTCAACCAAACTTCACCCATTAATGTATTTTATCACAATCTAGTAGTTACAAATGGAAATTTGGTTCTAGGACATTTGATTTGAGCGCAATCCTCAAACTTAGGTCAAAAAAGCCATTTAAGCCTTTTCACAGTGAGATCTATGCGATATGGCCGAGAAATGTAATTTTGATGTTAACTCCCAAACCGCTGCGCAGAAGTCAACCAAACTTCACCCAATAGTGTATTGTATCACATTCTAGTAGTTACATTTGAAAATTTCGTTCTAGGACATTTGGTTTGAGCGCAATCCTCAAACTTAGGTCAAAAAAGCCATTTAAGCCTTTTCACAGTGAGATCTATGCGATATGGCCGAGAAATGTAATTTTGATGTTAACTCCCAAACCGCTGCGCAGAAGTCAACCAAACTTCACCCAATAGTGTATTGTATCACAATCTAGTAGTTACATTTGAAAATTTTGTTCTAGGAAATTTTGTTTGAGCGCAATCATCAAACTTAATTAAAAAAGTCATTTAAGCCTTTTCACAGTGAGATCTATGCGATATGGCCGAGAAATGTAATTTTGATGTTAACTCCCAAACCGCTGCGCAGAAGTTAACCAAACTTCACCCATTAGTGTATTTTATCACAATCTAGTAGTTACATGTGGAAATTTGGTTCTAGGACATTTGATTTGAGCGCAATCCTCAAACTTAGGTCAAAAAAGCCATTTAAGCCTTTTCACAGTGAGATCTATGCGATATGGCCGAGAAATGTAATTTTGATGTTAACTCCCAAACCGCTGCGCAGAAGTCAACCAAACTTCACCCAATAGTGTATTGTATCACATTCTAGTAGTTACATTTGAAAATTTCGTTCTAGGACATTTGGTTTGAGCGCAATCCTCAAACTTAGGTCAAAAAAGCCATTTAAGCCTTTTCACAGTGAGATCTATGCGATATGGCCGAGAAATGTAATTTTGATGTTAACTCCCAAACCGCTGCGCAGAAGTCAACCAAACTTCACCCAATAGTGTATTGTATCACAATCTAGTAGTTACATTTGAAAATTTTGTTCTAGGAAATTTTGTTTGAGCGCAATCATCAAACTTAGGTCAAAAAAGCCATTTAAGCCTTTTCACAGTGAGATCTATGCGATATGGCCGAGAAATGTAATTTTGATGTTAACTCCCAAACCGCTGCGCAGAAGTCAACCAAACTTCACCCAATAGTGTATTGTATCACAATCTAGTAGTTACATTTAAAAATTTTGTTCTAGGACATTTTGTTTGAACGCAATCATCAAACTTAATTAAAAAAGTCATTTAAGCCTTTTCACAGTGAGATCTATGCGATATGGCCGAGAAATGTAATTTTGATGTTAACTCCCAAACCGCTGCGCAGAAGTCAACCAAACTTCACCCATTAGTGTATTGTATCACAATCTAGTAGTTACATGTGGAAATTTGGTTATAGGACATTTGATTTGAGCGCAATCCTCAAACTTAGGTCAAAAAAGCCATTTAAGCCTTTTCACAGTGAGATCTATGCGATATGGCCGAGAAATGTAATTTTGATGTTAACTCCCAAACCGCTGCGCAGAAGTCAACCAAACTTCACCCAATAGTGTATTGTATCACAATCTAGTAGTTACATTTGAAAATTTTGTTCTAGGAAATTTTGTTTGAGCGCAATCATCAAACTTAATTAAAAAAGTCATTTAAGCCTTTTCACAGTGAGATCTATGCGATATGGCCGAGAAATGTAATTTTGATGTTAACTCCCAAACCGCTGCGCAGAAGTCAACCAAACTTCACCCAATAGTGTATTGTATCACAATCTAGTAGTTACATTTGAAAATTTTGTTCTAGGAAATTTTGTTTGAGCGCAATCATCAAACTTAATTAAAAAAGTCATTTAAGCCTTTTCACAGTGAGATCTATGCGATATGGCCGAGAAATGTAATTTTGATGTTAACTCCCAAACCGCTGCGCAGAAGTCAACCAAACTTCACCCATTAGTGTATTTTATCACAATCTAGTAGTTACATGTGGAAATTTGGTTCTAGGACATTTGATTTGAGCGCAATCCTCAAACTTAGGTCAAAAAAGCCATTTAAGCCTTTTCACAGTGAGATCTATGCGATATGGCCGAGAAATGTAATTTTGATGTTCACTCCCAAACCGCTGCGCAGAAGTCAACCAAACTTCACCCAATAGTGTATTGTATCACAATCTAGTAGTTACATTTGAAAATTTTGTTCTAGGAAATTTTGTTTGAGCGCAATCATCAAACTTAATTAAAAAAGTCATTTAAGCCTTTTCACAGTGAGATCTATGCGATATGGCCGAGAAATGTAATTTTGATGTTAACTCCCAAACCGCTGCGCAGAAGTCAACCAAACTTCACCCATTAGTGTATTTTATCACAATCTAGTAGTTACAAATGGAAATTTGGTTCTAGGACATTTGATTTGAGCGCAATCCTCAAACTTAGGTCAAAAAAGCCATTTAAGCCTTTTCACAGTGAGATCTATGCGATATGGCCGAGAAATGTAATTTTGATAACTCCCAAACCGCTGCGCAGAAGTCAACCAAACTTCACCCAATAGTGTATTGTATCACATTCTAGTAGTTACATTTGAAAATTTCGTTCTAGGACATTTGGTTTGAGCGCAATCCTCAAACTTAGGTCAAAAAAGCCATTTAAGCCTTTTCACAGTGAGATCTATGCGATATGGCCGAGAAATGTAATTTTGATGATAACTCCCAAACCGCTGCGCAGAAGTCAACCAAACTTCACCCAATAGTGTATTGTATCACATTCTAGTAGTTACATTTGAAAATTTCGTTCTAGGACATTTGGTTTGAGCGCAATCCTCAAACTTAGGTCAAAAAAGCCATTTAAGCCTTTTCACAGTGAGATCTATGCGATATGGCCGAGAAATGTAATTTTGATGATAACTCCCAAACCGCTGCGCAGAAGTCAACCAAACTTCACCCAATAGTGTATTGTATCACAATCTAGTAGTTACATTTGAAAATTTTGTTCTAGGACATTTTGTTTGAACGCAATCATCAAACTTAATTAAAAAAGTCATTTAAGCCTTTTCACAGTGAGATCTATGCGATATGGCCGAGAAATGTAATTTTGATGTTAACTCCCAAACCGCTGCGCAGAAGTCAACCAAACTTCACCCAATAGTGTATTGTATCACAATCTAGTAGTTACATTTGAAAATTTTGTTCTAGGACATTTGGTTTGAGCGCAATCCTCAAACTTAGGTCAAAAAAGCCATTTAAGCCTTTTCACAGTGAGATCTATGCGATATGGCCGAGAAATGTAATTTTGATGTTAACTCCCAAACCGCTGCGCAGAAGTCAACCAAACTTCACCCAATAGTGTATTGTATCACAATCTAGTAGTTACATTTGAAAATTTTGTTCTAGGAAATTTTGTTTGAGCGCAATCATCAAACTTAATTAAAAAAGTCATTTAAGCCTTTTCACAGTGAGATCTATGCGATATGGCCGAGAAATGTAATTTTGATGTTAACTCCCAAACCGCTGCGTAGAAGTCAACCAAACTTCACCCATTAGTGTATTTTATCACAATCTAGTAGTTACATGTGGAAATTTGGTTCTAGGACATTTGATTTGAGCGCAATCCTCAAACTTAGGTCAAAAAAGCCATTTAAGCCTTTTCACAGTGAGATCTATGCGATATGGCCGAGAAATGTAATTTTGATGTTAACTCCCAAACCGCTGCGCAGAAGTCAACCAAACTTCACCCAATAGTGTATTGTATCACATTCTAGTAGTTACATTTGAAAATTTCGTTCTAGGACATTTGGTTTGAGCGCAATCCTCAAACTTAGGTCAAAAAAGCCATTTAAGCCTTTTCACAGTGAGATCTATGCGATATGGCCGAGAAATGTAATTTTGATGATAACTCCCAAACCGCTGCGCAGAAGTCAACCAAACTTCACCCAATAGTGTATTGTATCACAATCTAGTAGTTACATTTGAAAATTTTGTTCTAGGACATTTTGTTTGAACGCAATCATCAAACTTAATTAAAAAAGTCATTTAAGCCTTTTCACAGTGAGATCTATGCGATATGGCCGAGAAATGTAATTTTGATGTTAACTCCCAAACCGCTGCGCAGAAGTCAACCAAACTTCACCCAATAGTGTATTGTATCACAATCTAGTAGTTACATTTGAAAATTTTGTTCTAGGACATTTGGTTTGAGCGCAATCCTCAAACTTAGGTCAAAAAAGCCATTTAAGCCTTTTCACAGTGAGATCTATGCGATATGGCCGAGAAATGTAATTTTGATGTTAACTCCCAAACCGCTGCGCAGAAGTCAACCAAACTTCACCCAATAGTGTATTGTATCACATTCTAGTAGTTACATTTGAAAATTTCGTTCTAGGAAATTTTGTTTGAGCGCAATCATCAAACTTAATTAAAAAAGTCATTTAAGCCTTTTCACAGTGAGATCTATGCGATATGGCCGAGAAATGTAATTTTGATGTTAACTCCCAAACCGCTGCGCAGAAGTCAACCAAACTTCACCCATTAGTGTATTTTATAACAATCTAGTAGTTACATGTGGAAATTTGGTTCTAGGACATTTGATTTGAGCGCAATCCTCAAACTTAGGTCAAAAAAGCCATTTAAGCCTTTTCACAGTGAGATCTATGCGATATGGCCGAGAAATGTAATTTTGATGTTAACTCCCAAACCGCTGCGCAGAAGTCAACCAAACTTCACCCAATAGTGTATTGTATCACAATCTAGTAGTTACATTTAAAAATTTTGTTCTAGGACATTTTGTTTGAACGCAATCATCAAACTTAATTAAAAAAGTCATTTAAGCCTTTTCACAGTGAGATCTATGCGATATGGCCGAGAAATGTAATTTTGATGTTAACTCCCAAACCGCTGCGCAGAAGTCAACCAAACTTCACCCATTAGTGTATTGTATCACAATCTAGTAGTTACATGTGGAAATTTGGTTATAGGACATTTGATTTGAGCGCAATCCTCAAACTTAGGTCAAAAAAGCCATTTAAGCCTTTTCACAGTGAGATCTATGCGATATGGCCGAGAAATGTAATTTTGATGTTAACTCCCAAACCGCTGCGCAGAAGTCAACCAAACTTCACCCAATAGTGTATTGTATCACAATCTAGTAGTTACATTTGAAAATTTTGTTCTAGGAAATTTTGTTTGAGCGCAATCATCAAACTTAATTAAAAAAGTCATTTAAGCCTTTTCACAGTGAGATCTATGCGATATGGCCGAGAAATGTAATTTTGATGTTAACTCCCAAACCGCTGCGCAGAAGTCAACCAAACTTCACCCATTAGTGTATTTTATCACAATCTAGTAGTTACATGTGGAAATTTGGTTCTAGGACATTTGATTTGAGCGCAATCCTCAAACTTAGGTCAAAAAAGCCATTTAAGCCTTTTCACAGTGAGATCTATGCGATATGGCCGAGAAATGTAATTTTGATGTTCACTCCCAAACCGCTGCGCAGAAGTCAACCAAACTTCACCCAATAGTGTATTGTATCACAATCTAGTAGTTACATTTGAAAATTTTGTTCTAGGAAATTTTGTTTGAGCGCAATCATCAAACTTAATTAAAAAAGTCATTTAAGCCTTTTCACAGTGAGATCTATGCGATATGGCCGAGAAATGTAATTTTGATGTTAACTCCCAAACCGCTGCGCAGAAGTCAACCAAACTTCACCCATTAGTGTATTTTATCACAATCTAGTAGTTACAAATGGAAATTTGGTTCTAGGACATTTGATTTGAGCGCAATCCTCAAACTTAGGTCAAAAAAGCCATTTAAGCCTTTTCACAGTGAGATCTATGCGATATGGCCGAGAAATGTAATTTTGATGTTAACTCCCAAACCGCTGCGCAGAAGTCAACCAAACTTCACCCAATAGTGTATTGTATCACATTCTAGTAGTTACATTTGAAAATTTCGTTCTAGGACATTTGGTTTGAGCGCAATCCTCAAACTTAGGTCAAAAAAGCCATTTAAGCCTTTTCACAGTGAGATCTATGCGATATGGCCGAGAAATGTAATTTTGATGTTAACTCCCAAACCGCTGCGCAGAAGTCAACCAAACTTCACCCAATAGTGTATTGTATCACAATCTAGTAGTTACATTTGAAAATTTTGTTCTAGGAAATTTTGTTTGAGCGCAATCATCAAACTTAATTAAAAAAGTCATTTAAGCCTTTTCACAGTGAGATCTATGCGATATGGCCGAGAAATGTAATTTTGATGTTAACTCCCAAACCGCTGCGCAGAAGTTAACCAAACTTCACCCATTAGTGTATTTTATCACAATCTAGTAGTTACATGTGGAAATTTGGTTCTAGGACATTTGATTTGAGCGCAATCCTCAAACTTAGGTCAAAAAAGCCATTTAAGCCTTTTCACAGTGAGATCTATGCGATATGGCCGAGAAATGTAATTTTGATGTTAACTCCCAAACCGCTGCGCAGAAGTCAACCAAACTTCACCCAATAGTGTATTGTATCACATTCTAGTAGTTACATTTGAAAATTTCGTTCTAGGACATTTGGTTTGAGCGCAATCCTCAAACTTAGGTCAAAAAAGCCATTTAAGCCTTTTCACAGTGAGATCTATGCGATATGGCCGAGAAATGTAATTTTGATGTTAACTCCCAAACCGCTGCGCAGAAGTCAACCAAACTTCACCCAATAGTGTATTGTATCACATTCTAGTAGTTACATTTGAAAATTTTGTTCTAGGAAATTTTGTTTGAGCGCAATCATCAAACTTAGGTCAAAAAAGCCATTTAAGCCTTTTCACAGTGAGATCTATGCGATATGGCCGAGAAATGTAATTTTGATGTTAACTCCCAAACCGCTGCGCAGAAGTCAACCAAACTTCACCCAATAGTGTATTGTATCACAATCTAGTAGTTACATTTAAAAATTTTGTTCTAGGACATTTTGTTTGAACGCAATCATCAAACTTAATTAAAAAAGTCATTTAAGCCTTTTCACAGTGAGATCTATGCGATATGGCCGAGAAATGTAATTTTGATGTTAACTCCCAAACCGCTGCGCAGAAGTCAACCAAACTTCACCCATTAGTGTATTGTATCACAATCTAGTAGTTACATGTGGAAATTTGGTTATAGGACATTTGATTTGAGCGCAATCCTCAAACTTAGGTCAAAAAAAGCCATTTAAGCCTTTTCACAGTGAGATCTATGCGATATGGCCGAGAAATGTAATTTTGATGTTAACTCCCAAACCGCTGCGCAGAAGTCAACCAAACTTCACCCAATAGTGTATTGTATCACAATCTAGTAGTTACATTTGAAAATTTTGTTCTAGGAAATTTTGTTTGAGCGCAATCATCAAACTTAATTAAAAAAGTCATTTAAGCCTTTTCACAGTGAGATCTATGCGATATGGCCGAGAAATGTAATTTTGATGTTAACTCCCAAACCGCTGCGCAGAAGTCAACCAAACTTCACCCATTAGTGTATTTTATCACAATCTAGTAGTTACATGTGGAAATTTGGTTCTAGGACATTTGATTTGAGCGCAATCCTCAAACTTAGGTCAAAAAAGCCATTTAAGCCTTTTCACAGTGAGATCTATGCGATATGGCCGAGAAATGTAATTTTGATGTTAACTCCCAAACCGCTGCGCAGAAGTCAACCAAACTTCACCCAATAGTGTATTGTATCACATTCTAGTAGTTACATTTGAAAATTTCGTTCTAGGACATTTGGTTTGAGCGCAATCCTCAAACTTAGGTCAAAAAAGCCATTTAAGCCTTTTCACAGTGAGATCTATGCGATATGGCCGAGAAATGTAATTTTGATGTTAACTCCCAAACCGCTGCGCAGAAGTCAACCAAACTTCACCCAATAGTGTATTGTATCACAATCTAGTAGTTACATTTGAAAATTTTGTTCTAGGACATTTTGTTTGAACGCAATCATCAAACTTAATTAAAAAAGTCATTTAAGCCTTTTCACAGTGAGATCTATGCGATATGGCCGAGAAATGTAATTTTGATGTTAACTCCCAAACCGCTGCGCAGAAGTCAACCAAACTTCACCCAATAGTGTATTGTATCACAATCTAGTAGTTACATTTGAAAATTTTGTTCTAGGACATTTTGTTTGAACGCAATCATCAAACTTAATTAAAAAAGTCATTTAAGCCTTTTCACAGTGAGATCTATGCGATATGGCCGAGAAATGTAATTTTGATGTTAACTCCCAAACCGCTGCGCAGAAGTCAACCAAACTTCACCCAATAGTGTATTGTATCACAATCTAGTAGTTACATTTGAAAATTTTGTTCTAGGACATTTTGTTTGAACGCAATCATCAAACTTAATTAAAAAAGTCATTTAAGCCTTTTCACAGTGAGATCTATGCGATATGGCCGAGAAATGTAATTTTGATGTTAACTCCCAAACCGCTGCGCAGAAGTCAACCAAACTTCACCCAATAGTGTATTGTATCACAATCTAGTAGTTACATTTGAAAATTTTGTTCTAGGACATTTTGTTTGAGCGCAATCCTCAAACTTAGGTCAAAAAAGCCATTTAAGCCTTTTCACAGTGAGATCTATGCGATATGGCCGAGAAATGTAATTTTGATGTTAACTCCCAAACCGCTGCGCAGAAGTCAACCAAACTTCACCCAATAGTGTATTGTATCACAATCTAGTAGTTACATTTGAAAATTTTGTTCTAGGACATTTTGTTTGAACGCAATCATCAAACTTAATTAAAAAAGTCATTTAAGCCTTTTCACAGTGAGATCTATGCGATATGGCCGAGAAATGTAATTTTGATGTTAACTCCCAAACCGCTGCGCAGAAGTCAACCAAACTTCACCCAATAGTGTATTGTATCACAATCTAGTAGTTACATTTGAAAATTTTGTTCTAGGAAATTTTGTTTGAGCGCAATCATCAAACTTAATTAAAAAAGTCATTTAAGCCTTTTATCAGTGAGATCTATGCGATATGGCCGAGAAATGTAATTTTGATGTTAACTCCCAAACCGCTGCGCAGAAGTCAACCAAACTTCACCCATTAGTGTATTTTATCACAATCTAGTAGTTACATGTGGAAATTTGGTTCTAGGACATTTGATTTGAGCGCAATCCTCAAACTTAGGTCAAAAAAGCCATTTAAGCCTTTTCACAGTGAGATCTATGCGATATGGCCGAGAAATGTAATTTTGATGTTAACTCCCAAACCGCTGCGCAGAAGTCAACCAAACTTCACCCAATAGTGTATTGTATCACAATCTAGTAGTTACATTTAAAAATTTTGTTCTAGGACATTTTGTTTGAACGCAATCATCAAACTTAATTAAAAAAGTCATTTAAGCCTTTTCACAGTGAGATCTATGCGATATGGCCGAGAAATGTAATTTTGATGTTAACTCCCAAACCGCTGCGCAGAAGTCAACCAAACTTCACCCATTAGTGTATTGTATCACAATCTAGTAGTTACATGTGGAAATTTGGTTATAGGACATTTGATTTGAGCGCAATTCTCAAACTTAGGTCAAAAAAGCCATTTAAGCCTTTTCACAGTGAGATCTATGCGATATGGCCGAGAAATGTAATATTGATGTTAACTCCCAAACCGCTGCGCAGAAGTCAACCAAACTTCACCCAATAGTGTATTGTATCACAATCTAGTAGTTACATTTGAAAATTTTGTTCTAGGAAATTTTGTTTGAGCGCAATCATCAAACTTAATTAAAAAAGTCATTTAAGCCTTTTCACAGTGAGATCTATGCGATATGGCCGAGAAATGTAATTTTGATGTTAACTCCCAAACCGCTGCGCAGAAGTCAACCAAACTTCACCCATTAGTGTATTTTATCACAATCTAGTAGTTACATGTGGAAATTTGGTTCTAGGACATTTGATTTGAGCGCAATCCTCAAACTTAGGTCAAAAAAGCCATTTAAGCCTTTTCACAGTGAGATCTATGCGATATGGCCGAGAAATGTAATTTTGATGTTCACTCCCAAACCGCTGCGCAGAAGTCAACCAAACTTCACCCAATAGTGTATTGTATCACAATCTAGTAGTTACATTTGAAAATTTTGTTCTAGGAAATTTTGTTTGAGCGCAATCATCAAACTTAATTAAAAAAGTCATTTAAGCCTTTTCACAGTGAGATCTATGCGATATGGCCGAGAAATGTAATTTTGATGTTAACTCCCAAACCGCTGCGCAGAAGTCAACCAAACTTCACCCAATAGTGTATTGTATCACAATCTAGTAGTTACATTTGAAAATTTTGTTCTAGGACATTTTGTTTGAGCGCAATCCTCAAACTTAGGTCAAAAAAGCCATTTAAGACTTTTCACAGTGAGATCTATGCGATATGGCCGAGAAATGTAATTTTGATGTTAACTCCCAAACCGCTGCGCAGAAGTCAACCAAACTTCACCCAATAGTGTATTGTATCACAATCTAGTAGTTACATTTGAAAATTTTGTTCTAGGACATTTTGTTTGAACGCAATCATCAAACTTAATTAAAAAAGTCATTTAAGCCTTTTCACAGTGAGATCTATGCGATATGGCCGAGAAATGTAATTTTGATGTTCACTCCCAAACCGCTGCGCAGAAGTCAACCAAACTTCACCCAATAGTGTATTGTATCACAATCTAGTAGTTACATTTGAAAATTTTGTTCTAGGAAATTTTGTTTGAGCGCAATCATCAAACTTAATTAAAAAAGTCATTTAAGCCTTTTCACAGTGAGATCTATGCGATATGGCCGAGAAATGTAATTTTGATGTTAACTCCCAAACCGCTGCGCAGAAGTCAACCAAACTTCACCCAATAGTGTATTGTATCACAATCTAGTAGTTACATTTGAAAATTTTGTTCTAGGACATTTTGTTTGAGCGCAATCCTCAAACTTAGGTCAAAAAAGCCATTTAAGCCTTTTCACAGTGAGATCTATGCGATATGGCCGAGAAATGTAATTTTGATGTTAACTCCCAAACCGCTGCGCAGAAGTCAACCAAACTTCACCCAATAGTGTATTGTATCACAATCTAGTAGTTACATTTGAAAATTTTGTTCTAGGACATTTTGTTTGAACGCAATCATCAAACTTAATTAAAAAAGTCATTTAAGCCTTTTCACAGTGAGATCTATGCGATATGGCCGAGAAATGTAATTTTGATGTTAACTCCCAAACCGCTGCGCAGAAGTCAACCAAACTTCACCCAATAGTGTATTGTATCACAATCTAGTAGTTACATTTGAAAATTTTGTTCTAGGACATTTTGTTTGAACGCAATCATCAAACTTAATTAAAAAAGTCATATAAGCCTTTTCACAGTGAGATCTATGCGATATGGCCGAGAAATGTAATTTTGATGTTAACTCCCAAACCGCTGCGCAGAAGTCAACCAAACTTCACCCAATAGTGTATTGTATCACAATCTAGTAGTTACATTTGAAAATTTTGTTCTAGGACATTTTGTTTGAGCGCAATCCTCAAACTTAGGTCAAAAAAGCCATTTAAGCCTTTTCACAGTGAGATCTATGCGATATGGCCGAGAAATGTAATTTTGATGTTAACTCCCAAACCGCTGCGCAGAAGTCAACCAAACTTCACCCAATAGTGTATTGTATCACAATCTAGTAGTTACATTTGAAAATTTTGTTCTAGGACATTTTGTTTGAACGCAATCATCAAACTTAATTAAAAAAGTCATTTAAGCCTTTTCACAGTGAGATCTATGCGATATGGCCGAGAAATGTAATTTTGATGTTAACTCCCAAACCGCTGCGCAGAAGTCAACCAAACTTCACCCAATAGTGTATTGTATCACAATCTAGTAGTTACATTTGAAAATTTTGTTCTAGGAAATTTTGTTTGAGCGCAATCATCAAACTTAATTAAAAAAGTCATTTAAGCCTTTTCACAGTGAGATCTATGCGATATGGCCGAGAAATGTAATTTTGATGTTAACTCCCAAACCGCTGCGCAGAAGTCAACCAAACTTCACCCATTAGTGTATTTTATCACAATCTAGTAGTTACATGTGGAAATTTGGTTCTAGGACATTTGATTTGAGCGCAATCCTCAAACTTAGGTCAAAAAAGCCATTTAAGCCTTTTCACAGTGAGATCTATGCGATATGGCCGAGAAATGTAATTTTGATGTTAACTCCCAAACCGCTGCGCAGAAGTCAACCAAACTTCACCCAATAGTGTATTGTATCACA
This sequence comes from Corythoichthys intestinalis, assembly GCF_030265065.1. Taxonomy (NCBI): domain Eukaryota; kingdom Metazoa; phylum Chordata; class Actinopteri; order Syngnathiformes; family Syngnathidae; genus Corythoichthys; species Corythoichthys intestinalis. The sequence goes on along the minus strand of NW_026651600.1, from coordinate 191,181 downwards.
ATCTAGTAGTTACATTTAAAAATTTTGTTCTAGGACATTTTGTTTGAACGCAATCATCAAACTTAATTAAAAAAGTCATTTAAGCCTTTTCACAGTGAGATCTATGCGATATGGCCGAGAAATGTAATTTTGATGTTAACTCCCAAACCGCTGCGCAGAAGTCAACCAAACTTCACCCATTAGTGTATTGTATCACAATCTAGTAGTTACATGTGGAAATTTGGTTATAGGACATTTGATTTGAGCGCAATTCTCAAACTTAGGTCAAAAAAGCCATTTAAGCCTTTTCACAGTGAGATCTATGCGATATGGCCGAGAAATGTAATATTGATGTTAACTCCCAAACCGCTGCGCAGAAGTCAACCAAACTTCACCCAATAGTGTATTGTATCACAATCTAGTAGTTACATTTGAAAATTTTGTTCTAGGAAATTTTGTTTGAGCGCAATCATCAAACTTAATTAAAAAAGTCATTTAAGCCTTTTCACAGTGAGATCTATGCGATATGGCCGAGAAATGTAATTTTGATGTTAACTCCCAAACCGCTGCGCAGAAGTCAACCAAACTTCACCCATTAGTGTATTTTATCACAATCTAGTAGTTACATGTGGAAATTTGGTTCTAGGACATTTGATTTGAGCGCAATCCTCAAACTTAGGTCAAAAAAGCCATTTAAGCCTTTTCACAGTGAGATCTATGCGATATGGCCGAGAAATGTAATTTTGATGTTCACTCCCAAACCGCTGCGCAGAAGTCAACCAAACTTCACCCAATAGTGTATTGTATCACAATCTAGTAGTTACATTTGAAAATTTTGTTCTAGGAAATTTTGTTTGAGCGCAATCATCAAACTTAATTAAAAAAGTCATTTAAGCCTTTTCACAGTGAGATCTATGCGATATGGCCGAGAAATGTAATTTTGATGTTAACTCCCAAACCGCTGCGCAGAAGTCAACCAAACTTCACCCATTAGTGTATTTTATCATAATCTAGTAGTTACATGTGGAAATTTGGTTCTAGGACATTTGATTTGAGCGCAATCCTCAAACTTAGGTCAAAAAAGCCATTTAAGCCTTTTCACAGTGAGATCTATGCGATATGGCCGAGAAATGTAATTTTGATGTTAACTCCCAAACCGCTGCGCAGAAGTCAACCAAACTTCACCCAATAGTGTATTGTATCACATTCTAGTAGTTACATTTGAAAATTTCGTTCTAGGACATTTGGTTTGAGCGCAATCCTCAAACTTAGGTCAAAAAAGCCATTTAAGCCTTTTCACAGTGAGATCTATGCGATATGGCCGAGAAATGTAATTTTGATGATAACTCCCAAACCGCTGCGCAGAAGTCAACCAAACTTCACCCAATAGTGTATTGTATCACAATCTAGTAGTTACATTTAAAAATTTTGTTCTAGGACATTTTGTTTGAACGCAATCATCAAACTTAATTAAAAAAGTCATTTAAGCCTTTTCACAGTGAGATCTATGCGATATGGCCGAGAAATGTAATTTTGATGTTAACACCCAAACCGCTGCGCAGAAGTCAACCAAACTTCACCCAATAGTGTATTGTATCACAATCTAGTAGTTACATTTGAAAATTTTGTTCTAGGACATTTGGTTTGAGCGCAATCCTCAAACTTAGGTCAAAAAAGCCATTTAAGCCTTTTCACAGTGAGATCTATGCGATATGGCCGAGAAATGTAATTTTGATGTTAACTCCCAAACCGCTGCGCAGAAGTCAACCAAACTTCACCCATTAGTGTATTTTATCACAATCTAGTAGTTACATGTGGAAATTTGGTTCTAGGACATTTGATTTGAGCGCAATCCTCAAACTTAGGTCAAAAAAGCCATTTAAGCCTTTTCACAGTGAGATCTATGCGATATGGCCGAGAAATGTAATTTTGATGTTAACTCCCAAACCGCTGCGCAGAAGTCAACCAAACTTCACCCAATAGTGTATTGTATCACAATCTAGTAGTTACATTTAAAAAATTTTGTTCTAGGACATTTTGTTTGAACGCAATCATCAAACTTAATTAAAAAAGTCATTTAAGCCTTTTCACAGTGAGATCTATGCGATATGGCCGAGAAATGTAATTTTGATGTTAACTCCCAAATCGCTGCGCAGAAGTCAACCAAACTTCACCCATTAGTGTATTGTATCACAATCTAGTAGTTACATGTGGAAATTTGGTTATAGGACATTTGATTTGAGCGCAATCCTCAAACTTAGGTCAAAAAAGCCATTTAAGCCTTTTCACAGTGAGATCTATGCGATATGGCCGAGAAATGTAATTTTGATGTTAACTCCCAAACCGCTGCGCAGAAGTCAACCAAACTTCACCCAATAGTGTATTGTATCACAATCTAGTAGTTACATTTGAAAATTTTGTTCTAGGACATTTTGTTTGAACGCAATCATCAAACTTAATTAAAAAAGTCATATAAGCCTTTTCACAGTGAGATCTATGCGATATGGCCGAGAAATGTAATTTTGATGTTAACTCCCAAACCGCTGCGCAGAAGTCAACCAAACTTCACCCAATAGTGTATTGTATCACAATCTAGTAGTTACATTTGAAAATTTTGTTCTAGGACATTTTGTTTGAGCGCAATCCTCAAACTTAGGTCAAAAAAGCCATTTAAGCCTTTTCACAGTGAGATCTATGCGATATGGCCGAGAAATGTAATTTTGATGTTAACTCCCAAACCGCTGCGCAGAAGTCAACCAAACTTCACCCAATAGTGTATTGTATCACAATCTAGTAGTTACATTTGAAAATTTTGTTCTAGGACATTTTGTTTGAACGCAATCATCAAACTTAATTAAAAAAGTCATTTAAGCCTTTTCACAGTGAGATCTATGCGATATGGCCGAGAAATGTAATTTTGATGTTAACTCCCAAACCGCTGCGCAGAAGTCAACCAAACTTCACCCAATAGTGTATTGTATCACAATCTAGTAGTTACATTTGAAAATTTTGTTCTAGGAAATTTTGTTTGAGCGCAATCATCAAACTTAATTAAAAAAGTCATTTAAGCCTTTTCACAGTGAGATCTATGCGATATGGCCGAGAAATGTAATTTTGATGTTAACTCCCAAACCGCTGCGCAGAAGTCAACCAAACTTCACCCATTAGTGTATTTTATCACAATCTAGTAGTTACATGTGGAAATTTGGTTCTAGGACATTTGATTTGAGCGCAATCCTCAAACTTAGGTCAAAAAAGCCATTTAAGCCTTTTCACAGTGAGATCTATGCGATATGGCCGAGAAATGTAATTTTGATGTTAACTCCCAAACCGCTGCGCAGAAGTCAACCAAACTTCACCCAATAGTGTATTGTATCACAATCTAGTAGTTACATTTAAAAATTTTGTTCTAGGACATTTTGTTTGAACGCAATCATCAAACTTAATTAAAAAAGTCATTTAAGCCTTTTCACAGTGAGATCTATGCGATATGGCCGAGAAATGTAATTTTGATGTTAACTCCCAAACCGCTGCGCAGAAGTCAACCAAACTTCACCCATTAGTGTATTGTATCACAATCTAGTAGTTACATGTGGAAATTTGGTTATTGACATTTGATTTGAGCGCAATTCTCAAACTTAGGTCAAAAAAGCCATTTAAGCCTTTTCACAGTGAGATCTATGCGATATGGCCGAGAAATGTAATATTGATGTTAACTCCCAAACCGCTGCGCAGAAGTCAACCAAACTTCACCCAATAGTGTATTGTATCACAATCTAGTAGTTACATTTGAAAATTTTGTTCTAGGAAATTTTGTTTGAGCGCAATCATCAAACTTAATTAAAAAAGTCATTTAAGCCTTTTCACAGTGAGATCTATGCGATATGGCCGAGAAATGTAATTTTGATGTTAACTCCCAAACCGCTGCGCAGAAGTCAACCAAACTTCACCCATTAGTGTATTTTATCACAATCTAGTAGTTACATGTGGAAATTTGGTTCTAGGACATTTGATTTGAGCGCAATCCTCAAACTTAGGTCAAAAAAGCCATTTAAGCCTTTTCACAGTGAGATCTATGCGATATGGCCGAGAAATGTAATTTTGATGTTCACTCCCAAACCGCTGCGCAGAAGTCAACCAAACTTCACCCAATAGTGTATTGTATCACAATCTAGTAGTTACATTTGAAAATTTTGTTCTAGGAAATTTTGTTTGAGCGCAATCATCAAACTTAATTAAAAAAGTCATTTAAGCCTTTTCACAGTGAGATCTATGCGATATGGCCGAGAAATGTAATTTTGATGTTAACTCCCAAACCGCTGCGCAGAAGTCAACCAAACTTCACCCATTAGTGTATTTTATCACAATCTAGTAGTTACATGTGGAAATTTGGTTCTAGGACATTTGATTTGAGCGCAATCCTCAAACTTAGGTCAAAAAAGCCATTTAAGCCTTTTCACAGTGAGATCTATGCGATATGGCCGAGAAATGTAATTTTGATGTTAACTCCCAAACCGCTGCGCAGAAGTCAACCAAACTTCACCCAATAGTGTATTGTATCACATTCTAGTAGTTACATTTGAAAATTTCGTTCTAGGACATTTGGTTTGAGCGCAATCCTCAAACTTAGGTCAAAAAAGCCATTTAAGCCTTTTCACAGTGAGATCTATGCGATATGGCCGAGAAATGTAATTTTGATGATAACTCCCAAACCGCTGCGCAGAAGTCAACCAAACTTCACCCAATAGTGTATTGTATCACAATCTAGTAGTTACATTTAAAAATTTTGTTCTAGGACATTTTGTTTGAACGCAATCATCAAACTTAATTAAAAAAGTCATTTAAGCCTTTTCACAGTGAGATCTATGCGATATGGCCGAGAAATGTAATTTTGATGTTAACACCCAAACCGCTGCGCAGAAGTCAACCAAACTTCACCCAATAGTGTATTGTATGACAATCTAGTAGTTACATTTGAAAATTTTGTTCTAGGACATTTGGTTTGAGCGCAATCCTCAAACTTAGGTCAAAAAAGCCATTTAAGCCTTTTCACAGTGAGATCTATGCGATATGGCCGAGAAATGTAATTTTGATGTTAACTCCCAAACCGCTGCGCAGAAGTCAACCAAACTTCACCCATTAGTGTATTTTATCACAATCTAGTAGTTACATGTGGAAATTTGGTTCTAGGACATTTGATTTGAGCGCAATCCTCAAACTTAGGTCAAAAAAGCCATTTAAGCCTTTTCACAGTGAGATCTATGCGATATGGCCGAGAAATGTAATTTTGATGTTAACTCCCAAACCGCTGCGCAGAAGTCAACCAAACTTCACCCAATAGTGTATTGTATCACAATCTAGTAGTTACATTTAAAAAATTTTGTTCTAGGACATTTTGTTTGAACGCAATCATCAAACTTAATTAAAAAAGTCATTTAAGCCTTTTCACAGTGAGATCTATGCGATATGGCCGAGAAATGTAATTTTGATGTTAACTCCCAAATCGCTGCGCAGAAGTCAACCAAACTTCACCCATTAGTGTATTGTATCACAATCTAGTAGTTACATGTGGAAATTTGGTTATAGGACATTTGATTTGAGCGCAATCCTCAAACTTAGGTCAAAAAAGCCATTTAAGCCTTTTCACAGTGAGATCTATGCGATATGGCCGAGAAATGTAATTTTGATGTTAACTCCCAAACCGCTGCGCAGAAGTCAACCAAACTTCACCCAATAGTGTATTGTATCACAATCTAGTAGTTACATTTGAAAATTTTGTTCTAGGAAATTTTGTTTGAGCGCAATCATCAAACTTAATTAAAAAAGTCATTTAAGCCTTTTCACAGTGAGATCTATGCGATATGGCCGAGAAATGTAATTTTGATGTTAACTCCCAAACCGCTGCGCAGAAGTCAACCAAACTTCACCCATTAGTGTATTTTATCACAATCTAGTAGTTACATGTGGAAATTTGGTTCTAGGACATTTGATTTGAGCGCAATCCTCAAACTTAGGTCAAAAAAGCCATTCAAGCCTTTTCACAGTGAGATCTATGCGATATGGCCGAGAAATGTAATTTTGATGTTCACTCCCAAACCCCTGCGCAGAAGTCAACCAAACTTCACCCAATAGTGTATTGTATCACAATCTAGTAGTTACATTTGAAAATTTTGTTCTAGGAAATTTTGTTTGAGCGCAATCATCAAACTTAATTAAAAAAGTCATTTAAGCCTTTTCACAGTGAGATCTATGCGATATGGCCGAGAAATGTAATTTTGATGTTAACTCCCAAACCGCTGCGCAGAAGTCAACCAAACTTCACCCATTAGTGTATTGTATCACAATCTAGTAGTTACATTTGAAAATTTTGTTCTAGGACATTTGGTTTGAGCGCAATCCTCAAACTTAGGTCAAAAAAGCCATTTAAGCCTTTTCACAGTGAGATCTATGCGATATGGCCGAGAAATGTAATTTTGATGTTAACTCCCAAACCGCTGCGCAGAAGTCAACCAAACTTCACCCATTAGTGTATTTTATCACAATCTAGTAGTTACATGTGGAAATTTGGTTCTAGGACATTTGATTTGAGCGCAATCCTCAAACTTAGGTCAAAAAAGCCATTTAAGCCTTTTCACAGTGAGATCTATGCGATATGGCCGAGAAATGTAATTTTGATGTTAACTCCCAAACCGCTGCGCAGAAGTCAACCAAACTTCACCCAATAGTGTATTGTATCACAATCTAGTAGTTACATTTAAAAAATTTTGTTCTAGGACATTTTGTTTGAACGCAATCATCAAACTTAATTAAAAAAGTCATTTAAGCCTTTTCACAGTGAGATCTATGCGATATGGCCGAGAAATGTAATTTTGATGTTAACTCCCAAACCGCTGCGCAGAAGTCAACCAAACTTCACCCATTAGTGTATTGTATCACAATCTAGTAGTTACATGTGGAAATTTGGTTATAGGACATTTGATTTGAGCGCAATCCTCAAACTTAGGTCAAAAAAGCCATTTAAGCCTTTTCACAGTGAGATCTATGCGATATGGCCGAGAAATGTAATTTTGATGTTAACTCCCAAACCGCTGCGCAGAAGTCAACCAAACTTCACCCAATAGTGTATTGTATCACAATCTAGTAGTTACATTTGAAAATTTTGTTCTAGGAAATTTTGTTTGAGCGCAATCATCAAACTTAATTAAAAAAGTCATTTAAGCCTTTTCACAGTGAGATCTATGCGATATGGCCGAGAAATGTAATTTTGATGTTAACTCCCAAACCGCTGCGCAGAAGTCAACCAAACTTCACCCATTAGTGTATTTTATCACAATCTAGTAGTTACATGTGGAAATTTGGTTCTAGGACATTTGATTTGAGCGCAATCCTCAAACTTAGGTCAAAAAAGCCATTTAAGCCTTTTCACAGTGAGATCTATGCGATATGGCCGAGAAATGTAATTTTGATGTTCACTCCCAAACCCCTGCGCAGAAGTCAACCAAACTTCACCCAATAGTGTATTGTATCACAATCTAGTAGTTACATTTGAAAATTTTGTTCTAGGAAATTTTGTTTGAGCGCAATCATCAAACTTAATTAAAAAAGTCATTTAAGCCTTTTCACAGTGAGATCTATGCGATATGGCCGAGAAATGTAATTTTGATGTTAACTCCCAAACCGCTGCGCAGAAGTCAACCAAACTTCACCCATTAGTGTATTGTATCACAATCTAGTAGTTACAAATGGAAATTTGGTTCTAGGACATTTGATTTGAGCGCAATCCTCAAACTTAGGTCAAAAAAGCCATTTAAGCCTTTTCACAGTGAGATCTATGCGATATGGCCGAGAAATGTAATTTTGATGTTAACTCCCAAACCGCTGCGCAGAAGTCAACCAAACTTCACCCAATAGTGTATTGTATCACATTCTAGTAGTTACATTTGAAAATTTCGTTCTAGGACATTTGGTTTGAGCGCAATCCTCAAACTTAGGTCAAAAAAGCCATTTAAGCCTTTTCACAGTGAGATCTATGCGATATGGCCGAGAAATGTAATTTTGATGTTAACTCCCAAACCGCTGCGCAGAAGTCAACCAAACTTCACCCAATAGTGTATTGTATCACAATCTAGTAGTTACATTTGAAAATTTTGTTCTAGAAAATTTTGTTTGAGCGCAATCATCAAACTTAATTAAAAAAGTCATTTAAGCCTTTTCACAGTGAGATCTGTGCGATATGGCCGAGAAATGTAATTTTGATGTTAACTCCCAAACCGCTGCGCAGAAGTTAACCAAACTTCACCCATTAGTGTATTTTATCACAATCTAGTAGTTACATGTGGAAATTTGGTTCTAGGACATTTGATTTGAGCGCAATCCTCAAACTTAGGTCAAAAAAGCCATTTAAGCCTTTTCACAGTGAGATCTATGCGATATGGCCGAGAAATGTAATTTTGATGTTAACTCCCAAACCGCTGCGCAGAAGTCAACCAAACTTCACCCAATAGTGTATTGTATCACATTCTAGTAGTTACATTTGAAAATTTCGTTCTAGGACATTTGGTTTGAGCGCAATCCTCAAACTTAGGTCAAAAAAGCCATTTAAGCCTTTTCACAGTGAGATCTATGCGATATGGCCGAGAAATGTAATTTTGATGTTAACTCCCAAACCGCTGCGCAGAAGTCAACCAAACTTCACCCAATAGTGTATTGTATCACAATCTAGTAGTTACATTTGAAAATTTTGTTCTAGGAAATTTTGTTTGAGCGCAATCATCAAACTTAGGTCAAAAAAGCCATTTAAGCCTTTTCACAGTGAGATCTATGCGATATGGCCGAGAAATGTAATTTTGATGTTAACTCCCAAACCGCTGCGCAGAAGTCAACCAAACTTCACCCAATAGTGTATTGTATCACAATCTAGTAGTTACATTTAAAAATTTTGTTCTAGGACATTTTGTTTGAACGCAATCATCAAACTTAATTAAAAAAGTCATTTAAGCCTTTTCACAGTGAGATCTATGCGATATGGCCGAGAAATGTAATTTTGATGTTAACTCCCAAACCGCTGCGCAGAAGTCAACCAAACTTCACCCATTAGTGTATTGTATCACAATCTAGTAGTTACATGTAGAAATTTTGTTCTAGGACATTTGGTTTGAGCGCAATCCTCAAACTTAGGTCAAAAAAGCCATTTAAGCCTTTTCACAGTGAGATCTATGCGATATGGCCGAGAAATGTAATTTTGATGTTAACTCCCAAACCGCTGCGCAGAAGTCAACCAAACTTCACCCAATAGTGTATTGTATCACAATCTAGTAGTTACATTTGAAAATTTTGTTCTAGGAAATTTTGTTTGAGCGCAATCATCAAACTTAATTAAAAAAGTCATTTAAGCCTTTTCACAGTGAGATCTATGCGATATGGCCGAGAAATGTAATTTTGATGTTAACTCCCAAACCGCTGCGCAGAAGTCAACCAAACTTCACCCAATAGTGTATTGTATCACAATCTAGTAGTTACATTTGAAAATTTTGTTCTAGGACATTTTGTTTGAACGCAATCATCAAACTTAATTAAAAAAGTCATTTAAGCCTTTTCACAGTGAGATCTATGCGATATGGCCGAGAAATGTAATTTTGATGTTAACTCCCAAACCGCTGCGCAGAAGTCAACCAAACTTCACCCAATAGTGTATTGTATCACAATCTAGTAGTTACATTTGAAAATTTTGTTCTAGGACATTTTGTTTGAGCGCAATCCTCAAACTTAGGTCAAAAAAGCCATTTAAGCCTTTTCACAGTGAGATCTATGCGATATGGCCGAGAAATGTAATTTTGATGTTAACTCCCAAACCGCTGCGCAGAAGTCAACCAAACTTCACCCAATAGTGTATTGTATCACAATCTAGTAGTTACATTTGAAAATTTTGTTCTAGGACATTTTGTTTGAACGCAATCATCAAACTTAATTAAAAAAGTCATTTAAGCCTTTTCACAGTGAGATCTATGCGATATGGCCGAGAAATGTAATTTTGATGTTAACTCCCAAACCGCTGCGCAGAAGTCAACCAAACTTCACCCAATAGTGTATTGTATCACAATCTAGTAGTAACATTTGAAAATTTTGTTCTAGGACATTTTGTTTGAACGCAATCATCAAACTTAATTAAAAAAGTCATTTAAGCCTTTTCACAGTGAGATCTATGCGATATGGCCGAGAAATGTAATTTTGATGTTAACTCCCAAACCGCTGCGCAGAAGTCAACCAAACTTCACCCAATAGTGTATTGTATCACAATCTAGTAGTTACATTTGAAAATTTTGTTCTAGGAAATTTTGTTTGAGCGCAATCATCAAACTTAATTAAAAAAGTCATTTAAGCCTTTTCACAGTGAGATCTATGCGATATGGCCGAGAAATGTAATTTTGATGTTAACTCCCAAACCGCTGCGCAGAAGTCAACCAAACTTCACCCATTAGTGTATTTTATCACAATCTAGTAGTTACATGTGGAAATTTGGTTCTAGGACATTTGATTTGAGCGCAATCCTCAAACTTAGGTCAAAAAAGCCATTTAAGCCTTTTCACAGTGAGATCTATGCGATATGGCCGAGAAATGTAATTTTGATGTTCACTCCCAAACCGCTGCGCAGAAGTCAACCAAACTTCACCCAATAGTGTATTGTATCACAATCTAGTAGTTACATTTGAAAATTTTGTTCTAGGAAATTTTGTTTGAGCGCAATCATCAAACTTAATTAAAAAAGTCATTTAAGCCTTTTCACAGTGAGATCTATGCGATATGGCCGAGAAATGTAATTTTGATGTTAACTCCCAAACCGCTGCGCAGAAGTCAACCAAACTTCACCCATTAGTGTATTTTATCACAATCTAGTAGTTACATGTGGAAATTTGGTTCTAGGACATTTGATTTGAGCGCAATCCTCAAACTTAGGTCAAAAAAGCCATTTAAGCCTTTTCACAGTGAGATCTATGCGATATGGCCGAGAAATGTAATTTTGATGTTAACTCCCAAACCGCTGCGCAGAAGTCAACCAAACTTCACCCAATAGTGTATTGTATCACATTCTAGTAGTTACATTTGAAAATTTCGTTCTAGGACATTTGGTTTGAGCGCAATCCTCAAACTTAGGTCAAAAAAGCCATTTAAGCCTTTTCACAGTGAGATCTATGCGATATGGCCGAGAAATGTAATTTTGATGATAACTCCCAAACCGCTGCGCAGAAGTCAACCAAACTTCACCCAATAGTGTATTGTATCACAATCTAGTAGTTACATTTGAAAATTTTGTTCTAGGACATTTTGTTTGAACGCAATCATCAAACTTAATTAAAAAAGTCATTTAAGCCTTTTCACAGTGAGATCTATGCGATATGGCCGAGAAATGTAATTTTGATGTTAACTCCCAAACCGCTGCGCAGAAGTCAACCAAACTTCACCCAATAGTGTATTGTATCACAATCTAGTAGTTACATTTGAAAATTTTGTTCTAGGACATTTTGTTTGAGCGCAATCCTCAAACTTAGGTCAAAAAAGCCATTAAAGCCTTTTCACAGTGAGATCTATGCGATATGGCCGAGAAATGTAATTTTGATGTTAACTCCCAAACCGCTGCGCAGAAGTCAACCAAACTTCACCCAATAGTGTATTGTATCACAATCTAGTAGTTACATTTGAAAATTTTGTTCTAGGACATTTTGTTTGAGCGCAATCCTCAAACTTAGGTCAAAAAAGCCATTTAAGCCTTTTCACAGTGAGATCTATGCGATATGGCCGAGGAATGTAATTTTGATGTTAACTCCCAAACCGCTGCGCAGAAGTCAACCAAACTTCACCCAATAGTGTATTGTATCACAATCTAGTAGTTACATTTGAAAATTTTGTTCTAGGACATTTTGTTTGAACGCAATCATCAAACTTAATTAAAAAAGTCATTTAAGCCTTTTCACAGTGAGATCTATGCGATGTGGCCGAGAAATGTAATTTTGATGTTAACTCCCAAACCGCTGCGCAGAAGTCAACCAAACTTCACCCAATAGTGTATTGTATCACAATCTAGTAGTTACATTTGAAAATTTTGTTCTAGGACATTTTGTTTGAAAGCAATCATCAAACTTAATTAAAAAAGTCATTTAAGCCTTTTCACAGTGAGATCTATGCGATATGGCCGAGAAATGTAATTTTGATGTTAACTCCCAAACCGCTGCGCAGAAGTCAACCAAACTTCACCCAATAGTGTATTGTATCACAATCTAGTAGTTACATTTGAAAATTTTGTTCTAGGACATTTTGTTTGAGCGCAATCCTCAAACTTAGGTCAAAAAAGCCATTTAAGCCTTTTCACAGTGAGATCTATGCGATATGGCCGAGAAATGTAATTTTGATGTTAACTCCCAAACCGCTGCGCAGAAGTCAACCAAACTTCACCCAATAGTGCATTGTATCACAATCTAGTAGTTACATTTGAAAATTTTGTTCTAGGACATTTTGTTTGAACGCAATCATCAAACTTAATTAAAAAAGTCATTTAAGCCTTTTCACAGTGAGATCTATGCGATATGGCCGAGAAATGTAATTTTGATGTTAACTCCCAAACCGCTGCGCAGAAGTCAACCAAACTTCACCCATTAGTGTATTGTATCACAATCTAGTAGTTACATGTGGAAATTTGGTTATAGGACATTTGATTTGAGCGCAATTCTCAAACTTAGGTCAAAAAAGCCATTTAAGCCTTTTCACAGTGAGATCTATGCGATATGGCCGAAAAATGTAATATTGATGTTAACTCCCAAACCGCTGCGCAGAAGTCAACCAAACTTCACCCAATAGTGTATTGTATCACAATCTAGTAGTTACATTTGAAAATTTTGTTCTAGGAAATTTTGTTTGAGCGCAATCATCAAACTTAATTAAAAAAGTCATTTAAGCCTTTTCACAGTGAGATCTATGCGATATGGCCGAGAAATGTAATTTTGATGTTAACTCCCAAACCGCTGCGCAGAAGTCAACCAAACTTCACCCATTAGTGTATTTTATCACAATCTAGTAGTTACATGTGGAAATTTGGTTATAGGACATTTGATTTGAGCGCAATCCTCAAACTTAGGTCAAAAAAGCCATTTAAGCCTTTTCACAGTGAGATCTATGCGATATGGCCGAGAAATGTAATTTTGATGTTCACTCCCAAACCGCTGCGCAGAAGTCAACCAAACTTCACCCAATAGTGTATTGTATCACAATCTAGTAGTTACATTTGAAAATTTTGTTCTAGGAAATTTTGTTTGAGCGCAATCATCAAACTTAATTAAAAAAGTCATTTAAGCCTTTTCACAGTGAGATCTATGCGATATGGCCGAGAAATGTAATTTTGATGTTAACTCCCAAACCGCTGCGCAGAAGTCAACCAAACTTCACCCATTAGTGTATTTTATCACAATCTAGTAGTTACATGTGGAAATTTGGTTCTAGGACATTTGATTTGAGCGCAATCCTCAAACTTAGGTCAAAAAAGCCATTTAAGCCTTTTCACAGTGAGATCTATGCGATATGGCCGAGAAATGTAATTTTGATGTTAACTCCCAAACCGCTGCGCAGAAGTCAACCAAACTTCACCCAATAGTGTATTGTATCACAATCTAGTAGTTACATTTGAAAATTTTGTTCTAGGAAATTTTGTTTGAGCGCAATCATCAAACTTAGGTCAAAAAAGCCATTTAAGCCTTTTCACAGTGAGATCTATGCGATATGGCCGAGAAATGTAATTTTGATGTTAACTCCCAAACCGCTGCGCAGAAGTCAACCAAACTTCACCCAATAGTGTATTGTATCACAATCTAGTAGTTACATTTAAAAATTTTGTTCTAGGACATTTTGTTTGAACGCAATCATCAAACTTAATTAAAAAAGTCATTTAAGCCTTTTCACAGTGAGATCTATGCGATATGGCCGAGAAATGTAATTTTGATGTTAACTCCCAAACCGCTGCGCAGAAGTCAACCAAACTTCACCCATTAGTGTATTGTATCACAATCTAGTAGTTACATGTAGAAATTTTGTTCTAGGACATTTGGTTTGAGCGCAATCCTCAAACTTAGGTCAAAAAAGCCATTTAAGCCTTTTCACAGTGAGATCTATGCGATATGGCCGAGAAATGTAATTTTGATGTTAACTCCCAAACCGCTGCGCAGAAGTCAACCAAACTTCACCCAATAGTGTATTGTATCACAATCTAGTAGTTACATTTGAAAATTTTGTTCTAGGAAATTTTGTTTGAGCGCAATCATCAAACTTAATTAAAAAAGTCATTTAAGCCTTTTCACAGTGAGATCTATGCGATATGGCCGAGAAATGTAATTTTGATGTTAACTCCCAAACCGCTGCGCAGAAGTCAACCAAACTTCACCCAATAGTGTATTGTATCACAATCTAGTAGTTACATTTGAAAATTTTGTTCTAGGACATTTTGTTTGAACGCAATCATCAAACTTAATTAAAAAAGTCATTTAAGCCTTTTCACAGTGAGATCTATGCGATATGGCCGAGAAATGTAATTTTGATGTTAACTCCCAAACCGCTGCGCAGAAGTCAACCAAACTTCACCCAATAGTGTATTGTATCACAATCTAGTAGTTACATTTGAAAATTTTGTTCTAGGACATTTTGTTTGAGCGCAATCCTCAAACTTAGGTCAAAAAAGCCATTTAAGCCTTTTCACAGTGAGATCTATGCGATATGGCCGAGAAATGTAATTTTGATGTTAACTCCCAAACCGCTGCGCAGAAGTCAACCAAACTTCACCCAATAGTGTATTGTATCACAATCTAGTAGTTACATTTGAAAATTTTGTTCTAGGACATTTTGTTTGAACGCAATCATCAAACTTAATTAAAAAAGTCATTTAAGCCTTTTCACAGTGAGATCTATGCGATATGGCCGAGAAATGTAATTTTGATGTTAACTCCCAAACCGCTGCGCAGAAGTCAACCAAACTTCACCCAATAGTGTATTGTATCACAATCTAGTAGTAACATTTGAAAATTTTGTTCTAGGACATTTTGTTTGAACGCAATCATCAAACTTAATTAAAAAAGTCATTTAAGCCTTTTCACAGTGAGATCTATGCGATATGGCCGAGAAATGTAATTTTGATGTTAACTCCCAAACCGCTGCGCAGAAGTCAACCAAACTTCACCCAATAGTGTATTGTATCACAATCTAGTAGTTACATTTGAAAATTTTGTTCTAGGAAATTTTGTTTGAGCGCAATCATCAAACTTAATTAAAAAAGTCATTTAAGCCTTTTCACAGTGAGATCTATGCGATATGGCCGAGAAATGTAATTTTGATGTTAACTCCCAAACCGCTGCGCAGAAGTCAACCAAACTTCACCCATTAGTGTATTTTATCACAATCTAGTAGTTACATGTGGAAATTTGGTTCTAGGACATTTGATTTGAGCGCAATCCTCAAACTTAGGTCAAAAAAGCCATTTAAGCCTTTTCACAGTGAGATCTATGCGATATGGCCGAGAAATGTAATTTTGATGTTCACTCCCAAACCGCTGCGCAGAAGTCAACCAAACTTCACCCAATAGTGTATTGTATCACAATCTAGTAGTTACATTTGAAAATTTTGTTCTAGGAAATTTTGTTTGAGCGCAATCATCAAACTTAATTAAAAAAGTCATTTAAGCCTTTTCACAGTGAGATCTATGCGATATGGCCGAGAAATGTAATTTTGATGTTAACTCCCAAACCGCTGCGCAGAAGTCAACCAAACTTCACCCATTAGTGTATTTTATCACAATCTAGTAGTTACATGTGGAAATTTGGTTCTAGGACATTTGATTTGAGCGCAATCCTCAAACTTAGGTCAAAAAAGCCATTTAAGCCTTTTCACAGTGAGATCTATGCGATATGGCCGAGAAATGTAATTTTGATGTTAACTCCCAAACCGCTGCGCAGAAATCAACCAAACTTCACCCATTAGTGTATTGTATCACATTCTAGTAGTTACATTTGAAAATTTCGTTCTAGGACATTTGGTTTGAGCGCAATCCTCAAACTTAGGTCAAAAAAGCCATTTAAGCCTTTTCACAGTGAGATCTATGCGATATGGCCGAGAAATGTAATTTTGATGATAACTCCCAAACCGCTGCGCAGAAGTCAACCAAACTTCACCCAATAGTGTATTGTATCACAATCTAGTAGTTACATTTGAAAATTTTGTTCTAGGACATTTTGTTTGAACGCAATCATCAAACTTAATTAAAAAAGTCATTTAAGCCTTTTCACAGTGAGATCTATGCGATATGGCCGAGAAATGTAATTTTGATGTTAACTCCCAAACCGCTGCGCAGAAGTCAACCAAACTTCACCCAATAGTGTATTGTATCACAATCTAGTAGTTACATTTGAAAATTTTGTTCTAGGACATTTTGTTTGAGCGCAATCCTCAAACTTAGGTCAAAAAAGCCATTAAAGCCTTTTCACAGTGAGATCTATGCGATATGGCCGAGAAATGTAATATTGATGTTAACTCCCAAACCGCTGCGCAGAAGTCAACCAAACTTCACCCAATAGTGTATTGTATCACAATCTAGTAGTTACATTTGAAAATTTTGTTCTAGGAAATTTTGTTTGAGCGCAATCATCAAACTTAATTAAAAAAGTCATTTAAGCCTTTTCACAGTGAGATCTATGCGATATGGCCGAGAAATGTAATTTTGATGTTAACTCCCAAACCGCTGCGCAGAAGTCAACCAAACTTCACCCATTAGTGTATTTTATCACAATCTAGTAGTTACATGTGGAAATTTGGTTCTAGGACATTTGATTTGAGCGCAATCCTCAAACTTAGGTCAAAAAAGCCATTTAAGCCTTTTCACAGTGAGATCTATGCGATATGGCCGAGAAATGTAATTTTGATGTTCACTCCCAAACCGCTGCGCAGAAGTCAACCAAACTTCACCCAATAGTGTATTGTATCACAATCTAGTAGTTACATTTGAAAATTTTGTTCTAGGAAATTTTGTTTGAGCGCAATCATCAAACTTAATTAAAAAAGTCATTTAAGCCTTTTCACAGTGAGATCTATGCGATATGGCCGAGAAATGTAATTTTGATGTTAACTCCCAAACCGCTGCGCAGAAGTCAACCAAACTTCACCCATTAGTGTATTTTATCACAATCTAGTAGTTACATGTGGAAATTTGGTTCTAGGACATTTGATTTGAGCGCAATCCTCAAACTTAGGTCAAAAAAGCCATTTAAGCCTTTTCACAGTGAGATCTATGCGATATGGCCGAGAAATGTAATTTTGATGTTAACTCCCAAACCGCTGCGCAGAAGTCAACCAAACTTCACCCAATAGTGTATTGTATCACATTCTAGTAGTTACATTTGAAAATTTCGTTCTAGGACATTTGGTTTGAGCGCAATCCTCAAACTTAGGTCAAAAAAGCCATTTAAGCCTTTTCACAGTGAGATCTATGCGATATGGCCGAGAAATGTAATTTTGATGATAACTCCCAAACCGCTGCGCAGAAGTCAACCAAACTTCACCCAATAGTGTATTGTATCACAATCTAGTAGTTACATTTGAAAATTTTGTTCTAGGACATTTTGTTTGAACGCAATCATCAAACTTAATTAAAAAAGTCATTTAAGCCTTTTCACAGTGAGATCTATGCGATATGGCCGAGAAATGTAATTTTGATGTTAACTCCCAAACCGCTGCGCAGAAGTCAACCAAACTTCACCCAATAGTGTATTGTATCACAATCTAGTAGTTACATTTGAAAATTTTGTTCTAGGACATTTGGTTTGAGCGCAATCCTCAAACTTAGGTCAAAAAAGCCATTTAAGCCTTTTCACAGTGAGATCTATGCGATATGGCCGAGAAATGTAATTTTGATGTTAACTCCCAAACCGCTGCGCAGAAGTCAACCAAACTTCACCCAATAGTGTATTGTATCACATTCTAGTAGTTACATTTGAAAATTTCGTTCTAGGACATTTGGTTTGAGCGCAATCCTCAAACTTAGGTCAAAAAAGCCATTTAAGCCTTTTCACAGTGAGATCTATGCGATATGGCCGAGAAATGTAATTTTGATGTTAACTCCCAAACCGCTGCGCAGAAGTCAACCAAACTTCACCCAATAGTGTATTGTATCACAATCTAGTAGTTACATTTGAAAATTTTGTTCTAGGAAATTTTGTTTGAGCGCAATCATCAAACTTAGGTCAAAAAAGCCATTTAAGCCTTTTCACAGTGAGATCTATGCGATATGGCCGAGAAATGTAATTTTGATGTTAACTCCCAAACCGCTGCGCAGAAGTCAACCAAACTTCACCCAATAGTGTATTGTATCACAATCTAGTAGTTACATTTAAAAATTTTGTTCTAGGACATTTTGTTTGAACGCATTCATCAAACTTAATTAAAAAAGTCATTTAAGCCTTTTCACAGTGAGATCTATGCGATATGGCCGAGAAATGTAATTTTGATGTTAACTCCCAAACCGCTGCGCAGAAGTCAACCAAACTTCACCCATTAGTGTATTGTATCACAATCTAGTAGTTACATGTGGAAATTTGGTTATAGGACATTTGATTTGAGCGCAATCCTCAAACTTAGGTCAAAAAAGCCATTTAAGCCTTTTCACAGTGAGATCTATGCGATATGGCCGAGAAATGTAATTTTGATGTTAACTCCCAAACCGCTGCGCAGAAGTCAACCAAACTTCACCCAATAGTGTATTGTATCACAATCTAGTAGTTACATTTGAAAATTTTGTTCTAGGAAATTTTGTTTGAGCGCAATCATCAAACTTAATTAAAAAAGTCATTTAAGCCTTTTCACAGTGAGATCTATGCGATATGGCCGAGAAATGTAATTTTGATGTTAACTCCCAAACCGCTGCGCAGAAGTCAACCAAACTTCACCCATTAGTGTATTTTATCACAATCTAGTAGTTACATGTGGAAATATGGTTCTAGGACATTTGATTTGAGCGCAATCCTCAAACTTAGGTCAAAAAAGCCATTTAAGCCTTTTCACAGTGAGATCTATGCGATATGGCCGAGAAATGTAATTTTGATGTTAACTCCCAAACCGCTGCGCAGAAGTCAACCAAACTTCACCCAATAGTGTATTGTATCACATTCTAGTAGTTACATTTGAAAATTTCGTTCTAGGACATTTGGTTTGAGCGCAATCCTCAAACTTAGGTCAAAAAAGCCATTTAAGCCTTTTCACAGTGAGATCTATGCGATATGGCCGAGAAATGTAATTTTGATGTTAACTCCCAAACCGCTGCGCAGAAGTCAACCAAACTTCACCCAATAGTGTATTGTATCACAATCTAGTAGTTACATTTGAAAATTTTGTTCTAGGACATTTTGTTTGAACGCAATCATCAAACTTAATTAAAAAAGTCATTTAAGCCTTTTCACAGTGAGATCTATGCGATATGGCCGAGAAATGTAATTTTGATGTTAACTCCCAAACCGCTGCGCAGAAGTCAACCAAACTTCACCCAATAGTGTATTGTATCACAATCTAGTAGTTACATTTGAAAATTTTGTTCTAGGACATTTTGTTTGAGCGCAATCCTCAAACTTAGGTCAAAAAAGCCATTTAAGCCTTTTCACAGTGAGATCTATGCGATATGGCCGAGGAATGTAATTTTGATGTTAACTCCCAAACCGCTGCGCAGAAGTCAACCAAACTTCACCCAATAGTGTATTGTATCACAATCTAGTAGTTACATTTGAAAATTTTGTTCTAGGACATTTTGTTTGAACGCAATCATCAAACTTAATTAAAAAAGTCATTTAAGCCTTTTCACAGTGAGATCTATGCGATGTGGCCGAGAAATGTAATTTTGATGTTAACTCCCAAACCGCTGCGCAGAAGTCAACCAAACTTCACCCAATAGTGTATTGTATCACAATCTAGTAGTTACATTTGAAAATTTTGTTCTAGGACATTTTGTTTGAAAGCAATCATCAAACTTAATTAAAAAAGTCATTTAAGCCTTTTCACAGTGAGATCTATGCGATATGGCCGAGAAATGTAATTTTGATGTTAACTCCCAAACCGCTGCGCAGAAGTCAACCAAACTTCACCCAATAGTGTATTGTATCACAATCTAGTAGTTACATTTGAAAATTTTGTTCTAGGACATTTTGTTTGAGCGCAATCCTCAAACTTAGGTCAAAAAAGCCATTTAAGCCTTTTCACAGTGAGATCTATGCGATATGGCCGAGAAATGTAATTTTGATGTTAACTCCCAAACCGCTGCGCAGAAGTCAACCAAACTTCACCCAATAGTGTATTGTATCACAATCTAGTAGTTACATTTGAAAATTTTGTTCTAGGACATTTTGTTTGAACGCAATCATCAAACTTAATTAAAAAAGTCATTTAAGCCTTTTCACAGTGAGATCTATGCGATATGGCCGAGAAATGTAATTTTGATGTTAACTCCCAAACCGCTGCGCAGAAGTCAACCAAACTTCACCCAATAGTGTATTGTATCACAATCTAGTAGTTACATTTGAAAATTTTGTTCTAGGAAATTTTGTTTGAGCGCAATCATCAAACTTAATTAAAAAAGTCATTTAAGCCTTTTCACAGTGAGATCTATGCGATATGGCCGAGAAATGTAATTTTGATGTTAACTCCCAAACCGCTGCGCAGAAGTCAACCAAACTTCACCCATTAGTGTATTTTATCACAATCTAGTAGTTACATGTGGAAATTTGGTTCTAGGACATTTGATTTGAGCGCAATCCTCAAACTTAGGTCAAAAAAGCCATTTAAGCCTTTTCACAGTGAGATCTATGCGATATGGCCGAGAAATGTAATTTTGATGTTAACTCCCAAACCGCTGCGCAGAAGTCAACCAAACTTCACCCAATAGTGTATTGTATCACAATCTAGTAGTTACATTTAAAAATTTTGTTCTAGGACATTTTGTTTGAACGCAATCATCAAACTTAATTAAAAAAGTCATTTAAGCCTTTTCACAGTGAGATCTATGCGATATGGCCGAGAAATGTAATTTTGATGTTAACTCCCAAACCGCTGCGCAGAAGTCAACCAAACTTCACCCATTAGTGTATTGTATCACAATCTAGTAGTTACATGTGGAAATTTGGTTATAGGACATTTGATTTGAGCGCAATTCTCAAACTTAGGTCAAAAAAGCCATTTAAGCCTTTTCACAGTGAGATCTATGCGATATGGCCGAAAAATGTAATATTGATGTTAACTCCCAAACCGCTGCGCAGAAGTCAACCAAACTTCACCCAATAGTGTATTGTATAACAATCTAGTAGTTACATTTGAAAATTTTGTTCTAGGAAATTTTGTTTGAGCGCAATCATCAAACTTAATTAAAAAAGTCATTTAAGCCTTTTCACAGTGAGATCTATGCGATATGGCCGAGAAATGTAATTTTGATGTTAACTCCCAAACCGCTGCGCAGAAGTCAACCAAACTTCACCCATTAGTGTATTTTATCACAATCTAGTAGTTACATGTGGAAATTTGGTTCTAGGACATTTGATTTGAGCGCAATCCTCAAACTTAGGTCAAAAAAGCCATTTAAGCCTTTTCACAGTGAGATCTATGCGATATGGCCGAGAAATGTAATTTTGATGTTCACTCCCAAACCGCTGCGCAGAAGTCAACCAAACTTCACCCAATAGTGTATTGTATCACAATCTAGTAGTTACATTTGAAAATTTTGTTCTAGGAAATTTTGTTTGAGCGCAATCATCAAACTTAATTAAAAAAGTCATTTAAGCCTTTTCACAGTGAGATCTATGCGATATGGCCGAGAAATGTAATTTTGATGTTAACTCCCAAACCGCTGCGCAGAAGTCAACCAAACTTCACCCATTAGTGTATTTTATCACAATCTAGTAGTTACATGTGGAAATTTGGTTCTAGGACATTTGATTTGAGCGCAATCCTCAAACTTAGGTCAAAAAAGCCATTTAAGCCTTTTCACAGTGAGATCTATGCGATATGGCCGAGAAATGTAATTTTGATGTTAACTCCCAAACCGCTGCGCAGAAGTCAACCAAACTTCACCCAATAGTGTATTGTATCACATTCTAGTAGTTACATTTGAAAATTTCGTTCTAGGACATTTGGTTTGAGCGCAATCCTCAAACTTAGGTCAAAAAAGCCATTTAAGCCTTTTCACAGTGAGATCTATGCGATATGGCCGAGAAATGTAATTTTGATGATAACTCCCAAACCGCTGCGCAGAAGTCAACCAAACTTCACCCAATAGTGTATTGTATCACAATCTAGTAGTTACATTTGAAAATTTTGTTCTAGGACATTTTGTTTGAACGCAATCATCAAACTTAATTAAAAAAGTCATTTAAGCCTTTTCACAGTGAGATCTATGCGATATGGCCGAGAAATGTAATTTTGATGTTAACTCCCAAACCGCTGCGCAGAAGTCAACCAAACTTCACCCAATAGTGTATTGTATCACAATCTAGTAGTTACATTTGAAAATTTTGTTCTAGGACATTTTGTTTGAGCGCAATCCTCAAACTTAGGTCAAAAAAGCCATTAAAGCCTTTTCACAGTGAGATCTATGCGATATGGCCGAGAAATGTAATTTTGATGTTAACTCCCAAACCGCTGCGCAGAAGTCAACCAAACTTCACCCAATAGTGTATTGTATCACATTCTAGTAGTTACATTTGAAAATTTCGTTCTAGGACATTTGGTTTGAGCGCAGTTATTAAACTTAGGTCAAAAAAGCCATTTAAGCCTTTTCACAGTGAGATCTATGCGATATGGCCGAGAAATGTAATTTTGATGTTAACTCCCAAACCGCTGCGCAGAAGTAAACCAAACTTCACCCATTAGTGTATTGTATCACAATCTAGTAGTTACATGTGGAAATTTGGTTCTAGGACATTTGATTTTAGCGCAATCCTCAAACTTAGGTCAAAAAAGCCATTTAAGCCTTTTCACAGTGAGATCTATGCGATATGGCCGAGAAATGTAATTTTGATGTTAACTCCCAAACCGCTGCGCAGAAGTCAACCAAACTTCACCCAATAGTGTATTGTATCACAATCTAGTAGTTACATTTGAAAATTTTGTTCTAGGAAATTTTGTTTGAGCGCAATCATCAAACTTAATTAAAAAAGTCATTTAAGCCTTTTCACAGTGAGATCTATGCGATATGGCCGAGAAATGTAATTTTGATGTTAACTCCCAAACCGCTGCGCAGAAGTCAACCAAACTTCACCCAATAGTGTATTGTATCACAATCTAGTAGTTACATTTGAAAATTTTGTTCTAGGACATTTTGTTTGAACGCAATCATCAAACTTAATTAAAAAAGTCATTTAAGCCTTTTCACAGTGAGATCTATGCGATATGGCCGAGAAATGTAATTTTGATGTTAACTCCCAAACCGCTGCGCAGAAGTCAACCAAACTTCACCCAATAGTGTATTGTATCACAATCTAGTAGTTACATTTGAAAATTTTGTTCTAGGACATTTTGTTTGAGCGCAATCCTCAAACTTAGGTCAAAAAAGCCATTTAAGCCTTTTCACAGTGAGATCTATGCGATATGGCCGAGGAATGTAATTTTGATGTTAACTCCCAAACCGCTGCGCAGAAGTCAACCAAACTTCACCCAATAGTGTATTGTATCACAATCTAGTAGTTACATTTGAAAATTTTGTTCTAGGACATTTTGTTTGAACGCAATCATCAAACTTAATTAAAAAAGTCATTTAAGCCTTTTCACAGTGAGATCTATGCGATGTGGCCGAGAAATGTAATTTTGATGTTAACTCCCAAACCGCTGCGCAGAAGTCAACCAAACTTCACCCAATAGTGTATTGTATCACAATCTAGTAGTTACATTTGAAAATTTTGTTCTAGGACATTTTGTTTGAAAGCAATCATCAAACTTAATTAAAAAAGTCATTTAAGCCTTTTCACAGTGAGATCTATGCGATATGGCCGAGAAATGTAATTTTGATGTTAACTCCCAAACCGCTGCGCAGAAGTCAACCAAACTTCACCCAATAGTGTATTGTATCACAATCTAGTAGTTACATTTGAAAATTTTGTTCTAGGACATTTTGTTTGAGCGCAATCCTCAAACTTAGGTCAAAAAAGCCATTTAAGCCTTTTCACAGTGAGATCTATGCGATATGGCCGAGAAATGTAATTTTGATGTTAACTCCCAAACCGCTGCGCAGAAGTCAACCAAACTTCACCCAATAGTGTATTGTATCACAATCTAGTAGTTACATTTGAAAATTTTGTTCTAGGACATTTTGTTTGAACGCAATCATCAAACTTAATTAAAAAAGTCATTTAAGCCTTTTCACAGTGAGATCTATGCGATATGGCCGAGAAATGTAATTTTGATGTTAACTCCCAAACCGCTGCGCAGAAGTCAACCAAACTTCACCCAATAGTGTATTGTATCACAATCTAGTAGTTACATTTGAAAATTTTGTTCTAGGAAATTTTGTTTGAGCGCAATCATCAAACTTAATTAAAAAAGTCATTTAAGCCTTTTCACAGTGAGATCTATGCGATATGGCCGAGAAATGTAATTTTGATGTTAACTCCCAAACCGCTGCGCAGAAGTCAACCAAACTTCACCCATTAGTGTATTTTATCACAATCTAGTAGTTACATGTGGAAATTTGGTTCTAGGACATTTGATTTGAGCGCAATCCTCAAACTTAGGTCAAAAAAGCCATTTAAGCCTTTTCACAGTGAGATCTATGCGATATGGCCGAGAAATGTAATTTTGATGTTAACTCCCAAACCGCTGCGCAGAAGTCAACCAAACTTCACCCAATAGTGTATTGTATCACAATCTAGTAGTTACATTTAAAAATTTTGTTCTAGGACATTTTGTTTGAACGCAATCATCAAACTTAATTAAAAAAGTCATTTAAGCCTTTTCACAGTGAGATCTATGCGATATGGCCGAGAAATGTAATTTTGATGTTAACTCCCAAACCGCTGCGCAGAAGTCAACCAAACTTCACCCATTAGTGTATTGTATCACAATCTAGTAGTTACATGTGGAAATTTGGTTTTAGGACATTTGATTTGAGCGCAATCCTCAAACTTATGTCAAAAAAGCCATTTAAGCCTTTTCACAGTGAGATCTATGCGATATGGCCGAAAAATGTAATATTGATGTTAACTCCCAAACCGCTGCGCAGAAGTCAACCAAACTTCACCCAATAGTGTATTGTATCACAATCTAGTAGTTACATTTGAAAATTTTGTTCTAGGAAATTTTGTTTGAGCGCAATCATCAAACTTAATTAAAAAAGTCATTTAAGCCTTTTCACAGTGAGATCTATGCGATATGGCCGAGAAATGTAATTTTGATGTTAACTCCCAAACCGCTGCGCAGAAGTCAACCAAACTTCACCCATTAGTGTATTTTATCACAATCTAGTAGTTACATGTGGAAATTTGGTTCTAGGACATTTGATTTGAGCGCAATCCTCAAACTTAGGTCAAAAAAGCCATTTAAGCCTTTTCACAGTGAGATCTATGCGATATGGCCGAGAAATGTAATTTTGATGTTCACTCCCAAACCGCTGCGCAGAAGTCAACCAAACTTCACCCAATAGTGTATTGTATCACAATCTAGTAGTTACATTTGAAAATTTTGTTCTAGGAAATTTTGTTTGAGCGCAATCATCAAACTTAATTAAAAAAGTCATTTAAGCCTTTTCACAGTGAGATCTATGCGATATGGCCGAGAAATGTAATTTTGATGTTAACTCCCAAACCGCTGCGCAGAAGTCAACCAAACTTCACCCATTAGTGTATTTTATCACAATCTAGTAGTTACATGTGGAAATTTGGTTCTAGGACATTTGATTTGAGCGCAATCCTCAAACTTAGGTCAAAAAAGCCATTTAAGCCTTTTCACAGTGAGATCTATGCGATATGGCCGAGAAATGTAATTTTGATGTTAACTCCCAAACCGCTGCGCAGAAGTCAACCAAACTTCACCCAATAGTGTATTGTATCACAATCTAGTAGTTACATTTGAAAATTTTGTTCTAGGAAATTTTGTTTGAGCGCAATCATCAAACTTAATTAAAAAAGTCATTTAAGCCTTTTCACAGTGAGATCTATGCGATATGGCCGAGAAATGTAATTTTGATGTTAACTCCCAAACCGCTGCGCAGAAGTCAACCAAACTTCACCCAATAGTGTATTGTATCACAATCTAGTAGTTACATTTGAAAATTTTGTTCTAGGACATTTTGTTTGAACGCAATCATCAAACTTAATTAAAAAAGTCATTTAAGCCTTTTCACAGTGAGATCTATGCGATATGGCCGAGAAATGTAATTTTGATGTTAACTCCCAAACCGCTGCGCAGAAGTCAACCAAACTTCACCCAATAGTGTATTGTATCACAATCTAGTAGTTACATTTGAAAATTTTGTTCTAGGACATTTTGTTTGAGCGCAATCCTCAAACTTAGGTCAAAAAAGCCATTTAAGCCTTTTCACAGTGAGATCTATGCGATATGGCCGAGGAATGTAATTTTGATGTTAACTCCCAAACCGCTGCGCAGAAGTCAACCAAACTTCACCCAATAGTGTATTGTATCACAATCTAGTAGTTACATTTGAAAATTTTGTTCTAGGACATTTTGTTTGAACGCAATCATCAAACTTAATTAAAAAAGTCATTTAAGCCTTTTCACAGTGAGATCTATGCGATGTGGCCGAGAAATGTAATTTTGATGTTAACTCCCAAACCGCTGCGCAGAAGTCAACCAAACTTCACCCAATAGTGTATTGTATCACAATCTAGTAGTTACATTTGAAAATTTTGTTCTAGGACATTTTGTTTGAAAGCAATCATCAAACTTAATTAAAAAAGTCATTTAAGCCTTTTCACAGTGAGATCTATGCGATATGGCCGAGAAATGTAATTTTGATGTTAACTCCCAAACCGCTGCGCAGAAGTCAACCAAACTTCACCCAATAGTGTATTGTATCACAATCTAGTAGTTACATTTGAAAATTTTGTTCTAGGACATTTTGTTTGAGCGCAATCCTCAAACTTAGGTCAAAAAAGCCATTTAAGCCTTTTCACAGTGAGATCTATGCGATATGGCCGAGAAATGTAATTTTGATGTTAACTCCCAAACCGCTGCGCAGAAGTCAACCAAACTTCACCCAATAGTGTATTGTATCACAATCTAGTAGTTACATTTGAAAATTTTGTTCTAGGACATTTTGTTTGAACGCAATCATCAAACTTAATTAAAAAAGTCATTTAAGCCTTTTCACAGTGAGATCTATGCGATATGGCCGAGAAATGTAATTTTGATGTTAACTCCCAAACCGCTGCGCAGAAGTCAACCAAACTTCACCCAATAGTGTATTGTATCACAATCTAGTAGTTACATTTGAAAATTTTGTTCTAGGAAATTTTGTTTGAGCGCAATCATCAAACTTAATTAAAAAAGTCATTTAAGCCTTTTCACAGTGAGATCTATGCGATATGGCCGAGAAATGTAATTTTGATGTTAACTCCCAAACCGCTGCGCAGAAGTCAACCAAACTTCACCCATTAGTGTATTTTATCACAATCTAGTAGTTACATGTGGAAATTTGGTTCTAGGACATTTGATTTGAGCGCAATCCTCAAACTTAGGTCAAAAAAGCCATTTAAGCCTTTTCACAGTGAGATCTATGCGATATGGCCGAGAAATGTAATTTTGATGTTAACTCCCAAACCGCTGCGCAGAAGTCAACCAAACTTCACCCAATAGTGTATTGTATCACAATCTAGTAGTTACATTTAAAAATTTTGTTCTAGGACATTTTGTTTGAACGCAATCATCAAACTTAATTAAAAAAGTCATTTAAGCCTTTTCACAGTGAGATCTATGCGATATGGCCGAGAAATGTAATTTTGATGTTAACTCCCAAACCGCTGCGCAGAAGTCAACCAAACTTCACCCATTAGTGTATTGTATCACAATCTAGTAGTTACATGTGGAAATTTGGTTATAGGACATTTGATTTGAGCGCAATCCTCAAACTTAGGTCAAAAAAGCCATTTAAGCCTTTTCACAGTGAGATCTATGCGATATGGCCGAAAAATGTAATATTGATGTTAACTCCCAAACCGCTGCGCAGAAGTCAACCAAACTTCACCCAATAGTGTATTGTATCACAATCTAGTAGTTACATTTGAAAATTTTGTTCTAGGAAATTTTGTTTGAGCGCAATCATCAAACTTAATTAAAAAAGTCATTTAAGCCTTTTCACAGTGAGATCTATGCGATATGGCCGAGAAATGTAATTTTGATGTTAACTCCCAAACCGCTGCGCAGAAGTCAACCAAACTTCACCCATTAGTGTATTTTATCACAATCTAGTAGTTACATGTGGAAATTTGGTTCTAGGACATTTGATTTGAGCGCAATCCTCAAACTTAGGTCAAAAAAGCCATTTAAGCCTTTTCACAGTGAGATCTATGCGATATGGCCGAGAAATGTAATTTTGATGTTCACTCCCAAACCGCTGCGCAGAAGTCAACCAAACTTCACCCAATAGTGTATTGTATCACAATCTAGTAGTTACATTTGAAAATTTTGTTCTAGGAAATTTTGTTTGAGCGCAATCATCAAACTTAATTAAAAAAGTCATTTAAGCCTTTTCACAGTGAGATCTATGCGATATGGCCGAGAAATGTAATTTTGATGTTAACTCCCAAACCGCTGCGCAGAAGTCAACCAAACTTCACCCATTAGTGTATTTTATCACAATCTAGTAGTTACATGTGGAAATTTGGTTCTAGGACATTTGATTTGAGCGCAATCCTCAAACTTAGGTCAAAAAAGCCATTTAAGCCTTTTCACAGTGAGATCTATGCGATATGGCCGAGAAATGTAATTTTGATGTTAACTCCCAAACCGCTGCGCAGAAGTCAACCAAACTTCACCCAATAGTGTATTGTATCACAATCTAGTAGTTACATTTGAAAATTTTGTTCTAGGACATTTTGTTTGAGCGCAATCCTCAAACTTAGGTCAAAAAAGCCATTAAAGCCTTTTCACAGTGAGATCTATGCGATATGGCCGAGAAATGTAATATTGATGTTAACTCCCAAACCGCTGCGCAGAAGTCAACCAAACTTCACCCAATAGTGTATTGTATCACAATCTAGTAGTTACATTTGAAAATTTTGTTCTAGGAAATTTTGTTTGAGCGCAATCATCAAACTTAATTAAAAAAGTCATTTAAGCCTTTTCACAGTGAGATCTATGCGATATGGCCGAGAAATGTAATTTTGATGTTAACTCCCAAACCGCTGCGCAGAAGTCAACCAAACTTCACCCATTAGTGTATTTTATCACAATCTAGTAGTTACATGTGGAAATTTGGTTCTAGGACATTTGATTTGAGCGCAATCCTCAAACTTAGGTCAAAAAAGCCATTTAAGCCTTTTCACAGTGAGATCTATGCGATATGGCCGAGAAATGTAATTTTGATGTTCACTCCCAAACCGCTGCGCAGAAGTCAACCAAACTTCACCCAATAGTGTATTGTATCACAATCTAGTAGTTACATTTGAAAATTTTGTTCTAGGAAATTTTGTTTGAGCGCAATCATCAAACTTAATTAAAAAAGTCATTTAAGCCTTTTCACAGTGAGATCTATGCGATATGGCCGAGAAATGTAATTTTGATGTTAACTCCCAAACCGCTGCGCAGAAGTCAACCAAACTTCACCCATTAGTGTATTTTATCACAATCTAGTAGTTACATGTGGAAATTTGGTTCTAGGACATTTGATTTGAGCGCAATCCTCAAACTTAGGTCAAAAAAGCCATTTAAGCCTTTTCACAGTGAGATCTATGCGATATGGCCGAGAAATGTAATTTTGATGTTAACTCCCAAACCGCTGCGCAGAAGTCAACCAAACTTCACCCAATAGTGTATTGTATCACATTCTAGTAGTTACATTTGAAAATTTCGTTCTAGGACATTTGGTTTGAGCGCAATCCTCAAACTTAGGTCAAAAAAGCCATTTAAGCCTTTTCACAGTGAGATCTATGCGATATGGCCGAGAAATGTAATTTTGATGATAACTCCCAAACCGCTGCGCAGAAGTCAACCAAACTTCACCCAATAGTGTATTGTATCACAATCTAGTAGTTACATTTGAAAATTTTGTTCTAGGACATTTTGTTTGAACGCAATCATCAAACTTAATTAAAAAAGTCATTTAAGCCTTTTCACAGTGAGATCTATGCGATATGGCCGAGAAATGTAATTTTGATGTTAACTCCCAAACCGCTGCGCAGAAGTCAACCAAACTTCACCCAATAGTGTATTGTATCACAATCTAGTAGTTACATTTGAAAATTTTGTTCTAGGACATTTGGTTTGAGCGCAATCCTCAAACTTAGGTCAAAAAAGCCATTTAAGCCTTTTCACAGTGAGATCTATGCGATATGGCCGAGAAATGTAATTTTGATGTTAACTCCCAAACCGCTGCGCAGAAGTCAACCAAACTTCACCCAATAGTGTATTGTATCACATTCTAGTAGTTACATTTGAAAATTTCGTTCTAGGACATTTGGTTTGAGCGCAATCCTCAAACTTAGGTCAAAAAAGCCATTTAAGCCTTTTCACAGTGAGATCTATGCGATATGGCCGAGAAATGTAATTTTGATGTTAACTCCCAAACCGCTGCGCAGAAGTCAACCAAACTTCACCCAATAGTGTATTGTATCACAATCTAGTAGTTACATTTGAAAATTTTGTTCTAGGAAATTTTGTTTGAGCGCAATCATCAAACTTAGGTCAAAAAAGCCATTTAAGCCTTTTCACAGTGAGATCTATGCGATATGGCCGAGAAATGTAATTTTGATGTTAACTCCCAAACCGCTGCGCAGAAGTCAACCAAACTTCACCCAATAGTGTATTGTATCACAATCTAGTAGTTACATTTAAAAATTTTGTTCTAGGACATTTTGTTTGAACGCATTCATCAAACTTAATTAAAAAAGTCATTTAAGCCTTTTCACAGTGAGATCTATGCGATATGGCCGAGAAATGTAATTTTGATGTTAACTCCCAAACCGCTGCGCAGAAGTCAACCAAACTTCACCCATTAGTGTATTGTATCACAATCTAGTAGTTACATGTGGAAATTTGGTTATAGGACATTTGATTTGAGCGCAATCCTCAAACTTAGGTCAAAAAAGCCATTTAAGCCTTTTCACAGTGAGATCTATGCGATATGGCCGAGAAATGTAATTTTGATGTTAACTCCCAAACCGCTGCGCAGAAGTCAACCAAACTTCACCCAATAGTGTATTGTATCACAATCTAGTAGTTACATTTGAAAATTTTGTTCTAGGAAATTTTGTTTGAGCGCAATCATCAAACTTAATTAAAAAAGTCATTTAAGCCTTTTCACAGTGAGATCTATGCGATATGGCCGAGAAATGTAATTTTGATGTTAACTCCCAAACCGCTGCGCAGAAGTCAACCAAACTTCACCCATTAGTGTATTTTATCACAATCTAGTAGTTACATGTGGAAATATGGTTCTAGGACATTTGATTTGCGCGCAATCCTCAAACTTAGGTCAAAAAAGCCATTTAAGCCTTTTCACAGTGAGATCTATGCGATATGGCCGAGAAATGTAATTTTGATGTTAACTCCCAAACCGCTGCGCAGAAGTCAACCAAACTTCACCCAATAGTGTATTGTATCACATTCTAGTAGTTACATTTGAAAATTTCGTTCTAGGACATTTGGTTTGAGCGCAATCCTCAAACTTAGGTCAAAAAAGCCATTTAAGCCTTTTCACAGTGAGATCTATGCGATATGGCCGAGAAATGTAATTTTGATGTTAACTCCCAAACCGCTGCGCAGAAGTCAACCAAACTTCACCCAATAGTGTATTGTATCACAATCTAGTAGTTACATTTGAAAATTTTGTTCTAGGACATTTTGTTTGAACGCAATCATCAAACTTAATTAAAAAATTCATTTAAGCCTTTTCACAGTGAGATCTATGCGATATGGCCGAGAAATGTAATTTTGATGTTAACTCCCAAACCGCTGCGCAGAAGTCAACCAAACTTCACCCAATAGTGTATTGTATCACAATCTAGTAGTTACATTTGAAAATTTTGTTCTAGGACATTTTGTTTGAGCGCAATCCTCAAACTTAGGTCAAAAAAGCCATTTAAGCCTTTTCACAGTGAGATCTATGCGATATGGCCGAGGAATGTAATTTTGATGTTAACTCCCAAACCGCTGCGCAGAAGTCAACCAAACTTCACCCAATAGTGTATTGTATCACAATCTAGTAGTTACATTTGAAAATTTTGTTCTAGGACATTTTGTTTGAACGCAATCATCAAACTTAATTAAAAAAGTCATTTAAGCCTTTTCACAGTGAGATCTATGCGATGTGGCCGAGAAATGTAATTTTGATGTTAACTCCCAAACCGCTGCGCAGAAGTCAACCAAACTTCACCCAATAGTGTATTGTATCACAATCTAGTAGTTACATTTGAAAATTTTGTTCTAGGACATTTTGTTTGAAAGCAATCATCAAACTTAATTAAAAAAGTCATTTAAGCCTTTTCACAGTGAGATCTATGCGATATGGCCGAGAAATGTAATTTTGATGTTAACTCCCAAACCGCTGCGCAGAAGTCAACCAAACTTCACCCAATAGTGTATTGTATCACAATCTAGTAGTTACATTTGAAAATTTTGTTCTAGGACATTTTGTTTGAGCGCAATCCTCAAACTTAGGTCAAAAAAGCCATTTAAGCCTTTTCACAGTGAGATCTATGCGATATGGCCGAGAAATGTAATTTTGATGTTAACTCCCAAACCGCTGCGCAGAAGTCAACCAAACTTCACCCAATAGTGTATTGTATCACAATCTAGTAGTTACATTTGAAAATTTTGTTCTAGGACATTTTGTTTGAACGCAATCATCAAACTTAATTAAAAAAGTCATTTAAGCCTTTTCACAGTGAGATCTATGCGATATGGCCGAGAAATGTAATTTTGATGTTAACTCCCAAACCGCTGCGCAGAAGTCAACCAAACTTCACCCAATAGTGTATTGTATCACAATCTAGTAGTTACATTTGAAAATTTTGTTCTAGGAAATTTTGTTTGAGCGCAATCATCAAACTTAATTAAAAAAGTCATTTAAGCCTTTTCACAGTGAGATCTATGCGATATGGCCGAGAAATGTAATTTTGATGTTAACTCCCAAACCGCTGCGCAGAAGTCAACCAAACTTCACCCATTAGTGTATTTTATCACAATCTAGTAGTTACATGTGGAAATTTGGTTCTAGGACATTTGATTTGAGCGCAATCCTCAAACTTAGGTCAAAAAAGCCATTTAAGCCTTTTCACAGTGAGATCTATGCGATATGGCCGAGAAATGTAATTTTGATG
This sequence comes from Corythoichthys intestinalis, assembly GCF_030265065.1. Lineage (NCBI taxonomy): Eukaryota > Metazoa > Chordata > Actinopteri > Syngnathiformes > Syngnathidae > Corythoichthys > Corythoichthys intestinalis. Next base: position 157,663 of record NW_026651600.1, on the reverse strand, counting down.
TTAACTCCCAAACCGCTGCGCAGAAGTCAACCAAACTTCACCCAATAGTGTATTGTATCACAATCTAGTAGTTACATTTAAAAATTTTGTTCTAGGACATTTTGTTTGAACGCAATCATCAAACTTAATTAAAAAAGTCATTTAAGCCTTTTCACAGTGAGATCTATGCGATATGGCCGAGAAATGTAATTTTGATGTTAACTCCCAAACCGCTGCGCAGAAGTCAACCAAACTTCACCCATTAGTGTATTGTATCACAATCTAGTAGTTACATGTGGAAATTTGGTTATAGGACATTTGATTTGAGCGCAATTCTCAAACTTAGGTCAAAAAAGCCATTTAAGCCTTTTCACAGTGAGATCTATGCGATATGGCCGAAAAATGTAATATTGATGTTAACTCCCAAACCGCTGCGCAGAAGTCAACCAAACTTCACCCAATAGTGTATTGTATAACAATCTAGTAGTTACATTTGAAAATTTTGTTCTAGGAAATTTTGTTTGAGCGCAATCATCAAACTTAATTAAAAAAGTCATTTAAGCCTTTTCACAGTGAGATCTATGCGATATGGCCGAGAAATGTAATTTTGATGTTAACTCCCAAACCGCTGCGCAGAAGTCAACCAAACTTCACCCATTAGTGTATTTTATCACAATCTAGTAGTTACATGTGGAAATTTGGTTCTAGGACATTTGATTTGAGCGCAATCCTCAAACTTAGGTCAAAAAAGCCATTTAAGCCTTTTCACAGTGAGATCTATGCGATATGGCCGAGAAATGTAATTTTGATGTTCACTCCCAAACCGCTGCGCAGAAGTCAACCAAACTTCACCCAATAGTGTATTGTATCACAATCTAGTAGTTACATTTGAAAATTTTGTTCTAGGAAATTTTGTTTGAGCGCAATCATCAAACTTAATTTAAAAAGTCATTTAAGCCTTTTCACAGTGAGATCTATGCGATATGGCCGAGAAATGTAATTTTGATGTTAACTCCCAAACCGCTGCGCAGAAGTCAACCAAACTTCACCCATTAGTGTATTTTATCACAATCTAGTAGTTACATGTGGAAATTTGGTTCTAGGACATTTGATTTGAGCGCAATCCTCAAACTTAGGTCAAAAAAGCCATTTAAGCCTTTTCACAGTGAGATCTATGCGATATGGCCGAGAAATGTAATTTTGATGTTAACTCCCAAACCGCTGCGCAGAAGTCAACCAAACTTCACCCAATAGTGTATTGTATCACATTCTAGTAGTTACATTTGAAAATTTCGTTCTAGGACATTTGGTTTGAGCGCAATCCTCAAACTTAGGTCAAAAAAGCCATTTAAGCCTTTTCACAGTGAGATCTATGCGATATGGCCGAGAAATGTAATTTTGATGATAACTCCCAAACCGCTGCGCAGAAGTCAACCAAACTTCACCCAATAGTGTATTGTATCACAATCTAGTAGTTACATTTGAAAATTTTGTTCTAGGACATTTTGTTTGAACGCAATCATCAAACTTAATTAAAAAAGTCATTTAAGCCTTTTCACAGTGAGATCTATGCGATATGGCCGAGAAATGTAATTTTGATGTTAACTCCCAAACCGCTGCGCAGAAGTCAACCAAACTTCACCCAATAGTGTATTGTATCACAATCTAGTAGTTACATTTGAAAATTTTGTTCTAGGACATTTTGTTTGAGCGCAATCCTCAAACTTAGGTCAAAAAAGCCATTAAAGCCTTTTCACAGTGAGATCTATGCGATATGGCCGAGAAATGTAATTTTGATGTTAACTCCCAAACCGCTGCGCAGAAGTCAACCAAACTTCACCCAATAGTGTATTGTATCACATTCTAGTAGTTACATTTGAAAATTTCGTTCTAGGACATTTGGTTTGAGCGCAGTTATTAAACTTAGGTCAAAAAAGCCATTTAAGCCTTTTCACAGTGAGATCTATGCGATATGGCCGAGAAATGTAATTTTGATGTTAACTCCCAAACCGCTGCGCAGAAGTAAACCAAACTTCACCCATTAGTGTATTGTATCACAATCTAGTAGTTACATGTGGAAATTTGGTTCTAGGACATTTGATTTTAGCGCAATCCTCAAACTTAGGTCAAAAAAGCCATTTAAGCCTTTTCACAGTGAGATCTATGCGATATGGCCGAGAAATGTAATTTTGATGTTAACTCCCAAACCGCTGCGCAGAAGTCAACCAAACTTCACCCAATAGTGTATTGTATCACAATCTAGTAGTTACATTTGAAAATTTTGTTCTAGGAAATTTTGTTTGAGCGCAATCATCAAACTTAATTAAAAAAGTCATTTAAGCCTTTTCACAGTGAGATCTATGCGATATGGCCGAGAAATGTAATTTTGATGTTAACTCCCAAACCGCTGCGCAGAAGTCAACCAAACTTCACCCAATAGTGTATTGTATCACAATCTAGTAGTTACATTTGAAAATTTTGTTCTAGGACATTTTGTTTGAACGCAATCATCAAACTTAATTAAAAAAGTCATTTAAGCCTTTTCACAGTGAGATCTATGCGATATGGCCGAGAAATGTAATTTTGATGTTAACTCCCAAACCGCTGCGCAGAAGTCAACCAAACTTCACCCAATAGTGTATTGTATCACAATCTAGTAGTTACATTTGAAAATTTTGTTCTAGGACATTTTGTTTGAGCGCAATCCTCAAACTTAGGTCAAAAAAGCCATTTAAGCCTTTTCACAGTGAGATCTATGCGATATGGCCGAGGAATGTAATTTTGATGTTAACTCCCAAACCGCTGCGCAGAAGTCAACCAAACTTCACCCAATAGTGTATTGTATCACAATCTAGTAGTTACATTTGAAAATTTTGTTCTAGGACATTTTGTTTGAACGCAATCATCAAACTTAATTAAAAAAGTCATTTAAGCCTTTTCACAGTGAGATCTATGCGATGTGGCCGAGAAATGTAATTTTGATGTTAACTCCCAAACCGCTGCGCAGAAGTCAACCAAACTTCACCCAATAGTGTATTGTATCACAATCTAGTAGTTACATTTGAAAATTTTGTTCTAGGACATTTTGTTTGAAAGCAATCATCAAACTTAATTAAAAAAGTCATTTAAGCCTTTTCACAGTGAGATCTATGCGATATGGCCGAGAAATGTAATTTTGATGTTAACTCCCAAACCGCTGCGCAGAAGTCAACCAAACTTCACCCAATAGTGTATTGTATCACAATCTAGTAGTTACATTTGAAAATTTTGTTCTAGGACATTTTGTTTGAGCGCAATCCTCAAACTTAGGTCAAAAAAGCCATTTAAGCCTTTTCACAGTGAGATCTATGCGATATGGCCGAGAAATGTAATTTTGATGTTAACTCCCAAACCGCTGCGCAGAAGTCAACCAAACTTCACCCATTAGTGTATTTTATCACAATCTAGTAGTTACATGTGGAAATTTGGTTCTAGGACATTTGATTTGAGCGCAATCCTCAAACTTAGGTCAAAAAAGCCATTTAAGCCTTTTCACAGTGAGATCTATGCGATATGGCCGAGAAATGTAATTTTGATGTTCACTCCCAAACCGCTGCGCAGAAGTCAACCAAACTTCACCCAATAGTGTATTGTATCACAATCTAGTAGTTACATTTGAAAATTTTGTTCTAGGAAATTTTGTTTGAGCGCAATCATCAAACTTAATTTAAAAAGTCATTTAAGCCTTTTCACAGTGAGATCTATGCGATATGGCCGAGAAATGTAATTTTGATGTTAACTCCCAAACCGCTGCGCAGAAGTCAACCAAACTTCACCCATTAGTGTATTTTATCACAATCTAGTAGTTACATGTGGAAATTTGGTTCTAGGACATTTGATTTGAGCGCAATCCTCAAACTTAGGTCAAAAAAGCCATTTAAGCCTTTTCACAGTGAGATCTATGCGATATGGCCGAGAAATGTAATTTTGATGTTAACTCCCAAACCGCTGCGCAGAAGTCAACCAAACTTCACCCAATAGTGTATTGTATCACATTCTAGTAGTTACATTTGAAAATTTCGTTCTAGGACATTTGGTTTGAGCGCAATCCTCAAACTTAGGTCAAAAAAGCCATTTAAGCCTTTTCACAGTGAGATCTATGCGATATGGCCGAGAAATGTAATTTTGATGATAACTCCCAAACCGCTGCGCAGAAGTCAACCAAACTTCACCCAATAGTGTATTGTATCACAATCTAGTAGTTACATTTGAAAATTTTGTTCTAGGACATTTTGTTTGAACGCAATCATCAAACTTAATTAAAAAAGTCATTTAAGCCTTTTCACAGTGAGATCTATGCGATATGGCCGAGAAATGTAATTTTGATGTTAACTCCCAAACCGCTGCGCAGAAGTCAACCAAACTTCACCCAATAGTGTATTGTATCACAATCTAGTAGTTACATTTGAAAATTTTGTTCTAGGACATTTTGTTTGAGCGCAATCCTCAAACTTAGGTCAAAAAAGCCATTAAAGCCTTTTCACAGTGAGATCTATGCGATATGGCCGAGAAATGTAATTTTGATGTTAACTCCCAAACCGCTGCGCAGAAGTCAACCAAACTTCACCCAATAGTGTATTGTATCACATTCTAGTAGTTACATTTGAAAATTTCGTTCTAGGACATTTGGTTTGAGCGCAGTTATTAAACTTAGGTCAAAAAAGCCATTTAAGCCTTTTCACAGTGAGATCTATGCGATATGGCCGAGAAATGTAATTTTGATGTTAACTCCCAAACCGCTGCGCAGAAGTAAACCAAACTTCACCCATTAGTGTATTGTATCACAATCTAGTAGTTACATGTGGAAATTTGGTTCTAGGACATTTGATTTTAGCGCAATCCTCAAACTTAGGTCAAAAAAGCCATTTAAGCCTTTTCACAGTGAGATCTATGCGATATGGCCGAGAAATGTAATTTTGATGTTAACTCCCAAACCGCTGCGCAGAAGTCAACCAAACTTCACCCAATAGTGTATTGTATCACAATCTAGTAGTTACATTTGAAAATTTTGTTCTAGGAAATTTTGTTTGAGCGCAATCATCAAACTTAATTAAAAAAGTCATTTAAGCCTTTTCACAGTGAGATCTATGCGATATGGCCGAGAAATGTAATTTTGATGTTAACTCCCAAACCGCTGCGCAGAAGTCAACCAAACTTCACCCAATAGTGTATTGTATCACAATCTAGTAGTTACATTTGAAAATTTTGTTCTAGGACATTTTGTTTGAACGCAATCATCAAACTTAATTAAAAAAGTCATTTAAGCCTTTTCACAGTGAGATCTATGCGATATGGCCGAGAAATGTAATTTTGATGTTAACTCCCAAACCGCTGCGCAGAAGTCAACCAAACTTCACCCAATAGTGTATTGTATCACAATCTAGTAGTTACATTTGAAAATTTTGTTCTAGGACATTTTGTTTGAGCGCAATCCTCAAACTTAGGTCAAAAAAGCCATTTAAGCCTTTTCACAGTGAGATCTATGCGATATGGCCGAGGAATGTAATTTTGATGTTAACTCCCAAACCGCTGCGCAGAAGTCAACCAAACTTCACCCAATAGTGTATTGTATCACAATCTAGTAGTTACATTTGAAAATTTTGTTCTAGGACATTTTGTTTGAACGCAATCATCAAACTTAATTAAAAAAGTCATTTAAGCCTTTTCACAGTGAGATCTATGCGATGTGGCCGAGAAATGTAATTTTGATGTTAACTCCCAAACCGCTGCGCAGAAGTCAACCAAACTTCACCCAATAGTGTATTGTATCACAATCTAGTAGTTACATTTGAAAATTTTGTTCTAGGACATTTTGTTTGAAAGCAATCATCAAACTTAATTAAAAAAGTCATTTAAGCCTTTTCACAGTGAGATCTATGCGATATGGCCGAGAAATGTAATTTTGATGTTAACTCCCAAACCGCTGCGCAGAAGTCAACCAAACTTCACCCAATAGTGTATTGTATCACAATCTAGTAGTTACATTTGAAAATTTTGTTCTAGGACATTTTGTTTGAGCGCAATCCTCAAACTTAGGTCAAAAAAGCCATTTAAGCCTTTTCACAGTGAGATCTATGCGATATGGCCGAGAAATGTAATTTTGATGTTAACTCCCAAACCGCTGCGCAGAAGTCAACCAAACTTCACCCAATAGTGTATTGTATCACAATCTAGTAGTTACATTTGAAAATTTTGTTCTAGGACATTTTGTTTGAACGCAATCATCAAACTTAATTAAAAAAGTCATTTAAGCCTTTTCACAGTGAGATCTATGCGATATGGCCGAGAAATGTAATTTTGATGTTAACTCCCAAACCGCTGCTCAGAAGTCAACCAAACTTCACCCAATAGTGTATTGTATCACAATCTAGTAGTTACATTTGAAAATTTTGTTCTAGGAAATTTTGTTTGAGCGCAATCATCAAACTTAATTAAAAAAGTCATTTAAGCCTTTTCACAGTGAGATCTATGCGATATGGCCGAGAAATGTAATTTTGATGTTAACTCCCAAACCGCTGCGCAGAAGTCAACCAAACTTCACCCATTAGTGTATTTTATCACAATCTAGTAGTTACATGTGGAAATTTGGTTCTAGGACATTTGATTTGAGCGCAATCCTCAAACTTAGGTCAAAAAAGCCATTTAAGCCTTTTCACAGTGAGATCTATGCGATATGGCCGAGAAATGTAATTTTGATGTTAACTCCCAAACCGCTGCGCAGAAGTCAACCAAACTTCACCCAATAGTGTATTGTATCACAATCTAGTAGTTACATTTAAAAATTTTGTTCTAGGACATTTTGTTTGAACGCAATCATCAAACTTAATTAAAAAAGTCATTTAAGCCTTTTCACAGTGAGATCTATGCGATATGGCCGAGAAATGTAATTTTGATGTTAACTCCCAAACCGCTGCGCAGAAGTCAACCAAACTTCACCCATTAGTGTATTGTATCACAATCTAGTAGTTACATGTGGAAATTTGGTTTTAGGACATTTGATTTGAGCGCAATCCTCAAACTTATGTCAAAAAAGCCATTTAAGCCTTTTCACAGTGAGATCTATGCGATATGGCCGAAAAATGTAATATTGATGTTAACTCCCAAACCGCTGCGCAGAAGTCAACCAAACTTCACCCAATAGTGTATTGTATCACAATCTAGTAGTTACATTTGAAAATTTTGTTCTAGGAAATTTTGTTTGAGCGCAATCATCAAACTTAATTAAAAAAGTCATTTAAGCCTTTTCACAGTGAGATCTATGCGATATGGCCGAGAAATGTAATTTTGATGTTAACTCCCAAACCGCTGCGCAGAAGTCAACCAAACTTCACCCATTAGTGTATTTTATCACAATCTAGTAGTTACATGTGGAAATTTGGTTCTAGGACATTTGATTTGAGCGCAATCCTCAAACTTAGGTCAAAAAAGCCATTTAAGCCTTTTCACAGTGAGATCTATGCGATATGGCCGAGAAATGTAATTTTGATGTTAACTCCCAAACCGCTGCGCAGAAGTCAACCAAACTTCACCCATTAGTGTATTGTATCACAATCTAGTAGTTACATGTGGAAATTTGGTTATAGGACATTTGATTTGAGCGCAATCCTCAAACTTAGGTCAAAAAAGCCATTTAAGCCTTTTCACAGTGAGATCTATGCGATATGGCCGAAAAATGTAATATTGATGTTAACTCCCAAACCGCTGCGCAGAAGTCAACCAAACTTCACCCAATAGTGTATTGTATCACAATCTAGTAGTTACATTTGAAAATTTTGTTCTAGGAAATTTTGTTTGAGCGCAATCATCAAACTTAATTAAAAAAGTCATTTAAGCCTTTTCACAGTGAGATCTATGCGATATGGCCGAGAAATGTAATTTTGATGTTAACTCCCAAACCGCTGCGCAGAAGTCAACCAAACTTCACCCATTAGTGTATTTTATCACAATCTAGTAGTTACATGTGGAAATTTGGTTCTAGGACATTTGATTTGAGCGCAATCCTCAAACTTAGGTCAAAAAAGCCATTTAAGCCTTTTCACAGTGAGATCTATGCGATATGGCCGAGAAATGTAATTTTGATGTTCACTCCCAAACCGCTGCGCAGAAGTCAACCAAACTTCACCCAATAGTGTATTGTATCACAATCTAGTAGTTACATTTGAAAATTTTGTTCTAGGAAATTTTGTTTGAGCGCAATCATCAAACTTAATTAAAAAAGTCATTTAAGCCTTTTCACAGTGAGATCTATGCGATATGGCCGAGAAATGTAATTTTGATGTTAACTCCCAAACCGCTGCGCAGAAGTCAACCAAACTTCACCCATTAGTGTATTTTATCACAATCTAGTAGTTACATGTGGAAATTTGGTTCTAGGACATTTGATTTGAGCGCAATCCTCAAACTTAGGTCAAAAAAGCCATTTAAGCCTTTTCACAGTGAGATCTATGCGATATGGCCGAGAAATGTAATTTTGATGTTAACTCCCAAACCGCTGCGCAGAAGTCAACCAAACTTCACCCAATAGTGTATTGTATCACATTCTAGTAGTTACATTTGAAAATTTCGTTCTAGGACATTTGGTTTGAGCGCAATCCTCAAACTTAGGTCAAAAAAGCCATTTAAGCCTTTTCACAGTGAGATCTATGCGATATGGCCGAGAAATGTAATTTTGATGTTAACTCCCAAACCGCTGCGCAGAAGTAAACCAAACTTCACCCATTAGTGTATTGTATCACAATCTAGTAGTTACATGTGGAAATTTGGTTCTAGGACATTTGATTTTAGCGCAATCCTCAAACTTAGGTCAAAAAAGCCATTTAAGCCTTTTCACAGTGAGATCTATGCGATATGGCCGAGAAATGTAATTTTGATGTTAACTCCCAAACCGCTGCGCAGAAGTCAACCAAACTTCACCCAATAGTGTATTGTATCACAATCTAGTAGTTACATTTGAAAATTTTGTTCTAGGAAATTTTGTTTGAGCGCAATCATCAAACAATTAAAAAAGTCATTTAAGCCTTTTCACAGTGAGATCTATGCGATATGGCCGAGAAATGTAATTTTGATGTTAACTCCCAAACCGCTGCGCAGAAGTCAACCAAACTTCACCCAATAGTGTATTGTATCACATTCTAGTAGTTACATTTTAAAATTTCGTTCAAGGACATTTGGTTTGAGCGCAATTATTAAACTTAGGTCAAAAAAGCCATTTAAGCCTTTTCACAGTGAGATCTATGCGATATGGCCGAGAAATGTAATTTTGATGTTAACTCCCAAACCGCTGCGCAGAAGTAAACCAAACTTCACCCATTAGTGTATTGTATCACAATCTAGTAGTTACATGTGGAAATTTGGTTCTAGGACATTTGATTTGAGCGCAATCCTCAAACTTAGGTCAAAAAAGCCATTTAAGCCTTTTCACAGTGAGATCTATGCGATATGGCCGAGAAATGTAATTTTGATGTTAACTCCCAAACCGCTGCGCAGAAGTCAACCAAATTTCACCCAATAGTGTATTGTATCACATTCTAGTAGTTACATTTGAAAATTTCGTTCTAGGACATTTGGTTTGAGCGCAATTATTAAACTTAGGTCAAAAAAGCCATTTAAGCCTTTTCACAGTGAGATCTATGCGATATGGCCGAGAAATGTAATTTTGATGTTAACTCCCAAACCGCTGCGCAGAAGTAAACCAAACTTCACCCATTAGTGTATTGTATCACAATCTAGTAGTTACATGTGGAAATTTGGTTCTAGGACATTTGATTTTAGCGCAATCCTCAAACTTAGGTCAAAAAAGCCATTTAAGCCTTTTCACAGTGAGATCTATGCGATATGGCCGAGAAATGTAATTTTGATGTTAACTCCCAAACCGCTGCGCAGAAGTCAACCAAACTTCACCCAATAGTGTATTGTATCACAATCTAGTAGTTACATTTGAAAATTTTGTTTTAGGAAATTTTGTTTGAGCGCAATCATCAAACTTAATTAAAAAAGTCATTTAAGCCTTTTCACAGTGAGATCTATGCGATATGGCCGAGAAATGTAATTTTGATGTTAACTCCCAAACCGCTGCGCAGAAGTCAACCAAACTTCACCCAATAGTGTATTGTATCACAATCTAGTAGTTACATTTGAAAATTTTGTTCTAGGACATTTTGTTTGAACGCAATCATCAAACTTAATTAAAAAAGTCATTTAAGCCTTTTCACAGTGAGATCTATGCGATATGGCCGAGAAATGTAATTTTGATGTTAACTCCCAAACCGCTGCGCAGAAGTCAACCAAACTTCACCCAATAGTGTATTGTATCACAATCTAGTAGTTACATTTAAAAATTTTGTTCTAGGACATTTTGTTTGAGCGCAATCCTCAAACTTAGGTCAAAAAAGCCATTTAAGCCTTTTCACAGTGAGATCTATGCGATATGGCCGAGAAATGTAATTTTGATGTTAACTCCCAAACCGCTGCGCAGAAGTCAACCAAACTTCACCCAATAGTGTATTGTATCACAATCTAGTAGTTACATTTGAAAAATTTGTTCTAGGACATTTTGTTTGAACGCAATCATCAAACTTAATTAAAAAAGTCATTTAAGCCTTTTCACAGTGAGATCTATGCGATATGGCCGAGAAATGTAATTTTGATGTTAACTCCCAAACCGCTGCGCAGAAGTCAACCAAACTTCACCCAATAGTGTATTGTATCACAATCTAGTAGTTACATTTGAAAATTTTGTTCTAGAAAATTTTGTTTGAGCGCAATCATCAAACTTAATTAAAAAAGTCATTTAAGCCTTTTCACAGTGAGATCTATGCGATATGGCCGAGAAATGTAATTTTGATGTTAACTCCCAAACCGCTGCGCAGAAGTCAACCAAACTTCACCCATTAGTGTATTTTATCACAATCTAGTAGTTACATGTGGAAATTTGGTTCTAGGACATTTGATTTGAGCGCAATCCTCAAACTTAGGTCAAAAAAGCCATTTAAGCCTTTTCACAGTGAGATCTATGCGATATGGCCGAGAAATGTAATTTTGATGTTAACTCCCAAACCGCTGCGCAGAAGTCAACCAAACTTCACCCAATAGTGTATTGTATCACAATCTAGTAGTTACATTTAAAAATTTTGTTCTAGGACATTTTGTTTGAACGCAATCATCAAACTTAATTAAAAAAGTCATTTAAGCCTTTTCACAGTGAGATCTATGCGATATGGCCGAGAAATGTAATTTTGATGTTAACTCCCAAACCGCTGCGCAGAAGTCAACCAAACTTCACCCATTAGTGTATTGTATCACAATCTAGTAGTTACATGTGGAAATTTGGTTATAGGACATTTGATTTGAGCGCAATCCTCAAACTTAGATCAAAAAAGCCATTTAAGCCTTTTCACAGTGAGATCTATGCGATATGGCCGAGAAATGTAATTTTGATGTTAACTCCCAAACCGCTGCGCAGAAGTCAACCAAACTTCACCCAATAGTGTATTGTATCACAATCTAGTAGTTACATTTGAAAATTTTGTACTAGGAAATTTTGTTTGAGCGCAATCATCAAACTTAATTAAAAAAGTCATTTAAGCCTTTTCACAGTGAGATCTATGCGATATGGCCGAGAAATGTAATTTTGATGTTAACTCCCAAACCGCTGCGCAGAAGTCAACCAAACTTCACCCATTAGTGTATTTTATCACAATCTAGTAGTTACATGTGGAAATTTGGTTCTAGGACATTTGATTTGAGCGCAATCCTCAAACTTAGGTCAAAAAAGCCATTTAAGCCTTTTCACAGTGAGATCTATGCGATATGGCCGAGAAATGTAATTTTGATGTTAACTCCCAAACCGCTGCGCAGAAGTCAACCAAACTTCACCCAATAGTGTATTGTATCACATTCTAGTAGTTACATTTGAAAATTTCGTTCTAGGACATTTGGTTTGAGCGCAATCCTCAAACTTAGGTCAAAAAAGCCATTTAAGCCTTTTCACAGTGAGATCTATGCGATATGGCCGAGAAATGTAATTTTGATGTTAACTCCCAAACCGCTGCGCAGAAGTCAACCAAACTTCACCCAATAGTGTATTGTATCACAATCTAGTAGTTACATTTGAAAATTTTGTTCTAGGACATTTTGTTTGAACGCAATCATCAAACTTAATTAAAAAAGTCATTTAAGCCTTTTCACAGTGAGATCTATGCGATATGGCCGAGAAATGTAATTTTGATGTTTACTCCCAAACCGCTGCGCAGAAGTCAACCAAACTTCACCCAATAGTGTATTGTATCACAATCTAGTAGTTACATTTGAAAATTTTGTTCTAGGACATTTTGTTTGAGCGCAATCCTCAAACTTAGGTCAAAAAAGCCATTTAAGCCTTTTCACAGTGAGATCTATGCGATATGGCCGAGAAATGTAATTTTGATGTTAACTCCCAAACCGCTGCGCAGAAGTCAACCAAACTTCACCCAATAGTGTATTGTATCACAATCTAGTAGTTACATTTGAAAATTTTGTTCTAGGACATTTTGTTTGAACGCAATCATCAAACTTAATTAAAAAAGTCATTTAAGCCTTTTCACAGTGAGATCTATGCGATATGGCCGAGAAATGTAATTTTGATGTTAACTCCCAAACCGCTGCGCAGAAGTCAACCAAACTTCACCCAATAGTGTATTGTATCACAATCTAGTAGTTACATTTGAAAATTTTGTTCTAGGAAATTTTGTTTGAGCGCAATCATCAAACTTAATTAAAAAAGTCATTTAAGCCTTTTCACAGTGAGATCTATGCGATATGGCCGAGAAATGTAATTTTGATGTTAACTCCCAAACCGCTGCGCAGAAGTCAACCAAACTTCACCCATTAGTGTATTTTATCACAATCTAGTAGTTACATGTGGAAATTTGGTTTTAGGACATTTGATTTGAGCGCAATCCTCAAACTTAGGTCAAAAAAGCCATTTAAGCCTTTTCACAGTGAGATCTATGCGATATGGCCGAGAAATGTAATTTTGATGTTAACTCCCAAACCGCTGCGCAGAAGTCAACCAAACTTCACCCAATAGTGTATTGTATCACAATCTAGTAGTTACATTTAAAAATTTTGTTCTAGGACATTTTGTTTGAACGCAATCATCAAACTTAATTAAAAAAGTCATTTAAGCCTTTTCACAGTGAGATCTATGCGATATGGCCGAGAAATGTAATTTTGATGTTAACTCCCAAACCGCTGCGCAGAAGTCAACCAAACTTCACCCATTAGTGTATTGTATCACAATCTAGTAGTTACATGTGGAAATTTGGTTATAGGACATTTGATTTGAGCGCAATCCTCAAACTTAGGTCAAAAAAGCCATTTAAGCCTTTTCACAGTGAGATCTATGCGATATGGCCGAGAAATGTAATTTTGATGTTAACTCCCAAACCGCTGCGCAGAAGTAAACCAAACTTCACCCAATAGTGTATTGTATCACAATCTAGTAGTTACATTTGAAAATTTTGTTCTAGGAAATTTTGTTTGAGCGCAATCATCAAACTTAATTAAAAAAGTCATTTAAGCCTTTTCACAGTGAGATCTATGCGATATGGCCGAGAAATGTAATTTTGATGTTAACTCCCAAACCGCTGCGCAGAAGTCAACCAAACTTCACCCAATAGTGTATTGTATCACAATCTAGTAGTTACATTTGAAAATTTTGTTCTAGGACATTTTGTTTGAACGCAATCATCAAACTTAATTAAAAAAGTCATTTAAGCCTTTTCACAGTGAGATCTATGCGATATGGCCGAGAAATGTAATTTTGATGTTTACTCCCAAACCGCTGCGCAGAAGTCAACCAAACTTCACCCAATAGTGTATTGTATCACAATCTAGTAGTTACATTTGAAAATTTTGTTCTAGGACATTTTGTTTGAGCGCAATCCTCAAACTTAGGTCAAAAAAGCCATTTAAGCCTTTTCACAGTGAGATCTATGCGATATGGCCGAGAAATGTAATTTTGATGTTAACTCCCAAACCGCTGCGCAGAAGTCAACCAAACTTCACCCAATAGTGTATTGTATCACAATCTAGTAGTTACATTTGAAAATTTTGTTCTAGGACATTTTGTTTGAACGCAATCATCAAACTTAATTAAAAAAGTCATTTAAGCCTTTTCACAGTGAGATCTATGCGATATGGCCGAGAAATGTAATTTTGATGTTAACTCCCAAACCGCTGCGCAGAAGTCAACCAAACTTCACCCAATAGTGTATTGTATCACAATCTAGTAGTTACATTTGAAAATTTTGTTCTAGGAAATTTTGTTTGAGCGCAATCATCAAACTTAATTAAAAAAGTCATTTAAGCCTTTTCACAGTGAGATCTATGCGATATGGCCGAGAAATGTAATTTTGATGTTAACTCCCAAACCGCTGCGCAGAAGTCAACCAAACTTCACCCATTAGTGTATTTTATCACAATCTAGTAGTTACATGTGGAAATTTGGTTCTAGGACATTTGATTTGAGCGCAATCCTCAAACTTAGGTCAAAAAAGCCATTTAAGCCTTTTCACAGTGAGATCTATGCGATATGGCCGAGAAATGTAATTTTGATGTTAACTCCCAAACCGCTGCGCAGAAGTCAACCAAACTTCACCCAATAGTGTATTGTATCACAATCTAGTAGTTACATTTAAAAATTTTGTTCTAGGACATTTTGTTTGAACGCAATCATCAAACTTAATTAAAAAAGTCATTTAAGCCTTTTCACAGTGAGATCTATGCGATATGGCCGAGAAATGTAATTTTGATGTTAACTCCCAAACCGCTGCGCAGAAGTCAACCAAACTTCACCCATTAGTGTATTGTATCACAATCTAGTAGTTACATGTGGAAATTTGGTTATAGGACATTTGATTTGAGCGCAATCCTCAAACTTAGGTCAAAAAAGCCATTTAAGCCTTTTCACAGTGAGATCTATGCGATATGGCCGAGAAATGTAATTTTGATGTTAACTCCCAAACCGCTGCGCAGAAGTAAACCAAACTTCACCCAATAGTGTATTGTATCACAATCTAGTAGTTACATTTGAAAATTTTGTTCTAGGAAATTTTGTTTGAGCGCAATCATCAAACTTAATTAAAAAAGTCATTTAAGCCTTTTCACAGTGAGATCTATGCGATATGGCCGAGAAATGTAATTTTGATGTTAACTCCCAAACCGCTGCGCAGAAGTCAACCAAACTTCACCCATTAGTGTATTGTATCACAATCTAGTAGTTACATGTGAAAATTTGGTTCTAGGACATTTGATTTGAGCGCAATCCTCAAACTTAGGTCAAAAAAGCCATTTAAGCCTTTTCACAGTGAGATCTATGCGATATGGCCGAGAAATGTAATTTTGATGTTCACTCCCAAACCGCTGCGCAGAAGTCAACCAAACTTCACCCAATAGTGTATTGTATCACAATCTAGTAGTTACATTTGAAAATTTTGTTCTAGGAAATTTTGTTTGAGCGCAATCATCAAACTTAATTAAAAAAGTCATTTAAGCCTTTTCACAGTGAGATCTATGCGATATGGCCGAGAAATGTAATTTTGATGTTAACTCCCAAACCGCTGCGCAGAAGTCAACCAAACTTCACCCATTAGTGTATTTTATCACAATCTAGTAGTTACAAATGGAAATTTGGTTCTAGGACATTTGATTTGAGCGCAATCCTCAAACTTAGGTCAAAAAAGCCATTTAAGCCTTTTCACAGTGAGATCTATGCGATATGGCCGAGAAATGTAATTTTGATGTTAACTCCCAAACCGCTGCGCAGAAGTCAACCAAACTTCACCCAATAGTGTATTGTATCACAATCTAGTAGTTACATTTGAAAATTTTGTTCTAGGAAATTTTGTTTGAGCGCAATCATCAAACTTAATTAAAAAAGTCATTTAAGCCTTTTCACAGTGAGATCTATGCGATATGGCCGAGAAATGTAATTTTGATGTTAACTCCCAAACCGCTGCGCAGAAGTTAACCAAACTTCACCCATTAGTGTATTTTATCACAATCTAGTAGTTACATGTGGAAATTTGGTTCTAGGACATTTGATTTGAGCGCAATCCTCAAACTTAGGTCAAAAAAGCCATTTAAACCTTTTCACAGTGAGATCTATGCGATATGGCCGAGAAATGTAATTTTGATGTTAACTCCCAAACCGCTGCGCAGAAGTCAACCAAACTTCACCCAATAGTGTATTGTATCACATTCTAGTAGTTACATTTGAAAATTTCGTTCTAGGACATTTGGTTTGAGCGCAATCCTCAAACTTAGGTCAAAAAAGCCATTTAAGCCTTTTCACAGTGAGATCTATGCGATATGGCCGAGAAATGTAATTTTGATGTTAACTCCCAAACCGCTGCGCAGAAGTCAACCAAACTTCACCCAATAGTGTATTGTATCACAATCTAGTAGTTACATTTGAAAATTTTGTTCTAGGAAATTTTGTTTGAGCGCAATCATCAAACTTAGGTCAAAAAAGCCATTTAAGCCTTTTCACAGTGACATCTATGCGATATGGCCGAGAAATGTAATTTTGATGTTAACTCCCAAACCGCTGCGCAGAAGTCAACCAAACTTCACCCAATAGTGTATTGTATCACAATCTAGTAGTTACATTTAAAAATTTTGTTCTAGGACATTTTGTTTGAACGCAATCATCAAACTTAATTAAAAAAGTCATTTAAGCCTTTTCACAGTGAGATCTATGCGATATGGCCGAGAAATGTAATTTTGATGTTAACTCCCAAACCGCTGCGCAGAAGTCAACCAAACTTCACCCATTAGTGTATTGTATCACAATCTAGTAGTTACATGTGGAAATTTGGTTCTAGGACATTTGATTTGAGCGCAATCCTCAAACTTAGGTCAAAAAAGCCATTTAAGCCTTTTCACAGTGAGATCTATGCGATATGGCCGAGAAATGTAATTTTGATGTTAACTCCCAAACCGCTGCGCAGAAGTCAACCAAACTTCACCCAATAGTGTATTGTATCACAATCTAGTAGTTACATTTGAAAATTTTGTTCTAGGAAATTTTGTTTGAGCGCAATCATCAAACTTAATTAAAAAAGTCATTTAAGCCTTTTCACAGTGAGATCTATGCGATATGGCCGAGAAATGTAATTTTGATTTTAACTCCCAAACCGCTGCGCAGAAGTCAACCAAACTTCACCCATTAGTGTATTTTATCACAATCTAGTAGTTACATGTGGAAATTTGGTTCTAGGACATTTGATTTGAGCGCAATCCTCAAACTTAGGTCAAAAAAGCCATTTAAGCCTTTTGACAGTGAGATCTATGCGATATGGCCGAGAAATGTAATTTTGATGTTAACTCCCAAACCGCTGCGCAGAAGTCAACCAAACTTCACCCAATAGTGTATTGTATCACATTCTAGTAGTTACATTTGAAAATTTCGTTCTAGGACATTTGGTTTGAGCGCAATCCTCAAACTTAGGTCAAAAAAGCCATTTAAGCCTTTTCACAGTGAGATCTATGCGATATGGCCGAGAAATGTAATTTTGATGTTAACTCCCAAACCGCTGCGCAGAAGTCAACCAAACTTCACCCAATAGTGTATTGTATCACAATCTAGTAGTTACATTTGAAAATTTTGTTCTAGGACATTTTGTTTGAACGCAATCATCAAACTTAATTAAAAAAGTCATTTAAGCCTTTTCACAGTGAGATCTATGCGATATGGCCGAGAAATGTAATTTTGATGTTAACTCCCAAACCGCTGCGCAGAAGTCAACCAAACTTCACCCAATAGTGTATTGTATCACAATCTAGTAGTTACATTTGAAAATTTTGTTCTAGGACATTTTGTTTGAACGCAATCATCAAACTTAATTAAAAAAGTCATTTAAGCCTTTTCACAGTGAGATCTATGCGATATGGCCGAGAAATGTAATTTTGATGTTAACTCCCAAACCGCTGCGCAGAAGTCAACCAAACTTCACCCAATAGTGTATTGTATCACAATCTAGTAGTTACATTTGAAAATTTTGTTCTAGGACATTTTGTTTGAGCGCAATCCTCAAACTTAGGTCAAAAAAGCCATTTAAGCCTTTTCACAGTGAGATCTATGCGATATGGCCGAGAAATGTAATTTTGATGTTAACTCCTAAACCGCTGCGCAGAAGTCAACCAAACTTCACCCAATAGTGTATTGTATCACAATCTAGTAGTTACATTTGAAAATTTTGTTCTAGGACATTTTGTTTGAACGCAATCATCAAACTTAATTAAAAAAGTCATTTAAGCCTTTTCACAGTGAGATCTATGCGATATGGCCGAGAAATGTAATTTTGATGTTAACTCCCAAACCGCTGCGCAGAAGTCAACCAAACTTCACCCATTAGTGTATTTTATCACAATCTAGTAGTTACATGTGGAAATTTGGTTCTAGGACATTTGATTTGAGCGCAATCCTCAAACTTAGGTCAAAAAAGCCATTTAAGCCTTTTCACAGTGAGATCTATGCGATATGGCCGAGAAATGTAATTTTGATGTTAACTCCCAAACCGCTGCGCAGAAGTCAACCAAACTTCACCCAATAGTGTATTGTATCACAATCTAGTAGTTACATTTGAAAATTTTGTTCTAGGACATTTTGTTTGAACGCAATCATCAAACTTAATTAAAAAAGTCATTTAAGCCTTTTCACAGTGAGATCTATGCGATATGGCCGAGAAATGTAATTTTGATGTTTACTCCCAAACCGCTGCGCAGAAGTCAACCAAACTTCACCCAATAGTGTATTGTATCACAATCTAGTAGTTACATTTGAAAATTTTGTTCTAGGACATTTTGTTTGAGCGCAATCCTCAAACTTAGGTCAAAAAAGCCATTTAAGCCTTTTCACAGTGAGATCTATGCGATATGGCCGAGAAATGTAATTTTGATGTTAACTCCCAAACCGCTGCGCAGAAGTCAACCAAACTTCACCCAATAGTGTATTGTATCACAATCTAGTAGTTACATTTGAAAATTTTGTTCTAGGACATTTTGTTTGAACGCAATCATCAAACTTAATTAAAAAAGTCATTTAAGCCTTTTCACAGTGAGATCTATGCGATATGGCCGAGAAATGTAATTTTGATGTTAACTCCCAAACCGCTGCGCAGAAGTCAACCAAACTTCACCCAATAGTGTATTGTATCACAATCTAGTAGTTACATTTGAAAATTTTGTTCTAGGAAATTTTGTTTGAGCGCAATCATCAAACTTAATTAAAAAAGTCATTTAAGCCTTTTCACAGTGAGATCTATGCGATATGGCCGAGAAATGTAATTTTGATGTTAACTCCCAAACCGCTGCGCAGAAGTCAACCAAACTTCACCCATTAGTGTATTTTATCACAATCTAGTAGTTACATGTGGAAATTTGGTTCTAGGACATTTGATTTGAGCGCAATCCTCAAACTTAGGTCAAAAAAGCCATTTAAGCCTTTTCACAGTGAGATCTATGCGATATGGCCGAGAAATGTAATTTTGATGTTAACTCCCAAACCGCTGCGCAGAAGTCAACCAAACTTCACCCAATAGTGTATTGTATCACAATCTAGTAGTTACATTTGAAAATTTTGTTCTAGGACATTTTGTTTGAACGCAATCATCAAACTTAATTAAAAAAGTCATTTAAGCCTTTTCACAGTGAGATCTATGCGATATGGCCGAGAAATGTAATTTTGATGTTAACTCCCAAACCGCTGCGCAGAAGTCAACCAAACTTCACCCATTAGTGTATTGTATCACAATCTAGTAGTTACATGTGGAAATTTGGTTATAGGACATTTGATTTGAGCGCAATTCTCAAACTTAGGTCAAAAAAGCCATTTAAGCCTTTTCACAGTGAGATCTATGCGATATGGCCGAGAAATGTAATATTGATGTTAACTCCCAAACCGCTGCGCAGAAGTCAACCAAACTTCACCCAATAGTGTATTGTATCACAATCTAGTAGTTACATTTGAAAATTTTGTTCTAGGAAATTTTGTTTGAGCGCAATCATCAAACTTAATTAAAAAAGTCATTTAAGCCTTTTCACAGTGAGATCTATGCGATATGGCCGAGAAATGTAATTTTGATGTTAACTCCCAAACCGCTGCGCAGAAGTCAACCAAACTTCACCCATTAGTGTATTTTATCACAATCTAGTAGTTACATGTGGAAATTTGGTTCTAGGACATTTGATTTGAGCGCAATCCTCAAACTTAGGTCAAAAAAGCCATTTAAGCCTTTTCACAGTGAGATCTATGCGATATGGCCGAGAAATGTAATATTGATGTTAACTCCCAAACCGCTGCGCAGAAGTCAACCAAACTTCACCCAATAGTGTATTGTATCACAATCTAGTAGTTACATTTGAAAATTTTGTTCTAGGAAATTTTGTTTGAGCGCAATCATCAAACTTAATTAAAAAAGTCATTTAAGCCTTTTCACAGTGAGATCTATGCGATATGGCCGAGAAATGTAATTTTGATGTTAACTCCCAAACCGCTGCGCAGAAGTCAACCAAACTTCACCCATTAGTGTATTTTATCACAATCTAGTAGTTACATGTGGAAATTTGGTTCTAGGACATTTGATTTGAGCGCAATCCTCAAACTTAGGTCAAAAAAGCCATTTAAGCCTTTTCACAGTGAGATCTATGCGATATGGCCGAGAAATGTAATTTTGATGTTCACTCCCAAACCGCTGCGCAGAAGTCAACCAAACTTCACCCAATAGTGTATTGTATCACAATCTAGTAGTTACATTTGAAAATTTTGTTCTAGGACATTTTGTTTGAGCGCAATCCTCAAACTTAGGTCAAAAAAGCCATTTAAGCCTTTTCACAGTGAGATCTATGCGATATGGCCGAGAAATGTAATTTTGATGTTAACTCCCAAACCGCTGCGCAGAAGTCAACCAAACTTCACCCAATAGTGTATTGTATCACAATCTAGTAGTTACATTTGAAAATTTTGTTCTAGGACATTTTGTTTGAACGCAATCATCAAACAATTAAAAAAGTCATTTAAGCCTTTTCACAGTGAGATCTATGCGATATGGCCGAGAAATGTAATTTTGATGTTAACTCCCAAACCGCTGCGCAGAAGTCAACCAAACTTCACCCATTAGTGTATTTTATCACAATCTAGTAGTTACATGTGGAAATTTGGTTCTAGGACATTTGATTTGAGCGCAATCCTCAAACTTAGGTCAAAAAAGCCATTTAAGCCTTTTCACAGTGAGATCTATGCGATATGGCCGAGAAATGTAATTTTGATGTTAACTCCCAAACCGCTGCGCAGAAGTCAACCAAACTTCACCCAATAGTGTATTGTATCACAATCTAGTAGTTACATTTGAAAATTTTGTTCTAGGAAATTTTGTTTGAGCGCAATCATCAAACTTAATTAAAAAAGTCATTTAAGCCTTTTCACAGTGAGATCTATGCGATATGGCCGAGAAATGTAATTTTGATGTTAACTCCCAAACCGCTGCGCAGAAGTCAACCAAACTTCACCCAATAGTGTATTGTATCACAATCTAGTAGTTACATTTGAAAATTTTGTTCTAGGACATTTTGTTTGAACGCAATCATCAAACTTAATTAAAAAAGTCATTTAAGCCTTTTCACAGTGAGATCTATGCGATATGGCCGAGAAATGTAATTTTGATGTTAACTCCCAAACCGCTGCGCAGAAGTCAACCAAACTTCACCCAATAGTGTATTGTATCACAATCTAGTAGTTACATTTGAAAATTTTGTTCTAGGACATTTTGTTTGAGCGCAATCCTCAAACTTAGGTCAAAAAAGCCATTTAAGCCTTTTCACAGTGAGATCTATGCGATATGGCCGAGGAATGTAATTTTGATGTTAACTCCCAAACCGCTGCGCAGAAGTCAACCAAACTTCACCCAATAGTGTATTGTATCACAATCTAGTAGTTACATTTGAAAATTTTGTTCTAGGACATTTTGTTTGAACGCAATCATCAAACTTAATTAAAAAAGTCATTTAAGCCTTTTCACAGTGAGATCTATGCGATGTGGCCGAGAAATGTAATTTTGATGTTAACTCCCAAACCGCTGCGCAGAAGTCAACCAAACTTCACCCAATAGTGTATTGTATCACAATCTAGTAGTTACATTTGAAAATTTTGTTCTAGGACATTTTGTTTGAAAGCAATCATCAAACTTAATTAAAAAAGTCATTTAAGCCTTTTCACAGTGAGATCTATGCGATATGGCCGAGAAATGTAATTTTGATGTTAACTCCCAAACCGCTGCGCAGAAGTCAACCAAACTTCACCCAATAGTGTATTGTATCACAATCTAGTAGTTACATTTGAAAATTTTGTTCTAGGACATTTTGTTTGAGCGCAATCCTCAAACTTAGGTCAAAAAAGCCATTTAAGCCTTTTCACAGTGAGATCTATGCGATATGGCCGAGAAATGTAATTTTGATGTTAACTCCCAAACCGCTGCGCAGAAGTCAACCAAACTTCACCCAATAGTGTATTGTATCACAATCTAGTAGTTACATTTGAAAATTTTGTTCTAGGACATTTTGTTTGAACGCAATCATCAAACTTAATTAAAAAAGTCATTTAAGCCTTTTCACAGTGAGATCTATGCGATATGGCCGAGAAATGTAATTTTGATGTTAACTCCCAAACCGCTGCGCAGAAGTCAACCAAACTTCACCCAATAGTGTATTGTATCACAATCTAGTAGTTACATTTGAAAATTTTGTTCTAGGAAATTTTGTTTGAGCGCAATCATCAAACTTAATTAAAAAAGTCATTTAAGCCTTTTCACAGTGAGATCTATGCGATATGGCCGAGAAATGTAATTTTGATGTTAACTCCCAAACCGCTGCGCAGAAGTCAACCAAACTTCACCCATTAGTGTATTTTATCACAATCTAGTAGTTACATGTGGAAATTTGGTTATAGGACATTTGATTTGAGCGCAATCCTCAAACTTAGGTCAAAAAAGCCATTTAAGCCTTTTCACAGTGAGATCTATGCGATATGGCCGAGAAATGTAATTTTGATGTTAACTCCCAAACCGCTGCGCAGAAGTCAACCAAACTTCACCCAATAGTGTATTGTATCACAATCTAGTAGTTACATTTAAAAATTTTGTTCTAGGACATTTTGTTTGAACGCAATCATCAAACTTAATTAAAAAAGTCATTTAAGCCTTTTCACAGTGAGATCTATGCGATATGGCCGAAAAATGTAATATTGATGTTAACTCCCAAACCGCTGCGCAGAAGTCAACCAAACTTCACCCAATAGTGTATTGTATCACAATCTAGTAGTTACATTTGAAAATTTTGTTCTAGGAAATTTTGTTTGAGCGCAATCATCAAACTTAATTAAAAAAGTCATTTAAGCCTTTTCACAGTGAGATCTATGCGATATGGCCGAGAAATGTAATTTTGATGTTAACTCCCAAACCGCTGCGCAGAAGTCAACCAAACTTCACCCATTAGTGTATTTTATCACAATCTAGTAGTTACATGTGGAAATTTGGTTCTAGGACATTTGATTTGAGCGCAATCCTCAAACTTAGGTCAAAAAAGCCATTTAAGCCTTTTCACAGTGAGATCTATGCGATATGGCCGAGAAATGTAATTTTGATGTTCACTCCCAAACCGCTGCGCAGAAGTCAACCAAACTTCACCCAATAGTGTATTGTATCACAATCTAGTAGTTACATTTGAAAATTTTGTTCTAGGAAATTTTGTTTGAGCGCAATCATCAAACTTAATTAAAAAAGTCATTTAAGCCTTTTCACAGTGAGATCTATGCGATATGGCCGAGAAATGTAATTTTGATGTTAACTCCCAAACCGCTGCGCAGAAGTCAACCAAACTTCACCCATTAGTGTATTTTATCACAATCTAGTAGTTACATGTGGAAATTTGGTTCTAGGACATTTGATTTGAGCGCAATCCTCAAACTTAGGTCAAAAAAGCCATTTAAGCCTTTTCACAGTGAGATCTATGCGATATGGCCGAGAAATGTAATTTTGATGTTAACTCCCAAACCGCTGCGCAGAAGTCAACCAAACTTCACCCAATAGTGTATTGTATCACAATCTAGTAGTTACATTTGAAAATTTTGTTCTAGGACATTTTGTTTGAGCGCAATCCTCAAACTTAGGTCAAAAAAGCCATTAAAGCCTTTTCACAGTGAGATCTATGCGATATGGCCGAGAAATGTAATATTGATGTTAACTCCCAAACCGCTGCGCAGAAGTCAACCAAACTTCACCCAATAGTGTATTGTATCACAATCTAGTAGTTACATTTGAAAATTTTGTTCTAGGAAATTTTGTTTGAGCGCAATCATCAAACTTAATTAAAAAAGTCATTTAAGCCTTTTCACAGTGAGATCTATGCGATATGGCCGAGAAATGTAATTTTGATGTTAACTCCCAAACCGCTGCGCAGAAGTCAACCAAACTTCACCCATTAGTGTATTTTATCACAATCTAGTAGTTACATGTGGAAATTTGGTTCTAGGACATTTGATTTGAGCGCAATCCTCAAACTTAGGTCAAAAAAGCCATTTAAGCCTTTTCACAGTGAGATCTATGCGATATGGCCGAGAAATGTAATTTTGATGTTCACTCCCAAACCGCTGCGCAGAAGTCAACCAAACTTCACCCAATAGTGTATTGTATCACAATCTAGTAGTTACATTTGAAAATTTTGTTCTAGGAAATTTTGTTTGAGCGCAATCATCAAACTTAATTAAAAAAGTCATTTAAGCCTTTTCACAGTGAGATCTATGCGATATGGCCGAGAAATGTAATTTTGATGTTAACTCCCAAACCGCTGCGCAGAAGTCAACCAAACTTCACCCATTAGTGTATTTTATCACAATCTAGTAGTTACATGTGGAAATTTGGTTCTAGGACATTTGATTTGAGCGCAATCCTCAAACTTAGGTCAAAAAAGCCATTTAAGCCTTTTCACAGTGAGATCTATGCGATATGGCCGAGAAATGTAATTTTGATGTTAACTCCCAAACCGCTGCGCAGAAGTCAACCAAACTTCACCCAATAGTGTATTGTATCACATTCTAGTAGTTACATTTGAAAATTTCGTTCTAGGACATTTGGTTTGAGCGCAATCCTCAAACTTAGGTCAAAAAAGCCATTTAAGCCTTTTCACAGTGAGATCTATGCGATATGGCCGAGAAATGTAATTTTGATGATAACTCCCAAACCGCTGCGCAGAAGTCAACCAAACTTCACCCAATAGTGTATTGTATCACAATCTAGTAGTTACATTTGAAAATTTTGTTCTAGGACATTTTGTTTGAACGCAATCATCAAACTTAATTAAAAAAGTCATTTAAGCCTTTTCACAGTGAGATCTATGCGATATGGCCGAGAAATGTAATTTTGATGTTAACTCCCAAACCGCTGCGCAGAAGTCAACCAAACTTCACCCAATAGTGTATTGTATCACAATCTAGTAGTTACATTTGAAAATTTTGTTCTAGGACATTTGGTTTGAGCGCAATCCTCAAACTTAGGTCAAAAAAGCCATTTAAGCCTTTTCACAGTGAGATCTATGCGATATGGCCGAGAAATGTAATTTTGATGTTAACTCCCAAACCGCTGCGCCGAAGTCAACCAAACTTCACCCAATAGTGTATTGTATCACATTCTAGTAGTTACATTTGAAAATTTCGTTCTAGGACATTTGGTTTGAGCGCAATCCTCAAACTTAGGTCAAAAAAGCCATTTAAGCCTTTTCACAGTGAGATCTATGCGATATGGCCGAGAAATGTAATTTTGATGTTAACTCCCAAACCGCTGCGCAGAAGTCAACCAAACTTCACCCAATAGTGTATTGTATCACAATCTAGTAGTTACATTTGAAAATTTTGTTCTAGGAAATTTTGTTTGAGCGCAATCATCAAACTTAGGTCAAAAAAGCCATTTAAGCCTTTTCACAGTGAGATCTATGCGATATGGCCGAGAAATGTAATTTTGATGTTAACTCCCAAACCGCTGCGCAGAAGTCAACCAAACTTCACCCAATAGTGTATTGTATCACAATCTAGTAGTTACATTTAAAAATTTTGTTCTAGGACATTTTGTTTGAACGCATTCATCAAACTTAATTAAAAAAGTCATTTAAGCCTTTTCACAGTGAGATCTATGCGATATGGCCGAGAAATGTAATTTTGATGTTAACTCCCAAACCGCTGCGCAGAAGTCAACCAAACTTCACCCATTAGTGTATTGTATCACAATCTAGTAGTTACATGTGGAAATTTGGTTATAGGACATTTGATTTGAGCGCAATCCTCAAACTTAGGTCAAAAAAGCCATTTAAGCCTTTTCACAGTGAGATCTATGCGATATGGCCGAGAAATGTAATTTTGATGTTAACTCCCAAACCGCTGCGCAGAAGTCAACCAAACTTCACCCAATAGTGTATTGTATCACAATCTAGTAGTTACATTTGAAAATTTTGTTCTAGGAAATTTTGTTTGAGCGCAATCATCAAACTTAATTAAAAAAGTCATTTAAGCCTTTTCACAGTGAGATCTATGCGATATGGCCGAGAAATGTAATTTTGATGTTAACTCCCAAACCGCTGCGCAGAAGTCAACCAAACTTCACCCATTAGTGTATTTTATCACAATCTAGTAGTTACATGTGGAAATATGGTTCTAGGACATTTGATTTGAGCGCAATCCTCAAACTTAGGTCAAAAAAGCCATTTAAGCCTTTTCACAGTGAGATCTATGCGATATGGCCGAGAAATGTAATTTTGATGTTAACTCCCAAACCGCTGCGCAGAAGTCAACCAAACTTCACCCAATAGTGTATTGTATCACATTCTAGTAGTTACATTTGAAAATTTCGTTCTAGGACATTTGGTTTGAGCGCAATCCTCAAACTTAGGTCAAAAAAGCCATTTAAGCCTTTTCACAGTGAGATCTATGCGATATGGCCGAGAAATGTAATTTTGATGTTAACTCCCAAACCGCTGCGCAGAAGTCAACCAAACTTCACCCAATAGTGTATTGTATCACAATCTAGTAGTTACATTTGAAAATTTTGTTCTAGGACATTTTGTTTGAACGCAATCATCAAACTTAATTAAAAAAGTCATTTAAGCCTTTTCACAGTGAGATCTATGCGATATGGCCGAGAAATGTAATTTTGATGTTAACTCCCAAACCGCTGCGCAGAAGTCAACCAAACTTCACCCAATAGTGTATTGTATCACAATCTAGTAGTTACATTTGAAAATTTTGTTCTAGGACATTTTGTTTGAGCGCAATCCTCAAACTTAGGTCAAAAAAGCCATTTAAGCCTTTTCACAGTGAGATCTATGCGATATGGGCGAGGAATGTAATTTTGATGTTAACTCCCAAACCGCTGCGCAGAAGTCAACCAAACTTCACCCAATAGTGTATTGTATCACAATCTAGTAGTTACATTTGAAAATTTTGTTCTAGGACATTTTGTTTGAACGCAATCATCAAACTTAATTAAAAAAGTCATTTAAGCCTTTTCACAGTGAGATCTATGCGATGTGGCCGAGAAATGTAATTTTGATGTTAACTCCCAAACCGCTGCGCAGAAGTCAACCAAACTTCACCCAATAGTGTATTGTATCACAATCTAGTAGTTACATTTGAAAATTTTGTTCTAGGACATTTTGTTTGAAAGCAATCATCAAACTTAATTAAAAAAGTCATTTAAGCCTTTTCACAGTGAGATCTATGCGATATGGCCGAGAAATGTAATTTTGATGTTAACTCCCAAACCGCTGCGCAGAAGTCAACCAAACTTCACCCAATAGTGTATTGTATCACAATCTAGTAGTTACATTTGGAAATTTGGTTCTAGGACATTTTGTTTGAGCGCAATCCTCAAACTTAGGTCAAAAAAGCCATTTAAGCCTTTTCACAGTGAGATCTATGCGATATGGCCGAGAAATGTAATTTTGATGTTAACTCCCAAACCGCTGCGCAGAAGTCAACCAAACTTCACCCAATAGTGTATTGTATCACAATCTAGTAGTTACATTTGAAAATTTTGTTCTAGGACATTTTGTTTGAACGCAATCATCAAACTTAATTAAAAAAGTCATTTAAGCCTTTTCACAGTGAGATCTATGCGATATGGCCGAGAAATGTAATTTTGATGTTAACTCCCAAACCGCTGCGCAGAAGTCAACCAAACTTCACCCAATAGTGTATTGTATCACAATCTAGTAGTTACATTTGAAAATTTTGTTCTAGGAAATTTTGTTTGAGCGCAATCATCAAACTTAATTAAAAAAGTCATTTAAGCCTTTTCACAGTGAGATCTATGCGATATGGCCGAGAAATGTAATTTTGATGTTAACTCCCAAACCGCTGCGCAGAAGTCAACCAAACTTCACCCATTAGTGTATTTTATCACAATCTAGTAGTTACATGTGGAAATTTGGTTCTAGGACATTTGATTTGAGCGCAATCCTCAAACTTAGGTCAAAAAAGCCATTTAAGCCTTTTCACAGTGAGATCTATGCGATATGGCCGAGAAATGTAATTTTGATGTTAACTCCCAAACCGCTGCGCAGAAGTCAACCAAACTTCACCCAATAGTGTATTGTATCACAATCTAGTAGTTACATTTAAAAATTTTGTTCTAGGACATTTTGTTTGAACGCAATCATCAAACTTAATTAAAAAAGTCATTTAAGCCTTTTCACAGTGAGATCTATGCGATATGGCCGAGAAATGTAATTTTGATGTTAACTCCCAAACCGCTGCGCAGAAGTCAACCAAACTTCACCCATTAGTGTATTGTATCACAATCTAGTAGTTACATGTGGAAATTTGGTTATAGGACATTTGATTTGAGCGCAATTCTCAAACTTAGGTCAAAAAAGCCATTTAAGCCTTTTCACAGTGAGATCTATGCGATATGGCCGAAAAATGTAATATTGATGTTAACTCCCAAACCGCTGCGCAGAAGTCAACCAAACTTCACCCAATAGTGTATTGTATAACAATCTAGTAGTTACATTTGAAAATTTTGTTCTAGGAAATTTTGTTTGAGCGCAATCATCAAACTTAATTAAAAAAGTCATTTAAGCCTTTTCACAGTGAGATCTATGCGATATGGCCGAGAAATGTAATTTTGATGTTAACTCCCAAACCGCTGCGCAGAAGTCAACCAAACTTCACCCATTAGTGTATTTTATCACAATCTAGTAGTTACATGTGGAAATTTGGTTCTAGGACATTTGATTTGAGCGCAATCCTCAAACTTAGGTCAAAAAAGCCATTTAAGCCTTTTCACAGTGAGATCTATGCGATATGGCCGAGAAATGTAATTTTGATGTTCACTCCCAAACCGCTGCGCAGAAGTCAACCAAACTTCACCCAATAGTGTATTGTATCACAATCTAGTAGTTACATTTGAAAATTTTGTTCTAGGAAATTTTGTTTGAGCGCAATCATCAAACTTAATTAAAAAAGTCATTTAAGCCTTTTCACAGTGAGATCTATGCGATATGGCCGAGAAATGTAATTTTGATGTTAACTCCCAAACCGCTGCGCAGAAGTCAACCAAACTTCACCCATTAGTGTATTTTATCACAATCTAGTAGTTACATGTGGAAATTTGGTTCTAGGACATTTGATTTGAGCGCAATCCTCAAACTTAGGTCAAAAAAGCCATTTAAGCCTTTTCACAGTGAGATCTATGCGATATGGCCGAGAAATGTAATTTTGATGTTAACTCCCAAACCGCTGCGCAGAAGTCAACCAAACTTCACCCAATAGTGTATTGTATCACATTCTAGTAGTTACATTTGAAAATTTCGTTCTAGGACATTTGGTTTGAGCGCAATCCTCAAACTTAGGTCAAAAAAGCCATTTAAGCCTTTTCACAGTGAGATCTATGCGATATGGCCGAGAAATGTAATTTTGATGATAACTCCCAAACCGCTGCGCAGAAGTCAACCAAACTTCACCCAATAGTGTATTGTATCACAATCTAGTAGTTACATTTGAAAATTTTGTTCTAGGACATTTTGTTTGAACGCAATCATCAAACTTAATTAAAAAAGTCATTTAAGCCTTTTCACAGTGAGATCTATGCGATATGGCCGAGAAATGTAATTTTGATGTTAACTCCCAAACCGCTGCGCAGAAGTCAACCAAACTTCACCCAATAGTGTATTGTATCACAATCTAGTAGTTACATTTGAAAATTTTGTTCTAGGACATTTTGTTTGAGCGCAATCCTCAAACTTAGGTCAAAAAAGCCATTAAAGCCTTTTCACAGTGAGATCTATGCGATATGGCCG
The DNA here is from genome assembly GCF_030265065.1 of Corythoichthys intestinalis. NCBI lineage: Eukaryota > Metazoa > Chordata > Actinopteri > Syngnathiformes > Syngnathidae > Corythoichthys > Corythoichthys intestinalis. The sequence continues at coordinate 127,267 of NW_026651600.1, read as the reverse complement.
AGAAATGTAATTTTGATGTTAACTCCCAAACCGCTGCGCAGAAGTCAACCAAACTTCACCCAATAGTGTATTGTATCACATTCTAGTAGTTACATTTGAAAATTTCGTTCTAGGACATTTGGTTTGAGCGCAGTTATTAAACTTAGGTCAAAAAAGCCATTTAAGCCTTTTCACAGTGAGATCTATGCGATATGGCCGAGAAATGTAATTTTGATGTTAACTCCCAAACCGCTGCGCAGAAGTAAACCAAACTTCACCCATTAGTGTATTGTATCACAATCTAGTAGTTACATGTGGAAATTTGGTTCTAGGACATTTGATTTTAGCGCAATCCTCAAACTTAGGTCAAAAAAGCCATTTAAGCCTTTTCACAGTGAGATCTATGCGATATGGCCGAGAAATGTAATTTTGATGTTAACTCCCAAACCGCTGCGCAGAAGTCAACCAAACTTCACCCAATAGTGTATTGTATCACAATCTAGTAGTTACATTTGAAAATTTTGTTCTAGGAAATTTTGTTTGAGCGCAATCATCAAACTTAATTAAAAAAGTCATTTAAGCCTTTTCACAGTGAGATCTATGCGATATGGCCGAGAAATGTAATTTTGATGTTAACTCCCAAACCGCTGCGCAGAAGTCAACCAAACTTCACCCAATAGTGTATTGTATCACAATCTAGTAGTTACATTTGAAAATTTTGTTCTAGGACATTTTGTTTGAACGCAATCATCAAACTTAATTAAAAAAGTCATTTAAGCCTTTTCACAGTGAGATCTATGCGATATGGCCGAGAAATGTAATTTTGATGTTAACTCCCAAACCGCTGCGCAGAAGTCAACCAAACTTCACCCAATAGTGTATTGTATCACAATCTAGTAGTTACATTTGAAAATTTTGTTCTAGGACATTTTGTTTGAGCGCAATCCTCAAACTTAGGTCAAAAAAGCCATTTAAGCCTTTTCACAGTGAGATCTATGCGATATGGCCGAGGAATGTAATTTTGATGTTAACTCCCAAACCGCTGCGCAGAAGTCAACCAAACTTCACCCAATAGTGTATTGTATCACAATCTAGTAGTTACATTTGAAAATTTTGTTCTAGGACATTTTGTTTGAACGCAATCATCAAACTTAATTAAAAAAGTCATTTAAGCCTTTTCACAGTGAGATCTATGCGATGTGGCCGAGAAATGTAATTTTGATGTTAACTCCCAAACCGCTGCGCAGAAGTCAACCAAACTTCACCCAATAGTGTATTGTATCACAATCTAGTAGTTACATTTGAAAATTTTGTTCTAGGACATTTTGTTTGAAAGCAATCATCAAACTTAATTAAAAAAGTCATTTAAGCCTTTTCACAGTGAGATCTATGCGATATGGCCGAGAAATGTAATTTTGATGTTAACTCCCAAACCGCTGCGCAGAAGTCAACCAAACTTCACCCAATAGTGTATTGTATCACAATCTAGTAGTTACATTTGAAAATTTTGTTCTAGGACATTTTGTTTGAGCGCAATCCTCAAACTTAGGTCAAAAAAGCCATTTAAGCCTTTTCACAGTGAGATCTATGCGATATGGCCGAGAAATGTAATTTTGATGTTAACTCCCAAACCGCTGCGCAGAAGTCAACCAAACTTCACCCAATAGTGTATTGTATCACAATCTAGTAGTTACATTTGAAAATTTTGTTCTAGGACATTTTGTTTGAACGCAATCATCAAACTTAATTAAAAAAGTCATTTAAGCCTTTTCACAGTGAGATCTATGCGATATGGCCGAGAAATGTAATTTTGATGTTAACTCCCAAACCGCTGCGCAGAAGTCAACCAAACTTCACCCAATAGTGTATTGTATCACAATCTAGTAGTTACATTTGAAAATTTTGTTCTAGGAAATTTTGTTTGAGCGCAATCATCAAACTTAATTAAAAAAGTCATTTAAGCCTTTTCACAGTGAGATCTATGCGATATGGCCGAGAAATGTAATTTTGATGTTAACTCCCAAACCGCTGCGCAGAAGTCAACCAAACTTCACCCATTAGTGTATTTTATCACAATCTAGTAGTTACATGTGGAAATTTGGTTCTAGGACATTTGATTTGAGCGCAATCCTCAAACTTAGGTCAAAAAAGCCATTTAAGCCTTTTCACAGTGAGATCTATGCGATATGGCCGAGAAATGTAATTTTGATGTTAACTCCCAAACCGCTGCGCAGAAGTCAACCAAACTTCACCCAATAGTGTATTGTATCACAATCTAGTAGTTACATTTAAAAATTTTGTTCTAGGACATTTTGTTTGAACGCAATCATCAAACTTAATTAAAAAAGTCATTTAAGCCTTTTCACAGTGAGATCTATGCGATATGGCCGAGAAATGTAATTTTGATGTTAACTCCCAAACCGCTGCGCAGAAGTCAACCAAACTTCACCCATTAGTGTATTGTATCACAATCTAGTAGTTACATGTGGAAATTTGGTTATAGGACATTTGATTTGAGCGCAATCCTCAAACTTAGGTCAAAAAAGCCATTTAAGCCTTTTCACAGTGAGATCTATGCGATATGGCCGAAAAATGTAATATTGATGTTAACTCCCAAACCGCTGCGCAGAAGTCAACCAAACTTCACCCAATAGTGTATTGTATCACAATCTAGTAGTTACATTTGAAAATTTTGTTCTAGGAAATTTTGTTTGAGCGCAATCATCAAACTTAATTAAAAAAGTCATTTAAGCCTTTTCACAGTGAGATCTATGCGATATGGCCGAGAAATGTAATTTTGATGTTAACTCCCAAACCGCTGCGCAGAAGTCAACCAAACTTCACCCATTAGTGTATTTTATCACAATCTAGTAGTTACATGTGGAAATTTGGTTCTAGGACATTTGATTTGAGCGCAATCCTCAAACTTAGGTCAAAAAAGCCATTTAAGCCTTTTCACAGTGAGATCTATGCGATATGGCCGAGAAATGTAATTTTGATGTTCACTCCCAAACCGCTGCGCAGAAGTCAACCAAACTTCACCCAATAGTGTATTGTATCACAATCTAGTAGTTACATTTGAAAATTTTGTTCTAGGAAATTTTGTTTGAGCGCAATCATCAAACTTAATTAAAAAAGTCATTTAAGCCTTTTCACAGTGAGATCTATGCGATATGGCCGAGAAATGTAATTTTGATGTTAACTCCCAAACCGCTGCGCAGAAGTCAACCAAACTTCACCCATTAGTGTATTTTATCACAATCTAGTAGTTACATGTGGAAATTTGGTTCTAGGACATTTGATTTGAGCGCAATCCTCAAACTTAGGTCAAAAAAGCCATTTAAGCCTTTTCACAGTGAGATCTATGCGATATGGCCGAGAAATGTAATTTTGATGTTAACTCCCAAACCGCTGCGCAGAAGTCAACCAAACTTCACCCAATAGTGTATTGTATCACATTCTAGTAGTTACATTTGAAAATTTCGTTCTAGGACATTTGGTTTGAGCGCAATCCTCAAACTTAGGTCAAAAAAGCCATTTAAGCCTTTTCACAGTGAGATCTATGCGATATGGCCGAGAAATGTAATTTTGATGATAACTCCCAAACCGCTGCGCAGAAGTCAACCAAACTTCACCCAATAGTGTATTGTATCACAATCTAGTAGTTACATTTGAAAATTTTGTTCTAGGACATTTTGTTTGAACGCAATCATCAAACTTAATTAAAAAAGTCATTTAAGCCTTTTCACAGTGAGATCTATGCGATATGGCCGAGAAATGTAATTTTGATGTTAACTCCCAAACCGCTGCGCAGAAGTCAACCAAACTTCACCCAATAGTGTATTGTATCACAATCTAGTAGTTACATTTGAAAATTTTGTTCTAGGACATTTTGTTTGAGCGCAATCCTCAAACTTAGGTCAAAAAAGCCATTAAAGCCTTTTCACAGTGAGATCTATGCGATATGGCCGAGAAATGTAATTTTGATGTTAACTCCCAAACCGCTGCGCAGAAGTCAACCAAACTTCACCCAATAGTGTATTGTATCACATTCTAGTAGTTACATTTGAAAATTTCGTTCTAGGACATTTGGTTTGAGCGCAGTTATTAAACTTAGGTCAAAAAAGCCATTTAAGCCTTTTCACAGTGAGATCTATGCGATATGGCCGAGAAATGTAATTTTGATGTTAACTCCCAAACCGCTGCGCAGAAGTAAACCAAACTTCACCCATTAGTGTATTGTATCACAATCTAGTAGTTACATGTGGAAATTTGGTTCTAGGACATTTGATTTTAGCGCAATCCTCAAACTTAGGTCAAAAAAGCCATTTAAGCCTTTTCACAGTGAGATCTATGCGATATGGCCGAGAAATGTAATTTTGATGTTAACTCCCAAACCGCTGCGCAGAAGTCAACCAAACTTCACCCAATAGTGTATTGTATCACAATCTAGTAGTTACATTTGGAAATTTTGTTCTAGGAAATTTTGTTTGAGCGCAATCATCAAACAATTAAAAAAGTCATTTAAGCCTTTTCACAGTGAGATCTATGCGATATGGCCGAGAAATGTAATTTTGATGTTAACTCCCAAACCGCTGCGCAGAAGTCAACCAAACTTCACCCAATAGTGTATTGTATCACATTCTAGTAGTTACATTTTAAAATTTCGTTCAAGGACATTTGGTTTGAGCGCAATTATTAAACTTAGGTCAAAAAAGCCATTTAAGCCTTTTCACAGTGAGATCTATGCGATATGGCCGAGAAATGTAATTTTGATGTTAACTCCCAAACCGCTGCGCAGAAGTAAACCAAACTTCACCCATTAGTGTATTGTATCACAATCTAGTAGTTACATGTGGAAATTTGGTTCTAGGACATTTGATTTGAGCGCAATCCTCAAACTTAGGTCAAAAAAGCCATTTAAGCCTTTTCACAGTGAGATCTATGCGATATGGCCGAGAAATGTAATTTTGATGTTAACTCCCAAACCGCTGCGCAGAAGTCAACCAAATTTCACCCAATAGTGTATTGTATCACATTCTAGTAGTTACATTTGAAAATTTCGTTCTAGGACATTTGGTTTGAGCGCAATTATTAAACTTAGGTCAAAAAAGCCATTTAAGCCTTTTCACAGTGAGATCTATGCGATATGGCCGAGAAATGTAATTTTGATGTTAACTCCCAAACCGCTGCGCAGAAGTAAACCAAACTTCACCCATTAGTGTATTGTATCACAATCTAGTAGTTACATGTGGAAATTTGGTTCTAGGACATTTGATTTTAGCGCAATCCTCAAACTTAGGTCAAAAAAGCCATTTAAGCCTTTTCACAGTGAGATCTATGCGATATGGCCGAGAAATGTAATTTTGATGTTAACTCCCAAACCGCTGCGCAGAAGTCAACCAAACTTCACCCAATAGTGTATTGTATCACAATCTAGTAGTTACATTTGAAAATTTTGTTTTAGGAAATTTTGTTTGAGCGCAATCATCAAACTTAATTAAAAAAGTCATTTAAGCCTTTTCACAGTGAGATCTATGCGATATGGCCGAGAAATGTAATTTTGATGTTAACTCCCAAACCGCTGCGCAGAAGTCAACCAAACTTCACCCAATAGTGTATTGTATCACAATCTAGTAGTTACATTTGAAAATTTTGTTCTAGGACATTTTGTTTGAACGCAATCATCAAACTTAATTAAAAAAGTCATTTAAGCCTTTTCACAGTGAGATCTATGCGATATGGCCGAGAAATGTAATTTTGATGTTAACTCCCAAACCGCTGCGCAGAAGTCAACCAAACTTCACCCAATAGTGTATTGTATCACAATCTAGTAGTTACATTTAAAAATTTTGTTCTAGGACATTTTGTTTGAGCGCAATCCTCAAACTTAGGTCAAAAAAGCCATTTAAGCCTTTTCACAGTGAGATCTATGCGATATGGCCGAGAAATGTAATTTTGATGTTAACTCCCAAACCGCTGCGCAGAAGTCAACCAAACTTCACCCAATAGTGTATTGTATCACAATCTAGTAGTTACATTTGAAAAATTTGTTCTAGGACATTTTGTTTGAACGCAATCATCAAACTTAATTAAAAAAGTCATTTAAGCCTTTTCACAGTGAGATCTATGCGATATGGCCGAGAAATGTAATTTTGATGTTAACTCCCAAACCGCTGCGCAGAAGTCAACCAAACTTCACCCAATAGTGTATTGTATCACAATCTAGTAGTTACATTTGAAAATTTTGTTCTAGAAAATTTTGTTTGAGCGCAATCATCAAACTTAATTAAAAAAGTCATTTAAGCCTTTTCACAGTGAGATCTATGCGATATGGCCGAGAAATGTAATTTTGATGTTAACTCCCAAACCGCTGCGCAGAAGTCAACCAAACTTCACCCATTAGTGTATTTTATCACAATCTAGTAGTTACATGTGGAAATTTGGTTCTAGGACATTTGATTTGAGCGCAATCCTCAAACTTAGGTCAAAAAAGCCATTTAAGCCTTTTCACAGTGAGATCTATGCGATATGGCCGAGAAATGTAATTTTGATGTTAACTCCCAAACCGCTGCGCAGAAGTCAACCAAACTTCACCCAATAGTGTATTGTATCACAATCTAGTAGTTACATTTAAAAATTTTGTTCTAGGACATTTTGTTTGAACGCAATCATCAAACTTAATTAAAAAAGTCATTTAAGCCTTTTCACAGTGAGATCTATGCGATATGGCCGAGAAATGTAATTTTGATGTTAACTCCCAAACCGCTGCGCAGAAGTCAACCAAACTTCACCCATTTGTGTATTGTATCACAATCTAGTAGTTACATGTGGAAATTTGGTTATAGGACATTTGATTTGAGCGCAATCCTCAAACTTAGATCAAAAAAGCCATTTAAGCCTTTTCACAGTGAGATCTATGCGATATGGCCGAGAAATGTAATTTTGATGTTAACTCCCAAACCGCTGCGCAGAAGTCAACCAAACTTCACCCAATAGTGTATTGTATCACAATCTAGTAGTTACATTTGAAAATTTTGTACTAGGAAATTTTGTTTGAGCGCAATCATCAAACTTAATTAAAAAAGTCATTTAAGCCTTTTCACAGTGAGATCTATGCGATATGGCCGAGAAATGTAATTTTGATGTTAACTCCCAAACCGCTGCGCAGAAGTCAACCAAACTTCACCCATTAGTGTATTTTATCACAATCTAGTAGTTACATGTGGAAATTTGGTTCTAGGACATTTGATTTGAGCGCAATCCTCAAACTTAGGTCAAAAAAGCCATTTAAGCCTTTTCACAGTGAGATCTATGCGATATGGCCGAGAAATGTAATTTTGATGTTAACTCCCAAACCGCTGCGCAGAAGTCAACCAAACTTCACCCAATAGTGTATTGTATCACATTCTAGTAGTTACATTTGAAAATTTCGTTCTAGGACATTTGGTTTGAGCGCAATCCTCAAACTTAGGTCAAAAAAGCCATTTAAGCCTTTTCACAGTGAGATCTATGCGATATGGCCGAGAAATGTAATTTTGATGTTAACTCCCAAACCGCTGCGCAGAAGTCAACCAAACTTCACCCAATAGTGTATTGTATCACAATCTAGTAGTTACATTTGAAAATTTTGTTCTAGGACATTTTGTTTGAACGCAATCATCAAACTTAATTAAAAAAGTCATTTAAGCCTTTTCACAGTGAGATCTATGCGATATGGCCGAGAAATGTAATTTTGATGTTTACTCCCAAACCGCTGCGCAGAAGTCAACCAAACTTCACCCAATAGTGTATTGTATCACAATCTAGTAGTTACATTTGAAAATTTTGTTCTAGGACATTTTGTTTGAGCGCAATCCTCAAACTTAGGTCAAAAAAGCCATTTAAGCCTTTTCACAGTGAGATCTATGCGATATGGCCGAGAAATGTAATTTTGATGTTAACTCCCAAACCGCTGCGCAGAAGTCAACCAAACTTCACCCAATAGTGTATTGTATCACAATCTAGTAGTTACATTTGAAAATTTTGTTCTAGGACATTTTGTTTGAACGCAATCATCAAACTTAATTAAAAAAGTCATTTAAGCCTTTTCACAGTGAGATCTATGCGATATGGCCGAGAAATGTAATTTTGATGTTAACTCCCAAACCGCTGCGCAGAAGTCAACCAAACTTCACCCAATAGTGTATTGTATCACAATCTAGTAGTTACATTTGAAAATTTTGTTCTAGGAAATTTTGTTTGAGCGCAATCATCAAACTTAATTAAAAAAGTCATTTAAGCCTTTTCACAGTGAGATCTATGCGATATGGCCGAGAAATGTAATTTTGATGTTAACTCCCAAACCGCTGCGCAGAAGTCAACCAAACTTCACCCATTAGTGTATTTTATCACAATCTAGTAGTTACATGTGGAAATTTGGTTCTAGGACATTTGATTTGAGCGCAATCCTCAAACTTAGGTCAAAAAAGCCATTTAAGCCTTTTCACAGTGAGATCTATGCGATATGGCCGAGAAATGTAATTTTGATGTTAACTCCCAAACCGCTGCGCAGAAGTCAACCAAACTTCACCCAATAGTGTATTGTATCACAATCTAGTAGTTACATTTAAAAATTTTGTTCTAGGACATTTTGTTTGAACGCAATCATCAAACTTAATTAAAAAAGTCATTTAAGCCTTTTCACAGTGAGATCTATGCGATATGGCCGAGAAATGTAATTTTGATGTTAACTCCCAAACCGCTGCGCAGAAGTCAACCAAACTTCACCCATTAGTGTATTGTATCACAATCTAGTAGTTACATGTGGAAATTTGGTTATAGGACATTTGATTTGAGCGCAATCCTCAAACTTAGGTCAAAAAAGCCATTTAAGCCTTTTCACAGTGAGATCTATGCGATATGGCCGAGAAATGTAATTTTGATGTTAACTCCCAAACCGCTGCGCAGAAGTAAACCAAACTTCACCCAATAGTGTATTGTATCACAATCTAGTAGTTACATTTGAAAATTTTGTTCTAGGAAATTTTGTTTGAGCGCAATCATCAAACTTAATTAAAAAAGTCATTTAAGCCTTTTCACAGTGAGATCTATGCGATATGGCCGAGAAATGTAATTTTGATGTTAACTCCCAAACCGCTGCGCAGAAGTCAACCAAACTTCACCCAATAGTGTATTGTATCACAATCTAGTAGTTACATTTGAAAATTTTGTTCTAGGACATTTTGTTTGAACGCAATCATCAAACTTAATTAAAAAAGTCATTTAAGCCTTTTCACAGTGAGATCTATGCGATATGGCCGAGAAATGTAATTTTGATGTTTACTCCCAAACCGCTGCGCAGAAGTCAACCAAACTTCACCCAATAGTGTATTGTATCACAATCTAGTAGTTACATTTGAAAATTTTGTTCTAGGACATTTTGTTTGAGCGCAATCCTCAAACTTAGGTCAAAAAAGCCATTTAAGCCTTTTCACAGTGAGATCTATGCGATATGGCCGAGAAATGTAATTTTGATGTTAACTCCCAAACCGCTGCGCAGAAGTCAACCAAACTTCACCCAATAGTGTATTGTATCACAATCTAGTAGTTACATTTGAAAATTTTGTTCTAGGACATTTTGTTTGAACGCAATCATCAAACTTAATTAAAAAAGTCATTTAAGCCTTTTCACAGTGAGATCTATGCGATATGGCCGAGAAATGTAATTTTGATGTTAACTCCCAAACCGCTGCGCAGAAGTCAACCAAACTTCACCCAATAGTGTATTGTATCACAATCTAGTAGTTACATTTGAAAATTTTGTTCTAGGAAATTTTGTTTGAGCGCAATCATCAAACTTAATTAAAAAAGTCATTTAAGCCTTTTCACAGTGAGATCTATGCGATATGGCCGAGAAATGTAATTTTGATGTTAACTCCCAAACCGCTGCGCAGAAGTCAACCAAACTTCACCCATTAGTGTATTTTATCACAATCTAGTAGTTACATGTGGAAATTTGGTTCTAGGACATTTGATTTGAGCGCAATCCTCAAACTTAGGTCAAAAAAGCCATTTAAGCCTTTTCACAGTGAGATCTATGCGATATGGCCGAGAAATGTAATTTTGATGTTAACTCCCAAACCGCTGCGCAGAAGTCAACCAAACTTCACCCAATAGTGTATTGTATCACAATCTAGTAGTTACATTTAAAAATTTTGTTCTAGGACATTTTGTTTGAACGCAATCATCAAACTTAATTAAAAAAGTCATTTAAGCCTTTTCACAGTGAGATCTATGCGATATGGCCGAGAAATGTAATTTTGATGTTAACTCCCAAACCGCTGCGCAGAAGTCAACCAAACTTCACCCATTAGTGTATTGTATCACAATCTAGTAGTTACATGTGGAAATTTGGTTATAGGACATTTGATTTGAGCGCAATCCTCAAACTTAGGTCAAAAAAGCCATTTAAGCCTTTTCACAGTGAGATCTATGCGATATGGCCGAGAAATGTAATTTTGATGTTAACTCCCAAACCGCTGCGCAGAAGTAAACCAAACTTCACCCAATAGTGTATTGTATCACAATCTAGTAGTTACATTTGAAAATTTTGTTCTAGGAAATTTTGTTTGAGCGCAATCATCAAACTTAATTAAAAAAGTCATTTAAGCCTTTTCACAGTGAGATCTATGCGATATGGCCGAGAAATGTAATTTTGATGTTAACTCCCAAACCGCTGCGCAGAAGTCAACCAAACTTCACCCATTAGTGTATTGTATCACAATCTAGTAGTTACATGTGAAAATTTGGTTCTAGGACATTTGATTTGAGCGCAATCCTCAAACTTAGGTCAAAAAAGCCATTTAAGCCTTTTCACAGTGAGATCTATGCGATATGGCCGAGAAATGTAATTTTGATGTTCACTCCCAAACCGCTGCGCAGAAGTCAACCAAACTTCACCCAATAGTGTATTGTATCACAATCTAGTAGTTACATTTGAAAATTTTGTTCTAGGAAATTTTGTTTGAGCGCAATCATCAAACTTAATTAAAAAAGTCATTTAAGCCTTTTCACAGTGAGATCTATGCGATATGGCCGAGAAATGTAATTTTGATGTTAACTCCCAAACCGCTGCGCAGAAGTCAACCAAACTTCACCCATTAGTGTATTTTATCACAATCTAGTAGTTACAAATGGAAATTTGGTTCTAGGACATTTGATTTGAGCGCAATCCTCAAACTTAGGTCAAAAAAGCCATTTAAGCCTTTTCACAGTGAGATCTATGCGATATGGCCGAGAAATGTAATTTTGATGTTAACTCCCAAACCGCTGCGCAGAAGTCAACCAAACTTCACCCAATAGTGTATTGTATCACAATCTAGTAGTTACATTTGAAAATTTTGTTCTAGGAAATTTTGTTTGAGCGCAATCATCAAACTTAATTAAAAAAGTCATTTAAGCCTTTTCACAGTGAGATCTATGCGATATGGCCGAGAAATGTAATTTTGATGTTAACTCCCAAACCGCTGCGCAGAAGTTAACCAAACTTCACCCATTAGTGTATTTTATCACAATCTAGTAGTTACATGTGGAAATTTGGTTCTAGGACATTTGATTTGAGCGCAATCCTCAAACTTAGGTCAAAAAAGCCATTTAAACCTTTTCACAGTGAGATCTATGCGATATGGCCGAGAAATGTAATTTTGATGTTAACTCCCAAACCGCTGCGCAGAAGTCAACCAAACTTCACCCAATAGTGTATTGTATCACATTCTAGTAGTTACATTTGAAAATTTCGTTCTAGGACATTTGGTTTGAGCGCAATCCTCAAACTTAGGTCAAAAAAGCCATTTAAGCCTTTTCACAGTGAGATCTATGCGATATGGCCGAGAAATGTAATTTTGATGTTAACTCCCAAACCGCTGCGCAGAAGTCAACCAAACTTCACCCAATAGTGTATTGTATCACAATCTAGTAGTTACATTTGAAAATTTTGTTCTAGGAAATTTTGTTTGAGCGCAATCATCAAACTTAGGTCAAAAAAGCCATTTAAGCCTTTTCACAGTGACATCTATGCGATATGGCCGAGAAATGTAATTTTGATGTTAACTCCCAAACCGCTGCGCAGAAGTCAACCAAACTTCACCCAATAGTGTATTGTATCACAATCTAGTAGTTACATTTAAAAATTTTGTTCTAGGACATTTTGTTTGAACGCAATCATCAAACTTAATTAAAAAAGTCATTTAAGCCTTTTCACAGTGAGATCTATGCGATATGGCCGAGAAATGTAATTTTGATGTTAACTCCCAAACCGCTGCGCAGAAGTCAACCAAACTTCACCCATTAGTGTATTGTATCACAATCTAGTAGTTACATGTGGAAATTTGGTTCTAGGACATTTGATTTGAGCGCAATCCTCAAACTTAGGTCAAAAAAGCCATTTAAGCCTTTTCACAGTGAGATCTATGCGATATGGCCGAGAAATGTAATTTTGATGTTAACTCCCAAACCGCTGCGCAGAAGTCAACCAAACTTCACCCAATAGTGTATTGTATCACAATCTAGTAGTTACATTTGAAAATTTTGTTCTAGGAAATTTTGTTTGAGCGCAATCATCAAACTTAATTAAAAAAGTCATTTAAGCCTTTTCACAGTGAGATCTATGCGATATGGCCGAGAAATGTAATTTTGATTTTAACTCCCAAACCGCTGCGCAGAAGTCAACCAAACTTCACCCATTAGTGTATTTTATCACAATCTAGTAGTTACATGTGGAAATTTGGTTCTAGGACATTTGATTTGAGCGCAATCCTCAAACTTAGGTCAAAAAAGCCATTTAAGCCTTTTGACAGTGAGATCTATGCGATATGGCCGAGAAATGTAATTTTGATGTTAACTAACAAACCGCTGCGCAGAAGTCAACCAAACTTCACCCAATAGTGTATTGTATCACATTCTAGTAGTTACATTTGAAAATTTCGTTCTAGGACATTTGGTTTGAGCGCAATCCTCAAACTTAGGTCAAAAAAGCCATTTAAGCCTTTTCACAGTGAGATCTATGCGATATGGCCGAGAAATGTAATTTTGATGTTAACTCCCAAACCGCTGCGCAGAAGTCAACCAAACTTCACCCAATAGTGTATTGTATCACAATCTAGTAGTTACATTTGAAAATTTTGTTCTAGGACATTTTGTTTGAACGCAATCATCAAACTTAATTAAAAAAGTCATTTAAGCCTTTTCACAGTGAGATCTATGCGATATGGCCGAGAAATGTAATTTTGATGTTAACTCCCAAACCGCTGCGCAGAAGTCAACCAAACTTCACCCAATAGTGTATTGTATCACAATCTAGTAGTTACATTTGAAAATTTTGTTCTAGGACATTTTGTTTGAACGCAATCATCAAACTTAATTAAAAAAGTCATTTAAGCCTTTTCACAGTGAGATCTATGCGATATGGCCGAGAAATGTAATTTTGATGTTAACTCCCAAACCGCTGCGCAGAAGTCAACCAAACTTCACCCAATAGTGTATTGTATCACAATCTAGTAGTTACATTTGAAAATTTTGTTCTAGGACATTTTGTTTGAGCGCAATCCTCAAACTTAGGTCAAAAAAGCCATTTAAGCCTTTTCACAGTGAGATCTATGCGATATGGCCGAGAAATGTAATTTTGATGTTAACTCCTAAACCGCTGCGCAGAAGTCAACCAAACTTCACCCAATAGTGTATTGTATCACAATCTAGTAGTTACATTTGAAAATTTTGTTCTAGGACATTTTGTTTGAACGCAATCATCAAACTTAATTAAAAAAGTCATTTAAGCCTTTTCACAGTGAGATCTATGCGATATGGCCGAGAAATGTAATTTTGATGTTAACTCCCAAACCGCTGCGCAGAAGTCAACCAAACTTCACCCATTAGTGTATTTTATCACAATCTAGTAGTTACATGTGGAAATTTGGTTCTAGGACATTTGATTTGAGCGCAATCCTCAAACTTAGGTCAAAAAAGCCATTTAAGCCTTTTCACAGTGAGATCTATGCGATATGGCCGAGAAATGTAATTTTGATGTTAACTCCCAAACCGCTGCGCAGAAGTCAACCAAACTTCACCCAATAGTGTATTGTATCACAATCTAGTAGTTACATTTGAAAATTTTGTTCTAGGACATTTTGTTTGAACGCAATCATCAAACTTAATTAAAAAAGTCATTTAAGCCTTTTCACAGTGAGATCTATGCGATATGGCCGAGAAATGTAATTTTGATGTTTACTCCCAAACCGCTGCGCAGAAGTCAACCAAACTTCACCCAATAGTGTATTGTATCACAATCTAGTAGTTACATTTGAAAATTTTGTTCTAGGACATTTTGTTTGAGCGCAATCCTCAAACTTAGGTCAAAAAAGCCATTTAAGCCTTTTCACAGTGAGATCTATGCGATATGGCCGAGAAATGTAATTTTGATGTTAACTCCCAAACCGCTGCGCAGAAGTCAACCAAACTTCACCCAATAGTGTATTGTATCACAATCTAGTAGTTACATTTGAAAATTTTGTTCTAGGACATTTTGTTTGAACGCAATCATCAAACTTAATTAAAAAAGTCATTTAAGCCTTTTCACAGTGAGATCTATGCGATATGGCCGAGAAATGTAATTTTGATGTTAACTCCCAAACCGCTGCGCAGAAGTCAACCAAACTTCACCCAATAGTGTATTGTATCACAATCTAGTAGTTACATTTGAAAATTTTGTTCTAGGAAATTTTGTTTGAGCGCAATCATCAAACTTAATTAAAAAAGTCATTTAAGCCTTTTCACAGTGAGATCTATGCGATATGGCCGAGAAATGTAATTTTGATGTTAACTCCCAAACCGCTGCGCAGAAGTCAACCAAACTTCACCCATTAGTGTATTTTATCACAATCTAGTAGTTACATGTGGAAATTTGGTTCTAGGACATTTGATTTGAGCGCAATCCTCAAACTTAGGTCAAAAAAGCCATTTAAGCCTTTTCACAGTGAGATCTATGCGATATGGCCGAGAAATGTAATTTTGATGTTAACTCCCAAACCGCTGCGCAGAAGTCAACCAAACTTCACCCAATAGTGTATTGTATCACAATCTAGTAGTTACATTTGAAAATTTTGTTCTAGGACATTTTGTTTGAACGCAATCATCAAACTTAATTAAAAAAGTCATTTAAGCCTTTTCACAGTGAGATCTATGCGATATGGCCGAGAAATGTAATTTTGATGTTAACTCCCAAACCGCTGCGCAGAAGTCAACCAAACTTCACCCATTAGTGTATTGTATCACAATCTAGTAGTTACATGTGGAAATTTGGTTATAGGACATTTGATTTGAGCGCAATTCTCAAACTTAGGTCAAAAAAGCCATTTAAGCCTTTTCACAGTGAGATCTATGCGATATGGCCGAGAAATGTAATATTGATGTTAACTCCCAAACCGCTGCGCAGAAGTCAACCAAACTTCACCCAATAGTGTATTGTATCACAATCTAGTAGTTACATTTGAAAATTTTGTTCTAGGAAATTTTGTTTGAGCGCAATCATCAAACTTAATTAAAAAAGTCATTTAAGCCTTTTCACAGTGAGATCTATGCGATATGGCCGAGAAATGTAATTTTGATGTTAACTCCCAAACCGCTGCGCAGAAGTCAACCAAACTTCACCCATTAGTGTATTTTATCACAATCTAGTAGTTACATGTGGAAATTTGGTTCTAGGACATTTGATTTGAGCGCAATCCTCAAACTTAGGTCAAAAAAGCCATTTAAGCCTTTTCACAGTGAGATCTATGCGATATGGCCGAGAAATGTAATATTGATGTTAACTCCCAAACCGCTGCGCAGAAGTCAACCAAACTTCACCCAATAGTGTATTGTATCACAATCTAGTAGTTACATTTGAAAATTTTGTTCTAGGAAATTTTGTTTGAGCGCAATCATCAAACTTAATTAAAAAAGTCATTTAAGCCTTTTCACAGTGAGATCTATGCGATATGGCCGAGAAATGTAATTTTGATGTTAACTCCCAAACCGCTGCGCAGAAGTCAACCAAACTTCACCCATTAGTGTATTTTATCACAATCTAGTAGTTACATGTGGAAATTTGGTTCTAGGACATTTGATTTGAGCGCAATCCTCAAACTTAGGTCAAAAAAGCCATTTAAGCCTTTTCACAGTGAGATCTATGCGATATGGCCGAGAAATGTAATTTTGATGTTCACTCCCAAACCGCTGCGCAGAAGTCAACCAAACTTCACCCAATAGTGTATTGTATCACAATCTAGTAGTTACATTTGAAAATTTTGTTCTAGGACATTTTGTTTGAGCGCAATCCTCAAACTTAGGTCAAAAAAGCCATTTAAGCCTTTTCACAGTGAGATCTATGCGATATGGCCGAGAAATGTAATTTTGATGTTAACTCCCAAACCGCTGCGCAGAAGTCAACCAAACTTCACCCAATAGTGTATTGTATCACAATCTAGTAGTTACATTTGAAAATTTTGTTCTAGGACATTTTGTTTGAACGCAATCATCAAACAATTAAAAAAGTCATTTAAGCCTTTTCACAGTGAGATCTATGCGATATGGCCGAGAAATGTAATTTTGATGTTCACTCCCAAACCGCTGCGCAGAAGTCAACCAAACTTCACCCAATAGTGTATTGTATCACAATCTAGTAGTTACATTTGAAAATTTTGTTCTAGGAAATTTTGTTTGAGCGCAATCATCAAACTTAATTAAAAAAGTCATTTAAGCCTTTTCACAGTGAGATCTATGCGATATGGCCGAGAAATGTAATTTTGATGTTTACTCCCAAACCGCTGCGCAGAAGTCAACCAAACTTCACCCATTAGTGTATTTTATCACAATCTAGTAGTTACATGTGGAAATTTGGTTCTAGGACATTTGATTTGAGCGCAATCCTCAAACTTAGGTCAAAAAAGCCATTTAAGCCTTTTCACAGTGAGATCTATGCGATATGGCCGAGAAATGTAATTTTGATGTTCACTCCCAAACCGCTGCGCAGAAGTCAACCAAACTTCACCCAATAGTGTATTGTATCACAATCTAGTAGTTACATTTGAAAATTTTGTTCTAGGAAATTTTGTTTGAGCGCAATCATCAAACTTAATTAAAAAAGTCATTTAAGCCTTTTCACAGTGAGATCTATGCGATATGGCCGAGAAATGTAATTTTGATGTTAACTCCCAAACCGCTGCGCAGAAGTCAACCAAACTTCACCCATTAGTGTATTTTATCACAATCTAGTAGTTACAAATGGAAATTTGGTTCTAGGACATTTGATTTGAGCGCAATCCTCAAACTTAGGTCAAAAAAGCCATTTAAGCCTTTTCACAGTGAGATCTATGCGATATGGCCGAGAAATGTAATTTTGATGTTAACTCCCAAACCGCTGCGCAGAAGTCAACCAAACTTCACCCAATAGTGTATTGTATCACATTCTAGTAGTTACATTTGAAAATTTCGTTCTAGGACATTTGGTTTGAGCGCAATCCTCAAACTTAGGTCAAAAAAGCCATTTAAGCCTTTTCACAGTGAGATCTATGCGATATGGCCGAGAAATGTAATTTTGATGTTAACTCCCAAACCGCTGCGCAGAAGTCAACCAAACTTCACCCAATAGTGTATTGTATCACAATCTAGTAGTTACATTTGAAAATTTTGTTCTAGGAAATTTTGTTTGAGCGCAATCCTCAAACTTAGGTCAAAAAAGCCATTTAAGCCTTTTCACAGTGAGATCTATGCGATATGGCCGAGAAATGTAATTTTGATGTTAACTCCCAAACCGCTGCGCAGAAGTCAACCAAACTTCACCCAATAGTGTATTGTATCACAATCTAGTAGTTACATTTAAAAATTTTGTTCTAGGACATTTTGTTTGAACGCAATCATCAAACTTAATTAAAAAAGTCATTTAAGCCTTTTCACAGTGAGATCTATGCGATATGGCCGAGAAATGTAATTTTGATGTTAACTCCCAAACCGCTGCGCAGAAGTCAACCAAACTTCACCCATTAGTGTATTGTATCACAATCTAGTAGTTACATGTGGAAATTTGGTTATAGGACATTTGATTTGAGCGCAATCCTCAAACTTAGGTCAAAAAAGCCATTTAAGCCTTTTCACAGTGAGATCTATGCGATATGGCCGAGAAATGTAATTTTGATGTTAACTCCCAAACCGCTGCGCAGAAGTCAACCAAACTTCACCCAATAGTGTATTGTATCACAATCTAGTAGTTACATTTGAAAATTTTGTTCTAGGAAATTTTGTTTGAGCGCAATCATCAAACTTAATTAAAAAAGTCATTTAAGCCTTTTCACAGTGAGATCTATACTATATGGCCGAGAAATGTAATTTTGATGTTAACTCCCAAACCGCTGCGCAGAAGTCAACCAAACTTCACCCATTAGTGTATTTTATCACAATCTAGTAGTTACATGTGGAAATTTGGTTCTAGGACATTTGATTTGAGCGCAATCCTCAAACTTAGGTCAAAAAAGCCATTTAAGCCTTTTCACAGTGAGATCTATGCGATATGGCCGAGAAATGTAATTTTGATGTTAACTCCCAAACCGCTGCGCAGAAGTCAACCAAACTTCACCCAATAGTGTATTGTATCACAATCTAGTAGTTACATTTGAAAATTTTGTTCTAGGAAATTTTGTTTGAGCGCAATCATCAAACTTAATTAAAAAAGTCATTTAAGCCTTTTCACAGTGAGATCTATGCGATATGGCCGAGAAATGTAATTTTGATGTTAACTCCCAAACCGCTGCGCAGAAGTCAACCAAACTTCACCCATTAGTGTATTTTATCACAATCTAGTAGTTACATGTGGAAATTTGGTTCTAGGACATTTGATTTGAGCGCAATCCTCAAACTTAGGTCAAAAAAGCCATTTAAGCCTTTTCACAGTGAGATCTATGCGATATGGCCGAGAAATGTAATTTTGATGTTCACTCCCAAACCGCTGCGCAGAAGTCAACCAAACTTCACCCAATAGTGTATTGTATCACAATCTAGTAGTTACATTTGAAAATTTTGTTCTAGGAAATTTTGTTTGAGCGCAATCATCAAACTTAATTAAAAAAGTCATTTAAGCCTTTTCACAGTGAGATCTATGCGATATGGCCGAGAAATGTAATTTTGATGTTAACTCCCAAACCGCTGCGCAGAAGTCAACCAAACTTCACCCAATAGTGTATTGTATCACAATCTAGTAGTTACATTTGAAAATTTTGTTCTAGGACATTTTGTTTGAGCGCAATCCTCAAACTTAGGTCAAAAAAGCCATTTAAGCCTTTTCACAGTGAGATCTATGCGATATGGCCGAGAAATGTAATTTTGATGTTAACTCCCAAACCGCTGCGCAGAAGTCAACCAAACTTCACCCAATAGTGTATTGTATCACAATCTAGTAGTTACATTTGAAAATTTTGTTCTAGGACATTTTGTTTGAACGCAATCATCAAACAATTAAAAAAGTCATTTAAGCCTTTTCACAGTGAGATCTATGCGATATGGCCGAGAAATGTAATTTTGATGTTCACTCCCAAACCGCTGCGCAGAAGTCAACCAAACTTCACCCAATAGTGTATTGTATCACAATCTAGTAGTTACATTTGAAAATTTTGTTCTAGGAAATTTTGTTTGAGCGCAATCATCAAACTTAATTAAAAAAGTCATTTAAGCCTTTTCACAGTGAGATCTATGCGATATGGCCGAGAAATGTAATTTTGATGTTAACTCCCAAACCGCTGCGCAGAAGTCAACCAAACTTCACCCAATAGTGTATTGTATCACAATCTAGTAGTTACATTTGAAAATTTTGTTCTAGGACATTTTGTTTGAGCGCAATCCTCAAACTTAGGTCAAAAAAGCCATTTAAGCCTTTTCACAGTGAGATCTATGCGATATGGCCGAGAAATGTAATTTTGATGTTAACTCCCAAACCGCTGCGCAGAAGTCAACCAAACTTCACCCAATAGTGTATTGTATCACAATCTAGTAGTTACATTTGAAAATTTTGTTCTAGGACATTTTGTTTGAACGCAATCATCAAACTTAATTAAAAAAGTCATTTAAGCCTTTTCACAGTGAGATCTATGCGATATGGCCGAGAAATGTAATTTTGATGTTAACTCCCAAACCGCTGCGCAGAAGTCAACCAAACTTCACCCAATAGTGTATTGTATCACAATCTAGTAGTTACATTTGAAAATTTTGTTCTAGGAAATTTTGTTTGAGCGCAATCATCAAACTTAATTAAAAAAGTCATTTAAGCCTTTTCACAGTGAGATCTATGCGATATGGCCGAGAAATGTAATTTTGATGTTAACTCCCAAACCGCTGCGCAGAAGTCAACCAAACTTCACCCATTAGTGTATTTTATCACAATCTAGTAGTTACATGTGGAAATTTGGTTCTAGGACATTTGATTTGAGCGCAATCCTCAAACTTAGGTCAAAAAAGCCATTTAAGCCTTTTCACAGTGAGATCTATGCGATATGGCCGAGAAATGTAATTTTGATGTTAACTCCCAAACCGCTGCGCAGAAGTCAACCAAACTTCACCCAATAGTGTATTGTATCACAATCTAGTAGTTACATTTAAAAATTTTGTTCTAGGACATTTTGTTTGAACGCAATCATCAAACTTAATTAAAAAAGTCATTTAAGCCTTTTCACAGTGAGATCTATGCGATATGGCCGAGAAATGTAATTTTGATGTTAACTCCCAAACCGCTGCGCAGAAGTCAACCAAACTTCACCCAATAGTGTATTGTATCACAATCTAGTAGTTACATTTAAAAATTTTGTTCTAGGACATTTTGTTTGAACGCAATCATCAAACTTAATTAAAAAAGTCATTTAAGCCTTTTCACAGTGAGATCTATGCGATATGGCCGAGAAATGTAATTTTGATGTTAACTCCCAAACCGCTGCGCAGAAGTCAACCAAACTTCACCCATTAGTGTATTGTATCACAATCTAGTAGTTACATGTGGAAATTTGGTTATAGGACATTTGATTTGAGCGCAATCCTCAAACTTAGGTCAAAAAAGCCATTTAAGCCTTTTCACAGTGAGATCTATGCGATATGGCCGAGAAATGTAATTTTGATGTTAACTCCCAAACCGCTGCGCAGAAGTCAACCAAACTTCACCCAATAGTGTATTGTATCACAATCTAGTAGTTACATTTGAAAATTTTGTTCTAGGAAATTTTGTTTGAGCGCAATCATCAAACTTAATTAAAAAAGTCATTTAAGCCTTTTCACAGTGAGATCTATACTATATGGCCGAGAAATGTAATTTTGATGTTAACTCCCAAACCGCTGCGCAGAAGTCAACCAAACTTCACCCATTAGTGTATTTTATCACAATCTAGTAGTTACATGTGGAAATTTGGTTCTAGGACATTTGATTTGAGCGCAATCCTCAAACTTAGGTCAAAAAAGCCATTTAAGCCTTTTCACAGTGAGATCTATGCGATATGGCCGAGAAATGTAATTTTGATGTTAACTCCCAAACCGCTGCGCAGAAGTCAACCAAACTTCACCCAATAGTGTATTGTATCACAATCTAGTAGTTACATTTGAAAATTTTGTTCTAGGAAATTTTGTTTGAGCGCAATCATCAAACTTAATTAAAAAAGTCATTTAAGCCTTTTCACAGTGAGATCTATGCGATATGGCCGAGAAATGTAATTTTGATGTTAACTCCCAAACCGCTGCGCAGAAGTCAACCAAACTTCACCCATTAGTGTATTTTATCACAATCTAGTAGTTACATGTGGAAATTTGGTTCTAGGACATTTGATTTGAGCGCAATCCTCAAACTTAGGTCAAAAAAGCCATTTAAGCCTTTTCACAGTGAGATCTATGCGATATGGCCGAGAAATGTAATTTTGATGTTCACTCCCAAACCGCTGCGCAGAAGTCAACCAAACTTCACCCAATAGTGTATTGTATCACAATCTAGTAGTTACATTTGAAAATTTTGTTCTAGGAAATTTTGTTTGAGCGCAATCATCAAACTTAATTAAAAAAGTCATTTAAGCCTTTTCACAGTGAGATCTATGCGATATGGCCGAGAAATGTAATTTTGATGTTAACTCCCAAACCGCTGCGCAGAAGTCAACCAAACTTCACCCAATAGTGTATTGTATCACAATCTAGTAGTTACATTTGAAAATTTTGTTCTAGGACATTTTGTTTGAGCGCAATCCTCAAACTTAGGTCAAAAAAGCCATTTAAGCCTTTTCACAGTGAGATCTATGCGATATGGCCGAGAAATGTAATTTTGATGTTAACTCCCAAACCGCTGCGCAGAAGTCAACCAAACTTCACCCAATAGTGTATTGTATCACAATCTAGTAGTTACATTTGAAAATTTTGTTCTAGGACATTTTGTTTGAACGCAATCATCAAACAATTAAAAAAGTCATTTAAGCCTTTTCACAGTGAGATCTATGCGATATGGCCGAGAAATGTAATTTTGATGTTCACTCCCAAACCGCTGCGCAGAAGTCAACCAAACTTCACCCAATAGTGTATTGTATCACAATCTAGTAGTTACATTTGAAAATTTTGTTCTAGGAAATTTTGTTTGAGCGCAATCATCAAACTTAATTAAAAAAGTCATTTAAGCCTTTTCACAGTGAGATCTATGCGATATGGCCGAGAAATGTAATTTTGATGTTAACTCCCAAACCGCTGCGCAGAAGTCAACCAAACTTCACCCATTAGTGTATTTTATCACAATCTAGTAGTTACATGTGGAAATTTTGTTCTAGGACATTTGATTTGAGCGCAATCCTCAAACTTAGGTCAAAAAAGCCATTTAAGCCTTTTCTCAGTGAGATCTATGCGATATGGCCGAGAAATGTAATTTTGATGTTCACTCCCAAACCGCTGCGCAGAAGTCAACCAAACTTCACCCAATAGTGTATTGTATCACAATCTAGTAGTTACATTTGAAAATTTTGTTCTAGGAAATTTTGTTTGAGCGCAATCATCAAACTTAATTAAAAAAGTCATTTAAGCCTTTTCACAGTGAGATCTATGCGATATGGCCGAGAAATGTAATTTTGATGTTAACTCCCAAACCGCTGCGCAGAAGTCAACCAAACTTCACCCAATAGTGTATTGTATCACAATCTAGTAGTTACATTTGAAAATTTTGTTCTAGGACATTTTGTTTGAGCGCAATCCTCAAACTTAGGTCAAAAAAGCCATTTAAGCCTTTTCACAGTGAGATCTATGCGATATGGCCGAGAAATGTAATTTTGATGTTAACTCCCAAACCGCTGCGCAGAAGTCAACCAAACTTCACCCAATAGTGTATTGTATCACAATCTAGTAGTTACATTTGAAAATTTTGTTCTAGGACATTTTGTTTGAACGCAATCATCAAACAATTAAAAAAGTCATTTAAGCCTTTTCACAGTGAGATCTATGCGATATGGCCGAGAAATGTAATTTTGATGTTCACTCCCAAACCGCTGCGCAGAAGTCAACCAAACTTCACCCAATAGTGTATTGTATCACAATCTAGTAGTTACATTTGAAAATTTTGTTCTAGGAAATTTTGTTTGAGCGCAATCATCAAACTTAATTAAAAAAGTCATTTAAGCCTTTTCACAGTGAGATCTATGCGATATGGCCGAGAAATGTAATTTTGATGTTAACTCCCAAACCGCTGCGCAGAAGTCAACCAAACTTCACCCAATAGTGTATTGTATCACAATCTAGTAGTTACATTTGAAAATTTTGTTCTAGGAAATTTTGTTTGAGCGCAATCATCAAACTTAATTAAAAAAGTCATTTAAGCCTTTTCACAGTGAGATCTATGCGATATGGCCGAGAAATGTAATTTTGATGTTAACTCCCAAACCGCTGCGCAGAAGTCAACCAAACTTCACCCATTAGTGTATTTTATCACAATCTAGTAGTTACATGTGGAAATTTGGTTCTAGGACATTTGATTTGAGCGCAATCCTCAAACTTAGGTCAAAAAAGCCATTTAAGCCTTTTCACAGTGAGATCTATGCGATATGGCCGAGAAATGTAATTTTGATGTTCACTCCCAAACCGCTGCGCAGAAGTCAACCAAACTTCACCCAATAGTGTATTGTATCACAATCTAGTAGTTACATTTGAAAATTTTGTTCTAGGAAATTTTGTTTGAGCGCAATCATCAAACTTAATTAAAAAAGTCATTTAAGCCTTTTCACAGTGAGATCTATGCGATATGGCCGAGAAATGTAATTTTGATGTTAACTCCCAAACCGCTGCGCAGAAGTCAACCAAACTTCACCCATTAGTGTATTTTATCACAATCTAGTAGTTACATGTGGAAATTTGGTTCTAGGACATTTGATTTGAGCGCAATCCTCAAACTTAGGTCAAAAAAGCCATTTAAGCCTTTTCACAGTGAGATCTATGCGATATGGCCGAGAAATGTAATTTTGATGTTAACTCCCAAACCGCTGCGCAGAAGTCAACCAAACTTCACCCAATAGTGTATTGTATCACAATCTAGTAATTACATTTGAAAATTTTGTTCTAGGAAATTTTGTTTGAGCGCAATCATCAAACTTAATTAAAAAAGTCATTTAAGCCTTTTCACAGTGAGATCTATGCGATATGGCCGAGAAATGTAATTTTGATGTTAACTCCCAAACCGCTGCGCAGAAGTCAACCAAACTTCACCCATTAGTGTATTTTATCACAATCTAGTAGTTACATGTGGAAATTTGGTTCTAGGACATTTGATTTGAGCGCAATCCTCAAACTTAGGTCAAAAAAGCCATTTAAGCCTTTTCACAGTGAGATCTATGCGATATGGCCGAGAAATGTAATTTTGATGTTCACTCCCAAACCGCTGCGCAGAAGTCAACCAAACTTCACCCAATAGTGTATTGTATCACAATCTAGTAGTTATATTTGAAAATTTTGTTCTAGGACATTTTGTTTGAACGCAATCATCAAACTTAATTAAAAAAGTCATTTAAGCCTTTTCACAGTGAGATCTATGCGATATGGCCGAGAAATGTAATTTTGATGTTAACTCCCAAACCGCTGCGCAGAAGTCAACCAAACTTCACCCAATAGTGTATTGTATCACAATCTAGTAGTTACATTTGAAAATTTTGTTCTAGGAAATTTTGTTTGAGCGCAATCATCAAACTTAATTAAAAAAGTCATTTAAGCCTTTTCACAGTGAGATCTATGCGATATGGCCGAGAAATGTAATTTTGATGTTAACTCCCAAACCGCTGCGCAGAAGTCAACCAAACTTCACCCATTAGTGTATTTTATCACAATCTAGTAGTTACAAATGGAAATTTGGTTCTAGGACATTTGATTTGAGCGCAATCCTCAAACTTAGGTCAAAAAAGCCATTTAAGCCTTTTCACAGTGAGATCTATGCGATATGGCCGAGAAATGTAATTTTGATGTTAACTCCCAAACCGCTGCGCAGAAGTCAACCAAACTTCACCCAATAGTGTATTGTATCACATTCTAGTAGTTACATTTGAAAATTTCGTTCTAGGACATTTGGTTTGAGCGCAATCCTCAAACTTAGGTCAAAAAAGCCATTTAAGCCTTTTCACAGTGAGATCTATGCGATATGGCCGAGAAATGTAATTTTGATGTTAACTCCCAAACCGCTGCGCAGAAGTCAACCAAACTTCACCCAATAGTGTATTGTATCACAATCTAGTAGTTACATTTGAAAATTTTGTTCTAGGAAATTTTGTTTGAGCGCAATCATCAAACTTAATTAAAAAAGTCATTTAAGCCTTTTCACAGTGAGATCTATGCGATATGGCCGAGAAATGTAATTTTGATGTTAACTCCCAAACCGCTGCGCAGAAGTCAACCAAACTTCACCCATTAGTGTATTTTATCACAATCTAGTAGTTACAAATGGAAATTTGGTTCTAGGACATTTGATTTGAGCGCAATCCTCAAACTTAGGTCAAAAAAGCCATTTAAGCCTTTTCACAGTGAGATCTATGCGATATGGCCGAGAAATGTAATTTTGATGTTAACTCCCAAACCGCTGCGCAGAAGTCAACCAAACTTCACCCAATAGTGTATTGTATCACATTCTAGTAGTTACATTTGAAAATTTCGTTCTAGGACATTTGGTTTGAGCGCAATCCTCAAACTTAGGTCAAAAAAGCCATTTAAGCCTTTTCACAGTGAGATCTATGCGATATGGCCGAGAAATGTAATTTTGATGTTAACTCCCAAACCGCTGCGCAGAAGTCAACCAAACTTCACCCAATAGTGTATTGTATCACAATCTAGTAGTTACATTTGAAAATTTTGTTCTAGGAAATTTTGTTTGAGCGCAATCATCAAACTTAATTAAAAAAGTCATTTAAGCCTTTTCACAGTGAGATCTATGCGATATGGCCGAGAAATGTAATTTTGATGTTAACTCCCAAACCGCTGCGCAGAAGTTAACCAAACTTCACCCATTAGTGTATTTTATCACAATCTAGTAGTTACATGTGGAAATTTGGTTCTAGGACATTTGATTTGAGCGCAATCCTCAAACTTAGGTCAAAAAAGCCATTTAAGCCTTTTCACAGTGAGATCTATGCGATATGGCCGAGAAATGTAATTTTGATGTTAACTCCCAAACCGCTGCGCAGAAGTCAACCAAACTTCACCCAATAGTGTATTGTATCACATTCTAGTAGTTACATTTGAAAATTTCGTTCTAGGACATTTGGTTTGAGCGCAATCCTCAAACTTAGGTCAAAAAAGCCATTTAAGCCTTTTCACAGTGAGATCTATGCGATATGGCCGAGAAATGTAATTTTGATGTTAACTCCCAAACCGCTGCGCAGAAGTCAACCAAACTTCACCCAATAGTGTATTGTATCACAATCTAGTAGTTACATTTGAAAATTTTGTTCTAGGAAATTTTGTTTGAGCGCAATCATCAAACTTAGGTCAAAAAAGCCATTTAAGCCTTTTCACAGTGAGATCTATGCGATATGGCCGAGAAATGTAATTTTGATGTTAACTCCCAAACCGCTGCGCAGAAGTCAACCAAACTTCACCCAATAGTGTATTGTATCACAATCTAGTAGTTACATTTAAAAATTTTGTTCTAGGACATTTTGTTTGAACGCAATCATCAAACTTAATTAAAAAAGTCATTTAAGCCTTTTCACAGTGAGATCTATGCGATATGGCCGAGAAATGTAATTTTGATGTTAACTCCCAAACCGCTGCGCAGAAGTCAACCAAACTTCACCCATTAGTGTATTGTATCACAATCTAGTAGTTACATGTGGAAATTTGGTTATAGGACATTTGATTTGAGCGCAATCCTCAAACTTAGGTCAAAAAAGCCATTTAAGCCTTTTCACAGTGAGATCTATGCGATATGGCCGAGAAATGTAATTTTGATGTTAACTCCCAAACCGCTGCGCAGAAGTCAACCAAACTTCACCCAATAGTGTATTGTATCACAATCTAGTAGTTACATTTGAAAATTTTGTTCTAGGAAATTTTGTTTGAGCGCAATCATCAAACTTAATTAAAAAAGTCATTTAAGCCTTTTCACAGTGAGATCTATACTATATGGCCGAGAAATGTAATTTTGATGTTAACTCCCAAACCGCTGCGCAGAAGTCAACCAAACTTCACCCATTAGTGTATTTTATCACAATCTAGTAGTTACATGTGGAAATTTGGTTCTAGGACATTTGATTTGAGCGCAATCCTCAAACTTAGGTCAAAAAAGCCATTTAAGCCTTTTCACAGTGAGATCTATGCGATATGGCCGAGAAATGTAATTTTGATGTTAACTCCCAAACCGCTGCGCAGAAGTCAACCAAACTTCACCCAATAGTGTATTGTATCACAATCTAGTAGTTACATTTGAAAATTTTGTTCTAGGAAATTTTGTTTGAGCGCAATCATCAAACTTAATTAAAAAAGTCATTTAAGCCTTTTCACAGTGAGATCTATGCGATATGGCCGAGAAATGTAATTTTGATGTTAACTCCCAAACCGCTGCGCAGAAGTCAACCAAACTTCACCCATTAGTGTATTTTATCACAATCTAGTAGTTACATGTGGAAATTTGGTTCTAGGACATTTGATTTGAGCGCAATCCTCAAACTTAGGTCAAAAAAGCCATTTAAGCCTTTTCACAGTGAGATCTATGCGATATGGCCGAGAAATGTAATTTTGATGTTCACTCCCAAACCGCTGCGCAGAAGTCAACCAAACTTCACCCAATAGTGTATTGTATCACAATCTAGTAGTTACATTTAAAAATTTTGTTCTAGGACATTTTGTTTGAACGCAATCATCAAACTTAATTAAAAAAGTCATTTAAGCCTTTTCACAGTGAGATCTATGCGATATGGCCGAGAAATGTAATTTTGATGTTAACTCCCAAACCGCTGCGCAGAAGTCAACCAAACTTCACCCATTAGTGTATTGTATCACAATCTAGTAGTTACATGTGGAAATTTGGTTATAGGACATTTGATTTGAGCGCAATCCTCAAACTTAGGTCAAAAAAGCCATTTAAGCCTTTTCACAGTGAGATCTATGCGATATGGCCGAGAAATGTAATTTTGATGTTAACTCCCAAACCGCTGCGCAGAAGTCAACCAAACTTCACCCAATAGTGTATTGTATCACAATCTAGTAGTTACATTTGAAAATTTTGTTCTAGGAAATTTTGTTTGAGCGCAATCATCAAACTTAATTAAAAAAGTCATTTAAGCCTTTTCACAGTGAGATCTATACTATATGGCCGAGAAATGTAATTTTGATGTTAACTCCCAAACCGCTGCGCAGAAGTCAACCAAACTTCACCCATTAGTGTATTTTATCACAATCTAGTAGTTACATGTGGAAATTTGGTTCTAGGACATTTGATTTGAGCGCAATCCTCAAACTTAGGTCAAAAAAGCCATTTAAGCCTTTTCACAGTGAGATCTATGCGATATGGCCGAGAAATGTAATTTTGATGTTAACTCCCAAACCGCTGCGCAGAAGTCAACCAAACTTCACCCAATAGTGTATTGTATCACAATCTAGTAGTTACATTTGAAAATTTTGTTCTAGGAAATTTTGTTTGAGCGCAATCATCAAACTTAATTAAAAAAGTCATTTAAGCCTTTTCACAGTGAGATCTATGCGATATGGCCGAGAAATGTAATTTTGATGTTAACTCCCAAACCGCTGCGCAGAAGTCAACCAAACTTCACCCATTAGTGTATTTTATCACAATCTAGTAGTTACATGTGGAAATTTGGTTCTAGGACATTTGATTTGAGCGCAATCCTCAAACTTAGGTCAAAAAAGCCATTTAAGCCTTTTCACAGTGAGATCTATGCGATATGGCCGAGAAATGTAATTTTGATGTTCACTCCCAAACCGCTGCGCAGAAGTCAACCAAACTTCACCCAATAGTGTATTGTATCACAATCTAGTAGTTACATTTGAAAATTTTGTTCTAGGAAATTTTGTTTGAGCGCAATCATCAAACTTAATTAAAAAAGTCATTTAAGCCTTTTCACAGTGAGATCTATGCGATATGGCCGAGAAATGTAATTTTGATGTTAACTCCCAAACCGCTGCGCAGAAGTCAACCAAACTTCACCCAATAGTGTATTGTATCACAATCTAGTAGTTACATTTGAAAATTTTGTTCTAGGACATTTTGTTTGAGCGCAATCCTCAAACTTAGGTCAAAAAAGCCATTTAAGCCTTTTCACAGTGAGATCTATGCGATATGGCCGAGAAATGTAATTTTGATGTTAACTCCCAAACCGCTGCGCAGAAGTCAACCAAACTTCACCCAATAGTGTATTGTATCACAATCTAGTAGTTACATTTGAAAATTTTGTTCTAGGACATTTTGTTTGAACGCAATCATCAAACAATTAAAAAAGTCATTTAAGCCTTTTCACAGTGAGATCTATGCGATATGGCCGAGAAATGTAATTTTGATGTTCACTCCCAAACCGCTGCGCAGAAGTCAACCAAACTTCACCCAATAGTGTATTGTATCACAATCTAGTAGTTACATTTGAAAATTTTGTTCTAGGAAATTTTGTTTGAGCGCAATCATCAAACTTAATTAAAAAAGTCATTTAAGCCTTTTCACAGTGAGATCTATGCGATATGGCCGAGAAATGTAATTTTGATGTTAACTCCCAAACCGCTGCGCAGAAGTCAACCAAACTTCACCCATTAGTGTATTTTATCACAATCTAGTAGTTACATGTGGAAATTTGGTTCTAGGACATTTGATTTGAGCGCAATCCTCAAACTTAGGTCAAAAAAGCCATTTAAGCCTTTTCTCAGTGAGATCTATGCGATATGGCCGAGAAATGTAATTTTGATGTTCACTCCCAAACCGCTGCGCAGAAGTCAACCAAACTTCACCCAATAGTGTATTGTATCACAATCTAGTAGTTACATTTGAAAATTTTGTTCTAGGAAATTTTGTTTGAGCGCAATCATCAAACTTAATTAAAAAAGTCATTTAAGCCTTTTCACAGTGAGATCTATGCGATATGGCCGAGAAATGTAATTTTGATGTTAACTCCCAAACCGCTGCGCAGAAGTCAACCAAACTTCACCCAATAGTGTATTGTATCACAATCTAGTAGTTACATTTGAAAATTTTGTTCTAGGACATTTTGTTTGAGCGCAATCCTCAAACTTAGGTCAAAAAAGCCATTTAAGCCTTTTCACAGTGAGATCTATGCGATATGGCCGAGAAATGTAATTTTGATGTTAACTCCCAAACCGCTGCGCAGAAGTCAACCAAACTTCACCCAATAGTGTATTGTATCACAATCTAGTAGTTACATTTGAAAATTTTGTTCTAGGACATTTTGTTTGAACGCAATCATCAAACAATTAAAAAAGTCATTTAAGCCTTTTCACAGTGAGATCTATGCGATATGGCCGAGAAATGTAATTTTGATGTTCACTCCCAAACCGCTGCGCAGAAGTCAACCAAACTTCACCCAATAGTGTATTGTATCACAATCTAGTAGTTACATTTGAAAATTTTGTTCTAGGAAATTTTGTTTGAGCGCAATCATCAAACTTAATTAAAAAAGTCATTTAAGCCTTTTCACAGTGAGATCTATGCGATATGGCCGAGAAATGTAATTTTGATGTTAACTCCCAAACCGCTGCGCAGAAGTCAACCAAACTTCACCCAATAGTGTATTGTATCACAATCTAGTAGTTACATTTGAAAATTTTGTTCTAGGAAATTTTGTTTGAGCGCAATCATCAAACTTAATTAAAAAAGTCATTTAAGCCTTTTCACAGTGAGATCTATGCGATATGGCCGAGAAATGTAATTTTGATGTTAACTCCCAAACCGCTGCGCAGAAGTCAACCAAACTTCACCCATTAGTGTATTTTATCACAATCTAGTAGTTACATGTGGAAATTTGGTTCTAGGACATTTGATTTGAGCGCAATCCTCAAACTTAGGTCAAAAAAGCCATTTAAGCCTTTTCACAGTGAGATCTATGCGATATGGCCGAGAAATGTAATTTTGATGTTCACTCCCAAACCGCTGCGCAGAAGTCAACCAAACTTCACCCAATAGTGTATTGTATCACAATCTAGTAGTTACATTTGAAAATTTTGTTCTAGGAAATTTTGTTTGAGCGCAATCATCAAACTTAATTAAAAAAGTCATTTAAGCCTTTTCACAGTGAGATCTATGCGATATGGCCGAGAAATGTAATTTTGATGTTAACTCCCAAACCGCTGCGCAGAAGTCAACCAAACTTCACCCATTAGTGTATTTTATCACAATCTAGTAGTTACATGTGGAAATTTGGTTCTAGGACATTTGATTTGAGCGCAATCCTCAAACTTAGGTCAAAAAAGCCATTTAAGCCTTTTCACAGTGAGATCTATGCGATATGGCCGAGAAATGTAATTTTGATGTTAACTCCCAAACCGCTGCGCAGAAGTCAACCAAACTTCACCCAATAGTGTATTGTATCACAATCTAGTAATTACATTTGAAAATTTTGTTCTAGGAAATTTTGTTTGAGCGCAATCATCAAACTTAATTAAAAAAGTCATTTAAGCCTTTTCACAGTGAGATCTATGCGATATGGCCGAGAAATGTAATTTTGATGTTAACTCCCAAACCGCTGCGCAGAAGTCAACCAAACTTCACCCATTAGTGTATTTTATCACAATCTAGTAGTTACATGTGGAAATTTGGTTCTAGGACATTTGATTTGAGCGCAATCCTCAAACTTAGGTCAAAAAAGCCATTTAAGCCTTTTCACAGTGAGATCTATGCGATATGGCCGAGAAATGTAATTTTGATGTTCACTCCCAAACCGCTGCGCAGAAGTCAACCAAACTTCACCCAATAGTGTATTGTATCACAATCTAGTAGTTATATTTGAAAATTTTGTTCTAGGACATTTTGTTTGAACGCAATCATCAAACTTAATTAAAAAAGTCATTTAAGCCTTTTCACAGTGAGATCTATGCGATATGGCCGAGAAATGTAATTTTGATGTTAACTCCCAAACCGCTGCGCAGAAGTCAACCAAACTTCACCCAATAGTGTATTGTATCACAATCTAGTAGTTACATTTGAAAATTTTGTTCTAGGAAATTTTGTTTGAGCGCAATCATCAAACTTAATTAAAAAAGTCATTTAAGCCTTTTCACAGTGAGATCTATGCGATATGGCCGAGAAATGTAATTTTGATGTTAACTCCCAAACCGCTGCGCAGAAGTCAACCAAACTTCACCCATTAGTGTATTTTA
Organism: Corythoichthys intestinalis; assembly: GCF_030265065.1. NCBI lineage: Eukaryota > Metazoa > Chordata > Actinopteri > Syngnathiformes > Syngnathidae > Corythoichthys > Corythoichthys intestinalis. The sequence continues at coordinate 94,423 of NW_026651600.1, read as the reverse complement.
TCACAATCTAGTAGTTACAAATGGAAATTTGGTTCTAGGACATTTGATTTGAGCGCAATCCTCAAACTTAGGTCAAAAAAGCCATTTAAGCCTTTTCACAGTGAGATCTATGCGATATGGCCGAGAAATGTAATTTTGATGTTAACTCCCAAACCGCTGCGCAGAAGTCAACCAAACTTCACCCAATAGTGTATTGTATCACATTCTAGTAGTTACATTTGAAAATTTCGTTCTAGGACATTTGGTTTGAGCGCAATCCTCAAACTTAGGTCAAAAAAGCCATTTAAGCCTTTTCACAGTGAGATCTATGCGATATGGCCGAGAAATGTAATTTTGATGTTAACTCCCAAACCGCTGCGCAGAAGTCAACCAAACTTCACCCAATAGTGTATTGTATCACAATCTAGTAGTTACATTTGAAAATTTTGTTCTAGGAAATTTTGTTTGAGCGCAATCATCAAACTTAATTAAAAAAGTCATTTAAGCCTTTTCACAGTGAGATCTATGCGATATGGCCGAGAAATGTAATTTTGATGTTAACTCCCAAACCGCTGCGCAGAAGTCAACCAAACTTCACCCATTAGTGTATTTTATCACAATCTAGTAGTTACAAATGGAAATTTGGTTCTAGGACATTTGATTTGAGCGCAATCCTCAAACTTAGGTCAAAAAAGCCATTTAAGCCTTTTCACAGTGAGATCTATGCGATATGGCCGAGAAATGTAATTTTGATGTTAACTCCCAAACCGCTGCGCAGAAGTCAACCAAACTTCACCCAATAGTGTATTGTATCACATTCTAGTAGTTACATTTGAAAATTTCGTTCTAGGACATTTGGTTTGAGCGCAATCCTCAAACTTAGGTCAAAAAAGCCATTTAAGCCTTTTCACAGTGAGATCTATGCGATATGGCCGAGAAATGTAATTTTGATGTTAACTCCCAAACCGCTGCGCAGAAGTCAACCAAACTTCACCCAATAGTGTATTGTATCACAATCTAGTAGTTACATTTGAAAATTTTGTTCTAGGAAATTTTGTTTGAGCGCAATCATCAAACTTAATTAAAAAAGTCATTTAAGCCTTTTCACAGTGAGATCTATGCGATATGGCCGAGAAATGTAATTTTGATGTTAACTCCCAAACCGCTGCGCAGAAGTTAACCAAACTTCACCCATTAGTGTATTTTATCACAATCTAGTAGTTACATGTGGAAATTTGGTTCTAGGACATTTGATTTGAGCGCAATCCTCAAACTTAGGTCAAAAAAGCCATTTAAGCCTTTTCACAGTGAGATCTATGCGATATGGCCGAGAAATGTAATTTTGATGTTAACTCCCAAACCGCTGCGCAGAAGTCAACCAAACTTCACCCAATAGTGTATTGTATCACATTCTAGTAGTTACATTTGAAAATTTCGTTCTAGGACATTTGGTTTGAGCGCAATCCTCAAACTTAGGTCAAAAAAGCCATTTAAGCCTTTTCACAGTGAGATCTATGCGATATGGCCGAGAAATGTAATTTTGATGTTAACTCCCAAACCGCTGCGCAGAAGTCAACCAAACTTCACCCAATAGTGTATTGTATCACAATCTAGTAGTTACATTTGAAAATTTTGTTCTAGGAAATTTTGTTTGAGCGCAATCATCAAACTTAGGTCAAAAAAGCCATTTAAGCCTTTTCACAGTGAGATCTATGCGATATGGCCGAGAAATGTAATTTTGATGTTAACTCCCAAACCGCTGCGCAGAAGTCAACCAAACTTCACCCAATAGTGTATTGTATCACAATCTAGTAGTTACATTTAAAAATTTTGTTCTAGGACATTTTGTTTGAACGCAATCATCAAACTTAATTAAAAAAGTCATTTAAGCCTTTTCACAGTGAGATCTATGCGATATGGCCGAGAAATGTAATTTTGATGTTAACTCCCAAACCGCTGCGCAGAAGTCAACCAAACTTCACCCATTAGTGTATTGTATCACAATCTAGTAGTTACATGTGGAAATTTGGTTATAGGACATTTGATTTGAGCGCAATCCTCAAACTTAGGTCAAAAAAGCCATTTAAGCCTTTTCACAGTGAGATCTATGCGATATGGCCGAGAAATGTAATTTTGATGTTAACTCCCAAACCGCTGCGCAGAAGTCAACCAAACTTCACCCAATAGTGTATTGTATCACAATCTAGTAGTTACATTTGAAAATTTTGTTCTAGGAAATTTTGTTTGAGCGCAATCATCAAACTTAATTAAAAAAGTCATTTAAGCCTTTTCACAGTGAGATCTATACTATATGGCCGAGAAATGTAATTTTGATGTTAACTCCCAAACCGCTGCGCAGAAGTCAACCAAACTTCACCCATTAGTGTATTTTATCACAATCTAGTAGTTACATGTGGAAATTTGGTTCTAGGACATTTGATTTGAGCGCAATCCTCAAACTTAGGTCAAAAAAGCCATTTAAGCCTTTTCACAGTGAGATCTATGCGATATGGCCGAGAAATGTAATTTTGATGTTAACTCCCAAACCGCTGCGCAGAAGTCAACCAAACTTCACCCAATAGTGTATTGTATCACAATCTAGTAGTTACATTTGAAAATTTTGTTCTAGGAAATTTTGTTTGAGCGCAATCATCAAACTTAATTAAAAAAGTCATTTAAGCCTTTTCACAGTGAGATCTATGCGATATGGCCGAGAAATGTAATTTTGATGTTAACTCCCAAACCGCTGCGCAGAAGTCAACCAAACTTCACCCATTAGTGTATTTTATCACAATCTAGTAGTTACATGTGGAAATTTGGTTCTAGGACATTTGATTTGAGCGCAATCCTCAAACTTAGGTCAAAAAAGCCATTTAAGCCTTTTCACAGTGAGATCTATGCGATATGGCCGAGAAATGTAATTTTGATGTTCACTCCCAAACCGCTGCGCAGAAGTCAACCAAACTTCACCCAATAGTGTATTGTATCACAATCTAGTAGTTACATTTAAAAATTTTGTTCTAGGACATTTTGTTTGAACGCAATCATCAAACTTAATTAAAAAAGTCATTTAAGCCTTTTCACAGTGAGATCTATGCGATATGGCCGAGAAATGTAATTTTGATGTTAACTCCCAAACCGCTGCGCAGAAGTCAACCAAACTTCACCCATTAGTGTATTGTATCACAATCTAGTAGTTACATGTGGAAATTTGGTTATAGGACATTTGATTTGAGCGCAATCCTCAAACTTAGGTCAAAAAAGCCATTTAAGCCTTTTCACAGTGAGATCTATGCGATATGGCCGAGAAATGTAATTTTGATGTTAACTCCCAAACCGCTGCGCAGAAGTCAACCAAACTTCACCCAATAGTGTATTGTATCACAATCTAGTAGTTACATTTGAAAATTTTGTTCTAGGAAATTTTGTTTGAGCGCAATCATCAAACTTAATTAAAAAAGTCATTTAAGCCTTTTCACAGTGAGATCTATACTATATGGCCGAGAAATGTAATTTTGATGTTAACTCCCAAACCGCTGCGCAGAAGTCAACCAAACTTCACCCATTAGTGTATTTTATCACAATCTAGTAGTTACATGTGGAAATTTGGTTCTAGGACATTTGATTTGAGCGCAATCCTCAAACTTAGGTCAAAAAAGCCATTTAAGCCTTTTCACAGTGAGATCTATGCGATATGGCCGAGAAATGTAATTTTGATGTTAACTCCCAAACCGCTGCGCAGAAGTCAACCAAACTTCACCCAATAGTGTATTGTATCACAATCTAGTAGTTACATTTGAAAATTTTGTTCTAGGAAATTTTGTTTGAGCGCAATCATCAAACTTAATTAAAAAAGTCATTTAAGCCTTTTCACAGTGAGATCTATGCGATATGGCCGAGAAATGTAATTTTGATGTTAACTCCCAAACCGCTGCGCAGAAGTCAACCAAACTTCACCCATTAGTGTATTTTATCACAATCTAGTAGTTACATGTGGAAATTTGGTTCTAGGACATTTGATTTGAGCGCAATCCTCAAACTTAGGTCAAAAAAGCCATTTAAGCCTTTTCACAGTGAGATCTATGCGATATGGCCGAGAAATGTAATTTTGATGTTCACTCCCAAACCGCTGCGCAGAAGTCAACCAAACTTCACCCAATAGTGTATTGTATCACAATCTAGTAGTTACATTTGAAAATTTTGTTCTAGGAAATTTTGTTTGAGCGCAATCATCAAACTTAATTAAAAAAGTCATTTAAGCCTTTTCACAGTGAGATCTATGCGATATGGCCGAGAAATGTAATTTTGATGTTAACTCCCAAACCGCTGCGCAGAAGTCAACCAAACTTCACCCAATAGTGTATTGTATCACAATCTAGTAGTTACATTTGAAAATTTTGTTCTAGGACATTTTGTTTGAGCGCAATCCTCAAACTTAGGTCAAAAAAGCCATTTAAGCCTTTTCACAGTGAGATCTATGCGATATGGCCGAGAAATGTAATTTTGATGTTAACTCCCAAACCGCTGCGCAGAAGTCAACCAAACTTCACCCAATAGTGTATTGTATCACAATCTAGTAGTTACATTTGAAAATTTTGTTCTAGGACATTTTGTTTGAACGCAATCATCAAACAATTAAAAAAGTCATTTAAGCCTTTTCACAGTGAGATCTATGCGATATGGCCGAGAAATGTAATTTTGATGTTCACTCCCAAACCGCTGCGCAGAAGTCAACCAAACTTCACCCAATAGTGTATTGTATCACAATCTAGTAGTTACATTTGAAAATTTTGTTCTAGGAAATTTTGTTTGAGCGCAATCATCAAACTTAATTAAAAAAGTCATTTAAGCCTTTTCACAGTGAGATCTATGCGATATGGCCGAGAAATGTAATTTTGATGTTAACTCCCAAACCGCTGCGCAGAAGTCAACCAAACTTCACCCATTAGTGTATTTTATCACAATCTAGTAGTTACATGTGGAAATTTGGTTCTAGGACATTTGATTTGAGCGCAATCCTCAAACTTAGGTCAAAAAAGCCATTTAAGCCTTTTCACAGTGAGATCTATGCGATATGGCCGAGAAATGTAATTTTGATGTTCACTCCCAAACCGCTGCGCAGAAGTCAACCAAACTTCACCCAATAGTGTATTGTATCACAATCTAGTAGTTACATTTGAAAATTTTGTTCTAGGAAATTTTGTTTGAGCGCAATCATCAAACTTAATTAAAAAAGTCATTTAAGCCTTTTCACAGTGAGATCTATGCGATATGGCCGAGAAATGTAATTTTGATGTTAACTCCCAAACCGCTGCGCAGAAGTCAACCAAACTTCACCCATTAGTGTATTTTATCACAATCTAGTAGTTACATGTGGAAATTTGGTTCTAGGACATTTGATTTGAGCGCAATCCTCAAACTTAGGTCAAAAAAGCCATTTAAGCCTTTTCACAGTGAGATCTATGCGATATGGCCGAGAAATGTAATTTTGATGTTAACTCCCAAACCGCTGCGCAGAAGTCAACCAAACTTCACCCAATAGTGTATTGTATCACAATCTAGTAATTACATTTGAAAATTTTGTTCTAGGAAATTTTGTTTGAGCGCAATCATCAAACTTAATTAAAAAAGTCATTTAAGCCTTTTCACAGTGAGATCTATGCGATATGGCCGAGAAATGTAATTTTGATGTTAACTCCCAAACCGCTGCGCAGAAGTCAACCAAACTTCACCCATTAGTGTATTTTATCACAATCTAGTAGTTACATGTGGAAATTTGGTTCTAGGACATTTGATTTGAGCGCAATCCTCAAACTTAGGTCAAAAAAGCCATTTAAGCCTTTTCACAGTGAGATCTATGCGATATGGCCGAGAAATGTAATTTTGATGTTCACTCCCAAACCGCTGCGCAGAAGTCAACCAAACTTCACCCAATAGTGTATTGTATCACAATCTAGTAGTTACATTTGAAAATTTTGTTCTAGGAAATTTTGTTTGAGCGCAATCATCAAACTTAATTAAAAAAGTCATTTAAGCCTTTTCACAGTGAGATCTATGCGATATGGCCGAGAAATGTAATTTTGATGTTAACTCCCAAACCGCTGCGCAGAAGTCAACCAAACTTCACCCATTAGTGTATTTTATCACAATCTAGTAGTTACAAATGGAAATTTGGTTCTAGGACATTTGATTTGAGCGCAATCCTCAAACTTAGGTCAAAAAAGCCATTTAAGCCTTTTCACAGTGAGATCTATGCGATATGGCCGAGAAATGTAATTTTGATGTTAACTCCCAAACCGCTGCGCAGAAGTCAACCAAACTTCACCCAATAGTGTATTGTATCACATTCTAGTAGTTACATTTGAAAATTTCGTTCTAGGACATTTGGTTTGAGCGCAATCCTCAAACTTAGGTCAAAAAAGCCATTTAAGCCTTTTCACAGTGAGATCTATGCGATATGGCCGAGAAATGTAATTTTGATGTTAACTCCCAAACCGCTGCGCAGAAGTCAACCAAACTTCACCCAATAGTGTATTGTATCACAATCTAGTAGTTACATTTGAAAATTTTGTTCTAGGAAATTTTGTTTGAGCGCAATCATCAAACTTAATTAAAAAAGTCATTTAAGCCTTTTCACAGTGAGATCTATGCGATATGGCCGAGAAATGTAATTTTGATGTTAACTCCCAAACCGCTGCGCAGAAGTTAACCAAACTTCACCCATTAGTGTATTTTATCACAATCTAGTAGTTACATGTGGAAATTTGGTTCTAGGACATTTGATTTGAGCGCAATCCTCAAACTTAGGTCAAAAAAGCCATTTAAGCCTTTTCACAGTGAGATCTATGCGATATGGCCGAGAAATGTAATTTTGATGTTAACTCCCAAACCGCTGCGCAGAAGTCAACCAAACTTCACCCAATAGTGTATTGTATCACATTCTAGTAGTTACATTTGAAAATTTCGTTCTAGGACATTTGGTTTGAGCGCAATCCTCAAACTTAGGTCAAAAAAGCCATTTAAGCCTTTTCACAGTGAGATCTATGCGATATGGCCGAGAAATGTAATTTTGATGTTAACTCCCAAACCGCTGCGCAGAAGTCAACCAAACTTCACCCAATAGTGTATTGTATCACAATCTAGTAGTTACATTTGAAAATTTTGTTCTAGGAAATTTTGTTTGAGCGCAATCATCAAACTTAGGTCAAAAAAGCCATTTAAGCCTTTTCACAGTGAGATCTATGCGATATGGCCGAGAAATGTAATTTTGATGTTAACTCCCAAACCGCTGCGCAGAAGTCAACCAAACTTCACCCAATAGTGTATTGTATCACAATCTAGTAGTTACATTTAAAAATTTTGTTCTAGGACATTTTGTTTGAACGCAATCATCAAACTTAATTAAAAAAGTCATTTAAGCCTTTTCACAGTGAGATCTATGCGATATGGCCGAGAAATGTAATTTTGATGTTAACTCCCAAACCGCTGCGCAGAAGTCAACCAAACTTCACCCATTAGTGTATTGTATCACAATCTAGTAGTTACATGTGGAAATTTGGTTATAGGACATTTGATTTGAGCGCAATCCTCAAACTTAGGTCAAAATAGCCATTTAAGCCTTTTCACAGTGAGATCTATGCGATATGGCCGAGAAATGTAATTTTGATGTTAACTCCCAAACCGCTGCGCAGAAGTCAACCAAACTTCACCCAATAGTGTATTGTATCACAATCTAGTAGTTACATTTGAAAATTTTGTTCTAGGAAATTTTGTTTGAGCGCAATCATCAAACTTAATTAAAAAAGTCATTTAAGCCTTTTCACAGTGAGATCTATACTATATGGCCGAGAAATGTAATTTTGATGTTAACTCCCAAACCGCTGCGCAGAAGTCAACCAAACTTCACCCATTAGTGTATTTTATCACAATCTAGTAGTTACATGTGGAAATTTGGTTCTAGGACATTTGATTTGAGCGCAATCCTCAAACTTAGGTCAAAAAAGCCATTTAAGCCTTTTCACAGTGAGATCTATGCGATATGGCCGAGAAATGTAATTTTGATGTTAACTCCCAAACCGCTGCGCAGAAGTCAACCAAACTTCACCCAATAGTGTATTGTATCACAATCTAGTAGTTACATTTGAAAATTTTGTTCTAGGAAATTTTGTTTGAGCGCAATCATCAAACTTAATTAAAAAAGTCATTTAAGCCTTTTCACAGTGAGATCTATGCGATATGGCCGAGAAATGTAATTTTGATGTTAACTCCCAAACCGCTGCGCAGAAGTCAACCAAACTTCACCCATTAGTGTATTTTATCACAATCTAGTAGTTACATGTGGAAATTTGGTTCTAGGACATTTGATTTGAGCGCAATCCTCAAACTTAGGTCAAAAAAGCCATTTAAGCCTTTTCACAGTGAGATCTATGCGATATGGCCGAGAAATGTAATTTTGATGTTCACTCCCAAACCGCTGCGCAGAAGTCAACCAAACTTCACCCAATAGTGTATTGTATCACAATCTAGTAGTTACATTTGAAAATTTTGTTCTAGGAAATTTTGTTTGAGCGCAATCATCAAACTTAATTAAAAAAGTCATTTAAGCCTTTTCACAGTGAGATCTATGCGATATGGCCGAGAAATGTAATTTTGATGTTAACTCCCAAACCGCTGCGCAGAAGTCAACCAAACTTCACCCAATAGTGTATTGTATCACAATCTAGTAGTTACATTTGAAAATTTTGTTCTAGGACATTTTGTTTGAGCGCAATCCTCAAACTTAGGTCAAAAAAGCCATTTAAGCCTTTTCACAGTGAGATCTATGCGATATGGCCGAGAAATGTAATTTTGATGTTAACTCCCAAACCGCTGCGCAGAAGTCAACCAAACTTCACCCAATAGTGTATTGTATCACAATCTAGTAGTTACATTTGAAAATTTTGTTCTAGGACATTTTGTTTGAACGCAATCATCAAACAATTAAAAAAGTCATTTAAGCCTTTTCACAGTGAGATCTATGCGATATGGCCGAGAAATGTAATTTTGATGTTCACTCCCAAACCGCTGCGCAGAAGTCAACCAAACTTCACCCAATAGTGTATTGTATCACAATCTAGTAGTTACATTTGAAAATTTTGTTCTAGGAAATTTTGTTTGAACGCAATCATCAAACTTAATTAAAAAAGTCATTTAAGCCTTTTCACAGTGAGATCTATGCGATATGGCCGAGAAATGTAATTTTGATGTTAACTCCCAAACCGCTGCGCAGAAGTCAACCAAACTTCACCCAATAGTGTATTGTATCACAATCTAGTAGTTACATGTGGAAATTTGGTTCTAGGACATTTGATTTGAGCGCAATCCTCAAACTTAGGTCAAAAAAGCCATTTAAGCCTTTTCACAGTGAGATCTATGCGATATGGCCGAGAAATGTAATTTTGATGTTAACTCCCAAACCGCTGCGCAGAAGTCAACCAAACTTCACCCAATAGTGTATTGTATCACAATCTAGTAATTACATTTGAAAATTTTGTTCTAGGAAATTTTGTTTGAGCGCAATCATCAAACTTAATTAAAAAAGTCATTTAAGCCTTTTCACAGTGAGATCTATGCGATATGGCCGAGAAATGTAATTTTGATGTTAACTCCCAAACCGCTGCGCAGAAGTCAACCAAACTTCACCCATTAGTGTATTTTATCACAATCTAGTAGTTACATGTGGAAATTTGGTTCTAGGACATTTGATTTGAGCGCAATCCTCAAACTTAGGTCAAAAAAGCCATTTAAGCCTTTTCACAGTGAGATCTATGCGATATGGCCGAGAAATGTAATTTTGATGTTCACTCCCAAACCGCTGCGCAGAAGTCAACCAAACTTCACCCAATAGTGTATTGTATCACAATCTAGTAGTTACATTTGAAAATTTTGTTCTAGGAAATTTTGTTTGAGCGCAATCATCAAACTTAATTAAAAAAGTCATTTAAGCCTTTTCACAGTGAGATCTATGCGATATGGCCGAGAAATGTAATTTTGATGTTAACTCCCAAACCGCTGCGCAGAAGTCAACCAAACTTCACCCATTAGTGTATTTTATCACAATCTAGTAGTTACAAATGGAAATTTGGTTCTAGGACATTTGATTTGAGCGCAATCCTCAAACTTAGGTCAAAAAAGCCATTTAAGCCTTTTCACAGTGAGATCTATGCGATATGGCCGAGAAATGTAATTTTGATGTTAACTCCCAAACCGCTGCGCAGAAGTCAACCAAACTTCACCCAATAGTGTATTGTATCACATTCTAGTAGTTACATTTGAAAATTTCGTTCTAGGACATTTGGTTTGAGCGCAATCCTCAAACTTAGGTCAAAAAAGCCATTTAAGCCTTTTCACAGTGAGATCTATGCGATATGGCCGAGAAATGTAATTTTGATGTTAACTCCCAAACCGCTGCGCAGAAGTCAACCAAACTTCACCCAATAGTGTATTGTATCACAATCTAGTAGTTACATTTGAAAATTTTGTTCTAGGAAATTTTGTTTGAGCGCAATCATCAAACTTAATTAAAAAAGTCATTTAAGCCTTTTCACAGTGAGATCTATGCGATATGGCCGAGAAATGTAATTTTGATGTTAACTCCCAAACCGCTGCGCAGAAGTTAACCAAACTTCACCCATTAGTGTATTTTATCACAATCTAGTAGTTACATGTGGAAATTTGGTTCTAGGACATTTGATTTGAGCGCAATCCTCAAACTTAGGTCAAAAAAGCCATTTAAGCCTTTTCACAGTGAGATCTATGCGATATGGCCGAGAAATGTAATTTTGATGTTAACTCCCAAACCGCTGCGCAGAAGTCAACCAAACTTCACCCAATAGTGTATTGTATCACATTCTAGTAGTTACATTTGAAAATTTCGTTCTAGGACATTTGGTTTGAGCGCAATCCTCAAACTTAGGTCAAAAAAGCCATTTAAGCCTTTTCACAGTGAGATCTATGCGATATGGCCGAGAAATGTAATTTTGATGTTAACTCCCAAACCGCTGCGCAGAAGTCAACCAAACTTCACCCAATAGTGTATTGTATCACAATCTAGTAGTTACATTTGAAAATTTTGTTCTAGGAAATTTTGTTTGAGCGCAATCATCAAACTTAGGTCAAAAAAGCCATTTAAGCCTTTTCACAGTGAGATCTATGCGATATGGCCGAGAAATGTAATTTTGATGTTAACTCCCAAACCGCTGCGCAGAAGTCAACCAAACTTCACCCAATAGTGTATTGTATCACAATCTAGTAGTTACATTTAAAAATTTTGTTCTAGGACATTTTGTTTGAACGCAATCATCAAACTTAATTAAAAAAGTCATTTAAGCCTTTTCACAGTGAGATCTATGCGATATGGCCGAGAAATGTAATTTTGATGTTAACTCCCAAACCGCTGCGCAGAAGTCAACCAAACTTCACCCATTAGTGTATTGTATCACAATCTAGTAGTTACATGTGGAAATTTGGTTATAGGACATTTGATTTGAGCGCAATCCTCAAACTTAGGTCAAAATAGCCATTTAAGCCTTTTCACAGTGAGATCTATGCGATATGGCCGAGAAATGTAATTTTGATGTTAACTCCCAAACCGCTGCGCAGAAGTCAACCAAACTTCACCCAATAGTGTATTGTATCACAATCTAGTAGTTACATTTGAAAATTTTGTTCTAGGAAATTTTGTTTGAGCGCAATCATCAAACTTAATTAAAAAAGTCATTTAAGCCTTTTCACAGTGAGATCTATACTATATGGCCGAGAAATGTAATTTTGATGTTAACTCCCAAACCGCTGCGCAGAAGTCAACCAAACTTCACCCATTAGTGTATTTTATCACAATCTAGTAGTTACATGTGGAAATTTGGTTCTAGGACATTTGATTTGAGCGCAATCCTCAAACTTAGGTCAAAAAAGCCATTTAAGCCTTTTCACAGTGAGATCTATGCGATATGGCCGAGAAATGTAATTTTGATGTTAACTCCCAAACCGCTGCGCAGAAGTCAACCAAACTTCACCCAATAGTGTATTGTATCACAATCTAGTAGTTACATTTGAAAATTTTGTTCTAGGAAATTTTGTTTGAGCGCAATCATCAAACTTAATTAAAAAAGTCATTTAAGCCTTTTCACAGTGAGATCTATGCGATATGGCCGAGAAATGTAATTTTGATGTTAACTCCCAAACCGCTGCGCAGAAGTCAACCAAACTTCACCCATTAGTGTATTTTATCACAATCTAGTAGTTACATGTGGAAATTTGGTTCTAGGACATTTGATTTGAGCGCAATCCTCAAACTTAGGTCAAAAAAGCCATTTAAGCCTTTTCACAGTGAGATCTATGCGATATGGCCGAGAAATGTAATTTTGATGTTCACTCCCAAACCGCTGCGCAGAAGTCAACCAAACTTCACCCAATAGTGTATTGTATCACAATCTAGTAGTTACATTTGAAAATTTTGTTCTAGGAAATTTTGTTTGAGCGCAATCATCAAACTTAATTAAAAAAGTCATTTAAGCCTTTTCACAGTGAGATCTATGCGATATGGCCGAGAAATGTAATTTTGATGTTAACTCCCAAACCGCTGCGCAGAAGTCAACCAAACTTCACCCAATAGTGTATTGTATCACAATCTAGTAGTTACATTTGAAAATTTTGTTCTAGGACATTTTGTTTGAGCGCAATCCTCAAACTTAGGTCAAAAAAGCCATTTAAGCCTTTTCACAGTGAGATCTATGCGATATGGCCGAGAAATGTAATTTTGATGTTAACTCCCAAACCGCTGCGCAGAAGTCAACCAAACTTCACCCAATAGTGTATTGTATCACAATCTAGTAGTTACATTTGAAAATTTTGTTCTAGGACATTTTGTTTGAACGCAATCATCAAACAATTAAAAAAGTCATTTAAGCCTTTTCACAGTGAGATCTATGCGATATGGCCGAGAAATGTAATTTTGATGTTCACTCCCAAACCGCTGCGCAGAAGTCAACCAAACTTCACCCAATAGTGTATTGTATCACAATCTAGTAGTTACATTTGAAAATTTTGTTCTAGGAAATTTTGTTTGAGCGCAATCATCAAACTTAATTAAAAAAGTCATTTAAGCCTTTTCACAGTGAGATCTATGCGATATGGCCGAGAAATGTAATTTTGATGTTAACTCCCAAACCGCTGCGCAGAAGTCAACCAAACTTCACCCAATAGTGTATTGTATCACAATCTAGTAGTTACATTTGAAAATTTTGTTCTAGGACATTTTGTTTGAGCGCAATCCTCAAACTTAGGTCAAAAAAGCCATTTAAGCCTTTTCACAGTGAGATCTATGCGATATGGCCGAGAAATGTAATTTTGATGTTAACTCCCAAACCGCTGCGCAGAAGTCAACCAAACTTCACCCAATAGTGTATTGTATCACAATCTAGTAGTTACATTTGAAAATTTTGTTCTAGGACATTTTGTTTGAACGCAATCATCAAACTTAATTAAAAAAGTCATTTAAGCCTTTTCACAGTGAGATCTATGCGATATGGCCGAGAAATGTAATTTTGATGTTAACTCCCAAACCGCTGCGCAGAAGTCAACCAAACTTCACCCAATAGTGTATTGTATCACAATCTAGTAGTTACATTTGAAAATTTTGTTCTAGGAAATTTTGTTTGAGCGCAATCATCAAACTTAATTAAAAAAGTCATTTAAGCCTTTTCACAGTGAGATCTATGCGATATGGCCGAGAAATGTAATTTTGATGTTAACTCCCAAACCGCTGCGCAGAAGTCAACCAAACTTCACCCATTAGTGTATTTTATCACAATCTAGTAGTTACATGTGGAAATTTGGTTCTAGGACATTTGATTTGAGCGCAATCCTCAAACTTAGGTCAAAAAAGCCATTTAAGCCTTTTCACAGTGAGATCTATGCGATATGGCCGAGAAATGTAATTTTGATGTTAACTCCCAAACCGCTGCGCAGAAGTCAACCAAACTTCACCCAATAGTGTATTGTATCACAATCTAGTAGTTACATTTAAAAATTTTGTTCTAGGACATTTTGTTTGAACGCAATCATCAAACTTAATTAAAAAAGTCATTTAAGCCTTTTCACAGTGAGATCTATGCGATATGGCCGAGAAATGTAATTTTGATGTTAACTCCCAAACCGCTGCGCAGAAGTCAACCAAACTTCACCCAATAGTGTATTGTATCACAATCTAGTAGTTACATTTGAAAATTTTGTTCTAGGAAATTTTGTTTGAGCGCAATCATCAAACTTAATTAAAAAAGTCATTTAAGCCTTTTCACAGTGAGATCTATGCGATATGGCCGAGAAATGTAATTTTGATGTTAACTCCCAAACCGCTGCGCAGAAGTTAACCAAACTTCACCCATTAGTGTATTTTATCACAATCTAGTAGTTACATGTGGAAATTTGGTTCTAGGACATTTGATTTGAGCGCAATCCTCAAACTTAGGTCAAAAAAGCCATTTAAGCCTTTTCACAGTGAGATCTATGCGATATGGCCGAGAAATGTAATTTTGATGTTAACTCCCAAACCGCTGCGCAGAAGTCAACCAAACTTCACCCAATAGTGTATTGTATCACATTCTAGTAGTTACATTTGAAAATTTCGTTCTAGGACATTTGGTTTGAGCGCAATCCTCAAACTTAGGTCAAAAAAGCCATTTAAGCCTTTTCACAGTGAGATCTATGCGATATGGCCGAGAAATGTAATTTTGATGTTAACTCCCAAACCGCTGCGCAGAAGTCAACCAAACTTCACCCAATAGTGTATTGTATCACAATCTAGTAGTTACATTTGAAAATTTTGTTCTAGGAAATTTTGTTTGAGCGCAATCATCAAACTTAGGTCAAAAAAGCCATTTAAGCCTTTTCACAGTGAGATCTATGCGATATGGCCGAGAAATGTAATTTTGATGTTAACTCCCAAACCGCTGCGCAGAAGTCAACCAAACTTCACCCAATAGTGTATTGTATCACAATCTAGTAGTTACATTTAAAAATTTTGTTCTAGGACATTTTGTTTGAACGCAATCATCAAACTTAATTAAAAAAGTCATTTAAGCCTTTTCACAGTGAGATCTATGCGATATGGCCGAGAAATGTAATTTTGATGTTAACTCCCAAACCGCTGCGCAGAAGTCAACCAAACTTCACCCATTAGTGTATTGTATCACAATCTAGTAGTTACATGTGGAAATTTGGTTATAGGACATTTGATTTGAGCGCAATCCTCAAACTTAGGTCAAAATAGCCATTTAAGCCTTTTCACAGTGAGATCTATGCGATATGGCCGAGAAATGTAATTTTGATGTTAACTCCCAAACCGCTGCGCAGAAGTCAACCAAACTTCACCCAATAGTGTATTGTATCACAATCTAGTAGTTACATTTGAAAATTTTGTTCTAGGAAATTTTGTTTGAGCGCAATCATCAAACTTAATTAAAAAAGTCATTTAAGCCTTTTCACAGTGAGATCTATACTATATGGCCGAGAAATGTAATTTTGATGTTAACTCCCAAACCGCTGCGCAGAAGTCAACCAAACTTCACCCATTAGTGTATTTTATCACAATCTAGTAGTTACATGTGGAAATTTGGTTCTAGGACATTTGATTTGAGCGCAATCCTCAAACTTAGGTCAAAAAAGCCATTTAAGCCTTTTCACAGTGAGATCTATGCGATATGGCCGAGAAATGTAATTTTGATGTTAACTCCCAAACCGCTGCGCAGAAGTCAACCAAACTTCACCCAATAGTGTATTGTATCACAATCTAGTAGTTACATTTGAAAATTTTGTTCTAGGAAATTTTGTTTGAGCGCAATCATCAAACTTAATTAAAAAAGTCATTTAAGCCTTTTCACAGTGAGATCTATGCGATATGGCCGAGAAATGTAATTTTGATGTTAACTCCCAAACCGCTGCGCAGAAGTCAACCAAACTTCACCCATTAGTGTATTTTATCACAATCTAGTAGTTACATGTGGAAATTTGGTTCTAGGACATTTGATTTGAGCGCAATCCTCAAACTTAGGTCAAAAAAGCCATTTAAGCCTTTTCACAGTGAGATCTATGCGATATGGCCGAGAAATGTAATTTTGATGTTCACTCCCAAACCGCTGCGCAGAAGTCAACCAAACTTCACCCAATAGTGTATTGTATCACAATCTAGTAGTTACATTTGAAAATTTTGTTCTAGGAAATTTTGTTTGAGCGCAATCATCAAACTTAATTAAAAAAGTCATTTAAGCCTTTTCACAGTGAGATCTATGCGATATGGCCGAGAAATGTAATTTTGATGTTAACTCCCAAACCGCTGCGCAGAAGTCAACCAAACTTCACCCAATAGTGTATTGTATCACAATCTAGTAGTTACATTTGAAAATTTTGTTCTAGGACATTTTGTTTGAGCGCAATCCTCAAACTTAGGTCAAAAAAGCCATTTAAGCCTTTTCACAGTGAGATCTATGCGATATGGCCGAGAAATGTAATTTTGATGTTAACTCCCAAACCGCTGCGCAGAAGTCAACCAAACTTCACCCAATAGTGTATTGTATCACAATCTAGTAGTTACATTTGAAAATTTTGTTCTAGGACATTTTGTTTGAACGCAATCATCAAACAATTAAAAAAGTCATTTAAGCCTTTTCACAGTGAGATCTATGCGATATGGCCGAGAAATGTAATTTTGATGTTCACTCCCAAACCGCTGCGCAGAAGTCAACCAAACTTCACCCAATAGTGTATTGTATCACAATCTAGTAGTTACATTTGAAAATTTTGTTCTAGGAAATTTTGTTTGAACGCAATCATCAAACTTAATTAAAAAAGTCATTTAAGCCTTTTCACAGTGAGATCTATGCGATATGGCCGAGAAATGTAATTTTGATGTTAACTCCCAAACCGCTGCGCAGAAGTCAACCAAACTTCACCCAATAGTGTATTGTATCACAATCTAGTAGTTACATGTGGAAATTTGGTTCTAGGACATTTGATTTGAGCGCAATCCTCAAACTTAGGTCAAAAAAGCCATTTAAGCCTTTTCACAGTGAGATCTATGCGATATGGCCGAGAAATGTAATTTTGATGTTAACTCCCAAACCGCTGCGCAGAAGTCAACCAAACTTCACCCAATAGTGTATTGTATCACAATCTAGTAATTACATTTGAAAATTTTGTTCTAGGAAATTTTGTTTGAGCGCAATCATCAAACTTAATTAAAAAAGTCATTTAAGCCTTTTCACAGTGAGATCTATGCGATATGGCCGAGAAATGTAATTTTGATGTTAACTCCCAAACCGCTGCGCAGAAGTCAACCAAACTTCACCCATTAGTGTATTTTATCACAATCTAGTAGTTACATGTGGAAATTTGGTTCTAGGACATTTGATTTGAGCGCAATCCTCAAACTTAGGTCAAAAAAGCCATTTAAGCCTTTTCACAGTGAGATCTATGCGATATGGCCGAGAAATGTAATTTTGATGTTCACTCCCAAACCGCTGCGCAGAAGTCAACCAAACTTCACCCAATAGTGTATTGTATCACAATCTAGTAGTTACATTTGAAAATTTTGTTCTAGGAAATTTTGTTTGAGCGCAATCATCAAACTTAATTAAAAAAGTCATTTAAGCCTTTTCACAGTGAGATCTATGCGATATGGCCGAGAAATGTAATTTTGATGTTAACTCCCAAACCGCTGCGCAGAAGTCAACCAAACTTCACCCATTAGTGTATTTTATCACAATCTAGTAGTTACAAATGGAAATTTGGTTCTAGGACATTTGATTTGAGCGCAATCCTCAAACTTAGGTCAAAAAAGCCATTTAAGCCTTTTCACAGTGAGATCTATGCGATATGGCCGAGAAATGTAATTTTGATGTTAACTCCCAAACCGCTGCGCAGAAGTCAACCAAACTTCACCCAATAGTGTATTGTATCACATTCTAGTAGTTACATTTGAAAATTTCGTTCTAGGACATTTGGTTTGAGCGCAATCCTCAAACTTAGGTCAAAAAAGCCATTTAAGCCTTTTCACAGTGAGATCTATGCGATATGGCCGAGAAATGTAATTTTGATGTTAACTCCCAAACCGCTGCGCAGAAGTCAACCAAACTTCACCCAATAGTGTATTGTATCACAATCTAGTAGTTACATTTGAAAATTTTGTTCTAGGAAATTTTGTTTGAGCGCAATCATCAAACTTAATTAAAAAAGTCATTTAAGCCTTTTCACAGTGAGATCTATGCGATATGGCCGAGAAATGTAATTTTGATGTTAACTCCCAAACCGCTGCGCAGAAGTTAACCAAACTTCACCCATTAGTGTATTTTATCACAATCTAGTAGTTACATGTGGAAATTTGGTTCTAGGACATTTGATTTGAGCGCAATCCTCAAACTTAGGTCAAAAAAGCCATTTAAGCCTTTTCACAGTGAGATCTATGCGATATGGCCGAGAAATGTAATTTTGATGTTAACTCCCAAACCGCTGCGCAGAAGTCAACCAAACTTCACCCAATAGTGTATTGTATCACATTCTAGTAGTTACATTTGAAAATTTCGTTCTAGGACATTTGGTTTGAGCGCAATCCTCAAACTTAGGTCAAAAAAGCCATTTAAGCCTTTTCACAGTGAGATCTATGCGATATGGCCGAGAAATGTAATTTTGATGTTAACTCCCAAACCGCTGCGCAGAAGTCAACCAAACTTCACCCAATAGTGTATTGTATCACAATCTAGTAGTTACATTTGAAAATTTTGTTCTAGGAAATTTTGTTTGAGCGCAATCATCAAACTTAGGTCAAAAAAGCCATTTAAGCCTTTTCACAGTGAGATCTATGCGATATGGCCGAGAAATGTAATTTTGATGTTAACTCCCAAACCGCTGCGCAGAAGTCAACCAAACTTCACCCAATAGTGTATTGTATCACAATCTAGTAGTTACATTTAAAAATTTTGTTCTAGGACATTTTGTTTGAACGCAATCATCAAACTTAATTAAAAAAGTCATTTAAGCCTTTTCACAGTGAGATCTATGCGATATGGCCGAGAAATGTAATTTTGATGTTAACTCCCAAACCGCTGCGCAGAAGTCAACCAAACTTCACCCATTAGTGTATTGTATCACAATCTAGTAGTTACATGTGGAAATTTGGTTATAGGACATTTGATTTGAGCGCAATCCTCAAACTTAGGTCAAAATAGCCATTTAAGCCTTTTCACAGTGAGATCTATGCGATATGGCCGAGAAATGTAATTTTGATGTTAACTCCCAAACCGCTGCGCAGAAGTCAACCAAACTTCACCCAATAGTGTATTGTATCACAATCTAGTAGTTACATTTGAAAATTTTGTTCTAGGAAATTTTGTTTGAGCGCAATCATCAAACTTAATTAAAAAAGTCATTTAAGCCTTTTCACAGTGAGATCTATACTATATGGCCGAGAAATGTAATTTTGATGTTAACTCCCAAACCGCTGCGCAGAAGTCAACCAAACTTCACCCATTAGTGTATTTTATCACAATCTAGTAGTTACATGTGGAAATTTGGTTCTAGGACATTTGATTTGAGCGCAATCCTCAAACTTAGGTCAAAAAAGCCATTTAAGCCTTTTCACAGTGAGATCTATGCGATATGGCCGAGAAATGTAATTTTGATGTTAACTCCCAAACCGCTGCGCAGAAGTCAACCAAACTTCACCCAATAGTGTATTGTATCACAATCTAGTAGTTACATTTGAAAATTTTGTTCTAGGAAATTTTGTTTGAGCGCAATCATCAAACTTAATTAAAAAAGTCATTTAAGCCTTTTCACAGTGAGATCTATGCGATATGGCCGAGAAATGTAATTTTGATGTTAACTCCCAAACCGCTGCGCAGAAGTCAACCAAACTTCACCCATTAGTGTATTTTATCACAATCTAGTAGTTACATGTGGAAATTTGGTTCTAGGACATTTGATTTGAGCGCAATCCTCAAACTTAGGTCAAAAAAGCCATTTAAGCCTTTTCACAGTGAGATCTATGCGATATGGCCGAGAAATGTAATTTTGATGTTCACTCCCAAACCGCTGCGCAGAAGTCAACCAAACTTCACCCAATAGTGTATTGTATCACAATCTAGTAGTTACATTTGAAAATTTTGTTCTAGGAAATTTTGTTTGAGCGCAATCATCAAACTTAAT
Source organism: Corythoichthys intestinalis (assembly GCF_030265065.1). NCBI lineage: Eukaryota > Metazoa > Chordata > Actinopteri > Syngnathiformes > Syngnathidae > Corythoichthys > Corythoichthys intestinalis. The sequence goes on along the minus strand of NW_026651600.1, from coordinate 74,209 downwards.
TAAAAAAGTCATTTAAGCCTTTTCACAGTGAGATCTATGCGATATGGCCGAGAAATGTAATTTTGATGTTAACTCCCAAACCGCTGCGCAGAAGTCAACCAAACTTCACCCAATAGTGTATTGTATCACAATCTAGTAGTTACATTTGAAAATTTTGTTCTAGGACATTTTGTTTGAGCGCAATCCTCAAACTTAGGTCAAAAAAGCCATTTAAGCCTTTTCACAGTGAGATCTATGCGATATGGCCGAGAAATGTAATTTTGATGTTAACTCCCAAACCGCTGCGCAGAAGTCAACCAAACTTCACCCAATAGTGTATTGTATCACAATCTAGTAGTTACATTTGAAAATTTTGTTCTAGGACATTTTGTTTGAACGCAATCATCAAACAATTAAAAAAGTCATTTAAGCCTTTTCACAGTGAGATCTATGCGATATGGCCGAGAAATGTAATTTTGATGTTCACTCCCAAACCGCTGCGCAGAAGTCAACCAAACTTCACCCAATAGTGTATTGTATCACAATCTAGTAGTTACATTTGAAAATTTTGTTCTAGGAAATTTTGTTTGAGCGCAATCATCAAACTTAATTAAAAAAGTCATTTAAGCCTTTTCACAGTGAGATCTATGCGATATGGCCGAGAAATGTAATTTTGATGTTAACTCCCAAACCGCTGCGCAGAAGTCAACCAAACTTCACCCAATAGTGTATTGTATCACAATCTAGTAGTTACATTTGAAAATTTTGTTCTAGGACATTTTGTTTGAGCGCAATCCTCAAACTTAGGTCAAAAAAGCCATTTAAGCCTTTTCACAGTGAGATCTATGCGATATGGCCGAGAAATGTAATTTTGATGTTAACTCCCAAACCGCTGCGCAGAAGTCAACCAAACTTCACCCAATAGTGTATTGTATCACAATCTAGTAGTTACATTTGAAAATTTTGTTCTAGGACATTTTGTTTGAACGCAATCATCAAACTTAATTAAAAAAGTCATTTAAGCCTTTTCACAGTGAGATCTATGCGATATGGCCGAGAAATGTAATTTTGATGTTAACTCCCAAACCGCTGCGCAGAAGTCAACCAAACTTCACCCAATAGTGTATTGTATCACAATCTAGTAGTTACATTTGAAAATTTTGTTCTAGGAAATTTTGTTTGAGCGCAATCATCAAACTTAATTAAAAAAGTCATTTAAGCCTTTTCACAGTGAGATCTATGCGATATGGCCGAGAAATGTAATTTTGATGTTAACTCCCAAACCGCTGCGCAGAAGTCAACCAAACTTCACCCATTAGTGTATTTTATCACAATCTAGTAGTTACATGTGGAAATTTGGTTCTAGGACATTTGATTTGAGCGCAATCCTCAAACTTAGGTCAAAAAAGCCATTTAAGCCTTTTCACAGTGAGATCTATGCGATATGGCCGAGAAATGTAATTTTGATGTTAACTCCCAAACCGCTGCGCAGAAGTCAACCAAACTTCACCCAATAGTGTATTGTATCACAATCTAGTAGTTACATTTAAAAATTTTGTTCTAGGACATTTTGTTTGAACGCAATCATCAAACTTAATTAAAAAAGTCATTTAAGCCTTTTCACAGTGAGATCTATGCGATATGGCCGAGAAATGTAATTTTGATGTTAACTCCCAAACCGCTGCGCAGAAGTCAACCAAACTTCACCCATTAGTGTATTGTATCACAATCTAGTAGTTACATGTGGAAATTTGGTTCTAGGACATTTGATTTGAGCGCAATCCTCAAACTTAGGTCAAAAAAGCCATTTAAGCCTTTTCACAGTGAGATCTATGCGATATGGCCGAGAAATGTAATTTTGATGTTCACTCCCAAACCGCTGCGCAGAAGTCAACCAAACTTCACCCAATAGTGTATTGTATCACAATCTAGTAGTTATATTTGAAAATTTTGTTCTAGGACATTTTGTTTGAACGCAATCATCAAACTTAATTAAAAAAGTCATTTAAGCCTTTTCACAGTGAGATCTATGCGATATGGCCGAGAAATGTAATTTTGATGTTAACTCCCAAACCGCTGCGCAGAAGTCAACCAAACTTCACCCAATAGTGTATTGTATCACAATCTAGTAGTTACATTTGAAAATTTTGTTCTAGGAAATTTTGTTTGAGCGCAATCATCAAACTTAATTAAAAAAGTCATTTAAGCCTTTTCACAGTGAGATCTATGCGATATGGCCGAGAAATGTAATTTTGATGTTAACTCCCAAACCGCTGCGCAGAAGTCAACCAAACTTCACCCATTAGTGTATTTTATCACAATCTAGTAGTTACAAATGGAAATTTGGTTCTAGGACATTTGATTTGAGCGCAATCCTCAAACTTAGGTCAAAAAAGCCATTTAAGCCTTTTCACAGTGAGATCTATGCGATATGGCCGAGAAATGTAATTTTGATGTTAACTCCCAAACCGCTGCGCAGAAGTCAACCAAACTTCACCCAATAGTGTATTGTATCACAATCTAGTAGTTACATTTGAAAATTTTGTTCTAGGAAATTTTGTTTGAGCGCAATCATCAAACTTAATTAAAAAAGTCATTTAAGCCTTTTCACAGTGAGATCTATGCGATATGGCCGAGAAATGTAATTTTGATGTTAACTCCCAAACCGCTGCGCAGAAGTCAACCAAACTTCACCCAATAGTGTATTGTATCACAATCTAGTAGTTACATTTGAAAATTTTGTTCTAGGACATTTTGTTTGAGCGCAATCCTCAAACTTAGGTCAAAAAAGCCATTTAAGCCTTTTCACAGTGAGATCTATGCGATATGGCCGAGAAATGTAATTTTGATGTTAACTCCCAAACCGCTGCGCAGAAGTCAACCAAACTTCACCCAATAGTGTATTGTATCACAATCTAGTAGTTACATTTGAAAATTTTGTTCTAGGACATTTTGTTTGAACGCAATCATCAAACAATTAAAAAAGTCATTTAAGCCTTTTCACAGTGAGATCTATGCGATATGGCCGAGAAATGTAATTTTGATGTTCACTCCCAAACCGCTGCGCAGAAGTCAACCAAACTTCACCCAATAGTGTATTGTATCACAATCTAGTAGTTACATTTGAAAATTTTGTTCTAGGAAATTTTGTTTGAGCGCAATCATCAAACTTAATTAAAAAAGTCATTTAAGCCTTTTCACAGTGAGATCTATGCGATATGGCCGAGAAATGTAATTTTGATGTTAACTCCCAAACCGCTGCGCAGAAGTCAACCAAACTTCACCCAATAGTGTATTGTATCACAATCTAGTAGTTACATTTGAAAATTTTGTTCTAGGACATTTTGTTTGAGCGCAATCCTCAAACTTAGGTCAAAAAAGCCATTTAAGCCTTTTCACAGTGAGATCTATGCGATATGGCCGAGAAATGTAATTTTGATGTTAACTCCCAAACCGCTGCGCAGAAGTCAACCAAACTTCACCCAATAGTGTATTGTATCACAATCTAGTAGTTACATTTGAAAATTTTGTTCTAGGACATTTTGTTTGAACGCAATCATCAAACTTAATTAAAAAAGTCATTTAAGCCTTTTCACAGTGAGATCTATGCGATATGGCCGAGAAATGTAATTTTGATGTTAACTCCCAAACCGCTGCGCAGAAGTCAACCAAACTTCACCCAATAGTGTATTGTATCACAATCTAGTAGTTACATTTGAAAATTTTGTTCTAGGAAATTTTGTTTGAGCGCAATCATCAAACTTAATTAAAAAAGTCATTTAAGCCTTTTCACAGTGAGATCTATGCGATATGGCCGAGAAATGTAATTTTGATGTTAACTCCCAAACCGCTGCGCAGAAGTCAACCAAACTTCACCCATTAGTGTATTTTATCACAATCTAGTAGTTACATGTGGAAATTTGGTTCTAGGACATTTGATTTGAGCGCAATCCTCAAACTTAGGTCAAAAAAGCCATTTAAGCCTTTTCACAGTGAGATCTATGCGATATGGCCGAGAAATGTAATTTTGATGTTAACTCCCAAACCGCTGCGCAGAAGTCAACCAAACTTCACCCAATAGTGTATTGTATCACAATCTAGTAGTTACATTTAAAAATTTTGTTCTAGGACATTTTGTTTGAACGCAATCATCAAACTTAATTAAAAAAGTCATTTAAGCCTTTTCACAGTGAGATCTATGCGATATGGCCGAGAAATGTAATTTTGATGTTAACTCCCAAACCGCTGCGCAGAAGTCAACCAAACTTCACCCATTAGTGTATTGTATCACAATCTAGTAGTTACATGTGGAAATTTGGTTATAGGACATTTGATTTGAGCGCAATCATCAAACTTAGGTCAAAAAAGCCATTTAAGCCTTTTCACAGTGAGATCTATGCGATATGGCCGAGAAATGTAATATTGATGTTAACTCCCAAACCGCTGCGCAGAAGTCAACCAAACTTCACCCAATAGTGTATTGTATCACAATCTAGTAGTTACATTTAAAAATTTTGTTCTAGGACATTTTGTTTGAACGCAATCATCAAACTTAATTAAAAAAGTCATTTAAGCCTTTTCACAGTGAGATCTATGCGATATGGCCGAGAAATGTAATTTTGATGTTAACTCCCAAACCGCTGCGCAGAAGTCAACCAAACTTCACCCATTAGTGTATTGTATCACAATCTAGTAGTTACATGTGGAAATTTGGTTATAGGACATTTGATTTGAGCGCAATCCTCAAACTTAGGTCAAAAAAGCCATTTAAGCCTTTTCACAGTGAGATCTATGCGATATGGCCGAGAAATGTAATTTTGATGTTAACTCCCAAACCGCTGCGCAGAAGTCAACCAAACTTCACCCAATAGTGTATTGTATCACAATCTAGTAGTTACATTTGAAAATTTTGTTCTAGGAAATTTTGTTTGAGCGCAATCATCAAACTTAATTAAAAAAGTCATTTAAGCCTTTTCACAGTGAGATCTATGCGATATGGCCGAGAAATGTAATTTTGATGTTAACTCCCAAACCGCTGCGCAGAAGTCAACCAAACTTCACCCATTAGTGTATTGTATCACAATCTAGTAGTTACAAATGGAAATTTGGTTCTAGGACATTTGATTTGAGCGCAATCCTCAAACTTAGGTCAAAAAAGCCATTTAAGCCTTTTCACAGTGAGATCTATGCGATATGGCCGAGAAATGTAATTTTGATGTTAACTCCCAAACCGCTGCGCAGAAGTCAACCAAACTTCACCCAATAGTGTATTGTATCACATTCTAGTAGTTACATTTGAAAATTTCGTTCTAGGACATTTGGTTTGAGCGCAATCCTCAAACTTAGGTCAAAAAAGCCATTTAAGCCTTTTCACAGTGAGATCTATGCGATATGGCCGAGAAATGTAATTTTGATGTTAACTCCCAAACCGCTGCGCAGAAGTCAACCAAACTTCACCCAATAGTGTATTGTATCACAATCTAGTAGTTACATTTGAAAATTTTGTTCTAGGAAATTTTGTTTGAGCGCAATCATCAAACTTAATTAAAAAAGTCATTTAAGCCTTTTCACAGTGAGATCTGTGCGATATGGCCGAGAAATGTAATTTTGATGTTAACTCCCAAACCGCTGCGCAGAAGTTAACCAAACTTCACCCATTAGTGTATTTTATCACAATCTAGTAGTTACATGTGGAAATTTGGTTCTAGGACATTTGATTTGAGCGCAATCCTCAAACTTAGGTCAAAAAAGCCATTTAAGCCTTTTCACAGTGAGATCTATGCGATATGGCCGAGAAATGTAATTTTGATGTTAACTCCCAAACCGCTGCGCAGAAGTCAACCAAACTTCACCCATTAGTGTATTGTATCACAATCTAGTAGTTACATTTGAAAATTTCGTTCTAGGACATTTGGTTTGAGCGCAATCCTCAAACTTAGGTCAAAAAAGCCATTTAAGCCTTTTCACAGTGAGATCTATGCGATATGGCCGAGAAATGTAATTTTGATGTTAACTCCCAAACCGCTGCGCAGAAGTCAACCAAACTTCACCCAATAGTGTATTGTATCACAATCTAGTAGTTACATTTGAAAATTTTGTTCTAGGAAATTTTGTTTGAGCGCAATCATCAAACTTAGGTCAAAAAAGCCATTTAAGCCTTTTCACAGTGAGATCTATGCGATATGGCCGAGAAATGTAATTTTGATGTTAACTCCCAAACCGCTGCGCAGAAGTCAACCAAACTTCACCCAATAGTGTATTGTATCACAATCTAGTAGTTACATTTAAAAATTTTGTTCTAGGACATTTTGTTTGAACGCAATCATCAAACTTAATTAAAAAAGTCATTTAAGCCTTTTCACAGTGAGATCTATGCGATATGGCCGAGAAATGTAATTTTGATGTTAACTCCCAAACCGCTGCGCAGAAGTCAACCAAACTTCACCCATTAGTGTATTGTATCACAATCTAGTAGTTACATGTGGAAATTTGGTTATAGGACATTTGATTTGAGCGCAATCCTCAAACTTAGGTCAAAAAAGCCATTTAAGCCTTTTCACAGTGAGATCTATGCGATATGGCCGAGAAATGTAATTTTGATGTTAACTCCCAAACCGCTGCGCAGAAGTCAACCAAACTTCACCCAATAGTGTATTGTATCACAATCTAGTAGTTACATTTGAAAATTTTGTTCTAGGAAATTTTGTTTGAGCGCAATCATCAAACTTAATTAAAAAAGTCATTTAAGCCTTTTCACAGTGAGAAATATGCGATATGGCCGAGAAATGTAATTTTGATGTTAACTCCCAAACCGCTGCGCAGAAGTCAACCAAACTTCACCCATTAGTGTATTTTATCACAATCTAGTAGTTACATGTGGAAATTTGGTTCTAGGACATTTGATTTGAGCGCAATCCTCAAACTTAGGTCAAAAAAGCCATTTAAGCCTTTTCACAGTGAGATCTATGCGATATGGCCGAGAAATGTAATTTTGATGTTAACTCCCAAACCGCTTCGCAGAAGTCAACCAAACTTCACCCAATAGTGTATTGTATCACATTCTAGTAGTTACATTTGAAAATTTCGTTCTAGGACATTTGGTTTGAGCGCAATCCTCAAACTTAGGTCAAAAAAGCCATTTAAGCCTTTTCACAGTGAGATCTATGCGATATGGCCGAGAAATGTAATTTTGATGTTAACTCCCAAACCGCTGCGCAGAAGTCAACCAAACTTCACCCAATAGTGTATTGTATCACAATCTAGTAGTTACATTTGAAAATTTTGTTCTAGGACATTTTGTTTGAACGCAATCATCAAACTTAATTAAAAAAGTCATTTAAGCCTTTTCACAGTGAGATCTATGCGATATGGCCGAGAAATGTAATTTTGATGTTAACTCCCAAACCGCTGCGCAGAAGTCAACCAAACTTCACCCAATAGTGTATTGTATCACAATCTAGTAGTTACATTTGAAAATTTTGTTCTAGGACATTTTGTTTGAGCGCAATCCTCAAACTTAGGTCAAAAAAGCCATTTAAGCCTTTTCACAGTGAGATCTATGCGATATGGCCGAGAAATGTAATTTTGATGTTAACTCCCAAACCGCTGCGCAGAAGTCAACCAAACTTCACCCAATAGTGTATTGTATCACAATCTAGTAGTTACATTTGAAAATTTTGTTCTAGGACATTTTGTTTGAACGCAATCATCAAACTTAATTAAAAAAGTCATTTAAGCCTTTTCACAGTGAGATCTATGCGATATGGCCGAGAAATGTAATTTTGATGTTAACTCCCAAACCGCTGCGCAGAAGTCAACCAAACTTCACCCAATAGTGTATTGTATCACAATCTAGTAGTTACATTTGAAAATTTTGTTCTAGGACATTTTGTTTGAACGCAATCATCAAACTTAATTAAAAAAGTCATTTAAGCCTTTTCACAGTGAGATCTATGCGATATGGCCGAGAAATGTAATTTTGATGTTAACTCCCAAACCGCTGCGCAGAAGTCAACCAAACTTCACCCAATAGTGTATTGTATCACAATCTAGTAGTTACATTTGAAAATTTTGTTCTAGGACATTTTGTTTGAGCGCAATCCTCAAACTTAGGTCAAAAAAGCCATTTAAGCCTTTTCACAGTGAGATCTATGCGATATGGCCGAGAAATGTAATTTTGATGTTAACTCCCAAACCGCTGCGCAGAAGTCAACCAAACTTCACCCAATAGTGTATTGTATCACAATCTAGTAGTTACATTTGAAAATTTTGTTCTAGGACATTTTGTTTGAACGCAATCATCAAACTTAATTAAAAAAGTCATTTAAGCCTTTTCACAGTGAGATCTATGCGATATGGCCGAGAAATGTAATTTTGATGTTAACTCCCAAACCGCTGCGCAGAAGTCAACCAAACTTCACCCAATAGTGTATTGTATCACAATCTAGTAGTTACATTTGAAAATTTTGTTCTAGGAAATTTTGTTTGAGCGCAATCATCAAACTTAATTAAAAAAGTCATTTAAGCCTTTTCACAGTGAGATCTATGCGATATGGCCGAGAAATGTAATTTTGATGTTAACTCCCAAACCGCTGCGCAGAAGTCAACCAAACTTCACCCATTAGTGTATTTTATCACAATCTAGTAGTTACATGTGGAAATTTGGTTCTAGGACATTTGATTTGAGCGCAATCCTCAAACTTATGTCAAAAAAGCCATTTAAGCCTTTTCACAGTGAGATCTATGCGATATGGCCGAGAAATGTAATTTTGATGTTCACTCCCAAACCGCTGCGCAGAAGTCAACCAAACTTCACCCAATAGTGTATTGTATCACAATCTAGTAGTTACATTTGAAAATGTTGTTCTAGGAAATTTTGTTTGAGCGCAATCATCAAACTTAATTAAAAAAGTCATTTAAGCCTTTTCACAGTGAGATCTATGCGATATGGCCGAGAAATGTAATTTTGATGTTAACTCCCAAACCGCTGCGCAGAAGTCAACCAAACTTCACCCATTAGTGTATTTTATCACAATCTAGTAGTTACATGTGGAAATTTGGTTCTAGGACATTTGATTTGAGCGCAATCCTCAAACTTAGGTCAAAAAAGCCATTTAAGCCTTTTCACAGTGAGATCTATGCGATATGGCCGAGAAATGTAATTTTGATGTTAACTCCCAAACCGCTGCGCAGAAGTCAACCAAACTTCACCCAATAGTGTATTGTATCACATTCTAGTAGTTACATTTGAAAATTTCGTTCTAGGACATTTGGTTTGAGCGCAATCCTCAAACTTAGGTCAAAAAAGCCATTTAAGCCTTTTCACAGTGAGATCTATGCGATATGGCCGAGAAATGTAATTTTGATGTTAACTCCCAAACCGCTGCGCAGAAGTCAACCAAACTTCACCCAATAGTGTATTGTATCACAATCTAGTAGTTACATGTGGAAATTTGGTTCTAGGACATTTGATTTGAGCGCAATCCTCAAACTTAGGTCAAAAAAGCCATTTAAGCCTTTTCACAGTGAGATCTATGCGATATGGCCGAGAAATGTAATTTTGATGTTCACTCCCAAACCGCTGCGCAGAAGTCAACCAAACTTCACCCAATAGTGTATTGTATCACAATCTAGTAGTTACATTTAAAAATTTTGTTCTAGGACATTTTGTTTGAACGCAATCATCAAACTTAATTAAAAAAGTCATTTAAGCCTTTTCACAGTGAGATCTATGCGATATGGCCGAGAAATGTAATTTTGATGTTAACTCCCAAACCGCTGCGCAGAAGTCAACCAAACTTCACCCAATAGTGTATTGTATCACAATCTAGTAGTTACATTTGAAAATTTTGTTCTAGGACATTTGGTTTGAGCGCAATCCTCAAACTTAGGTCAAAAAAGCCATTTAAGCCTTTTCACAGTGAGATCTATGCGATATGGCCGAGAAATGTAATTTTGATGTTAACTCCCAAACCGCTGCGCAGAAGTCAACCAAACTTCACCCAATAGTGTATTGTATCACATTCTAGTAGTTACATTTGAAAATTTCGTTCTAGGAAATTTTGTTTGAGCGCAATCATCAAACTTAATTAAAAAAGTCATTTAAGCCTTTTCACAGTGAGATCTATGCGATATGGCCGAGAAATGTAATTTTGATGTTAACTCCCAAACCGCTGCGCAGAAGTCAACCAAACTTCACCCATTAGTGTATTTTATCACAATCTAGTAGTTACATGTGGAAATTTGGTTCTAGGACATTTGATTTGAGCGCAATCCTCAAACTTAGGTCAAAAAAGCCATTTAAGCCTTTTCACAGTGAGATCTATGCGATATGGCCGAGAAATGTAATTTTGATGTTAACTCCCAAACCGCTGCGCAGAAGTCAACCAAACTTCACCCAATAGTGTATTGTATCACATTCTAGTAGTTACATTTGAAAATTTAGTTCTAGGACATTTGGTTTGAGCGCAATCCTCAAACTTAGGTCAAAAAAGCCATTTAAGCCTTTTCACAGTGAGATCTATGCGATATGGCCGAGAAATGTAATTTTGATGTTAACTCCCAAACCGCTGCGCAGAAGTCAACCAAACTTCACCCAATAGTGTATTGTATCACAATCTAGTAGTTACATTTAAAAATTTTGTTCTAGGAAATTTTGTTTGAACGCAATCATCAAACTTAATTAAAAAAGTCATTTAAGCCTTTTCACAGTGAGATCTATGCGATATGGCCGAGAAATGTAATTTTGATGTTAACTCCCAAACCGCTGCGCAGAAGTCAACCAAACTTCACCCATTAGTGTATTGTATCACAATCTAGTAGTTACATGTGGAAATTTGGTTATAGGACATTTGATTTGAGCGCAATCCTCAAACTTAGGTCAAAAAAGCCATTTAAGCCTTTTCACAGTGAGATCTATGCGATATGGCCGAGAAATGTAATTTTGATGTTAACTCCCAAACCGCTGCGCAGAAGTCAACCAAACTTCACCCAATAGTGTATTGTATCACAATCTAGTAGTTACATTTGAAAATTTTGTTCTAGGAAATTTTGTTTGAGCGCAATCATCAAACTTAATTAAAAAAGTCATTTAAGCCTTTTCACAGTGAGATCTATGCGATATGGCCGAGAAATGTAATTTTGATGTTAACTCCCAAACCGCTGCGCAGAAGTCAACCAAACTTCACCCATTAGTGTATTTTATCACAATCTAGTAGTTACATGTGGAAATTTGGTTCTAGGACATTTGATTTGAGCGCAATCCTCAAACTTAGGTCAAAAAAGCCATTTAAGCCTTTTCACAGTGAGATCTATGCGATATGGCCGAGAAATGTAATTTTGATGTTCACTCCCAAACCGCTGCGCAGAAGTCAACCAAACTTCACCCAATAGTGTATTGTATCACAATCTAGTAGTTACATTTGAAAATTTTGTTCTAGGAAATTTTGTTTGAGCGCAATCATCAAACTTAATTAAAAAATTCATTTAAGCCTTTTCACAGTGAGATCTATGCGATATGGCCGAGAAATGTAATTTTGATGTTAACTCCCAAACCGCTGCGCAGAAGTCAACCAAACTTCACCCATTAGTGTATTTTATCACAATCTAGTAGTTACAAATGGAAATTTGGTTCTAGGACATTTGATTTGAGCGCAATCCTCAAACTTAGGTCAAAAAAGCCATTTAAGCCTTTTCACAGTGAGATCTATGCGATATGGCCGAGAAATGTAATTTTGATGTTAACTCCCAAACCGCTGCGCAGAAGTCAACCAAACTTCACCCAATAGTGTATTGTATCACATTCTAGTAGTTACATTTGAAAATTTCGTTCTAGGACATTTGGTTTGAGCGCAATCCTCAAACTTAGGTCAAAAAAGCCATTTAAGCCTTTTCACAGTGAGATCTATGCGATATGGCCGAGAAATGTAATTTTGATGTTAACTCCCAAACCGCTGCGCAGAAGTCAACCAAACTTAACCCAATAGTGTATTGTATCACAATCTAGTAGTTACATTTGAAAATTTTGTTCTAGGAAATTTTGTTTGAGCGCAATCATCAAACTTAATTAAAAAAGTCATTTAAGCCTTTTCACAGTGAGATCTATGCGATATGGCCGAGAAATGTAATTTTGATGTTAACTCCCAAACCGCTGCGCAGAAGTCAACCAAACTTCACCCAATAGTGTATTGTATCACAATCTAGTAGTTACATTTGAAAATTTTGTTCTAGGACATTTTGTTTGAGCGCAATCCTCAAACTTAGGTCAAAAAAGCCATTTAAGCCTTTTCACAGTGAGATCTATGCGATATGGCCGAGAAATGTAATTTTGATGTTAACTCCCAAACCGCTGCGCAGAAGTCAACCAAACTTCACCCAATAGTGTATTGTATCACAATCTAGTAGTTACATTTGAAAATTTTGTTCTAGGACATTTTGTTTGAACGCAATCATCAAACTTAATTAAAAAAGTCATTTAAGCCTTTTCACAGTGAGATCTATGCGATATGGCCGAGAAATGTAATTTTGATGTTAACTCCCAAACCGCTGCGCAGAAGTCAACCAAACTTCACCCAATAGTGTATTGTATCACAATCTAGTAGTTACATTTGAAAATTTTGTTCTAGGACATTTTGTTTGAACGCAATCATCAAACTTAATTAAAAAAGTCATTTAAGCCTTTTCACAGTGAGATCTATGCGATATGGCCGAGAAATGTAATTTTGATGTTAACTCCCAAACCGCTGCGCAGAAGTCAACCAAACTTCACCCAATAGTGTATTGTATCACAATCTAGTAGTTACATTTGAAAATTTTGTTCTAGGACATTTTGTTTGAGCGCAATCCTCAAACTTAGGTCAAAAAAGCCATTTAAGCCTTTTCACAGTGAGATCTATGCGATATGGCCGAGAAATGTAATTTTGATGTTAACTCCCAAACCGCTGCGCAGAAGTCAACCAAACTTCACCCAATAGTGTATTGTATCACAATCTAGTAGTTACATTTGAAAATTTTGTTCTAGGACATTTTGTTTGAACGCAATCATCAAACTTAATTAAAAAAGTCATTTAAGCCTTTTCACAGTGAGATCTATGCGATATGGCCGAGAAATGTAATTTTGATGTTAACTCCCAAACCGCTGCGCAGAAGTCAACCAAACTTCACCCAATAGTGTATTGTATCACAATCTAGTAGTTACATTTGAAAATTTTGTTCTAGGAAATTTTGTTTGAGCGCAATCATCAAACTTAATTAAAAAAGTCATTTAAGCCTTTTCACAGTGAGATCTATGCGATATGGCCGAGAAATGTAATTTTGATGTTAACTCCCAAACCGCTGCGCAGAAGTCAACCAAACTTCACCCATTAGTGTATTTTATCACAATCTAGTAGTTACATGTGGAAATTTGGTTCTAGGACATTTGATTTGAGCGCAATCCTCAAACTTAGGTCAAAAAAGCCATTTAAGCCTTTTCACAGTGAGATCTATGCGATATGGCCGAGAAATGTAATTTTGATGTTCACTCCCAAACCGCTGCGCAGAAGTCAACCAAACTTCACCCAATAGTGTATTGTATCACAATCTAGTAGTTACATTTGAAAATGTTGTTCTAGGAAATTTTGTTTGAGCGCAATCATCAAACTTAATTAAAAAAGTCATTTAAGCCTTTTCACAGTGAGATCTATGCGATATGGCCGAGAAATGTAATTTTGATGTTAACTCCCAAACCGCTGCGCAGAAGTCAACCAAACTTCACCCATTAGTGTATTTTATCACAATCTAGTAGTTACATGTGGAAATTTGGTTCTAGGACATTTGATTTGAGCGCAATCCTCAAACTTAGGTCAAAAAAGCCATTTAAGCCTTTTCACAGTGAGATCTATGCGATATGGCCGAGAAATGTAATTTTGATGTTAACTCCCAAACCGCTGCGCAGAAGTCAACCAAACTTCACCCAATAGTGTATTGTATCACATTCTAGTAGTTACATTTGAAAATTTCGTTCTAGGACATTTGGTTTGAGCGCAATCCTCAAACTTAGGTCAAAAAAGCCATTTAAGCCTTTTCACAGTGAGATCTATGCGATATGGCCGAGAAATGTAATTTTGATGTTAACTCCCAAACCGCTGCGCAGAAGTCAACCAAACTTCACCCAATAGTGTATTGTATCACAATCTAGTAGTTACATTTGAAAATTTTGTTCTAGGACATTTTGTTTGAACGCAATCATCAAACTTAATTAAAAAAGTCATTTAAGCCTTTTCACAGTGAGATCTATGCGATATGGCCGAGAAATGTAATTTTGATGTTAACTCCCAAACCGCTGCGCAGAAGTCAACCAAACTTCACCCAATAGTGTATTTTATCACAATCTAGTAGTTACATGTGGAAATTTGGTTCTAGGACATTTGATTTGAGCGCAATCCTCAAACTTAGGTCAAAAAAGCCATTTAAGCATTTTCACAGTGAGATCTATGCGATATGGCCGAGAAATGTAATTTTGATGTTCACTCCCAAACCGCTGCGCAGAAGTCAACCAAACTTCACCCAATAGTGTATTGTATCACAATCTAGTAGTTACATTTAAAAATTTTGTTCTAGGACATTTTGTTTGAACGCAATCATCAAACTTAATTAAAAAAGTCATTTAAGCCTTTTCACAGTGAGATCTATGCGATATGGCCGAGAAATGTAATTTTGATGTTAACTCCCAAACCGCTGCGCAGAAGTCAACCAAACTTCACCCAATAGTGTATTGTATCACAATCTAGTAGTTACATTTGAAAATTTTGTTCTAGGACATTTGGTTTGAGCGCAATCCTCAAACTTAGGTCAAAAAAGCCATTTAAGCCTTTTCACAGTGAGATCTATGCGATATGGCCGAGAAATGTAATTTTGATGTTAACTCCCAAACCGCTGCGCAGAAGTCAACCAAACTTCACCCAATAGTGTATTGTATCACATTCTAGTAGTTACATTTGAAAATTTCGTTCTAGGAAATTTTGTTTGAGCGCAATCATCAAACTTAATTAAAAAAGTCATTTAAGCCTTTTCACAGTGAGATCTATGCGATATGGCCGAGAAATGTAATTTTGATGTTAACTCCCAAACCGCTGCGCAGAAGTCAACCAAACTTCACCCATTAGTGTATTTTATCACAATCTAGTAGTTACATGTGGAAATTTGGTTCTAGGACATTTGATTTGAGCGCAATCCTCAAACTTAGGTCAAAAAAGCCATTTAAGCCTTTTCACAGTGAGATCTATGCGATATGGCCGAGAAATGTAATTTTGATGTTAACTCCCAAACCGCTGCGCAGAAGTCAACCAAACTTCACCCAATAGTGTATTGTATCACAATCTAGTAGTTACATTTAAAAATTTTGTTCTAGGAAATTTTGTTTGAACGCAATCATCAAACTTAATTAAAAAAGTCATTTAAGCCTTTTCACAGTGAGATCTATGCGATATGGCCGAGAAATGTAATTTTGATGTTAACTCCCAAACCGCTGCGCAGAAGTCAACCAAACTTCACCCATTAGTGTATTGTATCACAATCTAGTAGTTACATGTGGAAATTTGGTTATAGGACATTTGATTTGAGCGCAATCCTCAAACTTAGGTCAAAAAAGCCATTTAAGCCTTTTCACAGTGAGATCTATGCGATATGGCCGAGAAATGTAATTTTGATGTTAACTCCCAAACCGCTGCGCAGAAGTCAACCAAACTTCACCCAATAGTGTATTGTATCACAATCTAGTAGTTACATTTGAAAATTTTGTTCTAGGAAATTTTGTTTGAGCGCAATCATCAAACTTAATTAAAAAAGTCATTTAAGCCTTTTCACAGTGAGATCTATGCGATATGGCCGAGAAATGTAATTTTGAT
Organism: Corythoichthys intestinalis; assembly: GCF_030265065.1. Lineage (NCBI taxonomy): Eukaryota > Metazoa > Chordata > Actinopteri > Syngnathiformes > Syngnathidae > Corythoichthys > Corythoichthys intestinalis. Next base: position 58,346 of record NW_026651600.1, on the reverse strand, counting down.
GTTAACTCCCAAACCGCTGCGCAGAAGTCAACCAAACTTCACCCATTAGTGTATTTTATCACAATCTAGTAGTTACATGTGGAAATTTGGTTCTAGGACATTTGATTTGAGCGCAATCCTCAAACTTAGGTCAAAAAAGCCATTTAAGCCTTTTCACAGTGAGATCTATGCGATATGGCCGAGAAATGTAATTTTGATGTTCACTCCCAAACCGCTGCGCAGAAGTCAACCAAACTTCACCCAATAGTGTATTGTATCACAATCTAGTAGTTACATTTGAAAATTTTGTTCTAGGAAATTTTGTTTGAGCGCAATCATCAAACTTAATTAAAAAATTCATTTAAGCCTTTTCACAGTGAGATCTATGCGATATGGCCGAGAAATGTAATTTTGATGTTAACTCCCAAACCGCTGCGCAGAAGTCAACCAAACTTCACCCATTAGTGTATTTTATCACAATCTAGTAGTTACAAATGGAAATTTGGTTCTAGGACATTTGATTTGAGCGCAATCCTCAAACTTAGGTCAAAAAAGCCATTTAAGCCTTTTCACAGTGAGATCTATGCGATATGGCCGAGAAATGTAATTTTGATGTTAACTCCCAAACCGCTGCGCAGAAGTCAACCAAACTTCACCCAATAGTGTATTGTATCACATTCTAGTAGTTACATTTGAAAATTTCGTTCTAGGACATTTGGTTTGAGCGCAATCCTCAAACTTAGGTCAAAAAAGCCATTTAAGCCTTTTCACAGTGAGATCTATGCGATATGGCCGAGAAATGTAATTTTGATGTTAACTCCCAAACCGCTGCGCAGAAGTCAACCAAACTTAACCCAATAGTGTATTGTATCACAATCTAGTAGTTACATTTGAAAATTTTGTTCTAGGAAATTTTGTTTGAGCGCAATCATCAAACTTAATTAAAAAAGTCATTTAAGCCTTTTCACAGTGAGATCTATGCGATATGGCCGAGAAATGTAATTTTGATGTTAACTCCCAAACCGCTGCGCAGAAGTTAACCAAACTTCACCCATTAGTGTATTTTATCACAATCTAGTAGTTACATGTGGAAATTTGGTTCTAGGACATTTGATTTGAGCGCAATCCTCAAACTTAGGTCAAAAAAGCCATTTAAGCCTTTTCACAGTGAGATCTATGCGATATGGCCGAGAAATGTAATTTTGATGTTAACTCCCAAACCGCTGCGCAGAAGTCAACCAAACTTCACCCAATAGTGTATTGTATCACAATCTAGTAGTTACATTTGAAAATTTTGTTCTAGGACATTTTGTTTGAACGCAATCATCAAACTTAATTAAAAAAGTCATTTAAGCCTTTTCACAGTGAGATCTATGCGATATGGCCGAGAAATGTAATTTTGATGTTAACTCCCAAACCGCTGCGCAGAAGTCAACCAAACTTCACCCAATAGTGTATTGTATCACAATCTAGTAGTTACATTTGAAAATTTTGTTCTAGGACATTTTGTTTGAACGCAATCATCAAACTTAATTAAAAAAGTCATTTAAGCCTTTTCACAGTGAGATCTATGCGATATGGCCGAGAAATGTAATTTTGATGTTAACTCCCAAACCGCTGCGCAGAAGTCAACCAAACTTCACCCAATAGTGTATTGTATCACAATCTAGTAGTTACATTTGAAAATTTTGTTCTAGGACATTTTGTTTGAGCGCAATCCTCAAACTTAGGTCAAAAAAGCCATTTAAGCCTTTTCACAGTGAGATCTATGCGATATGGCCGAGAAATGTAATTTTGATGTTAACTCCCAAACCGCTGCGCAGAAGTCAACCAAACTTCACCCAATAGTGTATTGTATCACAATCTAGTAGTTACATTTGAAAATTTTGTTCTAGGACATTTTGTTTGAACGCAATCATCAAACTTAATTAAAAAAGTCATTTAAGCCTTTTCACAGTGAGATCTATGCGATATGGCCGAGAAATGTAATTTTGATGTTAACTCCCAAACCGCTGCGCAGAAGTCAACCAAACTTCACCCAATAGTGTATTGTATCACAATCTAGTAGTTACATTTGAAAATTTTGTTCTAGGAAATTTTGTTTGAGCGCAATCATCAAACTTAATTAAAAAAGTCATTTAAGCCTTTTCACAGTGAGATCTATGCGATATGGCCGAGAAATGTAATTTTGATGTTAACTCCCAAACCGCTGCGCAGAAGTCAACCAAACTTCACCCATTAGTGTATTTTATCACAATCTAGTAGTTACATGTGGAAATTTGGTTCTAGGACATTTGATTTGAGCGCAATCCTCAAACTTAGGTCAAAAAAGCCATTTAAGCCTTTTCACAGTGAGATCTATGCGATATGGCCGAGAAATGTAATTTTGATGTTAACTCCCAAACCGCTGCGCAGAAGTCAACCAAACTTCACCCAATAGTGTATTGTATCACAATCTAGTAGTTACATTTAAAAATTTTGTTCTAGGACATTTTGTTTGAACGCAATCATCAAACTTAATTAAAAAAGTCATTTAAACCTTTTCACAGTGAGATCTATGCGATATGGCCGAGAAATGTAATTTTGATGTTAACTCCCAAACCGCTGCGCAGAAGTCAACCAAACTTCACCCATTAGTGTATTGTATCACAATCTAGTAGTTACATGTGGAAATTTGGTTATAGGACATTTGATTTGAGCGCAATTCTCAAACTTAGGTCAAAAAAGCCATTTAAGCCTTTTCACAGTGAGATCTATGCGATATGGCCGAGAAATGTAATAATGATGTTAACTCCCAAACCGCTGCGCAGAAGTCAACCAAACTTCACCCAATAGTGTATTGTATCACAATCTAGTAGTTACATTTGAAAATTTTGTTCTAGGAAATTTTGTTTGAGCGCAATCATCAAACTTAATTAAAAAAGTCATTTAAGCCTTTTCACAGTGAGATCTATGCGATATGGCCGAGAAATGTAATTTTGATGTTAACTCCCAAACCGCTGCGCAGAAGTCAACCAAACTTCACCCATTAGTGTATTTTATCACAATCTAGTAGTTACATGTGGAAATTTGGTTCTAGGACATTTGATTTGAGCGCAATCCTCAAACTTAGGTCAAAAAAGCCATTTAAGCCTTTTCACAGTGAGATCTATGCGATATGGCCGAGAAATGTAATTTTGATGTTCACTCCCAAACCGCTGCGCAGAAGTCAACCAAACTTCACCCAATAGTGTATTGTATCACAATCTAGTAGTTACATTTGAAAATTTTGTTCTAGGAAATTTTGTTTGAGCGCAATCATCAAACTTAATTAAAAAAGTCATTTAAGCCTTTTCACAGTGAGATCTATGCGATATGGCCGAGAAATGTAATTTTGATGTTAACTCCCAAACCGCTGCGCAGAAGTCAACCAAACTTCACCCATTAGTGTATTTTATCACAATCTAGTAGTTACATGTGGAAATTTGGTTCTAGGACATTTGATTTGAGCGCAATCCTCAAACTTAGGTCAAAAAAGCCATTTAAGCCTTTTCACAGTGAGATCTATGCGATATGGCCGAGAAATGTAATTTTGATGTTAACTCCCAAACCGCTGCGCAGAAGTCAACCAAACTTCACCCAATAGTGTATTGTATCACATTCTAGTAGTTACATTTGAAAATTTCGTTCTAGGACATTTGGTTTGAGCGCAATCCTCAAACTTAGGTCAAAAAAGCCATTTAAGCCTTTTCACAGTGAGATCTATGCGATATGGCCGAGAAATGTAATTTTGATGATAACTCCCAAACCGCTGCGCAGAAGTCAACCAAACTTCACCCAATAGTGTATTGTATCACAATCTAGTAGTTACATTTGAAAATTTTGTTCTAGGACATTTTGTTTGAACGCAATCATCAAACTTAATTAAAAAAGTCATTTAAGCCTTTTCACAGTGAGATCTATGCGATATGGCCGAGAAATGTAATTTTGATGTTAACTCCCAAACCGCTGCGCAGAAGTCAACCAAACTTCACCCAATAGTGTATTGTATCACAATCTAGTAGTTACATTTGAAAATTTTGTTCTAGGACATTTGGTTTGAGCGCAATCCTCAAACTTAGGTCAAAAAAGCCATTTAAGCCTTTTCACAGTGAGATCTATGCGATATGGCCGAGAAATGTAATTTTGATGTTAACTCCCAAACCGCTGCGCAGAAGTCAACCAAACTTCACCCAATAGTGTATTGTATCACATTCTAGTAGTTACATTTGAAAATTTCGTTCTAGGAAATTTTGTTTGAGCGCAATCATCAAACTTAATTAAAAAAGTCATTTAAGCCTTTTCACAGTGAGATCTATGCGATATGGCCGAGAAATGTAATTTTGATGTTAACTCCCAAACCGCTGCGCAGAAGTCAACCAAACTTCACCCATTAGTGTATTTTATCACAATCTAGTAGTTACATGTGGAAATTTGGTTCTAGGACATTTGATTTGAGCGCAAACCTCAAACTTAGGTCAAAAAAGCCATTTAATCCTTTTCACAGTGAGATCTATGCGATATGGCCGAGAAATGTAATTTTGATGTTAACTCCCAAACCGCTGCGCAGAAGTCAACCAAACTTCACCCAATAGTGTATTGTATCACAATCTAGTAGTTACATTTAAAAATTTTGTTCTAGGACATTTTGTTTGAACGCAATCATCAAACTTAATTAAAAAAGTCATTTAAGCCTTTTCACAGTGAGATCTATGCGATATGGCCGAGAAATGTAATTTTGATGTTAACTCCCAAACCGCTGCGCAGAAGTCAACCAAACTTCACCCAATAGTGTATTGTATCACAATCTAGTAGTTACATTTAAAAATTTTGTTCCAAGACATTTTGTTTGAACGCAATCATCAAACTTAATTAAAAAAGTCATTTAAGCCTTTTCACAGTGAGATCTATGCGATATGGCCGAGAAATGTAATTTTGATGTTAACTCCCAAACCGCTGCGCAGAAGTCAACCAAACTTCACCCATTAGTGTATTGTATCACAATCTAGTAGTTACATGTGGAAATTTGGTTATAGGACATTTGATTTGAGCGCAATCCTCAAACGTAGGTCAAAAAAGCCATTTAAGCCTTTTCACAGTGAGATCTATGCGATATGGCCGAGAAATGTAATTTTGATGTTAACTCCCAAACCGCTGCGCAGAAGTCAACCAAACTTCACCCAATAGTGTATTGTATCACAATCTAGTAGTTACATTTGAAAATTTTGTTCTAGGAAATATTGTTTGAGCGCAATCATCAAACTTAATTAAAAAAGTCATTTAAGCCTTTTCACAGTGAGATCTATGCGATATGGCCGAGAAATGTAATTTTGATGTTAACTCCCAAACCGCTGCGCAGAAGTCAACCAAACTTCACCCATTAGTGTATTTTATCACAATCTAGTAGTTACATGTGGAAATTTGGTTCTAGGACATTTGATTTGAGCGCAATCCTCAAACTTAGGTCAAAAAAGCCATTTAAGCCTTTTCACAGTGAGATCTATGCGATATGGCCGAGAAATGTAATTTTGATGTTAACTCCCAAACCGCTGCGCAGAAGTCAACCAAACTTCACCCAATAGTGTATTGTATCACATTCTAGTAGTTACATTTGAAAATTTCGTTCTAGGACATTTGGTTTGAGCGCAATCCTCAAACTTAGGTCAAAAAAGCCATTTAAGCCTTTTCACAGTGAGATCTATGCGATATGGCCGAGAAATGTAATTTTGATGTTAACTCCCAAACCGCTGCGCAGAAGTCAACCAAACTTCACCCAATAGTGTATTGTATCACAATCTAGTAGTTACATTTGAAAATTTTGTTCTAGGACATTTTGTTTGAACGCAATCATCAAACTTAATTAAAAAAGTCATTTAAGCCTTTTCACAGTGAGATCTATGCGATATGGCCGAGAAATGTAATTTTGATGTTAACTCCCAAACCGCTGCGCAGAAGTCAACCAAACTTCACCCAATAGTGTATTGTATCACAATCTAGTAGTTACATTTGAAAATTTTGTTCTAGGACATTTTGTTTGAGCGCAATCCTCAAACTTAGGTCAAAAAAGCCATTTAAGCCTTTTCACAGTGAGATCTATGCGATATGGCCGAGAAATGTAATTTTGATGTTAACTCCCAAACCGCTGCGCAGAAGTCAACCAAACTTCACCCAATAGTGTATTGTATCACATTCTAGTAGTTACATTTGAAAATTTCGTTCTAGGAAATTTTGTTTGAGCGCAATCATCAAACTTAATTAAAAAAGTCATTTAAGCCTTTTCACAGTGAGATCTATGCGATATGGCCGAGAAATGTAATTTTGATGTTAACTCCCAAACCGCTGCGCAGAAGTCAACCAAACTTCACCCAATAGTGTATTGTATCACAATCTAGTAGTTACATTTGAAAATTTTGTTCTAGGAAATTTTGTTTGAGCGCAATCATCAAACTTAGGTCAAAAAAGCCATTTAAGCCTTTTCACAGTGAGATCTATGCGATATGGCCGAGAAATGTAATTTTGATGTTAACTCCCAAACCGCTGCGCAGAAGTCAACCAAACTTCACCCAATAGTGTATTGTATCACAATCTAGTAGTTACATTTAAAAATTTTGTTCTAGGACATTTTGTTTGAACGCAATCATCAAACTTAATTAAAAAAGTCATTTAAGCCTTTTCACAGTGAGATCTATGCGATATGGCCGAGAAATGTAATTTTGATGTTAACTCCCAAACCGCTGCGCAGAAGTCAACCAAACTTCACCCATTAGTGTATTGTATCACAATCTAGTAGTTACATGTGGAAATTTGGTTATAGGACATTTGATTTGAGCGCAATCCTCAAAGTTAGGTCAAAAAAGCCATTTAAGCCTTTTCACAGTGAGATCTATGCGATATGGCCGAGAAATGTAATTTTGATGTTAACTCCCAAACCGCTGCGCAGAAGTCAACCAAACTTCACCCAATAGTGTATTGTATCACAATCTAGTAGTTACATTTGAAAATTTTGTTCTAGGAAATTTTGTTTGAGCGCAATCATCAAACTTAATTAAAAAAGTCATTTAAGCCTTTTCACAGTGAGATCTATGCGATATGGCCGAGAAATGTAATTTTGATGTTAACTCCCAAACCGCTGCGCAGAAGTCAACCAAACTTCACCCAATAGTGTATTGTATCACAATCTAGTAGTTACATTTGAAAATTTTGTTCTAGGACATTTTGTTTGAGCGCAATCCTCAAACTTAGGTCAAAAAAGCCATTTAAGCCTTTTCACAGTGAGATCTATGCGATATGGCCGAGAAATGTAATTTTGATGTTAACTCCCAAACAGCTGCGCAGAAGTCAACCAAACTTCACCCAATAGTGTATTGTATCACAATCTAGTAGTTACATTTGAAAATTTTGTTCTAGGACATTTTGTTTGAACGCAATCATCAAACTTAATTAAAAAAGTCATTTAAGCCTTTTCACAGTGAGATCTATGCGATATGGCCGAGAAATGTAATTTTGATGTTAACTCCCAAACCGCTGCGCAGAAGTCAACCAAACTTCACCCAATAGTGTATTGTATCACAATCTAGTAGTTACATTTGAAAATTTTGTTCTAGGAAATTTTGTTTGAGCGCAATCATCAAACTTAATTAAAAAAGTCATTTAAGCCTTTTCACAGTGAGATCTATGCGATATGGCCGAGAAATGTAATTTTGATGTTAACTCCCAAACCGCTGCGCAGAAGTCAACCAAACTTCACCCATTAGTGTATTTTATCACAATCTAGTAGTTACATGTGGAAATTTGGTTCTAGGACATTTGATTTGAGCGCAATCCTCAAACTTAGGTCAAAAAAGCCATTTAAGCCTTTTCACAGTGAGATCTATGCGATATGGCCGAGAAATGTAATTTTGATGTTCACTCCCAAACCGCTGCGCAGAAGTCAACCAAACTTCACCCAATAGTGTATTGTATCACAATCTAGTAGTTACATTTGAAAATGTTGTTCTAGGAAATTTTGTTTGAGCGCAATCATCAAACTTAATTAAAAAAGTCATTTAAGCCTTTTCACAGTGAGATCTATGCGATATGGCCGAGAAATGTAATTTTGATGTTAACTCCCAAACCGCTGCGCAGAAGTCAACCAAACTTCACCCATTAGTGTATTTTATCACAATCTAGTAGTTACATGTGGAAATTTGGTTCTAGGACATTTGATTTGAGCGCAATCCTCAAACTTAGGTCAAAAAAGCCATTTAAGCCTTTTCACAGTGAGATCTATGCGATATGGCCGAGAAATGTAATTTTGATGTTAACTCCCAAACCGCTGCGCAGAAGTCAACCAAACTTCACCCAATAGTGTATTGTATCACATTCTAGTAGTTACATTTGAAAATTTCGTTCTAGGACATTTGGTTTGAGCGCAATCCTCAAACTTAGGTCAAAAAAGCCATTTAAGCCTTTTCACAGTGAGATCTATGCGATATGGCCGAGAAATGTAATTTTGATGTTAACTCCCAAACCGCTGCGCAGAAGTCAACCAAACTTCACCCAATAGTGTATTGTATCACAATCTAGTAGTTACATTTGAAAATTTTGTTCTAGGACATTTTGTTTGAACGCAATCATCAAACTTAATTAAAAAAGTCATTTAAGCCTTTTCACAGTGAGATCTATGCGATATGGCCGAGAAATGTAATTTTGATGTTAACTCCCAAACCGCTGCGCAGAAGTCAACCAAACTTCACCCAATAGTGTATTTTATCACAATCTAGTAGTTACATGTGGAAATTTGGTTCTAGGACATTTGATTTGAGCGCAATCCTCAAACTTAGGTCAAAAAAGCCATTTAAGCCTTTTCACAGTGAGATCTATGCGATATGGCCGAGAAATGTAATTTTGATGTTCACTCCCAAACCGCTGCGCAGAAGTCAACCAAACTTCACCCAATAGTGTATTGTATCACAATCTAGTAGTTACATTTGAAAATTTTGTTCTAGGAAATTTTGTTTGAGCGCAATCATCAAACTTAATTAAAAAAGTCATTTAAGCCTTTTCACAGTGAGATCTATGCGATATGGCCGAGAAATGTAATTTTGATGTTAACTCCCAAACCGCTGCGCAGAAGTCAACCAAACTTCACCCATTAGTGTATTTTATCACAATCTAGTAGTTACATGTGGAAATTTGGTTCTAGGACATTTGATTTGAGCGCAATCCTCAAACTTAGGTCAAAAAAGCCATTTAAGCCTTTTCACAGTGAGATCTATGCGATATGGCCGAGAAATGTAATTTTGATGTTAACTCCCAAACCGCTGCGCAGAAGTCAACCAAACTTCACCCAATAGTGTATTGTATCACATTCTAGTAGTTACATTTGAAAATTTCGTTCTAGGACATTTGGTTTGAGCGCAATCCTCAAACTTAGGTCAAAAAAGCCATTTAAGCCTTTTCACAGTGAGATCTATGCGATATGGCCGAGAAATGTAATTTTGATGATAACTCCCAAACCGCTGCGCAGAAGTCAACCAAACTTCACCCAATAGTGTATTGTATCACAATCTAGTAGTTACATTTAAAAATTTTGTTCTAGGACATTTTGTTTGAACGCAATCATCAAACTTAATTAAAAAAGTCATTTAAGCCTTTTCACAGTGAGATCTATGCGATATGGCCGAGAAATGTAATTTTGATGTTAACTCCCAAACCGCTGCGCAGAAGTCAACCAAACTTCACCCAATAGTGTATTGTATCACAATCTAGTAGTTACATTTGAAAATTTTGTTCTAGGACATTTGGTTTGAGCGCAATCCTCAAACTTAGGTCAAAAAAGCCATTTAAGCCTTTTCACAGTGAGATCTATGCGATATGGCCGAGAAATGTAATTTTGATGTTAACTCCCAAACCGCTGCGCAGAAGTCAACCAAACTTCACCCAATAGTGTATTGTATCACATTCTAGTAGTTACATTTGAAAATTTCGTTCTAGGAAATTTTGTTTGAGCGCAATCATCAAACTTAATTAAAAAAGTCATTTAAGCCTTTTCACAGTGAGATCTATGCGATATGGCCGAGAAATGTAATTTTGATGTTAACTCCCAAACCGCTGCGCAGAAGTCAACCAAACTTCACCCATTAGTGTATTTTATCACAATCTAGTAGTTACATGTGGAAATTTGGTTCTAGGACATTTGATTTGAGCGCAATCCTCAAACTTAGGTCAAAAAAGCCATTTAAGCCTTTTCACAGTGAGATCTATGCGATATGGCCGAGAAATGTAATTTTGATGTTAACTCCCAAACCGCTGCGCAGAAGTCAACCAAACTTCACCCAATAGTGTATTGTATCACAATCTAGTAGTTACATTTAAAAATTTTGTTCTAGGAAATTTTGTTTGAACGCAATCATCAAACTTAATTAAAAAAGTCATTTAAGCCTTTTCACAGTGAGATCTATGCGATATGGCCGAGAAATGTAATTTTGATGTTAACTCCCAAACCGCTGCGCAGAAGTCAACCAAACTTCACCCATTAGTGTATTGTATCACAATCTAGTAGTTACATTTGAAAATTTTGTTCTAGGAAATTTTGTTTGAGCGCAATCATCAAACTTAATTAAAAAAGTCATTTAAGCCTTTTCACAGTGAGATCTATGCGATATGGCCGAGAAATGTAATTTTGATGTTAACTCCCAAACCGCTGCGCAGAAGTTAACCAAACTTCACCCATTAGTGTATTTTATCACAATCTAGTAGTTACATGTGGAAATTTGGTTCTAGGACATTTGATTTGAGCGCAATCCTCAAACTTAGGTCAAAAAAGCCATTTAAGCCTTTTCACAGTGAGATCTATGCGATATGGCCGAGAAATGTAATTTTGATGTTAACTCCCAAACCGCTGCGCAGAAGTCAACCAAACTTCACCCAATAGTGTATTGTATCACATTCTAGTAGTTACATTTGAAAATTTCGTTCTAGGACATTTGGTTTGAGCGCAATCCTCAAACTTAGGTCAAAAAAGCCATTTAAGCCTTTTCACAGTGAGATCTATGCGATATGGCCGAGAAATGTAATTTTGATGTTAACTCCCAAACCGCTGCGCAGAAGTCAACCAAACTTCACCCAATAGTGTATTGTATCACAATCTAGTAGTTACATTTGAAAATTTTGTTCTAGGACATTTTGTTTGAACGCAATCATCAAACTTAATTAAAAAAATCATTTAAGCCTTTTCACAGTGAGATCTATGCGATATGGCCGAGAAATGTAATTTTGATGTTAACTCCCAAACCGCTGCGCAGAAGTCAACCAAACTTCACCCATTAGTGTATTGTATCACAATCTAGTAGTTACATGTGGAAATTTGGTTATAGGACATTTGATTTGAGCGCAATCCTCAAACTTAGGTCAAAAAAGCCATTTAAGCCTTTTCACAGTGAGATCTATGCGATATGGCCGAGAAATGTAATTTTGATGTTAACTCCCAAACCGCTGCGCAGAAGTCAACCAAACTTCACCCAATAGTGTATTGTATCACAATCTAGTAGTTACATTTAAAAATTTTGTTCTAGGAAATTTTGTTTGAGCGCAATCATCAAACTTAATTAAAAAATCATTTAAGCCTTTTCACAGTGAGATCTATGCGATATGGCCGAGAAATGTAATTTTGATGTTAACTCCCAAACCGCTGCGCAGAAGTCAACCAAACTTCACCCATTAGTGTATTTTATCACAATCTAGTAGTTACATGTGGAAATTTGGTTCTAGGACATTTGATTTGAGCGCAATCCTCAAACTTAGGTCAAAAAAGCCATTTAAGCCTTTTCACAGTGAGATCTATGCGATATGGCCGAGAAATGTAATTTTGATGTTAACTCCCAAACCGCTGCGCAGAAGTCAACCAAACTTCACCCAATAGTGTATTGTATCACATTCTAGTAGTTACATTTGAAAATTTCGTTCTAGGACATTTGGTTTGAGCGCAATCCTCAAACTTAGGTCAAAAAAGCCATTTAAGCCTTTTCACAGTGAGATCTATGCGATATGGCCGAGAAATGTAATTTTGATGTTAACTCCCAAACCGCTGCGCAGAAGTCAACCAAACTTCACCCAATAGTGTATTGTATCACAATCTAGTAGTTACATTTGAAAATTTTGTTCTAGGACATTTTGTTTGAACGCAATCATCAAACTTAATTAAAAAAGTCATTTAAGCCTTTTCACAGTGAGATCTATGCGATATGGCCGAGAAATGTAATTTTGATGTTAACTCCCAAACCGCTGCGCAGAAGTCAACCAAACTTCACCCAATAGTGTATTGTATCACAATCTAGTAGTTACATTTGAAAATTTTGTTCTAGGACATTTTGTTTGAGCGCAATCCTCAAACTTAGGTCAAAAAAGCCATTTAAGCCTTTTCACAGTGAGATCTATGCGATATGGCCGAGAAATGTAATTTTGATGTTAACTCCCAAACCGCTGCGCAGAAGTCAACCAAACTTCACCCAATAGTGTATTGTATCACAATCTAGTAGTTACATTTGAAAATTTTGTTCTAGGACATTTTGTTTGAACGCAATCATCAAACTTAATTAAAAAAGTCATTTAAGCCTTTTCACAGTGAGATCTATGCGATATGGCCGAGAAATGTAATTTTGATGTTAACTCCCAAACCGCTGCGCAGAAGTCAACCAAACTTCACCCAATAGTGTATTGTATCACAATCTAGTAGTTACATTTGAAAATTTTGTTCTAGGACATTTTGTTTGAACGCAATCATCAAACTTAATTAAAAAAGTCATTTAAGCCTTTTCACAGTGAGATCTATGCGATATGGCCGAGAAATGTAATTTTGATGTTAACTCCCAAACCGCTGCGCAGAAGTCAACCAAACTTCACCCAATAGTGTATTGTATCACAATCTAGTAGTTACATTTGAAAATTTTGTTCTAGGACATTTTGTTTGAGCGCAATCCTCAAACTTAGGTCAAAAAAGCCATTTAAGCCTTTTCACAGTGAGATCTATGCGATATGGCCGAGAAATGTAATTTTGATGTTAACTCCCAAACCGCTGCGCAGAAGTCAACCAAACTTCACCCAATAGTGTATTGTATCACAATCTAGTAGTTACATTTGAAAATTTTGTTCTAGGACATTTTGTTTGAACGCAATCTTCAAACTTAATTAAAAAAGTCATTTAAGCCTTTTCACAGTGAGATCTATGCGATATGGCCGAGAAATGTAATTTTGATGTTAACTCCCAAACCGCTGCGCAGAAGTCAACCAAACTTCACCCAATAGTGTATTGTATCACAATCTAGTAGTTACATTTGAAAATTTTGTTCTAGGAAATTTTGTTTGAGCGCAATCATCAAACTTAATTAAAAAAGTCATTTAAGCCTTTTCACAGTGAGATCTATGCGATATGGCCGAGAAATGTAATTTTGATGTTAACTCCCAAACCGCTGCGCAGAAGTCAACCAAACTTCACCCATTAGTGTATTTTATCACAATCTAGTAGTTACATGTGGAAATTTGGTTCTAGGACATTTGATTTGAGCGCAATCCTCAAACTTAGGTCAAAAAAGCCATTTAAGCCTTTTCACAGTGAGATCTATGCGATATGGCCGAGAAATGTAATTTTGATGTTAACTCCCAAACCGCTGCGCAGAAGTCAACCAAACTTCACCCAATAGTGTATTGTATCACAATCTAGTAGTTACATTTAAAAATTTTGTTCTAGGACATTTTGTTTGAACGCAATCATCAAACTTAATTAAAAAAGTCATTTAAGCCTTTTCACAGTGAGATCTATGCGATATGGCCGAGAAATGTAATTTTGATGTTAACTCCCAAACCGCTGCGCAGAAGTCAACCAAACTTCACCCATTAGTGTATTTTATCACAATCTAGTAGTTACATGTGGAAATTTGGTTCTAGGACATTTGATTTGAGCGCAATCCTCAAACTTAGGTCAAAAAAGCCATTTAAGCCTTTTCACAGTGAGATCTATGCGATATGGCCGAGAAATGTAATTTTGATGTTCACTCCCAAACCGCTGCGCAGAAGTCAACCAAACTTCACCCAATAGTGTATTGTATCACAATCTAGTAGTTACATTTGAAAATTTTGTTCTAGGAAATTTTGTTTGAGCGCAATCATCAAACTTAATTAAAAAAGTCATTTAAGCCTTTTCACAGTGAGATCTATGCGATATGGCCGAGAAATGTAATTTTGATGTTAACTCCCAAACCGCTGCGCAGAAGTCAACCAAACTTCACCCATTAGTGTATTTTATCACAATCTAGTAGTTACATGTGGAAATTTGGTTCTAGGACATTTGATTTGAGCGCAATCCTCAAACTTAGGTCAAAAAAGCCATTTAAGCCTTTTCACAGTGAGATCTATGCGATATGGCCGAGAAATGTAATTTTGATGTTAACTCCCAAACCGCTGCGCAGAAGTCAACCAAACTTCACCCAATAGTGTATTGTATCACATTCTAGTAGTTACATTTGAAAATTTCGTTCTAGGACATTTGGTTTGAGCGCAATCCTCAAACTTAGGTCAAAAAAGCCATTTAAGCCTTTTCACAGTGAGATCTATGCGATATGGCCGAGAAATGTAATTTTGATGATAACTCCCAAACCGCTGCGCAGAAGTCAACCAAACTTCACCCAATAGTGTATTGTATCACAATCTAGTAGTTACATTTGAAAATTTTGTTCTAGGACATTTTGTTTGAACGCAATCATCAAACTTAATTAAAAAAGTCATTTAAGCCTTTTCACAGTGAGATCTATGCGATATGGCCGAGAAATGTAATTTTGATGTTAACTCCCAAACCGCTGCGCAGAAGTCAACCAAACTTCACCCAATAGTGTATTGTATCACAATCTAGTAGTTACATTTGAAAATTTTGTTCTAGGACATTTGGTTTGAGCGCAATCCTCAAACTTAGGTCAAAAAAGCCATTTAAGCCTTTTCACAGTGAGATCTATGCGATATGGCCGAGAAATGTAATTTTGATGTTAACTCCCAAACCGCTGCGCAGAAGTCAACCAAACTTCACCCAATAGTGTATTGTATCACATTCTAGTAGTTACATTTGAAAATTTCGTTCTAGGAAATTTTGTTTGAGCGCAATCATCAAACTTAATTAAAAAAGTCATTTAAGCCTTTTCACAGTGAGATCTATGCGATATGGCCGAGAAATGTAATTTTGATGTTAACTCCCAAACCGCTGCGCAGAAGTCAACCAAACTTCACCCATTAGTGTATTTTATCACAATCTAGTAGTTACATGTGGAAATTTGGTTCTAGGACATTTGATTTGAGCGCAAACCTCAAACTTAGGTCAAAAAAGCCATTTAAGCCTTTTCACAGTGAGATCTATGCGATATGGCCGAGAAATGTAATTTTGATGTTAACTCCCAAACCGCTGCGCAGAAGTCAACCAAACTTCACCCAATAGTGTATTGTATCACAATCTAGTAGTTACATTTGAAAATTTTGTTCTAGGAAATTTTGTTTGAGCGCAATCATCAAACTTAGGTCAAAAAAGCCATTTAAGCCTTTTCACAGTGAGATCTATGCGATATGGCCGAGAAATGTAATTTTGATGTTAACTCCCAAACCGCTGCGCAGAAGTCAACCAAACTTCACCCAATAGTGTATTGTATCACAATCTAGTAGTTACATTTAAAAATTTTGTTCTAGGACATTTTGTTTGAACGCAATCATCAAACTTAATTAAAAAAGTCATTTAAGCCTTTTCACAGTGAGATCTATGCGATATGGCCGAGAAATGTAATTTTGATGTTAACTCCCAAACCGCTGCGCAGAAGTCAACCAAACTTCACCCATTAGTGTATTGTATCACAATCTAGTAGTTACATGTGGAAATTTGGTTATAGGACATTTGATTTGAGCGCAATCCTCAAACTTAGGTCAAAAAAGCCATTTAAGCCTTTTCACAGTGAGATCTATGCGATATGGCCGAGAAATGTAATTTTGATGTTAACTCCCAAACCGCTGCGCAGAAGTCAACCAAACTTCACCCAATAGTGTATTGTATCACAATCTAGTAGTTACATTTGAAAATTTTGTTCTAGGAAATTTTGTTTGAGCGCAATCATCAAACTTAATTAAAAAAGTCATTTAAGCCTTTTCACAGTGAGAAATATGCGATATGGCCGAGAAATGTAATTTTGATGTTAACTCCCAAACCGCTGCGCAGAAGTCAACCAAACTTCACCCATTAGTGTATTTTATCACAATCTAGTAGTTACATGTGGAAATTTGGTTCTAGGACATTTGATTTGAGCGCAATCCTCAAACTTAGGTCAAAAAAGCCATTTAAGCCTTTTCACAGTGAGATCTATGCGATATGGCCGAGAAATGTAATTTTGATGTTAACTCCCAAACCGCTGCGCAGAAGTCAACCAAACTTCACCCAATAGTGTATTGTATCACATTCTAGTAGTTACATTTGAAAATTTCGTTCTAGGACATTTGGTTTGAGCGCAATCCTCAAACTTAGGTCAAAAAAGCCATTTAAGCCTTTTCACAGTGAGATCTATGCGATATGGCCGAGAAATGTAATTTTGATGTTAACTCCCAAACCGCTGCGCAGAAGTCAACCAAACTTCACCCAATAGTGTATTGTATCACAATCTAGTAGTTACATTTGAAAATTTTGTTCTAGGACATTTTGTTTGAACGCAATCATCAAACTTAATTAAAAAAGTCATTTAAGCCTTTTCACAGTGAGATCTATGCGATATGGCCGAGAAATGTAATTTTGATGTTAACTCCCAAACCGCTGCGCAGAAGTCAACCAAACTTCACCCAATAGTGTATTGTATCACAATCTAGTAGTTACATTTGAAAATTTTGTTCTAGGACATTTTGTTTGAGCGCAATCCTCAAACTTAGGTCAAAAAAGCCATTTAAGCCTTTTCACAGTGAGATCTATGCGATATGGCCGAGAAATGTAATTTTGATGTTAACTCCCAAACCGCTGCGCAGAAGTCAACCAAACTTCACCCAATAGTGTATTGTATCACAATCTAGTAGTTACATTTGAAAATTTTGTTCTAGGACATTTTGTTTGAACGCAATCATCAAACTTAATTAAAAAAGTCATTTAAGCCTTTTCACAGTGAGATCTATGCGATATGGCCGAGAAATGTAATTTTGATGTTAACTCCCAAACCGCTGCGCAGAAGTCAACCAAACTTCACCCAATAGTGTATTGTATCACAATCTAGTAGTTACATTTGAAAATTTTGTTCTAGGACATTTTGTTTGAACGCAATCATCAAACTTAATTAAAAAAGTCATTTAAGCCTTTTCACAGTGAGATCTATGCGATATGGCCGAGAAATGTAATTTTGATGTTAACTCCCAAACCGCTGCGCAGAAGTCAACCAAACTTCACCCAATAGTGTATTGTATCACAATCTAGTAGTTACATTTGAAAATTTTGTTCTAGGACATTTTGTTTGAGCGCAATCCTCAAACTTAGGTCAAAAAAGCCATTTAAGCCTTTTCACAGTGAGATCTATGCGATATGGCCGAGAAATGTAATTTTGATGTTAACTCCCAAACCGCTGCGCAGAAGTCAACCAAACTTCACCCAATAGTGTATTGTATCACAATCTAGTAGTTACATTTGAAAATTTTGTTCTAGGACATTTTGTTTGAACGCAATCATCAAACTTAATTAAAAAAGTCATTTAAGCCTTTTCACAGTGAGATCTATGCGATATGGCCGAGAAATGTAATTTTGATGTTAACTCCCAAACCGCTGCGCAGAAGTCAACCAAACTTCACCCAATAGTGTATTGTATCACAATCTAGTAGTTACATTTGAAAATTTTGTTCTAGGAAATTTTGTTTGAGCGCAATCATCAAACTTAATTAAAAAAGTCATTTAAGCCTTTTCACAGTGAGATCTATGCGATATGGCCGAGAAATGTAATTTTGATGTTAACTCCCAAACCGCTGCGCAGAAGTCAACCAAACTTCACCCATTAGTGTATTTTATCACAGTCTAGTAGTTACATGTGGAAATTTGGTTCTAGGACATTTGATTTGAGCGCAATCCTCAAACTTAGGTCAAAAAAGCCATTTAAGCCTTTTCACAGTGAGATGTATGCGATATGGCCGAGAAATGTAATTTTGATGTTCATCCCCAAACCGCTGCGCAGAAGTCAACCAAACTTCACCCAATAGTGTATTGTATCACAATCTAGTAGTTACATTTGAAAATGTTGTTCTAGGAAATTTTGTTTGAGCGCAATCATCAAACTTAATTAAAAAAGTCATTTAAGCCTTTTCACAGTGAGATCTATGCGATATGGCCGAGAAATGTAATTTTGATGTTAACTCCCAAACCGCTGCGCAGAAGTCAACCAAACTTCACCCATTAGTGTATTTTATCACAATCTAGTAGTTACATGTGGAAATTTGGTTCTAGGACATTTGATTTGAGCGCAATCCTCAAACTTAGGTCAAAAAAGCCATTTAAGCCTTTTCACAGTGAGATCTATGCGATATGGCCGAGAAATGTAATTTTGATGTTAACTCCCAAACCGCTGCGCAGAAGTCAACCAAACTTCACCCAATAGTGTATTGTATCACATTCTAGTAGTTACATTTGAAAATTTCGTTCTAGGACATTTGGTTTGAGCGCAATCCTCAAACTTAGGTCAAAAAAGCCATTTAAGCCTTTTCACAGTGAGATCTATGCGATATGGCCGAGAAATGTAATTTTGATGTTAACTCCCAAACCGCTGCGCAGAAGTCAACCAAACTTCACCCAATAGTGTATTGTATCACAATCTAGTAGTTACATTTGAAAATTTTGTTCTAGGACATTTTGTTTGAACGCAATCATCAAACTTAATTAAAAAAGTCATTTAAGCCTTTTCACAGTGAGATCTATGCGATATGGCCGAGAAATGTAATTTTGATGTTAACTCCCAAACCGCTGCGCAGAAGTCAACCAAACTTCACCCAATAGTGTATTTTATCACAATCTAGTAGTTACATGTGGAAATTTGGTTCTAGGACATTTGATTTGAGCGCAATCCTCAAACTTAGGTCAAAAAAGCCATTTAAGCCTTTTCACAGTGAGATCTATGCGATATGGCCGAGAAATGTAATTTTGATGTTCACTCCCAAACCGCTGCGCAGAAGTCAACCAAACTTCACCCAATAGTGTATTGTATCACAATCTAGTAGTTACATTTGAAAATTTTGTTCTAGGAAATTTTGTTTGAGCGCAATCATCAAACTTAATTAAAAAAGTCATTTAAGCCTTTTCACAGTGAGATCTATGCGATATGGCCGAGAAATGTAATTTTGATGTTAACTCCCAAACCGCTGCGCAGAAGTCAACCAAACTTCACCCATTAGTGTATTTTATCACAATCTAGTAGTTACATGTGGAAATTTGGTTCTAGGACATTTGATTTGAGCGCAATCCTCAAACTTAGGTCAAAAAAGCCATTTAAGCCTTTTCACAGTGAGATCTATGCGATATGGCCGAGAAATGTAATTTTGATGTTAACTCCCAAACCGCTGCGCAGAAGTCAACCAAACTTCACCCAATAGTGTATTGTATCACAATCTAGTAGTTACATTTGAAAATTTTGTTCTAGGACATTTTGTTTGAACGCAATCATCAAACTTAATTAAAAAAGTCATTTAAGCCTTTTCACAGTGAGATCTATGCGATATGGCCGAGAAATGTAATTTTGATGTTAACTCCCAAACCGCTGCGCAGAAGTCAACCAAACTTCACCCAATAGTGTATTGTATCACAATCTAGTAGTTACATTTGAAAATTTTGTTCTAGGACATTTTGTTTGAACGCAATCATCAAACTTAATTAAAAAAGTCATTTAAGCCTTTTCACAGTGAGATCTATGCGATATGGCCGAGAAATGTAATTTTGATGTTAACTCCCAAACCGCTGCGCAGAAGTCAACCAAACTTCACCCAATAGTGTATTGTATCACAATCTAGTAGTTACATTTGAAAATTTTGTTCTAGGACATTTTGTTTGAGCGCAATCCTCAAACTTAGGTCAAAAAAGCCATTTAAGCCTTTTCACAGTGAGATCTATGCGATATGGCCGAGAAATGTAATTTTGATGTTAACTCCCAAACCGCTGCGCAGAAGTCAACCAAACTTCACCCAATAGTGTATTGTATCACAATCTAGTAGTTACATTTGAAAATTTTGTTCTAGGACATTTTGTTTGAACGCAATCATCAAACTTAATTAAAAAAGTCATTTAAGCCTTTTCACAGTGAGATCTATGCGATATGGCCGAGAAATGTAATTTTGATGTTAACTCCCAAACCGCTGCGCAGAAGTCAACCAAACTTCACCCAATAGTGTATTGTATCACAATCTAGTAGTTACATTTGAAAATTTTGTTCTAGGAAATTTTGTTTGAGCGCAATCATCAAACTTAATTAAAAAAGTCATTTAAGCCTTTTCACAGTGAGATCTATGCGATATGGCCGAGAAATGTAATTTTGATGTTAACTCCCAAACCGCTGCGCAGAAGTCAACCAAACTTCACCCATTAGTGTATTTTATCACAATCTAGTAGTTACATGTGGAAATTTGGTTCTAGGACATTTGATTTGAGCGCAATCCTCAAACTTAGGTCAAAAAAGCCATTTAAGCCTTTTCACAGTGAGATGTATGCGATATGGCCGAGAAATGTAATTTTGATGTTCATCCCCAAACCGCTGCGCAGAAGTCAACCAAACTTCACCCAATAGTGTATTGTATCACAATCTAGTAGTTACATTTGAAAATGTTGTTCTAGGAAATTTTGTTTGAGCGCAATCATCAAACTTAATTAAAAAAGTCATTTAAGCCTTTTCACAGTGAGATCTATGCGATATGGCCGAGAAATGTAATTTTGATGTTAACTCCCAAACCGCTGCGCAGAAGTCAACCAAACTTCACCCATTAGTGTATTTTATCACAATCTAGTAGTTACATGTGGAAATTTGGTTCTAGGACATTTGATTTGAGCGCAATCCTCAAACTTAGGTCAAAAAAGCCATTTAAGCCTTTTCACAGTGAGATCTATGCGATATGGCCGAGAAATGTAATTTTGATGTTAACTCCCAAACCGCTGCGCAGAAGTCAACCAAACTTCACCCAATAGTGTATTGTATCACATTCTAGTAGTTACATTTGAAAATTTCGTTCTAGGACATTTGGTTTGAGCGCAATCCTCAAACTTAGGTCAAAAAAGCCATTTAAGCCTTTTCACAGTGAGATCTATGCGATATGGCCGAGAAATGTAATTTTGATGTTAACTCCCAAACCGCTGCGCAGAAGTCAACCAAACTTCACCCAATAGTGTATTGTATCACAATCTAGTAGTTACATTTGAAAATTTTGTTCTAGGACATTTTGTTTGAACGCAATCATCAAACTTAATTAAAAAAGTCATTTAAGCCTTTTCACAGTGAGATCTATGCGATATGGCCGAGAAATGTAATTTTGATGTTAACTCCCAAACCGCTGCGCAGAAGTCAACCAAACTTCACCCAATAGTGTATTTTATCACAATCTAGTAGTTACATGTGGAAATTTGGTTCTAGGACATTTGATTTGAGCGCAATCCTCAAACTTAGGTCAAAAAAGCCATTTAAGCCTTTTCACAGTGAGATCTATGCGATATGGCCGAGAAATGTAATTTTGATGTTCACTCCCAAACCGCTGCGCAGAAGTCAACCAAACTTCACCCAATAGTGTATTGTATCACAATCTAGTAGTTACATTTGAAAATTTTGTTCTAGGAAATTTTGTTTGAGCGCAATCATCAAACTTAATTAAAAAAGTCATTTAAGCCTTTTCACAGTGAGATCTATGCGATATGGCCGAGAAATGTAATTTTGATGTTAACTCCCAAACCGCTGCGCAGAAGTCAACCAAACTTCACCCATTAGTGTATTTTATCACAATCTAGTAGTTACATGTGGAAATTTGGTTCTAGGACATTTGATTTGAGCGCAATCCTCAAACTTAGGTCAAAAAAGCCATTTAAGCCTTTTCACAGTGAGATCTATGCGATATGGCCGAGAAATGTAATTTTGATGTTAACTCCCAAACCGCTGCGCAGAAGTCAACCAAACTTCACCCAATAGTGTATTGTATCACATTCTAGTAGTTACATTTGAAAATTTCGTTCTAGGACATTTGGTTTGAGCGCAATCCTCAAACTTAGGTCAAAAAAGCCATTTAAGCCTTTTCACAGTGAGATCTATGCGATATGGCCGAGAAATGTAATTTTGATGATAACTCCCAAACCGCTGCGCAGAAGTCAACCAAACTTCACCCAATAGTGTATTGTATCACAATCTAGTAGTTACATTTAAAAATTTTGTTCTAGGACATTTTGTTTGAACGCAATCATCAAACTTAATTAAAAAAGTCATTTAAGCCTTTTCACAGTGAGATCTATGCGATATGGCCGAGAAATGTAATTTTGATGTTAACTCCCAAACCGCTGCGCAGAAGTCAACCAAACTTCACCCAATAGTGTATTGTATCACAATCTAGTAGTTACATTTGAAAATTTTGTTCTAGGACATTTGGTTTGAGCGCAATCCTCAAACTTAGGTCAAAAAAGCCATTTAAGCCTTTTCACAGTGAGATCTATGCGATATGGCCGAGAAATGTAATTTTGATGTTAACTCCCAAACCGCTGCGCAGAAGTCAACCAAACTTCACCCAATAGTGTATTGTATCACATTCTAGTAGTTACATTTGAAAATTTCGTTCTAGGAAATTTTGTTTGAGCGCAATCATCAAACTTAATTAAAAAAGTCATTTAAGCCTTTTCACAGTGAGATCTATGCGATATGGCCGAGAAATGTAATTTTGATGTTAACTCCCAAACCGCTGCGCAGAAGTCAACCAAACTTCACCCATTAGTGTATTTTATCACAATCTAGTAGTTACATGTGGAAATTTGGTTCTAGGACATTTGATTTGAGCGCAATCCTCAAACTTAGGTCAAAAAAGCCATTTAAGCCTTTTCACAGTGAGATCTATGCGATATGGCCGAGAAATGTAATTTTGATGTTAACTCCCAAACCGCTGCGCAGAAGTCAACCAAACTTCACCCAATAGTGTATTGTATCACAATCTAGTAGTTACATTTAAAAATTTTGTTCTAGGAAATTTTGTTTGAACGCAATCATCAAACTTAATTAAAAAAGTCATTTAAGCCTTTTCACAGTGAGATCTATGCGATATGGCCGAGAAATGTAATTTTGATGTTAACTCCCAAACCGCTGCGCAGAAGTCAACCAAACTTCACCCATTAGTGTATTGTATCACAATCTAGTAGTTATATGTGGAAATTTGGTTATAGGACATTTGATTTGAGCGCAATCCTCAAACTTAGGTCAAAAAAGCCATTTAAGCCTTTTCACAGTGAGATCTATGCGATATGGCCGAGAAATGTAATTTTGATGTTAACTCCCAAACCGCTGCGCAGAAGTCAACCAAACTTCACCCAATAGTGTATTGTATCACAATCTAGTAGTTACATTTGAAAATTTTGTTCTAGGAAATTTTGTTTGAGCGCAATCATCAAACTTAATTAAAAAAGTCATTTAAGCCTTTTCACAGTGAGATCTATGCGATATGGCCGAGAAATGTAATTTTGATGTTAACTCCCAAACCGCTGCGCAGAAGTCAACCAAACTTCACCCATTAGTGTATTTTATCACAATCTAGTAGTTACATGTGGAAATTTGGTTCTAGGACATTTGATTTGAGCGCAATCCTCAAACTTAGGTCAAAAAAGCCATTTAAGCCTTTTCACAGTGAGATCTATGCGATATGGCCGAGAAATGTAATTTTGATGTTCACTCCCAAACCGCTGCGCAGAAGTCAACCAAACTTCACCCAATAGTGTATTGTATCACAATCTAGTAGTTACATTTGAAAATTTTGTTCTAGGAAATTTTGTTTGAGCGCAATCATCAAACTTAATTAAAAAATTCATTTAAGCCTTTTCACAGTGAGATCTATGCGATATGGCCGAGAAATGTAATTTTGATGTTAACTCCCAAACCGCTGCGCAGAAGTCAACCAAACTTCACCCATTAGTGTATTTTATCACAATCTAGTAGTTACAAATGGAAATTTGGTTCTAGGACATTTGATTTGAGCGCAATCCTCAAACTTAGGTCAAAAAAGCCATTTAAGCCTTTTCACAGTGAGATCTATGCGATATGGCCGAGAAATGTAATTTTGATGTTAACTCCCAAACCGCTGCGCAGAAGTCAACCAAACTTCACCCAATAGTGTATTGTATCACATTCTAGTAGTTACATTTGAAAATTTCGTTCTAGGACATTTGGTTTGAGCGCAATCCTCAAACTTAGGTCAAAAAAGCCATTTAAGCCTTTTCACAGTGAGATCTATGCGATATGGCCGAGAAATGTAATTTTGATGTTAACTCCCAAACCGCTGCGCAGAAGTCAACCAAACTTAACCCAATAGTGTATTGTATCACAATCTAGTAGTTACATTTGAAAATTTTGTTCTAGGAAATTTTGTTTGAGCGCAATCATCAAACTTAATTAAAAAAGTCATTTAAGCCTTTTCACAGTGAGATCTATGCGATATGGCCGAGAAATGTAATTTTGATGTTAACTCCCAAACCGCTGCGCAGAAGTTAACCAAACTTCACCCATTAGTGTATTTTATCACAATCTAGTAGTTACATGTGGAAATTTGGTTCTAGGACATTTGATTTGAGCGCAATCCTCAAACTTAGGTCAAAAAAGCCATTTAAGCCTTTTCACAGTGAGATCTATGCGATATGGCCGAGAAATGTAATTTTGATGTTAACTCCCAAACCGCTGCGCAGAAGTCAACCAAACTTCACCCAATAGTGTATTGTATCACATTCTAGTAGTTACATTTGAAAATTTCGTTCTAGGACATTTGGTTTGAGCGCAATCCTCAAACTTAGGTCAAAAAAGCCATTTAAGCCTTTTCACAGTGAGATCTATGCGATATGGCCGAGAAATGTAATTTTGATGTTAACTCCCAAACCGCTGCGCAGAAGTCAACCAAACTTCACCCAATAGTGTATTGTATCACAATCTAGTAGTTACATTTGAAAATTTTGTTCTAGGAAATTTTGTTTGAGCGCAATCATCAAACTTAGGTCAAAAAAGCCATTTAAGCCTTTTCACAGTGAGATCTATGCGATATGGCCGAGAAATGTAATTTTGATGTTAACTCCCAAACCGCTGCGCAGAAGTCAACCAAACTTCACCCAATAGTGTATTGTATCACAATCTAGTAGTTACATTTAAAAATTTTGTTCTAGGACATTTTGTTTGAACGCAATCATCAAACTTAATTAAAAAAGTCATTTAAGCCTTTTCACAGTGAGATCTATGCGATATGGCCGAGAAATGTAATTTTGATGTTAACTCCCAAACCGCTGCGCAGAAGTCAACCAAACTTCACCCATTAGTGTATTGTATCACAATCTAGTAGTTACATGTGGAAATTTGGTTATAGGACATTTGATTTGAGCGCAATCCTCAAACTTAGGTCAAAAAAGCCATTTAAGCCTTTTCACAGTGAGATCTATGCGATATGGCCGAGAAATGTAATTTTGATGTTAACTCCCAAACCGCTGCGCAGAAGTCAACCAAACTTCACCCAATAGTGTATTGTATCACAATCTAGTAGTTACATTTAAAAATTTTGTTCTAGGAAATTTTGTTTGAGCGCAATCATCAAACTTAATTAAAAAATCATTTAAGCCTTTTCACAGTGTGATCTATGCGATATGGCCGAGAAATGTAATTTTGATGTTAACTCCCAAACCGCTGCGCAGAAGTCAACCAAACTTCACCCATTAGTGTATTTTATCACAATCTAGTAGTTACATGTAGAAATTTGGTTCTAGGACATTTGATTTGAGCGCAATCCTCAAACTTAGGTCAAAAAAGCCATTTAAGCCTTTTCACAGTGAGATCTATGCGATATGGCCGAGAAATGTAATTTTGATGTTAACTCCCAAACCGCTGCGCAGAAGTCAACCAAACTTCACCCAATAGTGTATTGTATCACATTCTAGTAGTTACATTTGAAAATTTCGTTCTAGGACATTTGGTTTGAGCGCAATCCTCAAACTTAGGTCAAAAAAGCCATTTAAGCCTTTTCACAGTGAGATCTATGCGATATGGCCGAGAAATGTAATTTTGATGTTAACTCCCAAACCGCTGCGCAGAAGTCAACCAAACTTCACCCAATAGTGTATTGTATCACAATCTAGTAGTTACATTTGAAAATTTTGTTCTAGGACATTTTGTTTGAACGCAATCATCAAACTTAATTAAAAAAGTCATTTAAGCCTTTTCACAGTGAGATCTATGCGATATGGCCGAGAAATGTAATTTTGATGTTAACTCCCAAACCGCTGCGCAGAAGTCAACCAAACTTCACCCAATAGTGTATTGTATCACAATCTAGTAGTTACATTTGAAAATTTTGTTCTAGGACATTTTGTTTGAGCGCAATCCTCAAACTTAGGTCAAAAAAGCCATTTAAGCCTTTTCACAGTGAGATCTATGCGATATGGCCGAGAAATGTAATTTTGATGTTAACTCCCAAACCGCTGCGCAGAAGTCAACCAAACTTCACCCAATAGTGTATTGTATCACAATCTAGTAGTTACATTTGAAAATTTTGTTCTAGGACATTTTGTTTGAACGCAATCATCAAACTTAATTAAAAAAGTCATTTAAGCCTTTTCACAGTGAGATCTATGCGATATGGCCGAGAAATGTAATTTTGATGTTAACTCCCAAACCGCTGCGCAGAAGTCAACCAAACTTCACCCAATAGTGTATTGTATCACAATCTAGTAGTTACATTTGAAAATTTTGTTCTAGGAAATTTTGTTTGAGCGCAATCATCAAACTTAATTAAAAAAGTCATTTAAGCCTTTTCACAGTGAGATCTATGCGATATGGCCGAGAAATGTAATTTTGATGTTAACTCCCAAACCGCTGCGCAGAAGTCAACCAAACTTCACCCATTAGTGTATTTTATCACAATCTAGTAGTTACATGTGGAAATTTGGTTCTAGGACATTTGATTTGAGCGCAATCCTCAAACTTAGGTCAAAAAAGCCATTTAAGCCTTTTCACAGTGAGATGTATGCGATATGGCCGAGAAATGTAATTTTGATGTTCATCCCCAAACCGCTGCGCAGAAGTCAACCAAACTTCACCCAATAGTGTATTGTATCACAATCTAGTAGTTACATTTGAAAATGTTGTTCTAGGAAATTTTGTTTGAGCGCAATCATCAAACTTAATTAAAAAAGTCATTTAAGCCTTTTCACAGTGAGATCTATGCGATATGGCCGAGAAATGTAATTTTGATGTTAACTCCCAAACCGCTGCGCAGAAGTCAACCAAACTTCACCCATTAGTGTATTTTATCACAATCTAGTAGTTACATGTGGAAATTTGGTTCTAGGACATTTGATTTGAGCGCAATCCTCAAACTTAGGTCAAAAAAGCCATTTAAGCCTTTTCACAGTGAGATCTATGCGATATGGCCGAGAAATGTAATTTTGATGTTAACTCCCAAACCGCTGCGCAGAAGTCAACCAAACTTCACCCAATAGTGTATTGTATCACATTCTAGTAGTTACATTTGAAAATTTCGTTCTAGGACATTTGGTTTGAGCGCAATCCTCAAACTTAGGTCAAAAAAGCCATTTAAGCCTTTTCACAGTGAGATCTATGCGATATGGCCGAGAAATGTAATTTTGATGTTAACTCCCAAACCGCTGCGCAGAAGTCAACCAAACTTCACCCAATAGTGTATTGTATCACAATCTAGTAGTTACATTTGAAAATTTTGTTCTAGGACATTTTGTTTGAACGCAATCATCAAACTTAATTAAAAAAGTCATTTAAGCCTTTTCACAGTGAGATCTATGCGATATGGCCGAGAAATGTAATTTTGATGTTAACTCCCAAACCGCTGCGCAGAAGTCAACCAAACTTCACCCAATAGTGTATTTTATCACAATCTAGTAGTTACATGTGGAAATTTGGTTCTAGGACATTTGATTTGAGCGCAATCCTCAAACTTAGGTCAAAAAAGCCATTTAAGCCTTTTCACAGTGAGATCTATGCGATATGGCCGAGAAATGTAATTTTGATGTTCACTCCCAAACCGCTGCGCAGAAGTCAACCAAACTTCACCCAATAGTGTATTGTATCACAATCTAGTAGTTACATTTGAAAATTTTGTTCTAGGAAATTTTGTTTGAGCGCAATCATCAAACTTAATTAAAAAAGTCATTTAAGCCTTTTCACAGTGAGATCTATGCGATATGGCCGAGAAATGTAATTTTGATGTTAACTCCCAAACCGCTGCGCAGAAGTCAACCAAACTTCACCCATTAGTGTATTTTATCACAATCTAGTAGTTACATGTGGAAATTTGGTTCTAGGACATTTGATTTGAGCGCAATCCTCAAACTTAGGTCAAAAAAGCCATTTAAGCCTTTTCACAGTGAGATCTATGCGATATGGCCGAGAAATGTAATTTTGATGTTAACTCCCAAACCGCTGCGCAGAAGTCAACCAAACTTCACCCAATAGTGTATTGTATCACATTCTAGTAGTTACATTTGAAAATTTCGTTCTAGGACATTTGGTTTGAGCGCAATCCTCAAACTTAGGTCAAAAAAGCCATTTAAGCCTTTTCACAGTGAGATCTATGCGATATGGCCGAGAAATGTAATTTTGATGATAACTCCCAAACCGCTGCGCAGAAGTCAACCAAACTTCACCCAATAGTGTATTGTATCACAATCTAGTAGTTACATTTAAAAATTTTGTTCTAGGACATTTTGTTTGAACGCAATCATCAAACTTAATTAAAAAAGTCATTTAAGCCTTTTCACAGTGAGATCTATGCGATATGGCCGAGAAATGTAATTTTGATGTTAACTCCCAAACCGCTGCGCAGAAGTCAACCAAACTTCACCCAATAGTGTATTGTATCACAATCTAGTAGTTACATTTGAAAATTTTGTTCTAGGACATTTGGTTTGAGCGCAATCCTCAAACTTAGGTCAAAAAAGCCATTTAAGCCTTTTCACAGTGAGATCTATGCGATATGGCCGAGAAATGTAATTTTGATGTTAACTCCCAAACCGCTGCGCAGAAGTCAACCAAACTTCACCCAATAGTGTATTGTATCACATTCTAGTAGTTACATTTGAAAATTTCGTTCTAGGAAATTTTGTTTGAGCGCAATCATCAAACTTAATTAAAAAAGTCATTTAAGCCTTTTCACAGTGAGATCTATGCGATATGGCCGAGAAATGTAATTTTGATGTTAACTCCCAAACCGCTGCGCAGAAGTCAACCAAACTTCACCCATTAGTGTATTTTATCACAATCTAGTAGTTACATGTGGAAATTTGGTTCTAGGACATTTGATTTGAGCGCAATCCTCAAACTTAGGTCAAAAAAGCCATTTAAGCCTTTTCACAGTGAGATCTATGCGATATGGCCGAGAAATGTAATTTTGATGTTAACTCCCAAACCGCTGCGCAGAAGTCAACCAAACTTCACCCAATAGTGTATTGTATCACAATCTAGTAGTTACATTTAAAAATTTTGTTCTAGGAAATTTTGTTTGAACGCAATCATCAAACTTAATTAAAAAAGTCATTTAAGCCTTTTCACAGTGAGATCTATGCGATATGGCCGAGAAATGTAATTTTGATGTTAACTCCCAAACCGCTGCGCAGAAGTCAACCAAACTTCACCCATTAGTGTATTGTATCACAATCTAGTAGTTACATGTGGAAATTTGGTTATAGGACATTTGATTTGAGCGCAATCCTCAAACTTAGGTCAAAAAAGCCATTTAAGCCTTTTCACAGTGAGATCTATGCGATATGGCCGAGAAATGTAATTTTGATGTTAACTCCCAAACCGCTGCGCAGAAGTCAACCAAACTTCACCCAATAGTGTATTGTATCACAATCTAGTAGTTACATTTGAAAATTTTGTTCTAGGAAATTTTGTTTGAGCGCAATCATCAAACTTAATTAAAAAAGTCATTTAAGCCTTTTCACAGTGAGATCTATGCGATATGGCCGAGAAATGTAATTTTGATGTTAACTCCCAAACCGCTGCGCAGAAGTCAACCAAACTTCACCCATTAGTGTATTTTATCACAATCTAGTAGTTACATGTGGAAATTTGGTTCTAGGACATTTGATTTGAGCGCAATCCTCAAACTTAGGTCAAAAAAGCCATTTAAGCCTTTTCACAGTGAGATCTATGCGATATGGCCGAGAAATGTAATTTTGATGTTCACTCCCAAACCGCTGCGCAGAAGTCAACCAAACTTCACCCAATAGTGTATTGTATCACAATCTAGTAGTTACATTTGAAAATTTTGTTCTAGGAAATTTTGTTTGAGCGCAATCATCAAACTTAATTAAAAAATTCATTTAAGCCTTTTCACAGTGAGATCTATGCGATATGGCCGAGAAATGTAATTTTGATGTTAACTCCCAAACCGCTGCGCAGAAGTCAACCAAACTTCACCCATTAGTGTATTTTATCACAATCTAGTAGTTACAAATGGAAATTTGGTTCTAGGACATTTGATTTGAGCGCAATCCTCAAACTTAGGTCAAAAAAGCCATTTAAGCCTTTTCACAGTGAGATCTATGCGATATGGCCGAGAAATGTAATTTTGATGTTAACTCCCAAACCGCTGCGCAGAAGTCAACCAAACTTCACCCAATAGTGTATTGTATCACATTCTAGTAGTTACATTTGAAAATTTCGTTCTAGGACATTTGGTTTGAGCGCAATCCTCAAACTTAGGTCAAAAAAGCCATTTAAGCCTTTTCACAGTGAGATCTATGCGATATGGCCGAGAAATGTAATTTTGATGTTAACTCCCAAACCGCTGCGCAGAAGTCAACCAAACTTATCCCAATAGTGTATTGTATCACAATCTAGTAGTTACATTTGAAAATGTTGTTCTAGGAAATTTTGTTTGAGCGCAATCATCAAACTTAATTAAAAAAGTTATTTAAGCCTTTTCACAGTGAGATCTATGCGATATGGCCGAGAAATGTAATTTTGATGTTAACTCCCAAACCGCTGCGCAGAAG
Organism: Corythoichthys intestinalis; assembly: GCF_030265065.1. Classification (NCBI taxonomy): domain Eukaryota; kingdom Metazoa; phylum Chordata; class Actinopteri; order Syngnathiformes; family Syngnathidae; genus Corythoichthys; species Corythoichthys intestinalis. Next base: position 27,112 of record NW_026651600.1, on the reverse strand, counting down.
TTAACCAAACTTCACCCATTAGTGTATTTTATCACAATCTAGTAGTTACATGTGGAAATTTGGTTCTAGGACATTTGATTTGAGCGCAATCCTCAAACTTAGGTCAAAAAAGCCATTTAAGCCTTTTCACAGTGAGATCTATGCGATATGGCCGAGAAATGTAATTTTGATGTTAACTCCCAAACCGCTGCGCAGAAGTCAACCAAACTTCACCCAATAGTGTATTGTATCACATTCTAGTAGTTACATTTGAAAATTTCGTTCTAGGACATTTGGTTTGAGCGCAATCCTCAAACTTAGGTCAAAAAAGCCATTTAAGCCTTTTCACAGTGAGATCTATGCGATATGGCCGAGAAATGTAATTTTGATGTTAACTCCCAAACCGCTGCGCAGAAGTCAACCAAACTTCACCCAATAGTGTATTGTATCACAATCTAGTAGTTACATTTGAAAATTTTGTTCTAGGACATTTTGTTTGAGCGCAATCATCAAACTTAGGTCAAAAAAGCCATTTAAGCCTTTTCACAGTGAGATCTATGCGATATGGCCGAGAAATGTAATTTTGATGTTAACTCCCAAACCGCTGCGCAGAAGTCAACCAAACTTCACCCAATAGTGTATTGTATCACAATCTAGTAGTTACATTTAAAAATTTTGTTCTAGGACATTTTGTTTGAACGCAATCATCAAACTTAATTAAAAAAGTCATTTAAGCCTTTTCACAGTGAGATCTATGCGATATGGCCGAGAAATGTAATTTTGATGTTAACTCCCAAACCGCTGCGCAGAAGTCAACCAAACTTCACCCAATAGTGTATTGTATCACATTCTAGTAGTTACATTTGAAAATTTCGTTCTAGGACATTTGGTTTGAGCGCAATCCTCAAACTTAGGTCAAAAAAGCCATTTAAGCCTTTTCACAGTGAGATCTATGCGATATGGCCGAGAAATGTAATTTTGATGATAACTCCCAAACCGCTGCGCAGAAGTCAACCAAACTTCACCCAATAGTGTATTGTATCACAATCTAGTAGTTACATGTGGAAATTTGGTTCTAGGACATTTGATTTGAGCGCAATCCTCAAACTTAGGTCAAAAAAGCCATTTAAGCCTTTTCACAGTGAGATCTATGCGATATGGCCGAGAAATGTAATTTTGATGTTAACTCCCAAACCGCTGCGCAGAAGTCAACCAAACTTCACCCAATAGTGTATTGTATCACAATCTAGTAGTTACATTTAAAAATTTTGTTCTACGACATTTTGTTTGAACGCAATCATCAAACTTAATTAAAAAAGTCATTTAAGCCTTTTCACAGTGAGATCTATGCGATATGGCCGAGAAATGTAATTTTGATGTTAACTCCCAAACCGCTGCGCAGAAGTCAACCAAACTTCACCCATTAGTGTATTGTATCACAATCTAGTAGTTACATGTGGAAATTTGGTTATAGGACATTTGATTTGAGCGCAATTCTCAAACTTAGGTCAAAAAAGCCATTTAAGCCTTTTCACAGTGAGATCTATGCGATATGGCCGAGAAATGTAATATTGATGTTAACTCCCAAACCGCTGCGCAGAAGTCAACCAAACTTCACCCAATAGTGTATTGTATCACAATCTAGTAGTTACATTTGAAAATTTTGTTCTAGGAAATTTTGTTTGAGCGCAATCATCAAACTTAATTAAAAAAGTCATTTAAGCCTTTTCACAGTGAGATCTATGCGATATGGCCGAGAAATGTAATTTTGATGTTAACTCCCAAACCGCTGCGCAGAAGTCAACCAAACTTCACCCATTAGTGTATTTTATCACAATCTAGTAGTTACATGTGGAAATTTGGTTCTAGGACATTTGATTTGAGCGCAATCCTCAAACTTAGGTCAAAAAAGCCATTTAAGCCTTTTCACAGTGAGATCTATGCGATATGGCCGAGAAATGTAATTTTGATGTTCACTCCCAAACCGCTGCGCAGAAGTCAACCAAACTTCACCCAATAGTGTATTGTATCACAATCTAGTAGTTACATTTGAAAATTTTGTTCTAGGAAATTTTGTTTGAGCGCAATCATCAAACTTAATTAAAAAAGTCATTTAAGCCTTTTCACAGTGAGATCTATGCGATATGGCCGAGAAATGTAATTTTGATGTTAACTCCCAAACCGCTGCGCAGAAGTCAACCAAACTTCACCCATTAGTGTATTTTATCACAATCTAGTAGTTACATGTGGAAATTTGGTTCTAGGACATTTGATTTGAGCGCAATCCTCAAACTTAGGTCAAAAAAGCCATTTAAGCCTTTTCACAGTGAGATCTATGCGATATGGCCGAGAAATGTAATTTTGATGTTAACTCCCAAACCGCTGCGCAGAAGTCAACCAAACTTCACCCAATAGTGTATTGTATCACAATCTAGTAGTTACATTTGAAAATTTTGTTCTAGGAAATTTTGTTTGAGCGCAATCATCAAACTTAATTAAAAAAGTCATTTAAGCCTTTTCACAGTGAGATCTATGCGATATGGCCGAGAAATGTAATTTTGATGTTAACTCCCAAACCGCTGCGCAGAAGTCAACCAAACTTCACCCAATAGTGTATTGTATCACATTCTAGTAGTTACATTTGAAAATTTCGTTCTAGGACATTTGGTTTGAGCGCAATCCTCAAACTTAGGTCAAAAAAGCCATTTAAGCCTTTTCACAGTGAGATCTATGCGATATGGCCGAGAAATGTAATTTTGATGATAACTCCCAAACCGCTGCGCAGAAGTCAACCAAACTTCACCCAATAGTGTATTGTATCACAATCTAGTAGTTACATTTAAAAATTTTGTTCTAGGACATTTTGTTTGAACGCAATCATCAAACTTAATTAAAAAAGTCATTTAAGCCTTTTCACAGTGAGATCTATGCGATATGGCCGAGAAATGTAATTTTGATGTTAACTCCCAAACCGCTGCGCAGAAGTCAACCAAACTTCACCCAATAGTGTATTGTATCACAATCTAGTAGTTACATTTGAAAATTTTGTTCTAGGACATTTGGTTTGAGCGCAATCCTCAAACTTAGGTCAAAAAAGCCATTTAAGCCTTTTCACAGTGAGATCTATGCGATATGGCCGAGAAATGTAATTTTGATGTTAACTCCCAAACCGCTGCGCAGAAGTCAACCAAACTTCACCCAATAGTGTATTGTATCACATTCTAGTAGTTACATTTGAAAATTTCGTTCTAGGAAATTTTGTTTGAGCGCAATCATCAAACTTAATTAAAAAAGTCATTTAAGCCTTTTCACAGTGAGATCTATGCGATATGGCCGAGAAATGTAATTTTGATGTTAACTCCCAAACCGCTGCGCAGAAGTCAACCAAACTTCACCCATTAGTGTATTTTATCACAATCTAGTAGTTACATGTGGAAATTTGGTTCTAGGACATTTGATTTGAGCGCAATCCTCAAACTTAGGTCAAAAAAGCCATTTAAGCCTTTTCACAGTGAGATCTATGCGATATGGCCGAGAAATGTAATTTTGATGTTAACTCCCAAACCGCTGCGCAGAAGTCAACCAAACTTCACCCAATAGTGTATTGTATCACAATCTAGTAGTTACATTTAAAAATTTTGTTCTAGGAAATTTTGTTTGAACGCAATCATCAAACTTAATTAAAAAAGTCATTTAAGCCTTTTCACAGTGAGATCTATGCGATATGGCCGAGAAATGTAATTTTGATGTTAACTCCCAAACCGCTGCGCAGAAGTCAACCAAACTTCACCCATTAGTGTATTGTATCACAATCTAGTAGTTACATGTGGAAATTTGGTTATAGGACATTTGATTTGAGCGCAATCCTCAAACTTAGGTCAAAAAAGCCATTTAAGCCTTTTCACAGTGAGATCTATGCGATATGGCCGAGAAATGTAATTTTGATGTTAACTCCCAAACCGCTGCGCAGAAGTCAACCAAACTTCACCCAATAGTGTATTGTATCACAATCTAGTAGTTACATTTGAAAATTTTGTTCTAGGAAATTTTGTTTGAGCGCAATCATCAAACTTAATTAAAAAAGTCATTTAAGCCTTTTCACAGTGAGATCTATGCGATATGGCCGAGAAATGTAATTTTGATGTTAACTCCCAAACCGCTGCGCAGAAGTCAACCAAACTTCACCCATTAGTGTATTTTATCACAATCTAGTAGTTACATGTGGAAATTTGGTTCTAGGACATTTGATTTGAGCGCAATCCTCAAACTTAGGTCAAAAAAGCCATTTAAGCCTTTTCACAGTGAGATCTATGCGATATGGCCGAGAAATGTAATTTTGATGTTCACTCCCAAACCGCTGCGCAGAAGTCAACCAAACTTCACCCAATAGTGTATTGTATCACAATCTAGTAGTTACATTTGAAAATTTTGTTCTAGGAAATTTTGTTTGAGCGCAATCATCAAACTTAATTAAAAAATTCATTTAAGCCTTTTCACAGTGAGATCTATGCGATATGGCCGAGAAATGTAATTTTGATGTTAACTCCCAAACCGCTGCGCAGAAGTCAACCAAACTTCACCCATTAGTGTATTTTATCACAATCTAGTAGTTACAAATGGAAATTTGGTTCTAGGACATTTGATTTGAGCGCAATCCTCAAACTTAGGTCAAAAAAGCCATTTAAGCCTTTTCACAGTGAGATCTATGCGATATGGCCGAGAAATGTAATTTTGATGTTAACTCCCAAACCGCTGCGCAGAAGTCAACCAAACTTCACCCAATAGTGTATTGTATCACATTCTAGTAGTTACATTTGAAAATTTCGTTCTAGGACATTTGGTTTGAGCGCAATCCTCAAACTTAGGTCAAAAAAGCCATTTAAGCCTTTTCACAGTGAGATCTATGCGATATGGCCGAGAAATGTAATTTTGATGTTAACTCCCAAACCGCTGCGCAGAAGTCAACCAAACTTATCCCAATAGTGTATTGTATCACAATCTAGTAGTTACATTTGAAAATTTTGTTCTAGGAAATTTTGTTTGAGCGCAATCATCAAACTTAATTAAAAAAGTCATTTAAGCCTTTTCACAGTGAGATCTATGCGATATGGCCGAGAAATGTAATTTTGATGTTAACTCCCAAACCGCTGCGCAGAAGTTAACCAAACTTCACCCATTAGTGTATTTTATCACAATCTAGTAGTTACATGTGGAAATTTGGTTCTAGGACATTTGATTTGAGCGCAATCCTCAAACTTAGGTCAAAAAAGCCATTTAAGCCTTTTCACAGTGAGATCTATGCGATATGGCCGAGAAATGTAATTTTGATGTTAACTCCCAAACCGCTGCGCAGAAGTCAACCAAACTTCACCCAATAGTGTATTGTATCACATTCTAGTAGTTACATTTGAAAATTTCGTTCTAGGACATTTGGTTTGAGCGCAATCCTCAAACTTAGGTCAAAAAAGCCATTTAAGCCTTTTCACAGTGAGATCTATGCGATATGGCCGAGAAATGTAATTTTGATGTTAACTCCCAAACCGCTGCGCAGAAGTCAACCAAACTTCACCCAATAGTGTATTGTATCACAATCTAGTAGTTACATTTGAAAATTTTGTTCTAGGAAATTTTGTTTGAGCGCAATCATCAAACTTAGGTCAAAAAAGCCATTTAAGCCTTTTCACAGTGAGATCTATGCGATATGGCCGAGAAATGTAATTTTGATGTTAACTCCCAAACCGCTGCGCAGAAGTCAACCAAACTTCACCCAATAGTGTATTGTATCACAATCTAGTAGTTACATTTAAAAATTTTGTTCTAGGACATTTTGTTTGAACGCAATCATCAAACTTAATTAAAAAAGTCATTTAAGCCTTTTCACAGTGAGATCTATGCGATATGGCCGAGAAATGTAATTTTGATGTTAACTCCCAAACCGCTGCGCAGAAGTCAACCAAACTTCACCCAATAGTGTATTGTATCACATTCTAGTAGTTACATTTGAAAATTTCGTTCTAGGACATTTGGTTTGAGCGCAATCCTCAAACTTAGGTCAAAAAAGCCATTTAAGCCTTTTCACAGTGAGATCTATGCGATATGGCCGAGAAATGTAATTTTGATGTTAACTCCCAAACCGCTGCGCAGAAGTCAACCAAACTTCACCCAATAGTGTATTGTATCACAATCTAGTAGTTACATTTGAAAATTTTGTTCTAGGACATTTTGTTTGAACGCAATCATCAAACTTAATTAAAAAAGTCATTTAAGCCTTTTCACAGTGAGATCTATGCGATATGGCCGAGAAATGTAATTTTGATGTTAACTCCCAAACCGCTGCGCAGAAGTCAACCAAACTTCACCCAATAGTGTATTGTATCACAATCTAGAAGTTACATTTGAAAATTTTGTTCTAGGACATTTTGTTTGAGCGCAATCCTCAAACTTAGGTCAAAAAAGCCATTTAAGCCTTTTCACAGTGAGATCTATGCGATATGGCCGAGAAATGTAATTTTGATGTTAACTCCCAAACCGCTGCGCAGAAGTCAACCAAACTTCACCCAATAGTGTATTGTATTACAATCTAGTAGTTACATTTGAAAATTTTGTTCTAGGACATTTTGTTTGAACGCAATCATCAAACTTAATTAAAAAAGTCATTTAAGCCTTTTCACAGTGAGATCTATGCGATATGGCCGAGAAATGTAATTTTGATGTTAACTCCCAAACCGCTGCGCAGAAGTCAACCAAACTTCACCCAATAGTGTATTGTATCACAATCTAGTAGTTACATTTGAAAATTTTGTTCTAGGACATTTTGTTTGAACGCAATCATCAAACTTAATTAAAAAAGTCATTTAAGCCTTTTCACAGTGAGATCTATGCGATATGGCCGAGAAATGTAATTTTGATGTTAACTCCCAAACCGCTGCGCAGAAGTCAACCAAACTTCACCCAATAGTGTATTGTATCACAATCTAGTAGTTACATTTGAAAATTTTGTTCTAGGACATTTTGTTTGAGCGCAATCCTCAAACTTAGGTCAAAAAAGCCATTTAAGCCTTTTCACAGTGAGATCTATGCGATATGGCCGAGAAATGTAATTTTGATGTTAACTCCCAAACCGCTGCGCAGAAGTCAACCAAACTTCACCCAATAGTGTATTGTATCACAATCTAGTAGTTACATTTGAAAATTTTGTTCTAGGACATTTTGTTTGAACGCAATCTTCAAACTTAATTAAAAAAGTCATTTAAGCCTTTTCACAGTGAGATCTATGCGATATGGCCGAGAAATGTAATTTTGATGTTAACTCCCAAACCGCTGCGCAGAAGTCAACCAAACTTCACCCAATAGTGTATTGTATCACAATCTAGTAGTTACATTTGAAAATTTTGTTCTAGGAAATTTTGTTTGAGCGCAATCATCAAACTTAGGTCAAAAAAGCCATTTAAGCCTTTTCACAGTGAGATCTATGCGATATGGCCGAGAAATGTAATTTTGATGTTAACTCCCAAACCGCTGCGCAGAAGTCAACCAAACTTCACCCAATAGTGTATTGTATCACAATCTAGTAGTTACATTTGAAAATTTTGTTCTAGGACATTTTGTTTGAACGCAATCATCAAACTTAATTAAAAAAGTCATTTAAGCCTTTTCACAGTGAGATCTATGCGATATGGCCGAGAAATGTAATTTTGATGTTAACTCCCAAACCGCTGCGCAGAAGTCAACCAAACTTCACCCAATAGTGTATTGTATCACAATCTAGTAGTTACATTTGAAAATTTTGTTCTAGGAAATTTTGTTTGAGCGCAATCATCAAACTTAGGTCAAAAAAGCCATTTAAGCCTTTTCACAGTGAGATCTATGCGATATGGCCGAGAAATGTAATTTTGATGTTAACTCCCAAACCGCTGCGCAGAAGTCAACCAAACTTCACCCAATAGTGTATTGTATCACAATCTAGTAGTTACATTTAAAAATTTTGTTCTAGGACATTTTGTTTGAACGCAATCATCAAACTTAATTAAAAAAGTCATTTAAGCCTTTTCACAGTGAGATCTATGCGATATGGCCGAGAAATGTAATTTTGATGTTAACTCCCAAACCGCTGCGCAGAAGTCAACCAAACTTCACCCATTAGTGTATTGTATCACAATCTAGTAGTTACATGTGGAAATTTGGTTATAGGACATTTGATTTGAGCGCAATCCTCAAACTTAGGTCAAAAAAGCCATTTAAGCCTTTTCACAGTGAGATCTATGCGATATGGCCGAGAAATGTAATTTTGATGTTAACTCCCAAACCGCTGCGCAGAAGTCAACCAAACTTCACCCAATAGTGTATTGTATCACAATCTAGTAGTTACATTTGAAAATTTTGTTCTAGGAAATTTTGTTTGAGCGCAATCATCAAACTTAATTAAAAAAGTCATTTAAGCCTTTTCACAGTGAGAAATATGCGATATGGCCGAGAAATGTAATTTTGATGTTAACTCCCAAACCGCTGCGCAGAAGTCAACCAAACTTCACCCATTAGTGTATTTTATCACAATCTAGTAGTTACATGTGGAAATTTGGTTCTAGGACATTTGATTTGAGCGCAATCCTCAAACTTAGGTCAAAAAAGCCATTTAAGCCTTTTCACAGTGAGATCTATGCGATATGGCCGAGAAATGTAATTTTGATGTTAACTCCCAAACCGCTGCGCAGAAGTCAACCAAACTTCACCCAATAGTGTATTGTATCACAATCTAGTAGTTACATTTGAAAATTTTGTTCTAGGACATTTTGTTTGAACGCAATCATCAAACTTAATTAAAAAAGTCATTTAAGCCTTTTCACAGTGAGATCTATGCGATATGGCCGAGAAATGTAATTTTGATGTTAACTCCCAAACCGCTGCGCAGAAGTCAACCAAACTTCACCCAATAGTGTATTGTATCACAATCTAGTAGTTACATTTGAAAATTTTGTTCTAGGACATTTTGTTTGAGCGCAATCCTCAAACTTAGGTCAAAAAAGCCATTTAAGCCTTTTCACAGTGAGATCTATGCGATATGGCCGAGAAATGTAATTTTGATGTTAACTCCCAAACCGCTGCGCAGAAGTCAACCAAACTTCACCCAATAGTGTATTGTATCACAATCTAGTAGTTACATTTGAAAATTTTGTTCTAGGACATTTTGTTTGAACGCAATCATCAAACTTAATTAAAAAAGTCATTTAAGCCTTTTCACAGTGAGATCTATGCGATATGGCCGAGAAATGTAATTTTGATGTTAACTCCCAAACCGCTGCGCAGAAGTCAACCAAACTTCACCCAATAGTGTATTGTATCACAATCTAGTAGTTACATTTGAAAATTTTGTTCTAGGACATTTTGTTTGAACGCAATCATCAAACTTAATTAAAAAAGTCATTTAAGCCTTTTCACAGTGAGATCTATGCGATATGGCCGAGAAATGTAATTTTGATGTTAACTCCCAAACCGCTGCGCAGAAGTCAACCAAACTTCACCCAATAGTGTATTGTATCACAATCTAGTAGTTACATTTGAAAATTTTGTTCTAGGACATTTTGTTTGAGCGCAATCCTCAAACTTAGGTCAAAAAAGCCATTTAAGCCTTTTCACAGTGAGATCTATGCGATATGGCCGAGAAATGTAATTTTGATGTTAACTCCCAAACCGCTGCGCAGAAGTCAACCAAACTTCACCCAATAGTGTATTGTATCACAATCTAGTAGTTACATTTGAAAATTTTGTTCTAGGACATTTTGTTTGAACGCAATCATCAAACTTAATTAAAAAAGTCATTTAAGCCTTTTCACAGTGAGATCTATGCGATATGGCCGAGAAATGTAATTTTGATGTTAACTCCCAAACCGCTGCGCAGAAGTCAACCAAACTTCACCCAATAGTGTATTGTATCACAATCTAGTAGTTACATTTGAAAATTTTGTTCTAGGAAATTTTGTTTGAGCGCAATCATCAAACTTAATTAAAAAAGTCATTTAAGCCTTTTCACAGTGAGATCTATGCGATATGGCCGAGAAATGTAATTTTGATGTTAACTCCCAAACCGCTGCGCAGAAGTCAACCAAACTTCACCCATTAGTGTATTTTATCACAATCTAGTAGTTACATGTGGAAATTTGGTTCTAGGACATTTGATTTGAGCGCAATCCTCAAACTTAGGTCAAAAAAGCCATTTAAGCCTTTTCACAGTGAGATGTATGCGATATGGCCGAGAAATGTAATTTTGATGTTCATCCCCAAACCGCTGCGCAGAAGTCAACCAAACTTCACCCAATAGTGTATTGTATCACAATCTAGTAGTTACATTTGAAAATGTTGTTCTAGGAAATTTTGTTTGAGCGCAATCATCAAACTTAATTAAAAAAGTCATTTAAGCCTTTTCACAGTGAGATCTATGCGATATGGCCGAGAAATGTAATTTTGATGTTAACTCCCAAACCGCTGCGCAGAAGTCAACCAAACTTCACCCATTAGTGTATTTTATCACAATCTAGTAGTTACATGTGGAAATTTGGTTCTAGGACATTTGATTTGAGCGCAATCCTCAAACTTAGGTCAAAAAAGCCATTTAAGCCTTTTCACAGTGAGATCTATGCGATATGGCCGAGAAATGTAATTTTGATGTTAACTCCCAAACCGCTGCGCAGAAGTCAACCAAACTTCACCCAATAGTGTATTGTATCACATTCTAGTAGTTACATTTGAAAATTTCGTTCTAGGACATTTGGTTTGAGCGCAATCCTCAAACTTAGGTCAAAAAAGCCATTTAAGCCTTTTCACAGTGAGATCTATGCGATATGGCCGAGAAATGTAATTTTGATGTTAACTCCCAAACCGCTGCGCAGAAGTCAACCAAACTTCACCCAATAGTGTATTGTATCACAATCTAGTAGTTACATTTGAAAATTTTGTTCTAGGACATTTTGTTTGAACGCAATCATCAAACTTAATTAAAAAAGTCATTTAAGCCTTTTCACAGTGAGATCTATGCGATATGGCCGAGAAATGTAATTTTGATGTTAACTCCCAAACCGCTGCGCAGAAGTCAACCAAACTTCACCCAATAGTGTATTTTATCACAATCTAGTAGTTACATGTGGAAATTTGGTTCTAGGACATTTGATTTGAGCGCAATCCTCAAACTTAGGTCAAAAAAGCCATTTAAGCCTTTTCACAGTGAGATCTATGCGATATGGCCGAGAAATGTAATTTTGATGTTCACTCCCAAACCGCTGCGCAGAAGTCAACCAAACTTCACCCAATAGTGTATTGTATCACAATCTAGTAGTTACATTTGAAAATTTTGTTCTAGGAAATTTTGTTTGAGCGCAATCATCAAACTTAATTAAAAAAGTCATTTAAGCCTTTTCACAGTGAGATCTATGCGATATGGCCGAGAAATGTAATTTTGATGTTAACTCCCAAACCGCTGCGCAGAAGTCAACCAAACTTCACCCATTAGTGTATTTTATCACAATCTAGTAGTTACATGTGGAAATTTGGTTCTAGGACATTTGATTTGAGCGCAATCCTCAAACTTAGGTCAAAAAAGCCATTTAAGCCTTTTCACAGTGAGATCTATGCGATATGGCCGAGAAATGTAATTTTGATGTTAACTCCCAAACCGCTGCGCAGAAGTCAACCAAACTTCACCCAATAGTGTATTGTATCACAATCTAGTAGTTACATTTGAAAATTTTGTTCTAGGACATTTTGTTTGAACGCAATCATCAAACTTAATTAAAAAAGTCATTTAAGCCTTTTCACAGTGAGATCTATGCGATATGGCCGAGAAATGTAATTTTGATGTTAACTCCCAAACCGCTGCGCAGAAGTCAACCAAACTTCACCCAATAGTGTATTGTATCACAATCTAGTAGTTACATTTGAAAATTTTGTTCTAGGACATTTTGTTTGAACGCAATCATCAAACTTAATTAAAAAAGTCATTTAAGCCTTTTCACAGTGAGATCTATGCGATATGGCCGAGAAATGTAATTTTGATGTTAACTCCCAAACCGCTGCGCAGAAGTCAACCAAACTTCACCCAATAGTGTATTGTATCACAATCTAGTAGTTACATTTGAAAATTTTGTTCTAGGACATTTTGTTTGAGCGCAATCCTCAAACTTAGGTCAAAAAAGCCATTTAAGCCTTTTCACAGTGAGATCTATGCGATATGGCCGAGAAATGTAATTTTGATGTTAACTCCCAAACCGCTGCGCAGAAGTCAACCAAACTTCACCCAATAGTGTATTGTATCACAATCTAGTAGTTACATTTGAAAATTTTGTTCTAGGACATTTTGTTTGAACGCAATCATCAAACTTAATTAAAAAAGTCATTTAAGCCTTTTCACAGTGAGATCTATGCGATATGGCCGAGAAATGTAATTTTGATGTTAACTCCCAAACCGCTGCGCAGAAGTCAACCAAACTTCACCCAATAGTGTATTGTATCACAATCTAGTAGTTACATTTGAAAATTTTGTTCTAGGAAATTTTGTTTGAGCGCAATCATCAAACTTAATTAAAAAAGTCATTTAAGCCTTTTCACAGTGAGATCTATGCGATATGGCCGAGAAATGTAATTTTGATGTTAACTCCCAAACCGCTGCGCAGAAGTCAACCAAACTTCACCCATTAGTGTATTTTATCACAATCTAGTAGTTACATGTGGAAATTTGGTTCTAGGACATTTGATTTGAGCGCAATCCTCAAACTTAGGTCAAAAAAGCCATTTAAGCCTTTTCACAGTGAGATGTATGCGATATGGCCGAGAAATGTAATTTTGATGTTCATCCCCAAACCGCTGCGCAGAAGTCAACCAAACTTCACCCAATAGTGTATTGTATCACAATCTAGTAGTTACATTTGAAAATGTTGTTCTAGGAAATTTTGTTTGAGCGCAATCATCAAACTTAATTAAAAAAGTCATTTAAGCCTTTTCACAGTGAGATCTATGCGATATGGCCGAGAAATGTAATTTTGATGTTAACTCCCAAACCGCTGCGCAGAAGTCAACCAAACTTCACCCATTAGTGTATTTTATCACAATCTAGTAGTTACATGTGGAAATTTGGTTCTAGGACATTTGATTTGAGCGCAATCCTCAAACTTAGGTCAAAAAAGCCATTTAAGCCTTTTCACAGTGAGATCTATGCGATATGGCCGAGAAATGTAATTTTGATGTTAACTCCCAAACCGCTGCGCAGAAGTCAACCAAACTTCACCCAATAGTGTATTGTATCACATTCTAGTAGTTACATTTGAAAATTTCGTTCTAGGACATTTGGTTTGAGCGCAATCCTCAAACTTAGGTCAAAAAAGCCATTTAAGCCTTTTCACAGTGAGATCTATGCGATATGGCCGAGAAATGTAATTTTGATGTTAACTCCCAAACCGCTGCGCAGAAGTCAACCAAACTTCACCCAATAGTGTATTGTATCACAATCTAGTAGTTACATTTGAAAATTTTGTTCTAGGACATTTTGTTTGAACGCAATCATCAAACTTAATTAAAAAAGTCATTTAAGCCTTTTCACAGTGAGATCTATGCGATATGGCCGAGAAATGTAATTTTGATGTTAACTCCCAAACCGCTGCGCAGAAGTCAACCAAACTTCACCCAATAGTGTATTTTATCACAATCTAGTAGTTACATGTGGAAATTTGGTTCTAGGACATTTGATTTGAGCGCAATCCTCAAACTTAGGTCAAAAAAGCCATTTAAGCCTTTTCACAGTGAGATCTATGCGATATGGCCGAGAAATGTAATTTTGATGTTCACTCCCAAACCGCTGCGCAGAAGTCAACCAAACTTCACCCAATAGTGTATTGTATCACAATCTAGTAGTTACATTTGAAAATTTTGTTCTAGGAAATTTTGTTTGAGCGCAATCATCAAACTTAATTAAAAAAGTCATTTAAGCCTTTTCACAGTGAGATCTATGCGATATGGCCGAGAAATGTAATTTTGATGTTAACTCCCAAACCGCTGCGCAGAAGTCAACCAAACTTCACCCATTAGTGTATTTTATCACAATCTAGTAGTTACATGTGGAAATTTGGTTCTAGGACATTTGATTTGAGCGCAATCCTCAAACTTAGGTCAAAAAAGCCATTTAAGCCTTTTCACAGTGAGATCTATGCGATATGGCCGAGAAATGTAATTTTGATGTTAACTCCCAAACCGCTGCGCAGAAGTCAACCAAACTTCACCCAATAGTGTATTGTATCACATTCTAGTAGTTACATTTGAAAATTTCGTTCTAGGACATTTGGTTTGAGCGCAATCCTCAAACTTAGGTCAAAAAAGCCATTTAAGCCTTTTCACAGTGAGATCTATGCGATATGGCCGAGAAATGTAATTTTGATGATAACTCCCAAACCGCTGCGCAGAAGTCAACCAAACTTCACCCAATAGTGTATTGTATCACAATCTAGTAGTTACATTTAAAAATTTTGTTCTAGGACATTTTGTTTGAACGCAATCATCAAACTTAATTAAAAAAGTCATTTAAGCCTTTTCACAGTGAGATCTATGCGATATGGCCGAGAAATGTAATTTTGATGTTAACTCCCAAACCGCTGCGCAGAAGTCAACCAAACTTCACCCAATAGTGTATTGTATCACAATCTAGTAGTTACATTTGAAAATTTTGTTCTAGGACATTTGGTTTGAGCGCAATCCTCAAACTTAGGTCAAAAAAGCCATTTAAGCCTTTTCACAGTGAGATCTATGCGATATGGCCGAGAAATGTAATTTTGATGTTAACTCCCAAACCGCTGCGCAGAAGTCAACCAAACTTCACCCAATAGTGTATTGTATCACATTCTAGTAGTTACATTTGAAAATTTCGTTCTAGGAAATTTTGTTTGAGCGCAATCATCAAACTTAATTAAAAAAGTCATTTAAGCCTTTTCACAGTGAGATCTATGCGATATGGCCGAGAAATGTAATTTTGATGTTAACTCCCAAACCGCTGCGCAGAAGTCAACCAAACTTCACCCATTAGTGTATTTTATCACAATCTAGTAGTTACATGTGGAAATTTGGTTCTAGGACATTTGATTTGAGCGCAATCCTCAAACTTAGGTCAAAAAAGCCATTTAAGCCTTTTCACAGTGAGATCTATGCGATATGGCCGAGAAATGTAATTTTGATGTTAACTCCCAAACCGCTGCGCAGAAGTCAACCAAACTTCACCCAATAGTGTATTGTATCACAATCTAGTAGTTACATTTAAAAATTTTGTTCTAGGAAATTTTGTTTGAACGCAATCATCAAACTTAATTAAAAAAGTCATTTAAGCCTTTTCACAGTGAGATCTATGCGATATGGCCGAGAAATGTAATTTTGATGTTAACTCCCAAACCGCTGCGCAGAAGTCAACCAAACTTCACCCATTAGTGTATTGTATCACAATCTAGTAGTTATATGTGGAAATTTGGTTATAGGACATTTGATTTGAGCGCAATCCTCAAACTTAGGTCAAAAAAGCCATTTAAGCCTTTTCACAGTGAGATCTATGCGATATGGCCGAGAAATGTAATTTTGATGTTAACTCCCAAACCGCTGCGCAGAAGTCAACCAAACTTCACCCAATAGTGTATTGTATCACAATCTAGTAGTTACATTTGAAAATTTTGTTCTAGGAAATTTTGTTTGAGCGCAATCATCAAACTTAATTAAAAAAGTCATTTAAGCCTTTTCACAGTGAGATCTATGCGATATGGCCGAGAAATGTAATTTTGATGTTAACTCCCAAACCGCTGCGCAGAAGTCAACCAAACTTCACCCATTAGTGTATTTTATCACAATCTAGTAGTTACATGTGGAAATTTGGTTCTAGGACATTTGATTTGAGCGCAATCCTCAAACTTAGGTCAAAAAAGCCATTTAAGCCTTTTCACAGTGAGATCTATGCGATATGGCCGAGAAATGTAATTTTGATGTTCACTCCCAAACCGCTGCGCAGAAGTCAACCAAACTTCACCCAATAGTGTATTGTATCACAATCTAGTAGTTACATTTGAAAATTTTGTTCTAGGAAATTTTGTTTGAGCGCAATCATCAAACTTAATTAAAAAATTCATTTAAGCCTTTTCACAGTGAGATCTATGCGATATGGCCGAGAAATGTAATTTTGATGTTAACTCCCAAACCGCTGCGCAGAAGTCAACCAAACTTCACCCATTAGTGTATTTTATCACAATCTAGTAGTTACAAATGGAAATTTGGTTCTAGGACATTTGATTTGAGCGCAATCCTCAAACTTAGGTCAAAAAAGCCATTTAAGCCTTTTCACAGTGAGATCTATGCGATATGGCCGAGAAATGTAATTTTGATGTTAACTCCCAAACCGCTGCGCAGAAGTCAACCAAACTTCACCCAATAGTGTATTGTATCACATTCTAGTAGTTACATTTGAAAATTTCGTTCTAGGACATTTGGTTTGAGCGCAATCCTCAAACTTAGGTCAAAAAAGCCATTTAAGCCTTTTCACAGTGAGATCTATGCGATATGGCCGAGAAATGTAATTTTGATGTTAACTCCCAAACCGCTGCGCAGAAGTCAACCAAACTTAACCCAATAGTGTATTGTATCACAATCTAGTAGTTACATTTGAAAATTTTGTTCTAGGAAATTTTGTTTGAGCGCAATCATCAAACTTAATTAAAAAAGTCATTTAAGCCTTTTCACAGTGAGATCTATGCGATATGGCCGAGAAATGTAATTTTGATGTTAACTCCCAAACCGCTGCGCAGAAGTTAACCAAACTTCACCCATTAGTGTATTTTATCACAATCTAGTAGTTACATGTGGAAATTTGGTTCTAGGACATTTGATTTGAGCGCAATCCTCAAACTTAGGTCAAAAAAGCCATTTAAGCCTTTTCACAGTGAGATCTATGCGATATGGCCGAGAAATGTAATTTTGATGTTAACTCCCAAACCGCTGCGCAGAAGTCAACCAAACTTCACCCAATAGTGTATTGTATCACATTCTAGTAGTTACATTTGAAAATTTCGTTCTAGGACATTTGGTTTGAGCGCAATCCTCAAACTTAGGTCAAAAAAGCCATTTAAGCCTTTTCACAGTGAGATCTATGCGATATGGCCGAGAAATGTAATTTTGATGTTAACTCCCAAACCGCTGCGCAGAAGTCAACCAAACTTCACCCAATAGTGTATTGTATCACAATCTAGTAGTTACATTTGAAAATTTTGTTCTAGGAAATTTTGTTTGAGCGCAATCATCAAACTTAGGTCAAAAAAGCCATTTAAGCCTTTTCACAGTGAGATCTATGCGATATGGCCGAGAAATGTAATTTTGATGTTAACTCCCAAACCGCTGCGCAGAAGTCAACCAAACTTCACCCAATAGTGTATTGTATCACAATCTAGTAGTTACATTTAAAAATTTTGTTCTAGGACATTTTGTTTGAACGCAATCATCAAACTTAATTAAAAAAGTCATTTAAGCCTTTTCACAGTGAGATCTATGCGATATGGCCGAGAAATGTAATTTTGATGTTAACTCCCAAACCGCTGCGCAGAAGTCAACCAAACTTCACCCATTAGTGTATTGTATCACAATCTAGTAGTTACATGTGGAAATTTGGTTATAGGACATTTGATTTGAGCGCAATCCTCAAACTTAGGTCAAAAAAGCCATTTAAGCCTTTTCACAGTGAGATCTATGCGATATGGCCGAGAAATGTAATTTTGATGTTAACTCCCAAACCGCTGCGCAGAAGTCAACCAAACTTCACCCAATAGTGTATTGTATCACAATCTAGTAGTTACATTTAAAAATTTTGTTCTAGGAAATTTTGTTTGAGCGCAATCATCAAACTTAATTAAAAAATCATTTAAGCCTTTTCACAGTGAGATCTATGCGATATGGCCGAGAAATGTAATTTTGATGTTAACTCCCAAACCGCTGCGCAGAAGTCAACCAAACTTCACCCATTAGTGTATTTTATCACAATCTAGTAGTTACATGTGGAAATTTGGTTCTAGGACATTTGATTTGAGCGCAATCCTCAAACTTAGGTCAAAAAAGCCATTTAAGCCTTTTCACAGTGAGATCTATGCGATATGGCCGAGAAATGTAATTTTGATGTTAACTCCCAAACCGCTGCGCAGAAGTCAACCAAACTTCACCCAATAGTGTATTGTATCACATTCTAGTAGTTACATTTGAAAATTTCGTTCTAGGACATTTGGTTTGAGCGCAATCCTCAAACTTAGGTCAAAAAAGCCATTTAAGCCTTTTCACAGTGAGATCTATGCGATATGGCCGAGAAATGTAATTTTGATGTTAACTCCCAAACCGCTGCGCAGAAGTCAACCAAACTTCACCCAATAGTGTATTGTATCACAATCTAGTAGTTACATTTGAAAATTTTGTTCTAGGACATTTTGTTTGAACGCAATCATCAAACTTAATTAAAAAAGTCATTTAAGCCTTTTCACAGTGAGATCTATGCGATATGGCCGAGAAATGTAATTTTGATGTTAACTCCCAAACCGCTGCGCAGAAGTCAACCAAACTTCACCCAATAGTGTATTGTATCACAATCTAGTAGTTACATTTGAAAATTTTGTTCTAGGACATTTTGTTTGAGCGCAATCCTCAAACTTAGGTCAAAAAAGCCATTTAAGCCTTTTCACAGTGAGATCTATGCGATATGGCCGAGAAATGTAATTTTGATGTTAACTCCCAAACCGCTGCGCAGAAGTCAACCAAACTTCACCCAATAGTGTATTGTATCACAATCTAGTAGTTACATTTGAAAATTTTGTTCTAGGACATTTTGTTTGAACGCAATCATCAAACTTAATTAAAAAAGTCATTTAAGCCTTTTCACAGTGAGATCTATGCGATATGGCCGAGAAATGTAATTTTGATGTTAACTCCCAAACCGCTGCGCAGAAGTCAACCAAACTTCACCCAATAGTGTATTGTATCACAATCTAGTAGTTACATTTGAAAATTTTGTTCTAGGAAATTTTGTTTGAGCGCAATCATCAAACTTAATTAAAAAAGTCATTTAAGCCTTTTCACAGTGAGATCTATGCGATATGGCCGAGAAATGTAATTTTGATGTTAACTCCCAAACCGCTGCGCAGAAGTCAACCAAACTTCACCCATTAGTGTATTTTATCACAATCTAGTAGTTACATGTGGAAATTTGGTTCTAGGACATTTGATTTGAGCGCAATCCTCAAACTTAGGTCAAAAAAGCCATTTAAGCCTTTTCACAGTGAGATGTATGCGATATGGCCGAGAAATGTAATTTTGATGTTCATCCCCAAACCGCTGCGCAGAAGTCAACCAAACTTCACCCAATAGTGTATTGTATCACAATCTAGTAGTTACATTTGAAAATGTTGTTCTAGGAAATTTTGTTTGAGCGCAATCATCAAACTTAATTAAAAAAGTCATTTAAGCCTTTTCACAGTGAGATCTATGCGATATGGCCGAGAAATGTAATTTTGATGTTAACTCCCAAACCGCTGCGCAGAAGTCAACCAAACTTCACCCATTAGTGTATTTTATCACAATCTAGTAGTTACATGTGGAAATTTGGTTCTAGGACATTTGATTTGAGCGCAATCCTCAAACTTAGGTCAAAAAAGCCATTTAAGCCTTTTCACAGTGAGATCTATGCGATATGGCCGAGAAATGTAATTTTGATGTTAACTCCCAAACCGCTGCGCAGAAGTCAACCAAACTTCACCCAATAGTGTATTGTATCACATTCTAGTAGTTACATTTGAAAATTTCGTTCTAGGACATTTGGTTTGAGCGCAATCCTCAAACTTAGGTCAAAAAAGCCATTTAAGCCTTTTCACAGTGAGATCTATGCGATATGGCCGAGAAATGTAATTTTGATGTTAACTCCCAAACCGCTGCGCAGAAGTCAACCAAACTTCACCCAATAGTGTATTGTATCACAATCTAGTAGTTACATTTGAAAATTTTGTTCTAGGACATTTTGTTTGAACGCAATCATCAAACTTAATTAAAAAAGTCATTTAAGCCTTTTCACAGTGAGATCTATGCGATATGGCCGAGAAATGTAATTTTGATGTTAACTCCCAAACCGCTGCGCAGAAGTCAACCAAACTTCACCCAATAGTGTATTTTATCACAATCTAGTAGTTACATGTGGAAATTTGGTTCTAGGACATTTGATTTGAGCGCAATCCTCAAACTTAGGTCAAAAAAGCCATTTAAGCCTTTTCACAGTGAGATCTATGCGATATGGCCGAGAAATGTAATTTTGATGTTCACTCCCAAACCGCTGCGCAGAAGTCAACCAAACTTCACCCAATAGTGTATTGTATCACAATCTAGTAGTTACATTTGAAAATTTTGTTCTAGGAAATTTTGTTTGAGCGCAATCATCAAACTTAATTAAAAAAGTCATTTAAGCCTTTTCACAGTGAGATCTATGCGATATGGCCGAGAAATGTAATTTTGATGTTAACTCCCAAACCGCTGCGCAGAAGTCAACCAAACTTCACCCATTAGTGTATTTTATCACAATCTAGTAGTTACATGTGGAAATTTGGTTCTAGGACATTTGATTTGAGCGCAATCCTCAAACTTAGGTCAAAAAAGCCATTTAAGCCTTTTCACAGTGAGATCTATGCGATATGGCCGAGAAATGTAATTTTGATGTTAACTCCCAAACCGCTGCGCAGAAGTCAACCAAACTTCACCCAATAGTGTATTGTATCACATTCTAGTAGTTACATTTGAAAATTTCGTTCTAGGACATTTGGTTTGAGCGCAATCCTCAAACTTAGGTCAAAAAAGCCATTTAAGCCTTTTCACAGTGAGATCTATGCGATATGGCCGAGAAATGTAATTTTGATGATAACTCCCAAACCGCTGCGCAGAAGTCAACCAAACTTCACCCAATAGTGTATTGTATCACAATCTAGTAGTTACATTTAAAAATTTTGTTCTAGGACATTTTGTTTGAACGCAATCATCAAACTTAATTAAAAAAGTCATTTAAGCCTTTTCACAGTGAGATCTATGCGATATGGCCGAGAAATGTAATTTTGATGTTAACTCCCAAACCGCTGCGCAGAAGTCAACCAAACTTCACCCAATAGTGTATTGTATCACAATCTAGTAGTTACATTTGAAAATTTTGTTCTAGGACATTTGGTTTGAGCGCAATCCTCAAACTTAGGTCAAAAAAGCCATTTAAGCCTTTTCACAGTGAGATCTATGCGATATGGCCGAGAAATGTAATTTTGATGTTAACTCCCAAACCGCTGCGCAGAAGTCAACCAAACTTCACCCAATAGTGTATTGTATCACATTCTAGTAGTTACATTTGAAAATTTCGTTCTAGGAAATTTTGTTTGAGCGCAATCATCAAACTTAATTAAAAAAGTCATTTAAGCCTTTTCACAGTGAGATCTATGCGATATGGCCGAGAAATGTAATTTTGATGTTAACTCCCAAACCGCTGCGCAGAAGTCAACCAAACTTCACCCATTAGTGTATTTTATCACAATCTAGTAGTTACATGTGGAAATTTGGTTCTAGGACATTTGATTTGAGCGCAATCCTCAAACTTAGGTCAAAAAAGCCATTTAAGCCTTTTCACAGTGAGATCTATGCGATATGGCCGAGAAATGTAATTTTGATGTTAACTCCCAAACCGCTGCGCAGAAGTCAACCAAACTTCACCCAATAGTGTATTGTATCACAATCTAGTAGTTACATTTAAAAATTTTGTTCTAGGAAATTTTGTTTGAACGCAATCATCAAACTTAATTAAAAAAGTCATTTAAGCCTTTTCACAGTGAGATCTATGCGATATGGCCGAGAAATGTAATTTTGATGTTAACTCCCAAACCGCTGCGCAGAAGTCAACCAAACTTCACCCATTAGTGTATTGTATCACAATCTAGTAGTTACATGTGGAAATTTGGTTATAGGACATTTGATTTGAGCGCAATCCTCAAACTTAGGTCAAAAAAGCCATTTAAGCCTTTTCACAGTGAGATCTATGCGATATGGCCGAGAAATGTAATTTTGATGTTAACTCCCAAACCGCTGCGCAGAAGTCAACCAAACTTCACCCAATAGTGTATTGTATCACAATCTAGTAGTTACATTTGAAAATTTTGTTCTAGGAAATTTTGTTTGAGCGCAATCATCAAACTTAATTAAAAAAGTCATTTAAGCCTTTTCACAGTGAGATCTATGCGATATGGCCGAGAAATGTAATTTTGATGTTAACTCCCAAACCGCTGCGCAGAAGTCAACCAAACTTCACCCATTAGTGTATTTTATCACAATCTAGTAGTTACATGTGGAAATTTGGTTCTAGGACATTTGATTTGAGCGCAATCCTCAAACTTAGGTCAAAAAAGCCATTTAAGCCTTTTCACAGTGAGATCTATGCGATATGGCCGAGAAATGTAATTTTGATGTTCACTCCCAAACCGCTGCGCAGAAGTCAACCAAACTTCACCCAATAGTGTATTGTATCACAATCTAGTAGTTACATTTGAAAATTTTGTTCTAGGAAATTTTGTTTGAGCGCAATCATCAAACTTAATTAAAAAATTCATTTAAGCCTTTTCACAGTGAGATCTATGCGATATGGCCGAGAAATGTAATTTTGATGTTAACTCCCAAACCGCTGCGCAGAAGTCAACCAAACTTCACCCATTAGTGTATTTTATCACAATCTAGTAGTTACAAATGGAAATTTGGTTCTAGGACATTTGATTTGAGCGCAATCCTCAAACTTAGGTCAAAAAAGCCATTTAAGCCTTTTCACAGTGAGATCTATGCGATATGGCCGAGAAATGTAATTTTGATGTTAACTCCCAAACCGCTGCGCAGAAGTCAACCAAACTTCACCCAATAGTGTATTGTATCACATTCTAGTAGTTACATTTGAAAATTTCGTTCTAGGACATTTGGTTTGAGCGCAATCCTCAAACTTAGGTCAAAAAAGCCATTTAAGCCTTTTCACAGTGAGATCTATGCGATATGGCCGAGAAATGTAATTTTGATGTTAACTCCCAAACCGCTGCGCAGAAGTCAACCAAACTTATCCCAATAGTGTATTGTATCACAATCTAGTAGTTACATTTGAAAATGTTGTTCTAGGAAATTTTGTTTGAGCGCAATCATCAAACTTAATTAAAAAAGTTATTTAAGCCTTTTCACAGTGAGATCTATGCGATATGGCCGAGAAATGTAATTTTGATGTTAACTCCCAAACCGCTGCGCAGAAGTTAACCAAACTTCACCCATTAGTGTATTTTATCACAATCTAGTAGTTACATGTGGAAATTTGGTTCTAGGACATTTGATTTGAGCGCAATCCTCAAACTTAGGTCAAAAAAGCCATTTAAGCCTTTTCACAGTGAGATCTATGCGATATGGCCGAGAAATGTAATTTTGATGTTAACTCCCAAACCGCTGCGCAGAAGTCAACCAAACTTCACCCAATAGTGTATTGTATCACATTCTAGTAGTTACATTTGAAAATTTCGTTCTAGGACATTTGGTTTGAGCGCAATCCTCAAACTTAGGTCAAAAAAGCCATTTAAGCCTTTTCACAGTGAGATCTATGCGATATGGCCGAGAAATGTAATTTTGATGTTAACTCCCAAACCGCTGCGCAGAAGTCAACCAAACTTCACCCAATAGTGTATTGTATCACAATCTAGTAGTTACATTTGAAAATTTTGTTCTAGGAAATTTTGTTTGAGCGCAATCATCAAACTTAGGTCAAAAAAGCCATTTAAGCCTTTTCACAGTGAGATCTATGCGATATGGCCGAGAAATGTAATTTTGATGTTAACTCCCAAACCGCTGCGCAGAAGTCAACCAAACTTCACCCAATAGTGTATTGTATCACAATCTAGTAGTTACATTTAAAAATTTTGTTCTAGGACATTTTGTTTGAACGCAATCATCAAACTTAATTAAAAAAGTCATTTAAGCCTTTTCACAGTGAGATCTATGCGATATGGCCGAGAAATGTAATTTTGATGTTAACTCCCAAACCGCTGCGCAGAAGTCAACCAAACTTCACCCAATAGTGTATTGTATCACATTCTAGTAGTTACATTTGAAAATTTCGTTCTAGGACATTTGGTTTGAGCGCAATCCTCAAACTTAGGTCAAAAAAGCCATTTAAGCCTTTTCACAGTGAGATCTATGCGATATGGCCGAGAAATGTAATTTTGATGATAACTCCCAAACCGCTGCGCAGAAGTCAACCAAACTTCACCCAATAGTGTATTGTATCACAATCTAGTAGTTACATGTGGAAATTTGGTTCTAGGACATTTGATTTGAGCGCAATCCTCAAACTTAGGTCAAAAAAGCCATTTAAGCCTTTTCACAGTGAGATCTATGCGATATGGCCGAGAAATGTAATTTTGATGTTAACTCCCAAACCGCTGCGCAGAAGTCAACCAAACTTCACCCAATAGTGTATTGTATCACAATCTAGTAGTTACATTTAAAAATTTTGTTCTACGACATTTTGTTTGAACGCAATCATCAAACTTAATTAAAAAAGTCATTTAAGCCTTTTCACAGTGAGATCTATGCGATATGGCCGAGAAATGTAATTTTGATGTTAACTCCCAAACCGCTGCGCAGAAGTCAACCAAACTTCACCCATTAGTGTATTGTATCACAATCTAGTAGTTACATGTGGAAATTTGGTTATAGGACATTTGATTTGAGCGCAATTCTCAAACTTAGGTCAAAAAAGCCATTTAAGCCTTTTCACAGTGAGATCTATGCGATATGGCCGAGAAATGTAATATTGATGTTAACTCCCAAACCGCTGCGCAGAAGTCAACCAAACTTCACCCAATAGTGTATTGTATCACAATCTAGTAGTTACATTTGAAAATTTTGTTCTAGGAAATTTTGTTTGAGCGCAATCATCAAACTTAATTAAAAAAGTCATTTAAGCCTTTTCACAGTGAGATCTATGCGATATGGCCGAGAAATGTAATTTTGATGTTAACTCCCAAACCGCTGCGCAGAAGTCAACCAAACTTCACCCATTAGTGTATTTTATCACAATCTAGTAGTTACATGTGGAAATTTGGTTCTAGGACATTTGATTTGAGCGCAATCCTCAAACTTAGGTCAAAAAAGCCATTTAAGCCTTTTCACAGTGAGATCTATGCGATATGGCCGAGAAATGTAATTTTGATGTTCACTCCCAAACCGCTGCGCAGAAGTCAACCAAACTTCACCCAATAGTGTATTGTATCACAATCTAGTAGTTACATTTGAAAATTTTGTTCTAGGAAATTTTGTTTGAGCGCAATCATCAAACTTAATTAAAAAAGTCATTTAAGCCTTTTCACAGTGAGATCTATGCGATATGGCCGAGAAATGTAATTTTGATGTTAACTCCCAAACCGCTGCGCAGAAGTCAACCAAACTTCACCCATTAGTGTATTTTATCACAATCTAGTAGTTACATGTGGAAATTTGGTTCTAGGACATTTGATTTGAGCGCAATCCTCAAACTTAGGTCAAAAAAGCCATTTAAGCCTTTTCACAGTGAGATCTATGCGATATGGCCGAGAAATGTAATTTTGATGTTAACTCCCAAACCGCTGCGCAGAAGTCAACCAAACTTCACCCAATAGTGTATTGTATCACAATCTAGTAGTTACATTTGAAAATTTTGTTCTAGGAAATTTTGTTTGAGCGCAATCATCAAACTTAATTAAAAAAGTCATTTAAGCCTTTTCACAGTGAGATCTATGCGATATGGCCGAGAAATGTAATTTTGATGTTAACTCCCAAACCGCTGCGCAGAAGTCAACCAAACTTCACCCAATAGTGTATTGTATCACATTCTAGTAGTTACATTTGAAAATTTCGTTCTAGGACATTTGGTTTGAGCGCAATCCTCAAACTTAGGTCAAAAAAGCCATTTAAGCCTTTTCACAGTGAGATCTATGCGATATGGCCGAGAAATGTAATTTTGATGATAACTCCCAAACCGCTGCGCAGAAGTCAACCAAACTTCACCCAATAGTGTATTGTATCACAATCTAGTAGTTACATTTAAAAATTTTGTTCTAGGACATTTTGTTTGAACGCAATCATCAAACTTAATTAAAAAAGTCATTTAAGCCTTTTCACAGTGAGATCTATGCGATATGGCCGAGAAATGTAATTTTGATGTTAACTCCCAAACCGCTGCGCAGAAGTCAACCAAACTTCACCCAATAGTGTATTGTATCACAATCTAGTAGTTACATTTGAAAATTTTGTTCTAGGACATTTGGTTTGAGCGCAATCCTCAAACTTAGGTCAAAAAAGCCATTTAAGCCTTTTCACAGTGAGATCTATGCGATATGGCCGAGAAATGTAATTTTGATGTTAACTCCCAAACCGCTGCGCAGAAGTCAACCAAACTTCACCCAATAGTGTATTGTATCACATTCTAGTAGTTACATTTGAAAATTTCGTTCTAGGAAATTTTGTTTGAGCGCAATCATCAAACTTAATTAAAAAAGTCATTTAAGCCTTTTCACAGTGAGATCTATGCGATATGGCCGAGAAATGTAATTTTGATGTTAACTCCCAAACCGCTGCGCAGAAGTCAACCAAACTTCACCCATTAGTGTATTTTATCACAATCTAGTAGTTACATGTGGAAATTTGGTTCTAGGACATTTGATTTGAGCGCAATCCTCAAACTTAGGTCAAAAAAGCCATTTAAGCCTTTTCACAGTGAGATCTATGCGATATGGCCGAGAAATGTAATTTTGATGTTAACTCCCAAACCGCTGCGCAGAAGTCAACCAAACTTCACCCAATAGTGTATTGTATCACAATCTAGTAGTTACATTTAAAAATTTTGTTCTAGGAAATTTTGTTTGAACGCAATCATCAAACTTAATTAAAAAAGTCATTTAAGCCTTTTCACAGTGAGATCTATGCGATATGGCCGAGAAATGTAATTTTGATGTTAACTCCCAAACCGCTGCGCAGAAGTCAACCAAACTTCACCCATTAGTGTATTGTATCACAATCTAGTAGTTAC